>NC_134414.1:139558021-140975521 GCF_030867145.1 Opisthocomus hoazin
GCTTGATGTTAGGGTTAGTGTTAGAGTTAGGGACTAGGGTTAGTGTTAGTGTTAGAGTTAGTTTTAGGGTTAGGGTTAGGGGTTAGGGTTAGGGTTAGGGCTTAGGGTTAGGGTTAGTGTTAGGGGTTAGGGTTAGAGTTAGGGACATTAGGGTTAGGGTTAGGCTTAGGGTTAGGGTTAGAGCGCTATTACGGTTAGGGTTAGTGTTAGGGTTAATGTTAGCGACTGGGGTAAGGGTTAGGGTTAGCGTTAGGGTTACGGTTAGGGTTAGGGTTAGGTTTAGACTTAGGGACTAGGCTTAATGTTAGGGTTAGTGTTATGGTTAGAGTTAGGGACTAGGGTTAGGGTTAGGGTGAGTGTTACGTTTATGGTTAGGGTTAGGGTTAGGGGTTACGGTTAGGGTTAGGGGTTAGGGTTAGGGTTAGCATTAGGTTTTAGGGTTAGGGTTAGAGTTAGGGACATTAGGGTTAGGGTTAGGGGTTAGGGTTAGGGTTAGGGTTAGGGTTAGGGTTAGGGTTAGGGTTGGGATTAGGGCGCCCTTAGGTTTAGGGTTAGAGTTATGGTTAGGGTTAGGGTTAATGTTAGTGACTAGGGTTAGGGTTAGGGTTAGGGTTGGGGTTAGGGTTAGGTTTAGGGATAAGGTTAGGTTTAGGGTTAGGGTTAGGGTTAGGGTTAGGGTTAGGGTTAGGGTTAGGATTAGGGTTAGGGTTAGGTGTTAGGGTTAGGGTTAAAGTTAGGGACATTAGGGTTAGGGTTAGGGGTTAGGGTTAGGGTTAGGGTTAGGGTTAGGGTTAGGGTTAGGGTTAGGATTAGGGTTACGGTTAGGGTTAGGGTTACGATTAGGGCGCATTTAGGTTTAGGGTTAGGGTTAGGGTTAATGTTAGCGACTAGGTTAAGGGTTAGGGTTAGGTTTGGGGTTAGGGTTAGGGTTAGGGATAAGGTTAGGTTTAGGGTTAGGGTTAGGGTTAGGGACTAGGCTTGATGTTAGGGTTACTGTTAAAGTTAGAGTTAGGGACTAGGGTTAGGGTTAGTGTTAGAGTTAGTTTTAGGGTTAGGTTTAGGGGTTAGGGTTAGGGCTTAGGGTTAGGGTTAGCGTTAGGGGTTAGGGTTAGAGTTAGGGACTTTAGGGTTAGGGTTAGGCTTAGGGATAGGGTTAGAGCGCTATTACGGTTAGGGTTAGTCTTAGGGTTCATTTTAGCGACTGGGGTAAGGGTTAGGGTTAGCGTTAGTGTTAGGGTTAGGGTTAGGGTTAGACTTAGGTACTAGGCTTAATGTTAGGGTTAGTGTTAGGGTTAGAGTTAGGGACTAGGGTTAGGGTTAGGGTGAGTGTTACGTTTAGGGTTAGGGTTAGGGTTAGGGTTAGGGGTTACGGTTAGGGTTAGGGGTTAGGGTCAGGGTTAGCATTAGGTTTTAGGGTTAGGGTTAGAGATAGGGACATTCGGGTTAGCATTAGGGTTAGGTTTAGCGTTAGGGTTAGGGTGAGGGTTAGGGTTAGGGTTAGGGTTAGGGTTAGGGTTAGGATTAGGGCGCAGTTAGGTTTACGGTTAGGGTTAGGGTTAATGTTAGTGACTAGGGTAAGGGTTAGGGTTATGGTTGGGATTAGGGTTAGGATTAGGGCGCAGTTAGGTTTAGGGTTAGGGTTAGGGTTAGGGACTAGGCTTAATGTTAGGGTTAGTGTTAGAATTAAAGTTAAGGACTAGGGTTAGGGTTAGGGTTAGGTTTAGGGTTAGGGTTAGGGTTAGGGTTAGGGTTAGGGTTAGGGTTAGGGTTAGGGTTACTGTCAGGGTTAGGGTTAGGTTCAGGGTCAGGGTTAGGGTTAGGGTTAGGGTTAGGGTTAGGGGTTAGGGTTAGGGTTAGGGTTAGGGTTAGGGTTAGGGATAGGGTTAGGGTTAGGGGCTAGGGTTAGGGTTAGGTTTAGGGTTAGGGTTAGGTTTAGTGTTAGGGATAAGGTTAGGTTTAGGGTTAGGGTTAGGGTTAGGGACTAGGCTTGATGTTAGGGTTAGTGTTAGAGTTAGGGACTAGGGTTAGTGTTAGTGTTAGAGTTAGTTTTAGGGTTAGGGTTAGGGGTTAGGGTTAGGGTTAGGGCTTAGGGTTAGGGTTAGTGTTAGGGGTTAGGGTTAGAGTTAGGGACATTAGGGTTAGGGTTAGGCTTAGGGTTAGGGTTAGAGCGCTATTACGGTTAGGGTTAGTGTTAGGGTTAATGTTAGCGACTGGGGTAAGGGTTAGGGTTAGCGTTAGGGTTACGGTTAGGGTTAGGGTTAGGTTTAGACTTAGGGACTAGGCTTAATGTTAGGGTTAGTGTTATGGTTAGAGTTAGGGACTAGGGTTAGGGTTAGGGTGAGTGTTATGTTTATGGTTAGGGTTAGGGTTAGGGGTTACGGTTAGGGTTAGGGGTTAGGGTTAGGGTTAGCATTAGGTTTTAGGGTTAGGGTTAGAGTTAGGGACATTAGGGTTAGGGTTAGGGGTTATTGTTAGGGTTAGGGTTAGGGTTAGGATTAGGGTTGGGATTAGGGCGCCCTTAGGTTTAGGGTTAGAGTTATGGTTAGGGTTAGGGTTAATGTTAGTGACTAGGGAAAGGGTTAGGGTTAGGGTTGGGGTTAGGGTTAGGTTTAGGGATAAGGTTAGGTTTAGGGTTAGGGTTAGGGTTAGGGTTAGGGTTAGGGTTAGGATTAGGGTTAGGGTTAGGTGTTAGGGTTAGGGTTAAAGTTAGGGACATTAGGGTTAGGGTTAGGGGTTAGGGTTAGGGTTAGGGTTAGGGTTAGGGTTAGGGTTAGGGTTAGGGTTAGGGTTAGGATTAGGGTTACGGTTAGGGTTAGGGTTACGATTAGGGCGCATTTAGGTTTAGGGTTAGGGTTAGGGTTAATGTTAGCGACTAGGTTAAGGGTTAGGGTTAGGTTTGGGGTTAGGGTTAGGGTTAGGGATAAGGTTAGGTTTAGGGTTAGGGTTAGGGTTAGGGACTAGGCTTGATGTTAGGGTTACTGTTAAAGTTAGAGTTAGGGACTAGGGTTAGGGTTAGTGTTAGAGTTAGTTTTAGGGTTAGGTTTAGGGGTTAGGGTTAGGGCTTAGGGTTAGGGTTAGCGTTAGGGGTTAGGGTTAGAGTTAGGGACTTTAGGGTTAGGGTTAGGCTTAGGGATAGGGTTAGAGCGCTATTACGGTTAGGGTTAGTCTTAGGGTTCATTTTAGCGACTGGGGTAAGGGTTAGGGTTAGCGTTAGTGTTAGGGTTAGGGTTAGGGTTAGACTTAGGTACTAGGCTTAATGTTAGGGTTAGTGTTAGGGTTAGAGTTAGGGACTAGGGTTAGGGTTAGGGTGAGTGTTACGTTTAGGGTTAGGGTTAGGGTTAGGGTTAGGGGTTACGGTTAGGGTTAGGGGTTAGGGTCAGGGATAGCATTAGGTTTTAGGGTTAGGGTTAGAGTTAGGGACATTCGGGTTAGCGTTAGGGTTAGGTTTAGCGTTAGGGTTAGGGTTAGGGTTAGGGTTAGGGTTAGGATTAGGGCGCAGTTAGGTTTAGGGTTAGGGTTAGGGTTAGGGTTAGGGTTAATGTTAGTGACTAGGGTAAGGGTTAGGGTTATGGTTGGGATTAGGGTTAGGATTAGGGCGCAGTTAGGTTTAGGGTTAGGGTTAGGGTTAGGGACTAGGCTTAATGTTAGGGTTAGTGTTAGAATTAAAGTTAAGGACTAGGGTTAGGGTTAGGGTTAGGGTTAGGGTTAGGGTTAGGGTTAGGGTTAGGGTTAGGTTTAGGGTTAGGGTTAGTGTTAGGGTTACTGTCAGGGTTAGGGTTAGGTTCAGGGTCAGGGTTAGGGTTAGGGTTAGGGGTTAGGGTTAGGGTTAGGGTTAGGGTTAGGGTTAGGGTTAGGGTAGGGATAGGGTTAGGGTTAGGGGCTAGGGTTAGGGTTAGGTTTAGGGTTAGGGTTAGGGTTAGGGTTAGGGTTAGGGTTAGGCTTAGGCTTAGGGTCAGGGTCCGGGTTAGGGTTCGGTTTAGGATCAGCGTTAGATTTAGGGTTACGGTTAGGGTTAGGTTTAGGGTTAGGGACTAGACTTAATGTTAGGGTTAGTGTTAGAGTTAGGGCCTAGGGTTAGGGTTAGTGTTACAGTTAGTTTTAGGGTTAGGTTTAGGGGTTAAGGTTACGGTTAGGGCTTAGGGTTAGGGTTAGTGTTAGGGGTTAGGGTTAGAGTTAGGGACATTAGGGTTAGGGTTAGGGTTAGGGTTAGAGCGCTATTACGGTTAGGGTTAGGGTTAGGGTTAATGTTAGCGACTGGGGTAAGGGTTAGGATTAGCGTTAGGGTTAGGGTTAGGGTTGGGGTTAGGGTTAGGATTAGGGCGCAGTTAGGTTTAGGGACTAGGGTTAGGATTAGGGACTAGGCTTAATGTTAGGGTTAGTGTTAAAGTTAGAGTTAGGGACTAGGGTTAGGGTTAGGGTGAGTGTTACGTTTAGGGTTAGGGTTAGGGTTAGGATTAGGGCGCAGTTAGGTTTAGGGTTAGGGTTAGCGACTAGGGTAAGGGTTAGGGTTAGGGTTAGGGTTAGACTTAGGGACTAGGCTTAATGTTAGGGTTAGTGTTAGGGTTAGAGTTAGGGACTAGGGTTAGGGTTAGGGTGAGTGTTACGTTTAGTGTTAGGGTTAGGGTTAGGTTTAGGGCGCAGTTAGGTTTAGGGTTAGGGTTAGCGACTAGGGTAAGGGTTAGGGTTAGGGTTAGGGTTAGACTTAGGGACTAGGCTTAATGTTAGGGTTAGTGTTAGGGTTAGAGTTAGGGACTAGGGTTACGGTTAGGGTGAGTGTTACGTTTAGGTTTAGGGTTAGGGTTAGGGGTTACGTTTAGGGTTAGGGGTTAGGGTTAGGGTTAGCATTAGGTTTTAGGGTTAGGGTTAGAGTTAGGGACATTCGGGTTAGGGTAAGGGGTTAGGGTTAGCGTTAGGGTTAGGGTTAGGGTTAGGGTTAGGGGTAGGGTTAGGGTTAGGGTTAGGATTAGGGCGCAGTTAGGTTTAGGGTTAGGGTTAGGATTAGGGTTAGGGTTAATGTTAGTGACTAGGGTAAGGGTTAGGGTTAGGGTTGGGGTTAGGGTTAGGATTAGGGCGCAGTTAGGTTTAGGGTTAGGGTTAGGGTTAGGGACTAGGCTTAATGTTAGGGTTAGTGTTAGAATTAAACTTAAGGACTAGGGTTAGGGTTAGGGTTAGGGTTAGGGTTAGGTTTAGGGTTAGGGTTAGGGTTAGGGTTACTGTCAGGGTTAGGGTTAGGGTTAGGGTTATGTTTAGGGACATTAGGGTTAGTGTTAGGGTTAGGGACGTTAGGGTTAGGGTTAGTGTTATGGTTAGGGATATTAGGGTTGGGGTTAGGGTTAGGGACTAGGCTTAATGTTAGGGTTAGTGTTAAACTTAGAGTTAGGGACTAGGGTTAGGGTTAGTGTTAGAGTTAGTTTTAGGGTTAGGTTTAGGCGTTAAGGTTAGTGTTAGGGCTTAGGGTTAGGGTTAGCGTTAGGGGTTAGGGTTAGAGTTAGGGACATTAGGGTTAGGGTTAGGGTTAGGGTTAGGGTTAGAGCGCTATTACGGTTAGGGTTAGGGTTAGGGTTAATGTTAGCGACTGGGGTAAGGGTTAGGATTAGCGTTAGGGTTAGGGTTAGTGTTAGGGTTAGGGACTAGGCTTAATGTTAGGGTTAGTGTTAGGGTTAGAGTTAGGTACTAGGGTTAGGGTTAGGGTGAGTGTTACGTTTAGGGTTAGGGTTAGGGTTAGGATTAGGGCGCAGTTAGGTTTAGGGTTAGGGTTAGCGACTAGGGTAAGGGTTAGGGTTAGGGTTAGGGTTGGGGTTAGGGTTAGGGTTAGGGATAAGTTTAGGTTTAGGATTAGGGTTAGGGTTAGGGAGTAGGCTTGATGTTAGGGTTAGTGTTAGAATTAAAGTTAAGGACTAGCGTTAGGCTTAGATTTAGGGTTAGTTTTAGGGTTAGGGTTAGGGGTTAGGGCTAGGGTTAGGGGTTAGGGTTAGGGTTAGCGTTAGGGGTTAAGGTTAGGGTTAGGGTTAGAGTTAGGTACATTAGGGTTAGGGTTAGGTTTAGGGTTAGCGTTAGGGTTAGGGTTAGGTTTAGGGTTAGGGTTAGGGTTAGGGCTAGGGCTAGAGCTAGGATTAGAGAAGGTTAGGTTTTGTGTTAGGGTTAGGGACTAGGGTTAGGTTTAGCGTTAAACTAAGGGTTAGGGGTTAGGTTTAAGTTTAGAGTTAGTGTTGGGGTTAGGGTTAGTTTTAGGGTTAGGGAGCCACTAGGGTTAGGGTTAGGGTTAGGGTTAGGGTTAGGGTTAGGGTTAGGGTTAGGGTTAGGGTTTAGGTTTGGGGTTAGGGTTAGTGTAGAATTAGTGGTAGGTTTAGGGTTAGAATTTAGGGTTATGTTTAGGGTTTGGGTTAGTGTTAGCGTTAGGGTTAGGTTTAGGTTTATGCTTAGGGTTAGGGCTGAAGGTTAGGGTTAGGTTTAGTGTCATTAAAGTTATGCTTAGGGTTAGGGTTGGGGTTAGAGTTAATGTTATAATTAGGGGTTAGGATTAGCATAAGGGATAAGGTTAGGGTCATTAGGGTTAGTGTTATGGTTAGGTTTAGGATTAGGGTTAGGTTTAGGGTTATGGGTTAGGATTAAAGTTATGGTAAGGGGTTAGTTTAAAGTTTAAGTTTCTGGTTTAGGTTTCGGTTAGGCTTAGGAATTAGGATTAGGGTTAGGGGTTTGTGTTAGGGTTAGTGTTATGTTTAATGTTAGGGGTTACGGTTAGGGGTTAGTGTTAGGGTTGGGGTTAGGGTTAGGGTTACTGTCAGGGTTAGGGTTAGGGTTAGGGTTATGTTTAGGGACATTAGGGTTAGTGTTAGGGTTAGGGACGTTAGGGTTAGGGTTAGTGTTATGGTTAGGGATATTAGGGTTGGGGTTAGGGTTAGGGACTAGGCTTAATGTTAGGGTTAGTGTTAAACTTAGAGTTAGGGACTAGGGTTAGGGTTAGTGTTAGAGTTAGTTTTAGGGTTAGGTTTAGGCGTTAAGGTTAGTGTTAGGGCTTAGGGTTAGGGTTAGCGTTAGGGGTTAGGGTTAGAGTTAGGGACATTAGGGTTAGGGTTAGGGTTAGGGTTAGGGTTAGAGCGCTATTACGGTTAGGGTTAGGGTTAGGGTTAATGTTAGCGACTGGGGTAAGGGTTAGGATTAGCGTTAGGGTTAGGGTTAGTGTTAGGGTTAGGGACTAGGCTTAATGTTAGGGTTAGTGTTAGGGTTAGAGTTAGGTACTAGGGTTAGGGTTAGGGTGAGTGTTACGTTTAGGGTTAGGGTTAGGGTTAGGATTAGGGCGCAGTTAGGTTTAGGGTTAGGGTTAGCGACTAGGGTAAGGGTTAGGGTTAGGGTTAGGGTTGGGGTTAGGGTTAGGGTTAGGGATAAGTTTAGGTTTAGGATTAGGGTTAGGGTTAGGGAGTAGGCTTGATGTTAGGGTTAGTGTTAGAATTAAAGTTAAGGACTAGCGTTAGGCTTAGATTTAGGGTTAGTTTTAGGGTTAGGGTTAGGGGTTAGGGCTAGGGTTAGGGGTTAGGGTTAGGGTTAGCGTTAGGGGTTAAGGTTAGGGTTAGGGTTAGAGTTAGGTACATTAGGGTTAGGGTTAGGTTTAGGGTTAGCGTTAGGGTTAGGGTTAGGTTTAGGGTTAGGGTTAGGGTTAGGGCTAGGGCTAGAGCTAGGATTAGAGAAGGTTAGGTTTTGTGTTAGGGTTAGGGACTAGGGTTAGGTTTAGCGTTAAACTAAGGGTTAGGGGTTAGGTTTAAGTTTAGAGTTAGTGTTGGGGTTAGGGTTAGTTTTAGGGTTAGGGAGCCACTAGGGTTAGGGTTAGGGTTAGGGATAGTTTTAGCGTTAGGGATAGGGGTAGGGGTAGGATTGGGGGTACGGGTAGGTGTAGGGGTATGGGTAGGTTAGGTTTAGGGCACCTTTAGGGTTAGGGTTAGGGTTAGGGACATTAGGGTTAGGGTTAGGATTAGGATTAGTGTTAGGGTTAGGTTTAGGGTTAGGGTTAGAGTTAGGGTTAGGGTTAGGGTTAGGTTTAGGGTTAGGGTTAGTGTTAGGGTTAGGGTTAGGGTTAGGGTTATGTTCAGGTTTAGGCTTAGGTTTATGGTTAGGGTTAGAGTTAGGGTTAGGGACTAGATTTAGGGTTAGGGTTAGGGACATTAGGGTTAGGGTTAGGGTTAGGGCACCATTACAGTTAGGGTTAGGGTTAGGGTTAATGTTCGCAACAAGCGTAAGGGTTAAGTTTAGCGTTAGGGTTAGGGTTAGGGTTAGAGTTAGGGTTAAGGTAACAGTTAGGGTTAGTGACATAAGGGTTAGGGTTAGGTCTTAGGGTTAGGGCTAGGCTTAGGGTTAGGGTTAGTGTTAGGGTTTAGGTTTGGGGTTAGGGTTAGTGTAGAATTAGTGGTAGGTTTAGGGTTAGAATTTAGGGTTATGTTTAGGGTTTGGGTTAGTGTTAGCGTTAGGGTTAGGTTTAGGTTTATGCTTAGGGTTAGGGCTGAAGGTTAGGGTTAGGTTTAGTGTCATTAAAGTTATGCTTAGGGTTAGGGTTGGGGTTAGAGTTAATGTTATAATTAGGGGTTAGGATTAGCATAAGGGATAAGGTTAGGGTCATTAGGGTTAGTGTTATGGTTAGGTTTAGGATTAGGGTTAGGTTTAGGGTTATGGGTTAGGATTAAAGTTATGGTAAGGGGTTAGTTTAAAGTTTAAGTTTCTGGTTTAGGTTTCGGTTAGGCTTAGGAATTAGGATTAGGGTTAGGGGTTTGTGTTAGGGTTAGTGTTATGTTTAATGTTAGGGGTTACGGTTAGGGGTTAGTGTTAGGGTTGGGGTTAGGGTTAGGGTTAGGTTTTAGGTTTAGTGTTAGGGTTCAAGTTAGGGTTAGGGTCGTTCGGGTTAGGGTCATTATGGTTAGGGTTAGGGTTAGGGCGCCATTAGATTTAGGGTTAGGGTTAGGGTTAGGGGTAGGATTAGGGTTAGGGTTAGGGTTGGTGACTAGGGTTAGGGTTAGGGTTAGGGTTAGGCACATTAGGGCTAGGGTTAGGCTTAGCGTTAGGGCGCCATTACGGTTAGGGTTAGGGTTAGGGTTAAGGTTAGGGTTAGGCCGCCATTATGTTTAGGGTTATGGTTAGTGTTAATGTTAGCGACTAGGGTAAGGGTTAGGGTTAGGGTTATAGTTGGGGTTAGGGTTATGGTTAGTGATATGTTTAGGTTTAGGTTTAGGGTTACGGGTTAGGGTTAGGGACTAGGCTTAATGTTGGGGTTAGGGTTAGGGTTAGGGTTAGGGGTAGGGTTATTGTCAGGGTTAGGGTTAGGGTTAGGGTTAGGGTTTCGGGTTATGTGTTAGTGTTATGGTTAGGGTATGGGTTAGGGTATAGAAATAGGGGTTAAATTTAGTGTTAGGGTTTGTGTTAGGGGTTAGCTTTAGGTTTATATGTTAGGGTATTTAGGGTTAGGATTAGGGGTTAAAATTAGGATTAGGTTTAGGTTTAGTCTTAGGGGGTTAGGGTGTTAGAGTTAGGGTTAAGGTTAAGGTCATTAGGATAAGGGTCATTAGGATTAGGATTAGGTTTAGGGTCGTTATGTTTAGGGTTAGGGTCAGGGTTAGGTTTAGGATTAAGGTTAGGTGTTAGGGATTAGGGTTAGGGTTAGGGTTAGGTTTATGGGTTAGAGTGAGGGTTTAGGGTTAGGGGTAGGGTTAGGGTTAGGGGTAGGGTTAGGGTTAGGGTCATTAAGTTAAGGTTAGTGTTGAGATTAGGGTTAGGTTTAGGAGTTATGTGTTAGGGGTAACGTTAGTGTTAGGGTTATATTGAGGGGGTCAGGGTTAGGGTTAGTGTTGGGGTTAGGGTTAGGCTTAGGTTTAGGGTTAGGGTTATTGTTAGGGTTAAAGGTTAGATTTAGAGTTAGGGGTTAAGATTAGGAGTTAGGGTTAGGCTTAGGTTTAGGTTTAGAGATAGGTGTTAGGGTTGGATTTAGGGGTTAGGTTTAGGGTTAAGGTTAGGCTTAGCGTTAGGATTAGGCTTAGGGTTAGGCTTAGGGTTAGGTTCAGGGTTAGGCTTAGGTTTAGGGTTAGGGTTAGGGACTAGGGTTAGGGTTAGGGTTAGGGTTAGGGACATTAGGGTTAGGGTTAGGGTTAGGGTTAGGGTTAGAGCGCCATTACGATTAGGGTTAGGGTTAGGGTTAATGTTAGCGACTAGGGTAAGGGTTAGGGTTAGGGTTAGGGTTAGGGTTAGGTGTAGGGTTAGGGTTAGGCTTAGGGTTAGGGTTAGGTTTAAGGCACCATTAGGGTTAAGGTTAGGATTAGGGGTTAGGGTTAGGGTTAGGGTTACGGTTAGGGTTATTGTCAGGGTTAGGGTTAGGTTCAGGGTCAGGGTTAGGGTTAGGGTTAGGGTTAGGGACATTAGGGTTAGGGTTAGGGACGTTAGGGTTAGGGTTCGTGTTATGGTTAGGGACATTATTGTTAGGGTTAGGGTTAGGGTTATTGTCAGGGTTAGGGTTAGGTTCAGGGTCAGGGTTAGGTTTAGGGTTAGGGTTAGGGACATTAGGGTTAGGGTTAGGGTTAGGGACGTTAGCGTTCGTGTTATGGTTAGGGACATTATTGTTAGGGTTAGGGTTAGGGTTAACTTTAGGGACTAGGGTTGGGTTTAGGGTTAGGGTTAGGGGTAGGGTTCGGGACATTAAGGTTAGGGTTAGGGTTAGGGTTAGTGTTAGTGTTAGGGTAGGGTTAGGGTTAGGGTTAGGCTTAGGTTTAGGTTCAGGGTTAGGCTTAGGTTTTGGGTTAGGGTTAGAGTTAGGGTTGGTGACTAGGGTTAGGGTTAGGGTTAGGGTTAGGATTAAGGTTAGGGTTAGGGCGCCATTAGGGTTAGGGTTATGGTTAGGGTTAATGTTAGCGACTAGTGTAAGGGTTAGGATTAGGGTTATAGTTGGGGTTAGAATTATGGTTAGGGATACGTTTAGGTTTAGGGTTAGGGTTACGGGTTAGGGTTAAGTTTAGGGACTAGGCTTAATGTTAGGGTTAGTGTTAAAGTTAGTGTTAGGGAATAGGGTTCGGGTTAGGGTTAGGGTTAGGGGTAGGGTTAGGGTTAGGGTTAGGGTTATGTGTTAGTGTTATGGTTAGGGTATGGGTTAGGGTATAGAAATAGGTGTTAAATTTAGTGTTATGGTTAGTGTTAGGGTTTAGGTTTAGGTTTAAGTTTAGGGTTCTGTGTTATTGTTATGTTTTGGGTATTGGTTAGGGATTAGAAATAGGGGTTAAATTTAGTGTTAGGGTTAGTGTTAGGGGTTAGCTTTCGGTTTAGGTGTTAGGGTATTTAGGGTTAGGATTAGGTGTTAAAATTAGGATTAGGTTTAGGTTTAGTCTTAGGGGGTTAGGGTGTTAGAGTTAGGGTTAAGATTAAGGTCATTAGGATAAGGGTCATTAGGATTAGGATTAGGTTTAGGGTCGTTATGTTTAGGGTTAGGGTCAGGGTTAGGTTTAGGATTAAGGTTAGGTGTTAGGGATTAGGGTTAGGGGTTAGGGTTAGGGTTAGGGTCATTAGGTTAAGGTTAGTGTTGAGATTAGGGTTAGGTTTAGGAGTTATGTGTTAGGGGTAGCGTTAGTGTTAGGGTTATATTGAGGGGGTCAGGGTTAGGGTTAGTGTTGGGGTTAGGGTTAGGGTCAGGCTTAGGTTTAGGGTTAGGGTTATTGTTAGGGTTAAAGGTTAGATTTAGAGTTAGGGGTTCAGATTAGGGTTTATGGTTAGGGTTAGGGTTAGGTTTAGTGTTAGGGGTTAGGGTTATTTTTAGGGGTTAGGTTTAGAGTTAGGGGTTAAGATTAGGGGTTAGGGTTAGGCTTAGGTTTAGGTTTAGAGTTAGGTGTTAGGGTTGGGTTTAGGGGTTAGGGTTTGGGGTTAAGTTTAGGGTTAGGGTTAGGGTTAGGGTTAGGGTTAGGTGTTAGGGATTAGGGTTAGGGTTAGGGGTTAGGGTTATGATTAAGTTTATCAGGTAGAGTTAGGGTTTAGAGTTAGGGTTAGGTGTAGGTTTAGGGTTAGGGGTAGGGTTATGGTTAGAGTCATTATGATAATGTTAGGGTTAAGATTAGTGTTAGGTGTAGGGGTAGGGGTAGGGTTAGTGTTAGAAGTTATGGGTTAGGTGTAGATTTAGGGTTAGGGTTAGATTTAGGGCTTCAGGGTTAGGTTTAGTGTTGGGGTTAGGGGTTACGGTTTTGATTTAGGGGGTTAGTGTTAGCGTTAGGATTAGGGTAGGTTTAGTGGTAGGGTTAGGGGTTAGGGGTTAGGTTTAGAGTTAGGGGTTAAGATTATGGGTTAGGGTTAGGGTTAGGGTTAGGTGTAGGGTTAGGGTTTAGGGTTAGTGTTAAGGGTTAGGGTTTGGGTTTAAACTTTAGGGTTAGTTTTAGCAGTTAGATTTAGGGTTTAGGGTTATATTCAATTAGGGTAAGGTTTGGGGTTTGGGTTAGAGTTAAGGTTAGTGTTAGGATTATGTTTAGGGTTACGGGTTAGGGTTAGGTTTTGGGGTTAGGGTTAGGGGTTAGGGTTAGGCTTAGGGTTAGGGTTACAGTTAGGGTTAGGGACATAAGGGTTAGGGTAAGGGGTTAGCGTTTGAGCTAGGTTTAGGATTAGTATTTGGGTTAGGTGTAAGGGTTAGGGGTTAGGGTTGGAGTTAGGGTTAGGGTTAGGTTTTAGGTTTAGTGTTAGGGTTAGGGTTAGGATTAGGGGTTACTTTTATGGTTAGGGTTAGGGTTAGCGGTTAGGAATAGTTGTTAGAATTAGGTTTAGGGGTTAGGGTTTGTTTTAGGGTAGGATTAGGGGTTAGGGGTTAGGGTCGTTATGGTTAGGGTCATTAGGGTTAGGGTTACGGTTAAAGTTAGGGGTTAGGGTTAGCTTAAGGGTTAGGGTCATTAGGGTTAGGGTTAGTTTTAGGTTTGGTGTTAGGGTTAGGTTCAGGGTTAGGGGTTAGGATTAGGGTTATGTTTATAGGTTAACATTAAGATTAAAATTAGACTTTATTTTACGGTTTAGGTTTTGGGGGTTAGGGTTAGGGTTAGTTGTTAGGGTTAGGTTTAGTATTAGGGTTCAGGTTAGGGTTAGGGTCATTAGGGTTAGGATTAGGGTTAGGATTAGGGTTAAGTTTACGGTTTAGTGTTAGGGTTTGGTGTAAAGGGTTTTGTTTAGAGTTAGAATTAAGGGTTAAGGTTAGTGGTTAGGGACATAAGGGTTAGGGTTAAGGTTAGTGGTTAGGTTTAGAGTTAGTGTTAGGGTTAGTTGTAGGGTTAGGTTTGGGGTTAAGGTTAGGGGTTAGATTTAGGGTTTAGCGTTAGGTTTAGGGTTAGGGTTTAAGGTTAGGTTTAGGGTTAGGCTTAGGTTTTAGAGTTAGGGATTAGATTTGGGGTTAGGGTTAGGGTTAGGTTTAGGGTTAGGGGTTAGGGTTAGGGCTAGGGTTAGGGGTTAGTGTTATGGTTAGGGTATGGGTTAGGGGTTAGGAATACGGTATAATGTTAGGGTTAGGGTTGGGGTTAGGGTAAGGGTTAGGTGTTAGGGTAATTACGGTTAGGATAAGTGTTGGGGTTAGGGGTTACGGTTAGGTTTAGGGGTTAGGTGTAGGGTTAGGGTTGGGGTTAGGGTTAGATTAGGGTTACGGTTAGGGTTAGGGGTTAGGATTAGTGTTAGGGTTAAGGTTAGGGTTAGGGTCAGGGTTTAGGGTAGATTTGGCGTTAGGATTAGGTGTTAGTGTTAGTCTTAGGGTTAGGTTTAGGTTCAGGGTGAGGGTTAGGGGTTAGTGTTAGGGTTAGGGGTTAGGTTTAGGGTTAGGTGTTAGGGTAATTAGGGTTAGGATTAAGGTTAGGGTCTTTAGGGCTAAGGTTATGGATTAGGGTTAGGGTTAGGGATTAAGGTTAGGGTTAGTTTTAGGGTTTAGGGTAGATTTGGCGTTAGGATTAGGTGTTAGTCTTAGTCTTAGGGTTAGGTTTAGGTTCAGGGTGAGGGTTAGGGGTTAGTGTTAGGGTTAGGTGTTAGGGTAATTAGGGTTAGGATTAAGGTTAGGGTCTTTAGGGCTAAGGTTATGAATTAGGGTTAGGGTTAGGCTTTGGGATTAGGGTTAGATTTCGGTTTAGTCTCAGTGTTAGGGTCATTAGTGTTAGGATTAGGTGTTAGGGTTAGGATTATGTTTAGGGTTAGGCTTAGGGCGTTAGGGTGTTATGGTTATGGTTAGGCTTAGTGTCATTAGGTTTAGGGTTAGTGTCATTAGGATTAGGGTCATTAGTTTTAGGGTCATTACGGTTAGGGTTAGGGTCAGGGTTAGGGTTAGGTTTGGGGTTAGGTTTAGGTTTAGGGTCAGGGTTAGGGGTTAGGATTAGGGGTTAGGTTTAGGGTTAGTGTAATTAGGGTTAGGGTTAGGGTCAGGATTAGGGGTTAGGTTTCGGGTTACATTTAGGTTTAGGTTTCCGGCTAGAGTTAGGTTTAGGTTTAGGATTAGGGTTAGGGTTAAGGTTAGGATTTAGGGTTAGGGGTTAGGGTTAGGGATTAGGGTTAGGGTTAGGGTTATCGTTCACAAAAATGCTAGGTGGCCACAAAATTCGCCATACCCCTTCCGTGCATTTTATGTAGATCAAAATATACATATTAATCTGATTACATAAGCTCTTCCTTTCATAGTCAAATCAGTCCATTTTCATACACTCCTCCCACCCGCGGTTCCGCAGTGCCTCCAAGTGGTGGTCGTCGGGGGTCCCAAAATGAAGGCTTATCCTCTTCATCACAGTTTCTGCGCAAACTCAGTCCTCGTCTGGCTCTTGTCCCTGCGGCACGGGTCGTCTTGACCAGTTCTAGGCACCTGCTAGTTTTAATTAAAACTAACTTCTTTGGGGGGAGATGTGTGATTTTTTGCTTCAGTTAATTCACACAATAGATAGGTACCACAAATACACCTGCAATATTTGGTAATGCTATTTATATTAAAAATCCCCCTTCACCATTATTGTTCACATGAATGATTACCTATGGACTAAACGCTCTGTTCCTAGACCTAATGTCCAGCTGGGCAGGGCTGTACCAGGGACATAGCAGCATTGTTCATGTTTATGGTTAACTGATTCCATCACCTTGGTTACATTTCCCCCCTTTGGAAGTTTTGAAATAATTATCTTTTCAATACTTCCATAATTAAATTAGATTATATTATAATTATACACTGGTTTAATACTTGTTTCTGATAATGATTGAATTTTATAAGGATACAATTATCCATTATCCATTATGCGATGATGGGAGTGTTGCAACTGAATCACTGAAATTTTGTCTTTTTAATGTTTGGTTCATTCTTTCAATTTTCCCACTTGATTGTGGCCTCCAGGGGGTATGAAAATCCCAATTTATTTATAAAATTTTACTTACTTGTTGACTATTTCTGCTACAAAATGTGGTCCCCTATCAGAAGACATGCCAATTGGTACCCCAAACCTTGATATAATTTCTTTTAACAATATTTTTACCACTTCTCTTGCTATGTTGGTGCGACAAGGAAAGGCTTCTGGCCATCCAGAAAATGTATCAATAGATACCTGAATCCATTCTGTCTGGGCAGCTGAAAGTTAATGGCCCAAATCCTTGTCATTGCGTCAAGGGAGAGGTGGATGTTGTTCAGCAGCATTCTTCAGAGATACCGCTGAAGCAGGCTCTATGTGTGTCGCTCCCCATGTCTTGAGATGCTAAAGCAAGATAGGCTGTTATCCCAAGGTGTCTCTTTTTGCCTTTGAGCAGCTCCTGATCTTGGCCCACAGATTCTTCTTCATTATATTTTTTTCCCATTCCCGTTGAAACATTGACTCCCAGTACGCGTTAAGGCTTTTTCCAGGGCAGCAGTTAGGACATCAAAGTGCACAGGTACGAAGCTTTAGACAGACCTATCGGTTTCCCCGATCCACAGATGTTCTACACATCCACAAATAGCTCAGCAGCATGTCAACGAGTGCAGGGGACCAGCGGCAGTGCTGTCCTGGGTCTGCACCATTTGCCTCTGTGATGGGACACAAAGCCCCAGCGCAGCCACAAGGCAGCAGCAGTGGCAGCGTGGCTGGGTACACCAAAACCCAGTGCCAGGACACCGGGCATCGCTGGGAGAGGAACCAGGGACAGTGGCTGCAGGTGCTCACAAGCAAGGGAGAAGCCCAGGACCTGTCCCTGAGTCTGGTGGAGTGGGGTGGGACGTGTTCCCCTGACACCTCTCAGCTAACTGTCAGGAACTAGCTGTCATTTGGGGATGATGTAGATAGATCTCACTCACCCACAGGTGATAAACCAAGTCATAAATTTGCAACCTACACACACTGCAGATGATTTTAGGCTCGAGACCATAGCATCTACACCCCTATGTGTCTGCGCCTGCTTTTCTTTTGCAAGTTCTAACATAACTTGCGGGGTTACTATTACCCGCTTTTCTGGCGTTACCCACCACCCTTCTGTATTTTGTGATGCCTTTAATTGTTCCGCCAATTGCTCATCCAATTTACTATATTTTGGTTTCAGATTCGGGATTTTTATCGGTTTTACTGGTACTAGTGCAAGGATACCTTGTTCAGCAGCCTCCTTTGCTGTTTTGTCTGCCAATCGATTACCTATGTTTACAGCTGTCTGACCAAATTGATGAGCCTTGCAATGCATCACCGCCACTTCCTTTGGCTTCTGCACCTCTTCGAGGAGCTGAAGGATTTCTTCTTTATGTTTTATCGATGTTCCTTGGGCTGAGAGCAATCCTCTTTCTTTCCAGATGGCTCCATGAGCATGAATCACGTCAAATGCATATTTAGAATCAGTCCATATATTTACCCTCTTTCCTTCTGCCATTCGCAAGGCTTGCTTCAACACCACCAGTTCTGCTTTCTGTGCCGAGGTATTTGCAGGTAGCGTTCCTGACTCCAGTACCTCGGTGGTGGTGACAACAGCATATCCGGCCGTTCGTCTTCCTTCTTTCACAAAGCTGCTTCCATCCGTGAACAACTCCAAATCAGGATTTTCCAGAGGATCATCCCTCAGGTCCTGTCTGCTGGAATAGACTTCTTCAACAGTTAGCAGGCAGTCATGTTCTAGATTTTCTGTTGGATTTTCCGTCGACAGAAACATCGCTGGATTTACGATGGTTGTGGTTTTCAATTCCACATCGTCCTGCTCCAGCAAGACAACCTGATATTTCAGCATTCTGCTGGGGGATAGCCAATGACCCCCCTTTTGTTCTAAAACAGTTACCAACATGTGTGGTACATACACCACCATCTTTTGGCCCATAGTCAACTTTCGAGTTTCCTGAATCAGCACTACCGTTGCTGCCACAGCGCGCAAACATCCCGGCCATCCTTTACTCACGTTGTCAAGTTGTTTAGAGAAGTATCCTACTGTCCGCTTCCAGGATCCCAGAAGTTGTGCCAGCACTCCAAGGGCCAGATGTTGCCTCTCATGGACAAACAGTTCAAAAGGTTTATTAAATCGGGTAAACCCAAAGCAGGGGCCATCATCAATGCCTTTTTAAGTTCCTTAAATGATTTTTGGCATTCTGGTGTTCATGTCAGATACAAGTCTTTTGTCCTGTTGCAGGGCTCTCTCATTCGAAAGAAAATATACTTTGACTTTGTATATCCAGAGGTATGCAAAAGAAGCCATCCTTTAAATCTAGTGCAGTAAACTACTTCTGTTCCTCTTTCAGAGATGTCAGTAAAGTATAGGGATTGGCTACTACTGGGTGTATATCTTGAACTATCTGACTTATAGCTCTTAAATCCTGGACTAGCTGATAATTTTTCCTCCAGATTTCTTTACCGGTAATATAGGAGTGTTATATTCTGATTCGCATTCTATCAAAAGTTCATATTCCAAAAATTTCATGATTAACCCCTCCAGTCCTTTTCGGGCCTCCCATTTAACAGGATATTGTTTTTGTCTTACCGGTTTGGATTCGGGTTTCAAGGTCACTTTTACCGGCTCTGTCAATTTGGACTGTCCCGGATCTTCATTTGCCCAAACGAAGGGGATTACTGCGTTTTCCACCTCTCCTGGAATTTGCTCCTCCTTAAAAGAATCCTGTAACATGAACACTTTCACCTCTATGGCTTTTGATTCAGGTATCAATAATTCAATTTCCCCATTTTTATAAATCTCGTCCTAACAAAGGCAACGGATATTCAGGCATATATAGAAGCTGGTGAGTTACCCACTGTTTTCTTAATCTAAATTTCAACAGCTTTAAGAAAGGTTAATTTTCTTTTTGCCCTGTCACACCAACAACATCTACTGATTTACGACTACATTTCACTTTACATGCATTCAATACCGAATAAGTGGTCCCTGTATTTACTAAAAATTCTATTTCCTCGTTCCCTAGCTTTAATGTAACCAGGGGTTCAGCTAGGGTTGACTCCCCCGGTCCTCTTCATGATTCCTTATCTAAAGTCATCAATTTGATCGCGCGAAGAGTCGGATCTAATTCCCCGGCCTTAGGACATTCCCTTTTCCAGTGCCCACATTCCTTACAAATAGCACATTGGTCCTGTGCTAGTCGAAGATTTATCCTTCCCCTTTCTCCAACATTCACTCCTCTCCCTCTTCCCCTACCTCTCCTATTATTCCCAGTCAGAGCCACCAACAACTTTCTATCCCTCTGGGCCTGTTTTTCTTCCTTTTCCTTTTCCCTATTATTATACACAGTCTAAGCCACTTCGAGCGTTTTAACTAAATCTCTGGACTCAGGTCCTTCTAATTTTTGAAGCTTTTTTCTAATGTCAGGGGCTGATTGACCCATAAATATGGAGGCCAATTGCGATGCTTCCTCTGGTTTTTCTGGGTCCAGATTAGTATATTTTTAGGCAGTTTCCTTCAGTCTCTCCATGAAGGCTGAAGGGGATTCATTTAATTCCTGCCTTACTTCATAAATTTTTGACCAATTTATCGCCTTCGGCATCGCATGTTTAACACTAAACAAAATCCACCTCTGTTATCTGGTCAACATTCCCCTGGGTCCCGGCTGATTCGGGTCCCAGTCAGGATCTGAAGAGGGAAAGTTCTGATCTACCGTTCCCTGCAAATCTCCATGGGCGTGAGCTCCCTCTAACTGTTTCTTAGCAGTATTCAATACCATCCTTTTCTCTGTGTCATCAAGCAAAGTATCTAAACTCACCTCTAAATCATTCCAATCAGGGTCCTGGGTCCTAATTACTGTCTCAAAGACCTTTGCTACTCTTTCAGGGTCTTCTCGATAAGTGCCTGCTATTTCCTTCCACGACCTTAAATCAGTTATTGAAAACGGAACTTTTTCTGTCACTGGACCAGTATTTCCTACTGCCTCTCAGAGAGGAGCCTGGAGGGGAGCTGGCTCCGCTACCCCGCCTGTCCTTCCCCGCGTTCTTCCTGAAACCGGACTAAATCCTCCCGCCCCCTCCCCCAGAGGGGAGGTGGAAGGGCTACCGATCTCGGATTCCTCCTCCTGCTCATCCCCCCATCTCCGACGCGGTGCCACCATTAGCTCGACATCATTCTCCTCAGACCCAAGTTTCAGACACTCTTTCCTGACGCTACAAGCGGCGCAGCATTTCTTTGAACCTTTTTCACATTTTCGCTTTCCCAAAGCCATTACCATAGAACCGCGCAGATGTATCTCACACTTCCTTTGCCATTCTGGATGATTTTTCAACGAGAAAAACAAATCTACATATGTTATTTCTTTTCATTTACCTTCCCTTTTACAATACAAAACAACATCTATTGCAAAATGGTATTATAACACAGTGTCCCGTCCTCCGGCCACTTCTCCCCGTCATCCAGAGTATATAACGGCTACCAATGAGTGCAATACTCAGTTAACTGTTTTCAAGTTAAAGGGTCTCCCCCCAGCTCTTTCCAGTGTTTTAAAATACATCCCAAGGGCGTGCCCCGTGGGATGGGTCTTTTACTCGGAAAGGTGCCCATCCTTCAAACAACCAGTGGTAGTGATTGTGCACTGTATCACAGACACTAGCCAGAGGGATCCCACCCTCTGTGAGATCTCCCTCTCAGCCCCCTGCTGAGATCCTGGAGACTTCAACCCCCTGTGGAAGACCTCCCCCTTGGGCACCGCTCTATCGGCTTCCACCGAGCAGAGATTTTTCACAAAGGTACCTTTTTAGCCCAACTCTGCGTGGCTTTTACCGCGACTTACGAGCAGGCAGGCATGTGTTATACCTAAAGAATGCCTTAATTAAATTCTAGGGGACTTACTTGGAATCCTTCGGTCCGGGGATCAGAGGTTCTCCTCGAGAATCCCTTGATGCCGGCTGGAGGTCCGGTGATCCCGCGGATCCGTCGGTATTCACAAGCAGAGTCCCATCTGGGTTGCCAGAAACTGTCGCTGAAAATCCGGGAATAAACCTCGTAACACCAATGTAGTGTTAAAAGGCAGGCATTCTTTATTGCGACGTCGGATGCACGGGGGATAATTCCACCGAACGTGCATACCCCATACCCCTTCCGTGCAGTTTATATAAATTAAAATATACATATTCATCTGATTATATAAGCTCTTCCTTTCATAGTCAAATCAGTCCATTTTCATACACTCCTCCCACCCGCGCTTGCGCAGTGCCTCCTAGTGGTGGTCGTCGGGGGTCCCAAGATGAAGGCTTATCCTCTTCGTCACAGTTTCTGCGCAAACTCAGTCCTCGTCTGGCTCTTGTCCCTGCGGCACGGGTCGTCTTGACCAGTTCTAGGCACCTGCTAGTTTTAAGTAAAACTAACTTCTTTGGTGGGAGATGTATGACTTTTTTGCTTCAGCTGATTCACGGAATAGATGGGAGCTACTGGCAGAAATCCCGTGGGCCATGGCTCTCGAAGGCAGGGGGGGTCCACGAGTGCTGGTCGCTCTTTAAACGTCACTTCCTCCATGCTCAGGAGCGGTGCATCCCCCTGAGAAAGAAATCAAGCAAAGGAGGCAGGAGACCTGTATGGTTAAACAAGGAGCTTCTAGCGAAGATCAGGTGGAAGAGAAAGGTCCATGGAATGTGGAAAGAGGGGCAGGCCACTTGGGAAGAATACAGGAAAGTGGTCAGAGCATGCAGGGATGCGACGAGGAAGGGCAAAGCCCACCTGGAATTGAAGCTGGCAAGGGATGTCAGAAACAACAAGAAGGGCTTCTTCAACTACATCAGCAGCAAAAGGAAGGCTAGGGACAATGTGGGGCTGCTGCTGAATGAGGCGGGTGTCCTGGTGATGGAGGATGCAGAGAAGGCAGAGCTACTAAATGCCTTCTTTGCTTCAGCCTTCTAGTGCCAAGGCAGGCCCTCAGGAATCCCAGGCCCCGGGGGTAAGAGAGGAGGCCCACAGAGAGGATGACTTTCCCTTGGTCGAGGAGAACTGTGTGAGGGATCGCTTAAGCGATCTGGACATCCACAAATCCATGGGCCCTGATGGAATGCACCCACGAGTGCTGAGGGAGCTGGCAGATGTCATTGCTGAGCCACTCTCCATCATCTTTGAGAGGTCCTGGAGGACAGGAGAGGTGCCCGAGGACTGGAGAAAGGCCTTTGTGACTCCAGTCTTCAAAAAGGGCAAGAAGGAGGACCCAGGGAACTACAGGCCGGTCAACCTCACCTCCATCCCGGGAAAGGTGATGGAGCAGCTTATCCTGGAGGTCATCAACAAGCAAGTGGAGGAAAAGAAGGTTATCAGGAGTAGTCAGCATGGATTCACCAAGGGGAAATCATGCCTGACCAATAGCTTTCTATGATTACATGACTGGCTGGGTAGATGAGGGGAGAGCCGTAGATGTTGTCTACCTAGACTTCAGCAAGGCTTTCGACACAGTCTCCCATAACATCCTCCTAGGGAAGCTCAGGAAGTATGGGCTGGATGAGTGGTCGGTGAGGTGGATTGAGAACTGGCTGAATGGCAGAACTCAGAGGGTTGTCATCAGCGGTGCTGAATCTAGTTGGAGGCCGGTAACTAGTGGTGTCCCCCAAGGGTCAGTACTGGGCCCAGCCTTGTTCAACTTCTTCATCAGTGACCTGGATGAAGAGTTAGAGTGTACCCTCAGCAAGTTTGCCGATGACACCAAACTGGGAGGTGTGGTGGATACACCAGCAGGCTGTGCTGCCATTCAGCGTGACCTGGACAGGCTGGAGAGTTGGGCAGAGAGGAACCTGATGAGGTTCAACAAGGGCAAATGCAGGGTCTTGCACCTGGGGAGGAACAACCCCATGCATCAGTACAGGCTTGGGGCGGACTTGCTGGAGAGCAGCTGTGCGGCGAGGCACCTGGGTGTCCTAGTGGACGACAGGTTAACCATGAGCCAGCAGTGTGCCTGGCTGTCAAGAAGGCCAGTGGCATTCTGGGATGCATCAGGAGGAGTGTGGCCAGCAGGTAGAGGGAGGTTCTCCTTCCCCTCTACACTGCCCTAGTGAGGCCTCATCTGGAGTACTCTGTCCAGTTCTGGGCTCCCCAGTTCAAGAAAGATGAGGAGCTACTGGAGAGAGCCCAGCAGAGGGCTGCAAGGATGGTGAGGGGACTGGAACATCTCTCCTATGAGGAGAGGCTGAGGGAGCTGGGCTTGTTCAGCCTGAAGAAGAAAAGGCTGCGAGGGGACCTTATAAATGCTTACAAATATCTGAAGGGTGGGTGTCAGGAGGATGGGGCCAGGCTCTTTTCAGTGGTGCCCAGCGACAGGACAAGGGGCAATGGGCACAAACTGAAGCACAGGAAGTTCCGTCTGAATATGAGGAAGAATTTCTTCCCTCTGATGGTGACGGAGCACTGGAACAGGCTGCCCAGGGAGGTGGTGGAGTCTCCTTCTCTGGAGATATTCAAGATGTCCACCCGGACAAGGTCCTCTACAACCTACTGCAGGTGACCCTGCTTCGGCAGGAGGGTTGGACTAGATGACCCACAGAGGTCCCTTCCAACCCCGACCATTCTGTGATTCTGTGATTCTGTACCACAAATACACCTGCAACTATTTGGTAACGCTATTTCTATTAAAAATCCCCATTCACCATTATTGTTTAACATTAATGATTACCTAGGGACTAAACCCTCTGTTCCCAGACCTAATGTCCAGATGGGCAGGGCTGTACAAGGGACATAGCAGCATTGTTCGTGCTTTATGATTAACTAATTCCATCATCTTGCTTACAGTGGGGCACACTTGGGTGTGTTTGGGAGGTGACAAATCGTGATCTGAGCACAGCTCGCATGTAATGGAGGTGGTGGGATTGCACAGATACTGAAGAGCTGGCAGAGTAGACAGCCACTGATGTTGAGACAGAGGAGCTGTGGGGAACCTCCCACCCGACAGAGTATCCCTGTATAACCCTGCAGAGGAGGGTCTCCATCTACTGGGTGCTTCCATGGTGGTAACAAAAGCCAGAAACACCAGAGCAGGACAGACGACTAGCCCATATCTTAGCAAAGACATAGTTCAGCAATCATCCTCTCCCTCCTGCTTCCCAGCTGGTTCTTCCTTCTTCCTTCTGCTGCCCCCATCATCCCAGCCTTCAGATGCTGTCCACCGCGGGTGTGCTCTTTCCCTGGAGGAAGGAGGGGCAGTGGTATCAGTCCTATGAACTCTCCTTGCAGGTGTCTCACCGCGGCTGCCAGAGAAATGAGACCTACCGGGTGCTGAGTGAGAAGGAGGGAGAGGAGGAGGTGAGGCTGTGGGAGCAGAGGTTCCTCAGCCTCACCAAAGGGTGATGCACGATAGCAGGCGGATGCATGGGAAGCACAGGGCTCCAGCGCCGGCTCTCTGGAGTTGTGGTGAGCCAGAGAGCCCGGACAGACCTGGACAACTCTTCCCAGACCCCTTGCTGACCACCCAGATCATCACGGCCAGATCTCCCCCTCCAAGTACCTGCTCTGCACCATCGGCAGTGGCACACCAGGATGGGTGCCTTGCCCAACAGCGCTTCACTGTGGCCCCTGCTGGAACTCCTCCTGAAAACATTTTCTCCAGCCAAAGGAGCAGCTGAGCGTCGGAGAAGGCGTCAGCTCTGGGAACCCGGCTTTAGAGTCACTGGCCCCAGTGTCCATGTCTGAAGTCCCCAGCCATCTCTTGCCTCCCTCCCCCCCACAGGCCTATAACAGCCAGTGGTTCTCCCAAGGATGAGTCTTCTTGTATAAAGAGCCCGTTCACCCCGTAAATCTAATTTGCTCCCTTCTCTCTGCCGCCGCCGCTTTATTACACCCCTCAGTGACACCCTGCACTCCACCGTGGACTTGTCCTCTCCCAGCCCACGGGAGGGAGCAGAGCCAGCTACCCTCCAGGTCCCAAATGCAGCGTCTGAGGAAGGACCTGACGTACACACTTGGTTTCCATTGCAGCTGGTTTATTTCTAAAGTATAAGGGTTTATCAGGCGCCTCCCCGACACCTTCCTGTGCTTCCCGGCGTCCCTCCCCAGCTGTCCCCTCCCCGGCTCCCTCGCAGGCCCCCGGCGCGCTCCCCCTCAGCGGCAGCTGTGCACCTCCACGACGTGCTGGCACTGCTTGCACTTGACGGAGCAGCACCAGTGAAACTTGCAGCTGCACCCCTCCACCAGCTCCGCCTGGGCCGTGCGGAAGCCCCTGCCGCAGCACAGGAGCTCGCAGCCATCCATGGCCAGGAATGCCCTGTTGCACTGGCGGCCAGATGTGCCGAAGACCCCGCGCCGGGAGTCCCGGTCGCAGAAGTCTGGGCTGTCCAACAAGTAGACCAGGTCATGAGCTGTGTAGGGCTTGAAGTGAGAGCTCTTGGGGACCAGGAGCTTGCGGGAAATGACCATCACCCCCTCGAACTTTTCCTTGAGGACGTTGCCCACCTTGCGGAAGGGAGGCATGACCTTCCAGCACGTGTGCACCTCGCAGGAGCCCAACACACCGTGGCACCCTGCGTTTCGCTTACGGATGCAGTCCTTGGAGCTGCTGTGCCAAGTGCTTTCTCTCCAGCCACCCTGACAACTGCTCGCCCGCGGTGGTGACGGTTGTGTTGTTCCCTCTCATGTCAGCAGAGTGCCCAGCCCTGGGAAGTGCTCTGTCAGCCACGATCCGTGGTGTGCACATGTGGGTTGCTGCGCCTGGGCCACACGCTTCGATCTCCGTCGTAAGAGCCGGGCACGCGTCCGTGGGTGCGGGTCTCCCTCAAAATCAGCCCTGCCGGGCTCTGGGCACCCCAGTGCTAGTGGCCACACAGCCTCTTTCACCAGCGCCTTTCCTGGGAAGGTTTTAAGGTGCAGAGAGCGGCGCTCGCGGCACACGTGCCGGAGGCAGAGGAAGACCAGCTGGCGCTGCCCTGACTTGCTGGGGCTTCAGGAAGCGGCATGGCTGCCCAGAGACATCAGGTCCATTCCCACCGTGCCCTGAAGCAAGCCGGTGCTGAGATGCTCCCTGGGGAGGCACGGGATGCATCTCCATCCCTGCAGGTGGAGCTGGAACAGGCCTTTCTGCTGCAGAAGAGCACAAAATGCTTGTGGGGTGCCCTCAGGCCAGGGGAAGCCTGGCCGGGCTATGGCCAGCCACCACCGCGTCCCTGGGTGCAGGGGGAAGCTCCCAGGCTGGCTCCCGCTCCTGCTGCTTGCCCCGTCCCCGCGGCCCCAGCTTCTCCCTTGCTTGCGGGGTGCCCGTCTCCTCTCACACCCCACACTGTTACACAGTCCCCTTCTCATTCCGCCGTTGCCGGGGACACCAGGTGTGACTGGGATAGAATCACAGAATCACAGAACAGTAGGGGTTGGAAGGGACCTCTGTGGGTCACCTAGTCCAACCCTCCCGCTGAAGCAGGGTCACCTACAGCAGGCTGTAGAGGACCCAGGGCAGACATGCCGAGGCTGCTCTCCCTCGTGGGTGAGTGACCCCCGTCCGGCCCCTACCCACCCTCCTGGGACCACCACAGCCTGAAGCCCCCGCTCCTGCCCCACATCTTCCACAGGGCCGCCCCGCTGGGCCCACCAGCCATGACAGCTCTCTGCTCTGCTGGCCCAGGGGCAGCTGGAGGCCCTGCGAGGGGATGCGGAGGTAGAGGCAGGGGCTGCCGGGGCCAGGAGAGGAGGGGGCCCAGCTGAGGGTGGAGGAGGGAAGGGAGGGAGGGAGGAATGTCCCCTTGGAGGGGCGCAGGCCCTGGTGCGGTGGAGGGAGCAGCTGGCAGGGGTGGGCAGCGGAGTCTGTGCCATTGCGGCTGCCTCCACAGGCACCAGGCAAGTGGGGCTGGGGCTTTTGTGGGGAAAAACACCCAAGAAAACCCCAAACAAAACCAAGAACCAAAACACATCCCCCATTCCAAACCAAACTCACCAAAAACCCCAAATTTTTTTCTTATTTTTCTTTTGTCTTTCTAAGTTTTTTCCTTTCCTATTTTTCTTCTTTTATTTTATGATTTTTTCTCTTCTGTTTCATCATTCTGTCTTCTTTTCTTCTTCATTTCTTGTTTCTGCTTTCTCTTCTTCTCTTTTTCTTTGTCTTTTTTTTCCTTCCTTTTCATTTTTTTTCCCCCTTTTGCCCCAGAGCTCCCGGTTCCCCCGGCACCCTGCAAAGATCGTTGATGGAGCGAGACCTCAGGCTGGCTGGTCCCGGTGCCCTGCTCAGCACCAGCAGACGGGAGCAGGCCACCCCGCCGGCCGCTCCTTTGTTTCCACCCAGCACTTGTCCCCATTCAGGAGGGTTAAGCCCAGCCTGCCTTCTGCCCCTAGGGCTGCTGACCTTGCTGATGTCCACTGCCGCTCCACCGGTGCCTCGTGCTCCGGGAAGCCCCCTATCAGACAGCGAGTACCAGGTCTTCTTCGCCAGCCTGTATCCCCCCTGGAAGGTGGAGATGTCCTGCCAGCTGCGCCAGGCACACGGCTGCTTCAGCCCCACCATCATGCAGCTGGACCAGGAGGAGAACCACGGCCGTGTCCCCGAAGGTAGGGCCATCCCCCCACCTCCACAAGCAGAGGCAGGTATCGCCGCAGCCGGAGCAGAGGTGGCCGTTTCTCTGACCCAGAATGCCACAGATATTGTGGGAATGGTTGTGGAATGGGTCATTTTGGGGTCTCTAGCCAAAGTCCAGCTTGCAGCAGAACACTCCCAGAACTAGAACACCCTGGCTTTGTGCAAGGGAGTTTGGTTTCGTGGCCTCTCTTGGGCACCCCTTCCAGTGCTGCACCTCTTTCCTAGACAAAGAAGCATTTCCCAATGACCAGTCCTAACCTCCCAAACAGGAATTCACATTTCTTTTTCCCTATTGTGTTGTCTGGCACCACCAAGAAGAGTTTGACTTTGTCATCTTGTAGCTGTCCTTCAGGTCCTTGTGGGCTACCATTAACTCACCGCCCCATCTCCTCTTCACCCAGCTGAACAAGCACATCTGCCCCAGCCTCTCTTCATGACTCACAGGCTGAAAGCCGTGGCCACTTCAGTGGCCTTTTGCTCAGCTCTTCAGTTTCTCCCCATCTCCACTAGTGGAGTGGCAGGGGAAAATAAATGGCCACTGTTTGCTGAAGCTCGCTGAAGCTCATCTTTGCTCAGCTTTTAAGTTTCTCCCCATCTCCACTAGTGGAGTGGCAGGGGAAAATAAATGACCACTGTTTTCTGAAGCTTGCTGAAGCTCCTCATCTCTTCCCAACAGTTCCTCTTACAACCTGACCAGCTCCTTCCAACTTGATCTGAGGTTTCATGCAGAAGCTTGGCTCATGGGCTCTCATGGGCCTTTAAGAAAGCTTGACCTGATAAGCTGCTTTTTTAAGTGTTGAACATTTCAGGAGCCAAGAAACATCCCAGTTCAGAAAGCTCCATAGCAACAGCACCCTTTAAATCTCTGCAGTCATACTTTAGCTGCACCCCTGCATCAGAGAATTTAAGTGGCATAATTATATCTGTGCAGCTGGAAAACTTGGGACTACTTCTGTTGGATTTTTCTTCAGAGGAAAAAAAGTAGGAACAATTTTCTCATTAAAAAAATATGTCTGTAAGCTTAGCTATAAATGTCAACGAAGTGAATGATCAGCCAACTGTGCTTATTTGGACTGCAGCTTGAGGGCAACTATTTCTTGCTTATTTCCGCAGCTGTGTCAGGAACGGGCCCCACCCCGCATCACCAGACCCAGCGATGGATCCTGGGCTCCTCACTCGCTTGCGGGCACCTGCAATCCACAGTGCCTGTGGACTTGCCTCCATCCCCTCCATGGCTGGAACCACTGTCAAACTATTTTGCCCCAAAGCGGTTGTGTTCTCTGGTGCTTCCAGCCTTGTTCTGGTCGTCTTTTTAACCCATCTAATCACTACTTTTTTTCTTTTTTTAAACCCTTCAGTGACTAATAACAGAGTCCTCGTCAGATCCTGGAAACCCGAGCTTTGGGTCTCTAAGAGGGAAGATCACCATGTGAAAAAGGGCAGAAGGACAAACTGAAAATCCCAGTGGTTTGGAGGGGAAGGGCATGTAGCACCTGGTATCTGGAGCTACAAGAGCACAAGGCTGTGTTGTCCGCTTGGGGGCAGACAGCTTTGACTTTCCCTTCAACCACATGCCGCTGTGTGAGCAGCCATCCGAGCAGTCCCCAGCCCTTGTTGCGCCCAGGTCAAGGGGGCAGATGCCTAAAATTGTGGCCTGCCCCCATCCCGCATGTCTCTCTCACCCCTCTGCAGGGCCAGTCTGCTCTGACTTCCCGGAGGCACTGTGGTTTCAGACCTTCTGCCAGTTTGCCCAGTATCGCTGCTTCAAACGCCAGTTCTACGTCAAGGTGGGGAGTGGGATTTGGGACAGGGTGGGAGGCGGTATCTCCTGGGAGGCATTGGGAAGAAGTGAAGATAACACAGTGGGACGTGTGTTTCTCCTTCTCTCAGCGAATCCCATGTCCGAGGTTGTCTCCTCCAAAAAACCTTCTCCTCCCGATGAAGCAACCTCATGCTGTGGCCTCCTGGGCAACGGGAGAAAGCTTCCCTACGGAAGATCGTTTGGCGGCACTGAGCTGCGCTGGGCGCCCCTGCTCACCTGATGACCTCTCGTAGCTACTCTCCCCCCCCAGCAGCTTTCTGGCTCGCCTCAGAAAGGTGCCTTCAGCCCCCCTGTCCCTCTCTCTCCATCTGCAGGACAGGCTTCTCTCTCTCCTGCTGATGCCCTGCTGAATGCCAATGTGGACACTCTCCTGAAGTACTCCTATGCTCTGTCAAATCAGAAACCGCTGCCGAGGAAGCTCCCCTTGGCTGCGCCAGAGATGCCAAGACCCCCGCAGGACGGGGGGCTGCCTGTTCTTCCACCAAACCTGCCGGTCCCAGCTGCCCCTATCCCCTCACCTACCAGGCTGGGATCCCCTGTCTGGACAGAGCAAGCCTAGGACCAGCACCTGCACAACAAGGTGTCGCGGCTGATCCGCTTGGCCCTCTCCTTGGAGACATCCCTGAGCACCGAGGGCTCTTCTCCAGGTCCCAGCACCAAGTCAGACCCAGGGAGCACGCCAGGCAGCGCTGAGGATGGGGTGCAGGGAACGGCCCCCCGTGGCAGGTGAGGAGAAGACCCGTGTGCCTGCCCGGCGGGATGCCACATGCCCCCTGTGCAGGGCTGTCCTCACGCACGCTGGCTGGTAGCCCCATGGCACTCAGGCCACTGTCCTGAGCAGCTGGGGAGCACAGGCAGGCTTTCTGGAGCAAGCTGTCCCATACAAAGCAGGAATGTACCTGGGGAGCCCCTCATACACCCCCTGCTCCAGCACAGAGTGACGAGGGAGAAGGTGACCCAGCACTGCTAGAGCCCGGCAGTGTTACTGTCCTTGCGCCCTGAGCAAAGTGCATTTAGGCTGGGCCTTAGCTGCAGGCAGGCCTTTATCCAATGCAAGTGTATCCCCGCACTGTGACCATCTGCAGCGTGCAGTCACCTCTGCACTCATCCTCCTCCCAGCTCACATCTCCACGAGTCTGGATGAACTGCAAAAAGAGCTACCTAGATGTGGTTTTCATAGAGAAGTCATTCTGGTTTTGCTCTGTTGCTGGCCGCTGATATTTCTGTAAGCACACAGATTTTGTGCATGATGGCACATCTGTGCTTTCTGTTAAAAAACTGTGCATACTACTACACTTGAGCCAGAGGTCCCACTTCTGCGTGGAAAAACAAATTGCATCATGTTGTTAAAGCTATAACTGTTCTCTTGCAAGTCGGTAACTTATGTCATCCTCCTTCCTAATATTGTAGAAGGCTTTCACTGGCCGGCAAAATTTTCCCGGCATTATGTCCTCTAAGGAAAAATTCTGTTTCCTTGAGGATATGTTCATTTTCCCGGCCTCTGAAATCAGGCCTTACTCTGATTTAGTCATATTGGGATTATAGAGGGACTGCTGTGACTGCAGATGACACTCGCTAGTCTGCTGCAGTTTCTCACCGACACTAACGCTGACTGTACCTGTAGCCTGGCAGCCGAGCCCCATCAGTCACCCTAAGCAAAGTTTAAACTCCAGTGAGGATAAAAAGGCGAGATAGACTGCGCCTGTCAGCTTTGCTGCTCTCCACGTCCTGCCTTCTCTCAAACGGACTTCAACGCATGGCCTAAAAAAGGGGCAAAATGCTTTGAGGCATTTCCGTTCCAGCAAGAAGAGCAGTGCTGGGTGGGACTGTGTGGGATTTCTGGAAGAACAGGGACATATTGTGAGCAACCCAGACACTCTGTTATGGACTTGATCGGGTTGTAGCAGCACAGACTTCAAGCAGCACAGGCCTCAAGGCCACTCTCAGGCCGGCTGCGGTAAAACAGACATTTCCCAGGCTGGCTGTGGGAAAGACAGTCATTCTCAGGCCAGTTGCAGGTAAACAGTCGTTCTATGAAAAATGACCAATCATAGTTTGAGTACTGCTTATGTAACCCGGGTGTTTTATTGATAGATGTTTTATGTATAGTGACCTATCATAGCTGAGTGTTGTACCGAGTGTTTTTGTACAGTGACCAATCATAACCGAGTGCTGTCTAGAGAATGCGGATTCTCTGCTAATAAAGTTGACTGTTATGGATCATATTGGTCAAGTCGTTGTTTCCGCCGCAACAGGACTGTTCGGTGCGCGCAGGTGCCGTTCAACGTCTGGTTTAACGAAAGGTGCGCACAGTTGTGACGGGCACCAAATTCAGAGCTGAGTATCTTCCCTAGGGTCTTATGTCCAGCAGGACATCCATCCCTTCTCGCTCACCCCCGCTTGTGGCAGCTGCTCTGATAGCTCTGCCACCTTTCATGGTACCTGAAAGCTGTGACCTTTAGAGAGAGACATGGCAATGGTAGCAAAATAACAAGGAAAAAAATTGGCAGCGCACTTCTGTGGTCTTGCTGCTGGCAGTGAATCATTATAGTGGGAAAAAAGTGTCTCTTCTTGCATTTGTTTTCAATTCTGAGTCCTCATTGTGCTTTCTGCCCCCTTGAGTAAAGAGCTATTTATTTCCCAGTATTTCCTCTCCTCAAAGATACCCGTATGCCATAATTCAGTCTTCAAGTAAGCCGAACGGAGCTCCATAGCTCTCATGTTACAAAGCCTGCGCAGCTCATTTTCTGCGGCAATTTTCAGTATCACTTTAAAAATCCACTTGCTCCAGCTCCGCATGCACTGTTCAGCGATGGGTTTCAGGACCTGGCTATGCAGAAGGAGGTCAACCTCCCTTCCCTTCCCGACTCTTCTGTTTGCACACAAGAATTGTGTTTGCCTTTTTTCCAAGGGCTTCCTGCTCTTGCATTGTTTGTCCGCTATGACCCCTGCATCCCTCTCAGCGTCACAGCTGTCCCGGATACAGACGTCGTCCTGCTGGTGTTCATGCGGGGGTGCTCGCAGTTCGCGTTAGCCCAGCCTCCCCAGCAAGGTTGAGCCGAGCCCTCCCAGCGGCTGCACCCTCCTACTCCTGCTTTACCCCTCCAAATAATCCTTGTTGTGCTTATGTACTTCATCCCCAATGGCTTTAATTTTAAGACCAGAGCCTTCGTTAAGAATACTGTCCCCAGAAAAACACTCTCCTTGAATCATCATCAGCCGGTAGCAGTGATTTTTTCTTTTCTGCCCTGGGTCTTCTGGTGGAGGATGGGACCCGTTCGCCTGACTCTTCTCAGCTGCTTTCAGGAACTAACTGTCACTTGAGGATGATGTAGAGGTATCTTTTGGCCGCTCAGTAAGGCCAGGTCGCAATTTGGTTTATCCGTATTGCTACTGTGCATGGTTGCTGTGAAAGGGGAGTCTTGACAAGGCAGGTTGTCTTCTTGCCACCAGGCCAGGAGAAGTTCAGGGGCTCCCAGGCTTTTGGGAGTCTCAGAGCAGGGGGTCTCTCAGTGTCCCAGGAGGGCAGAGGTAAAAGGCTGCAATATCGTGTGGGTCAGCGGGAGAGGTGTATTTACAAAATACAAGTTTTTCCCACGCTTTGTGCCCCCCGACCCTCGGGCAGGTGTTACATTCCTCTTCTCCCAATGGCTCTTGCTTTGGGCTACCTGCTGGGTTTGATCTATCAGGTACCTAGTCAGCTTGCCTGCCTTCTTGGCATGCAGGCTGAGATCACTTTTTCTTTCTGAAGCTGTTAAGAATAGCTTTTTCCTTAGTGGTTTTAGTTTCCTGAAGCATCCCCCCTAAATCAGAAGTTACAAAAGTGCTAGAAAGCTGCTGTTTGCTCCTTATCTTCTTTTCTGCTTTCCTCAGGTATTCATGCCACCTCGCACAGCCAGCCAACATCAGCGAGGTTCAGCAGCTGAAAGTTAATGGCCCAAATCCTTGTCATTGCGTCAAGGGAGAGGTGGATGTTGTTCAGCAGCATTCTTCAGAGATACCGCTGAAGCAGGCTCTATGTGTGTCGCTCCCCATGTCTTGAGATGCTAAAGCAAGATAGGCTGTTATCCCAAGGTGTCTCTTTTTGCCTTTGAGCAGCTCCTGATCTTGGCCCACAGATTCTTCTTCATTATATTTTTTTCCCATTCCCGTTGAAACATTGACTCCCAGTACGCGTTAAGGCTTTTTCCAGGGCAGCAGTTAGGACATCAAAGTGCACAGGTACGAAGCTTTAGACAGACCTATCGGTTTCCCCGATCCACAGATGTTCTACACATCCACAAATAGCTCAGCAGCATGTCAACGAGTGCAGGGGACCAGCGGCAGTGCTGTCCTGGGTCTGCACCATTTGCCTCTGTGATGGGACACAAAGCCCCAGCGCAGCCACAAGGCAGCAGCAGTGGCAGCATGGCTGGGTACACCAAAACCCAGTGCCAGGACACCGGGCATCGCTGGGAGAGGAACCAGGGACAGTGGCTGCAGGTGCTCACAAGCAAGGGAGAAGCCCAGGACCTGTCCCTGAGTCTGGTGGAGTGGGGTGGGACGTGTTCCCCTGACACCTCTCAGCTAACTGTCAGGAACTAGCTGTCATTTGGGGATGATGTAGATAGATCTCACTCACCCACAGGTGATAAACCAAGTCATAAATTTGCAACCTACACACACTGCAGATGATTTTAGGCTCGAGACCATAGCATCTACACCCCTATGTGTCTGCGCCTGCTTTTCTTTTGCAAGTTCTAACATAACTTGCGGGGTTACTATTACCCGCTTTTCTGGCGTTACCCACCACCCTTCTGTATTTTGTGATGCCTTTAATTGTTCCGCCAATTGCTCATCCAATTTACTATATTTTGGTTTCAGATTCGGGATTTTTATCGGTTTTACTGGTACTAGTGCAAGGATACCTTGTTCAGCAGCCTCCTTTGCTGTTTTGTCTGCCAATCGATTACCTATGTTTACAGCTGTCTGACCAAATTGATGAGCCTTGCAATGCATCACCGCCACTTCCTTTGGCTTCTGCACCTCTTCGAGGAGCTGAAGGATTTCTTCTTTATGTTTTATCGATGTTCCTTGGGCTGAGAGCAATCCTCTTTCTTTCCAGATGGCTCCATGAGCATGAATCACGTCAAATGCATATTTAGAATCAGTCCATATATTTACCCTCTTTCCTTCTGCCATTCGCAAGGCTTGCTTCAACACCACCAGTTCTGCTTTCTGTGCCGAGGTATTTGCAGGTAGCGTTCCTGACTCCAGTACCTCGGTGGTGGTGACAACAGCATATCCGGCCGTTCGTCTTCCTTCTTTCACAAAGCTGCTTCCATCCGTGAACAACTCCAAATCAGGATTTTCCAGAGGATCATCCCTCAGGTCCTGTCTGCTGGAATAGACTTCTTCAACAGTTAGCAGGCAGTCATGTTCTAGATTTTCTGTTGGATTTTCCGTCGACAGAAACATCGCTGGATTTACGATGGTTGTGGTTTTCAATTCCACATCGTCCTGCTCCAGCAAGACAACCTGATATTTCAGCATTCTGCTGGGGGATAGCCAATGACCCCCCTTTTGTTCTAAAACAGTTACCAACATGTGTGGTACATACACCACCATCTTTTGGCCCATAGTCAACTTTCGAGTTTCCTGAATCAGCACTACCGTTGCTGCCACAGCGCGCAAACATCCCGGCCATCCTTTACTCACGTTGTCAAGTTGTTTAGAGAAGTATCCTACTGTCCGCTTCCAGGATCCCAGAAGTTGTGCCAGCACTCCAAGGGCCAGATGTTGCCTCTCATGGACAAACAGTTCAAAAGGTTTGTTAAATCGGGTAAACCCAAAGCAGGGGCCATCATCAATGCCTTTTTAAGTTCCTTAAATGATTTTTGGCATTCTGGTGTTCATGTCAGATACAAGTCTTTTGTCCTGTTGCAGGGCTCTCTCATTCGAAAGAAAATATACTTTGACTTTGTATATCCAGAGGTATGCAAAAGAAGCCATCCTTTAAATCTAGTGCAGTAAACTACTTCTGTTCCTCTTTCAGAGATGTCAGTAAAGTATAGGGATTGGCTACTACTGGGTGTATATCTTGAACTATCTGACTTATAGCTCTTAAATCCTGGACTAGCTGATAATTTTTCCTCCAGATTTCTTTACCGGTAATATAGGAGTGTTATATTCTGATTCGCATTCTATCAAAAGTTCATATTCCAAAAATTTCATGATTAACCCCTCCAGTCCTTTTCGGGCCTCCCATTTAACAGGATATTGTTTTTGTCTTACCGGTTTGGATTCGGGTTTCAAGGTCACTTTTACCGGCTCTGTCAATTTGGACTGTCCCGGATCTTCATTTGCCCAAACGAAGGGGATTACTGCGTTTTCCACCTCTCCTGGAATTTGCTCCTCCTTAAAAGAATCCTGTAACATGAACACTTTCACCTCTATGGCTTTTGATTCAGGTATCAATAATTCAATTTCCCCATTTTTATAAATCTCGTCCTAACAAAGGCAACGGATATTCAGGCATATATAGAAGCTGGTGAGTTACCCACTGTTTTCTTAATCTAAATTTCAACAGCTTTAAGAAAGGTTAATTTTCTTTTTGCCCTGTCACACCAACAACATCTACTGATTTACGACTACATTTCACTTTACATGCATTCAATACCGAATAAGTGGTCCCTGTATTTACTAAAAATTCTATTTCCTCGTTCCCTAGCTTTAATGTAACCAGGGGTTCAGCTAGGGTTGACTCCCCCGGTCCTCTTCATGATTCCTTATCTAAAGTCATCAATTTGATCGCGCGAAGAGTCGGATCTAATTCCCCGGCCTTAGGACATTCCCTTTTCCAGTGCCCACATTCCTTACAAATAGCACATTGGTCCTGTGCTAGTCGAAGATTTATCCTTCCCCTTTCTCCAACATTCACTCCTCTCCCTCTTCCCCTACCTCTCCTATTATTCCCAGTCAGAGCCACCAACAACTTTCTATCCCTCTGGGCCTGTTTTTCTTCCTTTTCCTTTTCCCTATTATTATACACAGTCTAAGCCACTTCGAGCGTTTTAACTAAATCTCTGGACTCAGGTCCTTCTAATTTTTGAAGCTTTTTTCTAATGTCAGGGGCTGATTGACCCATAAATATGGAGGCCAATTGCGATGCTTCCTCTGGTTTTTCTGGGTCCAGATTAGTATATTTTTGGGCAGTTTCCTTCAGTCTCTCCATGAAGGCTGAAGGGGATTCATTTAATTCCTGCCTTACTTCATAAATTTTTGACCAATTTATCACCTTCGGCATCGCATGTTTAACACTAAACAAAATCCACCTCTGTTATCTGGTCAACATTCCCCTGGGTCCCGGCTGATTCGGGTCCCAGTCAGGATCTGAAGAGGGAAAGTTCTGATCTACCATTCCCTGCAAATCTCCATGGGCGTGAGCTCCCTCTAACTGTTTCTTAGCAGTATTCAATACCATCCTTTTCTCTGTGTCATCAAGCAAAGTATCTAAACTCACCTCTAAATCATTCCAATCAGGGTCCTGGGTCCTAATTATTGTCTCAAAGACCTTTGCTACTCTTTCAGGGTCTTCTCGATAAGTGCCTGCTATTTCCTTCCACGACCTTAAATCAGTTATTGAAAACGGAACTTTTTCTGTCACTGGACCAGTATTTCCTACTGCCTCTCAGAGAGGAGCCTGGAGGGGAGCTACCCCGCCTGTCCTTCCCCGCGTTCTTCCTGAAACCGGACTAAATCCTCCCGCCCCCTCCCCCAGAGGGGAGGTGGAAGGGCTACCGATCTCGGATTCCTCCTCCTGCTCATCCCCCCATCTCCGACGCGGTGCCACCATTAGCTCGACATCATTCTCCTCAGACCCAAGTTTCAGACACTCTTTCCTGACGCTACAAGCGGCGCAGCATTTCTTTGAACCTTTTTCACATTTTCGCTTTCCCAAAGCCATTACCATAGAACCGCGCAGATGTATCTCACACTTCCTTTGCCATTCTGGATGATTTTTCAACGAGAAAAACAAATCTACATATGTTATTTCTTTTCATTTACCTTCCCTTTTACAATACAAAACAACATCTATTGCAAAATGGTATTATAACACAGTGTCCCGTCCTCCGGCCACTTCTCCCCGTCATCCAGAGTATATAACGGCTACCAATGAGTGCAATACTCAGTTAACTGTTTTCAAGTTAAAGGGTCTCCCCCCAGCTCTTTCCAGTGTTTTAAAATACATCCCAAGGGCGTGCCCCGTGGGATGGGTCTTTTACTCGGAAAGGTGCCCATCCTTCAAACAACCAGTGGTAGTGATTGTGCACTGTATCACAGACACTAGCCAGAGGGATCCCACCCTCTGTGAGATCTCCCTCTCAGCCCCCTGCTGAGATCCTGGAGACTTCAACCCCCTGTGGAAGACCTCCCCCTTGGGCACCGCTCTATCGGCTTCCACCGAGCAGAGATTTTTCACAAAGGTACCTTTTTAGCCCAACTCTGCGTGGCTTTTACCGCGACTTACGAGCAGGCAGGCATGTGTTATACCTAAAGAATGCCTTAATTAAATTCTAGGGGACTTACTTGGAATCCTTCGGTCCGGGGATCAGAGGTTCTCCTCGAGAATCCCTTGATGCCGGCTGGAGGTCCGGTGATCCCGCGGATCCGTCGGTATTCACAAGCAGAGTCCCATCTGGGTTGCCAGAAACTGTCGCTGAAAATCCGGGAATAAACCTCGTAACACCAATGTAGTGTTAAAAGGCAGGCATTCTTTATTGCGACGTCGGATGCACGGGGGATAATTCCACCGAACGTGCATACCCCATACCCCTTCCGTGCAGTTTATATAAATTAAAATATACATATTCATCTGATTATATAAGCTCTTCCTTTCATAGTCAAATCAGTCCATTTTCATACACTCCTCCCACCCGCGCTTGCGCAGTGCCTCCTAGTGGTTGTCGTCGGGGGTCCCAAGATGAAGGCTTATCCTCTTCGTCACAGTTTCTGCGCAAACTCAGTCCTCGTCTGGCTCTTGTCCCTGCGGCACGGGTCGTCTTGACCAGTTCTAGGCACCTGCTAGTTTTAAGTAAAACTAACTTCTTTGGTGGGAGATGTATGACTTTTTTGCTTCAGCTGATTCACGGAATAGATGGGAGCTACTGGCAGAAATCCCGTGGGCCATGGCTCTCGAAGGCAGGGGGGGTCCACGAGTGCTGGTCGCTCTTTAAACGTCACTTCCTCCATGCTCAGGAGCGGTGCATCCCCCTGAGAAAGAAATCAAGCAAAGGAGGCAGGAGACCTGTATGGTTAAACAAGGAGCTTCTAGCGAAGATCAGGTGGAAGAGAAAGGTCCATGGAATGTGGAAAGAGGGGCAGGCCACTTGGGAAGAATACAGGAAAGTGGTCAGAGCATGCAGGGATGCGACAAGGAAGGGCAAAGCCCACCTGGAATTGAAGCTGGCAAGGGATGTCAGAAACAACAAGAAGGGCTTCTTCAACTACATCAGCAGCAAAAGGAAGGCTAGGGACAATGTGGGGCTGCTGCTGAATGAGGCGGGTGTCCTGGTGATAGAGGATGCAGAGAAGGCAGAGCTACTAAATGCCTTCTTTGCTTCAGCCTTCTAGTGCCAAGGCAGGCCCTCAGGAATCCCAGGCCCCGGGGGTAAGAGAGGAGGCCCACAGAGAGGATGACTTTCCCTTGGTCGAGGAGAACTGTGTGAGGGATCGCTTAAGCGATCTGGACATCCACAAATCCATGGGCCCTGATGGAATGCACCCACGAGTGCTGAGGGAGCTGGCGGATGTCATTGCTGAGCCACTCTCCATCATCTTTGAGAGGTCCTGGAGGACAGGAGAGGTGCCCGAGGACTGGAGAAAGGCCTTTGTGACTCCAGTCTTCAAAAAGGGCAAGAAGGAGGACCCAGGGAACTACAGGCCGGTCAACCTCACCTCCATCCCGGGAAAGGTGATGGAGCAGCTTATCCTGGAGGTCATCAACAAGCAAGTGGAGGAAAAGAAGGTTATCAGGAGTAGTCAGCATGGATTCACCAAGGGGAAATCATGCCTGACCAATAGCTTTCTATGATTACATGACTGGCTGGGTAGATGAGGGGAGAGCCGTAGATGTTGTCTACCTAGACTTCAGCAAGGCTTTCGACACAGTCTCCCATAACATCCTCCTAGAGAAGCTCAGGAAGTATGGGCTGGATGAGTGGTCGGTGAGGTGGATTGAGAACTGGCTGAATGGCAGAACTCAGAGGGTTGTCATCAGCGGTGCTGAATCTAGTTGGAGGCCGGTAACTAGTGGTGTCCCCCAAGGGTCAGTACTGGGCCCAGCCTTGTTCAACTTCTTCATCAGTGACCTGGATGAAGAGTTAGAGTGTACCCTCAGCAAGTTTGCCGATGACACCAAACTGGGAGGTGTGGTGGATACACCAGCAGGCTGTGCTGCCATTCAGCGTGACCTGGACAGGCTGGAGAGCTGGGCAGAGAGGAACCTGATGAGGTTCAACAAGGGCAAATGCAGGGTCTTGCACCTGGGGAGGAACAACCCCATGCATCAGTACAGGCTTGGGGCGGACTTGCTGGAGAGCAGCTGTGCGGCGAGGCACCTGGGTGTCCTAGTGGACGACAGGTTAACCATGAGCCAGCAGTGTGCCAAGGCAGGCCCTCAGGAATCCCAGGCCCTGGGGGTAAGAGAGGAGGCACCTGCTAGTTAAAATTAAAACTAAATTCTTTGGGGGGAGATGTGTGACTTTTTGCTTCACTTAATTCACACAATAGATAGGTAGCACAAATACACCTGCAACTATTTGGTAATGCTATTTCTATTAAAAATCCCCCTTCACCATTATTGTTTCACATTAGTGATTACCTAGGGACTAAACCCTCTGTTCCCAGACCTAATGTCCAGATGGGCAGGGCTGTACCAGGCACATAACAGCATTGTTCGTGCTTTATGATTAACTAATTCCATCATCTTGCTTACAGTGGGGCACACTTCGGTGTGTTTGGGGGGTGACAAATCATGATCTGACCACAGCTCGCATGTAAAGGAGGTGGTGGGATTGCACAGACACTGAAGAGCTGGCAGAGCAGACAGCCACTGATGTTGAGACAGAGGAGCTGTGGGGAACCTCCCACCCGACAGAGTATCCCTGTATATCCCTGCAGAGGAGGGTCTCCATCTACTGGGTGCTTCCATGGTGGTAACAAAAGCCAGAAACACCAGAGCAGGACAGACGACTAGCCCATATCTTAGCAAAGACATAGTTCAGCAATCATCCTCTCCCTCCTGCTTCCCAGCTGGTTCTTCCTTCTTCCTTCTGCTGCCTCCATCATCCCAGCCTTCAGATGCTGTCCAGCACGGGTGTGCTCTTTCCCTGGAGGAAGGAGGGGCAGTGGTATCAGTCCTATGAACTCAGACTCTCCTTGCAGGTGTCTCACCGCGGCTGCCAGAGAAATGAGACCTACCGGGTGCTGAGTGAGAAGGAGGGAGAGGAGGAGGTGAGGCTGTGGGAGCAGAGGTTCCTCAGCCTCACCAAAGGGTGATGCACGATAGCAGGCGGATGCATGGGAAGCACAGGGCTCCAGCGCCGGCTCTCTGGAGTTGTGGTGAGCCAGAGAGCCCAGACAGACCTGGACAACTCTTCCCAGACCCCTTGCTGACCACCCAGATCATCACGGCCAGATCTCCCCCTCCAAGTACCTGCTCTGCACCATCGGCAGTGGCACACCAGGATGGGTGCCTTGCCCAACAGCGCTTCACTGTGGCCCCTGCTGGAACTCCTCCTGAAAACATTTTCTCCAGCCAAAGGAGCAGCTGAGCGTCGGAGAAGGCGTCAGCTCTGGGAACCCGGCTTTAGAGTCACTGGCCCCAGTGTCCATGTCTGAAGTCCCCAGCCATCTCTTGCCTCCCTCCCCCCCACAGGCCTATAACAGCCAGTGGTTCTCCCAAGGATGAGTCTTCTTGTATAAAGAGCCTGTTCACCCCGTAAATCTAATTTGCTCCCTTCTCTCTGCCGCCGCCGCTTTATTACACCCCTCAGTGACACCCTGCACTCCACCGTGGACTTGTCCTCTCCCAGCCCACGGGAGGGAGCAGAGCCAGCTACCCTCCAGGTCCCAAATGCAGCATCTGAGGAAGGACCTGACGTACACACTTGGTTTCCATTGCAGCTGGTTTATTTCTAAAGTATAAGGGTTTATCAGGCGCCTCCCCGACACCTTCCTGTGCTTCCCGGCGTCCCTCCCCAGCTGTCCCCTCCCCGGCTCCCTCGCAGGCCCCCGGCGCGCTCCCCCTCAGCGGCAGCTGTGCACCTCCACGACGTGCTGGCACTGCTTGCACTTGACGGAGCAGCACCAGTGAAACTTGCAGCTGCACCCCTCCACCAGCTCCGCCTGGGCCGTGCGGAAGCCCCTGCCGCAGCACAGGAGCTCGCAGCCATCCATGGCCAGGAATGCCCTGTTGCACTGGCGGCCAGATGTGCCGAAGACCCCGCGCCGGGAGTCCCGGTCGCAGAAGTCTGGGCTGTCCAACAAGTAGACCAGGTCATGAGCTGTGTAGGGCTTGAAGTGAGAGCTCTTGGGGACCAGGAGCTTGCGGGAAATGACCATCACCCCCTCGAACTTTTCCTTGAGGACGTTGCCCACCTTGCGGAAGGGAGGCATGACCTTCCAGCACGTGTGCACCTCGCAGGAGCCCAACACACCGTGGCACCCTGCGTTTCGCTTACGGATGCAGTCCTTGGAGCTGCTGTGCCAAGTGCTTTCTCTCCAGCCACCCTGACAACTGCTCGCCCGCGGTGGTGACGGTTGTGTTGTTCCCTCTCATGTCAGCAGAGTGCCCAGCCCTGGGAAGTGCTCTGTCAGCCACGATCCGTGGTGTGCACATGTGGGTTGCTGCGCCTGGGCCACACGCTTCGATCTCCGTCGTAAGAGCCGGGCACGCGTCCGTGGGTGCGGGTCTCCCTCAAAATCAGCCCTGCCGGGCTCTGGGCACCCCAGTGCTAGTGGCCACACAGCCTCTTTCACCAGCGCCTTTCCTGGGAAGGTTTTAAGGTGCAGAGAGCGGCGCTCGCGGCACACGTGCCGGAGGCAGAGGAAGACCAGCTGGCGCTGCCCTGACTTGCTGGGGCTTCAGGAAGCGGCATGGCTGCCCAGAGACATCAGGTCCATTCCCACCGTGCCCTGAAGCAAGCCGGTGCTGAGATGCTCCCTGGGGAGGCACGGGATGCATCTCCATCCCTGCAGGTGGAGCTGGAACAGGCCTTTCTGCTGCAGAAGAGCACAAAATGCTTGTGGGGTGCCCTCAGGCCAGGGGAAGCCTGGCCGGGCTATGGCCAGCCACCACCGCGTCCCTGGGTGCAGGGGGAAGCTCCCAGGCTGGCTCCCGCTCCTGCTGCTTGCCCCGTCCCCGCGGCCCCATCTTCTCCCTTGCTTGCGGGGTGCCCGTCTCCTCTCACACCCCACACTGTTACACAGTCCCCTTCTCATTCCGCCGTTGCCGGGGACACCAGGTGTGACTGGGATAGAATCACAGAATCACAGAACAGTAGGGGTTGGAAGGGACCTCTGTGGGTCACCTAGTCCAACCCTCCCGCTGAAGCAGGGTCACCTACAGCAGGCTGTAGAGGACCCAGGGCAGACATGCCGAGGCTGCTCTCCCTCGTGGGTGAGTGACCCCCGTCCGGCCCCTACCCACCCTCCTGGGACCACCGCAGCCTGAAGCCCCCGCTCCTGCCCCACATCTTCCACAGGGCCGCCCCGCTGGGCCCACCAGCCATGACAGCTCTCTGCTCTGCTGGCCCAGGGGCAGCTGGAGGCCCTGCGAGGGGATGCGGAGGTAGAGGCAGGGGCTGCCGGGGCCAGGAGAGGAGGGGGCCCAGCTGAGGGTGGAGGAGGGAAGGGAGGGAGGGAGGAATGTCCCCTTGGAGGGGCGCAGGCCCTGGTGCGGTGGAGGGAGCAGCTGGCAGGGGTGGGCAGCGGAGTCTGTGCCATTGCGGCTGCCTCCACAGGCACCAGGCAAGTGGGGCTGGGGCTTTTGTGGGGAAAAACACCCAAGAAAACCCCAAACAAAACCAAGAACCAAAACACATCCCCCATTCCAAACCAAACTCACCAAAAACCCCCAAATTTTTTTCTTATTTTTCTTTTGTCTTTCTAAGTCTTTTCCTTTCCTATTTTTCTTCTTTTATTTTATGATTTTTTCTCTTCTGTTTCATCATTCTGTCTTCTTTTCTTCTTCATTTCTTGTTTCTGCTTTCTCTTCTTCTCTTTTTCTTTGTCTTTTTTTTCCTTCCTTTTCATTTTTTTTCCCCCTTTTGCCCCAGAGCTCCCGGTTCCCCCGGCACCCTGCAAAGATCGTTGATGGAGCGAGACCTCAGGCTGGCTGGTCCCGGCGCCCTGCTCAGCACCAGCAGACGGGAGCAGGCCACCCCGCCGGCCGCTCCTTTGTTTCCACCCAGCACTTGTCCCCGTTCAGGAGGGTTAAGCCCAGCCTGCCTTCTGCCCCTAGGGCTGCTGACCTTGCTGATGTCCACTGCCGCTCCACCGGTGCCTCGTGCTCCGGGAAGCCCCCTATCAGACAGCGAGTACCAGGTCTTCTTCGCCAGCCTGTATCCCCCCTGGAAGGTGGAGATGTCCTGCCAGCTGCGCCAGGCACACGGCTGCTTCAGCCCCACCATCATGCAGCTGGACCAGGAGGAGAACCACGGCCGTGTCCCCGAAGGTAGGGCCATCCCCCCACCTCCACAAGCAGAGGCAGGTATTGCCGCAGCCGGAGCAGAGGTGACCGTTTCTCTGTCCCAGAATGCCACAGATATTGTGGGAATGGTTGTGGAATGGGTCATTTTGGGGTCTCTAGCCAAAGTCCAGCTTGCAGCAGAACACTCCCAGAACTAGAACACCCTGGCTTTGTGCAAGGGAGTTTGGTTTCGTGGCCTCTCTTGGGCACCACTTCCAGTGCTGCACCTCTTTCCTAGACAAAGAAGCATTTCCCAATGACCAGTCCTAACCTCCCAAACAGGAATTCACATTTCTTTTTCCCTATTGTGTTGTCTGGCACCACCAAGAAGAGTTTGACTTTGTCATCTTGTAGCTGTCCTTCAGGTCCTTGTGGGCTACCATTAACTCACCGCCCCATCTCCTCTTCACCCAGCTGAACAAGCACATCTGCCCCAGCCTCTCTTCATGACTCACAGGCTGAAAGCCGTGGCCACTTCAGTGGCCTTTTGCTCAGCTCTTCAGTTTCTCCCCATCTCCACTAGTGGAGTGGCAGGGGAAAATAAATGGCCACTGTTTGCTGAAGCTCGCTGAAGCTCATCTTTGCTCAGCTTTTAAGTTTCTCCCCATCTCCACTAGTGGAGTGGCAGGGGAAAATAAATGACCACTGTTTTCTGAAGCTTGCTGAAGCTCCTCATCTCTTCCCAACAGTTCCTCTTACAACCTGACCAGCTCCTTCCAACTTGATCTGAGGTTTCATGCAGAAGCTTGGCTCATGGGCTCTCATGGGCCTTTAAGAAAGCTTGACCTGATAAGCTGCTTTTTTAAGTGTTGAACATTTCAGGAGCCAAGAAACATCCCAGTTCAGAAAGCTCCATAGCAACAGCACCCTTTAAATCTCTGCAGTCATACTTTAGCTGCACCCCTGCATCAGAGAATTTAAGTGGCATAATTATATCTGTGCAGCTGGAAAACTTGGGACTACTTCTGTTGGATTTTTCTTCAGAGGAAAAAAAGTAGGAACAATTTTCTCATTAAAAAAATATGTCTGTAAGCTTAGCTATAAATGTCAACGAAGTGAATGATCAGCCAACTGTGCTTATTTGGACTGCAGCTTGAGGGCAACTATTTCTTGCTTATTTCCGCAGCTGTGTCAGGAACGGGCCCCACCCCGCATCACCAGACCCAGCGATGGATCCTGGGCTCCTCACTCGCTTGCGGGCACCTGCAATCCACAGTGCCTGTGGACTTGCCTCCATCCCCTCCATGGCTGGAACCACTGTCAAACTATTTTGCCCCAAAGCGGTTGTGTTCTCTGGTGCTTCCAGCCTTGTTCTGGTCGTCTTTTTAACCCATCTAATCACTACTTTTTTTCTTTTTTTAAACCCTTCAGTGACTAATAACAGAGTCCTCGTCAGATCCTGGAAACCCGAGCTTTGGGTCTCTAAGAGGGAAGATCACCATGTGAAAAAGGGCAGAAGGACAAACTGAAAATCCCAGTGGTTTGGAGGGGAAGGGCATGTAGCACCTGGTATCTGGAGCTACAAGAGCACAAGGCTGTGTTGTCCGCTTGGGGGCAGACAGCTTTGACTTTCCCTTCAACCACATGCCGCTGTGTGAGCAGCCATCCGAGCAGTCCCCAGCCCTTGTTGCGCCCAGGTCAAGGGGGCAGATGCCTAAAATTGTGGCCTGCCCCCATCCCGCATGTCTCTCTCACCCCTCTGCAGGGCCAGTCTGCTCTGACTTCCCGGAGGCACTGTGGTTTCAGACCTTCTGCCAGTTTGCCCAGTATCGCTGCTTCAAACGCCAGTTCTACGTCAAGGTGGGGAGTGGGATTTGGGACAGGGTGGGAGGCGGTATCTCCTGGGAGGCATTGGGAAGAAGTGAAGATAACACAGTGGGACGTGTGTTTCTCCTTCTCTCAGCGAATCCCATGTCCGAGGTTGTCTCCTCCAAAAAACCTTCTCCTCCCGATGAAGCAACCTCATGCTGTGGCCTCCTGGGCAACGGGAGAAAGCTTCCCTACGGAAGATCGTTTGGCGGCACTGAGCTGCGCTGGGCGCCCCTGCTCACCTGATGACCTCTCGTAGCTACTCTCCCCCCCCAGCAGCTTTCTGGCTCGCCTCAGAAAGGTGCCTTCAGCCCCCCTGTCCCTCTCTCTCCATCTGCAGGACAGGCTTCTCTCTCTCCTGCTGATGCCCTGCTGAATGCCAATGTGGACACTCTCCTGAAGTACTCCTATGCTCTGTCAAATCAGAAACCGCTGCCGAGGAAGCTCCCCTTGGCTGCGCCAGAGATGCCAAGACCCCCGCAGGACGGGGGGCTGCCTGTTCTTCCACCAAACCTGCCGGTCCCAGCTGCCCCTATCCCCTCACCTACCAGGCTGGGATCCCCTGTCTGGACAGAGCAAGCCTAGGACCAGCACCTGCACAACAAGGTGTCGCGGCTGATCCGCTTGGCCCTCTCCTTGGAGACATCCCTGAGCACCGAGGGCTCTTCTCCAGGTCCCAGCACCAAGTCAGACCCAGGGAGCACGCCAGGCAGCGCTGAGGATGGGGTGCAGGGAACGGCCCCCCGTGGCAGGTGAGGAGAAGACCCGTGTGCCTGCCCGGCGGGATGCCACATGCCCCCTGTGCAGGGCTGTCCTCACGCACGCTGGCTGGTAGCCCCATGGCACTCAGGCCACTGTCCTGAGCAGCTGGGGAGCACAGGCAGGCTTTCTGGAGCAAGCTGTCCCATACAAAGCAGGAATGTACCTGGGGAGCCCCTCATACACCCCCTGCTCCAGCACAGAGTGACGAGGGAGAAGGTGACCCAGCACTGCTAGAGCCCGGCAGTGTTACTGTCCTTGCGCCCTGAGCAAAGTGCATTTAGGCTGGGCCTTAGCTGCAGGCAGGCCTTTATCCAATGCAAGTGTATCCCCGCACTGTGACCATCTGCAGCGTGCAGTCACCTCTGCACTCATCCTCCTCCCAGCTCACATCTCCACGAGTCTGGATGAACTGCAAAAAGAGCTACCTAGATGTGGTTTTCATAGAGAAGTCATTCTGGTTTTGCTCTGTTGCTGGCCGCTGATATTTCTGTAAGCACACAGATTTTGTGCATGATGGCACATCTGTGCTTTCTGTTAAAAAACTGTGCATACTACTACACTTGAGCCAGAGGTCCCACTTCTGCGTGGAAAAACAAATTGCATCATGTTGTTAAAGCTATAACTGTTCTCTTGCAAGTCGGTAACTTATGTCATCCTCCTTCCTAATATTGTAGAAGGCTTTCACTGGCCGGCAAAATTTTCCCGGCATTATGTCCTCTAAGGAAAAATTCTGTTTCCTTGAGGATATGTTCATTTTCCCGGCCTCTGAAATCAGGCCTTACTCTGATTTAGTCATATTGGGATTATAGAGGGACTGCTGTGACTGCAGATGACACTCGCTAGTCTGCTGCAGTTTCTCACCGACACTAACGCTGACTGTACCTGTAGCCTGGCAGCCGAGCCCCATCAGTCACCCTAAGCAAAGTTTAAACTCCAGTGAGGATAAAAAGGCGAGATAGACTGCGCCTGTCAGCTTTGCTGCTCTCCACGTCCTGCCTTCTCTCAAACGGACTTCAACGCATGGCCTAAAAAAGGGGCAAAATGCTTTGAGGCATTTCCGTTCCAGCAAGAAGAGCAGTGCTGGGTGGGACTGTGTGGGATTTCTGGAAGAACAGGGACATATTGTGAGCAACCCAGACACTCTGTTATGGACTTGATCGGGTTGTAGCAGCACAGACTTCAAGCAGCACAGGCCTCAAGGCCACTCTCAGGCCGGCTGCGGTAAAACAGACATTTCCCAGGCTGGCTGTGGGAAAGACAGTCATTCTCAGGCCAGTTGCAGGTAAACAGTCGTTCTATGAAAAATGACCAATCATAGTTTGAGTACTGCTTATGTAACCCGGGTGTTTTATTGATAGATGTTTTATGTATAGTGACCTATCATAGCTGAGTGTTGTACCGAGTGTTTTTGTACAGTGACCAATCATAACCGAGTGCTGTCTAGAGAATGCGGATTCTCTGCTAATAAAGTTGACTGTTATGGATCATATTGGTCAAGTCGTTGTTCCCGCCGCAACAGGACTGTTCGGTGCGCGCAGGTGCCGTTCAACGTCTGGTTTAACGAAAGGTGCGCACAGTTGTGACGGGCACCAAATTCAGAGCTGAGTATCTTCCCTAGGGTCTTATGTCCAGCAGGACATCCATCCCTTCTCGCTCACCCCCGCTTGTGGCAGCTGCTCTGATAGCTCTGCCACCTTTCATGGTACCTGAAAGCTGTGACCTTTAGAGAGAGACATGGCAATGGTAGCAAAATAACAAGGAAAAAAATTGGCAGCGCAATTCTGTGGTCTTGCTGCTGGCAGTGAATCATTATAGTGGGAAAAACGTGTCTCTTCTTGCATTTGTTTTCATTTCTGAGTCCTCATTGTGCTTTCTGCCCCCTTGAGTAAAGAGCTATTTATTTCCCAGTATTTCCTCTCCTCAAAGATACCCGTATGCCATAATTCAGTCTTCAAGTAAGCCGAACGGAGCTCCATAGCTCTCATGTTACAAAGCCTGCGCAGCTCATTTTCTGCGGCAATTTTCAGTATCACTTTAAAAATCCACTTGCTCCAGCTCCGCATGCACTGTTCAGCGATGGGTTTCAGGACCTGGCTATGCAGAAGGAGGTCAACCTCCCTTCCCTTCCCGACTCTTCTGTTTGCACACAAGAATTGTGTTTGCCTTTTTTCCAAGGGCTTCCTGCTCTTGCATTGTTTGTCCGCTATGACCCCTGCATCCCTCTCAGCGTCACAGCTGTCCCGGATACAGACGTCGTCCTGCTGGTGTTCATGCGGGGGTGCTCGCAGTTCGCGTTAGCCCAGCCTCCCCAGCAAGGTTGAGCCGAGCCCTCCCAGCGGCTGCACCCTCCTACTCCTGCTTTACCCCTCCAAATAATCCTTGTTGTGCTTATGTACTTCATCCCCAATGGCTTTAATTTTAAGACCAGAGCCTTCGTTAAGAATACTGTCCCCAGAAAAACACTCTCCTTGAATCATCATCAGCCGGTAGCAGTGATTTTTTCTTTTCTGCCCTGGGTCTTCTGGTGGAGGATGGGACCCGTTCGCCTGACTCTTCTCAGCTGCTTTCAGGAACTAACTGTCACTTGAGGATGATGTAGAGGTATCTTTTGGCCGCTCAGTAAGGCCAGGTCGCAATTTGGTTTATCCGTATTGCTACTGTGCATGGTTGCTGTGAAAGGGGAGTCTTGACAAGGCAGGTTGTCTTCTTGCCACCAGGCCAGGAGAAGTTCAGGGGCTCCCAGGCTTTTGGGAGTCTCAGAGCAGGGGGTCTCTCAGTGTCCCAGGAGGGCAGAGGTAAAAGGCTGCAATATCGTGTGGGTCAGCGGGAGAGGTGTATTTACAAAATACAAGTTTTTCCCACGCTTTGTGCCCCCCGACCCTCGGGCAGGTGTTACATTCCTCTTCTCCCAATGGCTCTTGCTTTGGGCTACCTGCTGGGTTTGATCTATCAGGTACCTAGTCAGCTTGCCTGCCTTCTTGGCATGCAGGCTGAGATCACTTTTTCTTTCTGAAGCTGTTAAGAATAGCTTTTTCCTTAGTGGTTTTAGTTTCCTGAAGCATCCCCCCTAAATCAGAAGTTACAAAAGTGCTAGAAAGCTGCTGTTTGCTCCTTATCTTCTTTTCTGCTTTCCTCAGGTATTCATGCCACCTCGCACAGCCAGCCAACATCAGCGAGGTTCAGCAGCTGAAAGTTAATGGCCCAAATCCTTGTCATTGCGTCAAGGGAGAGGTGGATGTTGTTCAGCAGCATTCTTCAGAGATACCGCTGAAGCAGGCTCTATGTGTGTCGCTCCCCATGTCTTGAGATGCTAAAGCAAGATAGGCTGTTATCCCAAGGTGTCTCTTTTTGCCTTTGAGCAGCTCCTGATCTTGGCCCACAGATTCTTCTTCATTATATTTTTTTCCCATTCCCGTTGAAACATTGACTCCCAGTACGCGTTAAGGCTTTTTCCAGGGCAGCAGTTAGGACATCAAAGTGCACAGGTACGAAGCTTTAGACAGACCTATCGGTTTCCCCGATCCACAGATGTTCTACACATCCACAAATAGCTCAGCAGCATGTCAACGAGTGCAGGGGACCAGCGGCAGTGCTGTCCTGGGTCTGCACCATTTGCCTCTGTGATGGGACACAAAGCCCCAGCGCAGCCACAAGGCAGCAGCAGTGGCAGCATGGCTGGGTACACCAAAACCCAGTGCCAGGACACCGGGCATCGCTGGGAGAGGAACCAGGGACAGTGGCTGCAGGTGCTCACAAGCAAGGGAGAAGCCCAGGACCTGTCCCTGAGTCTGGTGGAGTGGGGTGGGACGTGTTCCCCTGACACCTCTCAGCTAACTGTCAGGAACTAGCTGTCATTTGGGGATGATGTAGATAGATCTCACTCACCCACAGGTGATAAACCAAGTCATAAATTTGCAACCTACACACACTGCAGATGATTTTAGGCTCGAGACCATAGCATCTACACCCCTATGTGTCTGCGCCTGCTTTTCTTTTGCAAGTTCTAACATAACTTGCGGGGTTACTATTACCCGCTTTTCTGGCGTTACCCACCACCCTTCTGTATTTTGTGATGCCTTTAATTGTTCCGCCAATTGCTCATCCAATTTACTATATTTTGGTTTCAGATTCGGGATTTTTATCGGTTTTACTGGTACTAGTGCAAGGATACCTTGTTCAGCAGCCTCCTTTGCTGTTTTGTCTGCCAATCGATTACCTATGTTTACAGCTGTCTGACCAAATTGATGAGCCTTGCAATGCACCACCGCCACTTCCTTTGGCTTCTGCACCTCTTCGAGGAGCTGAAGGATTTCTTCTTTATGTTTTATCGATGTTCCTTGGGCTGAGAGCAATCCTCTTTCTTTCCAGATGGCTCCATGAGCATGAATCACGTCAAATGCATATTTAGAATCAGTCCATATATTTACCCTCTTTCCTTCTGCCATTCGCAAGGCTTGCTTCAACACCACCAGTTCTGCTTTCTGTGCCGAGGTATTTGCAGGTAGCGTTCCTGACTCCAGTACCTCGGTGGTGGTGACAACAGCATATCCGGCCGTTCGTCTTCCTTCTTTCACAAAGCTGCTTCCATCCGTGAACAACTCCAAATCAGGATTTTCCAGAGGATCATCCCTCAGGTCCTGTCTGCTGGAATAGACTTCTTCAACAGTTAGCAGGCAGTCATGTTCTAGATTTTCTGTTGGATTTTCCGTCGACAGAAACATCGCTGGATTTACGATGGTTGTGGTTTTCAATTCCACATCGTCCTGCTCCAGCAAGACAACCTGATATTTCAGCATTCTGCTGGGGGATAGCCAATGACCCCCCTTTTGTTCTAAAACAGTTACCAACATGTGTGGTACATACACCACCATCTTTTGGCCCATAGTCAACTTTCGAGTTTCCTGAATCAGCACTACCGTTGCTGCCACAGCGCGCAAACATCCCGGCCATCCTTTACTCACGTTGTCAAGTTGTTTAGAGAAGTATCCTACTGTCCGCTTCCAGGATCCCAGAAGTTGTGCCAGCACTCCAAGGGCCAGATGTTGCCTCTCATGGACAAACAGTTCAAAAGGTTTATTAAATCGGGTAAACCCAAAGCAGGGGCCATCATCAATGCCTTTTTAAGTTCCTTAAATGATTTTTGGCATTCTGGTGTTCATGTCAGATACAAGTCTTTTGTCCTGTTGCAGGGCTCTCTCATTCGAAAGAAAATATACTTTGACTTTGTATATCCAGAGGTATGCAAAAGAAGCCATCCTTTAAATCTAGTGCAGTAAACTACTTCTGTTCCTCTTTCAGAGATGTCAGTAAAGTATAGGGATTGGCTACTACTGGGTGTATATCTTGAACTATCTGACTTATAGCTCTTAAATCCTGGACTAGCTGATAATTTTTCCTCCAGATTTCTTTACCGGTAATATAGGAGTGTTATATTCTGATTCGCATTCTATCAAAAGTTCATATTCCAAAAATTTCATGATTAACCCCTCCAGTCCTTTTCGGGCCTCCCATTTAACAGGATATTGTTTTTGTCTTACCGGTTTGGATTCGGGTTTCAAGGTCACTTTTACCGGCTCTGTCAATTTGGACTGTCCCGGATCTTCATTTGCCCAAACGAAGGGGATTACTGCGTTTTCCACCTCTCCTGGAATTTGCTCCTCCTTAAAAGAATCCTGTAACATGAACACTTTCGCCTCTATGGCTTTTGATTCAGGTATCAATAATTCAATTTCCCCATTTTTATAAATCTCGTCCTAACAAAGGCAACGGATATTCAGGCATATATAGAAGCTGGTGAGTTACCCACTGTTTTCTTAATCTAAATTTCAACAGCTTTAAGAAAGGTTAATTTTCTTTTTGCCCTGTCACACCAACAACATCTACTGATTTACGACTACATTTCACTTTACATGCATTCAATACCGAATAAGTGGTCCCTGTATTTACTAAAAATTCTATTTCCTCGTTCCCTAGCTTTAATGTAACCAGGGGTTCAGCTAGGGTTGACTCCCCCGGTCCTCTTCATGATTCCTTATCTAAAGTCATCAATTTGATCGCGCGAAGAGTCGGATCTAATTCCCCGGCCTTAGGACATTCCCTTTTCCAGTGCCCACATTCCTTACAAATAGCACATTGGTCCTGTGCTAGTCGAAGATTTATCCTTCCCCTTTCTCCAACATTCACTCCTCTCCCTCTTCCCCTACCTCTCCTATTATTCCCAGTCAGAGCCACCAACAACTTTCTATCCCTCTGGGCCTGTTTTTCTTCCTTTTCCTTTTCCCTATTATTATACACAGTCTAAGCCACTTCGAGCGTTTTAACTAAATCTCTGGACTCAGGTCCTTCTAATTTTTGAAGCTTTTTTCTAATGTCAGGGGCTGATTGACCCATAAATATGGAGGCCAATTGCGATGCTTCCTCTGGTTTTTCTGGGTCCAGATTAGTATATTTTTGGGCAGTTTCCTTCAGTCTCTCCATGAAGGCTGAAGGGGATTCATTTAATTCCTGCCTTACTTCATAAATTTTTGACCAATTTATCGCCTTCGGCATCGCATGTTTAACACTAAACAAAATCCACCTCTGTTATCTGGTCAACATTCCCCTGGGTCCCGGCTGATTCGGGTCCCAGTCAGGATCTGAAGAGGGAAAGTTCTGATCTACCGTTCCCTGCAAATCTCCATGGGCGTGAGCTCCCTCTAACTGTTTCTTAGCAGTATTCAATACCATCCTTTTCTCTGTGTCATCAAGCAAAGTATCTAAACTCACCTCTAAATCATTCCAATCAGGGTCCTGGGTCCTAATTATTGTCTCAAAGACCTTTGCTACTCTTTCAGGGTCTTCTCGATAAGTGCCTGCTATTTCCTTCCACGACCTTAAATCAGTTATTGAAAACGGAACTTTTTCTGTCACTGGACCAGTATTTCCTACTGCCTCTCAGAGAGGAGCCTGGAGGGGAGCTGGCTCCGCTACCCCGCCTGTCCTTCCCCGCGTTCTTCCTGAAACCGGACTAAATCCTCCCGCCCCCTCCCCCAGAGGGGAGGTGGAAGGGCTACCGATCTCGGATTCCTCCTCCTGCTCATCCCCCCATCTCCGACGCGGTGCCACCATTAGCTCGACATCATTCTCCTCAGACCCAAGTTTCAGACACTCTTTCCTGACGCTACAAGCGGCGCAGCATTTCTTTGAACCTTTTTCACATTTTCGCTTTCCCAAAGCCATTACCATAGAACCGCGCAGATGTATCTCACACTTCCTTTGCCATTCTGGATGATTTTTCAACGAGAAAAACAAATCTACATATGTTATTTCTTTTCATTTACCTTCCCTTTTACAATACAAAACAACATCTATTGCAAAATGGTATTATAACACAGTGTCCCGTCCTCCGGCCACTTCTCCCCGTCATCCAGAGTATATAACGGCTACCAATGAGTGCAATACTCAGTTAACTGTTTTCAAGTTAAAGGGTCTCCCCCCAGCTCTTTCCAGTGTTTTAAAATACATCCCAAGGGCGTGCCCCGTGGGATGGGTCTTTTACTCGGAAAGGTGCCCATCCTTCAAACAACCAGTGGTAGTGATTGTGCACTGTATCACAGACACTAGCCAGAGGGATCCCACCCTCTGTGAGATCTCCCTCTCAGCCCCCTGCTGAGATCCTGGAGACTTCAACCCCCTGTGGAAGACCTCCCCCTTGGGCACCGCTCTATCGGCTTCCACCGAGCAGATTTTTCACAAAGGTACCTTTTTAGCCCAACTCTGCGTGGCTTTTACCGCGACTTACGAGCAGGCAGGCATGTGTTATACCTAAAGAATGCCTTAATTAAATTCTAGGGGACTTACTTGGAATCCTTCGGTCCGGGGATCAGAGGTTCTCCTCGAGAATCCCTTGATGCCGGCTGGAGGTCCGGTGATCCCGCGGATCCGTCGGTATTCACAAGCAGAGTCCCATCTGGGTTGCCAGAAACTGTCGCTGAAAATCCGGGAATAAACCTCGTAACACCAATGTAGTGTTAAAAGGCAGGCATTCTTTATTGCGACGTCGGATGCACGGGGGATAATTCCACCGAACGTGCATACCCCATACCCCTTCCGTGCAGTTTATATAAATTAAAATATACATATTCATCTGATTATATAAGCTCTTCCTTTCATAGTCAAATCAGTCCATTTTCATACACTCCTCCCACCCGCGCTTGCGCAGTGCCTCCTAGTGGTGGTCGTCGGGGGTCCCAAGATGAAGGCTTATCCTCTTCGTCACAGTTTCTGCGCAAACTCAGTCCTCGTCTGGCTCTTGTCCCTGCGGCACGGGTCGTCTTGACCAGTTCTAGGCACCTGCTAGTTTTAAGTAAAACTAACTTCTTTGGTGGGAGATGTATGACTTTTTTGCTTCAGCTGATTCACGGAATAGATGGGAGCTACTGGCAGAAATCCCGTGGGCCATGGCTCTCGAAGGCAGGGGGGGTCCACGAGTGCTGGTCGCTCTTTAAACGTCACTTCCTCCATGCTCAGGAGCGGTGCATCCCCCTGAGAAAGAAATCAAGCAAAGGAGGCAGGAGACCTGTATGGTTAAACAAGGAGCTTCTAGCGAAGATCAGGTGGAAGAGAAAGGTCCATGGAATGTGGAAAGAGGGGCAGGCCACTTGGGAAGAATACAGGAAAGTGGTCAGAGCATGCAGGGATGCGACGAGGAAGGGCAAAGCCCACCTGGAATTGAAGCTGGCAAGGGATGTCAGAAACAACAAGAAGGGCTTCTTCAACTACATCAGCAGCAAAAGGAAGGCTAGGGACAATGTGGGGCTGCTGCTGAATGAGGCGGGTGTCCTGGTGATGGAGGATGCAGAGAAGGCAGAGCTACTAAATGCCTTCTTTGCTTCAGCCTTCTAGTGCCAAGGCAGGCCCTCAGGAATCCCAGGCCCCGGGGGTAAGAGAGGAGGCCCACAGAGAGGATGACTTTCCCTTGGTCGAGGAGAACTGTGTGAGGGATCGCTTAAGCGATCTGGACATCCACAAATCCATGGGCCCTGATGGAATGCACCCACGAGTGCTGAGGGAGCTGGCGGATGTCATTGCTGAGCCACTCTCCATCATCTTTGAGAGGTCCTGGAGGACAGGAGAGGTGCCCGAGGACTGGAGAAAGGCCTTTGTGACTCCAGTCTTCAAAAAGGGCAAGAAGGAGGACCCAGGGAACTACAGGCCGGTCAACCTCACCTCCATCCCGGGAAAGGTGATGGAGCAGCTTATCCTGGAGGTCATCAACAAGCAAGTAGAGGAAAAGAAGGTTATCAGGAGTAGTCAGCATGGATTCACCAAGGGGAAATCATGCCTGACCAATAGCTTTCTATGATTACATGACTGGCTGGGTAGATGAGGGGAGAGCCGTAGATGTTGTCTACCTAGACTTCAGCAAGGCTTTCGACACAGTCTCCCATAACATCCTCCTAGGGAAGCTCAGGAAGTATGGGCTGGATGAGTGGTCGGTGAGGTGGATTGAGAACTGGCTGAATGGCAGAACTCAGAGGGTTGTCATCAGCGGTGCTGAATCTAGTTGGAGGCCGGTAACTAGTGGTGTCCCCCAAGGGTCAGTACTGGGCCCAGCCTTGTTCAACTTCTTCATCAGTGACCTGGATGAAGAGTTAGAGTGTACCCTCAGCAAGTTTGCCGATGACACCAAACTGGGAGGTGTGGTGGATACACCAGCAGGCTGTGCTGCCATTCAGCGTGACCTGGACAGGCTGGAGAGTTGGGCAGAGAGGAACCTGATGAGGTTCAACAAGGGCAAATGCAGGGTCTTGCACCTGGGGAGGAACAACCCCATGCATCAGTACAGGCTTGGGGCGGACTTGCTGGAGAGCAGCTGTGCGGCGAGGCACCTGGGTGTCCTAGTGGACGACAGGTTAACCATGAGCCAGCAGTGTGCCAAGGCAGGCCCTCAGGAATCCCAGGCCCTGGGGGTAAGAGAGGAGGCACCTGCTAGTTAAAATTAAAACTAAATTCTTTGGGGGGAGATGTGTGACTTTTTGCTTCACTTAATTCACACAATAGATAGGTAGCACAAATACACCTGCAACTATTTGGTAATGCTATTTCTATTAAAAATCCCCCTTCACCATTATTGTTTCACATTAGTGATTACCTAGGGACTAAACCCTCTGTTCCCAGACCTAATGTCCAGATGGGCAGGGCTGTACCAGGCACATAACAGCATTGTTCGTGCTTTATGATTAACTAATTCCATCATCTTGCTTACAGTGGGGCACACTTCGGTGTGTTTGGGGGGTGACAAATCATGATCTGACCACAGCTCGCATGTAAAGGAGGTGGTGGGATTGCACAGACACTGAAGAGCTGGCAGAGTAACAGCCACTGATGTTGAGACAGAGGAGCTGTGGGGAACCTCCCACCCGACAGAGTATCCCTGTATAACCCTGCAGAGGAGGGTCTCCATCTACTGGGTGCTTCCATGGTGGTAACAAAAGCCAGAAACACCAGAGCAGGACAGACGACTAGCCCATATCTTAGCAAAGACATAGTTCAGCAATCATCCTCTCCCTCCTGCTTCCCAGCTGGTTCTTCCTTCTTCCTTCTGCTGCCTCCATCATCCCAGCCTTCAGATGCTGTCCAGCACGGGTGTGCTCTTTCCCTGGAGGAAGGAGGGGCAGTGGTATCAGTCCTATGAACTCAGACTCTCCTTGCAGGTGTCTCACCGCGGCTGCCAGAGAAATGAGACCTACCGGGTGCTGAGTGAGAAGGAGGGAGAGGAGGAGGTGAGGCTGTGGGAGCAGAGGTTCCTCAGCCTCACCAAAGGGTGATGCACGATAGCAGGCGGATGCATGGGAAGCACAGGGCTCCAGCGCCGGCTCTCTGGAGTTGTGGTGAGCCAGAGAGCCCAGACAGACCTGGACAACTCTTCCCAGACCCCTTGCTGACCACCCAGATCATCACGGCCAGATCTCCCCCTCCAAGTACCTGCTCTGCACCATCGGCAGTGGCACACCAGGATGGGTGCCTTGCCCAACAGCGCTTCACTGTGGCCCCTGCTGGAACTCCTCCTGAAAACATTTTCTCCAGCCAAAGGAGCAGCTGAGCGTCGGAGAAGGCGTCAGCTCTGGGAACCCGGCTTTAGAGTCACTGGCCCCAGTGTCCATGTCTGAAGTCCCCAGCCATCTCTTGCCTCCCTCCCCCCCACAGGCCTATAACAGCCAGTGGTTCTCCCAAGGATGAGTCTTCTTGTATAAAGAGCCTGTTCACCCCGTAAATCTAATTTGCTCCCTTCTCTCTGCCGCCGCCGCTTTATTACACCCCTCAGTGACACCCTGCACTCCACCGTGGACTTGTCCTCTCCCAGCCCACGGGAGGGAGCAGAGCCAGCTACCCTCCAGGTCCCAAATGCAGCGTCTGAGGAAGGACCTGACGTACACACTTGGTTTCCATTGCAGCTGGTTTATTTCTAAAGTTTAAGGGTTTATCAGGCGCCTCCCCGACACCTTCCTGTGCTTCCCGGCGTCCCTCCCCAGCTGTCCCCTCCCCGGCTCCCTCGCAGGCCCCCGGCGCGCTCCCCCTCAGCGGCAGCTGTGCACCTCCACGACGTGCTGGCACTGCTTGCACTTGACGGAGCAGCACCAGTGAAACTTGCAGCTGCACCCCTCCACCAGCTCCGCCTGGGCCGTGCGGAAGCCCCTGCCGCAGCACAGGAGCTCGCAGCCATCCATGGCCAGGAATGCCCTGTTGCACTGGCGGCCAGATGTGCCGAAGACCCCGCGCCGGGAGTCCCGGTCGCAGAAGTCTGGGCTGTCCAACAAGTAGACCAGGTCATGAGCTGTGTAGGGCTTGAAGTGAGAGCTCTTGGGGACCAGGAGCTTGCGGGAAATGACCATCACCCCCTCGAACTTTTCCTTGAGGACGTTGCCCACCTTGCGGCAGGGAGGCATGACCTTCCAGCACGTGTGCACCTCGCAGGAGCCCAACACACCGTGGCACCCTGCGTTTCGCTTACGGATGCAGTCCTTGGAGCTGCTGTGCCAAGTGCTTTCTCTCCAGCCACCCTGACAACTGCTCCCCCGCGGTGGTGACGGTTGTGTTGTTCCCTCTCATGTCAGCAGAGTGCCCAGCCCTGGGAAGCGCTCTGTCAGCCACGATCCGTGGTGTGCACACGTGGGTTGCTGCGCCTGGGCCACACGCTTCGATCTCCGTCGTAAGAGCCGGGCACGCGTCCGTGGGTGTGGGTCTCCCTCAAAATCAGCCCTGCCGGGCTCTGGGCACCCCAGTGCTAGTGGCCACACAGCCTCTTTCACCAGCGCCTTTCCTGGGAAGGTTTTAAGGTGCAGAGAGCGGCGCTCGCGGCACACATGCCGGAGGCAGAGGAAGACCAGCTGGCGCTGCCCTGACTTGCTGGGGCTTCAGGAAGCGGCATGGCTGCCCAGAGACATCAGGTCCATTCCCACCGTGCCCTGAAGCAAGCCGGTGCTGAGATGCTCCCTGGGGAGGCACGGGATGCATCTCCATCCCTGCAGGTGGAGCTGGAACAGGCCTTTCTGCTGCAGAAGAGCACAAAATGCTTGTGGGGTGCCCTCAGGCCAGGGGAAGCCTGGCCGGGCTATGGCCAGCCACCACCGCGTCCCTGGGTGCAGGGGGAAGCTCCCAGGCTGGCTCCCGCTCCTGCTGCTTGCCCCGTCCCCGCGGCCCCATCTTCTCCCTTGCTTGCGGGGTGCCCGTCTCCTCTCACACCCCACACTGTTACACAGTCCCCTTCTCATTCCGCCGTTGCCGGGGACACCAGGTGTGACTGGGATAGAATCACAGAATCACAGAACAGTAGGGGTTGGAAGGGACCTCTGTGGGTCACCTAGTCCAACCCTCCCGCTGAAGCAGGGTCACCTACAGCAGGCTGTAGAGGACCCAGGGCAGACATGCCGAGGCTGCTCTCCCTCGTGGGTGAGTGACCCCCGTCCGGCCCCTACCCACCCTCCTGGGACCACCGCAGCCTGAAGCCCCCGCTCCTGCCCCACATCTTCCACAGGGCCGCCCCGCTGGACCCACCAGCCATGACAGCTCTCTGCTCTGCTGGCCCAGGGGCAGCTGGAGACCCTGCGAGGGGATGCGGAGGTAGAGGCAGGGGCTGCCGGGGCCAGGAGAGGAGGGGGCCCAGCTGAGGGTGGAGGAGGGAAGGGAGGGAGGGAGGAATGTCCCCTTGGAGGGGCGCAGGCCCTGGTGCGGTGGAGGGAGCAGCTGGCAGGAGTGGGCAGCGGAGTCTGTGCCATTGCGGCTGCCTCCACAGGCACCAGGCAAGTGGGGCTGGGGCTTTTGTGGGGAAAAACACCCAAGAAAACCCCAAACAAAACCAAGAACCAAAACACATCCCCCATTCCAAACCAAACTCACCAAAAACCCCCAAATTTTTTTCTTATTTTTCTTTTGTCTTTCTAAGTTTTTTCCTTTCCTATTTTTCTTCTTTTATTTTATGATTTTTTCTCTTCTGTTTCATCATTCTGTCTTCTTTTCTTCTTCATTTCTTGTTTCTGCTTTCTCTTCTTCTCTTTTTCTTTGTCTTTTTTTTCCTTCCTTTTCATTTTTTTTCCCCCTTTTGCCCCAGAGCTCCCGGTTCCCCCGGCACCCTGCAAAGATCGTTGATGGAGCGAGACCTCAGGCTGGCTGGTCCCGGTGCCCTGCTCAGCACCAGCAGACGGGAGCAGGCCACCCCGCCGGCCGCTCCTTTGTTTCCACCCAGCACTTGTCCCCGTTCAGGAGGGTTAAGCCCAGCCTGCCTTCTCCCCCTAGGGCTGCTGACCTTGCCGATGTCCACTGCCGCTCCACCGGTGCCTCGTGCTCCGGGAAGCCCCCTATCAGACAGCGAGTACCAGGTCTTCTTCGCCAGCCTGTATCCCCCCTGGAAGGTGGAGCTGCGCCAGGCACACGGCTGCTTCAGCCCCACCATCATGCAGCTGGACCAGGAGGAGAACCACGGCCGTGTCCCCGAAGGTAGGGCCATCCCCCCACCTCCACAAGCAGAGGCAGGTATTGCCGCAGCCGGAGCAGAGGTGGCCGTTTCTCTGTCCCAGAATGCCACAGATATTGTGGGAATGGTTGTGGAATGGGTCATTTTGGGGTCTCTAGCCAAAGTCCAGCTTGCAGCAGAACACTCCCAGAACTAGAACACCCTGGCTTTGTGCAAGGGAGTTTGGTTTCGTGGCCTCTCTTGGGCACCCCTTCCAGTGTTGCACCTCTTTCCTAGACAAAGAAGCATTTCCCAATGACCAGTCCTAACCTCCCAAACAGGAATTCATATTTCTTTTTCCCTATTGTGTTGTCTGGCACCACCAAGAAGAGTTTGACTTTGTCATCTTGTAGCTGTCCTTCAGGTCCTTGTGGGCTACCATTAACTCACCGCCCCATCTCCTCTTCACCCAGCTGAACAAGCACATCTGCCCCAGCCTCTCTTCATGACTCACAGGCTGAAAGCCGTGGCCACTTCAGTGGCCTTTTGCTCAGCTCTTCAGTTTCTCCCCATCTCCACTAGTGGAGTGGCAGGGGAAAATAAATGACCACTGTTTTCTGAAGCTTGCTGAAGCTCCTCATCTCTCCCAACAGTTCCTCTTACAACCTGACCAGCTCCTTCCAACTTGATCTGAGGTTTCATGCAGAAGCTTGGCTCATGGGCTCTCATGGGCCTTTAAGAAAGCTTGACCTGATAAGCTGCTTTTTTAAGTGTTGAACATTTCAGGAGCCAAGAAACATCCCAGTTCAGAAAGCTCCATAGCAACAGCACCCTTTAAATCTCTGCAGTCATACTTTAGCTGCACCCCTGCATCAGAGAATTTAAGTGGCATAATTATATCTGTGCAGCTGGAAAACTTGGGACTACTTCTGTTGGATTTTTCTTCAGAGGAAAAAAAGTAGGAACAATTTTCTCATTAAAAAAATATGTCTTTAAGCTTAGCTATAAATGTCAACGAAGTGAATGATCAGCCAACTGTGCTTATTTGGACTGCAGCTTGAGGGCAACTATTTCTTGCTTATTTCCGCAGCTGTGTCAGGAACGGGCCCCACCCCGCATCACCAGACCCAGCGATGGATCCTGGGCTCCTCACTCGCTTGCGGGCACCTGCAATCCACAGTGCCTGTGGACTTGCCTCCATCCCCTCCATGGCTGGAACCACTGTCAAACTATTTTGCCCAAAAAGTTGAAAGTTGAAAGTCTGAGCCCCTTCTGGCTGCGAATTATCTGCACACGTTCGCATTTTCGGAGCAGAGCTGCCGGAGGCGCCTGTCACGGACCACCTAAGTTAAGTTTGACGTTTGAGGTGGCAAGACAAGCAAGCAGCCCCAGTCTCTCTGCCTCTGTGCGAGCAGTGCCATGGGCAGATGAGGCTGAGCAACAGCTTTCTAGGCTAGCTCTGTCTGGATGCGAGCTATCTGCAGACGTTCGCATTTCCGGACCAAGGATTCCGCAGGCCGCTAGCAGGGACCCTCCTCATTCCCAGGATATGTTTGACGTTTAAGATGGCAAGACAAACAAACAGCCCCAGTCTCTGTGCCTCTGTGCGAGCAGTGCCATGAGTAGATGAGCCAGAGAAATAGCTTTCAGGCTATCCCATTCTGGCTGCGAGCTATCTGCAGACGTTCACATTTTGGGAGCAGGGCTGCCGGAGAAGCCCGGAACAGATCCCAAAGCTACGTTTGACACTTGAGCTGGCAAGACAAGCAAGCATCCCCACTCTCTGTGCCTCTGTGCGAGCAGTGCCATGGGCAGATGACACTGAGCAAAAGCTTTCCAGGCTAGCCTCTTGTGTCTGCGAGCTATATGCAGACATTCGCACTTTCGTAGCATGGCTGCGAAATGTGACCGGCAGGAAACGCCAAAGCTACCTTTGAAGTTTGAGGTGGCAAATCAAGCAAGTATACGCAGTTTCTGTGCCTCTCTGCAAGCAATGCCATGGGCAACTGAAGCTGAGCAACACATTTCAAGGCTAGATCCTTCTGGCTGCGAGCTAGCAGAAGACGTTCGAATTTTCGGAGCAGGGCTGCCGGAGGCGCTCGGCACGGACCCCAAAAGATACGTTGAAAGTTTGAGGTGGTAAGACAAGAAAGCAGCCCCAGTCTCTGTGCCTCTGTGCGAGCAGTGCCATGGTCAGATGAGGTCGAGCAACAGCGTTCTAGGCTAGTTCTTTCTGGCTGCGAGCTATCTGCAGACGTTCGAATTTTCGGAGCAGGGCTGCTGGAGGGGCCCGCACGGACAACCCCATTCCTAGGCTACGTATGAAGTTTGAGGTGGAAAGATAAGCAAGCAGCCCAAGTCTCTGTGCCTCTGTGCGAGCAGTGCCATAAGCAGAAGAGGCTGAGCAACAACTTTCCAGGCTAGCCACTTCTGGCTGCGAGCTATCTGAAGACATTCGCATTTTTGAAGCAGGGCTGTCGGAGGTGCCTGGCAAGGACCCCGAAAGATACTTTTGAAGTTTGTGGTGGCAAGACAAGCAAGCAGCGCCAGTCTCTGTGCCTCTATGCGAGCAGTGCCATGGGCAGATGATGCTGAACAACAGGTTTCCAGGTTAGCCCCTTCTGCCTGCGAGCTATTTGCAGACGTTCGCATTTTCGGAGCAGGGCTGCGAAAGGAGGCTGGCAGGGCCCCTTCCCGTTCCCAGGATACGTTTGAAGTTTGAAATGGCAAGACAAAAAAGCAGCCTTAGTCTCTCTGCCTCTATGCGAGCAGTGCCATGAGCAGATGATGCTGAGCAACAGCTTTCCATGCTAGCCACTTCTGACTGCAAGCTATCTGCAGACGTTCACATTTTGGGACCAGGGCTGCGAAAGGGGCACGGCAGGGAACCCCTAAGATACGTTTCAAGTTTCAGGTGGCAAGACAAGCAAGCTGCCCCAGTCTCTACCTCTGTGCGAGCAGTGCTATGAGCAGATGAGGCTGAGCAACAGCATCCAGGCTAGCCCCTTCTGGCTTCGAGCTATCTGCAGACGTTCGCATTTTGGAGTAGGGCTGCTGGAGGCGCACAGAAGGACCCCATAGTTAGATTTGAAGTTTGAGGTGGCAAGACAAGCAAGCAGCCCCAGTCTCTGTGCTCTGTGCGAGCAGTGCCATTGGCAGATGAGGCTGAGCAACACCTTTCCAGGTTAGCACTTTCTGGCTGAGAGCTATCTGCAGAAGTTCCTATTTTGGGAGGAGGGCTGCCTGAGACACCCGGCATGGACCCCCAAAGGCTACATTTGAAGTTTGAGGTGGCAAGATAAGCAAGCAGCCCCAGTCTCTATGCCTCTGTGCGAGCAGTGCCATGAGTAAATGAGGCTGAGTAACAGCTTTCTAGGCTAGTCTCTTCTGGCTGCGAGGTATCTGCAGACGTTCGCATTTTGGGAGCAGGGCTGTTGGAGGCACTCAGCAGGACCCCCTAGTTACGCTTGAAGTTAGAGGTGGCAAGACAAGCAAGCAGCCCCAGTCTGCATGCGTCTGTACGAGCAGTGGCATGGGCAGATGAGGCTGAGCAACAGCTTTCCAGGCTAGCCCCTTCTGCCTGCGAGCTATCTGCAGACGTTCGCATTTTGGAGCAGGGTTCCCGGGAGCGCCAGGCATGGACCATCTAAGCTACGTTTGAAGTTTGAGGTGGCAAGACAAGCAAGCAATCCCACTCTCTGTGCCTCTGTGCAAGAAGTGCCATGGGCAGATGAGGCTGAGCAACAGCTTTCCAGGCTAGCTCTTTCTGGCTGCGAGCTATCTGCAGACGTTCGCATTTTGGGAGCAGGGCTACCGAAGGTGCCTGTATCGTACCCCCAAAGCTACGTTGGAAGTTTGAGGTGGCAACACAAGCAAGCAGAACCAGTCGCTCTGCCTCTGTGCGAGCTCTGCCATAAGCAGATGAGCCTAAGCAACAGCTTTACAAGCTAGTCCCTTCTGCCCGCGAGCTATCTGCAGACATTCGCAACTTCGGAGCAGGGCTGCGAAAGGAGGGTGGAAGGAACCCTCCCTGTTCCCATGCTACGTTTGAAATTTGAGGTGGCAAGACAAGCAAGCAGCCCCAGTCTCTGTGACTCTCTGCAAGCAGTGCCATGGGCAACTGAGGCTGAGGAACACCTTTCCAGGCTAGATCCTTCTGGCTGCAAGCTAGCAGGACACGTTCGCATTTTCAGAGCAGGGCTGCGAAATGCACCTGGCAGGGACGCCCTAATTTACGTTTGACGTTTGAGGTGGCAAGACAAGCAAGCAGCCCCAGTCTCTGTGCCTCTGTGCAAGCAGTGCTACAGGCAGATGAGGCTGAGCAACAGCTTTCCAGGGTAGCGATTCTGGCTGCGATGTAGCTGAAGACACTCTCATTTTCAGAGAAGGGCTGAGAAAGGAGCCTGGCAGGGACCCTCGCCATTCCCAGGCTACGTTTGAAGTTTGAGGTGGCAAGACAAGCAAGCAGCCCCAGTCTCTGTGACTCTGTTCGAGCAGCGCCATGGGCAGATGAGGCTGAGGAACAGCTTTCCAGGCTAGCTATTTCTGCCTGCGAGCTATCTGCAGACGTTCGCATTTTCGGAGCAGGGCTGCCAGAGGCGCCCGGCATGGACCCCCAAAGCTACGTTGGACATTTGAGGTGGCAAGACAAGCAAGTAGCCCCAGTCTCTGTGCCTCTATGCGATCAGTGCCATGGGCAGATGAGGCTGAGCAACAGCTTTCTAGGCTAGCTCTGTCTGGATGCGAGCTATTTGCAGACGTTCGCATTTCCGGACCGATGCTGCCGCAGGCCCCTAGTAGGGAAGCTACACATTCCCAGGATATGTTTGACGTTTAAGATGGCAAGACAAACAAACAGCCCCAGTCTCAGTGCCTCTGTGCGAGCAGTGCCATGAGTAGATGAGCCAGAGATAGAGCTTTCAGGCTATCCCATTCTGGCTGCGAGCTCTGTGCAGGCATTCGCATTTTGGGACCAGGGCTACCGGATGCGCCCGGACCACATCCCAAAGTTACGTTTGGCGTTTGAGCTGGCAAGACAAGCAAGAGCCCCACTCTCTGTGCCTCTGTGCGAGCAGTGCCATGGGCAGATGAGGCTGAGAAAGAGCTTTCCAGGCTAGCCTCTTGTGTCTGCGAGCTATCTGCAGACATTCGCATTTTTGGAGCAGGGCTGACGGAGGCGCCCGCCACGGACTTCCAAATATACGTTTGAAGTTTGAGGTGGCAAGACAAGCAAGCAGCCCCAGTCTCTCTGCCTCTGTGCGAGCAGTGCCATGGGCAGATGAGGCTGAGCAACAGCTTTCCAGGCTAGCCCCTTCTGGCTGTGAGCTATCTGCAAACGTTCGCATTTTCACAGTAGGGCTGCCAGAGGTGCTCGCACGGAGTTCCGAAGCTACGTTTGAAGTTTGAGGTGGCGAGACAAGCAAGCAGCCCCAGTCTCTCTGCCTCTGTACGAGCAGTGCCCTGGGCAGATGAGGCTGAGCAACAGCTTTCCAGGCTAGCTCTTTCTGGCTGTGAGCTATCTGCAGACGTTCGCATTTTTGGAAACGGGCTTCCGGAGGCGCATTGCTCAGATTCCAAAAGTTACGTTAAAAGTTTGAGGTGCAAGACCAGCAAGCAGCCCCAATCTCTTTGCCTCTATGCGATCACTGCCATGGGCAGATGAGGCTGAGCAACAGCTTTCCAGGCTAGCTCTATCTGGCTGCGAGCTATCTGGAGAGGTTCGCATTTTCACACCGGGGCTGCCGCAGATGCCTGGCACGGACCCTTGCCGTTCCCAGGCTACGTTTGACGCTTAAGGTGGCAAGACAAGCAAGCAGCCCCACTCTCTGTGCCTCTGTGCGAGCAATGCCACGAGCAGATGAGCCTGAGCAACAACTTTTCAGGGTATCCCATTCTGTATGCGAGCTATCTGCAGACTTTTGCATTTTCGGAGCAGGGCTCAGAAAGGAGGATGGCAGGGACCCCCAGGCTATGTTTGCAGTTTGAGGTGGCAAGGCAAGCAAGCAGCCCCAGTCTCTGTGCCACTGTGCGAGCAGTGCCATGAGAAGATGAGGCTGAGCAACGGCATTCCAGGGTAGCCATTCTGGCTGCTATGTAGCTGAAGACACTCTCATTTTCAGAGAAGGGCTGCGAAAGGAGCCTGGCAGGGACCCTCGCCATTCCCAGGCTACGTTTGAAGTTTGAGGTGGCAAGACAAGCAAGCAGCCCCAGTCTCGGTGCCTCTGTGCGAGCAGTGCCATGGGCAGATGAGGCTGAGCAACAGCCTTCCAGGCTAGCTCTTTCTGCCTGCGATCTATCTGCAGACGTTCGCATTTTTGGACAAGGGCTGCCGGAGGCGCCCGGCACGGACCCCCAAAGCTATGTTTGAAGTTTGAGGTGGCAAGACAAGCAAGCAGCCCCAGTCTCTGTGTCTCTGAGCGAGCAGTGCCATGGTCAGATGAGGCTGAGCAACAGCTTTCCAGGCTAGCTCTTTCTGCCTGCGAGCTATCTGCAGACGTTGTCATTTTCGGAGCAGGGCTGCTGAAGACATCTGACACGGAATTCCAAATCTACGTTTGAAGTTTGAGGTGGCAAGACAAGCAAGCAGCCCCAGTCTCTCTGCCTCTGTGCGAGCAGTGCCATGGGCAGATAAGGCTGAGCAACAGCTTTCCAGGCAAGCTCTTTTTGTCTGCCAACTATCTGCAGACATTCGCTTTTACGGAATAGGGCTGCCGGAGGCGCTCGTCACGAACCCCCAGCACATTGCTAGGCTACGTTTGAAGTTTCAGGGGCCAAGACAAGCAAGCAGCCTCAGTCTCTCTGCCTCTGTGCGAGCAGTGCCATGGGCAGATGAGGCTGAGCAACAGCTTTCCAGGCTAGCTATTTCTGCCTGCGAACTATCTGCACACGTTCGCATTTTCGTATCATGGCTGTGAAAGGAGCCTGGCAGGAACCCTCTAAGATATGTTTGCAGTTTGAGGTGGCAAGGCAAGCAAGCAGCCCTACTCTCTGTGCCTCTGTGCGAGCAGTGCCATGGGCAGATGAGGCTGAGCAACAGCTTTCCAAGCTAGCCCCCTGTGTCTTTGAGCTACAGGAAGACGTTCGCATTTTTGGAGCATGACTGCAAAATGCACCTGGCAGTGAATCCCTAATTTACTTTTGAATTTGAGGTGGCAAGACAAGCAAGCAGCCCCAGTCTCTCTACCTCTGTGCGAGCAGTGCCATGGGCAGATGAGGCTGAGCAACAGCTTTCTAGGCTAGCTCTGTCTGGATGCGAGCTATCTGCAGACGTTCGCATTTCCGGACCAAGGATTCCGCAGGCCGCTAGCAGGGACCCTCCTCATTCCCAGGATATGTTTGACGTTTAAGATGGCAAGACAAACAAACAGCCCCAGTCTCTGTGCCTCTGTGCGAGCAGTGCCATGAGTAGATGAGCCAGAGAAATAGCTTTCAGGCTATCCCATTCTGGCTGCGAGCTATCTGCAGACGTTCACATTTTGGGAGCAGGGCTGCCGGAGAAGCCCGGAACAGATCCCAAAGCTACGTTTGACATTTGAGCTGGCAAGACAAGCAAGCATCCCCACTCTCTGTGCCTCTGTGCGAGCAGTGCCATGGGCAGATGACACTGAGCAAAAGCTTTCCAGGCTAGCCTCTTGTGTCTGCGAGCTATATGCAGACATTCGCACTTTCGTAGCATGGCTGCGAAATGTGACCGGCAGGAAACGCCAAAGCTACCTTTGAAGTTTGAGGTGGCAAGACAAGCAAGTATACCCAGTTTCTGTGCCTCTCTGCAAGCAATGCCATGGGCAGATGAGGCTGAGCAACAGCTTTCCAGCCTAGCTCTTTCTGGCTGCGAGCTATCTGCAGACGTTCGCATTTTGGGAGCAGGGCTGCCGAAGGTGCCTGTATCGTACCCCCAAAGCTACGCTGGAAGTTTGAGGTGGCAACACAAGCAAGCAGAACCAGTCTCTCTGCCTCTGTGCGAGCTCTGCCATAAGCAGATGAGCCTAAGCAACAGCTTTACAAGCTAGTCCCTTCTGCCCGCGAGCTATCTGCAGACATTCACAACTTCGGAGCAGGGCTGCGAAAGGAGGGTGGAAGGAACCCTCCCTGTTCCCATGCTATGTTTGAAATTTGAGGTGGCAAGACAAGCAAGCAGCCCCAGTCTCTGTGACTCTCTGCAAGCAGTGCCATGGGCAACTGAGGCTGAGGAACACCTTTCCAGGCTAGATCCTTCTGGCTGCAAGCTAGCAGGACACGTTCGCATTTTCAGAGCAGGGCTGCGAAATGCACCTGGCAGGGATGCCCTAATTTACGTTTGACGTTTGAGGTGGCAAGACAAGCAAGCAGCCCCAGTCTCTGTGCCTCTGTGCAAGCAGTGCTACAGGCAGATGAGGCTGAGCAACAGCTTTCCAGGGTAGCGATTCTGGCTGCGATGTAGCTGAAGACACTCTCATTTTCAGAGAAGGGCTGAGAAAGGAGCCTGGCAGGGACCCTCGCCATTCCCAGGCTACGTTTGAAGTTTGAGGTGGCAAGACAAGCAAGCAGCCCCAGTCTCTGTGACTCTGTTCGAGCAGCGCCATGGGCAGATGAGGCTGAGGAACAGCTTTCCAGGCTAGCTATTTCTGCCTGCGAGCTATCTGCAGACGTTCGCATTTTCGGAGCAGGGCTGCCAGAGGCGCCCGGCATGGACCCCCAAAGCTACGTTGGACATTTGAGGTGGCAAGACAAGCAAGTAGCCCCAGTCTCTGTGCCTCTATGCGATCAGTGCCATGGGCAGATGAGGCTGAGCAACAGCTTTCTAGGCTAGCTCTGTCTGGATGCGAGCTATTTGCAGACGTTCGCATTTCCGGACCGATGCTGCCGCAGGCCCCTAGTAGGGAAGCTACACATTCCCAGGATATGTTTGACGTTTAAGATGGCAAGACAAACAAACAGCCCCAGTCTCAGTGCCTCTGTGCGAGCAGTGCCATGAGTAGATGAGCCAGAGATAGAGCTTTCAGGCTATCCCATTCTGGCTGCGAGCTCTGTGCAGGCATTCGCATTTTGGGACCAGGGCTACCGGATGCGCCCGGACCACATCCCAAAGTTACGTTTGGCGTTTGAGCTGGCAAGACAAGCAAGAGCCCCACTCTCTGTGCCTCTGTGCGAGCAGTGCCATGGGCAGATGAGGCTGAGAAAGAGCTTTCCAGGCTAGCCTCTTGTGTCTGCGAGCTATCTGCAGACATTCGCATTTTTGGAGCAGGGCTGACGGAGGCGCCCGCCACGGACTTCCAAATATACGTTTGAAGTTTGAGGTGGCAAGACAAGCAAGCAGCCCCAGTCTCTCTGCCTCTGTGCGAGCAGTGCCATGGGCAGATGAGGCTGAGCAACAGCTTTCCAGGCTAGCCCCTTCTGGCTGTGAGCTATCTGCAAACGTTCGCATTTTCACAGTAGGGCTGCCAGAGGTGCTCGCACGGAGTTCCGAAGCTACGTTTGAAGTTTGAGGTGGCGAGACAAGCAAGCAGCCCCAGTCTCTCTGCCTCTGTACAAGCAGTGCCCTGGGCAGATGAGGCTGAGCAACAGCTTTCCAGGCTAGCTCTTTCTGGCTGTGAGCTATCTGCAGACGTTCGCATTTTTGGAAACGGGCTTCCGGAGGCGCATTGCTCAGATTCCAAAAGTTACGTTAAAAGTTTGAGGTGCAAGACCAGCAAGCAGCCCCAATCTCTTTGCCTCTATGCGATCACTGCCATGGGCAGATGAGGCTGAGCAACAGCTTTCCAGGCTAGCTCTATCTGGCTGCGAGCTATCTGGAGAGGTTCGCATTTTCACACCGGGGCTGCCGCAGATGCCTGGCACGGACCCTTGCCGTTCCCAGGCTACGTTTGACGCTTAAGGTGGCAAGACAAGCAAGCAGCCCCACTCTCTGTGCCTCTGTGCGAGCAATGCCACGAGCAGATGAGCCTGAGCAACAACTTTTCAGGGTATCCCATTCTGTATGCGAGCTATCTGCAGACTTTTGCATTTTCGGAGCAGGGCTCAGAAAGGAGGATGGCAGGGACCCCCAGGCTATGTTTGCAGTTTGAGGTGGCAAGGCAAGCAAGCAGCCCCAGTCTCTGTGCCACTGTGCGAGCAGTGCCATGAGAAGATGAGGCTGAGCAACGGCATTCCAGGGTAGCCATTCTGGCTGCTATGTAGCTGAAGACACTCTCATTTTCAGAGAAGGGCTGCGAAAGGAGCCTGGCAGGGACCCTCGCCATTCCCAGGCTACGTTTGAAGTTTGAGGTGGCAAGACAAGCAAGCAGCCCCAGTCTCGGTGCCTCTGTGCGAGCAGTGCCATGGGCAGATGAGGCTGAGCAACAGCCTTCCAGGCTAGCTCTTTCTGCCTGCGATCTATCTGCAGACGTTCGCATTTTTGGACAAGGGCTGCCGGAGGCGCCCGGCACGGACCCCCAAAGCTATGTTTGAAGTTTGAGGTGGCAAGACAAGCAAGCAGCCCCAGTCTCTGTGTCTCTGAGCGAGCAGTGCCATGGTCAGATGAGGCTGAGCAACCACTTTCCAGGCTAGCTCTTTCTGCCTGCGAGCTATCTGCAGACGTTGTCATTTTCGGAGCAGGGCTGCTGAAGACATCTGACACGGAATTCCAAATCTACGTTTGAAGTTTGAGGTGGCAAGACAAGCAAGCAGCCCCAGTCTCTCTGCCTCTGTGCGAGCAGTGCCATGGGCAGATAAGGCTGAGCAACAGCTTTCCAGGCAAGCTCTTTTTGTCTGCCAACTATCTGCAGACATTCGCTTTTACGGAATAGGGCTGCCGGAGGCGCTCGTCACGAACCCCCAGCACATTGCTAGGCTACGTTTGAAGTTTGAGGGGCCAAGACAAGCAAGCAGCCTCAGTCTCTCTGCCTCTGTGCGAGCAGTGCCATGGGCAGATGAGGCTGAGCAACCGCTTTCCAGGCTAGCTATTTCTGCCTGCGAGCTATCTGCACACGTTCGCATTTTCGTATCATGGCTGTGAAAGGAGCCTGGCAGGAACCCTCTAAGATATGTTTGCAGTTTGAGGTGGCAAGGCAAGCAAGCAGCCCTACTCTCTGTGCCTCTGTGCGAGCAGTGCCATGGGCAGATGAGGCTGAGCAACAGCTTTCCAAGCTAGCCCCCTGTGTCTTCGAGCTACAGGAAGACGTTCGCATTTTTGGAGCATGACTGCAAAATGCACCTGGCAGTGAATCCCTAATTTACTTTTGAATTTGAGGTGGCAAGACAAGCAAGCAGCCCCAGTCTCTCTACCTCTGTGCGAGCAGTGCCATGGGCAGATGAGGCTGAGCAACAGCTTTCTAGGCTAGCTCTGTCTGGATGCGAGCTATCTGCAGACGTTCGCATTTCCGGACCAAGGATTCCGCAGGCCGCTAGCAGGGACCCTCCTCATTCCCAGGATATGTTTGACGTTTAAGATGGCAAGACAAACAAACAGCCCCAGTCTCTGTGCCTCTGTGCGAGCAGTGCCATGAGTAGATGAGCCAGAGAAATAGCTTTCAGGCTATCCCATTCTGGCTGCGAGCTATCTGCAGACGTTCACATTTTGGGAGCAGGGCTGCCGGAGAAGCCCGGAACAGATCCCAAAGCTACGTTTGACATTTGAGCTGGCAAGACAAGCAAGCATCCCCACTCTCTGTGCCTCTGTGCGAGCAGTGCCATGGGCAGATGACACTGAGCAAAAGCTTTCCAGGCTAGCCTCTTGTGTCTGCGAGCTATATGCAGACATTCGCACTTTCGTAGCATGGCTGCGAAATGTGACCGGCAGGAAACGCCAAAGCTACCTTTGAAGTTTGAGGTGGCAAGACAAGCAAGTATACCCAGTTTCTGTGCCTCTCTGCAAGCAATGCCATGGGCAGATGAGGCTGAGCAACAGCTTTCCAGCCTAGCTCTTTCTGGCTGCGAGCTATCTGCAGACGTTCGCATTTTGGGAGCAGGGCTGCCGAAGGTGCCTGTATCGTACCCCCAAAGCTACGCTGGAAGTTTGAGGTGGCAACACAAGCAAGCAGAACCAGTCTCTCTGCCTCTGTGCGAGCTCTGCCATAAGCAGATGAGCCTAAGCAACAGCTTTACAAGCTAGTCCCTTCTGCCCGCGAGCTATCTGCAGACATTCACAACTTCGGAGCAGGGCTGCGAAAGGAGGGTGGAAGGAACCCTCCCTGTTCCCATGCTATGTTTGAAATTTGAGGTGGCAAGACAAGCAAGCAGCCCCAGTCTCTGTGACTCTCTGCAAGCAGTGCCATGGGCAACTGAGGCTGAGGAACACCTTTCCAGGCTAGATCCTTCTGGCTGCAAGCTAGCAGGACACGTTCGCATTTTCAGAGCAGGGCTGCGAAATGCACCTGACAGGGACGCCCTAATTTACGTTTGACGTTTGAGGTGGCAAGACAAGCAAGCAGCCCCAGTCTCTGTGCCTCTATGCGATCAGTGCCATGGGCAGATGAGGCTGAGCAACAGCTTTCTAGGCTAGCTCTGTCTGGATGCGAGCTATTTGCAGACGTTCGCATTTCCGGACCGATGCTGCCGCAGGCCCCTAGTAGGGAAGCTACAAATTCCCAGGATATGTTTGACGTTTAAGATGGCAAGACAAACAAACAGCCCCAGTCTCAGTGCCTCTGTGCGAGCAGTGCCATGAGTAGATGAGCCAGAGATAGAGCTTTCAGGCTATCCCATTCTGGCTGCGAGCTCTGTGCAGGCATTCGCATTTTGGGACCAGGGCTACCGGATGCGCCCGGACCACATCCCAAAGTTACGTTTGGCATTTGAGCTGGCAAGACAAGCAAGAGCCTCACTCTCTGTGCCTCTGTGCGAGCAGTGCCATGGGCAGATGAGGCTGAGAAAGAGCTTTCCAGGCTAGCCTCTTGTGTCTGCGAGCTATCTGCAGACATTCACATTTTTGGAGCAGGGCTGACGGAGGCGCCCGCCACGGACTTCCAAATATACGTTTGAAGTTTGAGGTGGCAAGACAAGCAAGCAGCCCCAGTCTCTCTGCCTCTGTGAGAGCAGTGCCATGGGCAGATGAGGCTGGGCAACAGCTTTCCAGGCTAGCCCCTTCTGGCTGTGAGCTATCTGCAAACGTTCGCATTTTCACAGTAGGGCTGCCAGAGGTGCTCGCACGGAGTTCCGAAGCTACGTTTGAAGTTTGAGGTGGCGAGACAAGCAAGCAGCCCCAGTCTCTCTGCCTCTGTACGAGCAGTGCCCTGGGCAGATGAGGCTGAGCAACAGCTTTCCAGGCTAGCTCTTTCTGGCTGTGAGCTATCTGCAGACGTTCGCATTTTTGGAAACGGGCTTCCGGAGGCGCATTGCTCAGATTCCAAAAGTTACGTTAAAAGTTTGAGGTGCAAGACCAGCAAGCAGCCCCAATCTCTTTGCCTCTATGCGATCACTGCCATGGGCAGATGAGGCTGAGCAACAGCTTTCCAGGCTAGCTCTATCTGGCTGCGAGCTATCTGGAGAGGTTCGCATTTTCACACCGGGGCTGCCGCAGATGCCTGGCACGGACCCTTGCCGTTCCCAGGCTACGTTTGACGCTTAAGGTGGCAAGACAAGCAAGCAGCCCCACTCTCTGTGCCTCTGTGCGAGCAATGCCACGAGCAGATGAGCCTGAGCAACAACTTTTCAGGGTATCCCATTCTGTACGCGAGCTATCTGCAGACTTTTGCATTTTCGGAGCAGGGCTCAGAAAGGAGGATGGCAGGGACCCCCAGGCTATGTTTGCAGTTTGAGGTGGCAAGGCAAGCAAGCAGCCCCAGTCTCTGTGCCACTGTGCGAGCAGTGCCATGAGAAGATGAGGCTGAGCAACGGCATTCCAGGGTAGCCATTCTGGCTGCTATGTAGCTGAAGACACTCTCATTTTCAGAGAAGGGCTGCGAAAGGAGCCTGGCAGGGACCCTCGCCATTCCCAGGCTACGTTTGAAGTTTGAGGTGGCAAGACAAGCAAGCAGCCCCAGTCTCGGTGCCTCTGTGCGAGCAGTGCCATGGGCAGATGAGGCTGAGCAACAGCCTTCCAGGCTAGCTCTTTCTGCCTGCGATCTATCTGCAGACGTTCGCATTTTTGGACAAGGGCTGCCGGAGGCGCCCGGCACGGACCCCCAAAGCTATGTTTGAAGTTTGAGGTGGCAAGACAAGCAAGCAGCCCCAGTCTCTGTGTCTCTGAGCGAGCAGTGCCATGGTCAGATGAGGCTGAGCAACCACTTTCCAGGCTAGCTCTTTCTGCCTGCGAGCTATCTGCAGACGTTGTCATTTTCGGAGCAGGGCTGCTGAAGACATCTGACACGGAATTCCAAATCTACGTTTGAAGTTTGAGGTGGCAAGACAAGCAAGCAGCCCCAGTCTCTCTGCCTCTGTGCGAGCAGTGCCATGGGCAGATAAGGCTGAGCAACAGCTTTCCAGGCAAGCTCTTTTTGTCTGCCAACTATCTGCAGACATTCGCTTTTACGGAATAGGGCTGCCGGAGGCGCTCGTCACGAACCCCCAGCACATTGCTAGGCTACGTTTGAAGTTTGAGGGGCCAAGACAAGCAAGCAGCCTCAGTCTCTCTGCCTCTGTGCGAGCAGTGCCATGGGCAGATGAGGCTGAGCAACCGCTTTCCAGGCTAGCTATTTCTGCCTGCGAGCTATCTGCACACGTTCGCATTTTCGTATCATGGCTGTGAAAGGAGCCTGGCAGGAACCCTCTAAGATATGTTTGCAGTTTGAGGTGGCAAGGCAAGCAAGCAGCCCTACTCTCTGTGCCTCTGTGCGAGCAGTGCCATGGGCAGATGAGGCTGAGCAACAGCTTTCCAAGCTAGCCCCCTGTGTCTTCGAGCTACAGGAAGACGTTCGCATTTTTGGAGCATGACTGCAAAATGCACCTGGCAGTGAATCCCTAATTTACTTTTGAATTTGAGGTGGCAAGACAAGCAAGCAGCCCCAGTCTCTCTACCTCTGTGCGAGCAGTGCCATGGGCAGATGAGGCTGAGCAACAGCTTTCTAGGCTAGCTCTGTCTGGATGCGAGCTATCTGCAGACGTTCGCATTTCCGGACCAAGGATTCCGCAGGCCGCTAGCAGGGACCCTCCTCATTCCCAGGATATGTTTGACGTTTAAGATGGCAAGACAAACAAACAGCCCCAGTCTCTGTGCCTCTGTGCGAGCAGTGCCATGAGTAGATGAGCCAGAGAAATAGCTTTCAGGCTATCCCATTCTGGCTGCGAGCTATCTGCAGACGTTCACATTTTGGGAGCAGGGCTGCCGGAGAAGCCCGGAACAGATCCCAAAGCTACGTTTGACATTTGAGCTGGCAAGACAAGCAAGCATCCCCACTCTCTGTGCCTCTGTGCGAGCAGTGCCATGGGCAGATGACACTGAGCAAAAGCTTTCCAGGCTAGCCTCTTGTGTCTGCGAGCTATATGCAGACATTCGCACTTTCGTAGCATGGCTGCGAAATGTGACCGGCAGGAAACGCCAAAGCTACCTTTGAAGTTTGAGGTGGCAAGACAAGCAAGTATACCCAGTTTCTGTGCCTCTCTGCAAGCAATGCCATGGGCAGATGAGGCTGAGCAACAGCTTTCCAGCCTAGCTCTTTCTGGCTGCGAGCTATCTGCAGACGTTCGCATTTTGGGAGCAGGGCTGCCGAAGGTGCCTGTATCGTACCCCCAAAGCTACGCTGGAAGTTTGAGGTGGCAACACAAGCAAGCAGAACCAGTCTCTCTGCCTCTGTGCGAGCTCTGCCATAAGCAGATGAGCCTAAGCAACAGCTTTACAAGCTAGTCCCTTCTGCCCGCGAGCTATCTGCAGACATTCACAACTTCGGAGCAGGGCTGCGAAAGGAGGGTGGAAGGAACCCTCCCTGTTCCCATGCTATGTTTGAAATTTGAGGTGGCAAGACAAGCAAGCAGCCCCAGTCTCTGTGACTCTCTGCAAGCAGTGCCATGGGCAACTGAGGCTGAGGAACACCTTTCCAGGCTAGATCCTTCTGGCTGCAAGCTAGCAGGACACGTTCGCATTTTCAGAGCAGGGCTGCGAAATGCACCTGGCAGGGACGCCCTAATTTACGTTTGACGTTTGAGGTGGCAAGACAAGCAAGCAGCCCCAGTCTCTGTGCCTCTGTGCAAGCAGTGCTACAGGCAGATGAGGCTGAGCAACAGCTTTCCAGGGTAGCGATTCTGGCTGCGATGTAGCTGAAGACACTCTCATTTTCAGAGAAGGGCTGAGAAAGGAGCCTGGCAGGGACCCTCGCCATTCCCAGGCTACGTTTGAAGTTTGAGGTGGCAAGACAAGCAAGCAGCCCCAGTCTCTGTGACTCTGTTCGAGCAGCGCCATGGGCAGATGAGGCTGAGGAACAGCTTTCCAGGCTAGCTATTTCTGCCTGCGAGCTATCTGCAGACGTTCGCATTTTCGGAGCAGGGCTGCCAGAGGCGCCCGGCATGGACCCCCAAAGCTACGTTGGACATTTGAGGTGGCAAGACAAGCAAGTAGCCCCAGTCTCTGTGCCTCTATGCGATCAGTGCCATGGGCAGATGAGGCTGAGCAACAGCTTTCTAGGCTAGCTCTGTCTGGATGCGAGCTATTTGCAGACGTTCGCATTTCCGGACCGATGCTGCCGCAGGCCCCTAGTAGGGAAGCTACAAATTCCCAGGATATGTTTGACGTTTAAGATGGCAAGACAAACAAACAGCCCCAGTCTCAGTGCCTCTGTGCGAGCAGTGCCATGAGTAGATGAGCCAGAGATAGAGCTTTCAGGCTATCCCATTCTGGCTGCGAGCTCTGTGCAGGCATTCGCATTTTGGGACCAGGGCTACCGGATGCGCCCGGACCACATCCCAAAGTTACGTTTGGCGTTTGAGCTGGCAAGACAAGCAAGAGCCCCACTCTCTGTGCCTCTGTGCGAGCAGTGCCATGGGCAGATGAGGCTGAGAAAGAGCTTTCCAGGCTAGCCTCTTGTGTCTGCGAGCTATCTGCAGACATTCGCATTTTTGGAGCAGGGCTGACGGAGGCGCCCGCCACGGACTTCCAAATATACGTTTGAAGTTTGAGGTGGCAAGACAAGCAAGCAGCCCCAGTCTCTCTGCCTCTGTGCGAGCAGTGCCATGGGCAGATGAGGCTGAGCAACAGCTTTCCAGGCTAGCCCCTTCTGGCTGTGAGCTATCTGCAAACGTTCGCATTTTCACAGTAGGGCTGCCAGAGGTGCTCGCACGGAGTTCCGAAGCTACGTTTGAAGTTTGAGGTGGCGAGACAAGCAAGCAGCCCCAGTCTCTCTGCCTCTGTACAAGCAGTGCCCTGGGCAGATGAGGCTGAGCAACAGCTTTCCAGGCTAGCTCTTTCTGGCTGTGAGCTATCTGCAGACGTTCGCATTTTTGGAAACGGGCTTCCGGAGGCGCATTGCTCAGATTCCAAAAGTTACGTTAAAAGTTTGAGGTGCAAGACCAGCAAGCAGCCCCAATCTCTTTGCCTCTATGCGATCACTGCCATGGGCAGATGAGGCTGAGCAACAGCTTTCCAGGCTAGCTCTATCTGGCTGCGAGCTATCTGGAGAGGTTCGCATTTTCACACCGGGGCTGCCGCAGATGCCTGGCACGGACCCTTGCCGTTCCCAGGCTACGTTTGACGCTTAAGGTGGCAAGACAAGCAAGCAGCCCCACTCTCTGTGCCTCTGTGCGAGCAATGCCACGAGCAGATGAGCCTGAGCAACAACTTTTCAGGGTATCCCATTCTGTACGCGAGCTATCTGCAGACTTTTGCATTTTCGGAGCAGGGCTCAGAAAGGAGGATGGCAGGGACCCCCAGGCTATGTTTGCAGTTTGAGGTGGCAAGGCAAGCAAGCAGCCCCAGTCTCTGTGCCACTGTGCGAGCAGTGCCATGAGAAGATGAGGCTGAGCAACGGCATTCCAGGGTAGCCATTCTGGCTGCTATGTAGCTGAAGACACTCTCATTTTCAGAGAAGGGCTGCGAAAGGAGCCTGGCAGGGACCCTCGCCATTCCCAGGCTACGTTTGAAGTTTGAGGTGGCAAGACAAGCAAGCAGCCCCAGTCTCGGTGCCTCTGTGCGAGCAGTGCCATGGGCAGATGAGGCTGAGCAACAGCCTTCCAGGCTAGCTCTTTCTGCCTGCGATCTATCTGCAGACGTTCGCATTTTTGGACAAGGGCTGCCGGAGGCGCCCGGCACGGACCCCCAAAGCTATGTTTGAAGTTTGAGGTGGCAAGACAAGCAAGCAGCCCCAGTCTCTGTGTCTCTGAGCGAGCAGTGCCATGGTCAGATGAGGCTGAGCAACCGCTTTCCAGGCTAGCTCTTTCTGCCTGCGAGCTATCTGCAGACGTTGTCATTTTCGGAGCAGGGCTGCTGAAGACATCTGACACGGAATTCCAAATCTACGTTTGAAGTTTGAGGTGGCAAGACAAGCAAGCAGCCCCAGTCTCTCTGCCTCTGTGCGAGCAGTGCCATGGGCAGATAAGGCTGAGCAACAGCTTTCCAGGCAAGCTCTTTTTGTCTGCCAACTATCTGCAGACATTCGCTTTTACGGAATAGGGCTGCCGGAGGCGCTCGTCACGAACCCCCAGCACATTGCTAGGCTACGTTTGAAGTTTCAGGGGCCAAGACAAGCAAGCAGCCTCAGTCTCTCTGCCTCTGTGCGAGCAGTGCCATGGGCAGATGAGGCTGAGCAACAGCTTTCCAGGCTAGCTATTTCTACCTGCGAGCTATCTGCACACGTTCGCATTTTCGTATGTGAAAAGGATTTTCGCTGTGAAAGGAGCCTGGCAGGAACCCTCTAAGATATGTTTGCAGTTTGAGGTGGCAAGGCAAGCAAGCAGCCCTACTCTCTGTGCCTCTGTGCGAGCAGTGCCATGGGCAGATGAGGCTGAGCAACAGCTTTCCAAGCTAGCCCCCTGTGTCTTCGAGCTACAGGAAGACGTTCGCATTTTTGGAGCATGACTGCAAAATGCACCTGGCAGTGAATCCCTAATTTACTTTTGAATTTGAGGTGGCAAGACAAGCAAGCAGCCCCAGTCTCTCTACCTCTGTGCGAGCAGTGCCATGGGCAGATGAGGCTGAGCAACAGCTTTCTAGGCTAGCTCTGTCTGGATGCGAGCTATCTGCAGACGTTCGCATTTCCGGACCAAGGATTCCGCAGGCCGCTAGCAGGGACCCTCCTCATTCCCAGGATATGTTTGACGTTTAAGATGGCAAGACAAACAAACAGCCCCAGTCTCTGTGCCTCTGTGCGAGCAGTGCCATGAGTAGATGAGCCAGAGAAATAGCTTTCAGGCTATCCCATTCTGGCTGCGAGCTATCTGCAGACGTTCACATTTTGGGAGCAGGGCTGCCGGAGAAGCCCGGAACAGATCCCAAAGCTACGTTTGACATTTGAGCTGGCAAGACAAGCAAGCATCCCCACTCTCTGCCTCTGTGCGAGCAGTGCCATGGGCAGATGACACTGAGCAAAAGCTTTCCAGGCTAGCCTCTTGTGTCTGCGAGCTATATGCAGACATTCGCACTTTCGTAGCATGGCTGCGAAATGTGACCGGCAGGAAACGCCAAAGCTACCTTTGAAGTTTGAGGTGGCAAGACAAGCAAGTATACCCAGTTTCTGTGCCTCTCTGCAAGCAATGCCATGGGCAGATGAGGCTGAGCAACAGCTTTCCAGCCTAGCTCTTTCTGGCTGCGAGCTATCTGCAGACGTTCGCATTTTGGGAGCAGGGCTGCCGAAGGTGCCTGTATCGTACCCCCAAAGATACGCTGGAAGTTTGAGGTGGCAACACAAGCAAGCAGAACCAGTCTCTCTGCCTCTGTGCGAGCTCTGCCATAAGCAGATGAGCCTAAGCAACAGCTTTACAAGCTAGTCCCTTCTGCCCGCGAGCTATCTGCAGACATTCACAACTTCGGAGCAGGGCTGCGAAAGGAGGGTGGAAGGAACCCTCCCTGTTCCCATGCTATGTTTGAAATTTGAGGTGGCAAGACAAGCAAGCAGCCCCAGTCTCTGTGACTCTCTGCAAGCAGTGCCATGGGCAACTGAGGCTGAGGAACACCTTTCCAGGCTAGATCCTTCTGGCTGCAAGCTAGCAGGACACGTTCGCATTTTCAGAGCAGGGCTGCGAAATGCACCTGACAGGGACGCCCTAATTTACGTTTGACGTTTGAGGTGGCAAGACAAGCAAGCAGCCCCAGTCTCTGTGCCTCTATGCGATCAGTGCCATGGGCAGATGAGGCTGAGCAACAGCTTTCTAGGCTAGCTCTGTCTGGATGCGAGCTATTTGCAGACGTTCGCATTTCCGGACCGATGCTGCCGCAGGCCCCTAGTAGGGAAGCTACAAATTCCCAGGATATGTTTGACGTTTAAGATGGCAAGACAAACAAACAGCCCCAGTCTCAGTGCCTCTGTGCGAGCAGTGCCATGAGTAGATGAGCCAGAGATAGAGCTTTCAGGCTATCCCATTCTGGCTGCGAGCTCTGTGCAGGCATTCGCATTTTGGGACCAGGGCTACCGGATGCGCCCGGACCACATCCCAAAGTTACGTTTGGCGTTTGAGCTGGCAAGACAAGCAAGAGCCTCACTCTCTGTGCCTCTGTGCGAGCAGTGCCATGGGCAGATGAGGCTGAGCAACAGCTTTCCAGGCTAGCCCCTTCTGGCTGTGAGCTATCTGCAAACGTTCGCATTTTCACAGTAGGGCTGCCAGAGGTGCTCGCACGGAGTTCCGAAGCTACGTTTGAAGTTTGAGGTGGCGAGACAAGCAAGCAGCCCCAGTCTCTCTGCCTCTGTACGAGCAGTGCCCTGGGCAGATGAGGCTGAGCAACAGCTTTCCAGGCTAGCTCTTTCTGGCTGTGAGCTATCTGCAGACGTTCGCATTTTTGGAAACGGGCTTCCGGAGGCGCATTGCTCAGATTCCAAAAGTTACGTTAAAAGTTTGAGGTGCAAGACCAGCAAGCAGCCCCAATCTCTTTGCCTCTATGCGATCACTGCCATGGGCAGATGAGGCTGAGCAACAGCTTTCCAGGCTAGCTCTATCTGGCTGCGAGCTATCTGGAGAGGTTCGCATTTTCACACCGGGGCTGCCGCAGATGCCTGGCACGGACCCTTGCCGTTCCCAGGCTACGTTTGACGCTTAAGGTGGCAAGACAAGCAAGCAGCCCCACTCTCTGTGCCTCTGTGCGAGCAATGCCACGAGCAGATGAGCCTGAGCAACAACTTTTCAGGGTATCCCATTCTGTATGCGAGCTATCTGCAGACTTTTGCATTTTCGGAGCAGGGCTCAGAAAGGAGGATGGCAGGGACCCCCAGGCTATGTTTGCAGTTTGAGGTGGCAAGGCAAGCAAGCAGCCCCAGTCTCTGTGCCACTGTGCGAGCAGTGCCATGAGAAGATGAGGCTGAGCAACGGCATTCCAGGGTAGCCATTCTGGCTGCTATGTAGCTGAAGACACTCTCATTTTCAGAGAAGGGCTGCGAAAGGAGCCTGGCAGGGACCCTCGCCATTCCCAGGCTACGTTTGAAGTTTGAGGTGGCAAGACAAGCAAGCAGCCCCAGTCTCGGTGCCTCTGTGCGAGCAGTGCCATGGGCAGATGAGGCTGAGCAACAGCCTTCCAGGCTAGCTCTTTCTGCCTGCGATCTATCTGCAGACGTTCGCATTTTTGGACAAGGGCTGCCGGAGGCGCCCGGCACGGACCCCCAAAGCTATGTTTGAAGTTTGAGGTGGCAAGACAAGCAAGCAGCCCCAGTCTCTGTGTCTCTGAGCGAGCAGTGCCATGGTCAGATGAGGCTGAGCAACCACTTTCCAGGCTAGCTCTTTCTGCCTGCGAGCTATCTGCAGACGTTGTCATTTTCGGAGCAGGGCTGCTGAAGACATCTGACACGGAATTCCAAATCTACGTTTGAAGTTTGAGGTGGCAAGACAAGCAAGCAGCCCCAGTCTCTCTGCCTCTGTGCGAGCAGTGCCATGGGCAGATAAGGCTGAGCAACAGCTTTCCAGGCAAGCTCTTTTTGTCTGCCAACTATCTGCAGACATTCGCTTTTACGGAATAGGGCTGCCGGAGGCGCTCGTCACGAACCCCCAGCACATTGCTAGGCTACGTTTGAAGTTTGAGGGGCCAAGACAAGCAAGCAGCCTCAGTCTCTCTGCCTCTGTGCGAGCAGTGCCATGGGCAGATGAGGCTGAGCAACAGCTTTCCAGGCTAGCTATTTCTACCTGCGAGCTATCTGCACACGTTCGCATTTTCGTATCATGGCTGTGAAAGGAGCCTGGCAGGAACCCTCTAAGATATGTTTGCAGTTTGAGGTGGCAAGGCAAGCAAGCAGCCCTACTCTCTGTGCCTCTGTGCGAGCAGTGCCATGGGCAGATGAGGCTGAGCAACAGCTTTCCAAGCTAGCCCCCTGTGTCTTCGAGCTACAGGAAGACGTTCGCATTTTTGGAGCATGACTGCAAAATGCACCTGGCAGTGAATCCCTAATTTACTTTTGAATTTGAGGTGGCAAGACAAGCAAGCAGCCCCAGTCTCTCTACCTCTGTGCGAGCAGTGCCATGGGCAGATGAGGCTGAGCAACAGCTTTCTAGGCTAGCTCTGTCTGGATGCGAGCTATCTGCAGACGTTCGCATTTCCGGACCAAGGATTCCGCAGGCCGCTAGCAGGGACCCTCCTCATTCCCAGGATATGTTTGACGTTTAAGATGGCAAGACAAACAAACAGCCCCAGTCTCTGTGCCTCTATGCGATCAGTGCCATGGGCAGATGAGGCTGAGCAACAGCTTTCTAGGCTAGCTCTGTCTGGATGCGAGCTATTTGCAGACGTTCGCATTTCCGGACCGATGCTGCCGCAGGCCCCTAGTAGGGAAGCTACAAATTCCCAGGATATGTTTGACGTTTAAGATGGCAAGACAAACAAACAGCCCCAGTCTCAGTGCCTCTGTGCGAGCAGTGCCATGAGTAGATGAGCCAGAGATAGAGCTTTCAGGCTATCCCATTCTGGCTGCGAGCTCTGTGCAGGCATTCGCATTTTGGGACCAGGGCTACCGGATGCGCCCGGACCACATCCCAAAGTTACGTTTGGCATTTGAGCTGGCAAGACAAGCAAGAGCCTCACTCTCTGTGCCTCTGTGCGAGCAGTGCCATGGGCAGATGAGGCTGAGAAAGAGCTTTCCAGGCTAGCCTCTTGTGTCTGCGAGCTATCTGCAGACATTCGCATTTTTGGAGCAGGGCTGACGGAGGCGCCCGCCACGGACTTCCAAATATACGTTTGAAGTTTGAGGTGGCAAGACAAGCAAGCAGCCCCAGTCTCTCTGCCTCTGTGAGAGCAGTGCCATGGGCAGATGAGGCTGGGCAACAGCTTTCCAGGCTAGCCCCTTCTGGCTGTGAGCTATCTGCAAACGTTCGCATTTTCACAGTAGGGCTGCCAGAGGTGCTCGCACGGAGTTCCGAAGCTACGTTTGAAGTTTGAGGTGGCGAGACAAGCAAGCAGCCCCAGTCTCTCTGCCTCTGTACGAGCAGTGCCCTGGGCAGATGAGGCTGAGCAACAGCTTTCCAGGCTAGCTCTTTCTGGCTGTGAGCTATCTGCAGACGTTCGCATTTTTGGAAACGGGCTTCCGGAGGCGCATTGCTCAGATTCCAAAAGTTACGTTAAAAGTTTGAGGTGCAAGACCAGCAAGCAGCCCCAATCTCTTTGCCTCTATGCGATCACTGCCATGGGCAGATGAGGCTGAGCAACAGCTTTCCAGGCTAGCTCTATCTGGCTGCGAGCTATCTGGAGAGGTTCGCATTTTCACACCGGGGCTGCCGCAGATGCCTGGCACGGACCCTTGCCGTTCCCAGGCTACGTTTGACGCTTAAGGTGGCAAGACAAGCAAGCAGCCCCACTCTCTGTGCCTCTGTGCGAGCAATGCCACGAGCAGATGAGCCTGAGCAACAACTTTTCAGGGTATCCCATTCTGTACGCGAGCTATCTGCAGACTTTTGCATTTTCGGAGCAGGGCTCAGAAAGGAGGATGGCAGGGACCCCCAGGCTATGTTTGCAGTTTGAGGTGGCAAGGCAAGCAAGCAGCCCCAGTCTCTGTGCCACTGTGCGAGCAGTGCCATGAGAAGATGAGGCTGAGCAACGGCATTCCAGGGTAGCCATTCTGGCTGCTATGTAGCTGAAGACACTCTCATTTTCAGAGAAGGGCTGCGAAAGGAGCCTGGCAGGGACCCTCGCCATTCCCAGGCTACGTTTGAAGTTTGAGGTGGCAAGACAAGCAAGCAGCCCCAGTCTCGGTGCCTCTGTGCGAGCAGTGCCATGGGCAGATGAGGCTGAGCAACAGCCTTCCAGGCTAGCTCTTTCTGCCTGCGATCTATCTGCAGACGTTCGCATTTTTGGACAAGGGCTGCCGGAGGCGCCCGGCACGGACCCCCAAAGCTATGTTTGAAGTTTGAGGTGGCAAGACAAGCAAGCAGCCCCAGTCTCTGTGTCTCTGAGCGAGCAGTGCCATGGTCAGATGAGGCTGAGCAACCACTTTCCAGGCTAGCTCTTTCTGCCTGCGAGCTATCTGCAGACGTTGTCATTTTCGGAGCAGGGCTGCTGAAGACATCTGACACGGAATTCCAAATCTACGTTTGAAGTTTGAGGTGGCAAGACAAGCAAGCAGCCCCAGTCTCTCTGCCTCTGTGCGAGCAGTGCCATGGGCAGATAAGGCTGAGCAACAGCTTTCCAGGCAAGCTCTTTTTGTCTGCCAACTATCTGCAGACATTCGCTTTTACGGAATAGGGCTGCCGGAGGCGCTCGTCACGAACCCCCAGCACATTGCTAGGCTACGTTTGAAGTTTGAGGGGCCAAGACAAGCAAGCAGCCTCAGTCTCTCTGCCTCTGTGCGAGCAGTGCCATGGGCAGATGAGGCTGAGCAACAGCTTTCCAGGCTAGCTATTTCTACCTGCGAGCTATCTGCACACGTTCGCATTTTCGTATCATGGCTGTGAAAGGAGCCTGGCAGGAACCCTCTAAGATATGTTTGCAGTTTGAGGTGGCAAGGCAAGCAAGCAGCCCTACTCTCTGTGCCTCTGTGCGAGCAGTGCCATGGGCAGATGAGGCTGAGCAACAGCTTTCCAAGCTAGCCCCCTGTGTCTTCGAGCTACAGGAAGACGTTCGCATTTTTGGAGCATGACTGCAAAATGCACCTGGCAGTGAATCCCTAATTTACTTTTGAATTTGAGGTGGCAAGACAAGCAAGCAGCCCCAGTCTCTCTACCTCTGTGCGAGCAGTGCCATGGGCAGATGAGGCTGAGCAACAGCTTTCTAGGCTAGCTCTGTCTGGATGCGAGCTATCTGCAGACGTTCGCATTTCCGGACCAAGGATTCCGCAGGCCGCTAGCAGGGACCCTCCTCATTCCCAGGATATGTTTGACGTTTAAGATGGCAAGACAAACAAACAGCCCCAGTCTCTGTGCCTCTGTGCGAGCAGTGCCATGAGTAGATGAGCCAGAGAAACAGCTTTCAGGCTATCCCATTCTGGCTGAAAGCTCTGTGCAGACGTTCGCATTTTGGGAGCAGGGCTGCCGGAGAAGCCCGGAACAGATCCCAAAGCTACGTCTGCAGTTTGACGTGGCAAGACAAGCAAGCAGCCCCAGTCTCTCTGCCTCTGTGCGATCAGTGCCATTGGCAGATGAGGCTGAGCAACAGCTTTCCAGGCTAGCCTCTTGTGTCTGCGAGCTATATGCAGACATTCGCACTTTCGTAGCATGGCTGCGAAATGTGACCGGCAGGAAACGCCAAAGCTACCTTTGAAGTTTGAGGTGGCAAGACAAGCAAGTATACCCAGTTTCTGTGCCTCTCTGCAAGCAGTGCCATGGGCAACTGAAGCTGAGCAACACATTTCAAGGCTAGACCCTTATGTCTGCGAGCTAGCAGAAGACGTTCGAATTTTCAGAGCAGGGCTGCGAAATGCACCTGGCAGGGACCCCCTAAGCTACGTTTCAAGTTTGAGTTGGCAAGACAAGTAAGCAGCCCCACACTGGGTACCTCTGTGCGAGCAGTGCCACAGGCAGATGAGGTTGAGCAGCAGCTTTCCAGGCTAGCTCTTTCTGGCTGCGAGCTATATGCAGACGTTCGCATTTTCGGTGCAGAGCTGCCGGAGTAGACAGGCATGGACTCCCAAAGCTGCGTTGGAAGTTTGAGGTGGCAAGACAAGCAAGCAACCCCATCTCTGTGCCTCTGTGCCAGCAGTGCCATGGGCAGATGAGGCTGAGAAACAGCTTTCTAGGCTAGCTCTTTCTGGCTGCTATCTATCTGCAGACGTTTTCAATTTTGGAGCAGGGCTGCCGGAGACAGATGGCACGGACCCCCAAAGCGACGATTAAAGTTTGAGGTGGCAAGACAAGTAAGCAGCCCCAGTCTCTGTGCCTCTGTGTGAGCAGTGCCATCACAGAAGAGACTGAGCAACTGCTTTCCAGGCTATCTCCTTTTGGCTGAGAACTGTCTGCAGACTTTCGCATTTTCGGAGCAGGGCTTCCGCAGGGTCCCGGCACGGACCCCCCCATGTTATGTTTGAAGTTTGAGGTGGCAAGACAAGCAAGCATCCCCAGTCTCTGTGCCTCTGTGTGAGCACTGCCATGGGCAGATGAGCCTGAGCAACACCTTTCCAGGATAGCTCTTTCAGGCTCTGACCAATCTGCAGACATTTGCATTTTTGGAGCAGGGCTGCCGTGGACAGCCGGCATGGACCCCTAAAGAGATGATTGAAGTTTGAGGTGGCAAGACAAGCAAGCAGCCCCACTCTCTGTGCCTCTGTGCGGGCAATACCATGGGCAGATGTGGCTGACAACAGCTTTCCAGGATATCCACTTTTGGCCGAGAGCTATAGGCAGACGCTCTTATTCTGGGATAAGGCTGCCAGAGAAGACCTGCACGGACCCCAAAAGCTGCGTTTGAAGTTTGAGATGGCAAGACAAGCAAGCAGCCCCAGTCTCTGTGCCCTCCGTGCGAGCAGTGCCATGGGCAGATGACGCTGAGCAACACCTTTCCAGACTATCCCCTTTTGGCTGAGAGCTATCTGCAGATGTTCACATTTTCGGAGCAGGGCTGCCGGACACGCCCGGCACTTACTCCCAAAGCTACATTTGAAGTTTGAGGTGGCAAGACAAGCAAGCAGCCCCAGTCCCTGTGCCTCTGTGCGAGCAGTGCCATGGGCAGATGAGGCTGAGCAACAGCTTTCCAGGCTGTCCACTTTTGACTGACAGCTATCTGCAGACGTTCAAATTTTCGAAGCAGGGCTGCCGGAGAAGTCCGGTACGGACCCCCTCATTCCCAGGATATGTTTGAAGTTTGATGTTGCAAGACAAGCAAGCAACCCCTGTCTCTGTCCCTCTGTGCGAGCAGTGCCATAGACAGATGAGGCTGAGAAATAGCTTTCTAGTCTAGCTCTTTCTGGCTGCTATCTATCTGCAGACGTTTGCAATTTTGGAGCAGGGCTGAAGCAGGGTCCCGGCTCGGACCCTCCCATCTTACGTTGGAAGTTTGAGGTGGCAAGACAAGCAAGCAGCCCCAGTCTCTGTGTCTCTGTGCGAGCAGTGCCATGGGCAGATGAGGCTGAACAACAGCTTTCCAGGCTGTTCCCTTTTGACTGAGAACTATCTGCAGACGTTCGCATTTTCGGAGCAGGGCTGACGGAGGTACCCAGCAGGCACTCACAAAGATACGATAAAAGTTTGAGGTGGCAAGACAAGCAAGCAACCCCAGTCTCTGTGCCTCTGTGCGAGCTGTGCCACGGGCAGATGAGGCTGAGAAATAGCCTTCCTGGCTAGGTCCTTCTGCCTGCGAGCTATCTGCAGACGTTCGCGTTTTGGGAACAGGGCTGCCGGACAAGCCCGGCACGGACTCCCATATATGCGTTTGAAGTTTGAGGTGGCAAGACAAGCAAGCAGCCCCACTCTCTGTGCCTCTGTGCGAGCAGTGCCATGGGCAGATGAGGCTGAGCAACAGCTTTCCAGGCTGTCCCCTTTTGGCTGAGAAATATCTGCAGACATTCACATTTTTGAAGCAGGGCTGCCAGAGAAGGCCGGTACGGACCCCCTCATTCCCAGGATATGTTTGAAGTTTGAGGTGGCAAGACAAGCAAGCAGCCCCAGTCTCTGTGCCTCTGTGCGAGCAGTGCCATGGGCAGATGACGCTGAGAAACAGCTTTCTAGGCTAGCTTCTTCTACCGGATAGCTATCTGCAGACGTTTCCAATTTTGGAGCAGGGCTGCCGGAGACATCCGGCAATGACCCCCAAAGCGGCGATTGACGTTTGAGGTGGCAAGACAAGCAAGCAGCCCCACTCTCTATGCCTCTATGCGACCACTGCCATGGGCAGATGAGCCTGAGCAACAGCTTTCCAGGCTATCTCCTTTTGGCTGAGAGCTATCGGCAGACGTTCGCATTTTCGGAGAAGGGCTTCAGGAGGGGCGCGGCAAGGAACAACCCAGGCTACGTTTGAAGTTTGAGGTGGCAAGAGAAGCAAGTAGCCCCACTCTCTGTACCTCTGTGCGAGCAGTTCCATTGGCAAATGAGCCTGAGCAAGAGTTTTCTAGGCTAGCTCTTTCCAGCTGCGAGCAATTTGCAGACGTTTCCAATTTCGGAGCAGGGCTGCCGGAGACAGCCGGCACGGACTCCCAAAGGGACGATTGAAGTTTGAGGTGGCAAGACAAGCAAGCAGCCCCACTCTCTGTGCCTCTGTGCGAGCAGTGCCATGGGCAGATGAGGCTGAGCAACAGCTTTCCAGGCTGTTCCCTTTTCACTGAGAGCTATCTGCAGACTTTCGCATTTTCGGAGCAGGGTTGACGGAGGTACCCAGCAGGAACTCCCAAAGATACGATAAAAGTTTGAGGTGGCAAGACAAGCAAACTACCCCAGTCTCTGTGCCTCTGTGCGAGCTGTGCCACGGGCAGATGAGGCTGAGCAATAGCCTTCCTGGCTAGGTCCTTCTGCCTGCGAGCTATCTGCAGACGTTCGCATTTTGGGAACAGGGCTGCCGGAGAAGCCCGGCACGGACTCCCAAAGATACGTTTCAAGTTTGAGGTGGCAAGACAAGCCAGCAGCCCCACTCTCTGTGCTTCTGTGCAAGCAGTGCCATGGGCAGATGAGGCTGAGCAACAGCTTTCCAGGCTGTCCCCTTTTGACTGAGAGCTATCTGCAGATTTTCGCATTTTCGGAGCAGGCCTGCCGCAAACGCCCGGCAAGGACTCCCAAAGCTACATTTGAAGTTTGAGGTGGCAAGTCAAACAAGCAGCCTCAGTCTCTGTGCCTTTGTGTGAGCAGTGCCATGGGCAGATGAGCTTGAGCATCAGCTTTCTTGGCTACCTCTTTCTGGCTGCGAGCAATCTGCAGAAGTTTGCAATTTCGGAACAAGGCTGCCGCAAACGCCCGGCAAGGACTCCCAAAGCTACATTTGAAGTTTGAGGTGGCAAGTCAAACAAGCAGCCCCAGTCTCTGTGCCTCTGTGCGAGCAGTGCCATGGGCAGATGAGGCTGAGAAATAGCTTTCTAGGCTAGCTCTTTCTGGCTGCTAGCTATCTTCAGACGTTTGCAATTTTCGAGCAGGGCTGCTGGAGACAGCCGGCACGGACTCCCAAAGCTACATTTGAAGTTTGAGGTGGCAAGACAAGCAAGCAGCCCCAGTCTCTGTGCCTCTGTGCGAGCAGTGCCATGGGCAGATGAGGCTGAGCAACAGCTTTCCAGGCTGTCCCCTTTTGGCTGAGAAATATCTGCAGACGTTCACATTTTCGAAGCAGGGCTGCCAGAGAAGGCCGGTACGGACCCCCTCATTCCCAGGATATGTTTGAAGTTTGATGTTGCAAGACAAGCAAGCAGCCCCAGTCTCTGTGCCTCTGTGCGAGCAGTGCGATGGGCAGATGACGCTGAGAAACAGCTTTCTAGGCTAGCTCCTTCTACCGGATAGCTATCTGCAGACGTTACCAGTTTTGGAGCAGGGCTGCCGGAGACATCCGGCAATGACCCCCAAAGCGACGATTGACGTTTGAGGTGGCAAGACAAGCAAGCAGCCCCACTCTCCGTGCCTCTGTGCGAGCAGTGCCATGGGCAGATGAGGCTGAGCAACAGCTTTCCAGGCTAGCTCTTTCTGCCTGATTGCTATCTGCAGACCTTTGCAATTTTGGAGCAGGGCTGAAGCAGGGTCCCGGCTCGGACACCCACATGTTACGTTGGAAGTTTGATGTGGCAAGACAAGCAAGCAGCCCCAGTATCTGTGACTCTGTGCGAGCAGTGCCATGGGCAGATGAGGCTGAGCAACAGCTTTCAAGGCTAGCCCCTTTTGACTGAGTGCTGTCTGCAGACGTTCCCATTTTCGGAGCAGGGCTGACGGAGGTACCCCACAGGAACTCCCAAAGATACAATAAAAGATTGAGGTGGCAAGACAAGCAAGCAACCCCAGTCTCTGTGCCTCTGTGCGAGCAGTGCCATGGGCAGATGAGGCTGAGCAATAGCCTTCCTGGCTCGCTTCTTCTGCCTGCGAGCTATCTGCAGTCGTTCGCATTTTGGGAACAGGGCTGCCGGAGAAGCCCGGCACAGACTCCCAAAGCTACGTTTGAAGTTTGAGGTGGCAAGACAAGCAAGCAGTCCCAGTCTCTGTGCCTCTGTGCGAGCAGTGCCATGGGCAGATGAGGCTGAGAAACAGCTTTCTAGGGTAGCTCTTTCTGGCTGCTATCTATCTGCAGACGTTTGCAATTTTGGAGCAGGGCTGAAGCAGGGTCCCGGCTCGGACACCCCCATGTTACTTTGGAAGTTTGAGGTGGCAAGACAAGCAAGCAGCCCCAGTCTCTGTGACTCTGTGCGAGCAGTGCCATGGGCAGATGAGGCTGAGCAACAGCTTTCCAGGCTAGCCCCTTTTGACTGAGTGCTGTCTGCAGACGTTCCCATTTTCAGAGCAGGGCTGACAGAGGTACCCCATAGGAACTCCCAAAGATACAATAAAAGTTTAGAGGTGGCAAGACAAGCAAGCAACCCCAGTCTCCGTGCCTCTGTGCGAGCAGTGCCATGGGCAGATGAGGCTGAGCAACAGCTTTCCAGGCTAGCTCTTTCTGCCTGATTGCTATCTGCAGACCTTTGCAATTTTGGAGCAGGGCTGAAGCAGGGTCCCGGCTCGGACACCCACATGTTACGTTGGAAGTTTGATGTGGCAAGACAAGCAAGCAGCCCCAGTATCTGTGACTCTGTGCGAGCAGTGCCATGGGCAGATGAGGCTGAGCAACAGCTTTCAAGGCTAGCCCCTTTTGACTGAGTGCTGTCTGCAGACGTTCCCATTTTCGGAGCAGGGCTGACGGAGGTACCCCACAGGAACTCCCAAAGATACAATAAAAGATTGAGGTGGCAAGACAAGCAAGCAACCCCAGTCTCTGTGCCTCTGTGCGAGCAGTGCCATGGGCAGATGAGGCTGAGCAATAGCCTTCCTGGCTCGCTTCTTCTGCCTGCAAGCTATCTGCAGTCGTTCGCATTTTGGGAACAGGGCTGCCGGAGAAGCCCGGCACAGACTCCCAAAGCTACGTTTGAAGTTTGAGGTGGCAAGACAAGCAAGCAGTCCCAGTCTCTGTGCCTCTGTGCGAGCAGTGCCATGGGCAGATGAGGCTGAGAAACAGCTTTCTAGGGTAGCTCTTTCTGGCTGCTATCTATCTGCAGACGTTTGCAATTTTGGAGCAGGGCTGAAGCAGGGTCCCGGCTCGGACACCCCCATGTTACGTTGGAAGTTTGAGGTGGCAAGACAAGCAAGCAGCCCCAGTCTCTGTGACTCTGTGCGAGCAGTGCCATGGGCAGATGAGGCTGAGCAACAGCTTTCCAGGCTAGCCCCTTTTGACTGAGTGCTGTCTGCAGACGTTCCCATTTTCAGAGCAGGGCTGACAGAGGTACCCCATAGGAACTCCCAAAGATACAATAAAAGTTTAGAGGTGGCAAGACAAGCAAGCAACCCCAGTCTCTGTGCCTCTGTGCGAGCAGTGCCATGGGCAGATGAGGCTGAGCAACAGCTTTCCAGGCTGTCCCCTTTCGGCTGAGAGCTATCTGCAGATTTTCGCATTTTCGGAGCAGGCCTGCCGCAAACGCCCGGCAAGGACTCCCAAAGCTACGTTTGAAGTTTGAGGTGGCAAGACAAGCAAGCAATCCCACTCTCTGTGCCTCTGTGCAAGAAGTGCCATGGGCAGATGAGGCTGAGCAACAGCTTTCCAGCCTAGCTCTTTCTGGCTGCGAGCTATCTGCAGACGTTCGCATTTTGGGAGCAGGGCTGCCGAAGGTGCCTGTATCGTACCCCCAAAGCTACGTTGGAAGTTTGAGGTGGCAACACAAGCAAGCAGAACCAGTCTCTCTGCCTCTGTGCGAGCTCTGCCATAAGCAGATGAGCCTAAGCAACAGCTTTACAAGCTAGTCCCTTCTGCCCGCGAGCTATCTGCAGACATTCACAACTTCGGAGCAGGGCTGCGAAAGGAGGGTGGAAGGAACCCTCCCTGTTCCCATGCTATGTTTGAAATTTGAGGTGGCAAGACAAGCAAGCAGCCCCAGTCTCTGTGACTCTCTGCAAGCAGTGCCATGGGCAACTGAGGCTGAGGAACACCTTTCCAGGCTAGATCCTTCTGGCTGCAAGCTAGCAGGACACGTTCGCATTTTCAGAGCAGGGCTGCGAAATGCACCTGACAGGGACGCCCTAATTTACGTTTGACGTTTGAGGTGGCAAGACAAGCAAGCAGCCCCAGTCTCTGTGCCTCTATGCGATCAGTGCCATGGGCAGATGAGGCTGAGCAACAGCTTTCTAGGCTAGCTCTGTCTGGATGCGAGCTATTTGCAGACGTTCGCATTTCCGGACCGATGCTGCCGCAGGCCCCTAGTAGGGAAGCTACACATTCCCAGGATATGTTTGACGTTTAAGATGGCAAGACAAACAAACAGCCCCAGTCTCAGTGCCTCTGTGCGAGCAGTGCCATGAGTAGATGAGCCAGAGATAGAGCTTTCAGGCTATCCCATTCTGGCTGCGAGCTCTGTGCAGGCATTCGCATTTTGGGACCAGGGCTACCGGATGCGCCCGGACCACATCCCAAAGTTACGTTTGGCGTTTGAGCTGGCAAGACAAGCAAGAGCCTCACTCTCTGTGCCTCTGTGCGAGCAGTGCCATGGGCAGATGAGGCTGAGCAACAGCTTTCCAGGCTGTCCCCTTTTGGCTGAGAAATATCTGCAGACGTTCACATTTTCGAAGCAGGGCTGCCAGAGAAGGCCGGTACGGACCCCCTCATTCCCAGGATATGTTTGAAGTTTGAGGTGGCAAGACAAGCAAGCAGCCCCAGTCTCTGTGCCTCTGTGCGAGCAGTGCCATGGGCAGATGACGCTGAGAAACAGCTTTCTAGGCTAGCTTCTTCTACCGGATAGCTATCTGCAGACGTTTCCAATTTTGGAGCAGGGCTGCCGGAGACATCCGGCAATGACCCCCAAAGCGGCGATTGACGTTTGAGATGGCAAGACAAGCAAGCAGCCTCAGTCTCTGTGCCTCTGTGCGAGCAGTGCCATGGGCAGATGAGGCTGAGCAACAGCTTTCCAGGCTATCTCCTTTTGGCTGAGAGCTATCGGCAGACGTTCGCATTTTCGGAGAAGGGCTTCAGGAGGGGCGCGGCAAGGAACAACCCAGGCTACGTTTGAAGTTTGAGGTGGCAAGAGAAGCAAGTAGCCCCACTCTCTGTACCTCTGTGCGAGCAGTTCCATTGGCAAATGAGCCTGAGCAAGAGTTTTCTAGGCTAGCTCTTTCCAGCTGCGAGCAATTTGCAGACGTTTCCAATTTCGGAGCAGGGCTGCCGGAGACAGCCGGCATGGACTCCCAAAGGGACGATTGAAGTTTGAGGTGGCAAGACAAGCAAGCAGCCCCACTCTCTGTGCCTCTGTGCGAGCAGTGCCATGGGCAGATGAGGCTGAGCAACAGCTTTCCAGGCTGTTCCCTTTTCACTGAGAGCTATCTGCAGACTTTCGCATTTTCGGAGCAGGGCTGACGGAGGTACCCAGCAGGAACTCCCAAAGATACGATAAAAGTTTAAGGTGGCAAGACAAGCAAACTACCCCAGTCTCTGTGCCTCTGTGCGAGCTGTGCCATGGGCAGATGAGGCTGAGCAATAGCCTTCCTGGCTAGGTCCTTCTGCCTGCGAGCTATCTGCAGACGTTCGCATTTTGGGAACAGGGCTGCCGGAGAAGCCCGGCACGGACTCCCAAAGATACGTTTCAAGTTTGAGGTGGCAAGACAAGCCAGCAGCCCCACTCTCTGTGCTTCTGTGCAAGCAGTGCCATGGGCAGATGAGGCTGAGCAACAGCTTTCCAGGCTGTCCCCTTTTGACTGAGAGCTATCTGCAGATTTTCGCATTTTCGGAGCAGGCCTGCCGCAAACGCCCGGCAAGGACTCCCAAAGCTACATTTGAAGTTTGAGGTGGCAAGTCAAACAAGCAGCCTCAGTCTCTGTGCCTTTGTGTGAGCAGTGCCATGGGCAGATGAGCTTGAGCATCAGCTTTCTTGGCTACCTCTTTCTGGCTGCGAGCAATCTGCAGAAGTTTGCAATTTCGGAACAAGGCTGCCGGAGACAGCCGGCAAGGACCACCCCAGGCTACGTTTGAAGTTTGAGGTGGCAAGACAAGCAAGCAGCCCCAGTCTCTGTGCCTCTGTGCGAGCAGTGCCATGGGCAGATGAGGCTGAGAAATAGCTTTCTAGGCTAGCTCTTTCTGGCTGCTAGCTATCTTCAGACGTTTGCAATTTTCGAGCAGGGCTGCTGGAGACAGCCGGCACGGACTCCCAAAGCTACATTTGAAGTTTGAGGTGGCAAGACAAGCAAGCAGCCCCAGTCTCTGTGCCTCTGTGCGAGCAGTGCCATGGGCAGATGAGGCTGAGCAACAGCTTTCCAGGCTGTCCCCTTTTGGCTGAGAAATATCTGCAGACGTTCACATTTTCGAAGCAGGGCTGCCAGAGAAGGCCGGTACGGACCCCCTCATTCCCAGGATATGTTTGAAGTTTGATGTTGCAAGACAAGCAAGCAGCCCCAGTCTCTGTGCCTCTGTGCGAGCAGTGCGATGGGCAGATGACGCTGAGAAACAGCTTTCTAGGCTAGCTCCTTCTACCGGATAGCTATCTGCAGACGTTACCAGTTTTGGAGCAGGGCTGCCGGAGACATCCGGCAATGACCCCCAAAGCGACGATTGACGTTTGAGGTGGCAAGACAAGCAAGCAGCCCCACTCTCCGTGCCTCTGTGCGAGCAGTGCCATGGGCAGATGAGGCTGAGCAACAGCTTTCCAGGCTAGCTCTTTCTGCCTGATTGCTATCTGCAGACCTTTGCAATTTTGGAGCAGGGCTGAAGCAGGGTCCCGGCTCGGACACCCACATGTTACGTTGGAAGTTTGATGTGGCAAGACAAGCAAGCAGCCCCAGTATCTGTGACTCTGTGCGAGCAGTGCCATGGGCAGATGAGGCTGAGCAACAGCTTTCAAGGCTAGCCCCTTTTGACTGAGTGCTGTCTGCAGACGTTCCCATTTTCGGAGCAGGGCTGACGGAGGTACCCCACAGGAACTCCCAAAGATACAATAAAAGATTGAGGTGGCAAGACAAGCAAGCAACCCCAGTCTCTGTGCCTCTGTGCGAGCAGTGCCATGGGCAGATGAGGCTGAGCAATAGCCTTCCTGGCTCGCTTCTTCTGCCTGCGAGCTATCTGCAGTCGTTCGCATTTTGGGAACAGGGCTGCCGGAGAAGCCCGGCACAGACTCCCAAAGCTACGTTTGAAGTTTGAGGTGGCAAGACAAGCAAGCAGCCCCAGTCTCTGTGCCTCTGTGCGAGCAGTGCCATGGGCAGATGAGGCTGAGAAACAGCTTTCTAGGGTAGCTCTTTCTGGCTGCTATCTATCTGCAGACGTTTGCAATTTTGGAGCAGGGCTGAAGCAGGGTCCCGGCTCGGACACCCCCATGTTACGTTGGAAGTTTGAGGTGGCAAGACAAGCAAGCAGCCCCAGTCTCTGTGACTCTGTGCGAGCAGTGCCATGGGCAGATGAGGCTGAGCAACAGCTTTCCAGGCTAGCCCCTTTTGACTGAGTGCTGTCTGCAGACGTTCCCATTTTCAGAGCAGGGCTGACGGAGGTACCCTACAGGAACTCCCAAAGATACAATAAAAGTTTGAGGTGGCAAGACAAGCAAGCAATCCCACTCTCTGTGCCTCTGTGCAAGAAGTGCCATGGGCAGATGAGGCTGAGCAACAGCTTTCCAGCCTAGCTCTTTCTGGCTGCGAGCTATCTGCAGACGTTCGCATTTTGGGAGCAGGGCTGCCGAAGGTGCCTGTATCGTACCCCCAAAGCTACGTTGGAAGTTTGAGGTGGCAACACAAGCAAGCAGAACCAGTCTCTCTGCCTCTGTGCGAGCTCTGCCATAAGCAGATGAGCCTAAGCAACAGCTTTACAAGCTAGTCCCTTCTGCCCGCGAGCTATCTGCAGACATTCACAACTTCGGAGCAGGGCTGCGAAAGGAGGGTGGAAGGAACCCTCCCTGTTCCCATGCTATGTTTGAAATTTGAGGTGGCAAGACAAGCAAGCAGCCCCAGTCTCTGTGACTCTCTGCAAGCAGTGCCATGGGCAACTGAGGCTGAGGAACACCTTTCCAGGCTAGATCCTTCTGGCTGCAAGCTAGCAGGACACGTTCGCATTTTCAGAGCAGGGCTGCGAAATGCACCTGACAGGGACGCCCTAATTTACGTTTGACGTTTGAGGTGGCAAGACAAGCAAGCAGCCCCAGTCTCTGTGCCTCTATGCGATCAGTGCCATGGGCAGATGAGGCTGAGCAACAGCTTTCTAGGCTAGCTCTGTCTGGATGCGAGCTATTTGCAGACGTTCGCATTTCCGGACCGATGCTGCCGCAGGCCCCTAGTAGGGAAGCTACAAATTCCCAGGATATGTTTGACGTTTAAGATGGCAAGACAAACAAACAGCCCCAGTCTCAGTGCCTCTGTGCGAGCAGTGCCATGAGTAGATGAGCCAGAGATAGAGCTTTCAGGCTATCCCATTCTGGCTGCGAGCTCTGTGCAGGCATTCGCATTTTGGGACCAGGGCTACCGGATGCGCCCGGACCACATCCCAAAGTTACGTTTGGCGTTTGAGCTGGCAAGACAAGCAAGAGCCTCACTCTCTGTGCCTCTGTGCGAGCAGTGCCATGGGCAGATGAGGCTGAGCAACAGCTTTCCAGGCTGTCCCCTTTTGGCTGAGAAATATCTGCAGACGTTCACATTTTCGAAGCAGGGCTGCCAGAGAAGGCCGGTACGGACCCCCTCATTCCCAGGATATGTTTGAAGTTTGAGGTGGCAAGACAAGCAAGCAGCCCCAGTCTCTGTGCCTCTGTGCGAGCAGTGCCATGGGCAGATGACGCTGAGAAACAGCTTTCTAGGCTAGCTTCTTCTACCGGATAGCTATCTGCAGACGTTTCCAATTTTGGAGCAGGGCTGCCGGAGACATCCGGCAATGACCCCCAAAGCGGCGATTGACGTTTGAGATGGCAAGACAAGCAAGCAGCCTCAGTCTCTGTGCCTCTGTGCGAGCAGTGCCATGGGCAGATGAGGCTGAGCAACAGCTTTCCAGGCTATCTCCTTTTGGCTGAGAGCTATCGGCAGACGTTCGCATTTTCGGAGAAGGGCTTCAGGAGGGGCGCGGCAAGGAACAACCCAGGCTACGTTTGAAGTTTGAGGTGGCAAGAGAAGCAAGTAGCCCCACTCTCTGTACCTCTGTGCGAGCAGTTCCATTGGCAAATGAGCCTGAGCAAGAGTTTTCTAGGCTAGCTCTTTCCAGCTGCGAGCAATTTGCAGACGTTTCCAATTTCGGAGCAGGGCTGCCGGAGACAGCCGGCATGGACTCCCAAAGGGACGATTGAAGTTTGAGGTGGCAAGACAAGCAAGCAGCCCCACTCTCTGTGCCTCTGTGCGAGCAGTGCCATGGGCAGATGAGGCTGAGCAACAGCTTTCCAGGCTGTTCCCTTTTCACTGAGAGCTATCTGCAGACTTTCGCATTTTCGGAGCAGGGCTGACGGAGGTACCCAGCAGGAACTCCCAAAGATACGATAAAAGTTTGAGGTGGCAAGACAAGCAAACTACCCCAGTCTCTGTGCCTCTGTGCGAGCTGTGCCATGGGCAGATGAGGCTGAGCAATAGCCTTCCTGGCTAGGTCCTTCTGCCTGCGAGCTATCTGCAGACGTTCGCATTTTGGGAACAGGGCTGCCGGAGAAGCCCGGCACGGACTCCCAAAGATACGTTTCAAGTTTGAGGTGGCAAGACAAGCCAGCAGCCCCACTCTCTGTGCTTCTGTGCAAGCAGTGCCATGGGCAGATGAGGCTGAGCAACAGCTTTCCAGGCTGTCCCCTTTTGACTGAGAGCTATCTGCAGATTTTCGCATTTTCGGAGCAGGCCTGCCGCAAACGCCCGGCAAGGACTCCCAAAGCTACATTTGAAGTTTGAGGTGGCAAGTCAAACAAGCAGCCTCAGTCTCTGTGCCTTTGTGTGAGCAGTGCCATGGGCAGATGAGCTTGAGCATCAGCTTTCTTGGCTACCTCTTTCTGGCTGCGAGCAATCTGCAGAAGTTTGCAATTTCGGAACAAGGCTGCCGGAGACAGCCGGCAAGGACCACCCCAGGCTACGTTTGAAGTTTGAGGTGGCAAGACAAGCAAGCAGCCCCAGTCTCTGTGCCTCTGTGCGAGCAGTGCCATGGGCAGATGAGGCTGAGAAATAGCTTTCTAGGCTAGCTCTTTCTGGCTGCTAGCTATCTTCAGACGTTTGCAATTTTCGAGCAGGGCTGCTGGAGACAGCCGGCACGGACTCCCAAAGCTACATTTGAAGTTTGAGGTGGCAAGACAAGCAAGCAGCCCCAGTCTCTGTGCCTCTGTGCGAGCAGTGCCATGGGCAGATGAGGCTGAGCAACAGCTTTCCAGGCTGTCCCCTTTTGGCTGAGAAATATCTGCAGACGTTCACATTTTCGAAGCAGGGCTGCCAGAGAAGGCCGGTACGGACCCCCTCATTCCCAGGATATGTTTGAAGTTTGATGTTGCAAGACAAGCAAGCAGCCCCAGTCTCTGTGCCTCTGTGCGAGCAGTGCGATGGGCAGATGACGCTGAGAAACAGCTTTCTAGGCTAGCTCCTTCTACCGGATAGCTATCTGCAGACGTTACCAGTTTTGGAGCAGGGCTGCCGGAGACATCCGGCAATGACCCCCAAAGCGACGATTGACGTTTGAGGTGGCAAGACAAGCAAGCAGCCCCACTCTCCGTGCCTCTGTGCGAGCAGTGCCATGGGCAGATGAGGCTGAGCAACAGCTTTCCAGGCTAGCTCTTTCTGCCTGATTGCTATCTGCAGACCTTTGCAATTTTGGAGCAGGGCTGAAGCAGGGTCCCGGCTCGGACACCCACATGTTACGTTGGAAGTTTGATGTGGCAAGACAAGCAAGCAGCCCCAGTATCTGTGACTCTGTGCGAGCAGTGCCATGGGCAGATGAGGCTGAGCAACAGCTTTCAAGGCTAGCCCCTTTTGACTGAGTGCTGTCTGCAGACGTTCCCATTTTCGGAGCAGGGCTGACGGAGGTACCCCACAGGAACTCCCAAAGATACAATAAAAGATTGAGGTGGCAAGACAAGCAAGCAACCCCAGTCTCTGTGCCTCTGTGCGAGCAGTGCCATGGGCAGATGAGGCTGAGCAATAGCCTTCCTGGCTCGCTTCTTCTGCCTGCGAGCTATCTGCAGTCGTTCGCATTTTGGGAACAGGGCTGCCGGAGAAGCCCGGCACAGACTCCCAAAGCTACGTTTGAAGTTTGAGGTGGCAAGACAAGCAAGCAGCCCCAGTCTCTGTGCCTCTGTGCGAGCAGTGCCATGGGCAGATGAGGCTGAGAAACAGCTTTCTAGGGTAGCTCTTTCTGGCTGCTATCTATCTGCAGACGTTTGCAATTTTGGAGCAGGGCTGAAGCAGGGTCCCGGCTCGGACACCCCCATGTTACGTTGGAAGTTTGAGGTGGCAAGACAAGCAAGCAGCCCCAGTCTCTGTGACTCTGTGCGAGCAGTGCCATGGGCAGATGAGGCTGAGCAACAGCTTTCCAGCCTAGCTCTTTCTGGCTGCGAGCTATCTGCAGACGTTCGCATTTTGGGAGCAGGGCTGCCGAAGGTGCCTGTATCGTACCCCCAAAGCTACGTTGGAAGTTTGAGGTGGCAACACAAGCAAGCAGAACCAGTCTCTCTGCCTCTGTGCGAGCTCTGCCATAAGCAGATGAGCCTAAGCAACAGCTTTACAAGCTAGTCCCTTCTGCCCGCGAGCTATCTGCAGACATTCACAACTTCGGAGCAGGGCTGCGAAAGGAGGGTGGAAGGAACCCTCCCTGTTCCCATGCTATGTTTGAAATTTGAGGTGGCAAGACAAGCAAGCAGCCCCAGTCTCTGTGACTCTCTGCAAGCAGTGCCATGGGCAACTGAGGCTGAGGAACACCTTTCCAGGCTAGATCCTTCTGGCTGCAAGCTAGCAGGACACGTTCGCATTTTCAGAGCAGGGCTGCGAAATGCACCTGACAGGGATGCCCTAATTTACGTTTGACGTTTGAGGTGGCAAGACAAGCAAGCAGCCCCAGTCTCTGTGCCTCTATGCGATCAGTGCCATGGGCAGATGAGGCTGAGCAACAGCTTTCTAGGCTAGCTCTGTCTGGATGCGAGCTATTTGCAGACGTTCGCATTTCCGGACCGATGCTGCCGCAGGCCCCTAGTAGGGAAGCTACAAATTCCCAGGATATGTTTGACGTTTAAGATGGCAAGACAAACAAACAGCCCCAGTCTCAGTGCCTCTGTGCGAGCAGTGCCATGAGTAGATGAGCCAGAGATAGAGCTTTCAGGCTATCCCATTCTGGCTGCGAGCTCTGTGCAGGCATTCGCATTTTGGGACCAGGGCTACCGGATGCGCCCGGACCACATCCCAAAGTTACGTTTTGCGTTTGAGCTGGCAAGACAAGCAAGAGCCTCACTCTCTGTGCCTCTGTGCGAGCAGTGCCATGGGCAGATGAGGCTGAGCAACAGCTTTCCAGGCTGTCCCCTTTTGGCTGAGAAATATCTGCAGACGTTCACATTTTCGAAGCAGGGCTGCCAGAGAAGGCCGGTACGGACCCCCTCATTCCCAGGATATGTTTGAAGTTTGAGGTGGCAAGACAAGCAAGCAGCCCCAGTCTCTGTGCCTCTGTGCGAGCAGTGCCATGGGCAGATGACGCTGAGAAACAGCTTTCTAGGCTAGCTTCTTCTACCGGATAGCTATCTGCAGACGTTTCCAATTTTGGAGCAGGGCTGCCGGAGACATCCGGCAATGACCCCCAAAGCGGCGATTGACGTTTGAGATGGCAAGACAAGCAAGCAGCCCCAGTCTCTGTGCCTCTGTGCGAGCAGTGCCATGGGCAGATGAGCCTGAGCAACAGCTTTCCAGGCTATCTCCTTTTGGCTGAGAGCTATCGGCAGACGTTCGCATTTTCGGAGAAGGGCTTCAGGAGGGGCGCGGCAAGGAACAACCCAGGCTACGTTTGAAGTTTGAGGTGGCAAGAGAAGCAAGTAGCCCCACTCTCTGTACCTCTGTGCGAGCAGTTCCATTGGCAAATGAGCCTGAGCAAGAGTTTTCTAGGCTAGCTCTTTCCAGCTGCGAGCAATTTGCAGACGTTTCCAATTTCGGAGCAGGGCTGCCGGAGACAGCCGGCACGGACTCCCAAAGGGACGATTGAAGTTTGAGGTGGCAAGACAAGCAAGCAGCCCCACTCTCTGTGCCTCTGTGCGAGCAGTGCCATGGGCAGATGAGGCTGAGCAACAGCTTTCCAGGCTGTTCCCTTTTCACTGAGAGCTATCTGCAGACTTTCGCATTTTCGGAGCAGGGCTGACGGAGGTACCCAGCAGGAACTCCCAAAGATACGATAAAAGTTTGAGGTGGCAAGACAAGCAAACTACCCCAGTCTCTGTGCCTCTGTGCGAGCTGTGCCACGGGCAGATGAGGCTGAGCAATAGCCTTCCTGGCTAGGTCCTTCTGCCTGCGAGCTATCTGCAGACGTTCGCATTTTGGGAACAGGGCTGCCGGAGAAGCCCGGCACGGACTCCCAAAGATAAGTTTCAAGTTTGAGGTGGCAAGACAAGCCAGCAGCCCCACTCTCTGTGCTTCTGTGCAAGCAGTGCCATGGGCAGATGAGGCTGAGCAACAGCTTTCCAGGCTGTCCCCTTTTGACTGAGAGCTATCTGCAGATTTTCGCATTTTCGGAGCAGGCCTGCCGCAAACGCCCGGCAAGGACTCCCAAAGCTACATTTGAAGTTTGAGGTGGCAAGTCAAACAAGCAGCCTCAGTCTCTGTGCCTTTGTGTGAGCAGTGCCATGGGCAGATGAGCTTGAGCATCAGCTTTCTTGGCTACCTCTTTCTGGCTGCGAGCAATCTGCAGAAGTTTGCAATTTCGGAACAAGGCTGCCGGAGACAGCCGGCAAGGACCACCCCAGGCTACGTTTGAAGTTTGAGGTGGCAAGACAAGCAAGCAGCCCCAGTCTCTGTGCCTCTGTGCGAGCAGTGCCATGGGCAGATGAGGCTGAGAAATAGCTTTCTAGGCTAGCTCTTTCTGGCTGCTAGCTATCTTCAGACGTTTGCAATTTTCGAGCAGGGCTGCTGGAGACAGCCGGCACGGACTCCCAAAGCTACATTTGAAGTTTGAGGTGGCAAGACAAGCAAGCAGCCCCAGTCTCTGTGCCTCTGTGCGAGCAGTGCCATGGGCAGATGAGGCTGAGCAACAGCTTTCCAGGCTGTCCCCTTTTGGCTGAGAAATATCTGCAGACGTTCACATTTTCGAAGCAGGGCTGCCAGAGAAGGCCGGTACGGACCCCCTCATTCCCAGGATATGTTTGAAGTTTGATGTTGCAAGACAAGCAAGCAGCCCCAGTCTCTGTGCCTCTGTGCGAGCAGTGCGATGGGCAGATGACGCTGAGAAACAGCTTTCTAGGCTAGCTCCTTCTACCGGATAGCTATCTGCAGACGTTACCAGTTTTGGAGCAGGGCTGCCGGAGACATCCGGCAATGACCCCCAAAGCGACGATTGACGTTTGAGGTGGCAAGACAAGCAAGCAGCCCCACTCTCCGTGCCTCTGTGCGAGCAGTGCCATGGGCAGATGAGGCTGAGCAACAGCTTTCCAGGCTAGCTCTTTCTGCCTGATTGCTATCTGCAGACCTTTGCAATTTTGGAGCAGGGCTGAAGCAGGGTCCCGGCTCGGACACCCACATGTTACGTTGGAAGTTTGATGTGGCAAGACAAGCAAGCAGCCCCAGTATCTGTGACTCTGTGCGAGCAGTGCCATGGGCAGATGAGGCTGAGCAACAGCTTTCAAGGCTAGCCCCTTTTGACTGAGTGCTGTCTGCAGACGTTCCCATTTTCGGAGCAGGGCTGACGGAGGTACCCCACAGGAACTCCCAAAGATACAATAAAAGATTGAGGTGGCAAGACAAGCAAGCAACCCCAGTCTCTGTGCCTCTGTGCGAGCAGTGCCATGGGCAGATGAGGCTGAGCAATAGCCTTCCTGGCTCGCTTCTTCTGCCTGCGAGCTATCTGCAGTCGTTCGCATTTTGGGAACAGGGCTGCCGGAGAAGCCCGGCACAGACTCCCAAAGCTACGTTTGAAGTTTGAGGTGGCAAGACAAGCAAGCAGCCCCAGTCTCTGTGCCTCTGTGCGAGCAGTGCCATGGGCAGATGAGGCTGAGAAACAGCTTTCTAGGGTAGCTCTTTCTGGCTGCTATCTATCTGCAGACGTTTGCAATTTTGGAGCAGGGCTGAAGCAGGGTCCCGGCTCGGACACCCCCATGTTACGTTGGAAGTTTGAGGTGGCAAGACAAGCAAGCAGCCCCAGTCTCTGTGACTCTGTGCGAGCAGTGCCATGGGCAGATGAGGCTGAGCAACAGCTTTCCAGCCTAGCTCTTTCTGGCTGCGAGCTATCTGCAGACGTTCGCATTTTGGGAGCAGGGCTGCCGAAGGTGCCTGTATCGTACCCCCAAAGCTACGTTGGAAGTTTGAGGTGGCAACACAAGCAAGCAGAACCAGTCTCTCTGCCTCTGTGCGAGCTCTGCCATAAGCAGATGAGCCTAAGCAACAGCTTTACAAGCTAGTCCCTTCTGCCCGCGAGCTATCTGCAGACATTCACAACTTCGGAGCAGGGCTGCGAAAGGAGGGTGGAAGGAACCCTCCCTGTTCCCATGCTATGTTTGAAATTTGAGGTGGCAAGACAAGCAAGCAGCCCCAGTCTCTGTGACTCTCTGCAAGCAGTGCCATGGGCAACTGAGGCTGAGGAACACCTTTCCAGGCTAGATCCTTCTGGCTGCAAGCTAGCAGGACACGTTCGCATTTTCAGAGCAGGGCTGCGAAATGCACCTGACAGGGATGCCCTAATTTACGTTTGACGTTTGAGGTGGCAAGACAAGCAAGCAGCCCCAGTCTCTGTGCCTCTATGCGATCAGTGCCATGGGCAGATGAGGCTGAGCAACAGCTTTCTAGGCTAGCTCTGTCTGGATGCGAGCTATTTGCAGACGTTCGCATTTCCGGACCGATGCTGCCGCAGGCCCCTAGTAGGGAAGCTACAAATTCCCAGGATATGTTTGACGTTTAAGATGGCAAGACAAACAAACAGCCCCAGTCTCAGTGCCTCTGTGCGAGCAGTGCCATGAGTAGATGAGCCAGAGATAGAGCTTTCAGGCTATCCCATTCTGGCTGCGAGCTCTGTGCAGGCATTCGCATTTTGGGACCAGGGCTACCGGATGCGCCCGGACCACATCCCAAAGTTACGTTTTGCGTTTGAGCTGGCAAGACAAGCAAGAGCCTCACTCTCTGTGCCTCTGTGCGAGCAGTGCCATGGGCAGATGAGGCTGAGCAACAGCTTTCCAGGCTGTCCCCTTTTGGCTGAGAAATATCTGCAGACGTTCACATTTTCGAAGCAGGGCTGCCAGAGAAGGCCGGTACGGACCCCCTCATTCCCAGGATATGTTTGAAGTTTGAGGTGGCAAGACAAGCAAGCAGCCCCAGTCTCTGTGCCTCTGTGCGAGCAGTGCCATGGGCAGATGACGCTGAGAAACAGCTTTCTAGGCTAGCTTCTTCTACCGGATAGCTATCTGCAGACGTTTCCAATTTTGGAGCAGGGCTGCCGGAGACATCCGGCAATGACCCCCAAAGCGGCGATTGACGTTTGAGATGGCAAGACAAGCAAGCAGCCCCAGTCTCTGTGCCTCTGTGCGAGCAGTGCCATGGGCAGATGAGCCTGAGCAACAGCTTTCCAGGCTATCTCCTTTTGGCTGAGAGCTATCGGCAGACGTTCGCATTTTCGGAGAAGGGCTTCAGGAGGGGCGCGGCAAGGAACAACCCAGGCTACGTTTGAAGTTTGAGGTGGCAAGAGAAGCAAGTAGCCCCACTCTCTGTACCTCTGTGCGAGCAGTTCCATTGGCAAATGAGCCTGAGCAAGAGTTTTCTAGGCTAGCTCTTTCCAGCTGCGAGCAATTTGCAGACGTTTCCAATTTCGGAGCAGGGCTGCCGGAGACAGCCGGCACGGACTCCCAAAGGGACGATTGAAGTTTGAGGTGGCAAGACAAGCAAGCAGCCCCACTCTCTGTGCCTCTGTGCGAGCAGTGCCATGGGCAGATGAGGCTGAGCAACAGCTTTCCAGGCTGTTCCCTTTTCACTGAGAGCTATCTGCAGACTTTCGCATTTTCGGAGCAGGGCTGACGGAGGTACCCAGCAGGAACTCCCAAAGATACGATAAAAGTTTGAGGTGGCAAGACAAGCAAACTACCCCAGTCTCTGTGCCTCTGTGCGAGCTGTGCCACGGGCAGATGAGGCTGAGCAATAGCCTTCCTGGCTAGGTCCTTCTGCCTGCGAGCTATCTGCAGACGTTCGCATTTTGGGAACAGGGCTGCCGGAGAAGCCCGGCACGGACTCCCAAAGATAAGTTTCAAGTTTGAGGTGGCAAGACAAGCCAGCAGCCCCACTCTCTGTGCTTCTGTGCAAGCAGTGCCATGGGCAGATGAGGCTGAGCAACAGCTTTCCAGGCTGTCCCCTTTTGACTGAGAGCTATCTGCAGATTTTCGCATTTTCGGAGCAGGCCTGCCGCAAACGCCCGGCAAGGACTCCCAAAGCTACATTTGAAGTTTGAGGTGGCAAGTCAAACAAGCAGCCTCAGTCTCTGTGCCTTTGTGTGAGCAGTGCCATGGGCAGATGAGCTTGAGCATCAGCTTTCTTGGCTACCTCTTTCTGGCTGCGAGCAATCTGCAGAAGTTTGCAATTTCGGAACAAGGCTGCCGGAGACAGCCGGCAAGGACCACCCCAGGCTACGTTTGAAGTTTGAGGTGGCAAGACAAGCAAGCAGCCCCAGTCTCTGTGCCTCTGTGCGAGCAGTGCCATGGGCAGATGAGGCTGAGAAATAGCTTTCTAGGCTAGCTCTTTCTGGCTGCTAGCTATCTTCAGACGTTTGCAATTTTCGAGCAGGGCTGCTGGAGACAGCCGGCACGGACTCCCAAAGCTACATTTGAAGTTTGAGGTGGCAAGACAAGCAAGCAGCCCCAGTCTCTGTGCCTCTGTGCGAGCAGTGCCATGGGCAGATGAGGCTGAGCAACAGCTTTCCAGGCTGTCCCCTTTTGGCTGAGAAATATCTGCAGACGTTCACATTTTCGAAGCAGGGCTGCCAGAGAAGGCCGGTACGGACCCCCTCATTCCCAGGATATGTTTGAAGTTTGATGTTGCAAGACAAGCAAGCAGCCCCAGTCTCTGTGCCTCTGTGCGAGCAGTGCGATGGGCAGATGACGCTGAGAAACAGCTTTCTAGGCTAGCTCCTTCTACCGGATAGCTATCTGCAGACGTTACCAGTTTTGGAGCAGGGCTGCCGGAGACATCCGGCAATGACCCCCAAAGCGACGATTGACGTTTGAGGTGGCAAGACAAGCAAGCAGCCCCACTCTCCGTGCCTCTGTGCGAGCAGTGCCATGGGCAGATGAGGCTGAGCAACAGCTTTCCAGGCTAGCTCTTTCTGCCTGATTGCTATCTGCAGACCTTTGCAATTTTGGAGTAGGGCTGAAGCAGGGTCCCGGCTCGGACACCCACATGTTACGTTGGAAGTTTGATGTGGCAAGACAAGCAAGCAGCCCCAGTATCTGTGACTCTGTGCGAGCAGTGCCATGGGCAGATGAGGCTGAGCAACAGCTTTCAAGGCTAGCCCCTTTTGACTGAGTGCTGTCTGCAGACGTTCCCATTTTCGGAGCAGGGCTGACGGAGGTACCCCACAGGAACTCCCAAAGATACAATAAAAGATTGAGGTGGCAAGACAAGCAAGCAACCCCAGTCTCTGTGCCTCTGTGCGAGCAGTGCCATGGGCAGATGAGGCTGAGCAATAGCCTTCCTGGCTCGCTTCTTCTGCCTGCGAGCTATCTGCAGTCGTTCGCATTTTGGGAACAGGGCTGCCGGAGAAGCCCGGCACAGACTCCCAAAGCTACGTTTGAAGTTTGAGGTGGCAAGACAAGCAAGCAGTCCCAGTCTCTGTGCCTCTGTGCGAGCAGTGCCATGGGCAGATGAGGCTGAGAAACAGCTTTCTAGGGTAGCTCTTTCTGGCTGCTATCTATCTGCAGACGTTTGCAATTTTGGAGCAGGGCTGAAGCAGGGTCCCGGCTCGGACACCCCCATGTTACGTTGGAAGTTTGAGGTGGCAAGACAAGCAAGCAGCCCCAGTCTCTGTGACTCTGTGCGAGCAGTGCCATGGGCAGATGAGGCTGAGCAACAGCTTTCCAGGCTAGCCCCTTTTGACTGAGTGCTGTCTGCAGACGTTCCCATTTTCAGAGCAGGGCTGACGGAGGTACCCCACAGGAACTCCCAAAGATACAATAAAAGTTTGAGGTGGCAAGACAAGCAAGCAATCCCACTCTCTGTGCCTCTGTGCAAGAAGTGCCATGGGCAGACGAGGCTGAGCAACAGCTTTCCAGCCTAGCTCTTTCTGGCTGCGAGCTATCTGCAGACGTTCGCATTTTGGGAGCAGGGCTGCCGAAGGTGCCTGTATCGTACCCCCAAAGCTACGTTGGAAGTTTGAGGTGGCAACACAAGCAAGCAGAACCAGTCTCTCTGCCTCTGTGCGAGCTCTGCCATAAGCAGATGAGCCTAAGCAACAGCTTTACAAGCTAGTCCCTTCTGCCCGCGAGCTATCTGCAGACATTCACAACTTCGGAGCAGGGCTGCGAAAGGAGGGTGGAAGGAACCCTCCCTGTTCCCATGCTATGTTTGAAATTTGAGGTGGCAAGACAAGCAAGCAGCCCCAGTCTCTGTGACTCTCTGCAAGCAGTGCCATGGGCAACTGAGGCTGAGGAACACCTTTCCAGGCTAGATCCTTCTGGCTGCAAGCTAGCAGGACACGTTCGCATTTTCAGAGCAGGGCTGCGAAATGCACCTGACAGGGACGCCCTAATTTACGTTTGACGTTTGAGGTGGCAAGACAAGCAAGCAGCCCCAGTCTCTGTGCCTCTATGCGATCAGTGCCATGGGCAGATGAGGCTGAGCAACAGCTTTCTAGGCTAGCTCTGTCTGGATGCGAGCTATTTGCAGACGTTCGCATTTCTGGACCGATGCTGCCGCAGGCCCCTAGTAGGGAAGCTACAAATTCCCAGGATATGTTTGACGTTTAAGATGGCAAGACAAACAAACAGCCCCAGTCTCAGTGCCTCTGTGCGAGCAGTGCCATGAGTAGATGAGCCAGAGATAGAGCTTTCAGGCTATCCCATTCTGGCTGCGAGCTCTGTGCAGGCATTCGCATTTTGGGACCAGGGCTACCGGATGCGCCCGGACCACATCCCAAAGTTACGTTTGGCATTTGAGCTGGCAAGACAAGCAAGAGCCTCACTCTCTGTGCCTCTGTGCGAGCAGTGCCATGGGCAGATGAGGCTGAGAAAGAGCTTTCCAGGCTAGCCTCTTGTGTCTGCGAGCTATCTGCAGACATTCGCATTTTTGGAGCAGGGCTGACGGAGGCGCCCGCCACGGACTTCCAAATATACGTTTGAAGTTTGAGGTGGTAAGACAAGCAAGCAGCCCCAGTCTCTGTGCCTCTGTGCGAGCAGTGCCATGGGCAGATGAGGCTGGGCAACAGCTTTCCAGGCTAGCCCCTTCTGGCTGTGAGCTATCTGCAAACGTTCGCATTTTCACAGTAGGGCTGCCAGAGGTGCTCGCACGGAGTTCCGAAGCTACGTTTGAAGTTTGAGGTGGCAAGACAAGCAAGCAGCCCCAGTCTCTCTGCCTCTGTACGAGCAGTGCCCTGGGCAGATGAGGCTAAGCAACAGCTTTCCAGCCTAGCTCTTTCTGGCTGTGAACTATCTGCAGACGTTCGCATTTTTGGAAACGGGCTTCCGGAGGCGCATTGCTCAGATTCCAAAAGTTACATTAAAAGTTTGAGGTGCAAGACCAGCAAGCAGCCCCAATCTCTTTGCCTCTATGCGATCACTGCCATGGGCAGATGAGGCTGAGCAACAGCTTTCCAGGCTAGCTCTATCTGGCTGCGAGCTATCTGGAGAGGTTCGCATTTTCACACCGGGGCTGCCGCAGATGCCTGGCACGGACCCTTGCCGTTCCCAGGCTACGTTTGACACTTAAGGTGGCAAGACAAGCAAGCAGCCCCACTCTCTGTGCCTCTGTGCGAGCAATGCCACAAGCAGATGAGCCTGAGCAACAACTTTTCAGGGTATCCCATTCTGTACGCGAGCTATCTGCAGACTTTTGCATTTTCGGAGCAGGGCTCAGAAAGGAGGATGGCAGGGACCCCCAGGCTATGTTTGCAGTTTGAGGTGGCAAGGCAAGCAAGCAGTCCCAGTCTCTGTGCCTCTGTGCGAGCAGTGCCATGAGCAGATGAGGCTGAGCAACAGCTTTCCAGGGTAGCCATTCTGGCTGCTATGTAGCTGAAGACACTCTCATTTTCAGAGAAGGGATGCGAAAGGAGCCTGGCAGGGACCCTCGCCATTCCCAGGCTACGTTTGAAGTTTCAGGTGGCAAGACAAGCAAGCAGCCCCAGTCTCGGTGCCTCTGTTAGAGCAGTGCCATGGGCAGATGAGGCTGAGCAACAGCCTTCCAGGCTAGCTCTTTCTGTCTGCGATCTATCTGCAGACGTTCGCATTTTTGGACAAGGGCTGCTGAAGGCATCCGACACGGAATTCCAAAGCTACGTTTGAAGTTTGAGGTGGCAAGACAAGCAAGCAGCCCCAGTCTCTGTGCCTCTGAGCGAGCAGTGCCATGGTCAGATGAGGCTGAGCAACAGCTTTCCAGGCTAGCTCTTTCTGCCTGTGAGCTATCTGCAGACGTTGTCATTTTCGGAGCAGGGCTGCTGAAGGCATCCGACACGGAATTCCAAATATACGTTTGAAGTTTGAGGTGGCAAGACAAGCAAGCAGCCCCAGTCTCTCTGCCTCTGTGCGAGCAGTGCCATGGGCAGATGAGGCTGAGCAACAGCTTTCCAAGCTAGCCCCTTGTGTCTTCGAGCTACAGGAAGACGTTCGCATTTTTGGAGCATGACTGCAAAATGCACCTGGCAGTGACCCCCTAATTTAAGTTTGAATTTGAGGTGGCAAGACAAGCAAGCAGCCCCAGTCTCTGTGTCTCTGTGCGAGCAGTGCCATGGGCAGATGAGGCTGAGCAACAGCTTTCCAGGCTAGCTATTTCTGGCTACGAGCTATCTGCAGACGTTCGCATTTTCGAAGCAGTGCTGCCCGAGGCGCCCGGCATGGACCCCCAAAGATACGTTGGACATTTGAGGTTGCAAGACAAGCAAGCAGCCCCACTCTCTCTGCCTCTGTGCGAGCAGTGCCATGGGCAGATGAGGCTGAGCAACAGCTTTCTAGGCTAGCTCTGTCTGGATGCGAGCTATCTGCAGACGTTCGCATTTCTGCACCAAGGATTCCGCAGGCCGCTAGCAGGGACCATCCTCATTCCCAGGATATGTTTGACGTTTAAGATGGCAAGACAAACAAACAGCCCCAGTCTCTGTGCCTCTGTGCGAGCAGTGCCATGAGTAGATGAGCCAGAGAAACAGCTTTCAGGCTATCCCATTCTGGCTGAAAGCTCTGTGCAGACGTTCGCATTTTGGGAGCAGGGCTGCCGGAGAAGCCCGGAACAGATCCCAAAGCTACGTTTGCAGTTTGACGTGGCAAGACAAGCAAGCAGCCTCAGTCTCTCTGCCTCTGTGCGAGCAGTGCCATTGGCAGATGAGGCTGAGCAACAGCTTTCCAGGCTAGCCTCTTGTGTCTGCGAGCTATATGCAGACATTCGCACTTTCGTAGCATGGCTGCGAAATGTGACCGGCAGGAAACGCCAAAGCTACCTTTGAAGTTTGAGGTGGCAAGACAAGCAAGTATACCCAGTTTCTGTGCCTCTCTGCAAGCAATGCCATGGGCAACTGAAGCTGAGCAACACATTTCAAAGGCTAGACCCTTATGTCTGCGAGCTAGCAGAAGACGTTCGAATTTTCAGAGCAGGGCTGCGAAATGCACCTGGCAGGGACCCCCTAAGCTATGTTTGAAGTTTGAGTTGGCAAGACAAGTAAGCAGCCCCAGTCTCTGTGCCTCTGTGCGAGCAGTGCCATCACAGAAGAGACTGAGCAACTGCTTTCCAGGCTATCTCCTTTTGGCTGAGAACTGTCTGCAGACTTTCGCATTTTCGGAGCAGGGCTTCCGCAGGGTCCCGGCACGGACCCCCCCATGTTATGTTTGAAGTTTGAGGTGGCAAGACAAGCAAGCATCCCCAGTCTCTGTGCCTCTGTGTGAGCACTGCCATGGGCAGATGAGCCTGAGCAACACCTTTCCAGGATAGCTCTTTCAGGCTCTGACCAATCTGCAGACATTTGCATTTTTGGAGCAGGGCTGCCGTGGACAGCCGGCATGGACCCCCAAAGAGATGACTGAAGTTTGAGGTGTCAAGACAAGCAAGCAGCCCCACTCTCTGTGCCTCTGTGCGGGCAATACCATGGGCAGATGTGGCTGACAACAGCTTTCCAGGATATCCACTTTTGGCCGAGAGCTATAGGCAGACGCTCTTATTCTGGGATAAGGCTGCCAGCGAAGACCTGCACGGACCCCAAAAGCTGCGTTTGAAGTTTGAGATGGCAAGACAAGCAAGCAGCCCCAGTCTCTGTGCCCTCTGTGCGAGCAGTGCCATGGGCAGATGACGCTGAGCAACACCTTTCCAGACTATCCCCTTTTGGCTGAGAGCTATCTGCAGATGTTCACATTTTCGGAGCAGGGCTGCCGGACACGCCCGGCACTTACTCCCAAAGCTACATTTGAAGTTTGAGGTGGCAAGACAAGCAAGCAGCCCCAGTCCCTGTGCCTCTGTGCGAGCAGTGCCATGGGCAGATGAGGCTGAGCAACAGCTTTCCAGGCTGTCCACTTTTGACTGACAGCTATCTGCAGACGTTCAAATTTTCGAAGCAGGGCTGCCGGAGAAGGCCGGTACGGACCCCCTCATTCCCAGGATATGTTTGAAGTTTGATGTCGCAAGACAAGCAAGCAACCCCTGTCTCTGTCCCTCTGTGCGAGCAGTGCCATAGACAGATGAGGCTGAGAAATAGCTTTCTAGTCTAGCTCTTTCTGGCTGCTATCTATCTGCAGACGTTTGCAATTTTGGAGCAGGGCTGAAGCAGGGTCCCGGCTCGGACCCTCCCATCTTACATTGGAAGTTTGAGGTGGCAAGACAAGCAAGCAGCCCCAGTCTCTGTGTCTCTGTGCGAGCAGTGCCATGGGCAGATGAGGCTGAGCAACAGCTTTCCAGGCTGTTCCCTTTTGAATGAGAACTATCTGCAGACGTTCGCATTTTCGGAGCAGGGCTGACGGAGGTACCCAGCAGGCACTCACAAAGATACGATAAAAGTTTGAGGTGGCAAGACAAGCAAGCAACCCCAGTCTCTGTGCCTCTGTGCGAGCTGTGCCACGGGCAGATGAGGCTGAGAAATAGCCTTCCTGGCTAGGTCCTTCTGCCTGCGAGCTATCTGCAGACGTTCGCATTTTGGGAACAGGGCTGCCGGACAAGCCCGGCACGGAATCCCATATATGCGTTTGAAGTTTGAGGTGGCAAGACAAGCAAGCAGCCCCACTCTCTGTGCCTCTGTGCGAGCAGTGCCATGGGCAGATGAGGCTGAGCAACAGCTTTCCAGGCTGTCCCCTTTTGGCTGAGAAATATCTGCAGACGTTCACATTTTTGAAGCAGGGCTGCCAGAGAAGGCCGGTACGGACCCCCTCATTCCCAGGATATGTTTGAAGTTTGAGGTGGCAAGACAAGCAAGCAGCCCCAGTCTCTGTGCCTCCGTGCGAGCAGTGCGATGGGCAGATGACGCTGAGAAACAGCTTTCTAGGCTAGCTCCTTCTACCGGATAGCGATCTGCAGACGTTACCAGTTTTGGAGCAGGGCTGCCGGAGACATCCGGCAATGACCCCCAAAGCGACGATTGACGTTTGAGGTGGCAAGACAAGCAAGCAGCCCCACTCTCCGTGCCTCTGTGCGAGCAGTGCCATGGGCAGATGAGGCTGAGCAACAGCTTTCCAGGCTAGCTCTTTCTGCCTGATTGCTATCTGCAGACCTTTGCAATCTTGGAGCAGGGCTGAAGCAGGGTCCCGGCTTGGACACCCCCATGTTACGTTGGAAGTTTGAGGTAGCAAGACAAGCAAGCAGCCCCAGTCTCTGTGACTCTGTGCGAGCAGTGCCATGGGCAGATGAGGCTGAGCAACAGCTTTCAAGGCTAGCCCCTTTTGACTGAGTGCTGTCTGCAGACGTTCCCATTTTCGGAGCAGGGCTGACGGAGGTACCCCACAGGAACTCCCAAAGATACAATAAAAGATTGAGGTGGCAAGACAAGCAAGCAACCCCAGTCTCTGTGCCTCTGTGCGAGCAGTGCCATGGGCAGATGAGGCTGAGCAATAACCTTCCTGGCTCGCTTCTTCTCCCTGCGAGCTATCTGCAGTCGTTCGCATTTTGGGAACAGGGCTGCCGGAGAAGCCCGGCACAGACTCCCAAAGCTACGTTTGAAGTTTGAGTTGGCAAGACAAGCAAGCAGTCCCAGTCTCTGTGCCTCTGTGCGAGCAGTGTCATGGGCAGATGAGGCTGAGCAATAGCTTTCCAGGCTGTCCCCTTTCGGCTGAGAGCTATCTGCAGACGTTCACATTTTCGAAGCAGGGCTGCCGGAGAAGGCCGGTACGGACCCCGTCATTCCCAGGATATGTTTGTAGTTTGATGTTGCAAGACAAGCAAGCAGCCTACGTTTCTGTCCCTCTGTGCGAGCAGTGCCATGGGTAGATGAGGCTGAGAAACAGCTTTCTAGGGTAGCTCTTTCTGGCTGCTATCTATCTGCAGACGTTTGCAATTTTGGAGCAGGGCTGAAGCAGGGTCCCAGCTCGGACACCCCCATGTTACGTTGGAAGTTTGAGGTGGCAAGACAAGCAAGCAGCCCCAGTCTCTGTGACTCTGTGCGAGCAGTGCCATGGGCAGATGAGGCTGAGCAACAGCTTTCCAGGCTAGCCCCTTTTGACTGAGTGCTGTCTGCAGACGTTCCCATTTTCAGAGCAGAACTGACGGAGGTACCCCACAGGAACTCCCAAAGATACAATAAAAGTTTGAGGTGGCAAGACAAGCAAGCAACCCCAGTCTCTGTGCCTCTGTGCGAGCAGTGCCATGGGCAGATGAGGCTGAGCAACAGCTTTCCAGGCTATCCCCTTTTGACTGAGAGCTATCTGCAGATTTTCGCATTTTCGGAGCAGGCCTGCCGCAAACGCCCGGCAAGGACTCCCAAAGCTACGTTTGAAGTTTGAGGTGGCAAGTCAAACAAGCAGCCTCAGTCTCTGTGCCTTTGTGTGAGCAGTGCCATGGGCAGATGAGCTTGAGCATCAGCTTTCTTGGCTACCTCTTTCTTGCTGCGAGAAATCTGCAGAAGTTCGCAATTTCGGAACAAGGCTGCCGGAGACAGCCGGCAAGGACCACCCCAGGCTACGTTTGAAGTTTGAGGTGGCAAGACAAGCAAACAGCCCCACTCTCTGTGCCTCTGTGCGAGCAGTGCCATGGGCAGATGAGGCTGAGAAATAGCTTTCTAGGCTAGCTCTTTCTGGCTGCTAGCTATCTTCAGACGTTTGCAATTTTCGAGCTGGGCTGCTGGAGACAGCCGGCACGGACTCCCAAAGCTACATTTGAAGTTTGAGGTGGCAAGACAAGCAAGCACTACCAGTCTCTGTGCCTCTGTGCGAGCAGTGCGATGGGCAGATGACGCTGAGAAACCGCTTTCTAGGCTGGCTCCTTCTACCGGATAGCTATCTGCAGACGTTTGCAATTTTCGAGCAGGGCTGCTGGAGACAGCCGGCACGGACTCCCAAAGATGCATTTGAAGTTTGAGGTGGCAAGACAAGCAAGCAGCACCAGCCTCTGTGCCTCTGTGCGAGCAGTGCCATGGGCAGATGAGGCTGGGCAACAGCTTTCCAGGCTATCTCCTTTTATCTGAGAGCTATCTGCAGACGTTCGCATTTTCGGAGAAGGGCTTCAGCAGGGGCGCGGCAAGGAACACCCCAGGTTACGTTTGAAGTTTTAGGTGGCAAGACAAGCAAGTAGCCCCACTCTCTGTACCTCTGTGCGAGCAGTTCCATTGGCAAATGAGCCTGAGCAAGAGCTTTCCAGCTGCGAGCAATTTGCAGACGTTTCCAATTTCGGAGCAGAGCTGAAGGAGACAGCCGGCACGGACTCCCAAAGCGACGTTTGAAGTTTGAGGGGGCAACACAAGCAAGCAGCCCCACTCTCTGTGCCTCTGTGCGAGCAGTGCCATGGGCAGATGAGGCTGAGCAACAGCTTTCTAGGCTAGCTCTTTCTGCGTGCTAGCTATCTGCAGACCTTTCCAATTTTGGAGCAGGGCTGCCGGAGACAGCCAGCACGGACCCCCAAAGATGCATTTGAAGTTTGAGGTAGCAAGAGAAGCAAGCAGCCCCAGTCTCTCTGCCTCTGTGCGAGCAGTGCCATGGGCAGATGAGCCTGAGCAACAACTTTTCAGGCTAGCTCCTTCTACCTGCGAGCTATCTGCAGACGTTTCCAATTTCGGAGCAGTTCTGCCGGAGGTACCCAGCATAGACATCCAAAGCTACGTTTGAAGTTTGAGATGGCAAGACAAGCAAGCAGCCCCACTCTCTGTGCCTCTGTGCGAGCAGTGCCATGGGCAGATGAGGCTGAGTAATAGCCTTCCTGCCTAGCTCCTTCTGCCTGCGATCTATCTGCAGGCGTTCGCATTTTGTGAATAGGGCTGATGGAGAAGCCAGGCACGGACTCACAAAGCTACGAATGAAGTTTGAGGTGTCAAGACAAGAAAGCAGCCCCAGTCTCTGTGCCTCTGTGTGAGCAGTGCCATGGGCAGATGAGGCTGAGCAACAGCTTTCCTAGCTGTCCCCTTTTGGCTGAGACCTATCTGCAGATGTTCGAAATTTCGGAGTGGGCCTGCCGGAGCAGCCAGGCACTGACTCCAAAAGCTACGTTTGATGTTTGAGGTGGCAAGACAAGCAACCAGCCCCAGTCTCTGTGCCTCTGTGCGAGCAGTGCCATGAGCAGATGAGCCTGAGAAACAGCTTTCCAGACTAGCTCTTTCTGCCTGCGAGCTATCTGCAGACGTTCGCATTTTCGGAGAACGGCTGCCGGAGAAGGCCGGCATGGACATACGCATTCCCAGGTTGCGTTTGAAGTTTGAGGTGGCAAGACAAGAAAGCAGCCCCAGTCTCTGTGCCTCTGTGTGAGCAGTGCCATGGGCAGATGAGGCTGAGCAACAACTTTCCAGGCTGTCCCCTTTTGGATGAGACCTATCTGCAGACGTTCACATTTTCAGAGCAGTGCTGCCGGAGAAGCCCGTACGGGACTCACAAAGATTCGTTGGAAGTTTGAGGTGGCAAGACAAGCAAGCAGCCCGAGTCTCTGTGCCTCTGTGTGAGCAGTGCCATGGGTAGATGAGGCTGAGCAACAGCTTTCCTAGCTGTGCCCTTTTGGATGAGACCTATCTGCAGATGTTCGAAATTTCGGAGCGGGCCTGCCGGAGCAGCCAGGTACTGACTTCAAAAGCTAAGTTTGAAGTTTGAGGTGGCAAGACAAGCAAGCAGCCCCAGTCTCTGTACCTCTGTGCGAGCAGTGCCATGAGCAGATGAGGCTGAGCAAGAGCTTTCCAGACTAGCTTCTTTTGCCTGCGAGCTATCTGCAGACGTTCGCATTTTCGGAGAAGGGCTGCCGGAGAAGGCCGGCATGGACCTCCCCATTCCCAGGTTACTTTTGAAGTATGAGGAGGCAAGACAAGCAAGCAGCCCCAGTCTCTGTGCCTCTGTGGGAGCAGTGCCATGAGCAGATGAGGCTGAGCAACAGCTTTCAAGGCTAGCTTTTTCTGGCTGCGAGCAATCTGCAGACCTTTGCAATTTCGGAGCAGGGCTGCCAGAGACAGCCGGCACGGACACCCAAAGATGTGTTTGAAGTTTCAGGTGGCTAGAGAAGCAAGCAGCCCCAGTCTCTGTGCCTCTGTGCGAGCAGTGCCATGGGCAGATAAGGCTGAGCAATAGTCTTCCTGGCTAGCTTCTTCTGCCTGCGAGCTATCTGCAGACGTTCGCATTTTCCGAACCGGGCTTCCAGAGAAGCCCAGCACTGACTCCCAAAGACACGCTGGAAGTTTGAGGTGGCAAGACAAGCAAGCAGCAACACTCTCTATGCCTCTATGCGAGCACTGCCATGGGCAGATGAGCCTGAGAAACAGCTTTCCATGTTAGCTCTTTCTGGCTGCGAGCAATCTGCAGACGTTCGCATTTTAAGAGAAGGGCTGCCGGAGGCACCAGGCAAGTACCACCCCAGGCTACGTTGGAACTTTGAGGTGGCAAGACAAGCAAGCAGCCCCACTTTCTGTGCCTCTGTGCGAGCAGTGCCATGGGCAGATGAGGCTGAGCAACAGCTTTCCAGGGCAGCTCTTTCTGCCTGCGAGGTATCTGCAGACGTTCGCATTTTCAGAGAAAGGCTGCCGGAGAAGCCCGGCACTTACTCCCAAAGCTGCGTTGGAAGTTTGGGGTGGCAAGACAAGCAAGCAGCCCCACTCTCTGTGCGAGCAGTGCCATGGGCAAATGAGGCTGAGCATCAGCTTTCCAGGCTAGCTCTTTCTCCCTGCTAGCTATCTGCAGACCTTTCCAATTTTGGAGCAGGGCTGCCGGAGACAGCCAGCACGGACACCCAAAGATACATTTGAAGTTTGAGGTGGCAAGACAAGCAAGCAGCCCGAGTCTCTGTGCCTCTGTGTGAGCAGTGCCATGGGTAGATGAGGCTGAGCAACAGCTTTCCTAGCTGTGCCCTTTTGGATGAGACCTATCTGCAGATGTTCGAAATTTCGGAGCGGGCCTGCCGGAGCAGCCAGGTACTGACTTCAAAAGCTAAGTTTGAAGTTTGAGGTGGCAAGACAAGCAAGCAGCCCCAGTCTCTGTACCTCTGTGCGAGCAGTGCCATGAGCAGATGAGGCTGAGCAAGAGCTTTCCAGACTAGCTTCTTTTGCCTGCGAGCTATCTGCAGACGTTCGCATTTTCGGAGAAGGGCTGCCGGAGAAGGCCGGCATGGACCTCCCCATTCCCAGGTTACTTTTGAAGTATGAGGAGGCAAGACAAGCAAGCAGCCCCAGTCTCTGTGCCTCTGTGGGAGCAGTGCCATGAGCAGATGAGGCTGAGCAACAGCTTTCAAGGCTAGCTTTTTCTGGCTGCGAGCAATCTGCAGACCTTTGCAATTTCGGAGCAGGGCTGCCAGAGACAGCCGGCACGGACACCCAAAGATGTGTTTGAAGTTTCAGGTGGCTAGAGAAGCAAGCAGCCCCAGTCTCTGTGCCTCTGTGCGAGCAGTGCCATGGGCAGATAAGGCTGAGCAATAGTCTTCCTGGCTAGCTTCTTCTGCCTGCGAGCTATCTGCAGACGTTCGCATTTTCCGAACCGGGCTTCCAGAGAAGCCCAGCACTGACTCCCAAAGACACGCTGGAAGTTTGAGGTGGCAAGACAAGCAAGCAGCAACACTCTCTATGCCTCTATGCGAGCACTGCCATGGGCAGATGAGCCTGAGAAACAGCTTTCCATGTTAGCTCTTTCTGGCTGCGAGCAATCTGCAGACGTTCGCATTTTAAGAGAAGGGCTGCCGGAGGCACCAGGCAAGTACCACCCCAGGCTACGTTGGAACTTTGAGGTGGCAAGACAAGCAAGCAGCCCCACTTTCTGTGCCTCTGTGCGAGCAGTGCCATGGGCAGATGAGGCTGAGCAACAGCTTTCCAGGGCAGCTCTTTCTGCCTGCGAGGTATCTGCAGACGTTCGCATTTTCAGAGAAAGGCTGCCGGAGAAGCCCGGCACTTACTCCCAAAGCTGCGTTGGAAGTTTGGGGTGGCAAGACAAGCAAGCAGCCCCACTCTCTGTGCGAGCAGTGCCATGGGCAAATGAGGCTGAGCATCAGCTTTCCAGGCTAGCTCTTTCTCCCTGCTAGCTATCTGCAGACCTTTCCAATTTTGGAGCAGGGCTGCCGGAGACAGCCAGCACGGACACCCAAAGATACATTTGAAGTTTGAGGTGGCAAGACAAGCAAGCAGCCCCAGTCTCTCTGCCTCTGTGCGAGCAGTGCCATGGGCAGATGAGGCTGAGTAATAGCCTTCCTGCCTAGCTCCTTCTGCCTGCGAGCTATCTGCAGGCGTTCGCATTTTGTGAACAGGGCTGATGGAGAAGCCGGGCACGGACTCCCAAAGCTACGAATGAAGTTTGAGGTGGGAAGACAAGAAAGCAGCCCCAGTCTCTGTGCCTCTGTGTGAGCAGTGCCATGGGCAGATGAGGCTGAGCAACAGCTTTCCTAGCTGTCCCCTTTTGGCTGAGACCTATCTGCAGATGTTCGAAATTTCGGAGTGGGCCTGCCGGAGCAGCCAGGCACTGACTCCAAAAGCTACGTTTGAAGTTTGAGGTGGCAAGACAAGCAAGCAGCCTCAGTGTCTGTGCCTCTGTGCGAGCAGTGCCATGGGCAGATGAGGCTGAGCATCAGCTTTCCAGGCTAGCTCTTTCTGCCTGCGAGCTATCTGCAGACGTTCGAATTTTCGGAGAAGGGTTTGCCGGAGAAGCCCGGCACTGACTCCCAAAATTGCGTTGGAAGTTTGAGGTGGCAAGACAAGCAAGCAGCCCCAGTCTCTGTGCCTCTGTGCGAGCAGTGCCATGGGCAGATGAGGCTGAGCAACAGCTTTCCAGGCTGTCCAATTTTCGATGAGACCTATCTGCAGACGTTCGCATTTTCGTAGCAGGGCTGCCGGACACGTCCGGCACGGACCTCCCCATTCCCAGGCTACGTTTGAAGTTTGAGGTGGCAAGACAAGCTAGCAGCCCCAGTCTCTGTGCCTCTGTGCGAGCAGTACCATGGGTAGATGAGGCTGGGCAACAGCTTTCCAGGCTATCTCCTTTTGGCTGAGAGCTATCTGCAGACGTTCGCATTTTCGGAGAAGGGCTTCAGGAGGGGCGCAGCAAGGAACACCCCATGTTACGTTTGAAGTTTTAGGTGGCAAGACAAGCAAGTAGCCCCACTCTCTGTACCTCTGTGCGAGCAGTTCCATTGGCAAATGAGCCTGAGCAAGAGCTTTCTAGGCTAGCTCTTTCCAGCTGCGAGCAATTTGCAGACGTTTCCAATTTCGGAGCAGAGCTGAAGGAGACAGCCGGCACGGACTCCCAAAGATGCATTTGAAGTTTGAGGTGGCAAGACAAGCAAGCAGCCCCAGTCTCTGTGCCTCTGTGCGAGCAGTGCCATGGGCAGATGAGGCTGAGCAACAGCTTTCCAGGCTAGCTCTTTCTCCCTGCTAGCTATCTGCAGACCTTTCCAATTTTGGAGCAGGGCTGCCGGAGACAGCCAGCACGGACCCCCAAAGATACATTTGAAGTTTGAGGTGGCAAGACAAGCAAGCAGCCCCAGTCTCTCTGCCTCTGTGCGAGCAGTGCCATGGGCAGATGAGGCTGAGTAATAGCCTTCCTGCCTAGCTCCTTCTGCCTGCGAGCTATCTGCAGGCGTTCGCATTTTGTGAACAGGGCTGATAGAGAAGCCAGGCACGGACTCCCAAAGCTACGAATGAAGTTTGAGGTGGGAAGACAAGAAAGCAGCCCCAGTCTCTGTGCCTCTGTGCGAGCAGTGCCATGGGCAGATGAGGCTGAGCAACAGCTATCCAGGCTACCTCTTTCTGCCTGCGAGGTATCTGCAGACATTCGCATTTTCAGAGAAAGGCTGCCGGAGAAGCCCGGCACTTACTCCCAAAGCTGCGTTGGAAGTTTGGGGTGGCAAGACAAGCAAGCAGCCCCAGTCTCTGTGCCTCTGTGTGAGCAGTGCCATTGGAAGATGAGGCTGAGCAACAGCTTTCCAGGCTGTCCCCTTTGGGCTGAGACCTATCTGCAGACGTTCGCGTTTTCGGAGCAGGGCTGCCGACTGCTCCTGGTACGGACCTCCCCATTCCAAGGCTAAGTTTGAAGTTTGAGGTGGCAAGACAAGCAAGCAGCCCCACTCCCTGTGCCTCTGTGCGAGCAGTGCCATGGGCAAATGAGGCTGAGCATCAGCTTTCCTGGCTAGCTCTTTCTCCCTGCGAGATATCTGCAGACGTTCGAATTTTCGGAGAAGGGTTTGCCGGAGAAGCCCGGCACTGACTCCCAAAATTGCGTTGGAAGTTTGAGGTGGCAAGACAAGCAAGCAGCCCCAGTCTCTGTGCCTCTGTGCGAGCAGGGCCATGGGCAGATGAGGTTGAGCATCAGCTTTCCAGGCTATCCCCTTTTGACTGAGAGCTATCTGCAGATTTTCGCATTTTCGGAGCAGGGCTGCCGGACCCGCCCGGCACGGACTCCCAAAGCTACGTTTGAAGTTTGAGGTGGCAAGACAAGTAAGAAGCACCAGTCTCTGTGCCTCAGTGCGAGCAGTGCCATGGGCAGATGAGGCTGAGCAACAGCTTTGAGGCTGTCCCCTTTTGGCTGATACCTATCTGCAGACGTTCGCATTTTCGGAGCAGGGCTGCCGGATGCGCCCGGCACGGAGCTCCCCATTTTCAGGCTACGTTTCAAGTTTGAGGTGGCAAGACAAGCAAGCAGCCCCAGTGTCTGTGCCTCTGTGCGAGCAGTGCCATGGGCAGATGAGGCTGAGCATCAGCTTTCCAGGCTAGCTCTTTCTCCCTGCGAGGTATCTGCAGACGTTCGAATTTTCGGTGAAGGGTTTGCCGGAGAAGCCTGGCACTGACTCCCAAAATTGCGTTGGAAGTTTGAGGTGGCAAGACAAGCAAGCAGCCCCAGTCTCTGTGCCTCTGTGCGAGCAGTGCCATGGGCAGATGAGGCTGAGCAACAGCTTTCCAGGCTGTCCAATTTTCGATGAGACCTATCTGCAGATGTTCGCATTTTCGTAGCAGGGCTGCCGGACACGTCCGGCACGGACCTCCCCATTCCCAGGCTACGTTTGAAGTTTGAGGTGGCAAGACAAGCAAGCAGCCCCAGTCTCTGTGCCTCTGTGCGAGCAGTACCATGGGTAGATGAGGCCTCGCAACAGCTTTCCAGGCTATCTCCTTTTGGCTGAGAGCTATCTGCAGACGTTCGCATTTTCGGAGAAGGGCTTCAGGAGGGGCGCAGCAAGGAACACCCCATGTTACGTTTGAAGTTTTAGGTGGCAAGACAAGCAAGTAGCCCCACTCTCTGTACCTCTGTGCGAGCAGTTCCATTGGCAAATGAGCCTGAGCAAGAGCTTTCTAGGCTAGCTCTTTCCAGCTGCGAGCAATTTGCAGACGTTTCCAATTTCGGAGCAGAGCTGAAGGAGACAGCCGGCACGGACTCCCAAAGATGCATTTGAAGTATGAGGTGGCAAGACAAGCAAGCAGCCCCAGTCTCTGTGCCTCTGTGCGAGCAGTGCCATGGGCAGATGAGGCTGAGCAACAGCTTTCCAGGCTAGCTCTTTCTCCCTGCTAGCTATCTGCAGACCTTTCCAATTTTGGAGCAGGGCTGCCGGAGACAGCCAGCACGGACCCCCAAAGATACATTTGAAGTTTGAGGTGGCAAGACAAGCAAGCAGCCCCAGTCTCTCTGCCTCTGTGCGAGCAGTGCCATGGGCAGATGAGGCTGAGTAATAGCCTTCCTGCCTAGCTCCTTCTGCCTGCGAGCTATCTGCAGGCGTTCGCATTTTGTGAACAGGGCTGATGGAGAAGCCAGGCACGGACTCCCAAAGCTGCGAATGAAGTTTGAGGTGGGAAGACAAGAAAGCAGCCCCAGTCTCTGTGCCTCTGTGTGAGCAGTGCCATGGGCAGATGAGGCTGAGCAACAGCTTTCCTAGCTGTCCCCTTTTGGCTGAGACCTATCTGCAGATGTTCGAAATTTCGGAGTGGGCCTGCCGGAGCAGCCAGGCACAGACTCCAAAAGCTACGTTTGAAGTTTGAGGTGGCAAGACAAGCAAGCAGCCCCAGTGTCTGTGCCTCTGTGCGAGCAGTGCCATGGGCAGATGAGGCTGAGCATCAGCTTTCCAGGCTAGCTCTTTCTCCCTGCGAGGTATCTGCAGACGTTCGAATTTTCGGAGAAGGGTTTGCCGGAGAAGCCCGGCACTGACTCCCAAAATTGCGTTGGAAGTTTGAGGTGGCAAGACAAGCAAGCAGCCCCAGTCTCTGTGCCTCTGTGCGAGCAGTGCCATGGGCAGATGAGCCTGAGCAACAGCTTTCCAGGCTGTCCAATTTTCGATGAGACCTATCTGCAGACGTTCGCATTTTCGTAGCAGGGCTGCCGGACACGTCCGGCACGGACCTCCCCATTCCCAGGCTACGTTTGAAGTTTGAGGTGGCAAGACAAGCTAGCAGCCTCAGTCTCTGTGCCTCTGTGCGAGCAGTACCATGGGTAGATGAGGCTGGGCAACAGCTTTCCAGGCTATCTCCTTTTGGCTGAGAGCTATCTGCAGACGTTCGCATTTTCGGAGAAGGGCTTCAGGAGGGGCGCAGCAAGGAACACCCCATGTTACGTTTGAAGTTTTAGGTGGCAAGACAAGCAAGTAGCCCCACTCTCTGTACCTCTGTGCGAGCAGTTCCATTGGCAAATGAGCCTGAGCAAGAGCTTTCTAGGCTAGCTCTTTCCAGCTGCGAGCAATTTGCAGACGTTTCCAATTTCGGAGCAGAGCTGAAGGAGAGAGCCGGCACGGACTCCCAAAGATGCATTTGAAGTTTGAGGTGGCAAGACAAGCAAGCAGCCCCAGTCTCTGTGCCTCTGTGCGAGCAGTGCCATGGGCAGATGAGGCTGAGCAACAGCTTTCCAGGCTAGCTCTTTCTCCCTGCTAGCTATCTGCAGACCTTTCCAATTTTGGAGCAGGGCTGCCGGAGACAGCCAGCACGGACCCCCAAAGATACATTTGAAGTTTGAGGTGGCAAGACAAGCAAGCAGCCCCAGTCTCTCTGCCTCTGTGCGAGCAGTGCCATGGGCAGATGAGGCTGAGTAATAGCCTTCCTGCCTAGCTCCTTCTGCCTGCGAGCTATCTGCAGACATTCGCATTTTCAGAGAAAGGCTGCCGGAGAAGCCCGGCACTTACTCCCAAACCTGCGTTGGAAGTTTGGGGTGGCAAGACAAGCAAGCAGCCCCAGTCTCTGTGCCTCTGTGTGAGCAGTGCCATTGGAAGATGAGGCTGAGCAACAGCTTTCCAGGCTGTCCCCTTTGGGCTGAGACCTATCTGCAGACGTTCGCGTTTTCGGAGCAGGGCTGCCGACTGCTCCTGGTACGGACCTCCCCATTCCCAGGCTAAGTTTGAAGTTTGAGGTGGCAAGACAAGCAAGCAGCCCCACACCCTGTGCCTCTGTGCGAGCAGTGCCATGGGCAAATGAGGCTGAGCATCAGCTTTCCTGGCTAGCTCTTTCTCCCTGCGAGATATCTGCAGACGTTCGAATTTTCGGAGAAGGGTTTGCCGGAGAAGCCCGGCACTGACTCCCAAAATTGCGTTGGAAGTTTGAGGTGGCAAGACAAGCAAGCAGCCCCAGTCTCTGTGCCTCTGTGCGAGCAGGGCCATGGGCAGATGAGGTTGAGCATCAGCTTTCCAGGCTATCCCCTTTTGACTGAGAGCTATCTGCAGATTTTCGCATTTTCGGAGCAGGGCTGCCGGACCCGCCCGGCACGGACTCCCAAAGCTACGTTTGAAGTTTGAGGTGGCAAGACAAGTAAGAAGCACCAGTCTCTGTGCCTCAGTGCGAGCAGTGCCATGGGCAGATGAGGCTGAGCAACAGCTTTGAGGCTGTCCCCTTTTGGCTGATACCTATCTGCAGACGTTCGCATTTTCGGAGCAGGGCTGCCGGATGCGCCCGGCACGGAGCTCCCCATTTTCAGGCTACGTTTCAAGTTTGAGGTGGCAAGACAAGCAAGCAGCCCCAGTGTCTGTGCCTCTGTGCGAGCAGTGCCATGGGCAGATGAGGCTGAGCATCAGCTTTCCAGGCTAGCTCTTTCTCCCTGCGAGGTATCTGCAGACGTTCGAATTTTCGGTGAAGGGTTTGCCGGAGAAGCCTGGCACTGACTCCCAAAATTGCGTTGGAAGTTTGAGGTGGCAAGACAAGCAAGCAGCCCCAGTCTCTGTGCCTCTGTGCGAGCAGTGCCATGGGCAGATGAGGCTGAGCAACAGCTTTCCAGGCTGTCCAATTTTCGATGAGACCTATCTGCAGATGTTCGCATTTTCGTAGCAGGGCTGCCGGACACGTCCGGCACGGACCTCCCCATTCCCAGGCTACGTTTGAAGTTTGAGGTGGCAAGACAAGCAAGCAGCCCCAGTCTCTGTGCCTCTGTGCGAGCAGTACCATGGGTAGATGAGGCCTCGCAACAGCTTTCCAGGCTATCTCCTTTTGGCTGAGAGCTATCTGCAGACGTTCGCATTTTCGGAGAAGGGCTTCAGGAGGGGCGCAGCAAGGAACACCCCATGTTACGTTTGAAGTTTTAGGTGGCAAGACAAGCAAGTAGCCCCACTCTCTGTACCTCTGTGCGAGCAGTTCCATTGGCAAATGAGCCTGAGCAAGAGCTTTCTAGGCTAGCTCTTTCCAGCTGCGAGCAATTTGCAGACGTTTCCAATTTCGGAGCAGAGCTGAAGGAGACAGCCGGCACGGACTCCCAAAGATGCATTTGAAGTATGAGGTGGCAAGACAAGCAAGCAGCCCCAGTCTCTGTGCCTCTGTGCGAGCAGTGCCATGGGCAGATGAGGCTGAGCAACAGCTTTCCAGGCTAGCTCTTTCTCCCTGCTAGCTATCTGCAGACCTTTCCAATTTTGGAGCAGGGCTGCCGGAGACAGCCAGCACGGACCCCCAAAGATACATTTGAAGTTTGAGGTGGCAAGACAAGCAAGCAGCCCCAGTCTCTCTGCCTCTGTGCGAGCAGTGCCATGGGCAGATGAGGCTGAGTAATAGCCTTCCTGCCTAGCTCCTTCTGCCTGCGAGCTATCTGCAGGCGTTCGCATTTTGTGAACAGGGCTGATGGAAAAGCCAGGCACGGACTCCCAAAGATACGAATGAAGTTTGAGGTGGGAAGACAAGAAAGCAGCCCCAGTCTCTGTGCCTCTGTGTGAGCAGTGCCATGGGCAGATGAGGCTGAGCAACAGCTTTCCTAGCTGTCCCCTTTTGGCTGAGACCTATCTGCAGATGTTCGAAATTTCGGAGTGGGCCTGCCGGAGCAGCCAGGCACAGACTCCAAAAGCTACGTTTGAAGTTTGAGGTGGCAAGACAAGCAAGCAGCCCCAGTGTCTGTGCCTCTGTGCGAGCAGTGCCATGGGCAGATGAGGCTGAGCATCAGCTTTCCAGGCTAGCTCTTTCTCCCTGCGAGGTATCTGCAGACGTTCGAATTTTCGGAGAAGGGTTTGCCGGAGAAGCCCGGCACTGACTCCCAAAATTGCGTTGGAAGTTTGAGGTGGCAAGACAAGCAAGCAGCCCCAGTCTCTGTGCCTCTGTGCGAGCAGTGCCATGGGCAGATGAGCCTGAGCAACAGCTTTCCAGGCTGTCCAATTTTCGATGAGACCTATCTGCAGACGTTCGCATTTTCGTAGCAGGGCTGCCGGACACGTCCGGCACGGACCTCCCCATTCCCAGGCTACGTTTGAAGTTTGAGGTGGCAAGACAAGCTAGCAGCCTCAGTCTCTGTGCCTCTGTGCGAGCAGTACCATGGGTAGATGAGGCTGGGCAACAGCTTTCCAGGCTATCTCCTTTTGGCTGAGAGCTATCTGCAGACGTTCGCATTTTCGGAGAAGGGCTTCAGGAGGGGCGCAGCAAGGAACACCCCATGTTACGTTTGAAGTTTTAGGTGGCAAGACAAGCAAGTAGCCCCACTCTCTGTACCTCTGTGCGAGCAGTTCCATTGGCAAATGAGCCTGAGCAAGAGCTTTCTAGGCTAGCTCTTTCCAGCTGCGAGCAATTTGCAGACGTTTCCAATTTCGGAGCAGAGCTGAAGGAGACAGCCGGCACGGACTCCCAAAGATGCATTTGAAGTTTGAGGTGGCAAGACAAGCAAGCAGCCCCAGTCTCTGTGCCTCTGTGCGAGCAGTGCCATGGGCAGATGAGGCTGAGCAACAGCTTTCCAGGCTAGCTCTTTCTCCCTGCTAGCTATCTGCAGACCTTTCCAATTTTGGAGCAGGGCTGCCGGAGACAGCCAGCACGGACCCCCAAAGATACATTTGAAGTTTGAGGTGGCAAGACAAGCAAGCAGCCCCAGTCTCTCTGCCTCTGTGCGAGCAGTGCCATGGGCAGATGAGGCTGAGTAATAGCCTTCCTGCCTAGCTCCTTCTGCCTGCGAGCTATCTGCAGACATTCGCATTTTCAGAGAAAGGCTGCCGGAGAAGCCCGGCACTTACTCCCAAAGCTGCGTTGGAAGTTTGGGGTGGCAAGACAAGCAAGCAGCCCCAGTCTCTGTGCCTCTGTGTGAGCAGTGCCATTGGAAGATGAGGCTGAGCAACAGCTTTCCAGGCTGTCCCCTTTGGGCTGAGACCTATCTGCAGACGTTCGCGTTTTCGGAGCAGGGCTGCCGACTGCTCCTGGTACGGACCTCCCCATTCCCAGGCTAAGTTTGAAGTTTGAGGTGGCAAGACAAGCAAGCAGCCCCACTCCCTGTGCCTCTGTGCGAGCAGTGCCATGGGCAAATGAGGCTGAGCATCAGCTTTCCAAGCTAGCTCTTTCTCCCTGCGAGATATCTGCAGACGTTCGAATTTTCGGAGAAGGGTTTGCCGGAGAAGCCCGGCACTGACTCCCAAAATTGCGTTGGAAGTTTGAGGTGGCAAGACAAGCAAGCAGCCCCAGTCTCTGTGCCTCTGTGCGAGCAGGGCCATGGGCAGATGAGGTTGAGCATCAGCTTTCCAGGCTATCCCCTTTTGACTGAGAGCTATCTGCAGATTTTCGCATTTTCGGAGCAGGGCTGCCGGACCCGCCCGGCACGGACTCCCAAAGCTACGTTTGAAGTTTGAGGTGGCAAGACAAGTAAGAAGCACCAGTCTCTGTGCCTCAGTGCGAGCAGTGCCATGGGCAGATGAGGCTGAGCAACAGCTTTGAGGCTGTCCCCTTTTGGCTGAGACCTATCTGCAGACGTTCGCATTTTCGGAGCAGGGCTGCCGGATGCGCCCGGCACGGAGCTCCCCATTTTCAGGCTACGTTTCAAGTTTAAGGTGGCAAGACAAGCAAGCAGCCCCAGTGTCTGTGCCTCTGTGCGAGCAGTGCCATGGGCAGATGAGGCTGAGCATCAGCTTTCCAGGCTAGCTCTTTCTCCCTGCGAGGTATCTGCAGACGTTCGAATTTTCGGAGCAGGGCTGCCGGATGCGCCCGGCACGGAGCTCCCCATTTTCAGGCTACGTTTCAAGTTTGAGGTGGCAAGACAAGCAAGCAGCCCCAGTCTCTGTGCCTCTGTGCGAGCAGTGCCATGGGCAGATGAGGCTGAGCATCAGCTTTCCAGGCTAGCTCTTTCTCCCTGCGAGGTATCTGCAGACGTTCGAATTTTCGGTGAAGGCTTTGCCGGAGAAGCCCGTCACTGACTCCCAAAATTGCGTTGCAAGTTTGAGGTGGCAAGACAAGCAAGCAGCCCCAGTCTCTGTGCCTCTGTGCGAGCAGTGCCATGGGCAGATGAGGCTGAGCAACAGCTTTCCAGGCTGTCCAATTTTCGATGAGACCTATCTGCAGATTTTCGCATTTTCGGAGCAGGGCTGCCGGACCCGCCCGGCACGGACTCCCAAAGCTACGTTTGAAGTTTGAGGTGGCAAGACAAGTAAGAAGCACCAGTCTCTGTGCCTCAGTGCGCGCAGTGCCATGGGCAGATGAGGCTGAGAAACAGCTTTGAGGCTGTCCCCTTTTGGCTGAGACCTATCTGCAGACGTTCGCATTTTCGGAGCAGGGCTGCCGGATGCGCCCGGCACGGAGCTCCCCATTCCCAGGCTACGTTTGAAGTTTGACGTGGCAAGACAAGCAAGCAACCCCAGTCTCTGTGCCTCTGTGCGAGCAGTACCATGGGTAGATGAGGCTGGGCAACAGCTTTCCAGGCTATCTCCTTTTGGCTGAGTGCTATCTGCAGACGTTCGCATTTTCGGAGAAGGGCTTCAGGAGGGGCGCAGCAAGGAACACCCCATGTTATGTTTGAAGTTTTAGGTGGCAAGACAAGCAAGTAGCCCCACTCTCTGTACCTCTGTGCGAGCAGTTCCATTGGCAAATGAGCCTGAGCAAGAGCTTTCTAGGCTAGCTCTTTCCAGCTGCGAGCAATTTGCAGACGTTTCCAATTTCGGAGCAGAGCTGAAGGAGACAGCCGGCACGGACTCCCAAAGATGCATTTGAAGTTTGAGGTGGCAAGACAAGCAAGCAGCCCCAGTCTCTGTGCCTCTGTGCGAGCAGTGCCATGGGCAGATGAGGCTGAGCAACAGCTTTCCAGGCTAGCTCTTTCTCCCTGCTAGCTATCTGCAGACCTTTCCAATTTTGGAGCAGGGCTGCCGGAGACAGCCAGCACGGACCCCCAAAGATACATTTGAAGTTTGAGGTGGCAAGACAAGCAAGCAGCCCCAGTCTCTCTGCCTCTGTGCGAGCAGTGCCATGGGCAGATGAGGCTGAGTAATAGCCTTCCTGCCTAGCTCCTTCTGCCTGCGAGCTATCTGCAGGCGTTCGCATTTTGTGAACAGGGCTGATGGAGAAGCCAGGCACAGACTCCCAAAGCTACGAATGAAGTTTGAGGTGGGAAGACAAGAAAGCAGCCCCAGTCTCTGTGCCTCTGTGCGAGCAGTGCCATGGGCAGATGAGGCTGAGAAACAGATTTCCAGGCTGTCCCCTTTTGGCTGAGAACTATCTACAGACGTTCACATTTTCAGAGCAGTGCTGCCGGAGAAGCCAGTACGGGACTCACAAAGATGCGTTGGAAGTTTGAGGTGGCAAGACAAGCAAGCAGCCCGAGTCTCTGTGCCTCTGTGTGAGCAGTGCCATGGCCAGATGAGGCTGAGCAACAGCTTTCCTAGCTGTGCCCTTTTGGATGAGACCTATCTGCAGATGTTCGAAATTTCAGAGCGGGCCTGCCGGAGCAGCCAGGCACTGACTCCAAAAGCTAAGTTTGAAGTTTGAGGTGGCAAGACAAGCAAGCAGCCCCAGTCTCTGTACCTCTGTGCGAGCAGTGCCATGGGCAGATGAGGCTGAGCAAGAGTTTTCCAGACTAGCTCATTCTGCCTGCGAGCTATCTGCAGACGTTCGCATTTTCGGAGAAGGGCTGCCGGAGAAGCCCGGCATGGACCTCCCCATTCCCAGGTTACTTTTGAAGTATGAGGAGGCAAGACAAGCAAGCAGCCCCACTCTCTGTGCCTCTGTGGGAGCAGTGCCATGAGCAGATGAGCCTGAGCAACAGCTTTCCTTGTTAGCTCTTCTGGCTGCGAGCTATCTGCAGACGTTCGCATTTTAAGAGAAGTGCTGCCGGAGGCGCCCGGCAAGGACCACCCCAGGCTACGTTTGAACTTTGAGGTGGCAAGAGAAGCAAGCAGCGCCAGTCTCTGTGCCTCTGTGCGAGCAGTGCCATGGGCAGATGAGGCTGGGCAACAGCCTTCCAGCTACCTTTTCTAGCTGCGAGCAATCTGCAGACATTTTAAATTTCGGAGCAGGGCTGCCGGAGACAGCAGGCAAAGACCCCAAAAGCTAAGTTTGAAGTAAGAGGTGGCAAGACAAGCAAGCAGCCCCAGTCTGCATGCGTCTGTACGAGCAGTGCCATGGGCAGATGAGGCTGAGCAACAGCTTTCCAGGATAGCTCTTTCTGCCTGCGAGCTATCAGCAGACGTTCGCATTTTCGGAGCAGTTCTGCCGGAGGTACCCAGCATAGCCTTACAAAGCTACGTTTGAAGTTTGAGGTGGCAAGACAAGCAAGCAGCCCCAGTCTCTGTGCCTCTGTGCAAGCAGTGCCATGGGCAGATGAGCCTGAGCAACAGCTTTCCAGGGTAACTCTTTCTGCCTGCGAGGTATCTGCAGACGTTCGCATTTTCAGAGAAAGGCTGCCGGAGAAGCCTGGCACTTACACCCAAAGTTGCGTTGGAAGTTTGAGGTGGCAAGACAAGCAAGCAGCCCCAGTCTCTGTGCCTCTGTGTGAGCAGTGCCATTGGAAGATGAGGCTGAGCAACAGCTTTCCTAGCTGTCCCCTTTGGGCTGAGACCTATCTGCAGACGTTCGCATTTTCGGAGCAGGGCTGCCGACTGCTCCTGGCACGGACCTCCCATTCCAAGGCTAAGTTTGAAGTTTGAGGTGGCAAGACAAGCAAGCAGCCCCACTCTCTGTGCCTCTGTGCGAGCAGTGCCATGGGCAAATGAGGCTGAGCAACAGCTTTCCAGGCTATCCCCTTTTGACTGAGAGTTATCTGCAGATTTTCGCATTTTCGGAGTAGGGCTGCCGGACACGCCCGGCACGGACTCCCAAAGCTACGTTTGAAGTTTGAGGTGGCAAGACAAGTAAGAAGCACCAGTCTCTGTGCCTCAGTGCGAGCAGTGCCATGGGCAGATGATGCTGAGCAACAGCTTTGAGGCTGTCCCCTTTTGGCTGAGATCTATCTGCATATTTTCGCATTTTCGGAGAAGGGCTGCCAGATGCGCCCGGCACGGAGCTCCCCATTTTCAGGCTACGTTTCAAGTTTGAGGTGGCAACACAAGCAAGCAGCGCCAGTGTCTGTGCCTCTGTGCGAGCAGTGCCATGGGCAGATGAGGCTGAGAAACAGCTTTCCTAGCTGTCCCCTTTTGGCTGAGACCTATCTGCAGATGTTCGAAATTTCGGAGTGGGCCTGCCGGAGCAGCCAGGCACTGACTCCAAAAGCTACGTTTGAAGTTTGAGGTGGCAAGACAAGCAAGCAGCCCCAGTCTCTGTGCCTCTGTGCGAGCAGTGCCATGGGCAGATGAGGCTGAGCAACAGCTTTCCAGACTAGCTCTTTCTGCCTGCGAGCTATCTGCAGATGTTCGCATTTTCGGAGAAGGGCTGCCGGAGACGGCCGGCACGGACTACCTCATTCCCAGGTTACGTTTGAAGTTTGAGGTGGCAAGACAAGCAAGCAGCCCCAGTCTCTGTGCCTCTGTGTGAGCAGTGCCATGAGCAGATGAGCCTGAGCAACAGCTTTTCTGGGTAGCTCTTTCTGGCTGCGAGCAATCTGCAGACATTTGCAATTTCGGAGCAGGGCTGCCGGAGACAGCCGGCACGAACACCCAAAGCTGCCTTTGAAGTTTGAGATGACAAAAAGAACCAAGCAACCCCAGTCTCTATGCCTCTGTGCGAGCAGTGCCATGGGCAGATGAGGCTGAGCAACAGCTTTCCATGTTAGCTCTTTCTGCCTGCGAGCTATCTGCAGTAGTTCGCATTTTGGGAGAAGGGCTGCCGGAGAAGCCCGGCACGGATCTCCCCATTCCCAGGCTACGTTTGAAGTTTGAGGTGGCAAGACAAGCAAGCAGCCCCAGTCTCTGTGCCTCTGTGCGAGCAGTGCCATGGGCAGATGAGGCTGAGAAACAGATTTCCAGGCTGTCCCCTTTTGGCTGAGAACTATCTGCAGACGTTCACATTTTCAGAGCAGTGCTGCCGGAGAAGCCAGTACGGGACTCACAAAGATGCGTTGGAAGTTTGAGGTGGCAAGACAAGCAAGCAGCCCGAGTCTCTGTGCCTCTGTGTGAGCAGTGCCATGGCCAGATGAGGCTGAGCAACAGCTTTCCTAGCTGTCCCCTTTTGGATGAGACCTATCTGCAGATGTTCGAAATTTCGGAGCGGGCCTGCCGCAAACGCCCGGCAAGGACTCCCAAAGCTACGCTTGAATTTTGAGGTAGCAAGTCAAACAAGCAGCCTCAGTCTCTGTGCCTCTGTGTGAGCAGTGCCATGGGCAGATGAGCTTGAGCATCAGCTTTCTTGGCTACCTCTTTCTGGCTACGAGCAATCTGCAGAAGTTTGCAATTTCGGAACAAGGCTGCCGGAGACAGCCGGCAAGGACCACCCCAGGCTACGTTTGAAGTTTGAGGTGGCAAGACAAGCAAGCAGCCCCAGTCTCTGTGCCTCTGTGCGAGCAGTGCCATGGGCAGATGAGGCTGAGCTACAGCTTTGAGGCTGTCCCCTTTTGGCTGAGACCTATCTGCAGACGTTCGCATTTTTGGAGCAGGGCTGCCGACTGCTACTGGCACGGACCTCCCCATTCCCAGGCTAAGTTTGAAGTTTGAGGTTGCAAGACAAGCAAGCAGCCCCAGTCTCTGTGCCTCTGTGTGAGCAGTGCCATGGGCAGATGACGCTGAGCAGCAGCTTTTCTGGCTAGCTCTTTCTGGCTGCAAGCAATCTGCAGACGTTTGCAATTTCGGAGAAGGGCTGCGGAGACAGCTGTCACGGACACCCAAAGCTACGTTTGAAGTTTGAGGTGGCAAGGCAAGCAAGTAGCCCCAGTCTCCGTGCCTCTGTGCGAGCATTGCCTTGGGCAGATGAGACTGAGAAACAGCTTTCCATGTTACCTCATTCTGGCTGCGAGCTATCTGCAGACATTTACGTTTTGGGAACAGGGGTGCCGGAGAAGCCCTGCACGGACTCCCAAAGATGTGTTTGAAGTTTCAGGTGGCAAGACAAGCAAGCAGCCCCAGTCTCTGTGCCTCTGTGTGAGCAGTGCCATGGGCAGATGAGCCTGAGCAACAGCTTTGCAGGCTAGCTCTTTCTGCCTGCGAGGTATCTGCAGAGGTTCGCATTTTCAGAGAAAGGCTGCCGGAGAAGCCCGGCACTTACTCCCAAAGCTGCGTTGGAAGTTTGGGGTGGCAAGACAAGCAAGCAGCCCCAGTCTCTGTGCCTCTGTGTGAGCAGTGCCATTGGAAGATGGGGCTGAGCAACAGCTTTCCAGGCTGTCCCTTTTGGGCTGAGACCTATCTGCAGACGTTCGCATTTTCGGAGCAGGGCTGCCGACTGCTCCTGGCACGGACCTCCCCATTCCAAGGCTAAGTTTGAAGTTTGAGGTTGCAAGACAAGCAAGCAGCCCCAGTCTCTGTGCCTCTGTGCGAGCAGTGCCATGGGCAGATGAGGCTTAGCGAAGCCTTCCTGGATGGCTTCTTCTGCCTGCGAGCTATCTGCAGTCGTTCCAGTTTTGGGAACAGGGCTGCCGGAGAAGACCGACATGGACCCCCAAAGCTGTGTTTGAAGTTTAAACTGGCAAGACAAGCAAGCAGCCCCACTCTCTGTGCCTCTGTGTGAGCAGTGCCATGGGCAGATGAGGCTGAGCAACAGCTTTCCTGGCTAGCTCTTTCTGGCTGCGAGCAATCTGCAGACGTTTGAAATTTCGGAGCAGGGCTGCCGGAGATAGCCGGTACGGACACCGAAAGCTGTGTTTGAAGTTTGAGGTGGCAACACAAGAAAGCAGCCCCAGTCTCTGTGCCTCTATGTGAGCAGTGCCATGGGCAGATGAGCCTAAGCAATAGCCTTCATGGCTAGCTCCTTCTGCCTGCGAGCTATCTGCAGACGTCCACATTTTGTGAACAGGGCTGCCGGAGAACCCGGACACGGACTCTCAAAGCTACGTTTGAAGTTTGAGGTGGCAAGACAAGCAAGCAGCCCCACTCTCTATGCCTCTATGCGACCACTGCCATGGGCAGATGAGCCTGAGCAACAGCTTTCCCTGTTAGCTCTTCTGGCTGCGAGCTATCTGCAGACGTTCGCATTTTTGGAGCAGGGCTGCCGGACACGCCCGGCACGGACTGCCAAAACTACGTTTGAAGTTTAAGGTGGCAAAAGAAGCAAGCAGCCCCAGTCTCTGTGCCTCTGTGTGAGCAGTGCCATGGGTAGATGAGGCTGAGCAACAGCTTTCCAGGCTGTCCCCTTTTGGCTCAGAGCTTTCTGCAGACGTTCGCATTTTCGTAGAAGGGCTGACGTATGAGCCATGCACATACTCCCAAAGCTACGTTTGAAGTTTGAGGTGGCAAGACAAGCAAGCAGCCCCAGTCTCTGTGCCTCTGTGCGAGCAGTGCCATGGGCAGATGAGGCTGAGCAACAGCTTTCCAGACTAGCTCTTTCTGCCTGCGAGCTATCTGCAGATGTTCGCATTTTTGGAGAAGGTCTGCCGGAGAAGGCCGGCACGGACTACCTCATTCCCAGGTTACGTTTGAAGTTTGAGGTGGCAAGACAAGAAAGCAGCCCCAGTCTCTGTGCCTCTGTGTGAGCAGTGCCATGAGCAGATGAGCCTGAGCAACAGCTTTTCTGGGTAGCTCTTTCTGGCTGCGAGCAATCTGCAGACCTTTGCAATTTCGGAGCAGGGCTGCCGGAGACAGCCGGCACGAACACCCAAAGCTGCCTTTGAAGTTTGAGATGACAAAAAGAACCAAGCAACCCCAGTCTCTATGCCTCTGTGCGAGCAGTGCCATGGGCAGATGAGGCTGAGCAACAGCTTTCCGTGTTAGCTCTTTCTGCCTGCGAGCTATCTGCAGTAGTTCGCATTTTGGGAGAAGGGCTGCCGGAGAAGCCCGGCACGGATCTCCCCATTCCCAGGCTACGTTTGAAGTTTGAGGTGGCAAGACAAGCAAGCAGCCCCAGTCTCTGTGCCTCTGTGCGAGCAGTGCCATGGGCAGATGAGGCTGAGAAACAGATTTCCAGGCTGTCCCCTTTTGGCTGAGAACTATCTGCAGACGTTCACATTTTCAGAGCAGTGCTGCCGGAGAAGCCAGTACGGGACTCACAAAGATGCGTTGGAAGTTTGAGGTGGCAAGACAAGCAAGCAGCCCGAGTCTCTGTGCCTCTCTGTGAGCAGTGCCATGGCCAGATGAGGCTGAGCAACAGCTTTCCTAGCTGTCCCCTTTTGGATGAGACCTATCTGCAGATGTTCGAAATTTCGGAGCGGGCCTGCCGCAAACGCCCGGCAAGGACTCCCAAAGCTACGTTTGAATTTTGAGGTGGCAAGTCAAACAAGCAGCCTCAGTCTCTGTGCCTCTGTGTGAGCAGTGCCATGGGCAGATGAGCTTGAGCATCAGCTTTCTTGGCTACCTCTTTCTGGCTGCGAGCAATCTGCAGAAGTTTGCAATTTCGGAACAAGGCTGCCGGAGACAGCCGGCAAGGACCACCCCAGGCTACGTTTGAAGTTTGAGGTGGCAAGACAAGCAAGCAGCCCCAGTCTCTGTGCCTCTGTGCGAGCAGTGCCATGGGCAGATGAGGCTGAGCAACAGCTTTGAGGCTGTCCCCTTTTGGCTGAGACCTATCTGCAGACGTTCGCATTTTCGGAGCAGGGCTGCCGACTGCTACTGGCACGGACCTCCCCATTCCAAGGCTAAGTTTGAAGTTTGAGGTTGCAAGACAAGCAAGCAGCCCCAGTCTCTGTGCCTCTGTGTGAGCAGTGCCATGGGCAGATGACGCTGAGCAGCAGCTTTTCTGGCTAGCTCTTTCTGGCTGCAAGCAATCTGCAGACGTTTGCAATTTCGGAGAAGGGCTGCGGAGACAGCTGTCACGGACACCCAAAGCTACGTTTGAAGTTTGAGGTGGCAAGGCAAGCAAGCAGCCCCAGTCTCCGTGCCTCTGTGCGAGCATTGCCTTGGGCAGATGAGACTGAGAAACAGCTTTCCATGTTACCTCATTCTGGCTGCGAGCTATCTGCAGACATTTACGTTTTGGGAACAGGGGTGCCGGAGAAGCCCTGCACGGACTCCCAAAGATGTGTTTGAAGTTTCAGGTGGCAAGACAAGCAAGCAGCCCCAGTCTCTGTGCCTCTGTGTGAGCAGTGCCATGGGCAGATGAGCCTGAGCAACAGCTTTGCAGGCTAGCTCTTTCTGCCTGCGAGGTATCTGCAGAGGTTCGCATTTTCAGAGAAAGGCTGCCGGAGAAGCCCGGCACTTACTCCCAAAGCTGCGTTGGAAGTTTGGGGTGGCAAGACAAGCAAGCAGCCCCAGTCTCTGTGCCTCTGTGTGAGCAGTGCCATTGGAAGATGGGGCTGAGCAACAGCTTTCCAGGCTGTCCCTTTTGTGCTGAGACCTATCTGCAGACGTTCGCATTTTCGGAGCAGGGCTGCCGACTGCTCCTGGCACGGACCTCCCCATTCCAAGGCTAAGTTTGAAGTTTGAGGTTGCAAGACAAGCAAGCAGCCCCAGTCTCTGTGCCTCTGTGCGAGCAGTGCCATGGGCAGATGAGGCTTAGCGAAGCCTTCCTGGCTGGCTTCTTCTGCCTGCGAGCTATCTGCAGTCGTTCCAGTTTTGGGAACAGGGCTGCCGGAGAAGACCGACATGGACCCCCAAAGCTGTGTTTGAAGTTTAAACTGGCAAGACAAGCAAGCAGCCCCACTCTCTGTGCCTCTGTGTGAGCAGTGCCATGGGCAGATGAGGCTGAGCAACAGCTTTCCTGGCTAGATCTTTCTGGCTGCGAGCAATCTGCAGACGTTTGAAATTTCGGAGCAGGGCTGCCGGAGATAGCCGGTACGGACACCGAAAGCTGTGTTTGAAGTTTGAGGTGGCAACACAAGAAAGCAGCCCCAGTCTCTGTGCCTCTATGTGAGCAGTGCCATGGGCAGATGAGCCTAAGCAATAGCCTTCATGGCTAGCTCCTTCTGCCTGCGAGCTATCTGCAGACGTCCACATTTTGTGAACAGGGCTGCCGGAGAACCCGGACACGGACTCTCAAAGCTACGTTTGAAGTTTGAGGTGGCAAGACAAGCAAGCAGCCCCACTCTCTATGCCTCTATGCGACCACTGCCATGGGCAGATGAGCCTGAGCAACAGCTTTCCATGTTAGCTCTTCTGGCTGCGAGCTATCTGCAGACGTTCGCATTTTTGGAGCAGGGCTGCCGGACACGCTCGGCACGGACTGCCAAAACTACGTTTGAAGTTTAAGGTGGCAAAAGAAGCAAGCAGCCCCAGTCTCTGTGCCTCTGTGTGAGCAGTGCCATGGGTAGATGAGGCTGAGCAACAGCTTTCCAGGCTGTCCCCTTTTGGCTCAGAGCTTTCTGCAGACGTTCGCATTTTCGTAGAAGGGCTGACGTTATGAGCCATGCACATACTCCCAAAGCTACGTTTGAAGTTTGAGGTGACAAGACAAGCAAGCAGCCCCAGTCTCTGTGCCTCTGTGCGAGCAGTGCCATGGGCAGATGAGGCTGAGAAACAGCTTTCCATGTTAGCTCTTTCTGGCTGCGAGCAATCTGCAGACGTTCGCATTTTGGGAAAACGGCTGCCGGAGAAGCCCGCACGGAGCTCCCCATTCCCAGGTTACATTTGAAGTTTCAGGTGGCAAGACAAGCAAGCAGCCCCAGTCTCTGTGCCTCTGTGTGAGCAGTTCCATGGGCAGATGAGGCTGAGCAACAGCTTTCCAGGCTGTCCCCTTTTGGCTCAGAGCTATCTGCAGACGTTCGCATTTTCGTAGAAGGGCTGACGTATGAGCCATGCACATACTCCCAAAGCTACGTTTGAAGTTTGAGGTGGCAAGACAAGCAAGCAGCCCCAGTCTCTGTGCCTCTGTGCGAGCAGTGCCATGGGCAGATGAGGCTGAGCAACAGCTTTCCAGACTAGCTCTTTCTGCCTGCGAGCTATCTGCAGATGTTCGCATTTTTGGAGAAGGGCTGCCGGAGAAGGCCGGCACGGACTACCTCATTCCCAGGTTACGTTTGAAGTTTGAGGTGGCAAGACAAGCAAGCAGCCCCAGTCTCTGTGCCTCTATGTGAGCAGTGCCATGGGCAGATGAGCCTAAGCAATAGCCTTCATGGCTAGCTCCTTCTGCCTGCGAGCTATCTGCAGACGTCCGCATTTTGTGAACAGGGCTGCTGGAGAACCCGGACACGGACTCTCAAAGCTACGTTTGAAGTTTGAGGTGGCAAGGCAAGCAAGCAGCCCCACTCTCTGTGCCTCTGTGCGACCACTGCCATGGGCAGATGAGCCTGAGCAACAGCTTTCCATGTTAGCTCTTCTGGCTGCGAGCTATCTGCAGACGTTCGCATTTTCGGAGCAGGGCTGCCGGACACGCTCGGCACGGACTCCCAAAATTACGTTTGAAGTTTAAGGTGGCAAGACAAGCAAGCAGCCCCAGTCTCTGTGCCTCTGTGCGAGCAGTGCCATGGGCAGATGAGGCTGAGAAACAGCTTTCCATGTTAGCTCTTTCTGGCTGCGAGCAATCTGCAGACGTTCGCATTTTGGGAAAACGGCTGCCGGAGAAGCCTGCACGGAGCTCCCCATTCCCAGGCTACATTTGAAGTTTGAGGTGGCAAGACAAGCAAGCGGCCTCAGTCTCTGTGCCTCTGTGTGAGCAGTGCCGTGGGCAGATGACGCTGAGCAACAGCTTTTCTGGCTAGCTCTTTCTGGCTGCAAGCAATCTGCAGACGTTTGCAATTTCGGAGCAGGGCTGCGGAGACAGCCGTCACGGACACCCAAAGCTACGTTTGAAGTTTGAGGTGGCAAGACAAGCAAGCAGCCCCAGTCTCCATGCCTCTGTGCGAGCATTGCCTTGGGCAGATGAGACTGAGAAACAGCTTTCCATGTTAGCTCATTCTGGCTGCGAGCTATCTGCAGTCATTTGCGTTTTGGGAACAGGGCTGCCGGAGAAGCCCGGCACGGACTCCCAAAGATGTGTTTGAAGTTTGAGGTGGCAAGACAAGCAAGCAGCCCCAGTCTCTGTGCCTCTGTGCGAGCAGTGCCATGGGCAGATGAGCCTGAGCAACAGCTTTGCAGGCTAGCTCTTTCTGCCTGTGAGGTATCTGCAGACGTTCGCATTTTCAGAGAAAGGCTGCCGGAGAAGCCCGGCACTTACTCACAAAGCTGCGTTGGAAGTTTGGTTTGGCAAGACAAGCAAGCAGCCCCACTCTCTGTGCCTCTGTGCGAGCAGTGCCATGGGCAAATGAGGCTGAGCATTAGCTTACCAGGCTAGCTCTTTCTCCCTGCGAGGTATCTGCAGACGTTCGAATTTTCGGAGAAGGGTTTGCCGGAGAAGCCCGGCACTGATTCCCAAAATTGCGTTGGAAGTTTGAGGTGGCAAGACAAGCAAGCAGCCCCAGTCTCTGTGCCTCTGTGCGAGCAGGGCCATGGGCAGATGAGCTTGAGCATCAGCTTTCCAGGCTATCCCCTTTTGACTGAGAGCTATCTGCAGATTTTCGCTTTTTCGGAGCAGGGCTGCCGGACACGCCCGGCACGGACTCTCAAAGCTACGTTTGAAGTTTGAGGTGGCAAGACAAGTAAGAAGCACCAGTCTCTGTGCCTCAGTGCGCGCAGTGCCATGGGCAGATGAGGCTGAGCAACAGCTTTGAGGCTGTCCCCTTTTGGCTGAGACCTATCTGCAGACGTTCGCATTTTCGGAGCAGGGCTGCCGGACACGTCCGGCACGGACCTCCCCATTCCCAGGCTACGTTTGAAGTTTGAGGTGGCAAGACAAGCAAGCAGCCCCAGTCTCTGTGCCTCTGTGCGAGCAGTGCCATGGGCAGATGAGGCTTAGCGAAGCCTTCCTGGCTGGCTTCTTCTGCCTGCGAGCTATCTGCAGTCGTTCCAGTTTTGGGAACAGGGCTGCCGGAGAAGACCGACATGGACCCCCAAAGCTGTGTTTGAAGTTTGAACTGGCAAGACAAGCAAGCAGCCCCACTCTCTGTGCCTCTGTGTGAGCAGTGCCATGGGCAGATGAGGCTGAGCAACAGCTTTCCTGGCTAGCTCTTTCTGGCTGCGAGCAATCTGCAGACGTTTGAAATTTCGGAGCAGGGCTGCCGGAGATAGCCGGTACGGACACCGAAAGCTGTGTTTGAAGTTTGAGGTGGCAACACAAGAAAGCAGCCCCAGTCTCTGTGCCTCTATGTGAGCAGTGCCATGGGCCGATGAGCCTGAGCAATAGCCTTCTTGGCTAGCTCCTTCTGCCTGCGAGCTATCTGCAGACGTCCACATTTTGTGAACAGGGCTGCCGGAGAACCCGGACACGGACTCTCAAAGCTACGTTTGAAGTTTGAGGTGGCAAGGCAAGCAAGCAGCCCCACTCTCTATGCCTTTATGCGACCACTGCCATGGGCAGATGAGCCTGAGCAACAGCTTTCCCTGTTAGCTCTTCTGGCTGCGAGCTATCTGCAGACGTTCGCATTTTTGGAGCAGGGCTGCCGAACACGCCCGGCACGGACTCCCAAAACTACGTTTGAAGTTTAAGGTGGAAAAACAAGCAAGCAGCCCCAGTCTCTGTGCCTCTGTGTGAGCAGTGCCATGGGTAGATGAGGCTGAGCAACAGCTTTCCAGGCTGTCCCCTTTTGGCTCAGAGCTTTCTGCAGACGTTCGCATTTTCGTAGAAGGGCTGACGTATGAGCCATGCACATACTCCCAAAGCTACGTTTGAAGTTTGAGGTGACAAGACAAGCAAGCAGCCCCAGTCTCTGTGCCTCTGTGCGAGCAGTGCCATGGGCAGATGAGCCTGAGCAACAGCTTTGCAGGCTAGCTCTTTCTGCCTGCGAGGTATCTGCAGACGTTCGCATTTTCAGAGAAAGGCTGCCGGAGAAGCCCGGCACTTACTCCCAAAGCTGCGTTGGAAGTTTGGGGTGGCAAGACAAGCAAGCAGCCCCAGTCTCTGTGCCTCTGTGTGAGCAGTGCCATTGGAAGATGGGGCTGAGCAACAGCTTTCCAGGCTGTCCCCTTTGGGCTGAGACCTATCTGCAGACGTTCGCATTTTCGGAGCAGGGCTGCCGACTGCTCCTGGCACGGACCTCCCCATTCCAAGGCTAAGTTTGAAGTTTGAGGTGGCAAGACAAGCAAGCAGCCCCAGTCTCTGTGCCTCTGTGCGAGCAGTGCCATGGGCAGATGAGGCTTAGCGAAGACTTCCTGGGTGGCTTCTTCTGCCTGCGAGCTATCCGCAGTCGTTCCAGTTTTGGGAACAGGGCTGCCGGAGAAGACCGACATGGACCCCCCAAAGCTGTGTTTGAAGTTTGAACTGGCAAGACAAGCAAGCAGCCCCACTCTCTGTGCCTCTGTGTGAGCAGTGCCATGGGCAGATGAGGCTGAGCAACAGCTTTCCTGGCTAGCTCTTTCTGGCTGCGAGCAATCTGCAGACGTTTGAAATTTCGGAGCAGGGCTGCCGGAGATAGCCGGTACGGACACCGAAAGCTGTGTTTGAAGTTTGAGGTGGCAACACAAGAAAGCAGCCCCAGTCTCTGTGCCTCTATGTGAGCAGTGCCATGGGCAGATGAGCCTAAGCAATAGCCTTCATGGCTAGCTCCTTCTGCCTGCGAGCTATCTGCAGACGTCCGCATTTTGTGAACAGGGCTGCCGGAGAACCCGGACACGGACTCTCAAAGCTACGTTTGAAGTTTGAGGTGGCAAGGCAAGCAAGGAGCCCCACTCTCTGTGCCTCTGTGCGACCACTGCCATGGGCAGATGAGCCTGAGCAACAGCTTTCCATGTTAGCTCTTCTGGCTGCGAGCTATCTGCAGACGTTCGCATTTTCGGAGCAGGGCTGCCGGACACGCTCGGCACGGACTCCCAAAACTACGTTTGAAGTTTAAGGTGGCAAGACAAGCAAGCAGCCCCAGTCTCTGTGCCTCTGTGCGAGCAGTGCCATGGGCAGATGAGGCTGAGAAACAGCTTTCCATGTTAGCTCTTTCTGGCTGCGAGCAATCTGCAGACGTTCGCATTTTGGGAAAACGGCTGCCGGAGAAGCCTGCACGGAGCTCCCCATTCCCAGGCTACATTTGAAGTTTGAGGTGGCAAGACAAGCAAGCGGCCTCAGTCTCTGTGCCTCTGTGTGAGCAGTGCCGTGGGCAGATGACGCTGAGCAACAGCTTTTCTGGCTAGCTCTTTCTGGCTGCAAGCAATCTGCAGACGTTTGCTATTTCGGAGCAGGGCTGCGGAGACAGCTGTCACGGACACCCAAAGCTACGTTTGAAGTTTGAGGTGGCAAGACAAGCAAGCAGCCCCAGTCTCTGTGCCTCTGTGTGAGCAGTGCCATGAGCAGATGAGCCTGAGCAACAGCTTTTCTGGGTAGCTCTTTCTGGCTGCGAGCAATCTGCAGAAGTTTGCAATTTCGGAACAAGGCTGCCGGAGACAGCCGGCAAGGACCACCCCAGGCTACGTTTGAAGTTTGAGGTGGCAAGACAAGCAAGCAGCCCCAGTCTCTGTGCCTCTGTGCGAGCAGTGCCATTTGCAGATGAGGCTGAGCAACAGCTTTGAGGCTGTCCCCTTTTGGCTGAGACCTATCTGCAGACGTTCGCATTTTCGGAGCAGGGCTGCCGACTGCTCCTGGCACGGACCTCCCCATTCCAAGGCTAAGTTTGAAGTTTGAGGTTGCAAGACAAGAAAGCAGCCCCAGTCTCTGTGCCTCTGTGTGAGCAGTGCCATGGGCAGATGACGCTGAGCAGCAGCTTTTCTGGCTAGCTCTTTCTGGCTGCAAGCAATCTGCAGACGTTTGCAATTTCGGAGAAGGGCTGCGGAGACAGCTGTCACGGACACCCAAAGCTACGTTTGAAGTTTGAGGTGGCAAGGCAAGCAAGTAGCCCCAGTCTCCGTGCCTCTGTGCGAGCATTGCCTTGGGCAGATGAGGCTGAGAAACAGCTTTCCATGTTACCTCATTCTGGCTGCGAGCTATCTGCAGACATTTACGTTTTGGGAACAGGGGTGCCGGAGAAGCCCTGCACGGACTCCCAAAGATGTGTTTGAAGTTTCAGGTGGCAAGACAAGCAAGCAGCCCCAGTCTCTGTGCCTCTGTGCGAGCAGTGCCATGGGCAGATGAGCCTGAGCAACAGCTTTGCAGGCTAGCTCTTTCTGCCTGCGAGGTATCTGCAGAGGTTCGCATTTTCAGAGAAAGGCTGCCGGAGAAGCCCGGCACTTACTCCCAAAGCTGCGTTGGAAGTTTGGGGTGGCAAGACAAGCAAGCAGCCCCAGTCTCTGTGCCTCTGTGTGAGCAGTGCCATTGGAAGATGGGGCTGAGCAACAGCTTTCCAGGCTGTCCCTTTTGGGCTGAGACCTATCTGCAGACGTTCGCATTTTCGGAGCAGGGCTGCCGACTGCTCCTGGCACGGACCTCCCCATTCCAAGGCTAAGTTTGAAGTTTGAGGTTGCAAGACAAGCAAGCAGCCCCAGTCTCTTTGCCTCTGTGTGAGCAATGCCATGGGCAGATGAGGCTGAGCAACAGCTTTCCTGGCAAGCTCTTTCTGGCTGCGAGCAATCTGCAGACGTTTGAAATTTCGGAGCAGGGCTGCCGGAGATAGCCGGTACGGACACCGAAAGCTGTGTTTGAAGTTTGAGGTAGCAACACAAGAAAGCAGCCCCAGTCTCTGTGCCTCTATGTGAGCAGTGCCATGGGCAGATGAGCCTAAGCAATAGCCTTCATGGCTAGCTCCTTCTGCCTGCGAGCTATCTGCAGACGTCCGCATTTTGTGAACAGGGCTGCCGGAGAACCCGGACACGGACTCTCAAAGCTACGTTTGAAGTTTGAGGTGGCAAGGCAAGCAAGGAGCCCCACTCTCTGTGCCTCTGTGCGACCACTGCCATGGGCAGATGAGCCTGAGCAACAGCTTTCCATGTTAGCTCTTCTGGCTGCGAGCTATCTGCAGACGTTCGCATTTTCGGAGCAGGGCTGCCGGACACGCTCGGCACGGACTCCCAAAACTACGTTTGAAGTTTAAGGTGGCAAGACAAGCAAGCAGCCCCAGTCTCTGTGCCTCTGTGCGAGCAGTGCCATGGGCAGATGAGGCTGAGAAACAGCTTTCCATGTTAGCTCTTTCTGGCTGCGAGCAATCTGCAGACGTTCGCATTTTGGGAAAACGGCTGCCGGAGAAGCCTGCACGGAGCTCCCCATTCCCAGGCTACATTTGAAGTTTGAGGTGGCAAGACAAGCAAGCGGCCTCAGTCTCTGTGCCTCTGTGTGAGCAGTGCCGTGGGCAGATGACGCTGAGCAACAGCTTTTCTGGCTAGCTCTTTCTGGCTGCAAGCAATCTGCAGACGTTTGCAATTTCGGAGCAGGGCTGCGGAGACAGCCGTCACGGACACCCAAAGCTACGTTTGAAGTTTGAGGTGGCAAGACAAGCAAGCAGCCCCAGTCTCCGTGCCTCTGTGCGAGCATTGCCTTGGGCAGATGAGACTGAGAAACAGCTTTCCATGTTAGCTCATTCTGGCTGCGAGCTATCTGCAGTCATTTGCGTTTTGGGAACAGGGCTGCCGGAGAAGCCCGGCACGGACTCCCAAAGATGTGTTTGAAGTTTGAGGTGGCAAGACAAGCAAGCAGCCCCAGTCTCTGTGCCTCTGTGCGAGCAGTGCCATGGGCAGATGAGCCTGAGCAACAGCTTTGCAGTCTAGCTCTTTCTGCCTGCGAGGTATCTGCAGACGTTCGCATTTTCAGAGAAAGGCTGCCGGAGAAGCCCGGCACTTACTCCCAAAGCTGCGTTGGAAGTTTGGGGTGGCAAGACAAGCAAGCAGCCCCAGTCTCTGTGCCTCTGTGTGAGCAGTGCCATTGGAAGATGGGGCTGAGCAACAGCTTTCCAGGCTGTCCCCTTTGGGCTGAGACCTATCTGCAGACATTCGCATTTTCGGAGCAGGGCTGCCGACTGCTCCTGGCACGGACCTCCCCATTCCAAGGCTAAGTTTGAAGTTTGAGGTGGCAAGACAAGCAAGCAGCCCCAGTCTCTGTGCCTCTGTGCGAGCAGTGCCATGGGCAGATGAGGCTTAGCGAAGCCTTCCTGGCTGGCTTCTTCTGCCTGCGAGCTATCTGCAGTCGTTCCAGTTTTGGGAACAGGGCTGCCGGAGAAGACCGACATGGACCCCCAAAGCTGTGTTTGAAGTTTGAACTGGCAAGACAAGCAAGCAGCCCCACTCTCTGTGCCTCTGTGTGAGCAGTGCCATGCGCAGATGAGGCTGAGCAACAGCTTTCCTGGCTAGCTCTTTCTGGCTGCGAGCAATCTGCAGACGTTTGAAATTTCGGAGCAGGGCTGCCGGAGATAGCCGGTACGGACACCGAAAGCTGTGTTTGAAGTTTGAGGTGGCAACACAAGAAAGCAGCCCCAGTCTCTGTGCCTCTATGTGAGCAGTGCCATGGGCAGATGAGCCTGAGCAATAGCCTTCTTGGCTAGCTCCTTCTGCCTGCGAGCTATCTGCAGACGTCCACATTTTGTGAACAGGGCTGCCGGAGAACCCGGACACGGACTCTCAAAGCTACGTTTGAAGTTTGAGGTGGCAAGACAAGCAAGCAGCCCCACTCTCTATGCCTTTATGCGACCACTGCCATGGGCAGATGAGCCTGAGCAACAGCTTTCCATGTTAGCTCTTCTGGCTGCGAGCTATCTGCAGACGTTCGCATTTTCGGAGCAGGGCTGCCGGACACGCCCGGCACGGACTCCCAAAGCTACGTTTGAAGTTTGAGGTGGCAAGACAAGTAAGAAGCACCAGTCTCTGTGCCTCAGTGCGAGCAGTGCCATGGGCAGATGATGCTGAGCAACAGCTTTGAGGCTGTCCCCTTTTGGCTGAGACCTATCTGCAGATTTTCGCATTTTCGGAGAAGGGCTGCCAGATGCGCCCGGCACGGAGCTCCCCATTTTCAGGCTACGTTTCAAGTTTGAGGTGGCAACACAAGCAAGCAGCGCCAGTGTCTGTGCCTCTGTGCGAGCAGTGCCATGGGCAGATGAGGCTGAGAAACAGCTTTCCTAGCTGTCCCCTTTTGGCTGAGACCTATCTGCAGATGTTTGAAATTTCGGAGTGGGCCTGCCGGAGCAGCCAGGCACTGACTCCAAAAGCTACGTTTGAAGTTTGAGGTGGCAAGACAAGCAAGCAGCCCCAGTCTCTGTGCCTCTGTGCGAGCAGTGCCATGGGCAGATGAGGCTGAGCAACAGCTTTCCAGACTAGCTCTTTCTGCCTGCGAGCTATCTGCAGATGTTCGCATTTTCGGAGAAGGGCTGCCGGAGACGGCCGGCACGGACTACCTCATTCCCAGGTTACGTTTGAAGTTTGAGGTGGCAAGACAAGAAAGCAGCCCCAGTCTCTGTGCCTCTGTGTGAGCAGTGCCATGAGCAGATGAGCCTGAGCAACAGCTTTTCTGGGTAGCTCTTTCTGGCTGCGAGCAATCTGCAGACCTTTGCAATTTCGGAGCAGGGCTGCCGGAGACAGCCGGCACGAGCACCCAAAGCTGCCTTTGAAGTTTGAGATGACAAAAAGAACCAAGCAACCCCAGTCTCTATGCCTCTGTGCGAGCAGTGCCATGGGCAGATGAGGCTGAGCAACAGCTTTCCGTGTTAGCTCTTTCTGCCTGCGAGCTATCTGCAGTAGTTCGCATTTTGGGAGAAGGGCTGCCGGAGAAGCCCGGCACGGATCTCCCCATTCCCAGGCTACGTTTGAAGTTTGAGGTGGCAAGACAAGCAAGCAGCCCCAGTCTCTGTGCCTCTGTGCGAGCAGTGCCATGGGCAGATGAGGCTGAGAAACAGATTTCCAGGCTGTCCCCTTTTGGCTGAGAACTATCTGCAGACGTTCACATTTTCAGAGCAGTGCTGCCGGAGAAGCCAGTACGGGACTCACAAAGATGCGTTGGAAGTTTGAGGTGGCAAGACAAGCAAGCAGCCCGAGTCTCTGTGCCTCTCTGTGAGCAGTGCCATGGCCAGATGAGGCTGAGCAACAGCTTTCCTAGCTGTCCCCTTTTGGATGAGACCTATCTGCAGATGTTCGAAATTTCGGAGCGGGCCTGCCGCAAACGCCCGGCAAGGACTCCAAAAGCTACGTTTGAATTTTGAGGTGGCAAGTCAAACAAGCAGCCTCAGTCTCTGTGCCTCTGTGTGAGCAGTGCCATGGGCAGATGAGCTTGAGCATCAGCTTTCTTGGCTACCTCTTTCTGGCTGCGAGCAATCTGCAGAAGTTTGCAATTTCGGAACAAGGCTGCCGGAGACAGCCGGCAAGGACCACCCCAGGCTACGTTTGAAGTTTGAGGTGGCAAGACAAGCAAGCAGCCCCAGTCTCTGTGCCTCTGTGCGAGCAGTGCCATGGGCAGATGAGGCTGAGCAACAGCTTTGAGGCTGTCCCCTTTTGGCTGAGACCTATCTGCAGACGTTCGCATTTTCGGAGCAGGGCTGCCGACTGCTACTGGCACGGACCTCCCCATTCCAAGGCTAAGTTTGAAGTTTGAGGTTGCAAGACAAGCAAGCAGCCCCAGTCTCTGTGCCTCTGTGTGAGCAGTGCCATGGGCAGATGACGCTGAGCAGCAGCTTTTCTGGCTAGCTCTTTCTGGCTGCAAGCAATCTGCAGACGTTTGCAATTTCGGAGAAGGGCTGCGGAGACAGCTGTCACGGACACCCAAAGCTACGTTTGAAGTTTGAGGTGGCAAGGCAAGCAAGCAGCCCCAGTCTCCGTGCCTCTGTGCGAGCATTGCCTTGGGCAGATGAGACTGAGAAACAGCTTTCCATGTTACCTCATTCTGGCTGCGAGCTATCTGCAGACATTTACGTTTTGGGAACAGGGGTGCCGGAGAAGCCCTGCACGGACTCCCAAAGATGTGTTTGAAGTTTCAGGTGGCAAGACAAGCAAGCAGCCCCAGTCTCTGTGCCTCTGTGTGAGCAGTGCCATGGGCAGATGAGCCTGAGCAACAGCTTTGCAGGCTAGCTCTTTCTGCCTGCGAGGTATCTGCAGAGGTTCGCATTTTCAGAGAAAGGCTGCCGGAGAAGCCCGGCACTTACTCCCAAAGCTGCGTTGGAAGTTTGGGGTGGCAAGACAAGCAAGCAGCCCCAGTCTCTGTGCCTCTGTGTGAGCAGTGCCATTGGAAGATGGGGCTGAGCAACAGCTTTCCAGGCTGTCCCTTTTGTGCTGAGACCTATCTGCAGACGTTCGCATTTTCGGAGCAGGGCTGCCGACTGCTCCTGGCACGGACCTCCCCATTCCAAGGCTAAGTTTGAAGTTTGAGGTTGCAAGACAAGCAAGCAGCCCCAGTCTCTGTGCCTCTGTGCGAGCAGTGCCATGGGCAGATGAGGCTTAGCGAAGCCTTCCTGGCTGGCTTCTTCTGCCTGCGAGCTATCTGCAGTCGTTCCAGTTTTGGGAACAGGGCTGCCGGAGAAGACCGACATGGACCCCCAAAGCTGTGTTTGAAGTTTAAACTGGCAAGACAAGCAAGCAGCCCCACTCTCTGTGCCTCTGTGTGAGCAGTGCCATGGGCAGATGAGGCTGAGCAACAGCTTTCCTGGCTAGATCTTTCTGGCTGCGAGCAATCTGCAGACGTTTGAAATTTCGGAGCAGGGCTGCCGGAGATAGCCGGTACGGACACCGAAAGCTGTGTTTGAAGTTTGAGGTGGCAACACAAGAAAGCAGCCCCAGTCTCTGTGCCTCTATGTGAGCAGTGCCATGGGCAGATGAGCCTAAGCAATAGCCTTCATGGCTAGCTCCTTCTGCCTGCGAGCTATCTGCAGACGTCCACATTTTGTGAACAGGGCTGCCGGAGAACCCGGACACGGACTCTCAAAGCTACGTTTGAAGTTTGAGGTGGCAAGACAAGCAAGCAGCCCCACTCTCTATGCCTCTATGCGACCACTGCCATGGGCAGATGAGCCTGAGCAACAGCTTTCCATGTTAGCTCTTCTGGCTGCGAGCTATCTGCAGACGTTCGCATTTTTGGAGCAGGGCTGCCGGACACGCCCGGCACGGACTGCCAAAACTACGTTTGAAGTTTAAGGTGGCAAAAGAAGCAAGCAGCCCCAGTCTCTGTGCCTCTGTGTGAGCAGTGCCATGGGTAGATGAGGCTGAGCAACAGCTTTCCAGGCTGTCCCCTTTTGGCTCAGAGCTTTCTGCAGACGTTCGCATTTTCGTAGAAGGGCTGACGTTATGAGCCATGCACATACTCCCAAAGCTACGTTTGAAGTTTGAGGTGACAAGACAAGCAAGCAGCCCCAGTCTCTGTGCCTCTGTGCGAGCAGTGCCATGGGCAGATGAGGCTGAGAAACAGCTTTCCATGTTAGCTCTTTCTGGCTGCGAGCAATCTGCAGACGTTCGCATTTTGGGAAAACGGCTGCCGGAGAAGCCCGCACGGAGCTCCCCATTCCCAGGTTACATTTGAAGTTTCAGGTGGCAAGACAAGCAAGCAGCCCCAGTCTCTGTGCCTCTGTGTGAGCAGTTCCATGGGCAGATGAGGCTGAGCAACAGCTTTCCAGGCTGTCCCCTTTTGGCTCAGAGCTATCTGCAGACGTTCGCATTTTCGTAGAAGGGCTGACGTATGAGCCATGCACATACTCCCAAAGCTACGTTTGAAGTTTGAGGTGGCAAGACAAGCAAGCAGCCCCAGTCTCTGTGCCTCTGTGCGAGCAGTGCCATGGGCAGATGAGGCTGAGCAACAGCTTTCCAGACTAGCTCTTTCTGCCTGCGAGCTATCTGCAGATGTTCGCATTTTTGGAGAAGGGCTGCCGGAGAAGGCCGGCACGGACTACCTCATTCCCAGGTTACGTTTGAAGTTTGAGGTGGCAAGACAAGAAAGCAGCCCCAGTCTCTGTGCCTCTGTGTGAGCAGTGCCATGAGCAGATGAGCCTGAGCAACAGCTTTTCTGGGTAGCTCTTTCTGGCTGCGAGCAATCTGCAGACCTTTGCAATTTCGGAGCAGGGCTGCCGGAGACAGCCGGCACGAACACCCAAAGCTGCCTTTGAAGTTTGAGATGACAAAAAGAACCAAGCAACCCCAGTCTCTATGCCTCTGTGCGAGCAGTGCCATGGGCAGATGAGGCTGAGCAACAGCTTTCCATGTTAGCTCTTTCTGCCTGCGAGCTATCTGCAGTAGTTCGCATTTTGGGAGAAGGGCTGCCGGAGAAGCCCGGCACGGATCTCCCCATTCCCAGGCTACGTTTGAAGTTTGAGGTGGCAAGACAAGCAAGCAGCCCCAGTCTCTGTGCCTCTGTGCGAGCAGTGCCATGGGCAGATGAGGCTGAGAAACAGCTTTCCAGGCTGTCCCCTTTTGGCTGAGAACTATCTGCAGACGTTCACATTTTCAGAGCAGTGCTGCCGGAGAAGCCAGTACGGGACTCACAAAGATGCGTTGGAAGTTTGAGGTGGCAAGACAAGCAAGCAGCCCGAGTCTCTGTGCCTCTCTGTGAGCAGTGCCATGGCCAGATGAGGCTGAGCAACAGCTTTCCTAGCTGTCCCCTTTTGGATGAGACCTATCTGCAGATGTTCGAAATTTCGGAGCGGGCCTGCCGCAAACGCCCGGCAAGGACTCCCAAAGCTACGTTTGAATTTTGAGGTGGCAAGTCAAACAAGCAGCCTCAGTCTCTGTGCCTCTGTGTGAGCAGTGCCATGGGCAGATGAGCTTGAGCATCAGCTTTCTTGGCTACCTCTTTCTGGCTGCGAGCAATCTGCAGAAGTTTGCAATTTCGGAACAAGGCTGCCGGAGACAGCCGGCAAGGACCACCCCAGGCTACGTTTGAAGTTTGAGGTGGCAAGACAAGCAAGCAGCCCCAGTCTCTGTGCCTCTGTGCGAGCAGTGCCATGGGCAGATGAGGCTGAGCAACAGCTTTGAGGCTGTCCCCTTTTGGCTGAGACCTATCTGCAGACGTTCGCATTTTCGGAGCAGGGCTGCCGACTGCTAATGGCACGGACCTCCCCATTCCAAGGCTAAGTTTGAAGTTTGAGGTTGCAAGACAAGCAAGCAGCCCCAGTCTCTGTGCCTCTGTGTGAGCAGTGCCATGGGCAGATGACGCTGAGCAGCAGCTTTTCTGGCTAGCTCTTTCTGGCTGCAAGCAATCTGCAGACGTTTGCAATTTCGGAGAAGGGCTGCGGAGACAGCTGTCACGGACACCCAAAGCTACGTTTGAAGTTTGAGGTGGCAAGGCAAGCAAGCAGCCCCAGTCTCCGTGCCTCTGTGCGAGCATTGCCTTGGGCAGATGAGACTGAGAAACAGCTTTCCATGTTAGCTCATTCTGGCTGAGAGCTATCTGCAGTCATTTGCGTTTTGGGAACAGGGCTGCCGGAGAAGCCCGGCACGGACTCCCAAAGATGTGTTTGAAGTTTGAGGTGGCAAGACAAGCAAGCAGCCCCAGTCTCTGTGCCTCTGTGCGAGCAGTGCCATGGGCAGATGAGCCTGAGCAACAGCTTTGCAGGCTAGCTCTTTCTGCCTGTGAGGTATCTGCAGACGTTCGCATTTTCAGAGAAAGGCTGCCGGAGAAGCCCGGCACTTACTCCCAAAGCTGCGTTGGAAGTTTGGGGTGGCAAGACAAGCAAGCAGCCCCAGTCTCTGTGCCTCTGTGTGAGCAGTGCCATTGGAAGATGGGGCTGAGCAACAGCTTTCCAGGCTGTCCCTTTTGGGCTGAGACCTATCTGCAGACGTTCGCATTTTCGGAGCAGGGCTGCCGACTGCTCCTGGCACGGACCTCCCCATTCCAAGGCTAAGTTTGAAGTTTGAGGTGGCAAGACAAGCAAGCAGCCCCAGTCTCTGTGCCTCTGTGCGAGCAGTGCCATGGGCAGATGAGGCTTAGCGAAGCCTTCCTGGATGGCTTCTTCTGCCTGCGAGCTATCTGCAGTCGTTCCAGTTTTGGGAACAGGGCTGCCGGAGAAGACCGACATGGACCCCCAAAGCTGTGTTTGAAGTTTGAACTGGCAAGACAAGCAAGCAGCCCCAGTCTCTGTGCCTCTATGTGAGCAGTGCCATGGGCAGATGAGCCTAAGCAATAGCCTTCATGGCTAGCTCCTTCTGCCTGCGAGCTATCTGCAGACGTCCGCATTTTGTGAACAGGGCTGCCGGAGAACCCGGACACGGACTCTCAAAGCTACGTTTGAAGTTTGAGGTGGCAAGGCAAGCAAGCAGCCCCACTCTCTGTGCCTCTGTGCGACCACTGCCATGGGCAGATGAGCCTGAGCAACAGCTTTCCATGTTAGCTCTTCTGGCTGCGAGCTATCTGCAGACGTTCGCATTTTCGGAGCAGGGCTGCCGGACACGCTCGGCACGGACTCCCAAAACTACGTTTGAAGTTTAAGGTGGCAAGACAAGCAAGCAGCCCCAGTCTCTGTGCCTCTGTGCGAGCAGTGCCATGGGCAGATGAGGCTGAGAAACAGCTTTCCATGTTAGCTTTTCTGGCTGCGAGCAATCTGCAGACGTTCGCATTTTGGGAAAACGGCTGCCGGAGAAGCCTGCACGGAGCTCCCCATTCCCAGGCTACATTTGAAGTTTGAGGTGGCAAGACAAGCAAGCGGCCTCAGTCTCTGTGCCTCTGTGTGAGCAGTGCCGTGGGCAGATGACGCTGAGCAACAGCTTTTCTGGCTAGCTCTTTCTGGCTGCAAGCAATCTGCAGACGTTTGCAATTTCGGAGCAGGGCTGCGGAGACAGCCGTCACGGACACCCAAAGCTACGTTTGAAGTTTGAGGTGGCAAGACAAGCAAGCAGCCCCAGTCTCCATGCCTCTGTGCGAGCATTGCCTTGGGCAGATGAGACTGAGAAACAGCTTTCCATGTTAGCTCATTCTGGCTGCGAGCTATCTGCAGTCATTTGCGTTTTGGGAACAGGGCTGCCGGAGAAGCCCGGCACGGACTCCCAAAGATGTGTTTGAAGTTTGAGGTGGCAAGACAAGCAAGCAGCCCCAGTCTCTGTGCCTCTGTGCGAGCAGTGCCATGGGCAGATGAGCCTGAGCAACAGCTTTGCAGGCTAGCTCTTTCTGCCTGTGAGGTATCTGCAGACGTTCGCATTTTCAGAGAAAGGCTGCCGGAGAAGCCCGGCACTTACTCACAAAGCTGCGTTGGAAGTTTGGTTTGGCAAGACAAGCAAGCAGCCCCACTCTCTGTGCCTCTGTGCGAGCAGTGCCATGGGCAAATGAGGCTGAGCATTAGCTTACCAGGCTAGCTCTTTCTCCCTGCGAGGTATCTGCAGACGTTCGAATTTTCGGAGAAGGATTTGCCGGAGAAGCCCGGCACTGATTCCCAAAATTGCGTTGGAAGTTTGAGGTGGCAAGACAAGCAAGCAGCCCCAGTCTCTGTGCCTCTGTGCGAGCAGGGCCATGGGCAGATGAGCTTGAGCATCAGCTTTCCAGGCTATCCCCTTTTGACTGAGAGCTATCTGCAGATTTTCACTTTTTCGGAGCAGGGCTGCCGGACACGCCCGGCACGGACTCTCAAAGCTACGTTTGAAGTTTGAGGTGGCAAGACAAGTAAGAAGCACCAGTCTCTGTGCCTCAGTGCGCGCAGTGCCATGGGCAGATGAGGCTGAGCAACAGCTTTGAGGCTGTCCCCTTTTGGCTGAGACCTATCTGCAGACGTTCGCATTTTCGGAGCAGGGCTGCCGGACACGTCCGGCACGGACCTCCCCATTCCCAGGCTACGTTTGAAGTTTGAGGTGGCAAGACAAGCAAGCAGCCCCAGTCTCTGTGCCTCTGTGCGAGCAGTGCCATGGGCAGATGAGGCTTAGCGAAGCCTTCCTGGCTGGCTTCTTCTGCCTGCGAGCTATCTGCAGTCGTTCCAGTTTTGGGAACAGGGCTGCCGGAGAAGACCGACATGGACCCCCAAAGCTGTGTTTGAAGTTTAAACTGGCAAGACAAGCAAGCAGCCCCACTCTCTGTGCCTCTGTGTGAGCAGTGCCATGGGCAGATGAGGCTGAGCAACAGCTTTCCTGGCTAGATCTTTCTGGCTGCGAGCAATCTGCAGACGTTTGAAATTTCGGAGCAGGGCTGCCGGAGATAGCCGGTACGGACACCGAAAGCTGTGTTTGAAGTTTGAGGTGGCAACACAAGAAAGCAGCCCCAGTCTCTGTGCCTCTATGTGAGCAGTGCCATGGGCAGATGAGCCTAAGCAATAGCCTTCATGGCTAGCTCCTTCTGCCTGCGAGCTATCTGCAGACGTCCACATTTTGTGAACAGGGCTGCCGGAGAACCCGGACACGGACTCTCAAAGCTACGTTTGAAGTTTGAGGTGGCAAGACAAGCAAGCAGCCCCACTCTCTATGCCTCTATGCGACCACTGCCATGGGCAGATGAGCCTGAGCAACAGCTTTCCATGTTAGCTCTTCTGGCTGCGAGCTATCTGCAGACGTTCGCATTTTTGGAGCAGGGCTGCCGGACACGCCCGGCACGGACTGCCAAAACTACGTTTGAAGTTTAAGGTGGCAAAAGAAGCAAGCAGCCCCAGTCTCTGTGCCTCTGTGTGAGCAGTGCCATGGGTAGATGAGGCTGAGCAACAGCTTTCCAGGCTGTCCCCTTTTGGCTCAGAGCTTTCTGCAGACGTTCGCATTTTCGTAGAAGGGCTGACGTTATGAGCCATGCACATACTCCCAAAGCTACGTTTGAAGTTTGAGGTGACAAGACAAGCAAGCAGCCCCAGTCTCTGTGCCTCTGTGCGAGCAGTGCCATGGGCAGATGAGGCTGAGAAACAGCTTTCCATGTTAGCTCTTTCTGGCTGCGAGCAATCTGCAGACGTTCGCATTTTGGGAAAACGGCTGCCGGAGAAGCCCGCACGGAGCTCCCCATTCCCAGGTTACATTTGAAGTTTCAGGTGGCAAGACAAGCAAGCAGCCCCAGTCTCTGTGCCTCTGTGTGAGCAGTTCCATGGGCAGATGAGGCTGAGCAACAGCTTTCCAGGCTGTCCCCTTTTGGCTCAGAGCTATCTGCAGACGTTCGCATTTTCGTAGAAGGGCTGACGTATGAGCCATGCACATACTCCCAAAGCTACGTTTGAAGTTTGAGGTGGCAAGACAAGCAAGCAGCCCCAGTCTCTGTGCCTCTGTGCGAGCAGTGCCATGGGCAGATGAGGCTGAGCAACAGCTTTCCAGACTAGCTCTTTCTGCCTGCGAGCTATCTGCAGATGTTCGCATTTTTGGAGAAGGGCTGCCGGAGAAGGCCGGCACGGACTACCTCATTCCCAGGTTACGTTTGAAGTTTGAGGTGGCAAGACAAGAAAGCAGCCCCAGTCTCTGTGCCTCTGTGTGAGCAGTGCCATGAGCAGATGAGCCTGAGCAACAGCTTTTCTGGGTAGCTCTTTCTGGCTGCGAGCAATCTGCAGACCTTTGCAATTTCGGAGCAGGGCTGCCGGAGACAGCCGGCACGAACACCCAAAGCTGCCTTTGAAGTTTGAGATGACAAAAAGAACCAAGCAACCCCAGTCTCTATGCCTCTGTGCGAGCAGTGCCATGGGCAGATGAGGCTGAGCAACAGCTTTCCATGTTAGCTCTTTCTGCCTGCGAGCTATCTGCAGTAGTTCGCATTTTGGGAGAAGGGCTGCCGGAGAAGCCCGGCACGGATCTCCCCATTCCCAGGCTACGTTTGAAGTTTGAGGTGGCAAGACAAGCAAGCAGCCCCAGTCTCTGTGCCTCTGTGCGAGCAGTGCCATGGGCAGATGAGGCTGAGAAACAGCTTTCCAGGCTGTCCCCTTTTGGCTGAGAACTATCTGCAGACGTTCACATTTTCAGAGCAGTGCTGCCGGAGAAGCCAGTACGGGACTCACAAAGATGCGTTGGAAGTTTGAGGTGGCAAGACAAGCAAGCAGCCCGAGTCTCTGTGCCTCTCTGTGAGCAGTGCCATGGCCAGATGAGGCTGAGCAACAGCTTTCCTAGCTGTCCCCTTTTGGATGAGACCTATCTGCAGATGTTCGAAATTTCGGAGCGGGCCTGCCGCAAACGCCCGGCAAGGACTCCCAAAGCTACGTTTGAATTTTGAGGTGGCAAGTCAAACAAGCAGCCTCAGTCTCTGTGCCTCTGTGTGAGCAGTGCCATGGGCAGATGAGCTTGAGCATCAGCTTTCTTGGCTACCTCTTTCTGGCTGCGAGCAATCTGCAGAAGTTTGCAATTTCGGAACAAGGCTGCCGGAGACAGCCGGCAAGGACCACCCCAGGCTACGTTTGAAGTTTGAGGTGGCAAGACAAGCAAGCAGCCCCAGTCTCTGTGCCTCTGTGCGAGCAGTGCCATGGGCAGATGAGGCTGAGCAACAGCTTTGAGGCTGTCCCCTTTTGGCTGAGACCTATCTGCAGACGTTCGCATTTTCGGAGCAGGGCTGCCGACTGCTAATGGCACGGACCTCCCCATTCCAAGGCTAAGTTTGAAGTTTGAGGTTGCAAGACAAGCAAGCAGCCCCAGTCTCTGTGCCTCTGTGTGAGCAGTGCCATGGGCAGATGACGCTGAGCAGCAGCTTTTCTGGCTAGCTCTTTCTGGCTGCAAGCAATCTGCAGACGTTTGCAATTTCGGAGAAGGGCTGCGGAGACAGCTGTCACGGACACCCAAAGCTACGTTTGAAGTTTGAGGTGGCAAGGCAAGCAAGCAGCCCCAGTCTCCGTGCCTCTGTGCGAGCATTGCCTTGGGCAGATGAGACTGAGAAACAGCTTTCCATGTTAGCTCATTCTGGCTGAGAGCTATCTGCAGTCATTTGCGTTTTGGGAACAGGGCTGCCGGAGAAGCCCGGCACGGACTCCCAAAGATGTGTTTGAAGTTTGAGGTGGCAAGACAAGCAAGCAGCCCCAGTCTCTGTGCCTCTGTGCGAGCAGTGCCATGGGCAGATGAGCCTGAGCAACAGCTTTGCAGGCTAGCTCTTTCTGCCTGTGAGGTATCTGCAGACGTTCGCATTTTCAGAGAAAGGCTGCCGGAGAAGCCCGGCACTTACTCCCAAAGCTGCGTTGGAAGTTTGGGGTGGCAAGACAAGCAAGCAGCCCCAGTCTCTGTGCCTCTGTGTGAGCAGTGCCATTGGAAGATGGGGCTGAGCAACAGCTTTCCAGGCTGTCCCTTTTGGGCTGAGACCTATCTGCAGACGTTCGCATTTTCGGAGCAGGGCTGCCGACTGCTCCTGGCACGGACCTCCCCATTCCAAGGCTAAGTTTGAAGTTTGAGGTGGCAAGACAAGCAAGCAGCCCCAGTCTCTGTGCCTCTGTGCGAGCAGTGCCATGGGCAGATGAGGCTTAGCGAAGCCTTCCTGGATGGCTTCTTCTGCCTGCGAGCTATCTGCAGTCGTTCCAGTTTTGGGAACAGGGCTGCCGGAGAAGACCGACATGGACCCCCAAAGCTGTGTTTGAAGTTTGAACTGGCAAGACAAGCAAGCAGCCCCAGTCTCTGTGCCTCTATGTGAGCAGTGCCATGGGCAGATGAGCCTAAGCAATAGCCTTCATGGCTAGCTCCTTCTGCCTGCGAGCTATCTGCAGACGTCCGCATTTTGTGAACAGGGCTGCCGGAGAACCCGGACACGGACTCTCAAAGCTACGTTTGAAGTTTGAGGTGGCAAGGCAAGCAAGCAGCCCCACTCTCTGTGCCTCTGTGCGACCACTGCCATGGGCAGATGAGCCTGAGCAACAGCTTTCCATGTTAGCTCTTCTGGCTGCGAGCTATCTGCAGACGTTCGCATTTTCGGAGCAGGGCTGCCGGACACGCTCGGCACGGACTCCCAAAACTACGTTTGAAGTTTAAGGTGGCAAGACAAGCAAGCAGCCCCAGTCTCTGTGCCTCTGTGCGAGCAGTGCCATGGGCAGATGAGGCTGAGAAACAGCTTTCCATGTTAGCTTTTCTGGCTGCGAGCAATCTGCAGACGTTCGCATTTTGGGAAAACGGCTGCCGGAGAAGCCTGCACGGAGCTCCCCATTCCCAGGCTACATTTGAAGTTTGAGGTGGCAAGACAAGCAAGCGGCCTCAGTCTCTGTGCCTCTGTGTGAGCAGTGCCGTGGGCAGATGACGCTGAGCAACAGCTTTTCTGGCTAGCTCTTTCTGGCTGCAAGCAATCTGCAGACGTTTGCAATTTCGGAGCAGGGCTGCGGAGACAGCCGTCACGGACACCCAAAGCTACGTTTGAAGTTTGAGGTGGCAAGACAAGCAAGCAGCCCCAGTCTCCATGCCTCTGTGCGAGCATTGCCTTGGGCAGATGAGACTGAGAAACAGCTTTCCATGTTAGCTCATTCTGGCTGCGAGCTATCTGCAGTCATTTGCGTTTTGGGAACAGGGCTGCCGGAGAAGCCCGGCACGGACTCCCAAAGATGTGTTTGAAGTTTGAGGTGGCAAGACAAGCAAGCAGCCCCAGTCTCTGTGCCTCTGTGCGAGCAGTGCCATGGGCAGATGAGCCTGAGCAACAGCTTTGCAGGCTAGCTCTTTCTGCCTGTGAGGTATCTGCAGACGTTCGCATTTTCAGAGAAAGGCTGCCGGAGAAGCCCGGCACTTACTCACAAAGCTGCGTTGGAAGTTTGGTTTGGCAAGACAAGCAAGCAGCCCCACTCTCTGTGCCTCTGTGCGAGCAGTGCCATGGGCAAATGAGGCTGAGCATTAGCTTACCAGGCTAGCTCTTTCTCCCTGCGAGGTATCTGCAGACGTTCGAATTTTCGGAGAAGGGTTTGCCGGAGAAGCCCGGCACTGATTCCCAAAATTGCGTTGGAAGTTTGAGGTGGCAAGACAAGCAAGCAGCCCCAGTCTCTGTGCCTCTGTGCGAGCAGGGCCATGGGCAGATGAGCTTGAGCATCAGCTTTCCAGGCTATCCCCTTTTGACTGAGAGCTATCTGCAGATTTTCGCTTTTTCGGAGCAGGGCTGCCGGACACGCCCGGCACGGACTCTCAAAGCTACGTTTGAAGTTTGAGGTGGCAAGACAAGTAAGAAGCACCAGTCTCTGTGCCTCAGTGCGCGCAGTGCCATGGGCAGATGAGGCTGAGCAACAGCTTTGAGGCTGTCCCCTTTTGGCTGAGACCTATCTGCAGACGTTCGCATTTTCGGAGCAGGGCTGCCGGACACGTCCGGCACGGACCTCCCCATTCCCAGGCTACGTTTGAAGTTTGAGGTGGCAAGACAAGCAAGCAGCCCCAGTCTCTGTGCCTCTGTGCGAGCAGTGCCATGGGCAGATGAGGCTTAGCGAAGCCTTCCTGGCTGGCTTCTTCTGCCTGCGAGCTATCTGCAGTCGTTCCAGTTTTGGGAACAGGGCTGCCGGAGAAGACCGACATGGACCCCCAAAGCTGTGTTTGAAGTTTGAACTGGCAAGACAAGCAAGCAGCCCCACTCTCTGTGCCTCTGTGTGAGCAGTGCCATGGGCAGATGAGGCTGAGCAACAGCTTTCCTGGCTAGCTCTTTCTGGCTGCGAGCAATCTGCAGACGTTTGAAATTTCGGAGCAGGGCTGCCGGAGATAGCCGGTACGGACACCGAAAGCTGTGTTTGAAGTTTGAGGTGGCAACACAAGAAAGCAGCCCCAGTCTCTGTGCCTCTATGTGAGCAGTGCCATGGGCCGATGAGCCTGAGCAATAGCCTTCTTGGCTAGCTCCTTCTGCCTGCGAGCTATCTGCAGACGTCCACATTTTGTGAACAGGGCTGCCGGAGAACCCGGACACGGACTCTCAAAGCTACGTTTGAAGTTTGAGGTGGCAAGGCAAGCAAGCAGCCCCACTCTCTATGCCTTTATGCGACCACTGCCATGGGCAGATGAGCCTGAGCAACAGCTTTCCCTGTTAGCTCTTCTGGCTGCGAGCTATCTGCAGACGTTCGCATTTTTGGAGCAGGGCTGCCGAACACGCCCGGCACGGACTCCCAAAACTACGTTTGAAGTTTAAGGTGGAAAAACAAGCAAGCAGCCCCAGTCTCTGTGCCTCTGTGTGAGCAGTGCCATGGGTAGATGAGGCTGAGCAACAGCTTTCCAGGCTGTCCCCTTTTGGCTCAGAGCTTTCTGCAGACGTTCGCATTTTCGTAGAAGGGCTGACGTATGAGCCATGCACATACTCCCAAAGCTACGTTTGAAGTTTGAGGTGACAAGACAAGCAAGCAGCCCCAGTCTCTGTGCCTCTGTGCGAGCAGTGCCATGGGCAGATGAGCCTGAGCAACAGCTTTGCAGGCTAGCTTTTTCTGCCTGCGAGGTATCTGCAGACGTTCGCATTTTCAGAGAAAGGCTGCCGGAGAAGCCCGGCACTTACTCCCAAAGCTGCGTTGGAAGTTTGGGGTGGCAAGACAAGCAAGCAGCCCCAGTCTCTGTGCCTCTGTGTGAGCAGTGCCATTGGAAGATGGGGCTGAGCAACAGCTTTCCAGGCTGTCCCCTTTGGGCTGAGACCTATCTGCAGACGTTCGCATTTTCGGAGCAGGGCTGCCGACTGCTCCTGGCACGGACCTCCCCATTCCAAGGCTAAGTTTGAAGTTTGAGGTGGCAAGACAAGCAAGCAGCCCCAGTCTCTGTGCCTCTGTGCGAGCAGTGCCATGGGCAGATGAGGCTTAGCGAAGCCTTCCTGGGTGGCTTCTTCTGCCTGCGAGCTATCCGCAGTCGTTCCAGTTTTGGGAACAGGGCTGCCGGAGAAGACCGACATGGACCCCCCAAAGCTGTGTTTGAAGTTTGAACTGGCAAGACAAGCAAGCAGCCCCACTCTCTGTGCCTCTGTGTGAGCAGTGCCATGGGCAGATGAGGCTGAGCAACAGCTTTCCTGGCTAGCTCTTTCTGGCTGCGAGCAATCTGCAGACGTTTGAAATTTCGGAGCAGGGCTGCCGGAGATAGCCGGTACGGACACCGAAAGCTGTGTTTGAAGTTTGAGGTGGCAACACAAGAAAGCAGCCCCAGTCTCTGTGCCTCTATGTGAGCAGTGCCATGGGCAGATGAGCCTAAGCAATAGCCTTCATGGCTAGCTCCTTCTGCCTGCGAGCTATCTGCAGACGTCCGCATTTTGTGAACAGGGCTGCCGGAGAACCCGGACACGGACTCTCAAAGCTACGTTTGAAGTTTGAGGTGGCAAGGCAAGCAAGGAGCCCCACTCTCTGTGCCTCTGTGCGACCACTGCCATGGGCAGATGAGCCTGAGCAACAGCTTTCCATGTTAGCTCTTCTGGCTGCGAGCTATCTGCAGACGTTCGCATTTTCGGAGCAGGGCTGCCGGACACGCTCGGCACGGACTCCCAAAACTACGTTTGAAGTTTAAGGTGGCAAGACAAGCAAGCAGCCCCAGTCTCTGTGCCTCTGTGCGAGCAGTGCCATGGGCAGATGAGGCTGAGAAACAGCTTTCCATGTTAGCTCTTTCTGGCTGCGAGCAATCTGCAGACGTTCGCATTTTGGGAAAACGGCTGCCGGAGAAGCCTGCACGGAGCTCCCCATTCCCAGGCTACATTTGAAGTTTGAGGTGGCAAGACAAGCAAGCGGCCTCAGTCTCTGTGCCTCTGTGTGAGCAGTGCCGTGGGCAGATGACGCTGAGCAACAGCTTTTCTGGCTAGCTCTTTCTGGCTGCAAGCAATCTGCAGACGTTTGCAATTTCGGAGCAGGGCTGCGGAGACAGCTGTCACGGACACCCAAAGCTACGTTTGAAGTTTGAGGTGGCAAGACAAGCAAGCAGCCCCAGTCTCCATGCCTCTGTGCGAGCATTGCCTTGGGCAGATGAGACTGAGAAACAGCTTTCCATGTTAGCTCATTCTGGCTGCGAGCTATCTGCAGTCATTTGCGTTTTGGGAACAGGGCTGCCGGAGAAGCCCGGCACGGACTCCCAAAGATGTGTTTGAAGTTTGAGGTGGCAAGACAAGCAAGCAGCCCCAGTCTCTGTGCCTCTGTGCGAGCAGTGCCATGGGCAGATGAGCCTGAGCAACAGCTTTGCAGGCTAGCTCTTTCTGCCTGCGAGGTATCTGCAGACGTTCGCATTTTCAGAGAAAGGCTGCCGGAGAAGCCCGGCACTTACTCACAAAGCTGCGTTGGAAGTTTGGTTTGGCAAGACAAGCAAGCAGCCCCACTCTCTGTGCCTCTGTGCGAGCAGTGCCATGGGCAAATGAGGCTGAGCATTAGCTTTCCAGGCTAGCTCTTTCTCCCTGCGAGGTATCTGCAGACGTTCGAATTTTCGGAGAAGGGTTTGCCGGAGAAGCTCGGCACTGATTCCCAAAATTGCGTTGGAAGTTTGAGGTGGCAAGACAAGCAAGCAGCCCCAGTCTCTGTGCCTCTGTGCGAGCAGGGCCATGGGCAGATGAGCTTGAGCATCAGCTTTCCAGGCTATCCCCTTTTGACTGAGAGCTATCTGCAGATTTTCGCTTTTTCGGAGCAGGGCTGCCGGACACGCCCGGCACGGACTCCCAAAGCTACGTTTGAAGTTTGAGGTGGCAAGACAAGTAAGAAGCACCAGTCTCTGTGCCTCAGTGCGCGCAGTGCCATGGGCAGATGAGGCTGAGCAACAGCTTTGAGGCTGTCCCCTTTTGGCTGAGACCTATCTGCAGACGTTCGCATTTTCGGAGCAGGGCTGCCGGACACGTCCGGCACGGACCTCCCCATTCCCAGGCTACGTTTGAAGTTTGAGGTGGCAAGACAAGCAAGCAGCCCCAGTCTCTGTGCCTCTGTGCGAGCAGTGCCATGGGCAGATGAGGCTTAGCGAAGCCTTCCTGGATGGCTTCTTCTGCCTGCGAGCTATCTGCAGTCGTTCCAGTTTTGGGAACAGGGCTGCCGGAGAAGACCGACATGGACCCCCAAAGCTGTGTTTGAAGTTTGAACTGGCAAGACAAGCAAGCAGCCCCACTCTCTGTGCCTCTGTGTGAGCAGTGCCATGGGCAGATGAGGCTGAGCAACAGCTTTCCTGGCTAGCTCTTTCTGGCTGCGAGCAATCTGCAGACGTTTGAAATTTCGGAGCAGGGCTGCCGGAGATAGCCGGTACGGACACCGAAAGCTGTGTTTGAAGTTTGAGGTGGCAACACAAGAAAGCAGCCCCAGTCTCTGTGCCTCTATGTGAGCAGTGCCATGGGCAGATGAGCCTGAGCAATAGCCTTCTTGGCTAGCTCCTTCTGCCTGCGAGCTATCTGCAGACGTCCACATTTTGTGAACAGGGCTGCCGGAGAACCCGGACACGGACTCTCAAAGCTACGTTTGAAGTTTGAGGTGGCAAGACAAGCAAGCAGCCCCACTCTCTATGCCTCTATGCGACCACTGCCATGGGCAGATGAGCCTGAGCAACAGCTTTCCATGTTAGCTCTTCTGGCTGCGAGCTATCTGCAGACGTTCGCATTTTCAGAGAAAGGCTGCCGGAGAAGCCCGGCACTTACTCCCAAAGCTGCGTTGGAAGTTTGGGGTGGCAAGACAAGCAAGCAGCCCCAGTCTCTGTGCCTCTGTGTGAGCAGTGCCATTGGAAGATGGGGCTGAGCAACAGCTTTCCAGGCTATCCCCTTTGGGCTGAGACCTATCTGCAGACGTTCGCATTTTCGGAGCAGGGCTGCCGACTGCTCCTGGCACGGACCTCCCCATTCCAAGGCTAAGTTTGAAGTTTGAGGTTGCAAGACAAGCAAGCAGCCCCAGTCTCTGTGCCTCTGTGCGAGCAGTGCCATGGGCAGATGAGGCTTAGCGAAGCCTTCCTGGCTGGCTTCTTCTGCCTGCGAGCTATCTGCAGTCGTTCCAGTTTTGGGAACAGGGCTGCCGGAGAAGACCGACATGGACCCCCAAAGCTGTGTTTGAAGTTTGAACTGGCAAGACAAGCAAGCAGCCCCACTCTCTGTGCCTCTGTGTGAGCAGTGCCATGGGCAGATGAGGCTGAGCAACAGCTTTCCTGGCTAGCTCTTTCTGGCTGCGAGCAATCTGCAGACGTTTGAAATTTCGGAGCAGGGCTGCCGGAGATAGCCGGTACGGACACCGAAAGCTGTGTTTGAAGTTTGAGGTGGCAACACAAGAAAGCAGCCCCAGTCTCTGTGCCTCTATGTGAGCAGTGCCATGGGCAGATGAGCCTGAGCAATAGCCTTCTTGGCTAGCTCCTTCTGCCTGCGAGCTATCTGCAGACGTTCACATTTTGTGAACAGGGCTGCCGGAGAACCCGGACACGGACTCTCAAAGCTACGTTTGAAGTTTGAGGTGGCAAGACAAGCAAGCAGCCCCACTCTCTATGCCTTTATGCGACCACTGCCATGGGCAGATGAGCCTGAGCAACAGCTTTCCATGTTAGCTCTTCTGGCTGCGAGCTATCTGCAGACGTTCGCATTTTCGGAGCAGGGCTGCCGGACACGCCCGGCACGGACTCCCAAAACTACGTTTGAAGTTTAAGGTGGCAAAAGAAGCAAGCAGCCCCAGTCTCTGTGCCTCTGTGTGAGCAGTTCCATGGGCAGATGAGGCTGAGCAACAGCTTTCCAGGCTGTCCCCTTTTGGCTCAGAGCTATCTGCAGACGTTCGCATTTTCGTAGAAGGGCTGACGTATGAGCCATGCACATACTCCCAAAGCTACGTTTGAAGTTTGAGGTGGCAAGACAAGCAAGCAGCCCCAGTCTCTGTGCCTCTGTGCGAGCAGTGCCATGGGCAGATGAGGCTGAGCAACAGCTTTCCAGACTAGCTCTTTCTGCCTGCGAGCTATCTGCAGATGTTCGCTTTTTCGGAGAAGGGCTGCCGGAGAAGGCCGGCACGGACTACCTCATTCCAAGGTTACGTTTGAAGTTTGAGGTGGCAAGACAAGAAAGCAGCCCCAGTCTCTGTGCCTCTGTGTGAGCAGTGCCATGAGCAGATGAGCCTGAGCAACAGCTTTTCTGGGTAGCTCTTTCTGGCTGCGAGCAATCTGCAGAAGTTTGCAATTTCGGAACAAGGCTGCCGGAGACAGCCGGCAAGGACCACCCCAGGCTACGTTTGAAGTTTGAGGTGGCAAGACAAGCAAGCAGCCCCAGTCTCTGTGCCTCTGTGCGAGCAGTGCCATTTGCAGATGAGGCTGAGCAACAGCTTTGAGGCTGTCCCCTTTTGGCTGAGACCTATCTGCAGACGTTCGCATTTTCGGAGCAGGGCTGCCGACTGCTCCTGGCACGGACCTCCCCATTCCAAGGCTAAGTTTGAAGTTTGAGGTTGCAAGACAAGCAAGCAGCCCCAGTCTCTGTGCCTCTGTGTGAGCAGTGCCATGGGCAGATGACGCTGAGCAGCAGCTTTTCTGGCTAGCTCTTTCTGGCTGCAAGCAATCTGCAGACGTTTGCAATTTCGGAGAAGGGCTGCGGAGACAGCTGTCACGGACACCCAAAGCTACGTTTGAAGTTTGAGGTGGCAAGGCAAGCAAGTAGCCCCAGTCTCCGTGCCTCTGTGCGAGCATTGCCTTGGGCAGATGAGACTGAGAAACAGCTTTCCATGTTACCTCATTCTGGCTGCGAGCTATCTGCAGACATTTACGTTTTGGGAACAGGGGTGCCGGAGAAGCCCTGCACGGACTCCCAAAGATGTGTTTGAAGTTTCAGGTGGCAAGACAAGCAAGCAGCCCCAGTCTCTGTGCCTCTGTGCGAGCAGTGCCATGGGCAGATGAGCCTGAGCAACAGCTTTGCAGGCTAGCTCTTTCTGCCTGCGAGGTATCTGCAGAGGTTCGCATTTTCAGAGAAAGGCTGCCGGAGAAGCCCGGCACTTACTCCCAAAGCTGCGTTGGAAGTTTGGGGTGGCAAGACAAGCAAGCAGCCCCAGTCTCTGTGCCTCTGTGTGAGCAGTGCCATTGGAAGATGGGGCTGAGCAACAGCTTTCCAGGCTGTCCCTTTTGGGCTGAGACCTATCTGCAGACGTTCGCATTTTCGGAGCAGGGCTGCCGACTGCTCCTGGCACGGACCTCCCCATTCCAAGGCTAAGTTTGAAGTTTGAGGTTGCAAGACAAGCAAGCAGCCCCAGTCTCTTTGCCTCTGTGTGAGCAATGCCATGGGCAGATGAGGCTGAGCAACAGCTTTCCTGGCAAGCTCTTTCTGGCTGCGAGCAATCTGCAGACGTTTGAAATTTCGGAGCAGGGCTGCCGGAGATAGCCGGTACGGACACCGAAAGCTGTGTTTGAAGTTTGAGGTAGCAACACAAGAAAGCAGCCCCAGTCTCTGTGCCTCTATGTGAGCAGTGCCATGGGCAGATGAGCCTAAGCAATAGCCTTCATGGCTAGCTCCTTCTGCCTGCGAGCTATCTGCAGACGTCCGCATTTTGTGAACAGGGCTGCCGGAGAACCCGGACACGGACTCTCAAATCTACGTTTGAAGTTTGAGGTGGCAAGGCAAGCAAGGAGCCCCACTCTCTGTGCCTCTGTGCGACCACTGCCATGGGCAGATGAGCCTGAGCAACAGCTTTCCATGTTAGCTCTTCTGGCTGCGAGCTATCTGCAGACGTTCGCATTTTCGGAGCAGGGCTGCCGGACACGCTCGGCACGGACTCCCAAAACTACGTTTGAAGTTTAAGGTGGCAAGACAAGCAAGCAGCCCCAGTCTCTGTGCCTCTGTGCGAGCAGTGCCATGGGCAGATGAGGCTGAGAAACAGCTTTCCATGTTAGCTCTTTCTGGCTGCGAGCAATCTGCAGACGTTCGCATTTTGGGAAAACGGCTGCCGGAGAAGCCTGCACGGAGCTCCCCATTCCCAGGCTACATTTGAAGTTTGAGGTGGCAAGACAAGCAAGCGGCCTCAGTCTCTGTGCCTCTGTGTGAGCAGTGCCGTGGGCAGATGACGCTGAGCAACAGCTTTTCTGGCTAGCTCTTTCTGGCTGCAAGCAATCTGCAGACGTTTGCAATTTCGGAGCAGGGCTGCGGAGACAGCCGTCACGGACACCCAAAGCTACGTTTGAAGTTTGAGGTGGCAAGACAAGCAAGCAGCCCCAGTCTCCGTGCCTCTGTGCGAGCATTGCCTTGGGCAGATGAGACTGAGAAACAGCTTTCCATGTTAGCTCATTCTGGCTGCGAGCTATCTGCAGTCATTTGCGTTTTGGGAACAGGGCTGCCGGAGAAGCCCGGCACGGACTCCCAAAGATGTGTTTGAAGTTTGAGGTGGCAAGACAAGCAAGCAGCCCCAGTCTCTGTGCCTCTGTGCGAGCAGTGCCATGGGCAGATGAGCCTGAGCAACAGCTTTGCAGTCTAGCTCTTTCTGCCTGCGAGGTATCTGCAGACGTTCGCATTTTCAGAGAAAGGCTGCCGGAGAAGCCCGGCACTTACTCCCAAAGCTGCGTTGGAAGTTTGGGGTGGCAAGACAAGCAAGCAGCCCCAGTCTCTGTGCCTCTGTGTGAGCAGTGCCATTGGAAGATGGGGCTGAGCAACAGCTTTCCAGGCTGTCCCCTTTGGGCTGAGACCTATCTGCAGACATTCGCATTTTCGGAGCAGGGCTGCCGACTGCTCCTGGCACGGACCTCCCCATTCCAAGGCTAAGTTTGAAGTTTGAGGTGGCAAGACAAGCAAGCAGCCCCAGTCTCTGTGCCTCTGTGCGAGCAGTGCCATGGGCAGATGAGGCTTAGCGAAGCCTTCCTGGCTGGCTTCTTCTGCCTGCGAGCTATCTGCAGTCGTTCCAGTTTTGGGAACAGGGCTGCCGGAGAAGACCGACATGGACCCCCAAAGCTGTGTTTGAAGTTTGAACTGGCAAGACAAGCAAGCAGCCCCACTCTCTGTGCCTCTGTGTGAGCAGTGCCATGGGCAGATGAGGCTGAGCAACAGCTTTCCTGGCTAGCTCTTTCTGGCTGCGAGCAATCTGCAGACGTTTGAAATTTCGGAGCAGGGCTGCCGGAGATAGCCGGTACGGACACCGAAAGCTGTGTTTGAAGTTTGAGGTGGCAACACAAGAAAGCAGCCCCAGTCTCTGTGCCTCTATGTGAGCAGTGCCATGGGCAGATGAGCCTGAGCAATAGCCTTCTTGGCTAGCTCCTTCTGCCTGCGAGCTATCTGCAGACGTCCACATTTTGTGAACAGGGCTGCCGGAGAACCCGGACACGGACTCTCAAAGCTACGTTTGAAGTTTGAGGTGGCAAGACAAGCAAGCAGCCCCACTCTCTATGCCTTTATGCGACCACTGCCATGGGCAGATGAGCCTGAGCAACAGCTTTCCATGTTAGCTCTTCTGGCTGCGAGCTATCTGCAGACGTTCGCATTTTCGGAGCAGGGCTGCCGGACACGCCCGGCACGGACTGCCAAAACTACGTTTGAAGTTTAAGGTGGCAAAAGAAGCAAGCAGCCCCAGTCTCTGTGCCTCTGTGTGAGCAGTGCCATGGGTATATGAGGCTGAGCAACAGCTTTCCAGGCTGTCCCCTTTTGGCTCAGAGCTTTCTGCAGACGTTCGCATTTTCGTAGAAGGGCTGACGTATGAGCCATGCACATACTCCCAAATCTACGTTTGAAGTTTGAGGTGACAAGACAAGCAAGCAGCCCCAGTCTCTGTGCCTCTGTGCGAGCAGTGCCATGGGCAGATGAGGCTGAGAAACAGCTTTCCATGTTAGCTCTTTCTGGCTGCGAGCAATCTGCAGACGTTCGCATTTTGGGAACAGGGCTGCCGGAGAAGCCCGGCACGGACTCCCAAAGATGTGTTTGAAGTTTCAGGTGGCAAGACAAGCAAGCAGCCCCAGTCTCTGTGCCTCTGTGCGAGCAGTGCCATGGGCAGATGAGCCTGAGCAACAGCTTTGCAGGCTAGCTCTTTCTGCCTGCGAGGTATCTGCAGACGTTCGCATTTTCAGAGAAAGGCTGCCGGAGAAGCCCGGCACTTACTCCCAAAGCTGCGTTGGAAGTTTGGGGTGGCAAGACAAGCAAGCAGCCCCAGTCTCTGTGCCTCTGTGTGAGCAGTGCCATTGGAAGATGGGGCTGAGCAACAGCTTTCCAGGCTGTCCCTTTTGGGCTGAGACCTATCTGCAGACGTTCGCATTTTCGGAGCAGGGCTGCCGACTGCTCCTGGCACGGACCTCCCCATTCCAAGGCTAAGTTTGAAGTTTGAGGTTGCAAGACAAGCAAGCAGCCCCAGTCTCTGTGCCTCTGTGCGAGCAGTGCCATGGGCAGATGAGGCTTAGCGAAGCCTTCCTGGATGGCTTCTTCTGCCTGCGAGCTATCTGCAGTCGTTCCAGTTTTGGGAACAGGGCTCCCGGAGAAGACCGACATGGACCCCCAAAGCTGTGTTTGAAGTTTAAACTGGCAAGACAAGCAAGCAGCCCCAGTCTCTGTGCCTCTGTGCGAGCAGTGCCATGGGCAGATGAGGCTGAGCAACAGCTTTCCAGACTAGCTCTTTCTGCCTGCGAGCTATCTGCAGATGTTCGCATTTTCGGAGAAGGGCTGCCGGAGAAGGCCGACACGGACTACCTCATTCCCAGGTTACGTTTGAAGTTTGAGGTGGCAAGACAAGAAAGCAGCCCCAGTCTCTGTGCCTCTGTGTGAGCAGTGCCATGAGCAGATGAGCCTGAGCAACAGCTTTTCTGGGTAGCTCTTTCTGGCTGCGAGCAATCTGCAGACCTTTGCAATTTCGGAGCAGGGCTGCCGGAGACAGCCGGCACGAACACCCAAAGCTGCCTTTGAAGTTTGAGATGACAAAAAGAACCAAGCAACCCCAGTCTCTATGCCTCTGTGCGAGCAGTGCCATGGGCAGATGAGGCTGAGCAACAGCTTTCCATGTTAGCTCTTTCTGCCTGCGAGCTATCTGCAGTAGTTCGCATTTTGGGAGAAGGGCTGCCGGAGAAGCCCGGCACGGATCTCCCCATTCCCAGGCTACGTTTGAAGTTTGAGGTGGCAAGACAAGCAAGCAGCCCCAGTCTCTGTGCCTCTGTGCGAGCAGTGCCATGGGCAGATGAGGCTGAGAAACAGCTTTCCAGGCTGTCCCCTTTTGGCTGAGAACTATCTGCAGACGTTCACATTTTCAGAGCAGTGCTGCCGGAGAAGCCAGTACGGGACTCACAAAGATGCGTTGGAAGTTTGAGGTGGCAAGACAAGCAAGCAGCCCCAGTCTCTGTGCCTCTGTGTGAGCAGTGCCATGGCCAGATGAGGCTGAGCAACAGCTTTCCTAGCTGTCCCCTTTTGGATGAGACCTATCTGCAGATGTTCGAAATTTCGGAGCGGGCATGCCGCAAACGCCCGGCAAGGACTCCCAAAGCTACGTTTGAATTTTGAGGTGGCAAGTCAAACAAGCAGCCTCAGTCTCTGTGCCTCTCTGTGAGCAGTGCCATGGGCAGATGAGCTTGAGCATCAGCTTTCTTGGCTACCTCTTTCTGCCTGCGAGCAATCTGCAGAAGTTTGCAATTTCGGAACAAGGCTGCCGGAGACAGCCGGCAAGGACCACCCCAGGCTACGTTTGAAGTTTGAGGTGGCAAGACAAGCAAGCAGCCCCAGTCTCTGTGCCTCTGTGTGAGCAATGCCATGGGCAGATGAGGCTGAGCAACAGCTTTCCTGGCAAGCTCTTTCTGGCTGCGAGCAATCTGCAGACGTTTGAAATTTCGGAGCAGGGCTGCCGGAGATAGCCGGTACGGACACCGAAAGCTGTGTTTGAAGTTTGAGGTAGCAACACAAGAAAGCAGCCCCAGTCTCTGTGCCTCTATGTGAGCAGTGCCATGGGCAGATGAGCCTAAGCAATAGCCTTCATGGCTAGCTCCTTCTGCCTGCGAGCTATCTGCAGACGTCCGCATTTTGTGAACAGGGCTGCCGGAGAACCCGGACACGGACTCTCAAAGCTACGTTTGAAGTTTGAGGTGGCAAGGCAAGCAAGGAGCCCCACTCTCTGTGCCTCTGTGCGACCACTGCCATGGGCAGATGAGCCTGAGCAACAGCTTTCCATGTTAGCTCTTCTGGCTGCGAGCTATCTGCAGACGTTCGCATTTTCGGAGCAGGGCTGCCGGACACGCTCGGCACGGACTCCCAAAACTACGTTTGAAGTTTAAGGTGGCAAGACAAGCAAGCAGCCCCAGTCTCTGTGCCTCTGTGCGAGCAGTGCCATGGGCAGATGAGGCTGAGAAACAGCTTTCCATGTTAGCTCTTTCTGGCTGCGAGCAATCTGCAGACGTTCGCATTTTGGGAAAACGGCTGCCGGAGAAGCCTGCACGGAGCTCCCCATTCCCAGGCTACATTTGAAGTTTGAGGTGGCAAGACAAGCAAGCGGCCTCAGTCTCTGTGCCTCTGTGTGAGCAGTGCCGTGGGCAGATGACGCTGAGCAACAGCTTTTCTGGCTAGCTCTTTCTGGCTGCAAGCAATCTGCAGACGTTTGCAATTTCGGAGCAGGGCTGCGGAGACAGCCGTCACGGACACCCAAAGCTACGTTTGAAGTTTGAGGTGGCAAGACAAGCAAGCAGCCCCAGTCTCCGTGCCTCTGTGCGAGCATTGCCTTGGGCAGATGAGACTGAGAAACAGCTTTCCATGTTAGCTCATTCTGGCTGCGAGCTATCTGCAGTCATTTGCGTTTTGGGAACAGGGCTGCCGGAGAAGCCCGGCACGGACTCCCAAAGATGTGTTTGAAGTTTGAGGTGGCAAGACAAGCAAGCAGCCCCAGTCTCTGTGCCTCTGTGCGAGCAGTGCCATGGGCAGATGAGCCTGAGCAACAGCTTTGCAGTCTAGCTCTTTCTGCCTGCGAGGTATCTGCAGACGTTCGCATTTTCAGAGAAAGGCTGCCGGAGAAGCCCGGCACTTACTCCCAAAGCTGCGTTGGAAGTTTGGGGTGGCAAGACAAGCAAGCAGCCCCAGTCTCTGTGCCTCTGTGTGAGCAGTGCCATTGGAAGATGGGGCTGAGCAACAGCTTTCCAGGCTGTCCCCTTTGGGCTGAGACCTATCTGCAGACATTCGCATTTTCGGAGCAGGGCTGCCGACTGCTCCTGGCACGGACCTCCCCATTCCAAGGCTAAGTTTGAAGTTTGAGGTGGCAAGACAAGCAAGCAGCCCCAGTCTCTGTGCCTCTGTGCGAGCAGTGCCATGGGCAGATGAGGCTTAGCGAAGCCTTCCTGGCTGGCTTCTTCTGCCTGCGAGCTATCTGCAGTCGTTCCAGTTTTGGGAACAGGGCTGCCGGAGAAGACCGACATGGACCCCCAAAGCTGTGTTTGAAGTTTGAACTGGCAAGACAAGCAAGCAGCCCCACTCTCTGTGCCTCTGTGTGAGCAGTGCCATGGGCAGATGAGGCTGAGCAACAGCTTTCCTGGCTAGCTCTTTCTGGCTGCGAGCAATCTGCAGACGTTTGAAATTTCGGAGCAGGGCTGCCGGAGATAGCCGGTACGGACACCGAAAGCTGTGTTTGAAGTTTGAGGTGGCAAGACAAGCAAGCAGCCCCACTCTCTATGCCTTTATGCGACCACTGCCATGGGCAGATGAGCCTGAGCAACAGCTTTCCATGTTAGCTCTTCTGGCTGCGAGCTATCTGCAGACGTTCGCATTTTCGGAGCAGGGCTGCCGGACACGCCCGGCACGGACTGCCAAAACTACGTTTGAAGTTTAAGGTGGCAAAAGAAGCAAGCAGCCCCAGTCTCTGTGCCTCTGTGTGAGCAGTGCCATGGGTATATGAGGCTGAGCAACAGCTTTCCAGGCTGTCCCCTTTTGGCTCAGAGCTTTCTGCAGACGTTCGCATTTTCGTAGAAGGGCTGACGTATGAGCCATGCACATACTCCCAAATCTACGTTTGAAGTTTGAGGTGACAAGACAAGCAAGCAGCCCCAGTCTCTGTGCCTCTGTGCGAGCAGTGCCATGGGCAGATGAGGCTGAGAAACAGCTTTCCATGTTAGCTCTTTCTGGCTGCGAGCAATCTGCAGACGTTCGCATTTTGGGAACAGGGCTGCCGGAGAAGCCCGGCACGGACTCCCAAAGATGTGTTTGAAGTTTCAGGTGGCAAGACAAGCAAGCAGCCCCAGTCTCTGTGCCTCTGTGCGAGCAGTGCCATGGGCAGATGAGCCTGAGCAACAGCTTTGCAGGCTAGCTCTTTCTGCCTGCGAGGTATCTGCAGACGTTCGCATTTTCAGAGAAAGGCTGCCGGAGAAGCCCGGCACTTACTCCCAAAGCTGCGTTGGAAGTTTGGGGTGGCAAGACAAGCAAGCAGCCCCAGTCTCTGTGCCTCTGTGTGAGCAGTGCCATTGGAAGATGGGGCTGAGCAACAGCTTTCCAGGCTGTCCCTTTTGGGCTGAGACCTATCTGCAGACGTTCGCATTTTCGGAGCAGGGCTGCCGACTGCTCCTGGCACGGACCTCCCCATTCCAAGGCTAAGTTTGAAGTTTGAGGTTGCAAGACAAGCAAGCAGCCCCAGTCTCTGTGCCTCTGTGCGAGCAGTGCCATGGGCAGATGAGGCTTAGCGAAGCCTTCCTGGATGGCTTCTTCTGCCTGCGAGCTATCTGCAGTCGTTCCAGTTTTGGGAACAGGGCTCCCGGAGAAGACCGACATGGACCCCCAAAGCTGTGTTTGAAGTTTAAACTGGCAAGACAAGCAAGCAGCCCCAGTCTCTGTGCCTCTGTGCGAGCAGTGCCATGGGCAGATGAGGCTGAGCAACAGCTTTCCAGACTAGCTCTTTCTGCCTGCGAGCTATCTGCAGATGTTCGCATTTTCGGAGAAGGGCTGCCGGAGAAGGCCGACACGGACTACCTCATTCCCAGGTTACGTTTGAAGTTTGAGGTGGCAAGACAAGAAAGCAGCCCCAGTCTCTGTGCCTCTGTGTGAGCAGTGCCATGAGCAGATGAGCCTGAGCAACAGCTTTTCTGGGTAGCTCTTTCTGGCTGCGAGCAATCTGCAGACCTTTGCAATTTCGGAGCAGGGCTGCCGGAGACAGCCGGCACGAACACCCAAAGCTGCCTTTGAAGTTTGAGATGACAAAAAGAACCAAGCAACCCCAGTCTCTATGCCTCTGTGCGAGCAGTGCCATGGGCAGATGAGGCTGAGCAACAGCTTTCCATGTTAGCTCTTTCTGCCTGCGAGCTATCTGCAGTAGTTCGCATTTTGGGAGAAGGGCTGCCGGAGAAGCCCGGCACGGATCTCCCCATTCCCAGGCTACGTTTGAAGTTTGAGGTGGCAAGACAAGCAAGCAGCCCCAGTCTCTGTGCCTCTGTGCGAGCAGTGCCATGGGCAGATGAGGCTGAGAAACAGCTTTCCAGGCTGTCCCCTTTTGGCTGAGAACTATCTGCAGACGTTCACATTTTCAGAGCAGTGCTGCCGGAGAAGCCAGTACGGGACTCACAAAGATGCGTTGGAAGTTTGAGGTGGCAAGACAAGCAAGCAGCCCCAGTCTCTGTGCCTCTGTGTGAGCAGTGCCATGGCCAGATGAGGCTGAGCAACAGCTTTCCTAGCTGTCCCCTTTTGGATGAGACCTATCTGCAGATGTTCGAAATTTCGGAGCGGGCATGCCGCAAAAGCCCGGCAAGGACTCCCAAAGCTACGTTTGAATTTTGAGGTGGCAAGTCAAACAAGCAGCCTCAGTCTCTGTGCCTCTCTGTGAGCAGTGCCATGGGCAGATGAGCTTGAGCATCAGCTTTCTTGGCTACCTCTTTCTGCCTGCGAGCAATCTGCAGAAGTTTGCAATTTCGGAACAAGGCTGCCGGAGACAGCCGGCAAGGACCACCCCAGGCTACGTTTGAAGTTTGAGGTGGCAAGACAAGCAAGCAGCCCCAGTCTCTGTGCCTCTGTGCGAGCAGTGCCATGGGCAGATGAGGCTGAGCAACAGCTTTGAGGCTGTCCCCTTTTGGCAGAGACCTATCTGCAGACGTTCGCATTTTCGGAGCAGGGCTGCCGACTGCTCCTGGCACGGACCTCCCCATTCCAAGGCTAAGTTTGAAGTTTGAGGTTGCAAGACAAGTAAGCAGCCCCAGTCTCTGTGCCTCTGTGTGAGCAGTGCCATCGGCAGATGACGCTGAGCAGCAGCTTTTCTGGCTAGCTCTTTCTGGCTGCAAGCAATCTGCAGACGTTTGCAATTTCGGAGAAGGGCTGCGGAGACAGCTGTCACGGACACCCAAAGCTACGTTTGAAGTTTGAGGTGGCAAGGCAAGCAAGTAGCCCCAGTCTCCGTGCCTCTGTGCAAGCATTGCCTTGGGCAGATGAGACTGAGAAACAGCTTTCCATGTTACCTCATTCTGGCTGCGAGCTATCTGCAGACATTTACGTTTTGGGAACAGGGGTGCCGGAGAAGCCCTGCACGGACTCCCAAAGATGTGTTTGAAGTTTCAGGTGGCAAGACAAGCAAGCAGCCCCAGTCTCTGTGCCTCTGTGCGAGCAGTGCCATGGGCAGATGAGCCTGAGCAACAGCTTTGCAGGCTAGCTCTTTCTGCCTGCGAGGTATCTGCAGACGTTCGCATTTTCAGAGAAAGGCTGCCGGAGAAGCCCGGCACTTACTCCCAAAGCTGCGTTGGAAGTTTGGGGTGGCAAGACAAGCAAGCAGCCCCAGTCTCTGTGCCTCTGTGTGAGCAGTGCCATTGGAAGATGGGGCTGAGCAACAGCTTTCCAGACTGTCCCTTTTGGGCTGAGACCTATCTGCAGACGTTCGCATTTTCGGAGCAGGGCTGCCGACTGCTCCTGGCACGGACCTCCCCATTCCAAGGCTAAGTTTGAAGTTTGAGGTTGCAAGACAAGCAAGCAGCCCCAGTCTCTGTGCCTCTGTGTGAGCAATGCCATGGGCAGATGAGGCTGAGCAACAGCTTTCCTGGCAAGCTCTTTCTGGCTGCGAGCAATCTGCAGACGTTTGAAATTTCGGAGCAGGGCTGCCGGAGATAGCCGGTACGGACACCGAAAGCTGTGTTTGAAGTTTGAGGTAGCAACACAAGAAAGCAGCCCCAGTCTCTGTGCCTCTATGTGAGCAGTGCCATGGGCAGATGAGCCTAAGCAATAGCCTTCATGGCTAGCTCCTTCTGCCTGCGAGCTATCTGCAGACGTCCGCATTTTGTGAACAGGGCTGCCGGAGAACCCGGACACGGACTCTCAAAGCTACGTTTGAAGTTTGAGGTGGCAAGGCAAGCAAGGAGCCCCACTCTCTGTGCCTCTGTGCGACCACTGCCATGGGCAGATGAGCCTGAGCAACAGCTTTCCATGTTAGCTCTTCTGGCTGCGAGCTATCTGCAGACGTTCGCATTTTTGGAGCAGGGCTGCCGGACACGCTCGGCACGGACTCCCAAAACTACGTTTGAAGTTTAAGGTGGCAAGACAAGCAAGCAGCCCCAGTCTCTGTGCCTCTGTGCGAGCAGTGCCATGGGCAGATGAGGCTGAGAAACAGCTTTCCATGTTAGCTCTTTCTGGCTGCGAGCAATCTGCAGACGTTCGCATTTTGGGAAAACGGCTGCCGGAGAAGCCTGCACGGAGCTCCCCATTCCCAGGCTACATTTGAAGTTTGAGGTGGCAAGACAAGCAAGCGGCCTCAGTCTCTGTGCCTCTGTGTGAGCAGTGCCGTGGGCAGATGACGCTGAGCAACAGCTTTTCTGGCTAGCTCTTTCTGGCTGCAAGCAATCTGCAGACGTTTGCAATTTCGGAGCAGGGCTGCGGAGACAGCCGTCACGGACACCCAAAGCTACGTTTGAAGTTTGAGGTGGCAAGACAAGCAAGCAGCCCCAGTCTCCGTGCCTCTGTGCGAGCATTGCCTTGGGCAGATGAGACTGAGAAACAGCTTTCCATGTTAGCTCATTCTGGCTGCGAGCTATCTGCAGTCATTTGCGTTTTGGGAACAGGGCTGCCGGAGAAGCCCGGCACGGACTCCCAAAGATGTGTTTGAAGTTTGAGGTGGCAAGACAAGCAAGCAGCCCCAGTCTCTGTGCCTCTGTGCGAGCAGTGCCATGGGCAGATGAGCCTGAGCAACAGCTTTGCAGGCTAGCTCTTTCTGCCTGCGAGGTATCTGCAGACGTTCGCATTTTCAGAGAAAGGCTGCCGGAGAAGCCCGGCACTTACTCCCAAAGCTGCGTTGGAAGTTTGGGGTGGCAAGACAAGCAAGCAGCCCCAGTCTCTGTGCCTCTGTGTGAGCAGTGCCATTGGAAGATGGGGCTGAGCAACAGCTTTCCAGGCTGTCCCCTTTGGGCTGAGACCTATCTGCAGACGTTCGCATTTTCGGAGCAGGGCTGCCGACTGCTCCTGGCACGGACCTCCCCATTCCAAGGCTAAGTTTGAAGTTTGAGGTGGCAAGACAAGCAAGCAGCCCCAGTCTCTGTGCCTCTGTGCGAGCAGTGCCATGGGCAGATGAGGCTTAGCGAAGCCTTCCTGGCTGGCTTCTTCTGCCTGCGAGCTATCTGCAGTCGTTCCAGTTTTGGGAACAGGGCTGCCGGAGAAGACCGACATGGACCCCCAAAGCTGTGTTTGAAGTTTGAACTGGCAAGACAAGCAAGCAGCCCCACTCTCTGTGCCTCTGTGTGAGCAGTGCCATGGGCAGATGAGGCTGAGCAACAGCTTTCCTGGCTAGCTCTTTCTGGCTGCGAGCAATCTGCAGACGTTTGAAATTTCGGAGCAGGGCTGCCGGAGATAGCCGGTACGGACACCGAAAGCTGTGTTTGAAGTTTGAGGTGGCAACACAAGAAAGCAGCCCCAGTCTCTGTGCCTCTATGTGAGCAGTGCCATGGGCAGATGAGCCTGAGCAATAGCCTTCTTGGCTAGCTCCTTCTGCCTGCGAGCTATCTGCAGACGTTCACATTTTGTGAACAGGGCTGCCGGAGAACCCGGACACGGACTCTCAAAGCTACGTTTGAAGTTTGAGGTGGCAAGACAAGCAAGCAGCCCCACTCTCTATGCCTTTATGCGACCACTGCCATGGGCAGATGAGCCTGAGCAACAGCTTTCCATGTTAGCTCTTCTGGCTGCGAGCTATCTGCAGACGTTCGCATTTTCGGAGCAGGGCTGCCGGACACGCCCGGCACGGACTGCCAAAACTACGTTTGAAGTTTAAGGTGGCAAAAGAAGCAGGCAGCCCCAGTCTCTGTGCCTCTGTGTGAGCAGTGCCATGGGTATATGAGGCTGAGCAACAGCTTTCCAGGCTGTCCCCTTTTGGCTCAGAGCTTTCTGCAGACGTTCGCATTTTCGTAGAAGGGCTGACGTATGAGCCATGCACATACTCCCAAATCTACGTTTGAAGTTTGAGGTGACAAGACAAGCAAGCAGCCCCAGTCTCTGTGCCTCTGTGCGAGCAGTGCCATGGGCAGATGAGGCTGAGAAACAGCTTTCCATGTTAGCTCTTTCTGGCTGCGAGCAATCTGCAGACGTTCGCATTTTGGGAACAGGGCTGCCGGAGAAGCCCGGCACGGACTCCCAAAGATGTGTTTGAAGTTTCAGGTGGCAAGACAAGCAAGCAGCCCCAGTCTCTGTGCCTCTGTGCGAGCAGTGCCATGGGCAGATGAGCCTGAGCAACAGCTTTGCAGGCTAGCTCTTTCTGCCTGCGAGGTATCTGCAGACGTTCGCATTTTCAGAGAAAGGCTGCCGGAGAAGCCCGGCACTTACTCCCAAAGCTGCGTTGGAAGTTTGGGGTGGCAAGACAAGCAAGCAGCCCCAGTCTCTGTGCCTCTGTGTGAGCAGTGCCATTGGAAGATGGGGCTGAGCAACAGCTTTCCAGGCTGTCCCTTTTGGGCTGAGACCTATCTGCAGACGTTCGCATTTTCGGAGCAGGGCTGCCGACTGCTCCTGGCACGGACCTCCCCATTCCAAGGCTAAGTTTGAAGTTTGAGGTTGCAAGACAAGCAAGCAGCCCCAGTCTCTGTGCCTCTGTGCGAGCAGTGCCATGGGCAGATGAGGCTTAGCGAAGCCTTCCTGGATGGCTTCTTCTGCCTGCGAGCTATCTGCAGTCGTTCCAGTTTTGGGAACAGGGCTGCCGGAGAAGACCGACATGGACCCCCAAAGCTGTGTTTGAAGTTTAAACTGGCAAGACAAGCAAGCAGCCCCACTCTCTGTGCCTCTGTGTGAGCAGTGCCATGGGCAGATGAGGCTGAGCAACAGCTTTCCTGGCTAGCTCTTTCTGGCTGCGAGCAATCTGCAGACGTTTGAAATTTCGGAGCAGGGCTGCCGGAGATAGCCGGTACGGACACCGAAAGCTGTGTTTGAAGTTTGCGGTGGCAACACAAGAAAGCAGCCCCAGTCTCTGTGCCTCTATGTGAGCAGTGCCATGGGCAGATGAGCCTAAGCAATAGCCTTCATGGCTAGCTCCTTCTGCCTGCGAGCTATCTGCAGACGTCCGCATTTTGTGAACAGGGCTGCCGGAGAACCCGGACACGGACTCTCAAAGCTACGTTTGAAGTTTAAGGTGGCAAGACAAGCAAGCAGCCCCAGTCTCTGTGCCTCTGTGCGAGCAGTGCCATGGGCAGATGAGGCTGAGAAACAGCTTTCCATGTTAGCTCTTTCTGGCTGCGAGCAATCTGCAGACTTTCGCATTTTGGGAAAACGGCTGCCGGAGAAGCCTGCACGGAGCTCCCCATTCCCAGGCTACATTTGAAGTTTGAGGTGGCAAGACAAGCAAGCGGCCTCAGTCTCTGTGCCTCTGTGTGAGCAGTGCCGTGGGCAGATGACGCTGAGCAACAGCTTTTCTGGCTAGCTCTTTCTGGCTGCAAGCAATCTGCAGACGTTTGCAATTTCGGAGCAGGGCTGCGGAGACAGCCGTCACGGACACCCAAAGCTACGTTTGAAGTTTGAGGTGGCAAGACAAGCAAGCAGCCCCAGTCTCCGTGCCTCTGTGCGAGCATTGCCTTGGGCAGATGAGACTGAGAAACAGCTTTCCATGTTAGCTCATTCTGGCTGCGTGCTATCTGCAGTCATTTGCGTTTTGGGAACAGGGCTGCCGGAGAAGCCCGGCACGGACTCCCAAAGATGTGTTTGAAGTTTGAGGTGGCAAGACAAGCAAGCAGCCCCAGTCTCTGTGCCTCTGTGCGAGCAGTGCCATGGGCAGATGAGCCTGAGCAACAGCTTTGCAGGCTAGCTCTTTCTGCCTGCGAGGTATCTGCAGACGTTCGCATTTTCAGAGAAAGGCTGCCGGAGAAGCCCGGCACTTACTCCCAAAGCTGCGTTGGAAGTTTGGGGTGGCAAGACAAGCAAGCAGCCCCAGTCTCTGTGCCTCTGTGTGAGCAGTGCCATTGGAAGATGGGGCTGAGCAACAGCTTTCCAGGCTGTCCCCTTTGGGCTGAGACCTATCTGCAGACGTTCGCATTTTCGGAGCAGGGCTGCCGACTGCTCCTGGCACGGACCTCCCCATTCCAAGGCTAAGTTTGAAGTTTGAGGTGGCAAGACAAGCAAGCAGCCCCAGTCTCTGTGCCTCTGTGCGAGCAGTGTCATGGGCAGATGAGGCTTAGCGAAGCCTTCCTGGCTGGCTTCTTCTGCCTGCGAGCTATCTGCAGTCATTTGCGTTTTGGGAACAGGGCTGCCGGAGAAGCCCGGCACGGACTCCCAAAGATGTGTTTGAAGTTTGAGGTGGCAAGACAAGCAAGCAGCCCCAGTCTCTGTGCCTCTGTGCGAGCAGTGCCATGGGCAGATGAGCCTGAGCAACAGCTTTGCAGGCTAGCTCTTTCTGCCTGCGAGGTATCTGCTGACGTTCGCATTTTCAGAGAAAGGCTGCCGGAGAAGCCCGGCACTTACTCCCAAAGCTGCGTTGGAAGTTTGGGGTGGCAAGACAAGCAAGCAGCCCCAGTCTCTGTGCCTCTGTGTGAGCAGTGCCATTGGAAGATGGGGCTGAGCAACAGCTTTCCAGGCTGTCCCCTTTGGGCTGAGACCTATCTGCAGACGTTCGCATTTTCGGAGCAGGGCTGCCGACTGCTCCTGGCACGGACCTCCCCATTCCAAGGCTAAGTTTGAAGTTTGAGGTGGCAAGACAAGCAAGCAGCCCCAGTCTCTGTGCCTCTGTGCGAGCAGTGCCATGGGCAGATGAGGCTTAGCGAAGCCTTCCTGGCTGGCTTCTTCTGCCTGCGAGCTATCTGCAGTCGTTCCAGTTTTGGGAACAGGGCTGCCGGAGAAGACCGACATGGACCCCCAAAGCTGTGTTTGAAGTTTGAACTGGCAAGACAAGCAAGCAGCCCCACTCTCTGTGCCTCTGTGTGAGCAGTGCCATGGGCAGATGAGGCTGAGCAACAGCTTTCCTGGCTAGCTCTTTCTGGCTGCGAGCAATCTGCAGACGTTTGAAATTTCGGAGCAGGGCTGCCGGAGATAGCCGGTACGGACACCGAAAGCTGTGTTTGAAGTTTGAGGTGGCAACACAAGAAAGCAGCCCCAGTCTCTGTGCCTCTATGTGAGCAGTGCCATGGGCAGATGAGCCTGAGCAATAGCCTTCTTGGCTAGCTCCTTCTGCCTGCGAGCTATCTGCAGACGTCCACATTTTGTGAACAGGGCTGCCGGAGAACCCGGACACGGACTCTCAAAGCTACGTTTGAAGTTTGAGGTGGCAAGACAAGCAAGCAGCCCCACTCTCTATGCCTTTATGCGACCACTGCCATGGGCAGATGAGCCTGAGCAACAGCTTTCCATGTTAGCTCTTCTGGCTGCGAGCTATCTGCAGACGTTCGCATTTTCGGAGCAGGGCTGCCGGACACGCCCGGCACGGACTGCCAAAACTACGTTTGAAGTTTAAGGTGGCAAAAGAAGCAAGCAGCCCCAGTCTCTGTGCCTCTGTGTGAGCAGTGCCATGGGTATATGAGGCTGAGCAACAGCTTTCCAGGCTGTCCCCTTTTGGCTCAGAGCTTTCTGCAGACGTTCGCATTTTCGTAGAAGGGCTGACGTATGAGCCATGCACATACTCCCAAATCTACGTTTGAAGTTTGAGGTGACAAGACAAGCAAGCAGCCCCAGTCTCTGTGCCTCTGTGCGAGCAGTGCCATGGGCAGATGAGGCTGAGAAACAGCTTTCCATGTTAGCTCTTTCTGGCTGCGAGCAATCTGCAGACGTTCGCATTTTGGGAGAAGGGCTGCCGGAGGCGCCTGGCAAGGACCACCCCAGGCTACTTTGGAAGTTTGAGGTGGCAAGATAAGCAAGCAGCCTCAGCCTCTGTGCCTCTGTTCGAGCAGTGCCATGGGCAAATGAGGCTGTGGATCAGCTTTCCTGGCTAGCTCTTTCTCCCTGCGATGTATCTGCCGACTATCGAATTTTCGGAGATGGCTTTGCAGGAGAAGCCAGGCACTGACTCCCCAAATTGCGTTGGAAGTTTGAGGTGGCAAGACAAGCAAGCAGCCCCAGTCTCTGTGCCTCTGTGTGAGCAGTGCCATGGGCAGATGAGGATGAGCAACAGCTTTCCAGGCTGTCCCCTTTTGGATGAGACCTCTCTGCAGACGTTCGCATTTTCGTAGCAGGGCTGCCGGACACGCCCGGCATGGAGCTCCCCATTCCCAGGCTACGTTTGCAGTTTTAGGTGGCAAGACAAGCAAGCAGCCCCAGTCTCTGTGCCTCTGTGCGAGCTGTGCCATGGGCAGATGAGGCTGAGCTATAGCCTTCCTCGCTGGCTCCTTCTGCCTGCGAGCTATCTCCAGTCGTTCGCGTTTTCGGAGAAGGGCTGCCGGAGAAGCCCGGCACGGACTACCTAACCTGTGTTTGAAGTTTGAGGTGGCAAGACAAGCAAGCAGCCCCACTCTCTGTGCCTCTGTGCGAGCAGTGCCATGGGCAGATGAGGCTGTGGATCAGCTTTCCAGGCTAGCTCTTTCACCCTGCGATGTATCTGCCGACTATCGAATTTTCGGAGATGGCTTTGCAGGAGAAGCCAGGCACTGACTCCCAAAATTGCGTTGGAAGTTTGAGGTGGCAAGACAAGCAAGGAGCCCCACTCTCTGTGCCTCTGTGTGAGCAGTGCCATGGGCAGATGAGGCTGAGCAACAGCTTTCCAGGCTATCCTCTTTTGGATGAGACCTATCTGCACACGTTCGCATTTTCGTAGCAGGGCTGCCGGACACGCCCGGCATGGAGCTCCCCATTCCCAGGCTACGTTTGCAGTTTGAGGTGGCAAGACAAGCAAGCAGCCCCAGTCTCTGTGCCTCTGTGCGAGCTGTGCCATGGGCAGATGAGGCTGAGCTATAGCCTTCCTCGCTGGCTCCTTCTGCCTGCGAGCTATCTCCAGTCGTTCGCGTTTTCGGAGAAGGGCTGCCGGAGAAGCCCGGCACGGACTACCTAACCTGTGTTTGAAGTTTGAGGTGGCAAGACAAGCAAGCAGCCCCACTCTCTGTGCCTCTGTGCGAGCAGTGCCATGGGCAGATGAGGCTGTGGATCAGCTTTCCTGGCTAGCTCTTTCTCCCTGCGATGTATCTGCCGACTATCGAATTTTCGGAGATGGCTTTGCAGGAGAAGCCAGGCACTGACTCCCAAAATTGCGTTGGAAGTTTGAGGTGGCAAGACAAGCAAGGAGCCCCACTCTCTGTGCCTCTGTGTGAGCAGTGCCATGGGCAGATGAGGCTGAGCAACAGCTTTCCAGGCTATCCCCTTTTGGATGAGACCTATCTGCAGACGTTCGCATTTTCGTAGCAGGGCTGCCGGACACGCCCGGCATGGACCTCCCCATTCCCAGGCTACGTTTGCAGTTTGAGGTGGCAAGACAAGCAAGCAGCCCCAGTCTCTGTGCCTCTGTGCGAGCTGTGCCATGGGCAGATGAAGCTGAGCAATAGCCTTCCTCGCTGGCTCCTTCTGCCTGGGAGCTATCTGCAGTTGTTCGCGTTTTGGGAGAAGGGCTGCCGGAGAAGCCCGGCACGGACTACCTAACTTGTGTTTGAAGTTTGAGGTGGCAAGACAAGCAAGCAGCCCTAGTCTCTCTGCCTCTGTGCGAGCAGTGCCATGGGCAGATGAGGCAGATCAGCTTTCCAGGCTATACCCTTTTGGCTGAGACCTATCTGCAGACGTTAGCATTTTCGTAGCAGGGCTGCCGGACACGCCAGGCACGGACCTCCCCATTCCCAGGCTACGTTTGAAGTTTGAGGTGGCAAGACAAGCAAGCAGCAACAGTCTCTGTGCCTCTGTGCGAGCAGTGCCATGGGCAGATGAGCCTGAGCAACAGCTTTCCAGGCTAGCTCTTTCTGCCTGCGAGGTATCTGCAGACGTTCGCATTTTCAGAGAAAGGCTGCCGGAGAAGCCCGGCACTTACTCCCAAAGCTATGTTGGAAGTTTGGGGTGGCAAGACAAGCAACCAGCCCCAGTCTCTGTGCCTCTGTCTGAGCAGTGCCATTGGAAGATGAGGCTGAGCAACAGCTTTCCAGGCTGTCCCCTTTGGGCTGAAACCTATCTGCAGACGTTCGCATTTTCGGAGCAGGGCTGCCGACTGCTCCTGGCACGGACCTCCCCATTCCAAGGCTAACTTTGAAGTTTGAGGTCGCAAGACAAGCAAACAGCCCCACTCTCTATGCCTCTATGCGACCACTGCCATGGGCAGATGAGCCTGAGCAACAGCTTTCCCTGTTAGCTCTTCTGGCTGCGAGCTATCTGCAGACGTTCGCATTTTTGGAGCAGGGCTGCCGGACACGCCCGGCACGGACTCCCAAAACTACGTTTGAAGTTTAAGGTGGCAAAACAAGCAAGCAGCCCCAGTCTCTGTGCCTCTGTGTGAGCAGTGCCATGGGTAGATGAGGCTGAGCAACAGCTTTCCAGGCTGTCCCCTTTTGGCTCAGAGCTTTCTGCAGACGTTCGCATTTTCGTAGAAGGGCTGACGTATGAGCCATGCACATACTCCCAAATCTACGTTTGAAGTTTGAGGTGACAAGACAAGCAAGCAGCCCCAGTCTCTGTGCCTCTGTGCGAGCAGTGCCATGGGCACATGAGGCTGAGAAACAGCTTTCCATGTTAGCTCTTTCTGGCTGCGAGCAATCTGCAGACGTTCGCATTTTGGGAAAAAGGCTGCCGGAGAAGCCCGCACGGAGCTCCCCATTCCCAGGTAACATTTGAAGTTTGAGGTGGCAAGACAAGAAGGCAGCCCCAGTCTCTGTGCCTCTGTGCGAGCAGTGCCATGGGCAGATGAGGCTGAGCAACAGCTTTCCAGGCTGTCCCCTTTTGGCTCAGAGCTATCTGCAGACGTTCGCATTTTCGTAGAAGGGCTGACGTATGAGCCATGCACATACTCCCAAAGCTACGTTTGAAGTTTGAGGTGGCAAGACAAGCAAGCGGCCTCAGTCTCTGTGCCTCTGTGTGAGCAGTGCCGTGGGCAGATGACGCTGAGCAACAGCTTTTCTGGCTAGCTCTTTCTGGCTGCAAGCAATCTGCAGACGTTTGCAATTTCGGAGCAGGGCTGCGGAGACAGCCGTCACGGACACCCAAAGCTACGTTTGAAGTTTGATGTGGCAAGACAAGCAAGCAGCCCCAGTCTCCGTGCCTCTGTGCGAGCATTGCCTTGGGCAGATGAGACTGAGAAACAGCTTTCCATGTTAGCTCATTCTGGCTGCGAGCTATCTGCAGTCATTTGCGTTTTGGGAACAGGGCTGCCGGAGAAGCCCGGCACGGACTCCCAAAGATGTGTTTGAAGTTTGAGGTGGCAAGACAAGCAAGCAGCCCCAGTCTCTGTGCCTCTGTGTGAGCAGTGCCATGGGCAGATGAGGCTGAGCAACAGCTTTCCTGGCTAGCTCTTTCTGGCTGCGAGCAATCTGCAGACGTTTGAAATTTCGGAGCAGGGCTGCCGGAGATAGCCGGTACGGACACCGAAAGCTGTGTTTGAAGTTTGAGGTGGCAACACAAGAAAGCAGCCCCAGTCTCTGTGCCTCTATGTGAGCAGTGCCATGGGCAGATGAGCCTGAGCAATAGCCTTCTTGGCTAGCTCCTTCTGCCTGCGAGCTATCTGCAGACGTCCACATTTTGTGAACAGGGCTGCCGGAGAACCCGGACACGGACTCTCAAAGCTACGTTTGAAGTTTGAGGTGGCAAGACAAGCAAGCAGCCCCACTCTCTATGCCTTTATGCGACCACTGCCATGGGCAGATGAGCCTGAGCAACAGCTTTCCATGTTAGCTCTTCTGGCTGCGAGCTATCTGCAGACGTTCGCATTTTCGGAGCAGGGCTGCCGGACACGCCCGGCACGGACTGCCAAAACTACGTTTGAAGTTTAAGGTGGCAAAAGAAGCAAGCAGCCCCAGTCTCTGTGCCTCTGTGTGAGCAGTGCCATGGGTATATGAGGCTGAGCAACAGCTTTCCAGGCTGTCCCCTTTTGGCTCAGAGCTTTCTGCAGACGTTCGCATTTTCGTAGAAGGGCTGACGTATGAGCCATGCACATACTCCCAAATCTACGTTTGAAGTTTGAGGTGACAAGACAAGCAAGCAGCCCCAGTCTCTGTGCCTCTGTGCGAGCAGTGCCATGGGCAGATGAGGCTGAGAAACAGCTTTCCATGTTAGCTCTTTCTGGCTGCGAGCAATCTGCAGACGTTCGCATTTTGGGAGAAGGGCTGCCGGAGGCGCCTGGCAAGGACCACCCCAGGCTACTTTGGAAGTTTGAGTTGGCAAGATAAGCAAGCAGCCCCAGTCTCTGTGCCTCTGTTCGAGCAGTGCCATGGGCAGATGAGCCTGAGAAACAGCTTTCCAGCCTAGCCCTTTCTGGCTGCAAGCTATCTGTAGACGTTCGCATTTTGGGAAAACGGCTGCCAGAGAAGCCCGCACGGAGCTCCTCATTCCCAGGCTACGTTTGAAGTTTGAGGTGGCAAGACAAGCAAGCAGCCCCACTCTCTGTGCCTGTGTGTGAGCAGTGCCATGGGCAGATGAGGCTGAGCAACAGCTTTTCTGGCTAGCTCTTTCTGGCTGCAAGCAATCTGCAGACTTTTGCAATTTCGGAGCAGGGCTGCGGAGACAGCCGTCACGGACACCCAAAGCTACGTTTGAAGTTTGAGGTGGCAAGACAAGCAAGCAGCCCCAGTCTCCGTGCCTCGGTGCGAGCATTGCCATGGGCAGATGAGACTGAGAAACAGCTTTCCATGTTAGCTCTTTCTGGCTGCGAGCAATCTGCAGACGTTCGCATTTTGGGAGAAGGGCTGCCGGAGGCGCCTGGCAAGGACCACCCCAGGCTACGTTTGAAGTTTGAGGTGGCAAGATAAGCAAGCAGCCTCAGCCTCTGTGCCTCTGTTCGAGCAGTGCCATGGGCAAATGAGGCTGTGGATCAGCTTTCCTGGCTAGCTCTTTCTCCCTGCGATGTATCTGCCGACTATCGAATTTTCGGAGATGGCTTTGCAGGAGAAGCCAGGCACTGACTCCCAAAATTGCGTTGGAAGTTTGAGGTGGCAAGACAAGCAAGCAGCCCCACTCTCTGTGCCTCTGTGCGAGCAGTGCCATGGGCAGATGAGGCTGTGGATCAGCTTTCCAGGCTAGCTCTTTCTCCCTGCGATGTATCTGCCGACTATCGAATTTTCGGAGATGGCTTTGCAGGAGAAGCCAGGCACTGACTCCCAAAATTGCGTTGGAAGTTTGAGCTGGCAAGACAAGCAACCAGAGCCAGTCTCTGTGCCTCTGTGTGAGCATTGCCATGGGCAGATGAGGCTGAGCAACAGCTTTCCAGGCTATCCCCTTTTGGATGAGACCTATCTGCAGACGTTCGCATTTTCGTAGCAGGGCTGCCGGACACGCCCGGCATGGACCTCCCCATTCCCAGGCTACGTTTGCAGTTTGAGGTGGCAAGACAAGCAAGCAGCCCCAGTCTCTGTGCCTCTGTGCGAGCAGTGCCATGGGCAGATGAAGCTGAGCAATAGCCTTCCTCGCTGGCTCCTTCTGCCTGGGAGCTATCTGCAGTCGTTCGCGTTTTGGGAGAAGGGCTGCCGGAGAAGCCCGGCACGGACTACCTAACTTGTGTTTGAAGTTTGAGGTGGCAAGACAAGCAAGCAGCCCTAGTCTCTCTGCCTCTGTGCGAGCAGTGCCATGGGCAGATGAGGCTGAGAATCAGCTTTCCAGGCTATACCCTTTTGGCTGAGACCTATCTGCAGACGTTAGCATTTTCGTAGCAGGGCTGCCGGACACGCCAGGCACGGACCTCCCCATTCCCAGGCTACGTTTGAAGTTTGAGGTGGCAAGACAAGCAAGCAGCAACAGTCTCTGTGCCTCTGTGCGAGCAGTGCCATGGGCAGATGAGCCTGAGCAACAGCTTTCCAGGCTAGCTCTTTCTGCCTGCGAGGTATCTGCAGACGTTCGCATTTTCAGAGAAAGGCTGCCGGAGAAGCCCGGCACTTACTCCCAAAGCTACGTTGGAAGTTTGGGGTGGCAAGACAAGCAACCAGCCCCAGTCTCTGTGCCTCTGTCTGAGCAGTGCCATTGGAAGATGAGGCTGAGCAACAGCTTTCCAGGCTGTCCCCTTTGGGCTGAAACCTATCTGCAGACGTTCGCATTTTCGGAGCAGGGCTGCCGACTGCTCCTGGCACGGACCTCCCCATTCCAAGGCTAACTTTGAAGTTTGAGGTGGCAAGACAAGCAAGCAGCCCCACTCTCTATGCCTCTATGCGACCACTGCCATGGGCAGATGAGCCTGAGCAACAGCTTTCCCTGTTAGCTCTTCTGGCTGCGAGCTATCTGCAGACGTTCGCATTTTCGGAGCAGGGCTGCCGGACACGCCCGGCACGGACTGCCAAAACTACGTTTGAAGTTTAAGGTGGCAAAACAAGCAAGCAGCCCCAGTCTCTGTGCCTCTGTGTGAGCAGTGCCATGGGTAGATGAGGCTGAGCAACAGCTTTCCAGGCTGTCCCCTTTTGGCTCAGAGCTTTCTGCAGACGTTCGCATTTTCGTAGAAGGGCTGACGTATGAGCCATGCACATACTCCCAAATCTACGTTTGAAGTTTGAGGTGACAAGACAAGCAAGCAGCCCCAGTCTCTGTGCCTCTGTGCGACCACTGCCATGGGCAGATGAGCCTGAGAAACAGCTTTCCATGTTAGCTCTTTCTGGCTGCGAGCAATCTGCAGACGCTCGCATTTTGGGAAAAAGGCTGCCGGAGAAGCCCGCACGGAGCTCCCCATTCCCAGGTAACATTTGAAGTTTGAGGTGGCAAGACAAGCAAGCAGCCCCAGTCTCTGTGCCTCTGTGCGAGCAGTGCCATGGGCAGATGAGGCTGAGCAACAGCTTTCCAGGCTGTCCCCTTTTGGCTCAGAGCTATCTGCAGACGTTCGCATTTTCGTAGAAGGGCTGACGTATGAGCCATGCACATACTCCCAAAGCTACGTTTGAAGTTTGAGGTGGCAAGACAAGCAAGCGGCCTCAGTCTCTGTGCCTCTGTGTGAGCAGTGCCGTGGGCAGATGACGCTGAGCAACAGCTTTTCTGGCTAACTCTTTCTGGCTGCAAGCAATCTGCAGACGTTTGCAATTTCGGAGCAGGGCTGCGGAGACAGCCGTCACGGACACCCAAAGCTACGTTTGAAGTTTGAGGTGGCAAGACAAGCAAGCAGCCCCAGTCTCCGTGCCTCTGTGCGAGCATTGCCTTGGGCAGATGAGACTGAGAAACAGCTTTCCATGTTAGCTCATTCTGGCTGCGAGCTATCTGCAGTCATTTGCGTTTTGGGAACAGGGCTGCCGGAGAAGCCCGGCACGGACTCCCAAAGATGTGTTTGAAGTTTGAGGTGGCAAGACAAGCAAGCAGCCCCAGTCTCTGTGCCTCTGTGCGAGCAGTGCCATGGGCAGATGAGCCTGAGCAACAGCTTTGCAGGCTAGCTCTTTCTGCCTGCGAGGTATCTGCAGAGGTTCGCATTTTCAGAGAAAGGCTGCCGGAGAAGCCCGGCACTTACTCACAAAGCTGCGTTGGAAGTTTGGTTTGGCAAAACAAGCAAGCAGCCCCACTCTCTGTGCCTCTGTGCGAGCAACGCCATGGGCAAATGAGGCTGAGCATTAGCTTTCCAGGCTAGCTCTTTCTCCCTGCGAGGTATCTGCAGACGTTCGAATTTTCGGAGAAGGGTTTGCCGGAGAAGGCCGGCACTGATTCCCAAAATTGCGTTGGAAGTTTCAGGTGGCAAGACAAGCAAGCAGCCCCAGTCTCTGTGCCTCTGTGCGAGCAGTGCCATGGGCAGATGAGGCTGAGCAACAGCTTTCCAGGCTAGCTCTTTCTCCCTGCTAGCTATCTGCAGACCTTTCCAATTTTGAAGCAGGGCTGCCGGAGACAGCCAGCACGGACCCCCAAAGATACATTTGAAGTTTGAGGTGGCAAGACAAGCAAGCAGCCCCAGTCTCTCTGCCTCTGTGCGAGCAGTGCCATGGGCAGATGAGGCTGAGTAATAGCCTTCCTGCCTAGCTCCTTCTGCCTGCGAGCTATCTGCAGGCGTTCGCATTTTGTGAACAGGGCTGATGGAGAAGCCAGGCACGGACTCCCAAAGCTACGAATGAAGTTTGAGGTGGGAAGACAAGAAAGCAGCCCCAGTCTCTGTGCCTCTGTGCGAGCAGTGCCATGGGCAGATGAGGCTGAGAAACAGATTTCCAGGCTGTCCCCTTTTGGCTGAGAACTATCTACAGACGTTCACATTTTCAGAGCAGTGCTGCCGGAGAAGCCAGTACGGGACTCACAAAGATGCGTTGGAAGTTTGAGGTGGCAAGACAAGCAAGCAGCCCGAGTCTCTGTGCCTCTGTGTGAGCAGTGCCATGGCCAGATGAGGCTGAGCAACAGCTTTCCTAGCTGTGCCCTTTTGGATGAGACCTATCTGCAGATGTTCGAAATTTCGGAGCGGGCCTGCCGGAGCAGCCAGGCACTGACTCCAAAAGCTAAGTTTGAAGTTTGAGGTGGCAAGACAAGCAAGCAGCCCCAGTCTCTGTACCTCTGTGCGAGCAGTGCCATGGGCAGATGAGGCTGAGCAAGAGCTTTCCAGACTAGCTCTTTCTGCCTGCGAGCTATCTGCAGACGTTCGCATTTTCGGAGAAGGGCTGCCGGAGAAGCCCGGCATGGACCTCCCCATTCCCAGGTTACTTTTGAAGTATGAGGAGGCAAGACAAGCAAGCAGCCCCACTCTCTGTGCCTCTGTGGGAGCAGTGTCATGAGCAGATGAGCCTGAGCAACAGCTTTCCATGTTAGCTCTTCTGGCTGCGAGCGATCTGCAGACGTTCGCATTTTTAGAGAAGGGCTGCCGGAGGCGCCCGGCAAGGACCATCCCAGGCTACGTTTGAACTTTGAGGTGGCAAGACAAGCAAGCAGCGCCAGTCTCTGTGCCTCTGTGCGAGCAGTGCCATGGGAAAATGAGGCTGAGCAACAGCTTTGCAGGATAGCTCTTTCTGGCTGCGAGCAATCTGCAGACGTTTGAAATTTCGGAGCAGGGCTGCCGGAGATACCCGGTACGGACACCGAAAGCTGTGTTTGAAGTTTGAGGTGGCAAGACAAGCAAGCAGCCCCAGTCTCTGTGCCTCTGTGCGAGCAGTGCCATGGGCAGATGAGCCTGAGCAACAGCTTTGCAGGCTAGCTCTTTCTGCCTGCGAGGTATCTGCAGAGGTTCGCATTTTCAGAGAAAGGCTGCCGGAGAAGCCCGGCACTTACTCCCAAAGCTGCGTTGGAAGTTTGGGGTGGCAAGACAAGCAAGCAGCCCCAGTCTCTGTGCCTCTGTGTGAGCAGTGCCATTGGAAGATGGGGCTGAGCAACAGCTTTCCAGGCTGTCCCTTTTGGGCTGAGACCTAAATGCAGACGTTCGCATTTTCGGAGCAGGGCTGCCGACTGCTCCTGGCACGGACCTCCCCATTCCAAGGCTAAGTTTGAAGTTTGAGGTTGCAAGACAAGCAAGCAGCCCCAGTCTCTGTGCCTCTGTGCGAGCAGTGCCATGGGCAGATGAGGCTTAGCGAAGCCTTCCTGGATGGCTTCTTCTGCCTGCGAGCTATCTGCAGTCGTTCCAGTTTTGGGAACAGGGCTGCCGGACAAGACCGACATGGACCCCCAAAGATGTGTTTGAAGTTTGAGGTGGCAAGACAAGCAAGCAGCCCCAGTCTCTGTGCCTCTGTGCGAGCAGTGCCATGGGCAGATGAGCCTGAGCAACAGCTTTGCAGGCTAGCTCTTTCTGCCTGCGAGGTATCTGCAGACGTTCGCATTTTCAGAGAAAGGCTGCCGGAGAAGCCCGGCACTTACTCACAAAGCTGCGTTGGAAGTTTGGTTTGGCAAGACAAGCAAGCAGCCCCAGTCTCTGTGCCTCTGTGTGAGCAGTGCCATGGGCAGATGAGCTTGAGCATCAGCTTTCCAGGCTATCCCCTTTTGACTGAGAGCTATCTGCAGATTTTCGCTTTTTCGGAGCAGGGCTGCCGGACACGCCCGGCACGGACTCCCAAAGCTACGTTTGAAGTTTGAGGTGGCAAGACAAGTAAGAAGCACCAGTCTCTGTGCCTCTGTGCGAGCAGTGCCATGGGCAGATGAGCCTGAGCAACAGCTTTGAGGCTGTCCCCTTTTGGCTGAGACCTATCTGCAGACGTTCGCATTTTCGGAGCAGGGCTGCCGGACACGTCCGGCACGGACCTCCCCATTCCCAGGATAAGTTTGAAGTTTGAGGTGGCAAGACAAGCAAGCAGCCCCAGTCTCTGTGCCTCTGTGCGAGCAGTGCCATGGGCAGATGAGGCTTAGCGAAGCCTTCCTGGCTGGCTTCTTCTGCCTGCGAGCTATCTGCAGTCGTTCCAGTTTTGGGAACAGGGCTGCCGGAGAAGACCGACATGGACCCCCAAAGCTGTGTTTGAAGTTTGAACTGGCAAGACAAGCAAGCAGCCCCACTCTCTGTGCCTCTGTGTGAGCAGTGCCATGGGCAGATGAGGCTGAGCAACAGCTTTCCTGGCTAGCTCTTTCTGGCTGCGAGCAATCTGCAGACGTTTGAAATTTCGGAGCAGGGCTGCCGGAGATAGCCGGTACGGACACCGAAAGCTGTGTTTGAAGTTTGAGGTGGCAACACAAGAAAGCAGCCCCAGTCTCTGTGCCTCTATGTGAGCAGTGCCATGGGCAGATGAGCCTGAGCAATAGCCTTCTTGGCTAGCTCCTTCTGCCTGCGAGCTATCTGCAGACGTCCACATTTTGTGAACAGGGCTGCCGGAGAACCCGGACACGGACTCTCAAAGCTACGTTTGAAGTTTGAGGTGGCAAGACAAGCAAGCAGCCCCACTCTCTATGCCTCTATGCGACCACTGCCATGGGCAGATGAGCCTGAGCAACAGCTTTCCATGTTAGCTCTTCTGGCTGCGAGCTATCTGCAGACGTTCGCATTTTTGGAGCAGGGCTGCCGGACACGCCCGGCACGGACTCCCAAAACTACGTTTGAAGTTTAAGGTGGCAAAAGAAGCAAGCAGCCCCAGTCTCTGTGCCTCTGTGTGAGCAGTGCCATGGGTATATGAGGCTGAGCAACAGCTTTCCAGGCTGTCCCCTTTTGGCTCAGAGCTTTCTGCAGACGTTCGCATTTTCGTAGCAGGGCTGACGTTATGAGCCATGCACATACTCCCAAAGCTACGTTTGAAGTTTGAGGTGACAAGACAAGCAAGCAGCCCCAGTCTCTGTGCCTCTGTGCGAGCAGTGCCATGGGCAGATGAGGCTGAGAAACAGCTTTCCATGTTAGCTCTTTCTGGCTGCGAGCAATCTGCAGACGTTCGCATTTTGGGAAAACGGCTGCCGGAGAAGCCCGCACGGAGCTCCCCATTCCCAGGTTACATTTGAAGTTTGAGGTGGCAAGACAAGCAAGCAGCCCCAGTCTCTGTGCCTCTGTGCGAGCATTGCCTTGGGCAGATGAGACTGAGAAACAGCTTTCCATGTTAGCTCATTCTGGCTGCGAGCTATCTGCAGTCATTTGCGTTTTGGGAACAGGGCTGCCGGAGAAGCCCCGCACGGACTCCCAAAGATGTGTTTGAAGTTTGAGGTGGCAAGACAAGCAAGCAGCCCCAGTCTCTGTGCCTCTGTGCGAGCAGTGCCATGGGCAGATGAGCCTGAGCAACAGCTTTGCAGGCTAGCTCTTTCTGCCTGCGAGGTATCTGCAGACGTTCGCATTTTCAGAGAAAGGCTGCCGGAGAAGCCCGGCACTTACTCACAAAGCTGCGTTGGAAGTTTGGTTTGGCAAGACAAGCAAGCAGCCCCACTCTCTGTGCCTCTGTGCGAGCAGTGCCATGGGCAAATGAGGCTGAGCATTAGCTTTCCAGGCTAGCTCTTTCTCCCTGCGAGGTATCTGCAGACGTTCGAATTTTCGGAGAAGGGTTTGCCGGAGAAGCCCGGCACAGATTCCCAAAATTGCGTTGGAAGTTTGAGGTGGCAAGACAAGCAAGCAGCCCCAGTCTCTGTGCCTCTGTGCGAGCAGGGCCATGGGCAGATGAGCTTGAGCATCAGCTTTCCAGGCTATCCCCTTTTGACTGAGAGCTATCTGCAGATTTTCGCTTTTTCGGAGCAGGGCTGCCGGACACGCCCGGCACGGACTCCCAAAGCTACGTTTGAAGTTTGAGGTGGCAAGACAAGTAAGAAGCACCAGTCTCTGTGCCTCAGTGCGCGCAGTGCCATGGGCAGATGAGGCTGAGCAACAGCTTTGAGGCTGTCCCCTTTTGGCTGAGACCTATCTGCAGACGTTCGCATTTTCGGAGCAGGGCTGCCGGACACGTCCGGCACGGACCTCCCCATTCCCAGGCTACGTTTGAAGTTTGAGGTGGCAAGACAAGCAAGCAGCCCCAGTCTCTGTGCCTCTGTGCGAGCAGTGCCATGGGCAGATGAGGCTTAGCGAAGCCTTCCTGGCTGGCTTCTTCTGCCTGCGAGCTATCTGCAGTCGTTCCAGTTTTGGGAACAGGGCTGCCGGAGAAGACTGACATGGACCCCCAAAGATGTGTTTGAAGTTTGAACTGGCAAGACAAGCAAGCAGCCCCACTCTCTGTGCCTCTGTGTGAGCAGTGCCATGGCCAGATGAGGCTGAGCAACAGCTTTCCTGGCTAGCTCTTTCTGGCTGCGAGCAATCTGCAGACGTTTGAAATTTCGGAGCAGGGCTGCCGGAGATAGCCGGTACGGACACCGAAAGCTGTGTTTGAAGTTTGAGGTGACAACACACGAAAGCAGCCCCAGTCTCTGTGCCTCTATGTGAGCAGTGCCATGGGCAGATGAGCCTGACCAATAGCCTTCTTGGCTAGCTCCTTCTGCCTGCGAGCTATCTGCAGACGTCCACATTTTGTGAACAGGGCTGCCGGAGAACCCGGACACGGACTCTCAAAGTTACGTTTGAAGTTTGAGGTGGCAAGACAAGCAAGCGGCCTCAGTCTCTGTGCCTCTGTGTGAGCAGTGCCGTGGGCAGATGAGCAACAGCTTTTCTGGCTAGCTCTTTCTGGCTGAAAGCAATCTGCAGACGTTTGCAATTTCGGAGCAGGGCTGCGGAGACAGCCGTCACGGACACCCAAAGCTACGTTTGAAGTTTGAGGTGGCAAGACAAGCAAGCAGCCCCAGTCTCCGTGCCTCTGTGCGAGCATTGCCTTGGGCAGATGAGACTGAGAAACAGCTTTCCATGTTAGCTCATTCTGGCTGCGAGCTATCTGCAGTCATTTGCGTTTTGAGAACAGGGCTGCCGGAGAAGCCCGGCACGGACTCCCAAAGATGTGTTTGAAGTTTGAGGTGGCAAGACAAGCAAGCAGCCCCAGTCTCTGTGCCTCTGTGCGAGCAGTGCCATGGGCAGATGAGCCTGAGCAACAGCTTTGCAGGCTAGCTCTTTCTGCCTGCGAGGTATCTGCAGAGGTTCGCATTTTCAGAGAAAGGCTGCCGGAGAAGCCCGGCACTTACTCACAAAGCTGCGTTGGAAGTTTGGTTTGGCAAGACAAGCAAGCAGCCCCAGTCTCTGTGCCTCTGTGCGAGCAGTGCCATGGGCAAATGAGGCTGAGCATTAGCTTTCCAGGCTATCCCCTTTTGACTGAGAGCTATCTGCAGATTTTCGCTTTTTCGGAGCAGGGCTGCCGGACACGCCCGGCAAGGACTCCCAAAGCTACGTTTGAAGTTTGAGGTGGCAAGACAAGTAAGAAGCACCAGTCTCTGTGCCTCAGTGCGCGCAGTGCCATGGGCAGATGAGGCTGAGCAACAGCTTTGAGGCTGTCCCCTTTTGGCTGAGACCTATCTGCAGACGTTCGCATTTTCGGAGCAGGGCTGCCGGACACGTCCGGCACGGACCTCCCCATTCCCAGGCTACGTTTGAAGTTTGAGGTGGCAAGACAAGCAAGCAGCCCCAGTCTCTGTGCCTCTGTGCGAGCAGTGCCATGGGCAGATGAGGCTTAGCGAAGCCTTCCTGGCTGACTTCTTCTGCCTGCGAGCTATCTGCAGTCGTTCCAGTTTTGGGAACAGGGCTGCCGGAGAAGACTGACATGGACCACCAAAGCTGTGTTTGAAGTTTGAACTGGCAAGACAAGCAAGCAGCCCCACTCTCTGTGCCTCTGTGTGAGCAGTGCCATGGGCAGATGAGGCTGAGCAACAGCTTTCCTGGCTAGCTCTTTCTGGCTGCGAGCAATCTGCAGACGTTTGAAATTTCGGAGCAGGGCTGCCGGAGATAGCCGGTACGGACACCGAAAGCTGTGTTTGAAGTTTGAGGTGACAACACACGAAAGCAGCCCCAGTCTCTGTGCCTCTATGTGAGCAGTGCCATGGGCAGATGAGCCTGAGCAATAGCCTTCTTGGCTAGCTCCTTCTGCCCGCGAGCTATCTGCAGACGTCCACATTTTGTGAACAGGGCTGCCGGAGAACCCGGACACGGACTCTCAAAGCTACGTTTGAAGTTTGAGGTGGCAAGACAAGCAAGCAGCCCCACTCTCTATGCCTCTATGCGATCACTGCCATGGGCAGATGAGCCTGAGCAACAGCTTTCCATGTTAGCTCTTCTGGCTGCGAGCTATCTGCAGACGTTCGCATTTTTGGAGCAGGGCTGCCGGACACGCCCGGCACGGACTCCCAAAACTACATTTGAAGTTTAAGGTGGCAAAACAAGCAAGCAGCCCCAGTCTCTGTGCCTCTGTGTGAGCAGTGCCATGGGTAGATGAGGCTGAGAAACAGCTTTCCATGTTAGCTCTTTCTGGCTGCGAGCAATCTGCAGACGTTCGCATTTTGGGAAAACGGCTGCCGGAGAAGCCCGCACGGAGCTCCCCATTCCCAGGTAACATTTGAAGTTTGAGGTGGCAAGACAAGCAAGCAGCCCCAGTCTCTGTGCCTCTGTGTGAGCAGTTCCATGGGCAGATGAGGCTGAGCAACAGCTTTCCAGGCTGTCCCCTTTTGGCTCAGAGCTATCTGCAGACGTTCGCATTTTCGTAGAAGGGCTGACGTATGAGCCATGCACATACTCCCAAAGCTACGTTTGAAGTTTGAGGTGGCAAGACAAGCAAGCAGCCCCAGTCTCTGTGCCTCTGTGCGAGCAGTGCCATGGGCAGATGAGGCTGAGCAACAGCTTTCCAGACTAGCTCTTTCTGCCTGCGAGCTATCTGCAGATGTTCGCATTTTCGGAGAAGGGCTGCCGGAGAAGGCCGGCACGGACTACCTCATTCCCAGGTTACGTTTGAAGTTTGAGGTGGCAAGACAAGAAAGCAGCCCCAGTCTCTGTGCCTCTGTGTGAGCAGTGCCATGAGCAGATGAGCCTGAGCAACAGCTTTTCTGGGTAGCTCTTTCTGGCTGCGAGCAATCTGCAGACCTTTGCAATTTCGGAGCAGGGCTGCCGGAGACAGCCGGCACGAACACCCAAAGCTGCCTTTGAAGTTTGAGATGACAAAAAGAACCAAGCAACCCCAGTCTCTATGCCTCTGTGCGAGCAGTGCCATGGGCAGATGAGGCTGAGCAACAGCTTTCCATGTTAGCTCTTTCTGCCTGCGAGCTATCTGCAGTAGTTCGCATTTTGGGAGAAGGGCTGCCGCAGAAGCCCGGCACGGATCTCCCCATTCCCAGGCTACGTTTGAAGTTTGAGGTGGCAAGACAAGCAAGCAGCCCCAGTCTCTGTGCCTCTGTGCGAGCAGTGCCATGGGCAGATGAGGCTGAGCAACAGCTTTGAGGCTGTCCCCTTTTGGCTGAGACCTATCTGCAGACGTTCGCATTTTCGGAGCAGGGCTGCCGACTGCTAATGGCACGGACCTCCCCATTCCAAGGCTAAGTTTGAAGTTTGAGGTTGCAAGACAAGCAAGCAGCCCCAGTCTCTGTGCCTCTGTGTGAGCAGTGCCATGGGCAGATGACGCTGAGCAGCAGCTTTTCTGGCTAGCTCTTTCTGGCTGCAAGCAATCTGCAGACGTTTGCAATTTCGGAGAAGGGCTGCGGAGACAGCTGTCACGGACACCCAAAGCTACGTTTGAAGTTTGAGGTGGCAAGGCAAGCAAGCAGCCCCAGTCTCCGTGCCTCTGTGCGAGCATTGCCTTGGGCAGATGAGACTGAGAAACAGCTTTCCATGTTAGCTCATTCTGGCTGCGAGCTATCTGCAGTCATTTGCGTTTTGGGAACAGGGCTGCCGGAGAAGCCCGGCACGGACTCCCAAAGATGTGTTTGAAGTTTGAGGTGGCAAGACAAGCAAGCAGCCCCAGTCTCTGTGCCTCTGTGCGAGCAGTGCCATGGGCAGATGAGCCTGAGCAACAGCTTTGCAGGCTAGCTCTTTCTGCCTGCGAGGTATCTGCAGACGTTCGCATTTTCAGAGAAAGGCTGCCGGAGAAGCCCGGCACTTACTCCCAAAGCTGCGTTGAAAGTTTGGGGTGGCAAGACAAGCAAGCAGCCCCAGTCTCTGTGCCTCTGTGTGAGCAGTGCCATTGGAAGATGGGGCTGAGCAACAGCTTTCCAGGCTGTCCCCTTTGGGCTGAGACCTATCTGCAGACGTTCGCATTTTCGGAGCAGGGCTGCCGACTGCTCCTGGCACGGACCTCCCCATTCCAAGGCTAAGTTTGAAGTTTGAGGTGGCAAGACAAGCAAGCAGCCCCAGTCTCTGTGCCTCTGTGCGAGCAGTGCCATGGGCAGATGAGGCTTAGCGAAGCCTTCCTGGCTGGCTTCTTCTGCCTGCGAGCTATCTGCAGTCGTTCCAGTTTTGGGAACAGGGCTGCCGGAGAAGTCCGACATGGACCCCCCAAAGCTGTGTTTGAAGTTTGAACTGGCAAGACAAGCAAGCAGCCCCACTCTCTGTGCCTCTGTGTGAGCAGTGCCATGGGCAGATGAGGCTGAGCAACAGCTTTCCTGGCTAGCTCTTTCTGGCTGCGAGCAATCTGCAGACGTTTGAAATTTCGGAGCAGGGCTGCCGGAGATAGCCGGTACGGACACCGAAAGCTGTGTTTGAAGTTTGAGGTGGCAACACAAGAAAGCAGCCCCAGTCTCTGTGCCTCTATGTGAGCAGTGCCATGGGCAGATGAGCCTAAGCAATAGCCTTCATGGCTAGCTCCTTCTGCCTGCGAGCTATCTGCAGACGTCCACATTTTGTGAACAGGGCTGCCGGAGAACCCGGACATGGACTCTGAAAGCTACGTTTGAAGTTTGAGGTGGCAAGGCAAGCAAGGAGCCCCACTCTCTGTGCCTCTGTGCGACCACTGCCATGGGCAGATGAGCCTGAGCAACAGCTTTCCATGTTAGCTCTTCTGGCTGCGAGCTATCTGCAGACGTTCGCATTTTCGGAGCAGGGCTGCCGGACACGCTCGGCACGGACTCCCAAAACTACGTTTGAAGTTTAAGGTGGCAAGACAAGCAAGCAGCCCCAGTCTCTGTGCCTCTGTGCGAGCAGTGCCATGGGCAGATGAGGCTGAGAAACAGCTTTCCATGTTAGCTCTTTCTGGCTGCGAGCAATCTGCAGACGTTCGCATTTTGGGAAAACGGCTGCCGGAGAAGCCTGCACGGAGCTCCCCATTCCCAGGCTACATTTGAAGTTTGAGGTGGCAAGACAAGCAAGCGGCCTCAGTCTCTGTGCCTCTGTGTGAGCAGTGCCGTGGGCAGATGACGCTGAGCAACAGCTTTTCTGGCTAGCTCTTTCTGGCTGCAAGCAATCTGCAGACGTTTGCAATTTCGGAGCAGGGCTGCGGAGACAGCCGTCACGGACACCCAAAGCTACGTTTGAAGTTTGAGGTGGCAAGACAAGCAAGCAGCCCCAGTCTCCGTGCCTCTGTGCGAGCATTGCCTTGGGCAGATGAGACTGAGAAACAGCTTTCCATGTTAGCTCATTCTGGCTGCGAGCTATCTGCAGTCATTTGCGTTTTGGGAACAGGGCTGCCGGAGAAGCCCGGCACGGACTCCCAAAGATGTGTTTGAAGTTTGAGGTGGCAAGACAAGCAAGCAGCCCCAGTCTCTGTGCCTCTGTGCGAGCAGTGCCATGGGCAGATGAGCCTGAGCAACAGCTTTGCAGGCTAGCTCTTTCTGCCTGCGAGGTATCTGCAGACGTTCGCATTTTCAGAGAAAGGCTGCCGGAGAAGCCCGGCACTTACTCCCAAAGCTGCGTTGGAAGTTTGGTTTGGCAAAACAAGCAAGCAGCCCCACTCTCTGTGCCTCTGTGCGAGCAGTGCCATGGGCAAATGAGGCTGAGCATTAGCTTTCCAGGCTAGCTCTTTCTCCCTGCGAGGTATCTGCAGACGTTCGAATTTTCGGAGAAGGGTTTGCCGGAGAAGCCCGGCACTAATTCCCAAAATTGCGTTGGAAGTTTGAGGTGGCAAGACAAGCAAGCAGCCCCAGTCTCTGTGCCTCTGTGCGAGCAGGGCCATGGGCAGATGAGCTTGAGCATCAGCTTTCCAGGCTATCCCCTTTTGACTGAGAGCTATCTGCAGATTTTCGCTTTTTCGGAGCAGGGCTGCCGGACACGCCCGGCACGGACTCCCAAAGCTACGTTTGAAGTTTGAGGTGGCAAGACAAGTAAGAAGCACCAGTCTCTGTGCCTCAGTGCGCGCAGTGCCATGGGCAGATGAGGCTGAGCAACAGCTTTGAGGCTGTCCCCTTTTGGCTGAGACCTACCTGCAGACGTTCGCATTTTCGGAGCAGGGCTGCCGGACACGTCCGGCACGGACCTCCCCATTCCCAGGCTACGTTTGAAGTTTGAGGTGGCAAGACAAGCAAGCAGCCCCAGTCTCTGTGCCTCTGTGCGAGCAGTGCCATGGGCAGATGAGGCTTAGCGAAGCCTTCCTGGCTGGCTTCTTCTGCCTGCGAGCTATCTGCAGTCGTTCCAGTTTTGGGAACAGGGCTGCCGGAGAAGACTGACATGGACCCCCAAAGCTGTGTTTGAAGTTTGAACTGGCAAGACAAGCAAGCAGCCCCACTCTCTGTGCCTCTGTGTGAGCAGTGCCATGGGCAGATGAGGCTGAGCAACAGCTTTCCTGGCTAGCTCTTTCTGGCTGCGAGCAATCTGCAGACGTTTGAAATTTCGGAGCAGGGCTGCCGGAGATAGCCGGTACGGACACCGAAAGCTGTGTTTGAAGTTTGAGGTAACAACACAAGAAAGCAGCCCCAGTCTCTGTGCCTCTATGTGAGCAGTGCCATGGGCAGATGAGCCTGAGCAATAGCCTTCTTGGCTAGCTCCTTCTGCCTGCGAGCTATCTGCAGACGTCCACATTTTGTGAACAGGGCTGCCGGAGAACCCGGACACGGACTCTCAAAGCTACGTTTGAAGTTTGAGGTGGCAAGACAAGCAAGCAGCCCCACTCTCTATGCCTCTATGCGACCACTGCCATGGGCAGATGAGCCTGAGCAACAGCTTTCCATGTTAGCTCTTCTGGCTGCGAGCTATCTGCAGACGTTCGCATTTTTGGAGCAGGGCTGCCGGACACGCCCGGCACGGACTCCCAAAACTACGTTTGAAGTTTAAGGTGGCAAAACAAGCAAGCAGCCCCAGTCTCTGTGCCTCTGTGTGAGCAGTTCCATGGGCAGATGAGGCTGAGCAACAGCTTTCCAGGCTGTCCCCTTTTGGCTCAGAGCTATCTGCAGACGTTCGCATTTTCGTAGAAGGGCTGACGTATGAGCCATGCACATACTCCCAAAGCTACGTTTGAAGTTTGAGGTGGCAAGACAAGCAAGCAGCCCCAGTCTCTGTGCCTCTGTGCGAGCAGTGCCATGGGCAGATGAGGCTGAGCAACAGCTTTCCAGACTAGCTCTTTCTGCCTGCGAGCTATCTGCAGATGTTCGCATTTTCGGAGAAGGGCTGCCGGAGAAGGCCGGCACGGACTACCTCATTCCCAGGTTACGTTTGAAGTTTGAGGTGGCAAGACAAGAAAGCAGCCCCAGTCTCTGTGCCTCTGTGTGAGCAGTGCCATGAGCAGATGAGCCTGAGCAACAGCTTTTCTGGGTAGCTCTTTCTGGCTGCGAGCAATCTGCAGACCTTTGCAATTTCGGAGCAGGGCTGCCGGCGACAGCCGGCACGAACACCCAAAGCTGCCTTTGAAGTTTGAGATGACAAAAAGAACCAAGCAACCCCAGTCTCTATGCCTCTGTGCGAGCAGTGCCATGGGCAGATGAGGCTGAGCAACAGCTTTCCATGTAAGCTCTTTCTGCCTGCGAGCTATCTGCAGTAGTTCGCATTTTGGGAGAAGGGCTGCCGGAGAAGCCCGGCACGGATCTCCCCATTCCCAGGCTACGTTTGAAGTTTGAGGTGGCAAGACAAGCAAGCAGCCCCAGTCTCTGTGCCTCTGTGCGAGCAGTGCCATGGGCAGATGAGGCTGAGAAAAAGCTTTCCAGGCTGTCCCCTTTTGGCTGAGAACTATCTGCAGACGTTCACATTTTCAGAGCAGTGCTGCCGGAGAAGCCAGTACGGGACTCACAAAGATGCGTTGGAAGTTTGAGGTGGCAAGACAAGCAAGCAGCCCCACTCTCTGTGCCTCTGTGTGAGCAGTGCCATGGCCAGATGAGGCTGAGCAACAGCTTTCCTAGCTGTCCCCTTTTGGATGAGACCTATCTGCAGATGTTCGAAATTTCGGAGCGGGCCTGCCGCAAACGCCAGGCAAGGACTCCCAAAGCTACGTTTGAATTTTGAGGTGGCAAGTCAAACAAGCAGCCTCAGTCTCTGTGCCTCTGTGTGAGCAGTGCCATGGGCAGATGAGCTTGAGCATCAGCTTTCTTGGCTACCTCTTTCTGGCTGCGAGCAATCTGCAGAAGTTTGCAATTTCGGAACAAGGCTGCCGGAGACAGCCGGCAAGGACCACCCCAGGCTACGTTTGAAGTTTGAGGTGGCAAGACAAGCAAGCAGCCCCAGTCTCTGTGCCTCTGTGCGAGCAGTGCCACAGGCAGATGAGGCTGAGCAACAGCTTTGAGGCTGTCCCCTTTTGGCTGAGACCTATCTGCAGACGTTCGCATTTTCGGAGCAGGGCTGCCGACTGCTACTGGCACGGACCTCCCCATTCCAAGGCTAAGTTTGAAGTTTGAGGTTGCAAGACAAGCAAGCAGCCCCAGTCTCTGTGCCTCTGTGTGAGCAGTGCCATCGGCAGATGACGCTGAGCAGCAGCTTTTCTGGCTAGCTCTTTCTGGCTGCAAGCAATCTGCAGACGTTTGCAATTTCGGAGAAGGGCTGCGGAGACAGCTGTCACGGACACCCAAAGCTACGTTTGAAGTTTGAGGTGGCAAGGCAAGCAAGTAGCCCCAGTCTCCGTGCCTCTGTGCGAGCATTGCCTTGGGCAGATGAGACTGAGAAACAGCTTTCCATGTTAGCTCATTCTGGCTGCGAGCTATCAGCAGACATTTACGTTTTGGGAACAGGGGTGCCGGAGAAGCCCTGCACGGACTCCCAAAGATGTGTTTGAAGTTTCAGGTGGCAAGACAAGCAAGCAGCCCCAGTCTCTGTGCCTCTGTGTGAGCAGTGCCATGGGCAGATGAGCCTGAGCAACAGCTTTGCAGGCTAGCTCTTTCTGCCTGCGAGGTATCTGCAGACGTTCGCATTTTCAGAGAAAGGCTGCCGGAGAAGCCCGGCACTTACTCCCAAAGCTGCGTTGGAAGTTTGGGGTGGCAAGACAAGCAAGCAGCCCCAGTCTCTGTGCCTCTGTGTGAGCAGTGCCATGAGCAGATGAGCCTGAGCAACAGCTTTTCTGGGTAGCTCTTTCTGGCTGCGAGCAATCTGCAGACCTTTGCAATTTCGGAGCAGGGCTGCCGGAGACAGCCGGCACGAACACCCAAAGCTGCCTTTGAAGTTTGAGATGACAAAAAGAACCAAGCAACCCCAGTCTCTATGCCTCTGTGCGAGCAGTGCCATGGGCAGATGAGGCTGAGCAACAGCTTTCCATGTTAGCTCTTTCTGCCTGCGAGCTATCTGCAGTAGTTCGCATTTTGGGAGAAGGGCTGCCGGAGAAGCCCGGCACGGATCTCCCCATTCCCAGGCTACGTTTGAAGTTTGAGGTGGCAAGACAAGCAAGCAGCCCCAGTCTCTGTGCCTCTGTGCGAGCAGTGCCATGGGCAGATGAGGCTGAGAAAAAGCTTTCCAGGCTGTCCCCTTTTGGCTGAGAACTATCTGCAGACGTTCACATTTTCAGAGCAGTGCTGCCGGAGAAGCCAGTACGGGACTCACAAAGATGCGTTGGAAGTTTGAGGTGGCAAGACAAGCAAGCAGCCCGAGTCTCTGTGCCTCTGTGTGAGCAGTGCCATGGCCAGATGAGGCTGAGCAACAGCTTTCCTAGCTGTCCCCTTTTGGATGAGACCTATCTGCAGATGTTCGAAATTTCGGAGCGGGCCTGCCGCAAACGCCCGGCAAGGACTCCCAAAGCTACGTTTGAATTTTGAGGTGGCAAGTCAAACAAGCAGCCTCAGTCTCTGTGCCTCTGTGTGAGCAGTGCCATGGGCAGATGAGCTTGAGCATCAGCTTTCTTGGCTACCTCTTTCTGGCTGCGAGCAATCTGCAGAAGTTCGCAATTTCGGAACAAGGCTGCCGGAGACAGCCGGCAAGGACCACCCCAGGCTACGTTTGAAGTTTGAGGTGGCAAGACAAGCAAGCAGCCCCAGTCTCTGTGCCTCTGTGCGAGCAGTGCCACAGGCAGATGAGGCTGAGCAACAGCTTTGAGGCTGTCCCCTTTTGGCTGAGACCTATCTGCAGACGTTCGCATTTTCGGACCAGGGCTGCCGACTGCTACTTTCATGGACCTCCCCATTCCAAAGCTAAGTTTGAAGTTTGAGGTTGCAAGAGAAGCAAGCAGCCCCAGTCTCTGTGCCTCTGTGTGAGCACTGCCATTGGAAGATGGGGCTGAGCAACAGCTTTCCAGGCTGTCCCTTTTGGGCTGAGACCTATCTGCAGACGTTCGCATTTTCGGAGCAGGGCTGCCGACTGCTCCTGGCACGGACCTCCCCATTCCAAGGCTAAGTTTGAAGTTTGAGGTGGCAAGACAAGCAAGCAGCCCCAGTCTCTGTGCCTCTGTGTGAGCAATGCCATGGGCAGATGAGGCTGAGCAACAGCTTTCCTGGCAAGCTCTTTCTGGCTGCGAGCAATCTGCAGACGTTTGAAATTTCGGAGCAGGTCTGCCGGAGATAGCCGGTACGGACACCGAAAGCTGTGTTTGAAGTTTGAGGTGGCAACACAAGAAAGCAGCCCCAGTCTCTGTGCCTCTATGTGAGCAGTGCCATGGGCAGATGAGCCTAAGCAATAGACTTCATGGCTAGCTCCTTCTGCCTGCGAGCTATCTGCAGACGTCCGCATTTTGTGAACAGGGCTGCCGGAGAACCCGGACACGGACTCTCAAAGCTACGTTTGAAGTTTGAGGTGGCAAGGCAAGCAAGGAGCCCCACTCTCTGTGCCTCTGTGCGACCACTGCCATGGGCAGATGAGCCTGAGCAACAGCTTTCCATGTTAGCTCTTCTGGCTGCAAGCTATCTGCAGACGTTCGCATTTTCGGAGCAGGGCTGCCGGACACGCTCGGCACGGACTCCCAAAACTACGTTTGAAGTTTAAGGTGGCAAGACAAGCAAGCAGCCCCAGTCTCTGTGCCTCTGTGCGAGCAGTGCCATGGGCAGATGAGGCTGAGAAACAGCTTTCCATGTTAGCTCTTTCTGGCTGCGAGCAATCTGCAGACGTTCGCATTTTGGGAAAACGGCTGCCGGAGAAGCCTGCACGGAGCTCCCCATTCCCAGGCTACATTTGAAGTTTGAGGTGGCAAGACAAGCAAGCGGCCTCAGTCTCTGTGCCTCTGTGTGAGCAGTGCCGTGGGCAGATGAGGCTGAGAAACAGCTTTCCATGTTAGCTCTTTCTGGCTGCAAGCAATCTGCACATGTTTGCAATTTCGGAGCAGGGCTGCGGAGACAGCCGTCACGGACACCCAAAGCTACGTTTGAAGTTTGAGGTGGCAAGACAAGCAAGCAGCCCCAGTCTCCGTGCCTCTGTGCGAGCATTGCCTTGGGCAGATGAGACTGAGAAACAGCTTTCCATGTTAGCTCATTCTGGCTGCGAGCTATCTGCAGTCATTTGCGTTTTGGGAACAGGGCTGCCGGAGAAGCCCGGCACGGACTCCCAAAGATGTGTTTGAAGTTTGAGGTGGCAAGACAAGCAAGCAGCCCCAGTCTCTGTGCCTCTGTGCGAGCAGTGCCATGGGCAGATGAGCCTGAGCAACAGCTTTGCAGGCTAGCTCTTTCTGCCTGCGAGGTATCTGCAGACGTTCGCATTTTCAGAGAAAGGCTGCCGGAGAAGCCCGGCACTTACTCCCAAAGCTGCGTTGGAAGTTTGGGGTGGCAAGACAAGCAAGCAGCCCCAGTCTCTGTGCCTCTGTGTGAGCAGTGCCATTGGAAGATGGGGCTGAGCAACAGCTTTCCAGGCTGTCCCCTTTGGGCTGAGACCTATCTGCAGACGTTCGCATTTTCGGAGCAGGGCTGCCGACTGCTCCTGGCACGGACCTCCCCATTCCAAGGCTAAGTTTGAAGTTTGAGGTGGCAAGACAAGCAAGCAGCCCCAGTCTCTGTGCCTCTGTGCGAGCAGTGCCATGGGCAGATGAGGCTTAGCGAAGCCTTCCTGGCTGGCTTCTTCTGCCTGCGAGCTATCTGCAGTCGTTCCAGTTTTGGGAACAGGGCTGCCGGAGAAGACCGACATGGACCCCCAAAGCTGTGTTTGAAGTTTGAACTGGCAAGACAAGCAAGCAGCCCCACTCTCTGTGCCTCTGTGTGAGCAGTGCCATGGGCAGATGAGGCTGAGCAACAGCTTTCCTGGCTAGCTCTTTCTGGCTGCGAGCAATCTGCAGACGTTTGAAATTTCGGAGCAGGGCTGCCGGAGATAGCCGGTACGGACACCGAAAGCTGTGTTTGAAGTTTGAGGTGACAACACAAGAAAGCAGCCCCAGTCTCTGTGCCTCTATGTGAGCAGTGCCATGGGCAGATGAGCCTGAGCAATAGCCTTCTTGGCTAGCTCCTTCTGCCTGCGAGCTATCTGCAGACGTCCACATTTTGTGAACAGGGCTGCCGGAGAACCCGGACACGGACTCTCAAAGCTACGTTTGAAGTTTGAGGTGGCAAGACAAGCAAGCAGCCCCACTCTCTATGCCTTTATGCGACCACTGCCATGGGCAGATGAGCCTGAGCAACAGCTTTCCATGTTAGCTCTTCTGGCTGCGAGCTATCTGCAGACGTTCGCATTTTCGGAGCAGGGCTGCCGGACACGCCCGGCACGGACTGCCAAAACTACGTGTGAAGTTTAAGGTGGCAAAAGAAGCAAGCAGCCCCAGTCTCTGTGCCTCTGTGTGAGCAGTGCCATGGGTATATGAGGCTGAGCAACAGCTTTCCAGGCTGTCCCCTTTTGGCTCAGAGCTTTCTGCAGACGTTCGCATTTTCGTAGAAGGGCTGACGTATGAGCCATGCACATACTCCCAAATCTACGTTTGAAGTTTGAGGTGACAAGACAAGCAAGCAGCCCCAGTCTCTGTGCCTCTGTGCGAGCAGTGCCATGGGCAGATGAGGCTGAGAAACAGCTTTCTATGTTAGCTTTTTCTGGCTGCGAGCAATCTGCAGACGTTCGCATTTTGGGAACAGGGCTGCCGGAGAAGCCCGGCACGGACTCCCAAAGATGTGTTTGAAGTTTCAGGTGGCAAGACAAGCAAGCAGCCCCAGTCTCTGTGCCTCTGTGCGAGCAGTGCCATGGGCAGATGAGCCTGAGCAACAGCTTTGCAGGCTAGCTCTTTCTGCCTGCGAGGTATCTGCAGACGTTCGCATTTTCAGAGAAAGGCTGCCGGAGAAGCCCGGCACTTACTCCCAAAGCTGCGTTGAAAGTTTGGGGTGGCAAGACAAGCAAGCAGCCCCAGTCTCTGTGCCTCTGTGTGAGCAGTGCCATTGGAAGATGGGGCTGAGCAACAGCTTTCCAGGCTGTCCCCTTTGGGCTGAGACCTATCTGCAGACGTTCGCATTTTCGGAGCAGGGCTGCCGACTGCTCCTGGCACGGACCTCCCCATTTCAAGGCTAAGTTTGAAGTTTGAGGTGGCAAGACAAGCAAGCAGCCCCAGTCTCTGTGCCTCTGTGCGAGCAGTGCCATGGGCAGATGAGGCTTAGCGAAGCCTTCCTGGCTGGCTTCTTCTGCCTGCGAGCTATCTGCAGTCGTTCCAGTTTTGGGAACAGGGCTGCCGGAGAAGACCGACATGGACCCCCAAAGCTGTGTTTGAAGTTTGAACTGGCAAGACAAGCAAGCAGCCCCACTCTCTGTGCCTCTGTGTGAGCAGTGCCATGGGCAGATGAGGCTGAGCAACAGCTTTCCTGGCTAGCTCTTTCTGGCTGCGAGCAATCTGCAGACGTTTGAAATTTCGGAGCAGGGCTGCCGGAGATAGCCGGTACGGACACCGAAAGCTGTGTTTGAAGTTTGAGGTGGCAACACAAGCAAGCAGCCCCAGTCTCTGTGTCTCTGTGTGAGCAGTGCCATCGGCAGATGACGCTGAGCAGCAGCTTTTCTGGCTAGCTCTTTCTGGCTGCAAGCAATCTGCAGACGTTTGCAATTTCGGAGAAGGGCTGCGGAGACAGCTGTCACGGACACCCAAAGCTACGTTTGAAGTTTGAGGTGGCAAGGCAAGCAAGTAGCCCCAGTCTCCGTGCCTCTGTGCGAGCATTGCCTTGGGCAGATGAGACTGAGAAACAGCTTTCCATGTTAGCTCATTCTGGCTGCGAGCTATCTGCAGACATTTACGTTTTGGGAACAGGGCTGCCGGAGAAGCCCGGCACGGACTCCCAAAGATGTGTTTGAAGTTTCAGGTGGCAAGACAAGCAAGCAGCCCCAGTCTCTGTGCCTCTGTGCGAGCAGTGCCATGGGCAGATGAGCCTGAGCAACAGCTTTGCAGGCTAGCTCTTTCTGCCTGCGAGGTATCTGCAGACGTTCGCATTTTCAGAGAAAGGCTGCCGGAGAAGCCCGGCACTTACTCCCAAAGCTGCGTTGGAAGTTTGGGGTGGCAAGACAAGCAAGCAGCCCCAGTCTCTGTGCCTCTGTGTGCGCAGTGCCATTGGAAGATGGGGCTGAGCAACAGCTTTCCAGGCTGTCCCTTTTGGGCTGAGACCTATCTGCAGACGTTCGCATTTTCGGAGCAGGGCTGCCGACTGCTCCTGGCACGGACCTCCCCATTCCAAGGCTAAGTTTGAAGTTTGAGGTGGCAAGACAAGCAAGCAGCCCCAGTCTCTGTGCCTCTGTGTGAGCAATGCCATGGGCAGATGAGGCTGAGCAACAGCTTTCCTGGCAAGCTCTTTCTGGCTGCGAGCAATCTGCAGACGTTTGAAATTTCGGAGCAGGTCTGCCGGAGATAGCCGGTACGGACACCGAAAGCTGTGTTTGAAGTTTGAGGTGGCAACACAAGAAAGCAGCCCCAGTCTCTGTGCCTCTATGTGAGCAGTGCCATGGGCAGATGAGCCTAAGCAATAGCCTTCTTGGCTAGCTCCTTCTGCCTGCGAGCTATCTGCAGACGTCCGCATTTTGTGAACAGGGCTGCCGGAGAACCCGGACACGGACTCTCAAAGCTACGTTTGAAGTTTGAGGTGGCAAGGCAAGCAAGGAGCCCCACTCTCTGTGCCTCTGTGCGACCACTGCCATGGGCAGATGAGCCTGAGCAACAGCTTTCCATGTTAGCTCTTCTGGCTGCAAGCTATCTGCAGACGTTCGCATTTTCGGAGCAGGGCTGCCGGACACGCTCGGCACGGACTCCCAAAACTACGTTTGAAGTTTAAGGTGGCAAGACAAGCAAGCAGCCCCAGTCTCTGTGCCTCTGTGCGAGCAGTGCCATGGGCAGATGAGGCTGAGAAACAGCTTTCCATGTTAGCTCTTTCTGGCTGCGAGCAATCTGCAGACGTTCGCATTTTGGGAAAACGGCTGCCGGAGAAGCCTGCACGGAGCTCCCCATTCCCAGGCTACATTTGAAGTTTGAGGTGGCAAGACAAGCAAGCGGCCTCAGTCTCTGTGCCTCTGTGTGAGCAGTGCCGTGGGCAGATGACGCTGAGCAACAGCTTTTCTGGCTAGCTCTTTCTGGCTGCAAGCAATCTGCAGACGTTTGCAATTTCGGAGCAGGGCTGCGGAGACAGCCGTCACGGACACCCAAAGCTACGTTTGAAGTTTGAGGTGGCAAGACAAGCAAGCAGCCCCAGTCTCCGTGCCTCTGTGCGAGCATTGCCTTGGGCAGATGAGACTGAGAAACAGCTTTCCATGTTAGCTCATTCTGGCTGCGAGCTATCTGCAGTCATTTGCGTTTTGGGAACAGGGCTGCCGGAGAAGCCCGGCACGGACTCCCAAAGATGTGTTTGAAGTTTGAGGTGGCAAGACAAGCAAGCAGCCCCAGTCTCTGTGCCTCTGTGCGAGCAGTGCCATGGGCAGATGAGCCTGAGCAACAGCTTTGCAGGCTAGCTCTTTCTGCCTGCGAGGTATCTGCAGAGGTTCGCATTTTCAGAGAAAGGCTGCCGGAGAAGCCCGGCACTTACTCCCAAAGCTGCGTTGGAAGTTTGGGGTGGCAAGACAAGCAAGCAGCCCCAGTCTCTGTGCCTCTGTGTGAGCAGTGCCATTGGAAGATGGGGCTGAGCAACAGCTTTCCAGGCTGTCCCCTTTGGGCTGAGACCTATCTGCAGACGTTCGCATTTTCGGAGCAGGGCTGCCGACTGCTCCTGGCACGGACCTCCCCATTCCAAGGCTAAGTTTGAAGTTTGAGGTGGCAAGACAAGCAAGCAGCCCCAGTCTCTGTGCCTCTGTGCGAGCAGTGCCATGGGCAGATGAGGCTTAGCGAAGCCTTCCTGGCTGGCTTCTTCTGCCTGCGAGCTATCTGCAGTCGTTCCAGTTTTGGGAACAGGGCTGCCGGAGAAGACCGACATGGACCCCCAAAGCTGTGTTTGAAGTTTGAACTGGCAAGACAAGCAAGCAGCCCCACTCTCTGTGCCTCTGTGTGAGCAGTGCCATGGGCAGATGAGGCTGAGCAACAGCTTTCCTGGCTAGCTCTTTCTGGCTGCGAGCAATCTGCAGACGTTTGAAATTTCGGAGCAGGGCTGCCGGAGATAGCCGGTACGGACACCGAAAGCTGTGTTTGAAGTTTGAGGTGGCAACACAAGAAAGCAGCCCCAGTCTCTGTGCCTCTATGTGAGCAGTGCCATGGGCAGATGAGCCTGAGCAATAGCCTTCTTGGCTAGCTCCTTCTGCCTGCGAGCTATCTGCAGACGTCCACATTTTGTGAACAGGGCTGCCGGAGAACCCGGACACGGACTCTCAAAGCTACGTTTGAAGTTTGAGGTGGCAAGACAAGCAAGCAGCCCCACTCTCTATGCCTTTATGCGACCACTGCCATGGGCAGATGAGCCTGAGCAACAGCTTTCCATGTTAGCTCTTCTGGCTGCGAGCTATCTGCAGACGTTCGCATTTTCGGAGCAGGGCTGCCGGACACGCCCGGCACGGACTGCCAAAACTACGTGTGAAGTTTAAGGTGGCAAAAGAAGCAAGCAGCCCCAGTCTCTGTGCCTCTGTGTGAGCAGTGCCATGGGTATATGAGGCTGAGCAACAGCTTTCCAGGCTGTCCCCTTTTGGCTCAGAGCTTTCTGCAGACGTTCGCATTTTCGTAGAAGGGCTGACGTATGAGCCATGCACATACTCCCAAATCTACGTTTGAAGTTTGAGGTGACAAGACAAGCAAGCAGCCCCAGTCTCTGTGCCTCTGTGCGAGCAGTGCCATGGGCAGATGAGGCTGAGAAACAGCTTTCTATGTTAGCTTTTTCTGGCTGCGAGCAATCTGCAGACGTTCGCATTTTGGGAACAGGGCTGCCGGAGAAGCCCGGCACGGACTCCCAAAGATGTGTTTGAAGTTTCAGGTGGCAAGACAAGCAAGCAGCCCCAGTCTCTGTGCCTCTGTGCGAGCAGTGCCATGGGCAGATGAGCCTGAGCAACAGCTTTGCAGGCTAGCTCTTTCTGCCTGCGAGGTATCTGCAGACGTTCGCATTTTCAGAGAAAGGCTGCCGGAGAAGCCCGGCACTTACTCCCAAAGCTGCGTTGGAAGTTTGGGGTGGCAAGACAAGCAAGCAGCCCCAGTCTCTGTGCCTCTGTGTGCGCAGTGCCATTGGAAGATGGGGCTGAGCAACAGCTTTCCAGGCTGTCCCTTTTGGGCTGAGACCTATCTGCAGACGTTCGCATTTTCGGAGCAGGGCTGCCGACTGCTCCTGGCACGGACCTCCCCATTCCAAGGCTAAGTTTGAAGTTTGAGGTGGCAAGACAAGCAAGCAGCCCCAGTCTCTGTGCCTCTGTGTGAGCAATGCCATGGGCAGATGAGGCTGAGCAACAGCTTTCCTGGCAAGCTCTTTCTGGCTGCGAGCAATCTGCAGACGTTTGAAATTTCGGAGCAGGTCTGCCGGAGATAGCCGGTACGGACACCGAAAGCTGTGTTTGAAGTTTGAGGTGGCAACACAAGAAAGCAGCCCCAGTCTCTGTGCCTCTATGTGAGCAGTGCCATGGGCAGATGAGCCTAAGCAATAGCCTTCTTGGCTAGCTCCTTCTGCCTGCGAGCTATCTGCAGACGTCCGCATTTTGTGAACAGGGCTGCCGGAGAACCCGGACACGGACTCTCAAAGCTACGTTTGAAGTTTGAGGTGGCAAGGCAAGCAAGGAGCCCCACTCTCTGTGCCTCTGTGCGACCACTGCCATGGGCAGATAAGCCTGAGCAACAGCTTTCCATGTTAGCTCTTCTGGCTGCAAGCTATCTGCAGACGTTCGCATTTTCGGAGCAGGGCTGCCGGACACGCTCGGCACGGACTCCCAAAACTACGTTTGAAGTTTAAGGTGGCAAGACAAGCAAGCAGCCCCAGTCTCTGTGCCTCTGTGCGAGCAGTGCCATGGGCAGATGAGGCTGAGAAACAGCTTTCCATGTTAGCTCTTTCTGGCTGCGAGCAATCTGCAGACGTTCGCATTTTGGGAAAACGGCTGCCGGAGAAGCCTGCACGGAGCTCCCCATTCCCAGGCTACATTTGAAGTTTGAGGTGGCAAGACAAGCAAGCGGCCTCAGTCTCTGTGCCTCTGTGTGAGCAGTGCCGTGGGCAGATGAGGCTGAGAAACAGCTTTCCATGTTAGCTCTTTCTGGCTGCAAGCAATCTGCAGATGTTTGCAATTTCGGAGCAGGGCTGCGGAGACAGCCGTCACGGACACCCAAAGCTACGTTTGAAGTTTGAGGTGGCAAGACAAGCAAGCAGCCCCAGTCTCCGTGCCTCTGTGCGAGCATTGCCTTGGGCAGATGAGACTGAGAAACAGCTTTCCATGTTAGCTCATTCTGGCTGCGAGCTATCTGCAGTCATTTGCGTTTTGGGAACAGGGCTGCCGGAGAAGCCCGGCACGGACTCCCAAAGATGTGTTTGAAGTTTGAGGTGGCAAGACAAGCAAGCAGCCCCAGTCTCTGTGCCTCTGTGCGAGCAGTGCCATGGGCAGATGAGCCTGAGCAACAGCTTTGCAGGCTAGCTCTTTCTGCCTGCGAGGTATCTGCAGAGGTTCGCATTTTCAGAGAAAGGCTGCCGGAGAAGCCCGGCACTTACTCCCAAAGCTGCGTTGGAAGTTTGGGGTGGCAAGACAAGCAAGCAGCCCCAGTCTCTGTGCCTCTGTGTGAGCAGTGCCATTGGAAGATGGGGCTGAGCAACAGCTTTCCAGGCTGTCCCCTTTGGGCTGAGACCTATCTGCAGACGTTCGCATTTTCGGAGCAGGGCTGCCGACTGCTCCTGGCACGGACCTCCCCATTCCAAGGCTAAGTTTGAAGTTTGAGGTGGCAAGACAAGCAAGCAGCCCCAGTCTCTGTGCCTCTGTGCGAGCAGTGCCATGGGCAGATGAGGCTTAGCGAAGCCTTCCTGGCTGGCTTCTTCTGCCTGCGAGCTATCTGCAGTCGTTCCAGTTTTGGGAACAGGGCTGCCGGAGAAGACCGACATGGACCCCCAAAGCTGTGTTTGAAGTTTGAACTGGCAAGACAAGCAAGCAGCCCCACTCTCTGTGCCTCTGTGTGAGCAGTGCCATGGGCAGATGAGGCTGAGCAACAGCTTTCCTGGCTAGCTCTTTCTGGCTGCGAGCAATCTGCAGACGTTTGAAATTTCGGAGCAGGGCTGCCGGAGATAGCCGGTACGGACACCGAAAGCTGTGTTTGAAGTTTGAGGTGGCAACACAAGAAAGCAGCCCCAGTCTCTGTGCCTCTATGTGAGCAGTGCCATGGGCAGATGAGCCTGAGCAATAGCCTTCTTGGCTAGCTCCTTCTGCCTGCGAGCTATCTGCAGACGTCCACATTTTGTGAACAGGGCTGCCGGAGAACCCGGACACGGACTCTCAAAGCTACGTTTGAAGTTTGAGGTGGCAAGACAAGCAAGCAGCCCCACTCTCTATGCCTTTATGCGACCACTGCCATGGGCAGATGAGCCTGAGCAACAGCTTTCCATGTTAGCTCTTCTGGCTGCGAGCTATCTGCAGACGTTCGCATTTTCGGAGCAGGGCTGCCGGACACGCCCGGCACGGACTGCCAAAACTACGTGTGAAGTTTAAGGTGGCAAAAGAAGCAAGCAGCCCCAGTCTCTGTGCCTCTGTGTGAGCAGTGCCATGGGTATATGAGGCTGAGCAACAGCTTTCCAGGCTGTCCCCTTTTGGCTCAGAGCTTTCTGCAGACGTTCGCATTTTCGTAGAAGGGCTGACGTATGAGCCATGCACATACTCCCAAATCTACGTTTGAAGTTTGAGGTGACAAGACAAGCAAGCAGCCCCAGTCTCTGTGCCTCTGTGCGAGCAGTGCCATGGGCAGATGAGGCTGAGAAACAGCTTTCTATGTTAGCTTTTTCTGGCTGCGAGCAATCTGCAGACGTTCGCATTTTGGGAACAGGGCTGCCGGAGAAGCCCGGCACGGACTCCCAAAGATGTGTTTGAAGTTTCAGGTGGCAAGACAAGCAAGCAGCCCCAGTCTCTGTGCCTCTGTGCGAGCAGTGCCATGGGCAGATGAGCCTGAGCAACAGCTTTGCAGGCTAGCTCTTTCTGCCTGCGAGGTATCTGCAGACGTTCGCATTTTCAGAGAAAGGCTGCCGGAGAAGCCCGGCACTTACTCCCAAAGCTGCGTTGGAAGTTTGGGGTGGCAAGACAAGCAAGCAGCCCCAGTCTCTGTGCCTCTGTGTGCGCAGTGCCATTGGAAGATGGGGCTGAGCAACAGCTTTCCAGGCTGTCCCTTTTGGGCTGAGACCTATCTGCAGACGTTCGCATTTTCGGAGCAGGGCTGCCGACTGCTCCTGGCACGGACCTCCCCATTCCAAGGCTAAGTTTGAAGTTTGAGGTGGCAAGACAAGCAAGCAGCCCCAGTCTCTGTGCCTCTGTGTGAGCAATGCCATGGGCAGATGAGGCTGAGCAACAGCTTTCCTGGCAAGCTCTTTCTGGCTGCGAGCAATCTGCAGACGTTTGAAATTTCGGAGCAGGTCTGCCGGAGATAGCCGGTACGGACACCGAAAGCTGTGTTTGAAGTTTGAGGTGGCAACACAAGAAAGCAGCCCCAGTCTCTGTGCCTCTATGTGAGCAGTGCCATGGGCAGATGAGCCTAAGCAATAGCCTTCTTGGCTAGCTCCTTCTGCCTGCGAGCTATCTGCAGACGTCCGCATTTTGTGAACAGGGCTGCCGGAGAACCCGGACACGGACTCTCAAAGCTACGTTTGAAGTTTGAGGTGGCAAGGCAAGCAAGGAGCCCCACTCTCTGTGCCTCTGTGCGACCACTGCCATGGGCAGATAAGCCTGAGCAACAGCTTTCCATGTTAGCTCTTCTGGCTGCAAGCTATCTGCAGACGTTCGCATTTTCGGAGCAGGGCTGCCGGACACGCTCGGCACGGACTCCCAAAACTACGTTTGAAGTTTAAGGTGGCAAGACAAGCAAGCAGCCCCAGTCTCTGTGCCTCTGTGCGAGCAGTGCCATGGGCAGATGAGGCTGAGAAACAGCTTTCCATGTTAGCTCTTTCTGGCTGCGAGCAATCTGCAGACGTTCGCATTTTGGGAAAACGGCTGCCGGAGAAGCCTGCACGGAGCTCCCCATTCCCAGGCTACATTTGAAGTTTGAGGTGGCAAGACAAGCAAGCGGCCTCAGTCTCTGTGCCTCTGTGTGAGCAGTGCCGTGGGCAGATGAGGCTGAGAAACAGCTTTCCATGTTAGCTCTTTCTGGCTGCAAGCAATCTGCAGATGTTTGCAATTTCGGAGCAGGGCTGCGGAGACAGCCGTCACGGACACCCAAAGCTACGTTTGAAGTTTGAGGTGGCAAGACAAGCAAGCAGCCCCAGTCTCCGTGCCTCTGTGCGAGCATTGCCTTGGGCAGATGAGACTGAGAAACAGCTTTCCATGTTAGCTCATTCTGGCTGCGAGCTATCTGCAGTCATTTGCGTTTTGGGAACAGGGCTGCCGGAGAAGCCCGGCACGGACTCCCAAAGATGTGTTTGAAGTTTGAGGTGGCAAGACAAGCAAGCAGCCCCAGTCTCTGTGCCTCTGTGCGAGCAGTGCCATGGGCAGATGAGCCTGAGCAACAGCTTTGCAGGCTAGCTCTTTCTGCCTGCGAGGTATCTGCAGACGTTCGCATTTTCAGAGAAAGGCTGCCGGAGAAGCCCGGCACTTACTCCCAAAGCTGCGTTGGAAGTTTGGGGTGGCAAGACAAGCAAGCAGCCCCAGTCTCTGTGCCTCTGTGTGAGCAGTGCCATTGGAAGATGGGGCTGAGCAACAGCTTTCCAGGCTGTCCCCTTTGGGCTGAGACCTATCTGCAGACGTTCGCATTTTCGGAGCAGGGCTGCCGACTGCTCCTGGCACGGACCTCCCCATTCCAAGGCTAAGTTTGAAGTTTGAGGTGGCAAGACAAGCAAGCAGCCCCAGTCTCTGTGCCTCTGTGCGAGCAGTGCCATGGGCAGATGAGGCTTAGCGAAGCCTTCCTGGCTGGCTTCTTCTGCCTGCGAGCTATCTGCAGTCGTTCCAGTTTTGGGAACAGGGCTGCCGGAGAAGACCGACATGGACCCCCAAAGCTGTGTTTGAAGTTTGAACTGGCAAGACAAGCAAGCAGCCCCACTCTCTGTGCCTCTGTGTGAGCAGTGCCATGGGCAGATGAGGCTGAGCAACAGCTTTCCTGGCTAGCTCTTTCTGGCTGCGAGCAATCTGCAGACGTTTGAAATTTCGGAGCAGGGCTGCCGGAGATAGCCGGTACGGACACCGAAAGCTGTGTTTGAAGTTTGAGGTGGCAACACAAGAAAGCAGCCCCAGTCTCTGTGCCTCTATGTGAGCAGTGCCATGGGCAGATGAGCCTGAGCAATAGCCTTCTTGGCTAGCTCCTTCTGCCTGCGAGCTATCTGCAGACGTCCACATTTTGTGAACAGGGCTGCCGGAGAACCCGGACACGGACTCTCAAAGCTACGTTTGAAGTTTGAGGTGGCAAGACAAGCAAGCAGCCCCACTCTTTATGCCTTTATGCGACCACTGCCATGGGCAGATGAGCCTGAGCAACAGCTTTCCATGTTAGCTCTTCTGGCTGCGAGCTATCTGCAGACGTTCGCATTTTCGGAGCAGGGCTGCCGGACACGCCCGGCACGGACTGCCAAAACTACGTGTGAAGTTTAAGGTGGCAAAAGAAGCAAGCAGCCCCAGTCTCTGTGCCTCTGTGTGAGCAGTGCCATGGGTATATGAGGCTGAGCAACAGCTTTCCAGGCTGTCCCCTTTTGGCTCAGAGCTTTCTGCAGACGTTCGCATTTTCGTAGAAGGGCTGACGTATGAGCCATGCACATACTCCCAAATCTACGTTTGAAGTTTGAGGTGACAAGACAAGCAAGCAGCCCCAGTCTCTGTGCCTCTGTGCGAGCAGTGCCATGGGCAGATGAGGCTGAGAAACAGCTTTCTATGTTAGCTTTTTCTGGCTGCGAGCAATCTGCAGACGTTCGCATTTTGGGAACAGGGCTGCCGGAGAAGCCCGGCACGGACTCCCAAAGATGTGTTTGAAGTTTCAGGTGGCAAGACAAGCAAGCAGCCCCAGTCTCTGTGCCTCTGTGCAAGCAGTGCCATGGGCAGATGAGCCTGAGCAACAGCTTTGCAGGCTAGCTCTTTCTGCCTGCGAGGTATCTGCAGACGTTCGCATTTTCAGAGAAAGGCTGCCGGAGAAGCCCGGCACTTACTCCCAAAGCTGCGTTGAAAGTTTGGGGTGGCAAGACAAGCAAGCAGCCCCAGTCTCTGTGCCTCTGTGTGAGCAGTGCCATTGGAAGATGGGGCTGAGCAACAGCTTTCCAGGCTGTCCCCTTTGGGCTGAGACCTATCTGCAGACGTTCGCATTTTCGGAGCAGGGCTGCCGACTGCTCCTGGCACGGACCTCCCCATTTCAAGGCTAAGTTTGAAGTTTGAGGTGGCAAGACAAGCAAGCAGCCCCACTCTCTGTGCCTCTGTGCGAGCAGTGCCATGGGCAGATGAGGCTTAGCGAAGCCTTCCTGGCTGGCTTCTTCTGCCTGCGAGCTATCTGCAGTCGTTCCAGTTTTGGGAACAGGGCTGCCGGAGAAGACCGACATGGACCCCCAAAGCTGTGTTTGAAGTTTGAACTGGCAAGACAAGCAAGCAGCCCCACTCTCTGTGCCTCTGTGTGAGCAGTGCCATGGGCAGATGAGGCTGAGCAACAGCTTTCCTGGCTAGCTCTTTCTGGCTGCGAGCAATCTGCAGACGTTTGAAATTTCGGAGCAGGGCTGCCGGAGATAGCCGGTACGGACACCGAAAGCTGTGTTTGAAGTTTGAGGTGGCAACACAAGCAAGCAGCCCCAGTCTCTGTGTCTCTGTGTGAGCAGTGCCATCGGCAGATGACGTTGAGCAGCAGCTTTTCTGGCTAGCTCTTTCTGGCTGCAAGCAATCTGCAGACGTTTGCAATTTCGGAGAAGGGCTGCGGAGACAGCTGTCACGGACACCCAAAGCTACGTTTGAAGTTTGAGGTGGCAAGGCAAGCAAGTAGCCCCAGTCTCCGTGCCTCTGTGCGAGCATTGCCTTGGGCAGATGAGACTGAGAAACAGCTTTCCATGTTAGCTCATTCTGGCTGCGAGCTATCTGCAGACATTTACGTTTTGGGAACAGGGCTGCCGGAGAAGCCCTGCACGGACTCCCAAAGATGTGTTTGAAGTTTCAGGTGGCAAGACAAGCAAGCAGCCCCAGTCTCTGTGCCTCTGTGCGAGCAGTGCCATGGGCAGATGAGCCTGAGCAACAGCTTTGCAGGCTAGCTCTTTCTGCCTGCGAGGTATCTGCAGACGTTCGCATTTTCAGAGAAAGGCTGCCGGAGAAGCCCGGCACTTACTCCCAAAGCTGCGTTGGAAGTTTGGGGTGGCAAGACAAGCAAGCAGCCCCAGTCTCTGTGCCTCTGTGTGCGCAGTGCCATTGGAAGATGGGGCTGAGCAACAGCTTTCCAGGCTGTCCCTTTTGGGCTGAGACCTATCTGCAGACGTTCGCATTTTCGGAGCAGGGCTGCCGACTGCTCCTGGCACGGACCTCCCCATTCCAAGGCTAAGTTTGAAGTTTGAGGTGGCAAGACAAGCAAGCAGCCCCAGTCTCTGTGCCTCTGTGTGAGCAATGCCATGGGCAGATGAGGCTGAGCAACAGCTTTCCTGGCAAGCTCTTTCTGGCTGCGAGCAATCTGCAGACGTTTGAAATTTCGGAGCAGGTCTGCCGGAGATAGCCGGTACGGACACCGAAAGCTGTGTTTGAAGTTTGAGGTGGCAACACAAGAAAGCAGCCCCAGTCTCTGTGCCTCTATGTGAGCAGTGCCATGGGCAGATGAGCCTGAGCAATAGCCTTCTTGGCTAGCTTCTTCTGCCTGCGAGCTATCTGCAGACGTCCGCATTTTGTGAACAGGGCTGCCGGAGAACCCGGACACGGACTCTCAAAGCTACGTTTGAAGTTTGAGGTGGCAAGGCAAGCAAGGAGCCCCACTCTCTGTGCCTCTGTGCGACCACTGCCATGGGCAGATGAGCCTGAGCAACAGCTTTCCATGTTAGCTCTTCTGGCTGCAAGCTATCTGCAGACGTTCGCATTTTCGGAGCAGGGCTGCCGGACACGCTCGGCACGGACTCCCAAAACTACGTTTGAAGTTTAAGGTGGCAAGACAAGCAAGCAGCCCCAGTCTCTGTGCCTCTGTGCGAGCAGTGCCATGGGCAGATGAGGCTGAGAAACAGCTTTCCATGTTAGCTCTTTCTGGCTGCGAGCAATCTGCAGACGTTCGCATTTTGGGAAAACGGCTGCCGGAGAAGCCTGCACGGAGCTCCCCATTCCCAGGCTACATTTGAAGTTTGAGGTGGCAAGACAAGCAAGCGGCCTCAGTCTCTGTGCCTCTGTGTGAGCAGTGCCGTGGGCAGATGACGCTGAGCAACAGCTTTTCTGGCTAGCTCTTTCTGGCTGCAAGCAATCTGCAGACGTTTGCAATTTCGGAGCAGGGCTGCGGAGACAGCCGTCACGGACACCCAAAGCTACGTTTGAAGTTTGAGGTGGCAAGACAAGCAAGCAGCCCCAGTCTCCGTGCCTCTGTGCGAGCATTGCCTTGGGCAGATGAGACTGAGAAACAGCTTTCCATGTTAGCTCATTCTGGCTGCGAGCTATCTGCAGTCATTTGCGTTTTGGGAACAGGGCTGCCGGAGAAGCCCGGCACGGACTCCCAAAGATGTGTTTGAAGTTTGAGGTGGCAAGACAAGCAAGCAGCCCCAGTCTCTGTGCCTCTGTGCGAGCAGTGCCATGGGCAGATGAGCCTGAGCAACAGCTTTGCAGGCTAGCTCTTTCTGCCTGCGAGGTATCTGCAGAGGTTCGCATTTTCAGAGAAAGGCTGCCGGAGAAGCCCGGCACTTACTCCCAAAGCTGCGTTGGAAGTTTGGGGTGGCAAGACAAGCAAGCAGCCCCAGTCTCTGTGCCTCTGTGTGAGCAGTGCCATTGGAAGATGGGGCTGAGCAACAGCTTTCCAGGCTGTCCCCTTTGGGCTGAGACCTATCTGCAGACGTTCGCATTTTCGGAGCAGGGCTGCCGACTGCTCCTGGCACGGACCTCCCCATTCCAAGGCTAAGTTTGAAGTTTGAGGTGGCAAGACAAGCAAGCAGCCCCAGTCTCTGTGCCTCTGTGCGAGCAGTGCCATGGGCAGATGAGGCTTAGCGAAGCCTTCCTGGCTGGCTTCTTCTGCCTGCGAGCTATCTGCAGTCGTTCCAGTTTTGGGAACAGGGCTGCCGGAGAAGACCGACATGGACCCCCAAAGCTGTGTTTGAAGTTTGAACTGGCAAGACAAGCAAGCAGCCCCACTCTCTGTGCCTCTGTGTGAGCAGTGCCATGGGCAGATGAGGCTGAGCAACAGCTTTCCTGGCTAGCTCTTTCTGGCTGCGAGCAATCTGCAGACGTTTGAAATTTCGGAGCAGGGCTGCCGGAGATAGCCGGTACGGACACCGAAAGCTGTGTTTGAAGTTTGAGGTGGCAACACAAGAAAGCAGCCCCAGTCTCTGTGCCTCTATGTGAGCAGTGCCATGGGCAGATGAGCCTGAGCAATAGCCTTCTTGGCTAGCTCCTTCTGCCTGCGAGCTATCTGCAGACGTCCACATTTTGTGAACAGGGCTGCCGGAGAACCCGGACACGGACTCTCAAAGCTACGTTTGAAGTTTGAGGTGGCAAGACAAGCAAGCAGCCCCACTCTCTATGCCTTTATGCGACCACTGCCATGGGCAGATGAGCCTGAGCAACAGCTTTCCATGTTAGCTCTTCTGGCTGCGAGCTATCTGCAGACGTTCGCATTTTCGGAGCAGGGCTGCCGGACACGCCCGGCACGGACTGCCAAAACTACGTGTGAAGTTTAAGGTGGCAAAAGAAGCAAGCAGCCCCAGTCTCTGTGCCTCTGTGTGAGCAGTGCCATGGGTATATGAGGCTGAGCAACAGCTTTCCAGGCTGTCCCCTTTTGGCTCAGAGCTTTCTGCAGACGTTCGCATTTTCGTAGAAGGGCTGACGTATGAGCCATGCACATACTCCCAAATCTACGTTTGAAGTTTGAGGTGACAAGACAAGCAAGCAGCCCCAGTCTCTGTGCCTCTGTGCGAGCAGTGCCATGGGCAGATGAGGCTGAGAAACAGCTTTCTATGTTAGCTTTTTCTGGCTGCGAGCAATCTGCAGACGTTCGCATTTTGGGAACAGGGCTGCCGGAGAAGCCCGGCACGGACTCCCAAAGATGTGTTTGAAGTTTCAGGTGGCAAGACAAGCAAGCAGCCCCAGTCTCTGTGCCTCTGTGCGAGCAGTGCCATGGGCAGATGAGCCTGAGCAACAGCTTTGCAGGCTAGCTCTTTCTGCCTGCGAGGTATCTGCAGACGTTCGCATTTTCAGAGAAAGGCTGCCGGAGAAGCCCGGCACTTACTCCCAAAGCTGCGTTGAAAGTTTGGGGTGGCAAGACAAGCAAGCAGCCCCAGTCTCTGTGCCTCTGTGTGAGCAGTGCCATTGGAAGATGGGGCTGAGCAACAGCTTTCCAGGCTGTCCCCTTTGGGCTGAGACCTATCTGCAGACGTTCGCATTTTCGGAGCAGGGCTGCCGACTGCTCCTGGCACGGACCTCCCCATTCCAAGGCTAAGTTTGAAGTTTGAGGTGGCAAGACAAGCAAGCAGCCCCACTCTCTGTGCCTCTGTGCGAGCAGTGCCATGGGCAGATGAGGCTTAGCGAAGCCTTCCTGGCTGGCTTCTTCTGCCTGCGAGCTATCTGCAGTCGTTCCAGTTTTGGGAACAGGGCTGCCGGAGAAGACCGACATGGACCCCCAAAGCTGTGTTTGAAGTTTGAACTGGCAAGACAAGCAAGCAGCCCCACTCTCTGTGCCTCTGTGTGAGCAGTGCCATGGGCAGATGAGGCTGAGCAACAGCTTTCCTGGCTAGCTCTTTCTGGCTGCGAGCAATCTGCAGACGTTTGAAATTTCGGAGCAGGGCTGCCGGAGATAGCCGGTACGGACACCGAAAGCTGTGTTTGAAGTTTGAGGTGGCAACACAAGCAAGCAGCCCCAGTCTCTGTGTCTCTGTGTGAGCAGTGCCATCGGCAGATGACGCTGAGCAGCAGCTTTTCTGGCTAGCTCTTTCTGGCTGCAAGCAATCTGCAGACGTTTGCAATTTCGGAGAAGGGCTGCGGAGACAGCTGTCACGGACACCCAAAGCTACGTTTGAAGTTTGAGGTGGCAAGGCAAGCAAGTAGCCCCAGTCTCCGTGCCTCTGTGCGAGCATTGCCTTGGGCAGATGAGACTGAGAAACAGCTTTCCATGTTAGCTCATTCTGGCTGCGAGCTATCTGCAGACATTTACGTTTTGGGAACAGGGCTGCCGGAGAAGCCCTGCACGGACTCCCAAAGATGTGTTTGAAGTTTCAGGTGGCAAGACAAGCAAGCAGCCCCAGTCTCTGTGCCTCTGTGCGAGCAGTGCCATGGGCAGATGAGCCTGAGCAACAGCTTTGCAGGCTAGCTCTTTCTGCCTGCGAGGTATCTGCAGACGTTCGCATTTTCAGAGAAAGGCTGCCGGAGAAGCCCGGCACTTACTCCCAAAGCTGCGTTGGAAGTTTGGGGTGGCAAGACAAGCAAGCAGCCCCAGTCTCTGTGCCTCTGTGTGAGCAGTGCCATTGGAAGATGGGGCTGAGCAACAGCTTTCCAGGCTGTCCCTTTTGGGCTGAGACCTATCTGCAGACGTTCGCATTTTCGGAGCAGGGCTGCCGACTGCTCCTGGCACGGACCTCCCCATTCCAAGGCTAAGTTTGAAGTTTGAGGTGGCAAGACAAGCAAGCAGCCCCAGTCTCTGTGCCTCTGTGTGAGCAATGCCATGGGCAGATGAGGCTGAGCAACAGCTTTCCTGGCAAGCTCTTTCTGGCTGCGAGCAATCTGCAGACGTTTGAAATTTCGGAGCAGGTCTGCCGGAGATAGCCGGTACGGACACCGAAAGCTGTGTTTGAAGTTTGAGGTGGCAACACAAGAAAGCAGCCCCAGTCTCTGTGCCTCTATGTGAGCAGTGCCATGGGCAGATGAGCCTAAGCAATAGCCTTCTTGGCTAGCTCCTTCTGCCTGCGAGCTATCTGCAGACGTCCGCATTTTGTGAACAGGGCTGCCGGAGAACCCGGACACGGACTCTCAAAGCTACGTTTGAAGTTTGAGGTGGCAAGGCAAGCAAGGAGCCCCACTCTCTGTGCCTCTGTGCGACCACTGCCATGGGCAGATGAGCCTGAGCAACAGCTTTCCATGTTAGCTCTTCTGGCTGCAAGCTATCTGCAGACGTTCGCATTTTCGGAGCAGGGCTGCCGGACACGCTCGGCACGGACTCCCAAAACTACGTTTGAAGTTTAAGGTGGCAAGACAAGCAAGCAGCCCCAGTCTCTGTGCCTCTGTGCGAGCAGTGCCATGGGCAGATGAGGCTGAGAAACAGCTTTCCATGTTAGCTCTTTCTGGCTGCGAGCAATCTGCAGACGTTCGCATTTTGGGAAAACGGCTGCCGGAGAAGCCTGCACGGAGCTCCCCATTCCCAGGCTACATTTGAAGTTTGAGGTGGCAAGACAAGCAAGCGGCCTCAGTCTCTGTGCCTCTGTGTGAGCAGTGCCGTGGGCAGATGACGCTGAGCAACAGCTTTTCTGGCTAGCTCTTTCTGGCTGCAAGCAATCTGCAGACGTTTGCAATTTCGGAGCAGGGCTGCGGAGACAGCCGTCACGGACACCCAAAGCTACGTTTGAAGTTTGAGGTGGCAAGACAAGCAAGCAGCCCCAGTCTCCGTGCCTCTGTGCGAGCATTGCCTTGGGCAGATGAGACTGAGAAACAGCTTTCCATGTTAGCTCATTCTGGCTGCGAGCTATCTGCAGTCATTTGCGTTTTGGGAACAGGGCTGCCGGAGAAGCCCGGCACGGACTCCCAAAGATGTGTTTGAAGTTTGAGGTGGCAAGACAAGCAAGCAGCCCCAGTCTCTGTGCCTCTGTGCGAGCAGTGCCATGGGCAGATGAGCCTGAGCAACAGCTTTGCAGGCTAGCTCTTTCTGCCTGCGAGGTATCTGCAGAGGTTCGCATTTTCAGAGAAAGGCTGCCGGAGAAGCCCGGCACTTACTCCCAAAGCTGCGTTGGAAGTTTGGGGTGGCAAGACAAGCAAGCAGCCCCAGTCTCTGTGCCTCTGTGTGAGCAGTGCCATTGGAAGATGGGGCTGAGCAACAGCTTTCCAGGCTGTCCCCTTTGGGCTGAGACCTATCTGCAGACGTTCGCATTTTCGGAGCAGGGCTGCCGACTGCTCCTGGCACGGACCTCCCCATTCCAAGGCTAAGTTTGAAGTTTGAGGTGGCAAGACAAGCAAGCAGCCCCAGTCTCTGTGCCTCTGTGCGAGCAGTGCCATGGGCAGATGAGGCTTAGCGAAGCCTTCCTGGCTGGCTTCTTCTGCCTGCGAGCTATCTGCAGTCGTTCCAGTTTTGGGAACAGGGCTGCCGGAGAAGACCGACATGGACCCCCAAAGCTGTGTTTGAAGTTTGAACTGGCAAGACAAGCAAGCAGCCCCACTCTCTGTGCCTCTGTGTGAGCAGTGCCATGGGCAGATGAGGCTGAGCAACAGCTTTCCTGGCTAGCTCTTTCTGGCTGCGAGCAATCTGCAGACGTTTGAAATTTCGGAGCAGGGCTGCCGGAGATAGCCGGTACGGACACCGAAAGCTGTGTTTGAAGTTTGAGGTGGCAACACAAGAAAGCAGCCCCAGTCTCTGTGCCTCTATGTGAGCAGTGCCATGGGCAGATGAGCCTGAGCAATAGCCTTCTTGGCTAGCTCCTTCTGCCTGCGAGCTATCTGCAGACGTCCACATTTTGTGAACAGGGCTGCCGGAGAACCCGGACACGGACTCTCAAAGCTACGTTTGAAGTTTGAGGTGGCAAGACAAGCAAGCAGCCCCACTCTCTATGCCTTTATGCGACCACTGCCATGGGCAGATGAGCCTGAGCAACAGCTTTCCATGTTAGCTCTTCTGGCTGCGAGCTATCTGCAGACGCTCGCATTTTCGGAGCAGGGCTGCCGGACACGCCCGGCACGGACTGCCAAAACTACGTGTGAAGTTTAAGGTGGCAAAAGAAGCAAGCAGCCCCAGTCTCTGTGCCTCTGTGTGAGCAGTGCCATGGGTATATGAGGCTGAGCAACAGCTTTCCAGGCTGTCCCCTTTTGGCTCAGAGCTTTCTGCAGACGTTCGCATTTTCGTAGAAGGGCTGACGTATGAGCCATGCACATACTCCCAAATCTACGTTTGAAGTTTGAGGTGACAAGACAAGCAAGCAGCCCCAGTCTCTGTGCCTCTGTGCGAGCAGTGCCATGGGCAGATGAGGCTGAGAAACAGCTTTCCATGTTAGCTCTTTCTGGCTGCGAGCAATCTGCAGACGTTCGCATTTTGGGAACAGGGCTGCCGGAGAAGCCCGGCACGGACTCCCAAACATGTGTTTGAAGTTTCAGGTGGCAAGACAAGCAAGCAGCCCCAGTCTCTGTGCCTCTGTGCGAGCAGTGCCATGGGCAGATGAGCCTGAGCAACAGCTTTGCAGGCTAGCTCTTTCTGCCTGCGAGGTATCTGCAGACGTTCGCATTTTCAGAGAAAGGCTGCCGGAGAAGCCCGGCACTTACTCCCAAAGCTGCGTTGGAAGTTTGAACTGGCAAGACAAGCAAGCAGCCCCACTCTCTGTGCCTCTGTGTGAGCAGTGCCATGGGCAGATGAGGCTGAGCAACAGCTTTCCTGGCTAGCTCTTTCTGGCTGCGAGCAATCTGCAGACGTTTGAAATTTCGGAGCAGGGCTGCCGGAGATAGCCGGTACGGACACCGAAAGCTGTGTTTGAAGTTTGAGGTGGCAACACAAGCAAGCAGCCCCAGTCTCTGTGTCTCTGTGTGAGCAGTGCCATCGGCAGATGACGCTGAGCAGCAGCTTTTCTGGCTAGCTCTTTCTGGCTGCAAGCAATCTGCAGACGTTTGCAATTTCGGAGAAGGGCTGCGGAGACAGCTGTCACGGACACCCAAAGCTACGTTTGAAGTTTGAGGTGGCAAGGCAAGCAAGTAGCCCCAGTCTCCGTGCCTCTGTGCGAGCATTGCCTTGGGCAGATGAGACTGAGAAACAGCTTGCCATGTTAGCTCATTCTGGCTGCGAGCTATCTGCAGACATTTACGTTTTGGGAACAGGGCTGCCGGAGAAGCCCTGCACGGACTCCCAAAGATGTGTTTGAAGTTTCAGGTGGCAAGACAAGCAAGCAGCCCCAGTCTCTGTGCCTCTGTGCGAGCAGTGCCATGGGCAGATGAGCCTGAGCAACAGCTTTGCAGGCTAGCTCTTTCTGCCTGCGAGGTATCTGCAGACGTTCGCATTTTCAGAGAAAGGCTGCCGGAGAAGCCCGGCACTTACTCCCAAAGCTGCGTTGGAAGTTTGGGGTGGCAAGACAAGCAAGCAGCCCCAGTCTCTGTGCCTCTGTGTGCGCAGTGCCATTGGAAGATGGGGCTGAGCAACAGCTTTCCAGGCTGTCCCTTTTGGGCTGAGACCTATCTGCAGACGTTCGCATTTTCGGAGCAGGGCTGCCGACTGCTCCTGGCACGGACCTCCCCATTCCAAGGCTAAGTTTGAAGTTTGAGGTGGCAAGACAAGCAAGCAGCCCCAGTCTCTGTGCCTCTGTGTGAGCAATGCCATGGGCAGATGAGGCTGAGCAACAGCTTTCCTGGCAAGCTCTTTCTGGCTGCGAGCAATCTGCAGACGTTTGAAATTTCGGAGCAGGTCTGCCGGAGATAGCCGGTACGGACACCGAAAGCTGTGTTTGAAGTTTGAGGTGGCAACACAAGAAAGCAGCCCCAGTCTCTGTGCCTCTATGTGAGCAGTGCCATGGGCAGATGAGCCTAAGCAATAGCCTTCTTGGCTAGCTCCTTCTGCCTGCGAGCTATCTGCAGACGTCCGCATTTTGTGAACAGGGCTGCCGGAGAACCCGGACACGGACTCTCAAAGCTACGTTTGAAGTTTGAGGTGGCAAGGCAAGCAAGGAGCCCCACTCTCTGTGCCTCTGTGCGACCACTGCCATGGGCAGATGAGCCTGAGCAACAGCTTTCCATGTTAGCTCTTCTGGCTGCAAGCTATCTGCAGACGTTCGCATTTTCGGAGCAGGGCTGCCGGACACGCTCGGCACGGACTCCCAAAACTACGTTTGAAGTTTAAGGTGGCAAGACAAGCAAGCAGCCCCAGTCTCTGTGCCTCTGTGCGAGCAGTGCCATGGGCAGATGAGGCTGAGAAACAGCTTTCCATGTTAGCTCTTTCTGGCTGCGAGCAATCTGCAGACGTTCGCATTTTGGGGAAAACGGCTGCCGGAGAAGCCTGCACGGAGCTCCCCATTCCCAGGCTACATTTGAAGTTTGAGGTGGCAAGACAAGCAAGCGGCCTCAGTCTCTGTGCCTCTGTGTGAGCAGTGCCGTGGGCAGATGACGCTGAGCAACAGCTTTTCTGGCTAGCTCTTTCTGGCTGCAAGCAATCTGCAGACGTCTGCAATTTCGGAGCAGGGCTGCGGAGACAGCCGTCACGGACACCCAAAGCTACGTTTGAAGTTTGAGGTGGCAAGACAAGCAAGCAGCCCCAGTCTCCGTGCCTCTGTGCGAGCATTGCCTTGGGCAGATGAGACTGAGAAACAGCTTTCCATGTTAGCTCATTCTGGCTGCGAGCTATCTGCAGTCATTTGCGTTTTGGGAACAGGGCTGCCGGAGAAGCCCGGCACGGACTCCCAAAGATGTGTTTGAAGTTTGAGGTGGCAAGACAAGCAAGCAGCCCCAGTCTCTGTGCCTCTGTGCGAGCAGTGCCATGGGCAGATGAGCCTGAGCAACAGCTTTGCAGGCTAGCTCTTTCTGCCTGCGAGGTATCTGCAGAGGTTCGCATTTTCAGAGAAAGGCTGCCGGAGAAGCCCGGCACTTACTCCCAAAGCTGCGTTGGAAGTTTGGGGTGGCAAGACAAGCAAGCAGCCCCAGTCTCTGTGCCTCTGTGTGAGCAGTGCCATTGGAAGATGGGGCTGAGCAACAGCTTTCCAGGCTGTCCCCTTTGGGCTGAGACCTATCTGCAGACGTTCGCATTTTCGGAGCAGGGCTGCCGACTGCTCCTGGCACGGACCTCCCCATTCCAAGGCTAAGTTTGAAGTTTGAGGTGGCAAGACAAGCAAGCAGCCCCAGTCTCTGTGCCTCTGTGCGAGCAGTGCCATGGGCAGATGAGGCTTAGCGAAGCCTTCCTGGCTGGCTTCTTCTGCCTGCGAGCTATCTGCAGTCGTTCCAGTTTTGGGAACAGGGCTGCCGGAGAAGACCGACATGGACCCCCAAAGCTGTGTTTGAAGTTTGAACTGGCAAGACAAGCAAGCAGCCCCACTCTCTGTGCCTCTGTGTGAGCAGTGCCATGGGCAGATGAGGCTGAGCAACAGCTTTCCTGGCTAGCTCTTTCTGGCTGCGAGCAATCTGCAGACGTTTGAAATTTCGGAGCAGGGCTGCCGGAGATAGCCGGTACGGACACCGAAAGCTGTGTTTGAAGTTTGAGGTGGCAACACAAGAAAGCAGCCCCAGTCTCTGTGCCTCTATGTGAGCAGTGCCATGGGCAGATGAGCCTGAGCAATAGCCTTCTTGGCTAGCTCCTTCTGCCTGCGAGCTATCTGCAGACGTCCACATTTTGTGAACAGGGCTGCCGGAGAACCCGGACACGGACTCTCAAAGCTACGTTTGAAGTTTGAGGTGGCAAGACAAGCAAGCAGCCCCACTCTCTATGCCTTTATGCGACCACTGCCATGGGCAGATGAGCCTGAGCAACAGCTTTCCATGTTAGCTCTTCTGGCTGCGAGCTATCTGCAGACGCTCGCATTTTCGGAGCAGGGCTGCCGGACACGCCCGGCACGGACTGCCAAAACTACGTGTGAAGTTTAAGGTGGCAAAAGAAGCAAGCAGCCCCAGTCTCTGTGCCTCTGTGTGAGCAGTGCCATGGGTATATGAGGCTGAGCAACAGCTTTCCAGGCTGTCCCCTTTTGGCTCAGAGCTTTCTGCAGACGTTCGCATTTTCGTAGAAGGGCTGACGTATGAGCCATGCACATACTCCCAAATCTACGTTTGAAGTTTGAGGTGACAAGACAAGCAAGCAGCCCCAGTCTCTGTGCCTCTGTGCGAGCAGTGCCATGGGCAGATGAGGCTGAGAAACAGCTTTCCATGTTAGCTCTTTCTGGCTGCGAGCAATCTGCAGACGTTCGCATTTTGGGAACAGGGCTGCCGGAGAAGCCCGGCACGGACTCCCAAAGATGTGTTTGAAGTTTCAGGTGGCAAGACAAGCAAGCAGCCCCAGTCTCTGTGCCTCTGTGCGAGCAGTGCCATGGGCAGATGAGCCTGAGCAACAGCTTTGCAGGCTAGCTCTTTCTGCCTGCGAGGTATCTGCAGACGTTCGCATTTTCAGAGAAAGGCTGCCGGAGAAGCCCGGCACTTACTCCCAAAGCTGCGTTGAAAGTTTGGGGTGGCAAGACAAGCAAGCAGCCCCAGTCTCTGTGCCTCTGTGTGAGCAGTGCCATTGGAAGATGGGGCTGAGCAACAGCTTTCCAGGCTGTCCCCTTTGGGCTGAGACCTATCTGCAGACGTTCGCATTTTCGGAGCAGGGCTGCCGACTGCTCCTGGCACGGACCTCCCCATTCCAAGGCTAAGTTTGAAGTTTGAGGTGGCAAGACAAGCAAGCAGCCCCACTCTCTGTGCCTCTGTGCGAGCAGTGCCATGGGCAGATGAGGCTTAGCGAAGCCTTCCTGGCTGGCTTCTTCTGCCTGCGAGCTATCTGCAGTCGTTCCAGTTTTGGGAACAGGGCTGCCGGAGAAGACCGACATGGACCCCCAAAGCTGTGTTTGAAGTTTGAACTGGCAAGACAAGCAAGCAGCCCCACTCTCTGTGCCTCTGTGTGAGCAGTGCCATGGGCAGATGAGGCTGAGCAACAGCTTTCCTGGCTAGCTCTTTCTGGCTGCGAGCAATCTGCAGACGTTTGAAATTTCGGAGCAGGGCTGCCGGAGATAGCCGGAACGGACACCGAAAGCTGTGTTTGAAGTTTGAGGTGGCAACACAAGCAAGCAGCCCCAGTCTCTGTGTCTCTGTGTGAGCAGTGCCATCGGCAGATGACGCTGAGCAGCAGCTTTTCTGGCTAGCTCTTTCTGGCTGCAAGCAATCTGCAGACGTTTGCAATTTCGGAGAAGGGCTGCGGAGACAGCTGTCACGGACACCCAAAGCTACGTTTGAAGTTTGAGGTGGCAAGGCAAGCAAGTAGCCCCAGTCTCCGTGCCTCTGTGCGAGCATTGCCTTGGGCAGATGAGACTGAGAAACAGCTTTCCATGTTAGCTCATTCTGGCTGCGAGCTATCTGCAGACATTTACGTTTTGGGAACAGGGCTGCCGGAGAAGCCCTGCACGGACTCCCAAAGATGTGTTTGAAGTTTCAGGTGGCAAGACAAGCAAGCAGCCCCAGTCTCTGTGCCTCTGTGCGAGCAGTGCCATGGGCAGATGAGCCTGAGCAACAGCTTTGCAGGCTAGCTCTTTCTGCCTGCGAGGTATCTGCAGACGTTCGCATTTTCAGAGAAAGGCTGCCGGAGAAGCCCGGCACTTACTCCCAAAGCTGCGTTGGAAGTTTGGGGTGGCAAGACAAGCAAGCAGCCCCAGTCTCTGTGCCTCTGTGTGAGCAGTGCCATTGGAAGATGGGGCTGAGCAACAGCTTTCCAGGCTGTCCCTTTTGGGCTGAGACCTATCTGCAGACGTTCGCATTTTCGGAGCAGGGCTGCCGACTGCTCCTGGCACGGACCTCCCCATTCCAAGGCTAAGTTTGAAGTTTGAGGTGGCAAGACAAGCAAGCAGCCCCAGTCTCTGTGCCTCTGTGTGAGCAATGCCATGGGCAGATGAGGCTGAGCAACAGCTTTCCTGGCAAGCTCTTTCTGGCTGCGAGCAATCTGCAGACGTTTGAAATTTCGGAGCAGGTCTGCCGGAGATAGCCGGTACGGACACCGAAAGCTGTGTTTGAAGTTTGAGGTGGCAACACAAGAAAGCAGCCCCAGTCTCTGTGCCTCTATGTGAGCAGTGCCATGGGCAGATGAGCCTAAGCAATAGCCTTCTTGGCTAGCTCCTTCTGCCTGCGAGCTATCTGCAGACGTCCGCATTTTGTGAACAGGGCTGCCGGAGAACCCGGACACGGACTCTCAAAGCTACGTTTGAAGTTTGAGGTGGCAAGGCAAGCAAGGAGCCCCACTCTCTGTGCCTCTGTGCGACCACTGCCATGGGCAGATGAGCCTGAGCAACAGCTTTCCATGTTAGCTCTTCTGGCTGCAAGCTATCTGCAGACGTTCGCATTTTCGGAGCAGGGCTGCCGGACACGCTCGGCACGGACTCCCAAAACTACGTTTGAAGTTTAAGGTGGCAAGACAAGCAAGCAGCCCCAGTCTCTGTGCCTCTGTGCGAGCAGTGCCATGGGCAGATGAGGCTGAGAAACAGCTTTCCATGTTAGCTCTTTCTGGCTGCGAGCAATCTGCAGACGTTCGCATTTTGGGAAAACGGCTGCCGGAGAAGCCTGCACGGAGCTCCCCATTCCCAGGCTACATTTGAAGTTTGAGGTGGCAAGACAAGCAAGCGGCCTCAGTCTCTGTGCCTCTGTGTGAGCAGTGCCGTGGGCAGATGACGCTGAGCAACAGCTTTTCTGGCTAGCTCTTTCTGGCTGCAAGCAATCTGCAGACGTTTGCAATTTCGGAGCAGGGCTGCGGAGACAGCCGTCACGGACACCCAAAGCTACGTTTGAAGTTTGAGGTGGCAAGACAAGCAAGCAGCCCCAGTCTCCGTGCCTCTGTGCGAGCATTGCCTTGGGCAGATGAGACTGAGAAACAGCTTTCCATGTTAGCTCATTCTGGCTGCGAGCTATCTGCAGTCATTTGCGTTTTGGGAACAGGGCTGCCGGAGAAGCCCGGCACGGACTCCCAAAGATGTGTTTGAAGTTTGAGGTGGCAAGACAAGCAAGCAGCCCCAGTCTCTGTGCCTCTGTGCGAGCAGTGCCATGGGCAGATGAGCCTGAGCAACAGCTTTGCAGGCTAGCTCTTTCTGCCTGCGAGGTATCTGCAGAGGTTCGCATTTTCAGAGAAAGGCTGCCGGAGAAGCCCGGCACTTACTCCCAAAGCTGCGTTGGAAGTTTGGGGTGGCAAGACAAGCAAGCAGCCCCAGTCTCTGTGCCTCTGTGTGAGCAGTGCCATTGGAAGATGGGGCTGAGCAACAGCTTTCCAGGCTGTCCCCTTTGGGCTGAGACCTATCTGCAGACGTTCGCATTTTCGGAGCAGGGCTGCCGACTGCTCCTGGCACGGACCTCCCCATTCCAAGGCTAAGTTTGAAGTTTGAGGTGGCAAGACAAGCAAGCAGCCCCAGTCTCTGTGCCTCTGTGCGAGCAGTGCCATGGGCAGATGAGGCTTAGCGAAGCCTTCCTGGCTGGCTTCTTCTGCCTGCGAGCTATCTGCAGTCGTTCCAGTTTTGGGAACAGGGCTGCCGGAGAAGACCGACATGGACCCCCAAAGCTGTGTTTGAAGTTTGAACTGGCAAGACAAGCAAGCAGCCCCACTCTCTGTGCCTCTGTGTGAGCAGTGCCATGGGCAGATGAGGCTGAGCAACAGCTTTCCTGGCTAGCTCTTTCTGGCTGCGAGCAATCTGCAGACGTTTGAAATTTCGGAGCAGGGCTGCCGGAGATAGCCGGTACGGACACCGAAAGCTGTGTTTGAAGTTTGAGGTGGCAACACAAGAAAGCAGCCCCAGTCTCTGTGCCTCTATGTGAGCAGTGCCATGGGCAGATGAGCCTGAGCAATAGCCTTCTTGGCTAGCTCCTTCTGCCTGCGAGCTATCTGCAGACATCCACATTTTGTGAACAGGTCTGCCGGAGAACCCGGACACGGACTCTCAAAGCTACGTTTGAAGTTTGAGGTGGCAAGACAAGCAAGCAGCCCCACTCTCTATGCCTTTATGCGACCACTGCCATGGGCAGATGAGCCTGAGCAACAGCTTTCCATGTTAGCTCTTCTGGCTGCGAGCTATCTGCAGACGTTCGCATTTTCGGAGCAGGGCTGCCGGACACGCCCGGCACGGACTGCCAAAACTACGTGTGAAGTTTAAGGTGGCAAAAGAAGCAAGCAGCCCCAGTCTCTGTGCCTCTGTGTGAGCAGTGCCATGGGTATATGAGGCTGAGCAACAGCTTTCCAGGCTGTCCCCTTTTGGCTCAGAGCTTTCTGCAGACGTTCGCATTTTCGTAGAAGGGCTGACGTATGAGCCATGCACATACTCCCAAATCTACGTTTGAAGTTTGAGGTGACAAGACAAGCAAGCAGCCCCAGTCTCTGTGCCTCTGTGCGAGCAGTGCCATGGGCAGATGAGGCTGAGAAACAGCTTTCTATGTTAGCTTTTTCTGGCTGCGAGCAATCTGCAGACGTTCGCATTTTGGGAACAGGGCTGCCGGAGAAGCCCGGCACGGACTCCCAAAGATGTGTTTGAAGTTTGAGGTGGCAAGACAAGCAAGCAGCCCCAGTCTCTGTGCCTCTGTGCGAGCAGTGCCATGGGCAGATGAGCCTGAGCAACAGCTTTGCAGGCTAGCTCTTTCTGCCTGCGAGGTATCTGCAGACGTTCGCATTTTCAGAGAAAGGCTGCCGGAGAAGCCCGGCACTTACTCCCAAAGCTGCGTTGAAAGTTTGGGGTGGCAAGACAAGCAAGCAGCCCCAGTCTCTGTGCCTCTGTGTGAGCAGTGCCATTGGAAGATGGGGCTGAGCAACAGCTTTCCAGGCTGTCCCCTTTGGGCTGAGACCTATCTGCAGACGTTCGCATTTTCGGAGCAGGGCTGCCGACTGCTCCTGGCACGGACCTCCCCATTTCAAGGCTAAGTTTGAAGTTTGAGGTGGCAAGACAAGCAAGCAGCCCCACTCTCTGTGCCTCTGTGCGAGCAGTGCCATGGGCAGATGAGGCTTAGCGAAGCCTTCCTGGCTGGCTTCTTCTGCCTGCGAGCTATCTGCAGTCGTTCCAGTTTTGGGAACAGGGCTGCCGGAGAAGACCGACATGGACCCCCAAAGCTGTGTTTGAAGTTTGAACTGGCAAGACAAGCAAGCAGCCCCACTCTCTGTGCCTCTGTGTGAGCAGTGCCATGGGCAGATGAGGCTGAGCAACAGCTTTCCTGGCAAGCTCTTTCTGGCTGCGAGCAATCTGCAGACGTTTGAAATTTCGGAGCAGGGCTGCCGGAGATAGCCGGTACGGACACCGAAAGCTGTGTTTGAAGTTTGAGGTGGCAACACAAGAAAGCAGCCCCAGTCTCTGTGCCTCTATGTGAGCAGTGCCATGGGCAGATGAGCCTGAGCAATAGCCTTCTTGGCTAGCTCCTTCTGCCTGCGAGCTATCTGCAGACGTCCACATTTTGTGAACAGGGCTGCCGGAGAACCCGGACACGGACTCTCAAAGCTACGTTTGAAGTTTGAGGTGGCAAGACAAGCAAGCAGCCCCACTCTCTATGCCTTTATGCGACCACTGCCATGGGCAGATGAGCCTGAGCAACAGCTTTCCATGTTAGCTCTTCTGGCTGCGAGCTATCTGCAGACGTTCGCATTTTCGGAGCAGGGCTGCCGGACACGCCCGGCACGGACTGCCAAAACTACGTGTGAAGTTTAAGGTGGCAAAAGAAGCAAGCAGCCCCAGTCTCTGTGCCTCTGTGTGAGCAGTGCCATGGGTATATGAGGCTGAGCAACAGCTTTCCAGGCTGTCCCCTTTTGGCTCAGAGCTTTCTGCAGACGTTCGCATTTTCGTAGAAGGGCTGACGTATGAGCCATGCACATACTCCCAAATCTACGTTTGAAGTTTGAGGTGACAAGACAAGCAAGCAGCCCCAGTCTCTGTGCCTCTGTGCGAGCAGTGCCATGGGCAGATGAGGCTGAGAAACAGTTTTCCATGTTAGCTTTTTCTGGATGCGAGCAATCTGCAGACGTTCGCATTTTGGGAACAGGGCTGCCGGAGAAGCCCGGCACGGACTCCCAAAGATGTGTTTGAAGTTTCAGGTGGCAAGACAAGCAAGCAGCCCCAGTCTCTGTGCCTCTGTGCGAGCAGTGCCATGGGCAGATGAGCCTGAGCAACAGCTTTGCAGGCTAGCTCTTTCTGCCTGCGAGGTATCTGCAGACGTTCGCATTTTCAGAGAAAGGCTGCCGGAGAAGCCCGGCACTTACTCCCAAAGCTGTGTTGGAAGTTTGGGGTGGCAAGACAAGCAAGCAGCCCCAGTCTCTGTGCCTCTGTGTGAGCAGTGCCATTGGAAGATGGGGCTGAGCAACAGCTTTCCAGGCTGTCCCCTTTGGGCTGAGACCTATCTGCAGACGTTCGCATTTTCGGAGCAGGGCTGCCGACTGCTCCTGGCACGGACCTCCCCATTTTCAGGCTAAGTTTGAAGTTTGAGGTGGCAAGACAAGCAAGCAGCCCCAGTCTCTGTGCCTCTGTGCGAGCAGTGCCATGGGCAGATGAGGCTTAGCGAAGCCTTCCTGGCTGGCTTCTTCTGCCTGCGAGCTATCTGCAGTCGTTCCAGTTTTGGGAACAGGGCTGCCGGAGAAGACCGACATGGACCCCCAAAGCTGTGTTTGAAGTTTGAACTGGCAAGACAAGCAAGCAGCCCCACTCTCTGTGCCTCTGTGTGAGCAGTGCCATGGGCAGATGAGGCTGAGCAACAGCTTTCCTGGCTAGCTCTTTCTGGCTGCGAGCAATCTGCAGACGTTTGAAATTTCGGAGCAGGGCTGCCGGAGATAGCCGGTACGGACACCGAAAGCTGTGTTTGAAGTTTGAGGTGGCAACACAAGAAAGCAGCCCCAGTCTCTGTGCCTCTGTGTGAGCAGTGCCATCGGCAGATGACGCTGAGCAGCAGCTTTTCTGGCTAGCTCTTTCTGGCTGCAAGCAATCTGCAGACGTTTGCAATTTCGGAGAAGGGCTGCGGAGACAGCTGTCACGGACACCCAAAGCTACGTTTGAAGTTTGAGGTGGCAAGGCAAGCAAGTAGCCCCAGTCTCCGTGCCTCTGTGCGAGCATTGCCTTGGGCAGATGAGACTGAGAAACAGCTTTCCATGTTAGCTCATTCTGGCTGCGAGCTATCTGCAGACATTTACGTTTTGGGAACAGGGCTGCCGGGGAAGCCCTGCACGGACTCCCAAAGATGTGTTTGAAGTTTCAGGTGGCAAGACAAGCAAGCAGCCCCAGTCTCTGTGCCTCTGTGCGAGCAGTGCCATGGGCAGATGAGCCTGAGCAACAGCTTTGCAGGCTAGCTCTTTCTGCCTGCGAGGTATCTGCAGAGGTTCGCATTTTCAGAGAAAGGCTGCCGGAGAAGCCCGGCACTTACTCCCAAAGCTGCGTTGGAAGTTTGGGGTGGCAAGACAAGCAAGCAGCCCCAGTCTCTGTGCCTCTGTGTGAGCAGTGCCATTGGAAGATGGGGCTGAGCAACAGCTTTCCAGGCTGTCCCTTTTGGGCTGAGACCTATCTGCAGACGTTCGCATTTTCGGAGCAGGGCTGCCGACTGCTCCTGGCACGGACCTCCCCATTCCAAGGCTAAGTTTGAAGTTTGAGGTTGCAAGACAAGCAAGCAGCCCCAGTCTCTGTGCCTCTGTGTGAGCAATGCCATGGGCAGATGAGGCTGAGCAACAGCTTTCCTGGCAAGCTCTTTCTGGCTGCGAGCAATCTGCAGACGTTTGAAATTTCGGAGCAGGTCTGCCGGAGATAGCCGGTACGGACACCGAAAGCTGTGTTTGAAGTTTGAGGTGGCAACACAAGAAAGCAGCCCCAGTCTCTGTGCCTCTATGTGAGCAGTGCCATGGGCAGATGAGCCTAAGCAATAGCCTTCTTGGCTAGCTCCTTCTGCCTGCGAGCTATCTGCAGACGTCCACATTTTGTGAACAGGGCTGCCGGAGAACCCGGACACGGACTCTCAAAGCTACGTTTGAAGTTTGAGGTGGCAAGGCAAGCAAGGACCCCCACTCTCTGTGCCTCTGTGCGACCACTGCCATGGGCAGATGAGCCTGAGCAACAGCTTTCCATGTTAGCTCTTTTGGCTGCAAGCTATCTGCAGACGTTCGCATTTTCGGAGCAGGGCTGCCGGACACGCTCGGCACGGACTCCCAAAACTACGTTTGAAGTTTAAGGTGGCAAGACAAGCAAGCAGCCCCAGTCTCTGTGCCTCTGTGCGAGCAGTGCCATGGGCAGATGAGGCTGAGAAACAGCTTTCCATGTTAGCTCTTTCTGGCTGCAAGCAATCTGCAGACGTTCGCATTTTGGGAAAACGGCTGCCGGAGAAGCCTGCACGGAGCTCCCCATTCCCAGGCTACATTTGAAGTTTGAGGTGGCAAGACAAGCAAGCGGCCTCAGTCTCTGTGCCTCTGTGTGAGCAGTGCCGTGGGCAGATGACGCTGAGCAACAGCTTTTCTGGCTAGCTCTTTCTGGCTGCAAGCAATCTGCAGACGTTTGCAATTTCGGAGCAGGGCTGCGGAGACAGCCGTCACGCACACCCAAAGCTACGTTTGAAGTTTGAGGTGGCAAGACAAGCAAGCAGCCCCAGTCTCCGTGCCTCTGTGCGAGCATTGCCTTGGGCAGATGAGACTGAGAAACAGCTTTCCATGTTAGCTCATTCTGGCTGCGAGCTATCTGCAGTCATTTGCGTTTTGGGAACAGGGCTGCCGGAGAAGCCCGGCACGGACTCCCAAAGATGTGTTTGAAGTTTGAGGTGGCAAGACAAGCAAGCAGCCCCAGTCTCTGTGCCTCTGTGCGAGCAGTGCCATGGGCAGATGAGCCTGAGCAACAGCTTTGCAGGCTAGCTCTTTCTGCCTGCGAGGTATCTGCAGAGGTTCGCATTTTCAGAGAAAGGCTGCCGGAGAAGCCCGGCACTTACTCCCAAAGCTGCGTTGGAAGTTTGGGGTGGCAAGACAAGCAAGCAGCCCCAGTCTCTGTGCCTCTGTGTGAGCAGTGCCATTGGAAGATGGGGCTGAGCAACAGCTTTCCAGGCTGTCCCCTTTGGGCTGAGACCTATCTGCAGACGTTCGCATTTTCGGAGCAGGGCTGCCGACTGCTCCTGGCACGGACCTCCCCATTCCAAGGCTAAGTTTGAAGTTTGAGGTGGCAAGACAAGCAAGCAGCCCCAGTCTCTGTGCCTCTGTGCGAGCAGTGCCATGGGCAGATGAGGCTTAGCGAAGCCTTCCTGGCTGGCTTCTTCTGCCTGCGAGCTATCTGCAGTCGTTCCAGTTTTGGGAACAGGGCTGCCGGAGAAGACCGACATGGACCCCCAAAGCTGTGTTTGAAGTTTGAACTGGCAAGACAAGCAAGCAGCCCCACTCTCTGTGCCTCTGTGTGAGCAGTGCCATGGGCAGATGAGGCTGAGCAACAGCTTTCCTGGCTAGCTCTTTCTGGCTGCGAGCAATCTGCAGACGTTTGAAATTTCGGAGCAGGGCTGCCGGAGATAGCCGGTACGGACACCGAAAGCTGTGTTTGAAGTTTGAGGTGGCAACACAAGAAAGCAGCCCCAGTCTCTGTGCCTCTATGTGAGCAGTGCCATGGGCAGATGAGCCTGAGCAATAGCCTTCTTGGCTAGCTCCTTCTGCCTGCGAGCTATCTGCAGACGTCCACATTTTGTGAACAGGGCTGCCGGAGAACCCGGACACGGACTCTCAAAGCTACGTTTGAAGTTTGAGGTGGCAAGACAAGCAAGCAGCCCCACTCTCTATGCCTTTATGCGACCACTGCCATGGGCAGATGAGCCTGAGCAACAGCTTTCCATGTTAGCTCTTCTGGCTGCGAGCTATCTGCAGACGTTCGCATTTTTGGAGCAGGGCTGCCGGACACGCCCGGCACGGACTGCCAAAATTACGTTTGAAGTTTAAGGTGGCAAAAGAAGCAAGCAGCCCCAGTCTCTGTGCCTCTGTGTGAGCCATGGGTATATGAGGCTGAGCAACAGCTTTCCAGGCTGTCCCCTTTTGGCTCAGAGCTTTCTGCAGACGTTCGCATTTTCGTAGAAGGGCTGACGTATGAGCCATGCACATACTCCCAAATCTACGTTTGAAGTTTGAGGTGACAAGACAAGCAAGCAGCCCCAGTCTCTGTGCCTCTCTGCGAGCAGTGCCATGGGCAGATGAGGCTGAGCAACAGCTTTCCATGTTAGCTCTTTCTGGCTGCGAGCAATCTGCAGACGTTCGCATTTTGGGAACAGGGCTGCCGGAGAAGCCCGGCACGGACTCCCAAAGATGTGTTTGAAGTTTCAGGTGGCAAGACAAGCAAGCAGCCCCAGTCTCTGTGCCTCTGTGCGAGCAGTGCCATGGGCAGATGAGCCTGAGCAACAGCTTTGCAGGCTAGCTCTTTCTGCCTGCGAGGTATCTGCAGAGGTTCGCATTTTCAGAGAAAGGCTGCCGGAGAAGCCCGGCACTTACTCCCAAAGCTGCGTTGGAAGTTTGGGGTGGCAAGACAAGCAAGCAGCCCCAGTCTCTGTGCCTCTGTGCGAGCAGTGCCATGGGCAGATGAGGCTGAGCAACAGCTTTCCTGGCTAGCTCTTTCTGGCTGCGAGCAATCTGCAGACGTTTGCAATTTCGGAGCAGGGCTGCGGAGACAGCTGTCACGGACACCCAAAGCTACGTTTGAAGTTTGAGGTGGCAAGGCAAGCAAGTAGCCCCAGTCTCCGTGCCTCTGTGCGAGCATTGCCTTGGGCAGATGAGACTGAGAAACAGCTTTCCATGTTAGCTCATTCTGGCTGCGAGCTATCTGCAGACATTTACGTTTTGGGAACAGGGCTGCCGGAGAAGCCCTGCACGGACTCCCAAAGATGTGTTTGAAGTTTCAGGTGGCAAGACAAGCAAGCAGCCCCAGTCTCTGTGCCTCTGTGCGAGCAGTGCCATGGGCAGATGAGCCTGAGCAACAGCTTTGCAGGCTAGCTCTTTCTGCCTGCGAGGTATCTGCAGAGGTTCGCATTTTCAGAGAAAGGCTGCCGGAGAAGCACGGCACTTACTCCCAAAGCTGCGTTGGAAGTTTGGGGTGGCAAGACAAGCAAGCAGCCCCAGTCTCTGTGCCTCTGTGTGAGCAGTGCCATTGGAAGATGGGGCTGAGCAACAGCTTTCCAGGCTGTCCCCTTTGGGCTGAGACCTATCTGCAGACGTTCGCATTTTCGGAGCAGGGCTGCCGACTGCTCCTGGCACGGACCTCCCCATTCCAAGGCTAAGTTTGAAGTTTGAGGTGGCAAGACAAGCAAGCAGCCCCAGTCTCTGTGCCTCTGTGCGAGCAGTGCCATGGGCAGATGAGCCTGAGCAACAGCTTTCCAGGCTAGCTCTTTCTGCCTGCGAGGTATCTGCAGACGTTCGCATTTTCAGAGAAAGGCTGCCGGAGAAGCCCGGCACTTACTCCCAAAGCTGCGTTGGAAGTTTGGGGTGGCAAGACAAGCAAGCAGCCCCAGTCTCTGTGCCTCTGTGTGAGCAGTGCCATTGGAAGATGGGGCTGAGCAACAGCTTTCCAGGCTGTCCCTTTTGGGCTGAGACCTATCTGCAGACGTTCGCATTTTCGGAGCAGGGCTGCCGACTGCTCCTGGCACGGACCTCCCCATTCCAAGGCTAAGTTTGAAGTTTGAGGTGGCAAGACAAGCAAGCAGCCCCAGTCTCTGTGCCTCTGTGCGAGCAGTGCCATGGGCAGATGAGGCTTAGTGAAGCCTTCCTGGATGGCTTCTTCTGCCTGCGAGCTATCTGCAGTCGTTCCAGTTTTGGGAACAGGGCTGCCGGAGAAGACCGACATGGACCCCCAAAGCTGTGTTTGAAGTTTAAACTGGCAAGACAAGCAAGCAGCCCCACTCTCTGTGCCTCTGTGTGAGCAGTGCCATGGGCAGATGAGGCTGAGCAACAGCTTTCCTGGCTAGCTCTTTCTGGCTGCGAGCAATCTGCAGACGTTTGAAATTTCGGAGCAGGGCTGCCGGAGATAGCCGGTACGGACACCGAAAGCTGTGTTTGAAGTTTGAGGTGGCAACACAAGAAAGCAGCCCCAGTCTCTGTGCCTCTATGTGAGCAGTGCCATGGGCAGATGAGCCTAAGCAATAGCCTTCATGGCTAGCTCCTTCTGCCTGCGAGCTATCTGCAGACGTCCGCATTTTGTGAACAGGGCTGCCGGAGAACCCGGACACGGACTCTCAAAGCTACGTTTGAAGTTTGAGGTGGCAAGGCAAGCAAGGACCCCCACTCTCTGTGCCTCTGTGCGACCACTGCCATGGGCAGATGAGCCTGAGCAACAGCTTTCCATGTTAGCTCTTCTGGCTGCAAGCTATCTGCAGACGTTCGCATTTTCGGAGCAGGGCTGCCGGACACGCTCGGCACGGACTGCCAAAACTACGTTTGAAGTTTAAGGTGGCAAGACAAGCAAGCAGCCCCAGTCTCTGTGCCTCTGTGCGAGCAGTGCCATGGGCAGATGAGGCTGAGAAACAGCTTTCCATGTTAGCTCTTTCTGGCTGCGAGCAATCTGCAGACTTTCGCATTTTGGGAAAACGGCTGCCGGAGAAGCCTGCACGGAGCTCCCCATTCCCAGGCTACATTTGAAGTTTGAGGTGGCAAGACAAGCAAGCGGCCTCAGTCTCTGTGCCTCTGTGTGAGCAGTGCCGTGGGCAGATGACGCTGAGCAACAGCTTTTCTGGCTAGCTCTTTCTGGCTGCAAGCAATCTGCAGACGTTTGCAATTTCAGAGCAGGGCTGCGGAGACAGCCGTCACGGACACCCAAAGCTACGTTTGAAGTTTGAGGTGGCAAGACAAGCAAGCAGCCCCAGTCTCCGTGCCTCTGTGCGAGCATTGCCTTGGGCAGATGAGACTGAGAAACAGCTTTCCATGTTAGCTCATTCTGGCTGCGAGCTATCTGCAGTCATTTGCGTTTTGGGAACAGGGCTGCCGGAGAAGCCCGACACAGACTCCCAAAGATGTGTTTGAAGTTTCAGGTGGCAAGACAAGCAAGCAGCCCCCGTCTCTGTGCCTCTGTGCGAGCAGTGCCATGGGCAGATGAGCCTGAGCAACAGCTTTCCAGGCTAGCTCTTTCTGCCTGCGAGGTATCTGCAGAGGTTCGCATTTTCAGAGAAAGGCTGCCGGAGAAGCCCGGCACTTACTCCCAAAGCTGCGTTGGAAGTTTGGGGTGGCAAGACAAGCAAGCAGCCCCAGTCTCTGTGCCTCTGTGTGAGCAGTGCCATTGGAAGATGGGGCTGAGCAACAGCTTTCCAGGCTGTCCCCTTTGGGCTGAGACCTATCTGCAGACGTTCACATTTTCGGAGCAGGGCTGCCGACTGCTCCTGGCACGGACCTCCCCATTCCAAGGCTAAGTTTGAAGTTTGAGGTGGCAAGACAAGCAAGCAGCCCCAGTCTCTGTGCCTCTGTGCGAGCAGTGCCATGGGCAGATGAGGCTTAGCGAAGCCTTCCTGGCTGGCTTCTTCTGCCTGCGAGCTATCTGCAGTCGTTCCAGTTTTGGGAACAGGGCTGCCGGAGAAGACCGACATGGACCCCCAAAGCTGTGTTTGAAGTTTGAACTGGCAAGACAAGCAAGCAGCCCCACTCTCTGTGCCTCTGTGTGAGCAGTGCCATGGGCAGATGAGGCTGAGCAACAGCTTTCCTGGCTAGCTCTTTCTGGCTGCGAGCAATCTGCAGACGTTTGAAATTTCGGAGCAGGGCTGCCGGAGATAGCCGGTACGGACACCGAAAGCTGTGTTTGAAGTTTGAGGTGGCAACACAAGAAAGCAGCCCCAGTCTCTGTGCCTCTATGTGAGCAGTGCCATGGGCAGATGAGCCTGAGCAATAGCCTTCTTGGCTAGCTCCTTCTGCCTGCGAGCTATCTGCAGACGTCCACATTTTGTGAACAGGGCTGCCGGAGAACCCGGACACGGACTCTCAAAGCTACGTTTGAAGTTTGAGGTGGCAAGACAAGCAAGCAGCCCCACTCTCTATGCCTTTATGCGACCACTGCCATGGGCAGATGAGCCTGAGCAACAGCTTTCCATGTTAGCTCTTCTGGCTGCGAGCTATCTGCAGACGTTCGCATTTTCGGAGCAGGGCTGCCGGACACGCCCGGCACGGACTGCCAAAACTACGTTTGAAGTTTAAGGTGGCAAAAGAAGCAAGCAGCCCCAGTCTCTGTGCCTCTGTGTGAGCAGTGCCATGGGTATATGAGGCTGAGCAACAGCTTTCCAGGCTGTCCCCTTTTGGCTCAGAGCTTTCTGCAGACGTTCGCATTTTCGTAGAAGGGCTGACGTATGAGCCATGCACATACTCCCAAATCTACGTTTGAAGTTTGAGGTGACAAGACAAGCAAGCAGCCCCAGTCTCTGTGCCTCTGTGCGAGCAGTGCCATGGGCAGATGAGGCTGAGCAACAGCTTTCCATGTTAGCTCTTTCTGGCTGCGAGCAATCTGCAGACGTTCGCATTTTGGGAACAGGGCTGCCGGAGAAGCCCGGCACGGACTCCCAAAGATGTGTTTGAAGTTTCAGGTGGCAAGACAAGCAAGCAGCCCCAGTCTCTGTGCCTCTGTGCGAGCAGTGCCATGGGCAGATGAGCCTGAGCAACAGCTTTGCAGGCTAGCTCTTTCTGCCTGCGAGGTATCTGCAGAGGTTCGCATTTTCAGAGAAAGGCTGCCGGAGAAGCCCGGCACTTACTCCCAAAGCTGCGTTGGAAGTTTGGGGTGGCAAGACAAGCAAGCAGCCCCAGTCTCTGTGCCTCTGTGTGAGCAGTGCCATTGGAAGATGGGGCTGAGCAACAGCTTTCCAGGCTGTCCCTTTTGGGCTGAGACCTATCTGCAGACGTTCGCATTTTCGGAGCAGGGCTGCCGACTGCTCCTGGCACGGACCTCCCCATTCCAAGGCTAAGTTTGCAGTTTGAGGTGGCAAGACAAGCAAGCAGCCCCAGTCTCTGTGCCTCTGTGCGAGCAGTGCCATGGGCAGATGAGGCTTAGCGAAGCCTTCCTGGATGGCTTCTTCTGCCTGCGAGCTATCTGCAGTCGTTCCAGTTTTGGGAACAGGGCTGCCGGAGAAGACCGACATGGACCCCCAAAGCTGTGTTTGAAGTTTAAACTGGCAAGACAAGCAAGCAGCCCCACTCTCTGTGCCTCTGTGTGAGCAGTGCCATGGGCAGATGAGGCTGAGCAACAGCTTTCCTGGCAAGCTCTTTCTGGCTGCGAGCAATCTGCAGACGTTTGAAATTTCGGAGCAGGGCTGCCGGAGATAGCCGGTACGGACACCGAAAGCTGTGTTTGAAGTTTGAGGTGGCAACACAAGAAAGCAGCCCCAGTCTCTGTGCCTCTATGTGAGCAGTGCCATGGGCAGATGAGCCTAAGCAATAGCCTTCATGGCTAGCTCCTTCTGCCTGCGAGCTATCTGCAGACGTCCGCATTTTGTGAACAGGGCTGCCGGAGAACCCGGACACGGACTCTCAAAGCTACGTTTGAAGTTTGAGGTGGCAAGGCAAGCAAGGAGCCCCACTCTCTGTGCCTCTGTGCGACCACTGCCATGGGCAGATGAGCCTGAGCAACAGCTTTCCATGTTAGCTCTTCTGGCTGCGAGCTATCTGCAGACGTTCGCATTTTCGGAGCAGGGCTGCCGGACACGCTCGGCACGGACTCCCAAAACTACGTTTGAAGTTTAAGGTGGCAAGACAAGCAAGCAGCCCCAGTCTCTGTGCCTCTGTGCGAGCAGTGCCATGGGCAGATGAGGCTGAGAAACAGCTTTCCATGTTAGCTCTTTCTGGCTGCGAGCAATCTGCAGACTTTCGCATTTTGGGAAAACGGCTGCCGGAGAAGCCTGCACGGAGCTCCCCATTCCCAGGCTACATTTGAAGTTTGAGGTGGCAAGACAAGCAAGCGGCCTCAGTCTCTGTGCCTCTGTGTGAGCAGTGCCGTGGGCAGATGACGCTGAGCAACAGCTTTTCTGGCTAGCTCTTTCTGGCTGCAAGCAATCTGCAGATGTTTGCAATTTCGGAGCAGGGCTGCGGAGACAGCCGTCACGGACACCCAAAGCTACGTTTGAAGTTTGAGGTGGCAAGACAAGCAAGCAGCCCCAGTCTCCGTGCCTCTGTGCGAGCATTGCCTTGGGCAGATGAGACTGAGAAACAGCTTTCCATGTTAGCTCATTGTGGCTGCGAGCTATCTGCAGTCATTTGCGTTTTGGGAACAGGGCTGCCGGAGAAGCCCGGCACGGACTCCCAAAGATGTGTTTGAAGTTTGAGGTGGCAAGACAAGCAAGCAGCCCCAGTCTCTGTGCCTCTGTGCGAGCAGTGCCATGGGCAGATGAGCCTGAGCAACAGCTTTGCAGGCTAGCTCTTTCTGCCTGCGAGGTATCTGCAGATGTTCGCATTTTCAGAGAAAGGCTGCCGGAGAAGCCCGGCACTTACTCCCAAAGCTGCGTTGGAAGTTTGGGGTGGCAAGACAAGCAAGCAGCCCCAGTCTCTGTGCCTCTGTGTGAGCAGTGCCATGGGCAGATGAGGCTGAGCAACAGCTTTCCTGGCTAGCTCTTTCTGGCTGCGAGCAATCTGCAGACGTTTGAAATTTCGGAGCAGGGCTGCCGGAGATAGCCGGTACGGACACCGAAAGCTGTGTTTGAAGTTTGAGGTGGCAAGACAAGCAAGCAGCCCCAGTCTCTGTGCCTCTATGTGAGCAGTGCCATGGGCAGATGAGCCTGAGCAATAGCCTTCTTGGCTAGCTCCTTCTGCCTGCGAGCTATCTGCAGACGTCCACATTTTGTGAACAGGGCTGCCGGAGAACCCGGACACGGACTCTCAAAGCTACGTTTGAAGTTTGAGGTGGCAAGACAAGCAAGCAGCCCCACTCTCTATGCCTTTATGCGACCACTGCCATGGGCAGATGAGCCTGAGCAACAGCTTTCCATGTTAGCTCTTCTGGCTGCGAGCTATCTGCAGACGTTCGCATTTTTGGAGCAGGGCTGCCGGACACGCCCGGCACGGACTCCCAAAACTACGTTTGAAGTTTAAGGTGGCAAAAGAAGCAAGCAGCCCCAGTCTCTGTGCCTCTGTGTGAGCAGTGCCATGGGTATATGAGGCTGAGCAACAGCTTTCCAGGCTGTCCCCTTTTGGCTCAGAGCTTTCTGCAGACGTTCGCATTTTCGTAGAAGGGCTGACGTATGAGCCATGCACATACTCCCAAATCTACGTTTGAAGTTTGAGGTGACAAGACAAGCAAGCAGCCCCAGTCTCTGTGCCTCTGTGCGAGCAGTGCCATGGGCACATGAGGCTGAGAAACAGCTTTCCATGTTAGCTCTTTCTGGCTGCAAGCAATCTGCAGACGTTCGCATTTTGGGAACAGGGCTGCCGGAGGCGCCTGGCAAGGACCACCCCAGGCTACTTTGGAAGTTTGAGTTGGCAAGATAAGCAAGCAGCCCCAGTCTCTGTGCCTCTGTTCGAGCAGTGCCATGGGCAGATGAGCCTGAGAAACAGCTTTCCAGCCTAGCCCTTTCTGGCTGCAAGCTATCTGTAGACGTTCGCATTTTGGGAAAACGGCTGCCAGAGAAGCCCGCACGGAGCTCCTCATTCCCAGGCTATGTTTGAAGTTTGAGGTGGCAAGACAAGCAAGCAGCCCCAGTCTCCGTGCCCCTGTGCGAGCAGTGCCATGGGCAGATGAGCCTGAGCAACAGCTTTGCAGGCTAGCTCTTTCTGCCTGCGAGGTATCTGCAGACGTTCGAATTTTCGGAGAAGGGTTTGCCGGAGAAGCCCGGCACTGACTCCCAAAATTGCGTTGGAAGTTTGAGGTGGCAAGACAAGCAAGCAGCCCCAGTCTCTGTGCCTCTGTGCGAGCAGTGCCATGGGCAGATGAGGCTGAGCAACAGCTTTCCAGGCTGTCCCCTTTTCGATGAGACCTATCTGCAGACGTTCGCATTTTCGTAGCAGGGCTGCCGGACACGTCCGGCACGGACCTGCCCATTCCCAGGCTACGTTTGAAGTTTGAGCTGGCAAGACAAGCAAGCAGCCCCACTCTCTGTGCCTCTGTGTGAGCAGTGCCATGGGCAGATGAGGCTGAGCAACAGCTTTCCTGGCTAACTCTTTCTGGCTGCGAGCAATCAGCAGACGTTTGAAATTTCGGAGCAGGGCTTCCGGAGATAGCCGGTACGGACACCAAAAGCTGTGTTTGAAGTTTGAGGTGGCAACACAAGAAAGCAGCCCCAGTCTCTGTGCCTCTATGTGAGCAGTGCCATGGGCAGATGAGCCTGAGCAATAGCCTTCTTGGCTAGCTCCTTCTGCCTGCGAGCTATCTGCAGACGTCCGCATTTTGTGAACAGGGCTGCCGGAGAACCCGGACACGGACTCTCAAAGCTACGTTTGAAGTTTGAGGTGGCAAGGCAAGCAAGGAGCCCCACTCTCTGTGCCTCTGTGCGAGCAGTGCCATGGGCAGATGAGGCTGAGCAACAGCTTTCCAAGCTATTCCCTTTTTGCTGAGAGCTACTTGCAGACGTTCGCATTTTCGGAGCAGGGCTGCCGGACACGCCCGGCACGGACTCCCAAAACTACGTTTGAAGTTTGATGTGGCAAGACAAGCAAGCAGCCCCACTCTCTGTGCCTCTGTGTGAGCAGTGCCATGGGCAGATGAGGCTGAGCAACAGCTTTCCAGGCTGTCCCCTTTTGGCTCAGATCTATCCGCAGACATTCGCATTTTCGTAGCAGGGCTGACGTATGAGCCATGCACATACTCCCAAAGCTACGTTTGAAGTTTGAGGTGACAAGACAAGCAAGCAGCCCCAGTCTCTGTGTCTCTGTGCGAGCAGTGCCATGGGCACATGAGGCTGAGAAACAGCTTTCCATGTTAGCTCTTTCTGGCTGCGAGCAATCTGCAGACGTTCGCATTTTGGGAGAAGGGCTGCCGGAGGCGCCTGGCAAGGACCACCCCAGGCTACGTTTGAAGTTTGAGGTGGCAAGATAAGCAAGCAGCCTCAGCCTCTGTGCCTCTGTTCGAGCAGTGCCATGGGCAAATGAGGCTGTGGATCAGCTTTCCTGGCTAGCTCTTTCTCCCTGCGATGTATCTGCCGACTATCGAATTTTCGGAGATGGCTTTGCAGGAGAAGCCAGGCACTGACTCCCAAAATTGCGTTGGAAGTTTGAGGTGGCAAGACAAGCAAGCAGCCCCAGTCTCTGTGCCTCTGTGTGAGCAGTGCCATGGGCAGATGAGGATGAGCAACAGCTTTCCAGGCTGTCCCCTTTTGGATGAGACCTCTCTGCAGACGTTCGCATTTTCGTAGCAGGGCTGCCGGACACGCCCGGCATGGAGCTCCCCATTCCCAGGCTACGTTTGCAGTTTGAGGTGGCAAGACACGCAAACAGCCTCAGTCTCTGTGCCTCTGTGCGAGCTGTGCCATGGGCAGATGAAGCTGAGCTATAGCCTTCCTCGCTGGCTCCTTCTGCCTGCGAGCTATCTGCAGTCGTTCGCGTTTTCGGAGAAGGGCTGCCGGAGAAGCCCGGCACGGACTACCTAACCTGTGTTTGAAGTTTGAGGTGGCAAGACAAGCAAGCAGCCCCACTCTCTGTGCCTCTGTGCGAGCAGTGCCATGGGCAGATGAGGCTGTGGATCAGCTTTCCAGGCTAGCTCTTTCTCCCTGCGATGTATCTGCCGACTATCGAATTTTCGGAGATGGCTTTGCAGGAGAAGCCACGCACTGACTCCCAAAATTGCGTTGGAAGTTTGAGGTGGCAAGACAAGCAAGCAGCCCTAGTCTCTCTGCCTCTGTGCGAGCAGTGCCATGGGCAGATGAGGCTGAGCATCAGCTTTCCAGGCTATACCCTTTTGGCTGAGACCTATCTGCAGACGTTAACATTTTCGTAGCAGGGCTGCCGGACACGCCAGGCACGGACCTCCCCATTCCCAGGCTACGTTTGAAGTTTGAGGTGGCAAGACAAGCAAGCAGCAACAGTCTCTGTGCCTCTGTGCGAGCAGTGCCATAGGCAGATGAGCCTGAGCAACAGCTTTCCAGGCTAGCTCTTTCTGCCTGCGAGGTATCTGCAGACGTTTGCAATTTCGGAGCAGGGCTGCGGAGACAGCCGTCACGGACACCCAAAGCTACGTTTGAAGTTTGAGGTGGCAAGACAAGCAAGCAGCCCCAGTCTCCGTGCCTCTGTGCGAGCATTGCCTTGGGCAGATGAGACTGAGAAACAGCTTTCCATGTTAGCTCATTCTGGCTGCGAGCTATCTGCAGTCATTTGCGTTTTGGGAACAGGGCTGCCGGAGAAGCCCGGCACGGACTCCCAAAGATGTGTTTGAAGTTTGAGGTGGCAAGACAAGCAAGCAGCCCCAGTCTCTGTGCCTCTGTGCGAGCAGTGCCATGGGCAGATGAGCCTGAGCAACAGCTTTGCAGGCTAGCTCTTTCTGCCTGCGAGGTATCTGCAGACGTTCGCATTTTCAGAGAAAGGCTGCCGGAGAAGCCCGGCACTTACTCCCAAAGCTGCGTTGGAAGTTTGGGGTGGCAAGACAAGCAAGCAGCCCCAGTCTCTGTGCCTCTGTCTGAGCAGTGCCATTGGAAGATGGGGCTGAGCAACAGCTTTCCAGGCTGTCCCTTTTGGGCTGAGACCTATCTGCAGACGTTCGCATTTTCGGAGCAGGGCTGCCGACTGCTCCTGGCACGGACCCCCCCATTCCAAGGCTAAGTTTGAAGTTTGAGGTGGCAAGACAAGCAAGCAGCCCCAGTCTCTGTGCCTCTGTGCGAGCAGTGCCATGGGCAGATGAGGCTTAGCGAAGCCTTCCTGGCTGGCTTCTTCTGCCTGCGAGCTATCTGCAGTCGTTCCAGTTTTGGGAACAGGGCTGCCGGAGAAGACCGACATGGACCCCCAAAGCTGTGTTTGAAGTTTGAACTGGCAAGACAAGCAAGCAGCCCCACTCTCTGTGCCTCTGTGTGAGCAGTGCCATGGGCAGATGAGGCTGAGCAACAGCTTTCCTGGCTAGCTCTTTCTGGCTGCGAGTAATCTGCAGACGTTTGAAATTTCGGAGCAGGGCTGCCGGAGATAGCCGGTACGGACACCGAAAGCTGTGTTTGAAGTTTGAGGTGGCAAGACAAGCAAGCAGCCCCACTCTCTGTGCCTCTGTGCGAGCAGTGCCATGGGCAAATGAGGCTGAGCATCAGCTTTCCTGGCTAGCTCTTTCTCCCTGCGAGGTATCTGCAGACGTTCGAATTTTCGGAGAAGGGTTTGCCGGAGAAGCCCGGCACTGACTCCCAAAATTGCGTTGGAAGTTTGAGGTGGCAAGACAAGCAAGCAGCCCCAGTCTCTGTGCCTCTGTGCGAGCAGTGCCATGGGCAGATGAGGCTGAGCAACAGCTTTCCAGGCTGTCCCCTTTTCGATGAGACCTATCTGCAGACGTTCGCATTTTCGTAGCAGGGCTGCCGGACACGTCCGGCACGGACCTGCCCATTCCCAGGCTACGTTTGAAGTTTGAGCTGGCAAGACAAGCAAGCAGCCCCACTCTCTGTGCCTCTGTGTGAGCAGTGCCATGGGCAGATGAGGCTGAGCAACAGCTTTCCTGGCTAGCTCTTTCTGGCTGCGAGCAATCAGCAGACGTTTGAAATTTCGGAGCAGGGCTTCCGGAGATAGCCGGTACGGACACCAAAAGCTGTGTTTGAAGTTTGAGGTGGCAACACAAGAAAGCAGCCCCAGTCTCTGTGCCTCTATGTGAGCAGTGCCATGGGCAGATGAGCCTGAGCAATAGCCTTCTTGGCTAGCTCCTTCTGCCTGCGAGCTATATGCAGACGTCCGCATTTTGTGAACAGGGCTGCCGGAGAACCCGGACACGGACTCTCAAAGCTACGTTTGAAGTTTGAGGTGGCAAGGCAAGCAAGGAGCCCCACTCTCTGTGCCTCTGTGCGAGCAGTGCCATGGGCAGATGAGGCTGAGCAACAGCTTTCCAAGCTATTCCCTTTTTGCTGAGAGCTATCTGCAGACGTTCGCATTTTCGGAGCAGGGCTGCCGGACACGCCCGGCACGGACTCCCAAAACTACGTTTGAAGTTTGATGTGGCAAGACAAGCAAGCAGCCCCACTCTCTGTGCCTCTGTGTGAGCAGTGCCATGGGCAGATGAGGCTGAGCAACAGCTTTCCAGGCTGTCCCCTTTTGGCTCAGATCTATCCGCAGACATTCGCATTTTCGTAGTAGGGCTGACGTATGAGCCATGCACATACTCCCAAAGCTACGTTTGAAGTTTGAGGTGACAAGACAAGCAAGCAGCCCCAGTCTCTGTGTCTCTGTGCGAGCAGTGCCATGGGCACATGAGGCTGAGAAACAGCTTTCCATGTTAGCTCTTTCTGGCTGCGAGCAATCTGCAGACGTTCGCATTTTGGGAGAAGGGCTGCCGGAGGCGCCTGGCAAGGACCACCCCAGGCTACGTTTGAAGTTTGAGGTGGCAAGATAAGCAAGCAGCCTCAGCCTCTGTGCCTCTGTTCGAGCAGTGCCATGGGCAAATGAGGCTGTGGATCAGCTTTCCTGGCTAGCTCTTTCTCCCTGCAAGGTATCTGCCGACTATCGAATTTTCGGAGATGGCTTTGCAGGAGAAGCCAGGCACTGACTCCCAAAATTGCGTTGGAAGTTTGAGGTGGCAAGACAAGCAAGCAGCCCCAGTCTCTGTGCCTCTGTGTGAGCAGTGCCATGGGCAGATGAGGATGAGCAACAGCTTTCCAGGCTGTCCCCTTTTGGATGAGACCTCTCTGCAGACGTTCGCATTTTCGTAGCAGGGCTGCCGGACACGCCCGGCATGGAGCTCCCCATTCCCAGGCTACGTTTGCAGTTTGAGGTGGCAAGACACGCAAACAGCCTCAGTCTCTGTGCCTCTGTGCGAGCTGTGCCATGGGCAGATGAAGCTGAGCTATAGCCTTCCTCGCTGGCTCCTTCTGCCTGCGAGCTATCTGCAGTCGTTCGCGTTTTCGGAGAAGGGCTGCCGGAGAAGCCCGGCACGGACTACCTAACCTGTGTTTGAAGTTTGAGGTGGCAAGACAAGCAAGCAGCCCCACTCTCTGTGCCTCTGTGCGAGCAGTGCCATGGGCAGATGAGGCTGTGGATCAGCTTTCCAGGCTAGCTCTTTCTCCCTGCGATGTATCTGCCGACTATCGAATTTTCGGAGATGGCTTTGCAGGAGAAGCCACGCACTGACTCCCAAAATTGCGTTGGAAGTTTGAGGTGGCAAGACAAGCAAGCAGCCCTAGTCTCTCTGCCTCTGTGCGAGCAGTGCCATGGGCAGATGAGGCTGAGCATCAGCTTTCCAGGCTATACCCTTTTGGCTGAGACCTATCTGCAGACGTTAACATTTTCGTAGCAGGGCTGCCGGACACGCCAGGCACGGACCTCCCCATTCCCAGGCTACGTTTGAAGTTTGAGGTGGCAAGACAAGCAAGCAGCAACAGTCTCTGTGCCTCTGTGCGAGCAGTGCCATAGGCAGATGAGCCTGAGCAACAGCTTTCCAGGCTAGCTCTTTCTGCCTGCGAGGTATCTGCAGACGTTTGCAATTTCGGAGCAGGGCTGCGGAGACAGCCGTCACGGACACCCAAAGCTACGTTTGAAGTTTGAGGTGGCAAGACAAGCAAGCAGCCCCAGTCTCCGTGCCTCTGTGCGAGCATTGCCTTGGGCAGATGAGACTGAGAAACAGCTTTCCATGTTAGCTCATTCTGGCTGCGAGCTATCTGCAGTCATTTGCGTTTTGGGAACAGGGCTGCCGGAGAAGCCCGGCACGGACTCCCAAAGATGTGTTTGAAGTTTGAGGTGGCAAGACAAGCAAGCAGCCCCAGTCTCTGTGCCTCTGTGCGAGCAGTGCCATGGGCAGATGAGCCTGAGCAACAGCTTTGCAGGCTAGCTCTTTCTGCCTGCGAGGTATCTGCAGACGTTCGCATTTTCAGAGAAAGGCTGCCGGAGAAGCCCGGCACTTACTCCCAAAGCTGCGTTGGAAGTTTGGGGTGGCAAGACAAGCAAGCAGCCCCAGTCTCTGTGCCTCTGTCTGAGCAGTGCCATTGGAAGATGGGGCTGAGCAACAGCTTTCCAGGCTGTCCCTTTTGGGCTGAGACCTATCTGCAGACGTTCGCATTTTCGGAGCAGGGCTGCCGACTGCTCCTGGCACGGACCCCCCCATTCCAAGGCTAAGTTTGAAGTTTGAGGTGGCAAGACAAGCAAGCAGCCCCAGTCTCTGTGCCTCTGTGCGAGCAGTGCCATGGGCAGATGAGGCTTAGCGAAGCCTTCCTGGCTGGCTTCTTCTGCCTGCGAGCTATCTGCAGTCGTTCCAGTTTTGGGAACAGGGCTGCCGGAGAAGACCGACATGGACCCCCAAAGCTGTGTTTGAAGTTTGAACTGGCAAGACAAGCAAGCAGCCCCACTCTCTGTGCCTCTGTGTGAGCAGTGCCATGGGCAGATGAGGCTGAGCAACAGCTTTCCTGGCTAGCTCTTTCTGGCTGCGAGTAATCTGCAGACGTTTGAAATTTCGGAGCAGGGCTGCCGGAGATAGCCGGTACGGACACCGAAAGCTGTGTTTGAAGTTTGAGGTGGCAAGACAAGCAAGCAGCCCCACTCTCTGTGCCTCTGTGCGAGCAGTGCCATGGGCAAATGAGGCTGAGCATCAGCTTTCCTGGCTAGCTCTTTCTCCCTGCGAGGTATCTGCAGACGTTCGAATTTTCGGAGAAGGGTTTGCCGGAGAAGCCCGGCACTGACTCCCAAAATTGCGTTGGAAGTTTGAGGTGGCAAGACAAGCAAGCAGCCCCAGTCTCTGTGCCTCTGTGCGAGCAGTGCCATGGGCAGATGAGGCTGAGCAACAGCTTTCCAGGCTGTCCCCTTTTCGATGAGACCTATCTGCAGACGTTCGCATTTTCGTAGCAGGGCTGCCGGACACGTCCGGCACGGACCTGCCCATTCCCAGGCTACGTTTGAAGTTTGAGCTGGCAAGACAAGCAAGCAGCCCCACTCTCTGTGCCTCTGTGTGAGCAGTGCCATGGGCAGATGAGGCTGAGCAACAGCTTTCCTGGCTAGCTCTTTCTGGCTGCGAGCAATCAGCAGACGTTTGAAATTTCGGAGCAGGGCTTCCGGAGATAGCCGGTACGGACACCGAAAGCTGTGTTTGAAGTTTGCGGTGGCAACACAAGAAAGCAGCCCCAGTCTCTGTGCCTCTATGTGAGCAGTGCCATGGGCAGATGAGCCTGAGCAATAGCCTTCTTGGCTAGCTCCTTCTGCCTGCGAGCTATATGCAGACGTCCGCATTTTGTGAACAGGGCTGCCGGAGAACCCGGACACGGACTCTCAAAGCTACGTTTGAAGTTTGAGGTGGCAAGGCAAGCAAGGAGCCCCACTCTCTGTGCCTCTGTGCGAGCAGTGCCATGGGCAGATGAGGCTGAGCAACAGCTTTCCAAGCTATTCCCTTTTTGCTGAGAGCTACTTGCAGACGTTCGCATTTTCGGAGCAGGGCTGCCGGACACGCCCGGCACGGACTCCCAAAACTACGTTTCAAGTTTGATGTGGCAAGACAAGCAAGCAGCCCCACTCTCTGTGCCTCTGTGTGAGCAGTGCCATGGGCAGATGAGGCTGAGCAACAGCTTTCCAGGCTGTCCCCTTTTGGCTCAGATCTATCCGCAGACATTCGCATTTTCGTAGCAGGGCTGACGTATGAGCCATGCACATACTCCCAAAGCTACGTTTGAAGTTTGAGGTGACAAGACAAGCAAGCAGCCCCAGTCTCTGTGTCTCTGTGCGAGCAGTGCCATGGGCACATGAGGCTGAGAAACAGCTTTCCATGTTAGCTCTTTCTGGCTGCGAGCAATCTGCAGACGTTCGCATTTTGGGAGAAGGGCTGCCGGAGGCGCCTGGCAAGGACCACCCCAGGCTACGTTTGAAGTTTGAGGTGGCAAGATAAGCAAGCAGCCTCAGCCTCTGTGCCTCTGTTCGAGCAGTGCCATGGGCAAATGAGGCTGTGGATCAGCTTTCCTGGCTAGCTCTTTCTCCCTGCGATGTATCTGCCGACTATCGAATTTTCGGAGATGGCTTTGCAGGAGAAGCCAGGCACTGACTCCCAAAATTGCGTTGGAAGTTTGAGGTGGCAAGACAAGCAAGCAGCCCCACTCTCTGTGCCTCTGTGTGAGCAGTGCCATGGGCAGATGAGGATGAGCAACAGCTTTCCAGGCTGTCCCCTTTTGGATGAGACCTCTCTGCAGACGTTCGCATTTTCGTAGCAGGGCTGCCGGACACGCCCGGCATGGAGCTCCCCATTCCCAGGCTACGTTTGCAGTTTGAGGTGGCAAGACAAGCAAGCAGCCTCAGTCTCTGTGCCTCTGTGCGAGCTGTGCCATGGGCAGATGAGCCTGAGCAATAGCCTTCTTGGCTAGCTCCTTCTGCCTGCGAGCTATCTGCAGACGTCCACATTTTGTGAACAGGGCTGCCGGAGAACCCGGACACGGACTCTCAAAGCTACGTTTGAAGTTTGAGGTGGCAAGACAAGCAAGCAGCCCCACTCTCTATGCCTTTATGCGACCACTGCCATGGGCAGATGAGCCTGAGCAACAGCTTTCCATGTTAGCTCTTCTGGCTGCGAGCTATCTGCAGACGTTCGCATTTTCGGAGCAGGGCTGCCGGACACGCCCGGCACGGACTGCCAAAACTACGTTTGAAGTTTAAGGTGGCAAAAGAAGCAAGCAGCCCCAGTCTCTGTGCCTCTGTGTGAGCAGTGCCATGGGTATATGAGGCTGAGCAACAGCTTTCCAGGCTGTCCCCTTTTGGCTCAGAGCTTTCTGCAGACGTTCGCATTTTCGTAGAAGGGCTGACGTATGAGCCATGCACATACTCCCAAATCTACGTTTGAAGTTTGAGGTGACAAGACAAGCAAGCAGCCCCAGTCTCTGTGCCTCTGTGCGAGCAGTGCCATGGGCAGATGAGGCTGAGAAACAGCTTTCCATGTTAGCTCTTTCTGGCTGCGAGCAATCTGCAGACGTTCGCATTTTGGGAACAGGGCTGCCGGAGAAGCCCGGCACGGACTCCCAAAGATGTGTTTGAAGTTTCAGGTGGCAAGACAAGCAAGCAGCCCCAGTCTCTGTGCCTCTGTGCGAGCAGTGCCATGGGCAGATGAGCCTGAGCAACAGCTTTGCAGGCTAGCTCTTTCTGCCTGCGAGGTATCTGCAGAGGTTCGCATTTTCAGAGAAAGGCTGCCGGAGAAGCCCGGCACTTACTCCCAAAGCTGCGTTGGAAGTTTGGGGTGGCAAGACAAGCAAGCAGCCCCACTCTCTGTGCCTCTGTGTGAGCAGTGCCATGGGCAGATGAGGATGAGCAACAGCTTTCCTGGCTAGCTCTTTCTGGCTGCGAGCAATCTGCAGACGTTTGAAATTTCGGAGCAGGGCTGCCGGAGATAGCCGGTACGGACACCGAAAGCTGTGTTTGAAGTTTGAGGTGGCAACACAAGAAAGCAGCCCCAGTCTCTGTGCCTCTATGTGAGCAGTGCCATGGGCAGATGAGCCTGAGCAATAGCCTTCTTGGCTAGCTCCTTCTGCCTGCGAGCTATCTGCAGACGTCCACATTTTGTGAACAGGGCTGCCGGAGAACCCGGACACGGACTCTCAAAGCTACGTTTGAAGTTTGAGGTGGCAAGACAAGCAAGCAGCCCCACTCTCTATGCCTTTATGCGACCACTGCCATGGGCAGATGAGCCTGAGCAACAGCTTTCCATGTTAGCTCTTCTGGCTGCGAGCTATCTGCAGACGTTCGCATTTTCGGAGCAGGGCTGCCGGACACGCCCGGCACGGACTGCCAAAACTACGTGTGAAGTTTAAGGTGGCAAAAGAAGCAAGCAGCCCCAGTCTCTGTGCCTCTGTGTGAGCAGTGCCATGGGTATATGAGGCTGAGCAACAGCTTTCCAGGCTGTCCCCTTTTGGCTCACAGCTTTCTGCAGACGTTCGCATTTTCGTAGAAGGGCTGACGTATGAGCCATGCACATACTCCCAAATCTACGTTTGAAGTTTGAGGTGACAAGACAAACAAGCAGCCCCAGTCTCTGTGCCTCTGTGCGAGCAGTGCCATGGGCAGATTAGGCTGAGAAACAGCTTTCCATGTTAGCTCTTTCTGGCTGCGAGCAATCTGCAGACGTTCGCATTTTGGGAGAAGGGCTGCCGGAGAAGCCCGGCACGGACTCCCAAAGATGTGTTTGAAGTTTCAGGTGGCAAGACAAGCAAGCAGCCCCAGTCTCTGTGCCTCTGTGCGAGCAGTGCCATGGGCAGATGAGCCTGAGCAACAGCTTTGCAGGCTAGCTCTTTCTGCCTGCGAGGTATCTGCAGAGGTTCGCATTTTCAGAGAAAGGCTGCCGGAGAAGCCCGGCACTTACTCCCAAAGATGCGTTGGAAGTTTGGGGTGGCAAGACAAGCAAGCAGCCCCACTCTCTGTGCCTCTGTGTGAGCAGTGCCATGGGCAGATGAGGCTGAGCAACAGCTTTCCTGGCTAGCTCTTTCTGGCTGCGAGCAATCAGCAGACGTTTGAAATTTCGGAGCAGGGCTTCCGGAGATAGCCGGTACGGACACCGAAAGCTGTGTTTGAAGTTTGCGGTGGCAACACAAGAAAGCAGCCCCAGTCTCTGTGCCTCTATGTGAGCAGTGCCATGGGCAGATGAGCCTGAGCAATAGCCTTCTTGGCTAGCTCCTTCTGCCTGCGAGCTATATGCAGACGTCCGCATTTTGTGAACAGGGCTGCCGGAGAACCCGGACACGGACTCTCAAAGTTACGTTTGAAGTTTGAGGTGGCAAGGCAAGCAAGGAGCCCCACTCTCTGTGCCTCTGTGCGAGCAGTGCCATGGGCAGATGAGGCTGAGCAACAGCTTTCCAAGCTATTCCCTTTTTGCTGAGAGCTACTTGCAGACGTTCGCATTTTCGGAGCAGGGCTGCCGGACACGCCCGGCACGGACTCCCAAAACTACGTTTCAAGTTTGATGTGGCAAGACAAGCAAGCAGCCCCACTCTCTGTGCCTCTGTGTGAGCAGTGCCATGGGCAGATGAGGCTGAGCAACAGCTTTCCAGGCTGTCCCCTTTTGGCTCAGATCTATCCGCAGACATTCGCATTTTCGTAGCAGGGCTGACGTATGAGCCATGCACATACTCCCAAAGCTACGTTTGAAGTTTGAGGTGACAAGACAAGCAAGCAGCCCCAGTCTCTGTGTCTCTGTGCGAGCAGTGCCATGGGCACATGAGGCTGAGAAACAGCTTTCCATGTTAGCTCTTTCTGGCTGCGAGCAATCTGCAGACGTTCGCATTTTGGGAGAAGGGCTGCCGGAGGCGCCTGGCAAGGACCACCCCAGGCTACGTTTGAAGTTTGAGGTGGCAAGATAAGCAAGCAGCCTCAGCCTCTGTGCCTCTGTTCGAGCAGTGCCATGGGCAAATGAGGCTGTGGATCAGCTTTCCTGGCTAGCTCTTTCTCCCTGCGATGTATCTGCCGACTATCGAATTTTCGGAGATGGCTTTGCAGGAGAAGCCAGGCACTGACTCCCAAAATTGCGTTGGAAGTTTGAGGTGGCAAGACAAGCAAGCAGCCCCACTCTCTGTGCCTCTGTGTGAGCAGTGCCATGGGCAGATGAGGATGAGCAACAGCTTTCCAGGCTGTCCCCTTTTGGATGAGACCTCTCTGCAGACGTTCGCATTTTCGTAGCAGGGCTGCCGGACACGCCCGGCATGGAGCTCCCCATTCCCAGGCTACGTTTGCAGTTTGAGGTGGCAAGACAAGCAAGCAGCCTCAGTCTCTGTGCCTCTGTGCGAGCTGTGCCATGGGCAGATGAGCCTGAGCAATAGCCTTCTTGGCTAGCTCCTTCTGCCTGCGAGCTATCTGCAGACGTCCACATTTTGTGAACAGGGCTGCCGGAGAACCCGGACACGGACTCTCAAAGCTACGTTTGAAGTTTGAGGTGGCAAGACAAGCAAGCAGCCCCACTCTCTATGCCTTTATGCGACCACTGCCATGGGCAGATGAGCCTGAGCAACAGCTTTCCATGTTAGCTCTTCTGGCTGCGAGCTATCTGCAGACGTTCGCATTTTCGGAGCAGGGCTGCCGGACACGCCCGGCACGGACTGCCAAAACTACGTTTGAAGTTTAAGGTGGCAAAAGAAGCAAGCAGCCCCAGTCTCTGTGCCTCTGTGTGAGCAGTGCCATGGGTATATGAGGCTGAGCAACAGCTTTCCAGGCTGTCCCCTTTTGGCTCAGAGCTTTCTGCAGACGTTCGCATTTTCGTAGAAGGGCTGACGTATGAGCCATGCACATACTCCCAAATCTACGTTTGAAGTTTGAGGTGACAAGACAAGCAAGCAGCCCCAGTCTCTGTGTCTCTGTGCGAGCAGTGCCATGGGCACATGAGGCTGAGAAACAGCTTTCCATGTTAGCTCTTTCTGGCTGCGAGCAATCTGCAGACGTTCGCATTTTGGGAACAGGGCTGCCGGAGAAGCCCGGCACGGACTCCCAAAGATGTGTTTGAAGTTTCAGGTGGCAAGACAAGCAAGCAGCCCCAGTCTCTGTGCCTCTGTGCGAGCAGTGCCATGGGCAGATGAGCCTGAGCAACAGCTTTGCAGGCTAGCTCTTTCTGCCTGCGAGGTATCTGCAGAGGTTCGCATTTTCAGAGAAAGGCTGCCGGAGAAGCCCGGCACTTACTCCCAAAGCTGCGTTGGAAGTTTGGGGTGGCAAGACAAGCAAGCAGCCCCACTCTCTGTGCCTCTGTGTGAGCAGTGCCATGGGCAGATGAGGCTGAGCAACAGCTTTCCTGGCTAGCTCTTTCTGGCTGCGAGCAATCTGCAGACGTTTGAAATTTCGGAGCAGGGCTGCCGGAGATAGCCGGTACGGACACCGAAAGCTGTGTTTGAAGTTTGAGGTGGCAACACAAGAAAGCAGCCCCAGTCTCTGTGCCTCTATGTGAGCAGTGCCATGGGCAGATGAGCCTGAGCAATAGCCTTCTTGGCTAGCTCCTTCTGCCTGCGAGCTATCTGCAGACGTCCACATTTTGTGAACAGGGCTGCCGGAGAACCCGGACACGGACTCTCAAAGCTACGTTTGAAGTTTGAGGTGGCAAGACAAGCAAGCAGCCCCACTCTCTATGCCTTTATGCGACCACTGCCATGGGCAGATGAGCCTGAGCAACAGCTTTCCATGTTAGCTCTTCTGGCTGCGAGCTATCTGCAGACGTTCGCATTTTCGGAGCAGGGCTGCCGGACACGCCCGGCACGGACTGCCAAAACTACGTTTGAAGTTTAAGGTGGCAAAAGATGCAAGCAGCCCCAGTCTCTGTGCCTCTGTGTGAGCAGTGCCATGGGTATATGAGGCTGAGCAACAGCTTTCCAGGCTGTCCCCTTTTGGCTCAGAGCTTTCTGCAGACGTTCGCATTTTCGTAGAAGGGCTGACGTATGAGCCATGCACATACTCCCAAATCTACGTTTGAAGTTTGAGGTGACAAGACAAGCAAGCAGCCCCAGTCTCTGTGCCTCTGTGCGAGCAGTGCAATGGGCACATGAGGCTGAGAAACAGCTTTCCATGTTAGCTCTTTCTGGCTGCGAGCAATCTGCAGACGTTCGCATTTTGGGAGAAGGGCTGCCGGAGGCGCCTGGCAAGGACCACCCCAGGCTACTTTGGAAGTTTGAGTTGGCAAGATAAGCAAGCAGCCCCAGTCTCTGTGCCTCTGTTCGAGCAGTGCCATGGGCAGATGAGCCTGAGAAACAGCTTTCCAGCCTAGCCCTTTCTGGCTGCAAGCTATCTGTAGACGTTCGCATTTTGGGAAAACGGCTGCCAGAGAAGCCCGCACGGAGCTCCTCATTCCCAGGCTACGTTTGAAGTTTGAGGTGGCAAGACAAGCAAGCAGCCCCAGTCTCTGTGCCTGTGTGTGAGCAGTGCCATGGGCAGATGAGGCTGAGCAACAGCTTTTCTGGCTAGCTCTTTCTGGCTACAAGCAATCTGCAGACTTTTGCAATTTCGGAGCAGGGCTGCGGAGACAGCCGTCACGACCACCCAAAGCTACGTTTGAAGTTTGAGGTGGCAAGACAAGCAAGCAGCCCCAGTCTCGGTGCCTCGGTGCGAGCATTGCCATGGGCAGATGAGACTGAGAAAGAGATTTCCATGTTAGCTCATTCTGGCTGCGAGTTATCTGCAGTCATTTACGTTTTGGGAACAGGGCTGCCGGAGAAGCCCGGCACGGACTCCCAAAGATGTGTTTGAAGTTTGAGGTGGCAAGACAAGCAAGCAGCCCCAGTCTCCGTGCCTCTGTGCGAGCAGTGCCATGGGCAGATGAGCCTGAGCAACAGCTTTCCAGGCTAGCTCTTTCTGCCTGCGAGGTATCTGCAGAGGTTCGCATTTTCAGAGAAAGGCTGCCGGAGAAGCCCGGCACTTACTCCCAAAGCTGCGTTGGAAGTTTGGGGTGGCAAGACAAGCAAGCAGCCCCAGTCTCTGTGCCTCTGTGTGAGCAGTGCCATTGGAAGATGAGGCTGAGCAACAGCTTTCCAGGCTGTCCCCTTTGGGCTGAGACCTATCTGCAGACGTTCGCATTTTCGGAGCAGGGCTGCCGACTGCTCCTGGCACGGACCTCCCCATTCCAAGGCTAAGTTTGAAGTTTGAGGTGGCAAGACAAGCAAGCAGCCCCACTCTCTGTGCCTCTGTGCGAGCACTGCCATGGGCAAATGAGGCTGAGCATCAGCTTTCCTGGCTAGCTCTTTCTCCCTGCGAGGTATCTGCAGACGTTCGAATTTTCGGAGAAGGGTTTGCCGGAGAAGCCCGGCACTGACTCCCAAAATTGCGTTGGAAGTTTGAGGTGGCAAGACAAGCAAGCAGCCCCAGTCTCTGTGCCTCTGTGCGAGCAGTGCCATGGGCAGATGAGGCTGAGCAACAGCTTTCCAGGCTGTCCCCTTTTCGATGAGACCTATCTGCAGACGTTCGCATTTTCGTAGCAGGGCTGCCGGACACGTCCGGCACGGACCTGCCCATTCCCAGGCTACGTTTGAAGTTTGAGCTGGCAAGACAAGCAAGCAGCCCCACTCTCTGTGCCTCTGTGTGAGCAGTGCCATGGGCAGATGAGGCTGAGCAACAGCTTTCCTGGCTAGATCTTTCTGGCTGCGAGCAATCAGCAGACGTTTGAAATTTCGGAGCAGGGCTTCCGGAGATAGCCGGTACGGACACCAAAAGCTGTGTTTGAAGTTTGCGGTGGCAACACAAGAAAGCAGCCCCAGTCTCTGTGCCTCTATGTGAGCAGTGCCATGGGCAGATGAGCCTGAGCAATAGCCTTCTTGGCTAGCTTCTTCTGCCTGCGAGCTATATGCAGACGTCCGCATTTTGTGAACAGGGCTGCCGGAGAACCCGGACACGGACTCTCAAAGCTACGTTTGAAGTTTGAGGTGGCAAGGCAAGCAAGGAGCCCCACTCTCTGTGCCTCTGTGCGAGCAGTGCCATGGGCAGATGAGGCTGAGCAACAGCTTTCCAAGCTATTCCCTTTTTGCTGAGAGCTACTTGCAGACGTTCGCATTTTCGGAGCAGGGCTGCCGGACACGCCCGGCACGGACTCCCAAAACTACGTTTGAAGTTTGATGTGGCAAGACAAGCAAGCAGCCCCACTCTCTGTGCCTCTGTGTGAGCAGTGCCATGGGCAGATGAGGCTGAGCAACAGCTTTCCAGGCTGTCCCCTTTTGGCTCAGAGCTATCCGCAGACATTCGCATTTTCGTAGCAGGGCTGACGTATGAGCCATGCACATACTCCCAAAGCTACGTTTGAAGTTTGAGGTGACCAGACAAGCAAGCAGCCCCAGTCTCTGTGTCTCTGTGCGAGCAGTGCCATGGGCACATGAGGCTGAGAAACAGCTTTCCATGTTAGCTCTTTCTGGCTGCGAGCAATCTGCAGACGTTCGCATTTTGGGAGAAGGGCTGCCGGAGGCGCCTGGCAAGGACCACCCCAGGCTACGTTTGAAGTTTGAGGTGGCAAGATAAGCAAGCAGCCTCAGCCTCTGTGCCTCTGTGCGAGCAGTGCCATGGGCAGATGAGGCTGTGGATCAGCTTTCCTGGCTAGCTCTTTCTCCCTGCGATGTATCTGCCGACTATCGAATTTTCGGAGATGGCTTTGCAGGAGAAGCCAGGCACTGACTCCCAAAATTGCGTTGGAAGTTTGAGGTGGCAAGACAAGCAAGCAGCCCCACTCTCTGTGCCTCTGTGTGAGCAGTGCCATGGGCAGATGAGGATGAGCAACAGCTTTCCAGGCTGTCCCCTTTTGGATGAGACCTCTCTGCAGACGTTCGCATTTTCGTAGCAGGGCTGCCGGACACGCCCGGCATGGAGCTCCCCATTCCCAGGCTACGTTTGCAGTTTGAGGTGGCAAGACAAGCAAGCAGCCCCAGTCTCTGTGCCTCTGTGCGAGCTGTGCCATGGGCAGATGAAGCTGAGCTATAGCCTTCCTCGCTGGCTCCTTCTGCCTGCGAGCTATCTGCAGTCGTTCGCGTTTTCGGAGAAGGGCTGCCGGAGAAGCCCGGCACGGACTACCTAACCTGTGTTTGAAGTTTGAGGTGGCAAGACAAGCAAGCAGCCCCACTCTCTGTGCCTCTGTGCGAGCAGTGCCATGGGCAGATGAGGCTGTGGATCAGCTTTCCAGGCTAGCTCTTTCTCCCTGCGATGTATCTGCCGACTATCGAATTTTCGGAGATGGCTTTGCAGGAGAAGCCAGGCACTGACTCCCAAAATTGCGTTGGAAGTTTGAGGTGGCAAGACAAGCAAGGAGCCCCACTCTCTGTGCCTCTGTGTGAGCAGTGCCATGGGCAGATGAGGCTGAGCAACAGCTTTCCAGGCTATCCCCTTTTGGATGAGACCTATCTGCAGACGTTCGCATTTTCGTAGCAGGGCTGCCGGACACGCCCAGCATGGACCTCCCCATTCCCAGGCTACGTTTGCAGTTTGAGGTGGCAAGACAAGCAAGCAGCCCCAGTCTCTGTGCCTCTGTGCGAGCTGTGCCATGGGCAGATGAAGCTGAGCAATAGCCTTCCTCGCTGGCTTCTTCTGCCTGCGAGCTATCTGCAGTCGTTCGCGTTTTGGGAGAAGGGCTGCCGGAGAAGCCCGGCACGGACTACCTAACTTGTGTTTGAAGTTTGAGGTGGCAAGACAAGCAAGCAGCCCTAGTCTCTCTGCCTCTGTGCGAGCAGTGCCATGGGCAGATGAGGCTGAGCATCAGCTTTCCAGGCTATACCCTTTTGGCTGAGATCTATCTGCAGACGTTAGCATTTTCGTAGCAGGGCTGCCGGACACGCCAGGCACGGACCTCCCCATTCCCAGGCTACGTTTGAAGTTTGAGGTGGCAAGACAAGCAAGCAGCAACAGTCTCTGTGCCTCTGTGCGAGCAGTGCCATGGGCAGATGAGCCTGAGCAACAGCTTTCCAGGCTAGCTCTTTCTGCCTGCGAGGTATCTGCAGACGTTTGCAATTTCGGAGCAGGGCTGCGGAGACAGCCGTCACGGACACCCAAAGCTACGTTTGAAGTTTGAGGTGGCAAGACAAGCAAGCAGCCCCAGTCTCCGTGCCTCTGTGCGAGCATTGCCTTGGGCAGATGAGACTGAGAAACAGCTTTCCATGTTAGCTCATTCTGGCTGCGAGCTATCTGCAGTCATTTGCGTTTTGGGAACAGGGCTGCCGGAGAAGCCCGGCGCGGACTCCCAAAGATGTGTTTGAAGTTTGAGGTGGCAAGACAAGCAAGCAGCCCCAGTCTCTGTGCCTCTGTGCGAGCAGTGCCATGGGCAGATGAGCCTGAGCAACAGCTTTGCAGGCTAGCTCTTTCTGCCTGCGAGGTATCTGCAGACGTTCGCATTTTCAGAGAAAGGCTGCCGGAGAAGCCCGGCACTTACTCCCAAAGCTGCGTTGGAAGTTTGGGGTGGCAAGACAAGCAAGCAGCCCCAGTCTCTGTGCCTCTGTGTGAGCAGTGCCATTGGAAGATGGGGCTGAGCAACAGCTTTCCAGGCTGTCCCCTTTGGGCTGAGACCTATCTGCAGACGTTCGCATTTTCGGAGCAGGGCTGCCGACTGCTCCTGGCACGGACCTCCCCATTCCAAGGCTAAGTTTGAAGTTTGAGGTGGCAAGACAAGCAAGCAGCCCCACTCTCTGTGCCTCTGTGTGAGCAGTGCCATTGGAAGATGGGGCTGAGCAACAGCTTTCCAGGCTGTCCCCTTTGGGCTGAGACCTATCTGCAGACGTTCGCATTTTCGGAGCAGGGCTGCCGACTGCTCCTGGCACGGACCTCCCCATTCCAAGGCTAAGTTTGAAGTTTGAGGTGGCAAGACAAGCAAGCAGCCCCAGTCTCTGTGCCTCTGTGCGAGCAGTGCCATGGGCAGATGAGGCTTAGCGAAGCCTTCCTGGCTGGCTTCTTCTGCCTGCAAGCTATCTGCAGTCGTTCCAGTTTTGGGAACAGGGCTGCCGGAGAAGACCGACATGGACCCCCAAAGCTGTGTTTGAAGTTTGAACTGGCAAGACAAGCAAGCAGCCCCACTCTCTGTGCCTCTGTGTGAGCAGTGCCATGGGCAGATGAGGCTGAGCAACAGCTTTCCTGGCTAGCTCTTTCTGGCTGCGAGCAATCTGCAGACGTTTGAAATTTCGGAGCAGGGCTGCCGGAGATAGCCGGTACGGACACCGAAAGCTGTGTTTGAAGTTTGAGGTGGCAACACAAGAAAGCAGCCCCAGTCTCTGTGCCTCTATGTGAGCAGTGCCATGGGCAGATGAGCCTGAGCAATAGCCTTCTTGGCTAGCTCCTTCTGCCTGCGAGCTATCTGCAGACGTCCACATTTTGTGAACAGGGCTGCCGGAGAACCCGGACACGGACTCTCAAAGCTACGTTTGAAGTTTGAGGTGGCAAGACAAGCAAGCAGCCCCACTCTCTATGCCTTTATGCGACCACTGCCATGGGCAGATGAGCCTGAGCAACAGCTTTCCATGTTAGCTCTTCTGGCTGCGAGCTATCTGCAGACGTTCGCATTTTCGGAGCAGGGCTGCCGGACACGCCCGGCACGGACTGCCAAAACTACGTTTGAAGTTTAAGGTGGCAAAAGAAGCAAGCAGCCCCAGTCTCTGTGCCTCTGTGTGAGCAGTGCCATGGGTATATGAGGCTGAGCAACAGCTTTCCAGGCTGTCCCCTTTTGGCTCAGAGCTTTCTGCAGACGTTCGCATTTTCGTAGAAGGGCTGACGTATGAGCCATGCACATACTCCCAAATCTACGTTTGAAGTTTGAGGTGACAAGACAAGCAAGCAGCCCCAGTCTCTGTGCCTCTGTGCGAGCAGTGCCATGGGCAGATGAGGCTGAGAAACAGCTTTCCATGTTAGCTCTTTCTGGCTGCGAGCAATCTGCAGACGTTCGCATTTTGGGAACAGGGCTGCCGGAGAAGCCCGGCACGGACTCCCAAAGATGTGTTTGAAGTTTCAGGTGGCAAGACAAGCAAGCAGCCCCAGTCTCTGTGCCTCTGTGCGAGCAGTGCCATGGGCAGATGAGCCTGAGCAACAGCTTTGCAGGCTAGCTCTTTCTGCCTGCGAGGTATCTGCAGAGGTTCGCATTTTCAGAGAAAGGCTGCCGGAGAAGCCCGGCACTTACTCCCAAAGCTGCGTTGGAAGTTTGGGGTGGCAAGACAAGCAAGCAGCCCCAGTCTCTGTGCCTCTGTGTTAGCAGTGCCATTGTAAGATGGGGCTGAGCAACAGCTTTCCAGGCTGTCCCTTTTGGGCTGAGACCTATCTGCAGACGTTCGCATTTTCGGAGCAGGGCTGCCGACTGCTCCTGGCACGGACCTTCCCATTCAAAGGCTAAGTTTGAAGTTTGAGGTTGCAAGACAAGCAAGCAGCCCCAGTCTCTGTGCCTCTGTGCGAGCAGTGCCATGGGCAGATGAGGCTTAGCGAAGCCTTCCTGGCTGGCTTCTTCTGCCTGCGAGCTATCTGCAGTCGTTCCAGTTTTGGGAACAGGGCTGCCGGAGAAGACCGACATGGACCCCCAAAGCTGTGTTTGAAGTTTAAACTGGCAAGACAAGCAAGCAGCCCCACTCTCTGTGCCTCTGTGTGAGCAGTGCCATGGGCAGATGAGGCTGAGCAACAGCTTTCCTGGCAAGCTCTTTCTGGCTGCGAGCAATCTGCAGACGTTTGAAATTTCGGAGCAGGGCTGCCGGAGATAGCCGGTACGGACACCGAAAGCTGTGTTTGAAGTTTGAGGTGGCAACACAAGAAAGCAGCCCCACTCTCTGTGCCTCTGTGCGACCACTGCCATGGGCAGATGAGCCTGAGCAACAGCTTTCCATGTTAGCTCTTCTGGCTGCGAGCTATCTGCAGACGTTCGCATTTTCGGAGCAGGGCTGCCGGACACGCTCGGCACGGACTCCCAAAACTACGTTTGAAGTTTAAGGTGGCAAGACAAGCAAGCAGCCCCAGTCTCTGTGCCTCTGTGCGAGCAGTGCCATGGGCAGATGAGGCTGAGAAACAGCTTTCCATGTTAGCTCTTTCTGGCTGCGAGCAATCTGCAGACTTTCGCATTTTGGGAAAACGGCTGCCGGAGAAGCCTGCACGGACCTCCCCATTCCCAGGCTACATTTGAAGTTTGAGGTGGCAAGACAAGCAAGCAGCCCCAGTCTCCGTGCCTCTGTGCGAGCATTGCCTTGGGCAGATGAGACTGAGAAACAGCTTTCCATGTTAGCTCATTCTGGCTGCGAGCTATCTGCAGTCATTTGCATTTTGGGAACAGGGCTGCCGGAGAAGCCCGGCACGGACTCCCAAAGATGTGTTTGAAGTTTGAGGTGGCAAGACAAGCAAGCAGCCCCAGTCTCTGTGCCTCTGTGCGAGCAGTGCCATGGGCAGATGAGCCTGAGCAACAGCTTTGCAGGCTAGCTCTTTCTGCCTGCGAGGTATCTGCAGACGTTCGCACTTTCAGAGAAAGGCTGCCGGAGAAGCCCGGCACTTACTCCCAAAGCTGCGTTGGAAGTTTGGGGTGGCAAGACAAGCAAGCAGCCCCAGTCTCTGTGCCTCTGTGTGAGCAGTGCCATGGGCAGATGAGGCTGAGCAACAGCTTTCCTGGCTAGCTCTTTCTGGCTGCGAGCAATCTGCAGACGTTTGAAATTTCGGAGCAGGGCTGCCGGAGATAGCCGGTACGGACACCGAAAGCTGTGTTTGAAGTTTGAGGTGGCAAGACAAGCAAGCAGCCCCACTCTCTGTGCCTCTGTGCGAGCAGTGCCATGGGCAAATGAGGCTGAGCATCAGCTTTCCTGGCTAGCTCTTTCTCCCTGCGAGGTATCTGCAGACGTTCGAATTTTCGGAGAAGGGTTTGCCGGAGAAGCCCGGCACTGACTCCCAAAATTGCGTTGGAAGTTTGAGGTGGCAAGACAAGCAAGCAGCCCCAGTCTCTGTGCCTCTGTGCGAGCAGTGCCATGGGCAGATGAGGCTGAGCAACAGCTTTCCAGGCTGTCCCCTTTTCGATGAGACCTATCTGCAGACGTTCGCATTTTCGTAGCAGGGCTGCCGGACACGTCCGGCACGGACCTGCCCATTCCCAGGCTACGTTTGAAGTTTGAGCTGGCAAGACAAGCAAGCAGCCCCACTCTCTGTGCCTCTGTGTGAGCAGTGCCATGGGCAGATGAGGCTGAGCAACAGCTTTCCTGGCTAGCTCTTTCTGGCTGCGAGCAATCAGCAGACGTTTGAAATTTCGGAGCAGGGCTTCCGGAGATAGCCGGTACGGACACCGAAAGCTGTGTTTGAAGTTTGCGGTGGCAACACAAGAAAGCAGCCCCAGTCTCTGTGCCTCTATGTGAGCAGTGCCATGGGCAGATGAGCCTGAGCAATAGCCTTCTTGGCTAGCTCCTTCTGCCTGCGAGCTATATGCAGACGTCCGCATTTTGTGAACAGGGCTGCCGGAGAACCCGGACACGGACTCTCAAAGCTACGTTTGAAGTTTGAGGTGGCAAGGCAAGCAAGGAGCCCCACTCTCTGTGCCTCTGTGCGAGCAGTGCCATGGGCAGATGAGGCTGAGCAACAGCTTTCCAAGCTATTCCCTTTTTGCTGAGAGCTACTTGCAGACGTTCGCATTTTCGGAGCAGGGCTGCCGGACACGCCCGGCACGGACTCCCAAAACTACGTTTGAAGTTTGATGTGGCAAGACAAGCAAGCAGCCCCACTCTCTGTGCCTCTGTGTGAGCAGTGCCATGGGCAGATGAGGCTGAGCAACAGCTTTCCAGGCTGTCCCCTTTTGGCTCAGATCTATCCGCAGACATTCGCATTTTCGTAGCAGGGCTGACGTATGAGCCACGCACATACTCCCAAAGCTACGTTTGAAGTTTGAGGTGACAAGACAAGCAAGCAGCCCCAGTCTCTGTATCTCTGTGCGAGCAGTGCCATGGGCACATGAGGCTGAGAAACAGCTTTCCATGTTAGCTCTTTCTGGCTGCGAGCAATCTGCAGACGTTCGCATTTTGGGAGAAGGGCTGCCGGAGGCGCCTGGCAAGGACCAACCCAGGCTACGTTTGAAGTTTGAGGTGGCAAGATAAGCAAGCAGCCTCAGCCTCTGTGCCTCTGTTCGAGCAGTGCCATGGGCAAATGAGGCTGTGGATCAGCTTTCCTGGCTAGCTCTTTCTCCCTGCGATGTATCTGCCGACTATCGAATTTTCGGAGATGGCTTTGCAGGAGAAGCCAGGCACTGACTCCCAAAATTGCGTTGGAAGTTTGAGGTGGCAAGACAAGCAAGCAGCCCCACTCTCTGTGCCTCTGTGTGAGCAGTGCCATGGGCAGATGAGGATGAGCAACAGCTTTCCAGGCTGTCCCCTTTTGGATGAGACCTCTCTGCAGACGTTCGCATTTTCGTAGCAGGGCTGCCGGACACGCCCGGCATGGAGCTCCCCATTCCCAGGCTACGTTTGCAGTTTGAGGTGGCAAGACAAGCAAGCAGCCTCAGTCTCTGTGCCTCTGTGCGAGCTGTGCCATGGGCAGATGAAGCTGAGCTATAGCCTTCCTCGCTGGCTCCTTCTGCCTGCGAGCTATCTGCAGTCGTTCGCGTTTTCGGAGAAGGGCTGCCGGACACGCCCGGCACGGACTACCTAACCTGTGTTTGAAGTTTGAGGTGGCAAGACAAGCAAGCAGCCCCACTCTCTGTGCCTCTGTGCGAGCAGTGCCATGGGCAGATGAGGCTGTGGATCAGCTTTCCAGGCTAGCTCTTTCTCCCTGCGATGTATCTGCCGACTATCGAATTTTCGGAGATGGCTTTGCAGGAGAAGCCAGGCACTGACTCCCAAAATTGCGTTGGAAGTTTGAGGTGGCAAGACAAGCAAGGAGCCCCACTCTCTGTGCCTCTGTGTGAGCAGTGCCATGGGCAGATGAGGCTGAGCAACAGCTTTCCAGGCTGTCCCCTTTTGGATGAGACCTATCTGCAGACGTTCGCATTTTCGTAGCAGGGCTGCCGGACACGCCCGGCATGGACCTCCCCATTCCCAGGCTACGTTTGCAGTTTGAGGTGGCAAGACAAGCAAGCAGCCCCAGTCTCTGTGCCTCTGTGCGAGCTGTGCCATGGGCAGATGAAGCTGAGCAATAGCCTTCCTCGCTGGCTCCTTCTGCCTGCGAGCTATCTGCAGTCGTTCGCGTTTTGGGAGAAGGGCTGCCGGAGAAGCCCGGCACGGACTACCTAACTTGTGTTTGAAGTTTGAGGTGGCAAGACAAGCAAGCAGCCCTAGTCTCTCTGCCTCTGTGCGAGCAGTGCCATGGGCAGATGAGGCTGAGCATCAGCTTTCCAGGCTATACCCTTTTGGCTGAGACCTATCTGCAGACGTTAGCATTTTCGTAGCAGGGCTGCCGGACACGCCCGGCACGGACCTCCCCATTCCCAGGCTACGTTTGAAGTTTGAGGTGGCAAGACAAGCAAGCAGCAACAGTCTCTGTGCCTCTGTGCGAGCAGTGCCATGGGCAGATGAGCCTGAGCAACAGCTTTCCAGGCTAGCTCTTTCTGCCTGCGAGGTATCTGCAGACGTTTGCAATTTCGGAGCAGGGCTGCGGAGACAGCCGTCACGGACACCCAAAGCTACGTTTGAAGTTTGAGGTGGCAAGACAAGCAAGCAGCCCCAGTCTCCGTGCCTCTGTGCGAGCATTGCCTTGGGCAGATGAGACTGAGAAACAGCTTTCCATGTTAGCTCATTCTGGCTGCGAGCTATCTGCAGTCATTTGCGTTTTGGGAACAGGGCTGCCGGAGAAGCCCGGCACGGACTCCCAAAGATGTGTTTGAAGTTTGAGGTGGCAAGACAAGCAAGCAGCCCCAGTCTCTGTGCCTCTGTGCGAGCAGTGCCATGGGCAGATGAGCCTGAGCAACAGCTTTGCAGGCTAGCTCTTTCTGCCTGCGAGGTATCTGCAGACGTTCGCATTTTCAGAGAAAGGCTGCCGGAGAAGCCCGGCACTTACTCCCAAAGCTGCGTTGGAAGTTTGGGGTGGCAAGACAAGCAAGCAGCCCCAGTCTCTGTGCCTCTGTGTGAGCAGTGCCATTGGAAGATGGGGCTGAGCAACAGCTTTCCAGGCTGTCCCCTTTGGGCTGAGACCTATCTGCAGACGTTCGCATTTTCGGAGCAGGGCTGCCGACTGCTCCTGGCACGGACCTCCCCATTCCAAGGCTAAGTTTGAAGTTTGAGGTGGCAAGACAAGCAAGCAGCCCCAGTCTCTGTGCCTCTGTGCGAGCAGTGCCATGGGCAGATGAGGCTTAGCGAAGCCTTCCTGGCTGGCTTCTTCTGCCTGCGAGCTATCTGCAGTCGTTCCAGTTTTGGGAACAGGGCTGCCGGAGAAGACCGACATGGACCCCCAAAGCTGTGTTTGAAGTTTGAACTGGCAAGACAAGCAAGCAGCCCCACTCTCTGTGCCTCTGTGTGAGCAGTGCCATGGGCAGATGAGGCTGAGCAACAGCTTTCCTGGCTAGCTCTTTCTGGCTGCGAGCAATCTGCAGACGTTTGAAATTTCGGAGCAGGGCTGCCGGAGATAGCCGGTACGGACACCGAAAGCTGTGTTTGAAGTTTGAGGTGGCAACACAAGAAAGCAGCCCCAGTCTCTGTGCCTCTATGTGAGCAGTGCCATGGGCAGATGAGCCTGAGCAATAGCCTTCTTGGCTAGCTCCTTCTGCCTGCGAGCTATCTGCAGACGTCCACATTTTGTGAACAGGGCTGCCGGAGAACCCGGACACGGACTCTCAAAGCTACGTTTGAAGTTTGAGGTGGCAAGACAAGCAAGCAGCCCCACTCTCTATGCCTTTATGCGACCACTGCCATGGGCAGATGAGCCTGAGCAACAGCTTTCCATGTTAGCTCTTCTGGCTGCGAGCTATCTGCAGACGTTCGCATTTTCGGAGCAGGGCTGCCGGACACGCCCGGCACGGACTGCCAAAACTACGTTTGAAGTTTAAGGTGGCAAAAGAAGCAAGCAGCCCCAGTCTCTGTGCCTCTGTGTGAGCAGTGCCATGGGTATATGAGGCTGAGCAACAGCTTTCCAGGCTGTCCCCTTTTGGCTCAGAGCTTTCTGCAGACGTTCGCATTTTCGTAGAAGGGCTGACGTATGAGCCATGCACATACTCCCAAATCTACGTTTGAAGTTTGAGGTGACAAGACAAGCAAGCAGCCCCAGTCTCTGTGCCTCTGTGCGAGCAGTGCCATGGGCAGATGAGGCTGAGAAACAGCTTTCCATGTTAGCTCTTTCTGGCTGCGAGCAATCTGCAGACGTTCGCATTTTGGGAACAGGGCTGCCGGAGAAGCCCGGCACAGACTCCCAAAGATGTGTTTGAAGTTTCAGGTGGCAAGACAAGCAAGCAGCCCCAGTCTCCGTGCCTCTGTGCGAGCAGTGCCATGGGCAGATGAGACTGAGAAACAGCTTTCCATGTTAGCTCATTGTGGCTGCGAGCTATCTGCAGTCATTTGCGTTTTGGGAACAGGGCTGCCGGAGAAGCCCGGCACGGACTCCCAAAGATGTGTTTGAAGTTTGAGGTGGCAAGACAAGCAAGCAGCCCCAGTCTCTGTGCCTCTGTGCGAGCAGTGCCATGGGCAGATGAGCCTGAGCAACAGCTTTGCAGGCTAGCTCTTTCTGCCTGCGAGGTATCTGCAGACGTTCGCATTTTCAGAGAAAGGCTGCCGGAGAAGCCCGGCACTTACTCCCAAAGCTGCGTTGGAAGTTTGGGGTGGCAAGACAAGCAAGCAGCCCCAGTCTCTGTGCCTCTGTGTGAGCAGTGCCATGGGCAGATGAGGCTGAGCAACAGCTTTCCTGGCTAGCTCTTTCTGGCTGCGAGCAATCTGCAGACGTTTGAAATTTCGGAGCAGGGCTGCCGGAGATAGCCGGTACGGACACCGAAAGCTGTGTTTGAAGTTTGAGGTGGCAAGACAAGCAAGCAGCCCCACTCTCTGTGCCTCTGTGCGAGCAGTGGCATGGGCAAATGAGGCTGAGCATCAGCTTTCCTGGCTAGCTCTTTCTCCCTGCGAGGTATCTGCAGACGTTCGAATTTTCGGAGAAGGGTTTGCCGGAGAAGCCCGGCACTGACTCCCAAAATTGCGTTGGAAGTTTGAGGTGGCAAGACAAGCAAGCAGCCCCAGTCTCTGTGCCTCTGTGCGAGCAGTGCCATGGGCAGATGAGGCTGAGCAACAGCTTTCCAGGCTGTCCCCTTTTCGATGAGACCTATCTGCAGACGTTCGCATTTTCGTAGCAGGGCTGCCGGACACGTCCGGCACGGACCTGCCCATTCCCAGGCTACGTTTGAAGTTTGAGCTGGCAAGACAAGCAAGCAGCCCCACTCTCTGTGCCTCTGTGTGAGCAGTGCCATGGGCAGATGAGGCTGAGCAACAGCTTTCCTGGCTAGCTCTTTCTGGCTGCGAGCAATCTGCAGACGTTTGAAATTTCGGAGCAGGGCTTCCGGAGATAGCCGGTACGGACACCGAAAGCTGTGTTTGAAGTTTGCGGTGGCAACACAAGAAAGCAGCCCCAGTCTCTGTGCCTCTATGTGAGCAGTGCCATGGGCAGATGAGCCTGAGCAATAGCCCTCTTGGCTAGCTCCTTCTGCCTGCGAGCTATATGCAGACGTCCGCATTTTGTGAACAGGGCTGCCGGAGAACCCGGACACGGACTCTCAAAGCTACGTTTGAAGTTTGAGGTGGCAAGGCAAGCAAGGAGCCCCACTCTCTGTGCCTCTGTGCGAGCAGTGCCATGGGCAGATGAGGCTGAGCAACAGCTTTCCAAGCTATTCCCTTTTTGCTGAGAGCTACTTGCAGACGTTCGCATTTTCGGAGCAGGGCTGCCGGACACGCCTGGCACGGACTCCCAAAACTACGTTTGAAGTTTGATGTGGCAAGACAAGCAAGCAGCCCCACTCTCTGTGCCTCTGTGTGAGCAGTGCCATGGGCAGATGAGGCTGAGCAACAGCTTTCCAGGCTGTCCCCTTTTGGCTCAGATCTATCCGCAGACATTCGCATTTTCGTAGCAGGGCTGACGTATGAGCCATGCACATACTCCCAAAGCTACGTTTGAAGTTTGAGGTGACAAGACAAGCAAGCAGCCCCAGTCTCTGTGTCTCTGTGCGAGCAGTGCCATGGGCACATGAGGCTGAGAAACAGCTTTCCATGTTAGCTCTTTCTGGCTGCGAGCAATCTGCAGACGTTCGCATTTTGGGAGAAGGGCTGCCGGAGGCGCCTGGCAAGGACCACCCCAGGCTACGTTTGAAGTTTGAGGTGGCAAGATAAGCAAGCAGCCTCAGCCTCTGTGCCTCTGTTCGAGCAGTGCCATGGGCAAATGAGGCTGTGGATCAGCTTTCCTGGCTAGCTCTTTCTCCCTGCGATGTATCTGCCGACTATCGAATTTTCGGAGATGGCTTTGCAGGAGAAGCCAGGCACTGACTCCCAAAATTGCGTTGGAAGTTTGAGGTGGCAAGACAAGCAAGCAGCCCCACTCTCTGTGCCTCTGTGTGAGCAGTGCCATGGGCAGATGAGGATGAGCAACAGCTTTCCAGGCTGTCCCCTTTTGGATGAGACCTCTCTGCAGACGTTCGCATTTTCGTAGCAGGGCTGCCGGACACGCCCGGCATGGACCTCCCCATTCCCAGGCTACGTTTGCAGTTTGAGGTGGCAAGACAAGCAAGCAGCCTCAGTCTCTGTGCCTCTGTGCGAGCTGTGCCATGGGCAGATGAAGCTGAGCTATAGCCTTCCTCGCTGGCTCCTTCTGCCTGCGAGCTATCTGCAGTCGTTCGCGTTTTGGGAGAAGGGCTGCCGGAGAAGCCCGGCACGGACTACCTAACCTGTGTTTGAAGTTTGAGGTGGCAAGACAAGCAAGCAGCCCCACTCTCTGTGCCTCTGTGCGAGCAGTGCCATGGGCAGATGAGGCTGTGGATCAGCTTTCCAGGCTAGCTCTTTCTCCCTGCGATGTATCTGCCGACTATCGAATTTTCGGAGATGGCTTTGCAGGAGAAGCCAGGCACTGACTCCCAAAATTGCGTTGGAAGTTTGAGGTGGCAAGACAAGCAAGGAGCCCCACTCTCTGTGCCTCTGTGTGAGCAGTGCCATGGGCAGATGAGGCTGAGCAACAGCTTTCCAGGCTGTCCCCTTTTGGATGAGACCTATCTGCAGACGTTCGCATTTTCGTAGCAGGGCTGCCGGACACGCCCGACATGGACCTCCCCATTCCCAGGCTACGTTTGCAGTTTGAGGTGGCAAGACAAGCAAGCAGCCCCAGTCTCTGTGCCTCTGTGCGAGCTGTGCCATGGGCAGATGAAGCTGAGCAATAGCCTTCCTCGCTGGCTCCTTCTGCCTGCGAGCTATCTGCAGTCGTTCGCGTTTTGGGAGAAGGGCTGCCGGAGAAGCCCGGCACGGACTACCTAACTTGTGTTTGAAGTTTGAGGTGGCAAGACAAGCAAGCAGCCCTAGTCTCTCTGCCTCTGTGCGAGCAGTGCCATGGGCAGATGAGGCTGAGCATCAGCTTTCCAGGCTATACCCTTTTGGCTGAGACCTATCTGCAGACCTTCGCATTTTCGTAGCAGGGCTGCCGGACACGCCCGGCACGGACCTCCCCATTCCCAGGCTACGTTTGAAGTTTGAGGTGGCAAGACAAGCAAGCAGCAACAGTCTCTGTGCCTCTGTGCGAGCAGTGCCATGGGCAGATGAGCCTGAGCAACAGCTTTCCAGGCTAGCTCTTTCTGCCTGCGAGGTATCTGCAGACGTTTGCAATTTCGGAGCAGGGCTGCGGAGACAGCCGTCACGGACACCCAAAGCTACGTTTGAAGTTTGAGGTGGCAAGACAAGCAAGCAGCCCCAGTCTCCGTGCCTCTGTGCGAGCATTGCCTTGGGCAGATGAGACGGAGAAACAGCTTTCCATGTTAGCTCATTCTGGCTGCGAGCTATCTGCAGTCATTTGCGTTTTGGGAACAGGGCTGCCGGAGAAGCCCGGCACGGACTCCCAAAGATGTGTTTGAAGTTTGAGGTGGCAAGACAAGCAAGCAGCCCCAGTCTCTGTGCCTCTGTGCGAGCAGTGCCATGGGCAGATGAGCCTGAGCAACAGCTTTGCAGGCTAGCTCTTTCTGCCTGCGAGGTATCTGCAGACGTTCGCATTTTCAGAGAAAGGCTGCCGGAGAAGCCCGGCACTTACTCCCAAAGCTGCGTTGGAAGTTTGGGGTGGCAAGACAAGCAAGCAGCCCCAGTCTCTGTGCCTCTGTGTGAGCAGTGCCATTGGAAGATGGGGCTGAGCAACAGCTTTCCAGGCTGTCCCCTTTGGGCTGAGACCTATCTGCAGACGTTCGCATTTTCGGAGCAGGGCTGCCGACTGCTCCTGGCACGGACCTCCCCATTCCAAGGCTAAGTTTGAAGTTTGAGGTGGCAAGACAAGCAAGCAGCCCCAGTCTCTGTGCCTCTGTGCGAGCAGTGCCATGGGCAGATGAGGCTTAGCGAAGCCTTCCTGGCTGGCTTCTTCTGCCTGCGAGCTATCTGCAGTCGTTCCAGTTTTGGGAACAGGGCTGCCGGAGAAGACCGACATGGACCCCCAAAGCTGTGTTTGAAGTTTGAACTGGCAAGACAAGCAAGCAGCCCCACTCTCTGTGCCTCTGTGTGAGCAGTGCCATGGGCAGATGAGGCTGAGCAACAGCTTTCCTGGCTAGCTCTTTCTGGCTGCGAGCAATCTGCAGACGTTTGAAATTTCGGAGCAGGGCTGCCGGAGATAGCCGGTACGGACACCGAAAGCTGTGTTTGAAGTTTGAGGTGGCAACACAAGAAAGCAGCCCCAGTCTCTGTGCCTCTATGTGAGCAGTGCCATGGGCAGATGAGCCTGAGCAATAGCCTTCTTGGCTAGCTCCTTCTGCCTGCGAGCTATCTGCAGACGTCCACATTTTGTGAACAGGGCTGCCGGAGAACCCGGACACGGACTCTCAAAGCTACGTTTGAAGTTTGAGGTGGCAAGACAAGCAAGCAGCCCCACTCTCTATGCCTTTATGCGACCACTGCCATGGGCAGATGAGCCTGAGCAACAGCTTTCCATGTTAGCTCTTCTGGCTGCGAGCTATCTGCAGACGTTCGCAGTTTCGGAGCAGGGCTGCCGGACACGCCCGGCACGGACTGCCAAAACTACGTTTGAAGTTTAAGGTGGCAAAAGAAGCAAGCAGCCCCAGTCTCTGTGCCTCTGTGTGAGCAGTGCCATGGGTATATGAGGCTGAGCAACAGCTTTCCAGGCTGTCCCCTTTTGGCTCAGAGCTTTCTGCAGACGTTCGCATTTTCGTAGAAGGGCTGACGTATGAGCCATGCACATACTCCCAAATCTACGTTTGAAGTTTGAGGTGACAAGACAAGCAAGCAGCCCCAGTCTCTGTGCCTCTGTGCGAGCAGTGCCATGGGCAGATGAGGCTGAGAAACAGCTTTCCATGTTAGCTCTTTCTGGCTGCGAGCAATCTGCAGACGTTCGCATTTTGGGAACAGGGCTGCCGGAGAAGCCCGGCACGGACTCCCAAAGATGTGTTTGAAGTTTCAGGTGGCAAGACAAGCAAGCAGCCCCAGTCTCTGTGCCTCTGTGCGAGCAGTGCCATGGGCAGATGAGCCTGAGCAACAGCTTTGCAGGCTAGCTCTTTCTGCCTGCGAGCTATCTGCAGAGGTTCGCATTTTCAGAGAAAGGCTGCCGGAGAAGCCCGGCACTTACTCCCAAAGCTGCGTTGGAAGTTTGGGGTGGCAAGACAAGCAAGCAGCCCCACTCTCTGTGCCTCTGTGTGAGCAGTGCCATTGGAAGATGGGGCTGAGCAACAGCTTTCCAGGCTGTCCCTTTTGGGCTGAGACCTATCTGCAGACGTTAGCATTTTCGTAGCAGGGCTGCCGGACACGCCAGGCACGGACCTCCCCATTCCCAGGCTACGTTTGAAGTTTGAGGTGGCAAGACAAGCAAGCAGCAACAGTCTCTGTGCCTCTGTGCGAGCAGTGCCATGGGCAGATGAGCCTGAGCAACAGCTTTCCAGGCTAGCTCTTTCTGCCTGCGAGGTATCTGCAGACGTTTGCAATTTCGGAGCAGGGCTGCGGAGACAGCCGTCACGGACACCCAAAGCTACGTTTGAAGTTTGAGGTGGCAAGACAAGCAAGCAGCCCCAGTCTCCGTGCCTCTGTGCGAGCATTGCCTTGGGCAGATGAGACTGAGAAACAGCTTTCCATGTTAGCTCATTCTGGCTGCGAGCTATCTGCAGTCATTTGCGTTTTGGGAACAGGGCTGCCGGAGAAGCCCGGCACGGACTCCCAAAGATGTGTTTGAAGTTTGAGGTGGCAAGACAAGCAAGCAGCCCCAGTCTCTGTGCCTCTGTGCGAGCAGTGCCATGGGCAGATGAGCCTGAGCAACAGCTTTGCAGGCTAGCTCTTTCTGCCTGCGAGGTATCTGCAGACGTTCGCATTTTCAGAGAAAGGCTGCCGGAGAAGCCCGGCACTTACTCCCAAAGCTGCGTTGGAAGTTTGGGGTGGCAAGACAAGCAAGCAGCCCCAGTCTCTGTGCCTCTGTGTGAGCAGTGCCATTGGAAGATGGGGCTGAGCAACAGCTTTCCAGGCTGTCCCCTTTGGGCTGAGACCTATCTGCAGACGTTCGCATTTTCGGAGCAGGGCTGCCGACTGCTCCTGGCACGGACCTCCCCATTCCAAGGCTAAGTTTGAAGTTTGAGGTGGCAAGACAAGCAAGCAGCCCCAGTCTCTGTGCCTCTGTGCGAGCAGTGCCATGGGCAGATGAGGCTTAGCGAAGCCTTCCTGGCTGGCTTCTTCTGCCTGCGAGCTATCTGCAGTCGTTCCAGTTTTGGGAACAGGGCTGCCGGAGAAGACCGACATGGACCCCCAAAGCTGTGTTTGAAGTTTGAACTGGCAAGACAAGCAAGCAGCCCCACTCTCTGTGCCTCTGTGTGAGCAGTGCCATGGGCAGATGAGGCTGAGCAACAGCTTTCCTGGCTAGCTCTTTCTGGCTGCGAGCAATCTGCAGACGTTTGAAATTTCGGAGCAGGGCTTCCGGAGATAGCCGGTACGGACACCGAAAGCTGTGTTTGAAGTTTGCGGTGGCAACACAAGAAAGCAGCCCCAGTCTCTGTGCCTCTATGTGAGCAGTGCCATGGGCAGATGAGCCTGAGCAATAGCCCTCTTGGCTAGCTCCTTCTGCCTGCGAGCTATATGCAGACGTCCGCATTTTGTGAACAGGGCTGCCGGAGAACCCGGACACGGACTCTCAAAGCTACGTTTGAAGTTTGAGGTGGCAAGACAAGCAAGCAGCCCCACTCTCTATGCCTTTATGCGACCACTGCCATGGGCAGATGAGCCTGAGCAACAGCTTTCCATGTTAGCTCTTCTGGCTGCGAGCTATCTGCAGACGTTCGCATTTTCGGAGCAGGGCTGCCGGACACGCCCGGCACGGACTCCCAAAACTACGTTTGAAGTTTGATGTGGCAAGACAAGCAAGCAGCCCCACTCTCTGTGCCTCTGTGTGAGCAGTGCCATGGGCAGATGAGGCTGAGCAACAGCTTTCCAGGCTGTCCCCTTTTGGATGAGACCTATCTGCAGACGTTCGCATTTTCGTAGCAGGGCTGCCGGACACGCCCGACATGGACCTCCCCATTCCCAGGCTACGTTTGCAGTTTGAGGTGGCAAGACAAGCAAGCAGCCCCAGTCTCTGTGCCTCTGTGCGAGCTGTGCCATGGGCAGATGAAGCTGAGCAATAGCCTTCCTCGCTGGCTCCTTCTGCCTGCGAGCTATCTGCAGTCGTTCGCGTTTTGGGAGAAGGGCTGCCGGAGAAGCCCGGCACGGACTCCCAAAGATGTGTTTGAAGTTTCAGGTGGCAAGACAAGCAAGCAGCCCCAGTCTCCGTGCCTCTGTGCGAGCAGTGCCATGGGCAGATGAGACTGAGAAACAGCTTTCCATGTTAGCTCATTGTGGCTGCGAGCTATCTGCAGTCATTTGCGTTTTGGGAACAGGGCTGCCGGAGAAGCCCGGCACGGACTCCCAAAGATGTGTTTGAAGTTTGAGGTGGCAAGACAAGCAAGCAGCCCCAGTCTCTGTGCCTCTGTGCGAGCAGTGCCATGGGCAGATGAGCCTGAGCAACAGCTTTGCAGGCTAGCTCTTTCTGCCTGCGAGGTATCTGCAGACGTTCGCATTTTCAGAGAAAGGCTGCCGGAGAAGCCCGGCACTTACTCCCAAAGCTGCGTTGGAAGTTTGGGGTGGCAAGACAAGCAAGCAGCCCCAGTCTCTGTGCCTCTGTGTGAGCAGTGCCATGGGCAGATGAGGCTGAGCAACAGCTTTCCTGGCTAGCTCTTTCTGGCTGCGAGCAATCTGCAGACGTTTGAAATTTCGGAGCAGGGCTGCCGGAGATAGCCGGTACGGACACCGAAAGCTGTGTTTGAAGTTTGAGGTGGCAAGACAAGCAAGCAGCCCCACTCTCTGTGCCTCTGTGCGAGCAGTGGCATGGGCAAATGAGGCTGAGCATCAGCTTTCCTGGCTAGCTCTTTCTCCCTGCGAGGTATCTGCAGACGTTCGAATTTTCGGAGAAGGGTTTGCCGGAGAAGCCCGGCACTGACTCCCAAAATTGCGTTGGAAGTTTGAGGTGGCAAGACAAGCAAGCAGCCCCAGTCTCTGTGCCTCTGTGCGAGCAGTGCCATGGGCAGATGAGGCTGAGCAACAGCTTTCCAGGCTGTCCCCTTTTCGATGAGACCTATCTGCAGACGTTCGCATTTTCGTAGCAGGGCTGCCGGACACGTCCGGCACGGACCTGCCCATTCCCAGGCTACGTTTGAAGTTTGAGCTGGCAAGACAAGCAAGCAGCCCCACTCTCTGTGCCTCTGTGTGAGCAGTGCCATGGGCAGATGAGGCTGAGCAACAGCTTTCCTGGCTAGCTCTTTCTGGCTGCGAGCAATCTGCAGACGTTTGAAATTTCGGAGCAGGGCTTCCGGAGATAGCCGGTACGGACACCGAAAGCTGTGTTTGAAGTTTGCGGTGGCAACACAAGAAAGCAGCCCCAGTCTCTGTGCCTCTATGTGAGCAGTGCCATGGGCAGATGAGCCTGAGCAATAGCCCTCTTGGCTAGCTCCTTCTGCCTGCGAGCTATATGCAGACGTCCGCATTTTGTGAACAGGGCTGCCGGAGAACCCGGACACGGACTCTCAAAGCTACGTTTGAAGTTTGAGGTGGCAAGGCAAGCAAGGAGCCCCACTCTCTGTGCCTCTGTGCGAGCAGTGCCATGGGCAGATGAGGCTGAGCAACAGCTTTCCAAGCTATTCCCTTTTTGCTGAGAGCTACTTGCAGACGTTCGCATTTTCGGAGCAGGGCTGCCGGACACGCCCGGCACGGACTCCCAAAACTACGTTTGAAGTTTGATGTGGCAAGACAAGCAAGCAGCCCCACTCTCTGTGCCTCTGTGTGAGCAGTGCCATGGGCAGATGAGGCTGAGCAACAGCTTTCCAGGCTGTCCCCTTTTGGATGAGACCTATCTGCAGACGTTCGCATTTTCGTAGCAGGGCTGCCGGACACGCCCGACATGGACCTCCCCATTCCCAGGCTACGTTTGCAGTTTGAGGTGGCAAGACAAGCAAGCAGCCCCAGTCTCTGTGCCTCTGTGCGAGCTGTGCCATGGGCAGATGAAGCTGAGCAATAGCCTTCCTCGCTGGCTCCTTCTGCCTGCGAGCTATCTGCAGTCGTTCGCGTTTTGGGAGAAGGGCTGCCGGAGAAGCCCGGCACGGACTACCTAACTTGTGTTTGAAGTTTGAGGTGGCAAGACAAGCAAGCAGCCCTAGTCTCTCTGCCTCTGTGCGAGCAGTGCCATGGGCAGATGAGGCTGAGCATCAGCTTTCCAGGCTATACCCTTTTGGCTGAGACCTATCTGCAGACCTTCGCATTTTCGTAGCAGGGCTGCCGGACACGCCCGGCACGGACCTCCCCATTCCCAGGCTACGTTTGAAGTTTGAGGTGGCAAGACAAGCAAGCAGCAACAGTCTCTGTGCCTCTGTGCGAGCAGTGCCATGGGCAGATGAGCCTGAGCAACAGCTTTCCAGGCTAGCTCTTTCTGCCTGCGAGGTATCTGCAGACGTTTGCAATTTCGGAGCAGGGCTGCGGAGACAGCCGTCACGGACACCCAAAGCTACGTTTGAAGTTTGAGGTGGCAAGACAAGCAAGCAGCCCCAGTCTCCGTGCCTCTGTGTGAGCAGTGCCATGGGCAGATGAGGCTGAGCAACAGCTTTCCAGGCTGTCCCCTTTTGGATGAGACCTATCTGCAGACGTTTGCAATTTCGGAGCAGGGCTGCCGGAGAAGCCCGGCACGGACTCCCAAAGATGTGTTTGAAGTTTGAGGTGGCAAGACAAGCAAGCAGCCCCAGTCTCTGTGCCTCTGTGCGAGCAGTGCCATGGGCAGATGAGCCTGAGCAACAGCTTTGCAGGCTAGCTCTTTCTGCCTGCGAGGTATCTGCAGACGTTCGCATTTTCAGAGAAAGGCTGCCGGAGAAGCCCGGCACTTACTCCCAAAGCTGCGTTGGAAGTTTGGGGTGGCAAGACAAGCAAGCAGCCCCAGTCTCTGTGCCTCTGTGTGAGCAGTGCCATTGGAAGATGGGGCTGAGCAACAGCTTTCCAGGCTGTCCCCTTTGGGCTGAGACCTATCTGCAGACGTTCGCATTTTCGGAGCAGGGCTGCCGACTGCTCCTGGCACGGACCTCCCCATTCCAAGGCTAAGTTTGAAGTTTGAGGTGGCAAGACAAGCAAGCAGCCCCAGTCTCTGTGCCTCTGTGCGAGCAGTGCCATGGGCAGATGAGGCTTAGCGAAGCCTTCCTGGCTGGCTTCTTCTGCCTGCGAGCTATCTGCAGTCGTTCCAGTTTTGGGAACAGGGCTGCCGGAGAAGACCGACATGGACCCCCAAAGCTGTGTTTGAAGTTTGAACTGGCAAGACAAGCAAGCAGCCCCACTCTCTGTGCCTCTGTGTGAGCAGTGCCATGGGCAGATGAGGCTGAGCAACAGCTTTCCTGGCTAGCTCTTTCTGGCTGCGAGCAATCTGCAGACGTTTGAAATTTCGGAGCAGGGCTGCCGGAGATAGCCGGTACGGACACCGAAAGCTGTGTTTGAAGTTTGAGGTGGCAACACAAGAAAGCAGCCCCAGTCTCTGTGCCTCTATGTGAGCAGTGCCATGGGCAGATGAGCCTGAGCAATAGCCTTCTTGGCTAGCTCCTTCTGCCTGCGAGCTATCTGCAGACGTCCACATTTTGTGAACAGGGCTGCCGGAGAACCCGGACACGGACTCTCAAAGCTACGTTTGAAGTTTGAGGTGGCAAGACAAGCAAGCAGCCCCACTCTCTATGCCTTTATGCGACCACTGCCATGGGCAGATGAGCCTGAGCAACAGCTTTCCATGTTAGCTCTTCTGGCTGCGAGCTATCTGCAGACGTTCGCAGTTTCGGAGCAGGGCTGCCGGACACGCCCGGCACGGACTGCCAAAACTACGTTTGAAGTTTAAGGTGGCAAAAGAAGCAAGCAGCCCCAGTCTCTGTGCCTCTGTGTGAGCAGTGCCATGGGTATATGAGGCTGAGCAACAGCTTTCCAGGCTGTCCCCTTTTGGCTCAGAGCTTTCTGCAGACGTTCGCATTTTCGTAGAAGGGCTGACGTATGAGCCATGCACATACTCCCAAATCTACGTTTGAAGTTTGAGGTGACAAGACAAGCAAGCAGCCCCAGTCTCTGTGCCTCTGTGCGAGCAGTGCCATGGGCAGATGAGGCTGAGAAACAGCTTTCCATGTTAGCTCTTTCTGGCTGCGAGCAATCTGCAGACGTTCGCATTTTGGGAACAGGGCTGCCGGAGAAGCCCGGCACGGACTCCCAAAGATGTGTTTGAAGTTTCAGGTGGCAAGACAAGCAAGCAGCCCCAGTCTCTGTGCCTCTGTGCGAGCAGTGCCATGGGCAGATGAGCCTGAGCAACAGCTTTGCAGGCTAGCTCTTTCTGCCTGCGAGCTATCTGCAGAGGTTCGCATTTTCAGAGAAAGGCTGCCGGAGAAGCCCGGCACTTACTCCCAAAGCTGCGTTGGAAGTTTGGGGTGGCAAGACAAGCAAGCAGCCCCACTCTCTGTGCCTCTGTGTGAGCAGTGCCATTGGAAGATGGGGCTGAGCAACAGCTTTCCAGGCTGTCCCTTTTGGGCTGAGACCTATCTGCAGACGTTAGCATTTTCGTAGCAGGGCTGCCGGACACGCCAGGCACGGACCTCCCCATTCCCAGGCTACGTTTGAAGTTTGAGGTGGCAAGACAAGCAAGCAGCAACAGTCTCTGTGCCTCTGTGCGAGCAGTGCCATGGGCAGATGAGCCTGAGCAACAGCTTTCCAGGCTAGCTCTTTCTGCCTGCGAGGTATCTGCAGACGTTTGCAATTTCGGAGCAGGGCTGCGGAGACAGCCGTCACGGACACCCAAAGCTACGTTTGAAGTTTGAGGTGGCAAGACAAGCAAGCAGCCCCAGTCTCCGTGCCTCTGTGCGAGCATTGCCTTGGGCAGATGAGACTGAGAAACAGCTTTCCATGTTAGCTCATTCTGGCTGCGAGCTATCTGCAGTCATTTGCGTTTTGGGAACAGGGCTGCCGGAGAAGCCCGGCACGGACTCCCAAAGATGTGTTTGAAGTTTGAGGTGGCAAGACAAGCAAGCAGCCCCAGTCTCTGTGCCTCTGTGCGAGCAGTGCCATGGGCAGATGAGCCTGAGCAACAGCTTTGCAGGCTAGCTCTTTCTGCCTGCGAGGTATCTGCAGACGTTCGCATTTTCAGAGAAAGGCTGCCGGAGAAGCCCGGCACTTACTCCCAAAGCTGCGTTGGAAGTTTGGGGTGGCAAGACAAGCAAGCAGCCCCAGTCTCTGTGCCTCTGTGTGAGCAGTGCCATTGGAAGATGGGGCTGAGCAACAGCTTTCCAGGCTGTCCCCTTTGGGCTGAGACCTATCTGCAGACGTTCGCATTTTCGGAGCAGGGCTGCCGACTGCTCCTGGCACGGACCTCCCCATTCCAAGGCTAAGTTTGAAGTTTGAGGTGGCAAGACAAGCAAGCAGCCCCAGTCTCTGTGCCTCTGTGCGAGCAGTGCCATGGGCAGATGAGGCTTAGCGAAGCCTTCCTGGCTGGCTTCTTCTGCCTGCGAGCTATCTGCAGTCGTTCCAGTTTTGGGAACAGGGCTGCCGGAGAAGACCGACATGGACCCCCAAAGCTGTGTTTGAAGTTTGAACTGGCAAGACAAGCAAGCAGCCCCACTCTCTGTGCCTCTGTGTGAGCAGTGCCATGGGCAGATGAGGCTGAGCAACAGCTTTCCTGGCTAGCTCTTTCTGGCTGCGAGCAATCTGCAGACGTTTGAAATTTCGGAGCAGGGCTGCCGGAGATAGCCGGTACGGACACTGAAAGCTGTGTTTGAAGTTTGAGGTGGCAACACAAGAAAGCAGCCCCAGTCTCTGTGCCTCTATGTGAGCAGTGCCATGGGCAGATGAGCCTGAGCAATAGCCTTCTTGGCTAGCTCCTTCTGCCTGCGAGCTATCTGCAGACGTCCACATTTTGTGAACAGGGCTGCCGGAGAACCCGGACACGGACTCTCAAAGCTACGTTTGAAGTTTGAGGTGGCAAGACAAGCAAGCAGCCCCACTCTCTATGCCTTTATGCGACCACTGCCATGGGCAGATGAGCCTGAGCAACAGCTTTCCATGTTAGCTCTTCTGGCTGCGAGCTATCTGCAGACGTTCGCATTTTCGGAGCAGGGCTGCCGGACACGCCCGGCACGGACTGCCAAAACTACGTTTGAAGTTTAAGGTGGCAAAAGAAGCAAGCAGCCCCAGTCTCTGTGCCTCTGTGTGAGCAGTGCCATGGGTATATGAGGCTGAGCAACAGCTTTCCAGGCTGTCCCCTTTTGGCTCAGAGCTTTCTGCAGACGTTCGCATTTTCGTAGAAGGGCTGACGTATGAGCCATGCACATACTCCCAAATCTACGTTTGAAGTTTGAGGTGACAAGACAAGCAAGCAGCCCCAGTCTCTGTGCCTCTGTGCGAGCAGTGCCATGGGCAGATGAGGCTGAGAAACAGCTTTCCATGTTAGCTCTTTCTGGCTGCGAGCAATCTGCAGACTTTCGCATTTTGGGAAAACGGCTGCCGGAGAAGCCTGCACGGAGCTCCCCATTCCCAGGCTACATTTGAAGTTTGAGGTGGCAAGACAAGCAAGCGGCCTCAGTCTCTGTGCCTCTGTGTGAGCAGTGCCGTGGTCAGATGACGCTGAGCAATAGCTTTTCTGGCTAGCTCTTTCTGGCTGCAAGCAATCTGCAGACGTTTGCAATTTCGGAGCAGGGCTGCGGAGACAGCCGTCACGGACACCCAAAGCTACGTTTGAAGTTTGAGGTGGCAAGACAAGCAAGCAGCCCCAGTCTCCGTGCCTCTGTGCGAGCATTGCCTTGGGCAGATGAGACTGAGAAACAGCTTTCCATGTTAGCTCATTCTGGCTGCGAGCTATCTGCAGTCATTTGCGTTTTGGGAACAGGGCTGCCGGAGAAGCCCGGCACGGACTCCCAAAGATGTGTTTGAAGTTTGAGGTGGCAAGACAAGCAAGCAGCCCCAGTCTCTGTGCCTCTGTGCGAGCAGTGCCATGGGCAGATGAGCCTGAGCAACAGCTTTGCAGGCTAGCTCTTTCTGCCTGCGAGGTATCTGCAGACGTTCGCACTTTCAGAGAAAGGCTGCCGGAGAAGCCCGGCACTTACTCCCAAAGCTGCGTTGGAAGTTTGGGGTGGCAAGACAAGCAAGCAGCCCCAGTCTCTGTGCCTCTGTGTGAGCAGTGCCATGGGCAGATGAGGCTGAGCAACAGCTTTCCTGGCTAGCTCTTTCTGGCTGCGAGCAATCTGCAGACGTTTGAAATTTCGGAGCAGGGCTGCCGGAGATAGCCGGTACGGACACCGAAAGCTGTGTTTGAAGTTTGAGGTGGCAACACAAGAATGCAGCCCCAGTCTCTGTGCCTCTATGTGAGCAGTGCCATGGGCAGATGAGCCTGAGCAATAGCCTTCTTGGCTAGCTCCTTCTGCCTGCGAGCTATCTGCAGACGTCCACATTTTGTGAACAGCGCTGCCAGAGAACCCGGACAGGGACTCTCAAAGCTACGTTTGAAGTTTGAGGTGGCAAGACAAGCAAGCAGCCCCACTGTCTATGCCTTTATGCGACCACTGCCATGGGCAGATGAGCCTGAGCAACAGCTTTCCATGTTAGCTCTTCTGGCTGCGAGCTATCTGCAGACGTTCGCATTTTCGGAGCAGGGCTGCCGGACACGCCCGGCACGGACTCCCAAAACTACGTTTGAAGTTTAAGGTGGCAAAAGAAGCAAGCAGCCCCAGTCTCTGTGCCTCTGTGTGAGCAGTGCCATGGGTATATGAGGCTGAGCAACAGCTTTCCAGGCTGTCCCCTTTTGGCTCAGAGCTTTCTGCAGACGTTCGCATTTTCGTAGAAGGGCTGACGTATGAGCCATGCACATACTCCCAAATCTACGTTTGAAGTTTGAGGTGACAAGACAAGCAAGCAGCCCCAGTCTCTGTGCCTCTGTGCGAGCAGTGCCATGGGCACATGAGGCTGAGAAACAGCTTTCCATGTTAGCTCTTTCTGGCTGCGAGCAATCTGCAGACGTTCGCATTTTGGGAGAAGGGCTGCCGGAGGCGCCTGGCAAGGACCACCCCAGGCTACTTTGGAAGTTTGAGTTGGCAAGATAAGTAAGCAGCCCCAGTCTCTGTGCCTCTGTTCGAGCAGTGCCATGGGCAGATGAGCCTGAGAAACAGCTTTCCAGCCTAGCCCTTTCTGGCTGCAAGCTATCTGTAGACGTTCGCATTTTGGGAAAACGGCTGCCAGAGAAGCCCGCACGGAGCTCCTCATTCCCAGGCTACGTTTGAAGTTTGAGGTGGCAAGACAAGCAAGCAGCCCCAGTCTCTGTGCCTCTGTGTGAGCAGTGCCATGGGCAGATGAGGCTGAGCAACAGCTTTTCTGGCTAGCTCTTTCTGGCTGCAAGCAATCTGCAGACTTTTGCAATTTCGGAGCAGGGCTGCGGAGACAGCCGTCACGAACACCCAAAGCTACGTTTGAAGTTTGAGGTGGCAAGACAAGCAAGCAGCCCCAGTCTCGGTGCCTCGGTGCGAGCATTGCCATGGGCAGATGAGACTGAGAAACAGCTTTCCATGTTAGCTCATTCTGGCTGCGAGTTATCTGCAGTCATTTACGTTTTGGGAACAGGGCTGCCGGAGAAGCCCGGCACGGACTCCCAAAGATGTGTTTGAAGTTTCAGGTGGCAAGACAAGCAAGCAGCCCCAGTCTCCGTGCCTCTGTGCGAGCAGTGCCATGGGCAGATGAGCCTGAGCAACAGCTTTGCAGGCTAGCTCTTTCTGCCTGCGAGGTATCTGCAGAGGTTCGCATTTTCAGAGAAAGGCTGCCGGAGAAGCCCGGCACTTACTCCCAAAGCTGCGTTGGAAGTTTGGGGTGGCAAGACAAGCAAGCAGCCCCAGTCTCTGTGCCTCTGTGCGAGCAGTGCCATGGGCAAATGAGGCTGAGCATCAGCTTTCCAGGCTAGCTCTTTCGCCCTGCGAGCTATCTGCAGACGTTCGAATTTTCGGAGAAGGGTTTGCCGGAGAAGCCCGGCACTGACTCCCAAAATTGCGTTGGAAGTTTGAGGTGGCAAGACAAGCAAGCAGCCCCAGTCTCTGTGCCTCTGTGCGAGCAGTGCCATGGGCAGATGAGGCTGAGCAACAGCTTTCCAGGCTGTCCCCTTTTCGATGAGACCTATCTGCAGACGTTCGCATTTTCGTAGCAGGGCTGCCGCACACGTCCGGCACGGACCTGCCCATTCCCAGGCTACGTTTGAAGTTTGAGCTGGCAAGACAAGCAAGCAGCCCCACTCTCTGTGCCTCTGTGTGAGCAGTGCCATGGGCAGATGAGGCTGAGCAACAGCTTTCCTGGCTAGCTCTTTCTGGCTGCGAGCAATCAGCAGACGTTTGAAATTTCGGAGCAGGGCTTCCGGAGATAGCCGGTACGGACACCAAAAGCTGTGTTTGAAGTTTGCGGTGGCAACACAAGAAAGCAGCCCCAGTCTCTGTGCCTCTATGTGAGCAGTGCCATGGGCAGATGAGCCTGAGCAATAGCCTTCTTGGCTAGCTCCTTCTGCCTGCGAGCTATATGCAGACGTCCGCATTTTGTGAACAGGGCTGCCGGAGAACCCGGACACGGACTCTCAAAGCTACGTTTGAAGTTTGAGGTGGCAAGGCAAGCAGGGAGCCCCACTCTCTGTGCCTCTGTGCGAGCAGTGCCATGGGCAGATGAGGCTGAGCAACAGCTTTCCAAGCTATTCCCTTTTTGCTGAGAGCTACTTGCAGACGTTCGCATTTTCGGAGCAGGGCTGCCGGACACGCCCGGCACGGACTCCCAAAACTACGTTTGAAGTTTGATGTGGCAAGACAAGCAAGCAGCCCCACTCTCTGTGCCTCTGTGTGAGCAGTGCCATGGGCAGATGAGGCTGAGCAACAGCTTTCCAGGCTGTCCCCTTTTGGCTCAGATCTATCCGCAGACATTCGCATTTTCGTAGCAGGGCTGACGTATGAGCCATGCACATACTCCCAAAGCTACGTTTGAAGTTTGAGGTGACAAGACAAGCAAGCAGCCCCAGTCTCTGTGTCTCTGTGCGAGCAGTGCCATGGGCACATGAGGCTGAGAAACAGCTTTCCATGTTAGCTCTTTCTGGCTGCGAGCAATCTGCAGACGTTCGCATTTTGGGAGAAGGGCTGCCGGAGGCGCCTGGCAAGGACCACCCCAGGCTACGTTTGAAGTTTGAGGTGGCAAGATAAGCAAGCAGCCTCAGCCTCTGTGCCTCTGTTCGAGCAGTGCCATGGGCAAATGAGGCTGTGGATCAGCTTTCCTGGCTAGCTCTTTCTCCCTGCGATGTATCTGCCGACTATCGAATTTTCGGAGATTGCTTTGCAGGAGAAGCCAGGCACTGACTCCCAAAATTGCGTTGGAAGTTTGAGGTGGCAAGACAAGCAAGCAGCCCCACTCTCTGTGCCTCTGTGTGAGCAGTGCCATGGGCAGATGAGGATGAGCAACAGCTTTCCAGGCTGTCCCCTTTTGGATGAGACCTCTCTGCAGACGTTCGCATTTTCGTAGCAGGGCTGCCGGACACGCCCAGCATGGACCTCCCCATTCCCAGGCTACGTTTGCAGTTTGAGGTGGCAAGACAAGCAAGCAGCCCCAGTCTCTGTGCCTCTGTGCGAGCTGTGCCATGGGCAGATGAAGCTGAGCTATAGCCTTCCTCGCTGGCTCCTTCTGCCTGCGAGCTATCTGCAGTCGTTCGCGTTTTCGGAGAAGGGCTGCCGGAGAAGCCCGGCACGGACTACCTAACCTGTGTTTGAAGTTTGAGGTGGCAAGACAAGCAAGCAGCCCCACTCTCTGTGCCTCTGTGCGAGCAGTGCCATGGGCAGATGAGGCTGTGGATCAGCTTTCCAGGCTAGCTCTTTCTCCCTGCGATGTATCTGCCGACTATCGAATTTTCGGAGATGGCTTTGCAGGAGAAGCCAGGCACTGACTCCCAAAATTGCGTTGGAAGTTTGAGGTGGCAAGACAAGCAAGGAGCCCCACTCTCTGTGCCTCTGTGCGAGCAGTGCCATGGGCAGATGAGGCTGAGCAACAGCTTTCCAGGCTATCCCCTTTTGGATGAGACCTATCTGCAGACGTTCGCATTTTCGTAGCAGGGCTGCCGGACACTCCCGGCATGGACCTCCCCATTCCCAGGCTACGTTTGCAGTTTGAGGTGGCAAGACAAGCAAGCAGCCCCAGTCTCTGTGCCTCTGTGCGAGCTGTGCCATGGGCAGATGAAGCTGAGCAATAGCCTTCCTCGCTGGCTCCTTCTGCCTGCGAGGTATCTGCAGTCGTTCGCGTTTTGGGAGAAGGGCTGCCGGAGAAGCCCGGCACGGACTACCTAACTTGTGTTTGAAGTTTGAGGTGGCAAGACAAGCAAGCAGCCCTAGTCTCTCTGCCTCTGTGCGAGCAGTGCCATGGGCAGATGAGGCTGAGCATCAGCTTTCCAGGCTATACCCTTTTGGCTGAGACCTATCTGCAGACGTTAGCATTTTCGTAGCAGGGCTGCCGGACACGCCAGGCACGGACCTCCCCATTCCCAGGCTACGTTTGAAGTTTGAGGTGGCAAGACAAGCAAGCAGCCCCAGTCTCTGTGCCTCTGTGCGAGCAGTGCCATGGGCAGATGAGCCTGAGCAACAGCTTTGCAGGCTAGCTCTTTCTGCCTGCGAGCTATCTGCAGAGGTTCGCATTTTCAGAGAAAGGCTGCCGGAGAAGCCCGGCACTTACTCCCAAAGCTGCGTTGGAAGTTTGGGGTGGCAAGACAAGCAAGCAGCCCCACTCTCTGTGCCTCTGTGTGAGCAGTGCCATTGGAAGATGGGGCTGAGCAACAGCTTTCCAGGCTGTCCCTTTTGGGCTGAGACCTATCTGCAGACGTTAGCATTTTCGTAGCAGGGCTGCCGGACACGCCAGGCACGGACCTCCCCATTCCCAGGCTACGTTTGAAGTTTGAGGTGGCAAGACAAGCAAGCAGCAACAGTCTCTGTGCCTCTGTGCGAGCAGTGCCATGGGCAGATGAGCCTGAGCAACAGCTTTCCAGGCTAGCTCTTTCTGCCTGCGAGGTATCTGCAGACGTTTGCAATTTCGGAGCAGGGCTGCGGAGACAGCCGTCACGGACACCCAAAGCTACGTTTGAAGTTTGAGGTGGCAAGACAAGCAAGCAGCCCCAGTCTCCGTGCCTCTGTGCGAGCATTGCCTTGGGCAGATGAGACTGAGAAACAGCTTTCCATGTTAGCTCATTCTGGCTGCGAGCTATCTGCAGTCATTTGCGTTTTGGGAACAGGGCTGCCGGAGAAGCCCGGCACGGACTCCCAAAGATGTGTTTGAAGTTTGAGGTGGCAAGACAAGCAAGCAGCCCCAGTCTCTGTGCCTCTGTGCGAGCAGTGCCATGGGCAGATGAGCCTGAGCAACAGCTTTGCAGGCTAGCTCTTTCTGCCTGCGAGGTATCTGCAGACGTTCGCATTTTCAGAGAAAGGCTGCCGGAGAAGCCCGGCACTTACTCCCAAAGCTGCGTTGGAAGTTTGGGGTGGCAAGACAAGCAAGCAGCCCCAGTCTCTGTGCCTCTGTGTGAGCAGTGCCATTGGAAGATGGGGCTGAGCAACAGCTTTCCAGGCTGTCCCCTTTGGGCTGAGACCTATCTGCAGACGTTCGCATTTTCGGAGCAGGGCTGCCGACTGCTCCTGGCACGGACCTCCCCATTCCAAGGCTAAGTTTGAAGTTTGAGGTGGCAAGACAAGCAAGCAGCCCCAGTCTCTGTGCCTCTGTGCGAGCAGTGCCATGGGCAGATGAGGCTTAGCGAAGCCTTCCTGGCTGGCTTCTTCTGCCTGCGAGCTATCTGCAGTCGTTCCAGTTTTGGGAACAGGGCTGCCGGAGAAGACCGACATGGACCCCCAAAGCTGTGTTTGAAGTTTGAACTGGCAAGACAAGCAAGCAGCCCCACTCTCTGTGCCTCTGTGTGAGCAGTGCCATGGGCAGATGAGGCTGAGCAACAGCTTTCCTGGCTAGCTCTTTCTGGCTGCGAGCAATCTGCAGACGTTTGAAATTTCGGAGCAGGGCTGCCGGAGATAGCCGGTACGGACACTGAAAGCTGTGTTTGAAGTTTGAGGTGGCAACACAAGAAAGCAGCCCCAGTCTCTGTGCCTCTATGTGAGCAGTGCCATGGGCAGATGAGCCTGAGCAATAGCCTTCTTGGCTAGCTCCTTCTGCCTGCGAGCTATCTGCAGACGTCCACATTTTGTGAACAGGGCTGCCGGAGAACCCGGACACGGACTCTCAAAGCTACGTTTGAAGTTTGAGGTGGCAAGACAAGCAAGCAGCCCCACTCTCTATGCCTTTATGCGACCACTGCCATGGGCAGATGAGCCTGAGCAACAGCTTTCCATGTTAGCTCTTCTGGCTGCGAGCTATCTGCAGACGTTCGCATTTTCGGAGCAGGGCTGCCGGACACGCCCGGCACGGACTGCCAAAACTACGTTTGAAGTTTAAGGTGGCAAAAGAAGCAAGCAGCCCCAGTCTCTGTGCCTCTGTGTGAGCAGTGCCATGGGTATATGAGGCTGAGCAACAGCTTTCCAGGCTGTCCCCTTTTGGCTCAGAGCTTTCTGCAGACGTTCGCATTTTCGTAGAAGGGCTGACGTATGAGCCATGCACATACTCCCAAATCTACGTTTGAAGTTTGAGGTGACAAGACAAGCAAGCAGCCCCAGTCTCTGTGCCTCTGTGCGAGCAGTGCCATGGGCAGATGAGGCTGAGAAACAGCTTTCCATGTTAGCTCTTTCTGGCTGCGAGCAATCTGCAGACTTTCGCATTTTGGGAAAACGGCTGCCGGAGAAGCCTGCACGGAGCTCCCCATTCCCAGGCTACATTTGAAGTTTGAGGTGGCAAGACAAGCAAGCGGCCTCAGTCTCTGTGCCTCTGTGTGAGCAGTGCCGTGGTCAGATGACGCTGAGCAATAGCTTTTCTGGCTAGCTCTTTCTGGCTGCAAGCAATCTGCAGACGTTTGCAATTTCGGAGCAGGGCTGCGGAGACAGCCGTCACGGACACCCAAAGCTACGTTTGAAGTTTGAGGTGGCAAGACAAGCAAGCAGCCCCAGTCTCCGTGCCTCTGTGCGAGCATTGCCTTGGGCAGATGAGACTGAGAAACAGCTTTCCATGTTAGCTCATTCTGGCTGCGAGCTATCTGCAGTCATTTGCGTTTTGGGAACAGGGCTGCCGGAGAAGCCCGGCACGGACTCCCAAAGATGTGTTTGAAGTTTGAGGTGGCAAGACAAGCAAGCAGCCCCAGTCTCTGTGCCTCTGTGCGAGCAGTGCCATGGGCAGATGAGCCTGAGCAACAGCTTTGCAGGCTAGCTCTTTCTGCCTGCGAGGTATCTGCAGACGTTCGCACTTTCAGAGAAAGGCTGCCGGAGAAGCCCGGCACTTACTCCCAAAGCTGCGTTGGAAGTTTGGGGTGGCAAGACAAGCAAGCAGCCCCAGTCTCTGTGCCTCTGTGTGAGCAGTGCCATGGGCAGATGAGGCTGAGCAACAGCTTTCCTGGCTAGCTCTTTCTGGCTGCGAGCAATCTGCAGACGTTTGAAATTTCGGAGCAGGGCTGCCGGAGATAGCCGGTACGGACACCGAAAGCTGTGTTTGAAGTTTGAGGTGGCAACACAAGAATGCAGCCCCAGTCTCTGTGCCTCTATGTGAGCAGTGCCATGGGCAGATGAGCCTGAGCAATAGCCTTCTTGGCTAGCTCCTTCTGCCTGCGAGCTATCTGCAGACGTCCACATTTTGTGAACAGCGCTGCCAGAGAACCCGGACACGGACTCTCAAAGCTACGTTTGAAGTTTGAGGTGGCAAGACAAGCAAGCAGCCCCACTGTCTATGCCTTTATGCGACCACTGCCATGGGCAGATGAGCCTGAGCAACAGCTTTCCATGTTAGCTCTTCTGGCTGCGAGCTATCTGCAGACGTTCGCATTTTCGGAGCAGGGCTGCCGGACACGCCCGGCACGGACTCCCAAAACTACGTTTGAAGTTTAAGGTGGCAAAAGAAGCAAGCAGCCCCAGTCTCTGTGCCTCTGTGTGAGCAGTGCCATGGGTATATGAGGCTGAGCAACAGCTTTCCAGGCTGTCCCCTTTTGGCTCAGAGCTTTCTGCAGACGTTCGCATTTTCGTAGAAGGGCTGACGTATGAGCCATGCACATACTCCCAAATCTACGTTTGAAGTTTGAGGTGACAAGACAAGCAAGCAGCCCCAGTCTCTGTGCCTCTGTGCGAGCAGTGCCATGGGCACATGAGGCTGAGAAACAGCTTTCCATGTTAGCTCTTTCTGGCTGCGAGCAATCTGCAGACGTTCGCATTTTGGGAGAAGGGCTGCCGGAGGCGCCTGGCAAGGACCACCCCAGGCTACTTTGGAAGTTTGAGTTGGCAAGATAAGTAAGCATCCCCAGTCTCTGTGCCTCTGTTCGAGCAGTGCCATGGGCAGATGAGCCTGAGAAACAGCTTTCCAGCCTAGCCCTTTCTGGCTGCAAGCTATCTGTAGACGTTCGCATTTTGGGAAAACGGCTGCCAGAGAAGCCCGCACGGAGCTCCTCATTCCCAGGCTACGTTTGAAGTTTGAGGTGGCAAGACAAGCAAGCAGCCCCAGTCTCTGTGCCTCTGTGTGAGCAGTGCCATGGGCAGATGAGGCTGAGCAACAGCTTTTCTGGCTAGCTCTTTCTGGCTGCAAGCAATCTGCAGACTTTTGCAATTTCGGAGCAGGGCTGCGGAGACAGCCGTCACGAACACCCAAAGCTACGTTTGAAGTTTGAGGTGGCAAGACAAGCAAGCAGCCCCAGTCTCGGTGCCTCGGTGCGAGCATTGCCATGGGCAGATGAGACTGAGAAACAGCTTTCCATGTTAGCTCATTCTGGCTGCGAGTTATCTGCAGTCATTTACGTTTTGGGAACAGGGCTGCCGGAGAAGCCCGGCACGGACTCCCAAAGATGTGTTTGAAGTTTCAGGTGGCAAGACAAGCAAGCAGCCCCAGTCTCCGTGCCTCTGTGCGAGCAGTGCCATGGGCAGATGAGCCTGAGCAACAGCTTTGCAGGCTAGCTCTTTCTGCCTGCGAGGTATCTGCAGAGGTTCGCATTTTCAGAGAAAGGCTGCCGGAGAAGCCCGGCACTTACTCCCAAAGCTGCGTTGGAAGTTTGGGGTGGCAAGACAAGCAAGCAGCCCCAGTCTCTGTGCCTCTGTGCGAGCAGTGCCATGGGCAAATGAGGCTGAGCATCAGCTTTCCAGGCTAGGTCTTTCTCCCTGCGAGCTATCTGCAGACGTTCGAATTTTCGGAGAAGGGTTTGCCGGAGAAGCCCGGCACTGACTCCCAAAATTGCGTTGGAAGTTTGAGGTGGCAAGACAAGCAAGCAGCCCCAGTCTCTGTGCCTCTGTGCGAGCAGTGCCATGGGCAGATGAGGCTGAGCAACAGCTTTCCAGGCTGTCCCCTTTTCGATGAGACCTATCTGCAGACGTTCGCATTTTCGTAGCAGGGCTGCCGCACACGTCCGGCACGGACCTGCCCATTCCCAGGCTACGTTTGAAGTTTGAGCTGGCAAGACAAGCAAGCAGCCCCACTCTCTGTGCCTCTGTGTGAGCAGTGCCATGGGCAGATGAGGCTGAGCAACAGCTTTCCTGGCTAGCTCTTTCTGGCTGCGAGCAATCAGCAGACGTTTGAAATTTCGGAGCAGGGCTTCCGGAGATAGCCGGTACGGACACCAAAAGCTGTGTTTGAAGTTTGCGGTGGCAACACAAGAAAGCAGCCCCAGTCTCTGTGCCTCTATGTGAGCAGTGCCATGGGCAGATGAGCCTGAGCAATAGCCTTCTTGGCTAGCTCCTTCTGCCTGCGAGCTATATGCAGACGTCCGCATTTTGTGAACAGGGCTGCCGGAGAACCCGGACACGGACTCTCAAAGCTACGTTTGAAGTTTGAGGTGGCAAGGCAAGCAGGGAGCCCCACTCTCTGTGCCTCTGTGCGAGCAGTGCCATGGGCAGATGAGGCTGAGCAACAGCTTTCCAAGCTATTCCCTTTTTGCTGAGAGCTACTTGCAGACGTTCGCATTTTCGGAGCAGGGCTGCCGGACACGCCCGGCACGGACTCCCAAAACTACGTTTGAAGTTTGATGTGGCAAGACAAGCAAGCAGCCCCACTCTCTGTGCCTCTGTGTGAGCAGTGCCATGGGCAGATGAGGCTGAGCAACAGCTTTCCAGGCTGTCCCCTTTTGGCTCAGATCTATCCGCAGACATTCGCATTTTCGTAGCAGGGCTGACGTATGAGCCATGCACATACTCCCAAAGCTACGTTTGAAGTTTGAGGTGACAAGACAAGCAAGCAGCCCCAGTCTCTGTGTCTCTGTGCGAGCAGTGCCATGGGCACATGAGGCTGAGAAACAGCTTTCCATGTTAGCTCTTTCTGGCTGCGAGCAATCTGCAGACGTTCGCATTTTGGGAGAAGGGCTGCCGGAGGCGCCTGGCAAGGACCACCCCAGGCTACGTTTGAAGTTTGAGGTGGCAAGATAAGCAAGCAGCCTCAGCCTCTGTGCCTCTGTTCGAGCAGTGCCATGGGCAAATGAGGCTGTGGATCAGCTTTCCTGGCTAGCTCTTTCTCCCTGCGATGTATCTGCCGACTATCGAATTTTCGGAGATTGCTTTGCAGGAGAAGCCAGGCACTGACTCCCAAAATTGCGTTGGAAGTTTGAGGTGGCAAGACAAGCAAGCAGCCCCACTCTCTGTGCCTCTGTGTGAGCAGTGCCATGGGCAGATGAGGATGAGCAACAGCTTTCCAGGCTGTCCCCTTTTGGATGAGACCTCTCTGCAGACGTTCGCATTTTCGTAGCAGGGCTGCCGGACACGCCCAGCATGGACCTCCCCATTCCCAGGCTACGTTTGCAGTTTGAGGTGGCAAGACAAGCAAGCAGCCCCAGTCTCTGTGCCTCTGTGCGAGCTGTGCCATGGGCAGATGAAGCTGAGCTATAGCCTTCCTCGCTGGCTCCTTCTGCCTGCGAGCTATCTGCAGTCGTTCGCGTTTTCGGAGAAGGGCTGCCGGAGAAGCCCGGCACGGACTACCTAACCTGTGTTTGAAGTTTGAGGTGGCAAGACAAGCAAGCAGCCCCACTCTCTGTGCCTCTGTGCGAGCAGTGCCATGGGCAGATGAGGCTGTGGATCAGCTTTCCAGGCTAGCTCTTTCTCCCTGCGATGTATCTGCCGACTATCGAATTTTCGGAGATGGCTTTGCAGGAGAAGCCAGGCACTGACTCCCAAAATTGCGTTGGAAGTTTGAGGTGGCAAGACAAGCAAGGAGCCCCACTCTCTGTGCCTCTGTGTGAGCAGTGCCATGGGCAGATGAGGCTGAGCAACAGCTTTCCAGGCTATCCCCTTTTGGATGAGACCTATCTGCAGACGTTCGCATTTTCGTAGCAGGGCTGCCGGACACTCCCGGCATGGACCTCCCCATTCCCAGGCTACGTTTGCAGTTTGAGGTGGCAAGACAAGCAAGCAGCCCCAGTCTCTGTGCCTCTGTGCGAGCTGTGCCATGGGCAGATGAAGCTGAGCAATAGCCTTCCTCGCTGGCTCCTTCTGCCTGCGAGGTATCTGCAGTCGTTCGCGTTTTGGGAGAAGGGCTGCCGGAGAAGCCCGGCACGGACTACCTAACTTGTGTTTGAAGTTTGAGGTGGCAAGACAAGCAAGCAGCCCTAGTCTCTCTGCCTCTGTGCGAGCAGTGCCATGGGCAGATGAGGCTGAGCATCAGCTTTCCAGGCTATACCCTTTTGGCTGAGACCTATCTGCAGACGTTAGCATTTTCGTAGCAGGGCTGCCGGACACGCCAGGCACGGACCTCCCCATTCCCAGGCTACGTTTGAAGTTTGAGGTGGCAAGACAAGCAAGCAGCAACAGTCTCTGTGCCTCTGTGCGAGCAGTGCCATGGGCAGATGAGCCTGAGCAACAGCTTTCCAGGCTAGCTCTTTCTGCCTGCGAGGTATCTGCAGACGTTCGCATTTTCAGAGAAAGGCTGCCGGAGAAGCCCGGCACTTACTCCCAAAGCTACGTTGGAAGTTTGGGGTGGCAAGACAAGCAAGCAGCCCCAGTCTCTGTGCCTCTGTCTGAGCAGTGCCATTGGAAGATGAGGCTGAGCAACAGCTTTCCAGGCTGTCCCCTTTGGGCTGAAACCTATCTGCAGACGTTCGCATTTTCGGAGCAGGGCTGCCGACTGCTCCTGGCACGGACCTCCCCATTCCAAGGCTAAGTTTGAAGTTTGAGGTGGCAAGACAAGCAAGCAGCCCCACTCTCTATGCCTCTATGCAACCACTGCCATGGGCAGATGAGCCTGAGCAACAGCTTTCCATGTTAGCTCTTCTGGCTGCGAGCTATCTGCAGACGTTCGCATTTTTGGAGCAGGGCTGCCGGACACGCCCGGCACGGACTCCCAAAACTACGTTTGAAGTTTAAGGTGGCAAAACAAGCAAGCAGCCCCACTCTCTGTGCCTCTGTGTGAGCAGTGCCATGGGTAGATGAGGCTGAGCAACAGCTTTCCAGGCTGTCCCCTTTTGGCTCAGAGCTTTCTGCAGACGTTCGCATTTTCGTAGAAGGGCTGACGTATGAGCCATGCACATACTCCCAAAGCTACGTTTGAAGTTTGAGGTGACAAGACAAGCAAGCAGCCCCAGTCTCTGTGCCTCTGTGCGAGCAGTGCCATGGGCAGATGAGGCTGAGAAACAGCTTTCCATGTTAGCTCTTTCTGGCTGCGAGCAATCTGCAGACGTTCGCATTTTGGGAAAAAGGCTGCCGGAGAAGCCCGCACGGAGCTTCCCATTCCCAGGTTACATTTGAAGTTTGAGGTGGCAAGACAAGCAAGCAGCCCCAGTCTCTGTGCCTCTGTGCGAGCAGTTGCATGGGCAGATGAGGCTGAGCAACAGCTTTCCAGGCTGTCCCCTTTTGGCTCAGAGCTATCTGCAGACGTTCGCATTTTCGTAGAAGGGCTGACGTATGAGCCATGCACATACTCCCAAAGCTACGTTTGAAGTTTGAGGTGGCGAGACAAGCAAGCGGCCTCAGTCTCTGTGCCTCTGTGTGAGCAGTGCCGTGGGCAGATGACGCTGAGCAACAGCTTTTCTGGCTAGCTCTTTCTGGCTGCAAGCAATCTGCAGACGTTTGCAATTTCGGAGCAGGGCTGCGGAGACAGCCGTCACGGACACCCAAAGCTACGTTTGAAGTTTGAGGTGGCAAGACAAGCAAGCAGCCCCAGTCTCCGTGCCTCTGTGCGAGCATTGCCTTGGGCAGATGAGACTGAGAAACAGCTTTCCATGTTAGCTCATTCTGGCTGCGAGCTATCTGCAGTCATTTGCGTTTTGGGAACAGGGCTGCCGGAGAAGCCCGGCACGGACTCCCAAAGATGTGTTTGAAGTTTGAGGTGGCAAGACAAGCAAGCAGCCCCAGTCTCTGTGCCTCTGTGCGAGCAGTGCCATGGGCAGATGAGCCTGAGCAACAGCTTTGCAGGCTAGCTCTTTCTGCCTGCGAGGTATCTGCAGACGTTCGCATTTTCAGAGAAAGGCTGCCGGAGAAGCCCGGCACTTACTCACAAAGCTGCGTTGGAAGTTTGGTTTGGCAAAACAAGCAAGCAGCCCCACTCTCTGTGCCTCTGTGCGAGCAGTGCCATGGGCAAATGAGGCTGAGCATTAGCTTTCCAGGCTAGCTCTTTCTCCCTGCGAGGTATCTGCAGACGTTCGAATTTTCGGAGAAGGGTTTGCCGGAGAAGCCCGGCACTGATTCCCAAAATTGCGTTGGAAGTTTGAGGTGGCAAGACAAGCAAGCAGCCCCAGTCTCTGTGCCTCTGTGCGAGCAGGGCCATGGGCAGATGAGCTTGAGCATCAGCTTTCCAGGCTATCCCCTTTTGACTGAGAGCTATCTGCAGATTTTCGCTTTTTCGGAGCAGGGCTGCCGGACACGCCCAGCACGGACTCCCAAAGCTACGTTTGAAGTTTGATGTGGCAAGACAAGTAAGAAGCACCAGTCTCTGTGCCTCAGTGCGCGCAGTGCCATGGGCAGATGAGGCTGAGCAACAGCTTTGAGGCTGTCCCCTTTTGGCTGAGACCTATCTGCAGACGTTCGCATTTTCGGAGCAGGGCTGCCGGACACGTCCGGCACGGACCTCCCCATTCCCAGGCTACGTTTGAAGTTTGAGGTGGCAAGACAAGCAAGCAGCCCCAGTCTCTGTGCCTCTGTGCGAGCAGTGCCATGGGCAGATGAGGCTTAGCGAAGCCTTCCTGGATGGCTTCTTCTGCCTGCGAGCTATCTGCAGTCGTTCCAGTTTTGGGAACAGGGCTGCCGGAGAAGACTGACATGGACCCCCAAAGCTGTGTTTGAAGTTTGAACTGGCAAGACAAGCAAGCAGCCCCACTCTCTGTGCCTCTGTGTGAGCAGTGCCATGGCCAGATGAGGCTGAGCAACAGCTTTCCTGGCTAGCTCTTTCTGGCTGCGAGCAATCTGCAGACGTTTGAAATTTCGGAGCAGGGCTGCCGGAGATAGCCGGTACGGACACCGAAAGCTGTGTTTGAAGTTTGAGGTGACAACACACGAAAGCAGCCCCAGTCTCTGTGCCTCTATGTGAGCAGTGCCATGGGCAGATGAGCCTGAGCAATAGCCTTCTTGGCTAGCTCCTTCTGCCTGCGAGCTATCTGCAGACGTCCACATTTTGTGAACAGGGCTGCCGGAGAACCCGGACACGGACTCTCAAAGCTACGTTTGAAGTTTGAGGTGGCAAGACAAGCAAGCGGCCTCAGTCTCTGTGCCTCTGTGTGAGCAGTGCCGTGGGCAGATGACGCTGAGCAACAGCTTTTCTGGCTAGCTCTTTCTGGCTGCAAGCAATCTGCAGACGTTTGCAATTTCGGAGCAGGGCTGCGGAGACAGCCGTCACGGACACCCAAAGCTACGTTTGAAGTTTGAGGTGGCAAGACAAGCAAGCAGCCCCAGTCTCCGTGCCTCTGTGCGAGCATTGCCTTGGGCAGATGAGACTGAGAAACAGCTTTCCATGTTAGCTCATTCTGGCTGCGAGCTATCTGCAGTCATTTGCGTTTTGGGAACAGAGCTGCCGGAGAAGCCCGGCACGGACTCCCAAAGATGTGTTTGAAGTTTGAGGTGGCAAGACAAGCAAGCAGCCCCAGTCTCTGTGCCTCTGTGCGAGCAGTGCCATGGGCAGATGAGCTTGAGCATCAGCTTTCCAGGCTAGCTCTTTCTGCCTGCGAGGTATCTGCAGACGTTCGCATTTTCAGAGAAAGGCTGCCGGAGAAGCCCGGCACTTACTCACAAATCTGCGTTTGAAGTTTGGTTTGGCAAAACCAGCAAGCAGCCCCACTCTCTGTGCCTCTGTGCGAGCAGTGCCATGGGCAAATGAGGCTGAGCATTAGCTTTCCAGGCTAGCTCTTTCTCCCTGCGAGGTATCTGCAGACGTTCGAATTTTCGGAGAAGGGTTTGCCGGAGAAGCCCGGCACTGATTCCCAAAATTGCGTTGGAAGTTTGAGGTGGCAAGACAAGCAAGCAGCCCCAGTCTCTGTGCCTCTGTGCGAGCAGGGCCATGGGCAGATGAGCTTGAGCATCAGCTTTCCAGGCTGTCCCCTTTGGGCTGAGACCTATCTGCAGACGTTCGCATTTTCGGAGCAGGGCTGCCGACTGCTCCTGGCACGGACCTCCCCATTCCAAGGCTAAGTTTGAAGTTTGAGGTGGCAAGACAAGCAAGCAGCCCCAGTCTCGGTGCCTCGGTGCGAGCATTGCCATGGGCAGATGAGACTGAGAAACAGCTTTCCATGTTAGCTCATTCTGGCTGCGAGTTATCTGCAGTCATTTACGTTTTGGGAACAGGGCTGCCGGAGAAGCCCGGCACGGACTCCCAAAGATGTGTTTGAAGTTTGAGGTGGCAAGACAAGCAAGCAGCCCCAGTCTCCGTGCCTCTGTGCGAGCAGTGCCATGGGCAGATGAGCCTGAGCAACAGCTTTGCAGGCTAGCTCTTTCTGCCTGCGAGGTATCTGCAGAGGTTCGCATTTTCAGAGAAAGGCTGCCGGAGAAGCCCGGCACTTACTCCCAAAGCTGCGTTGGAAGTTTGGGGTGGCAAGACAAGCAAGCAGCCCCAGTCTCTGTGCCTCTGTCTGAGCAGTGCCATTGGAAGATGAGGCTGAGCAACAGCTTTCCAGGCTGTCCCCTTTGGGCTGAGACCTATCTGCAGACGTTCGCATTTTCGGAGCAGGGCTGCCGACTGCTCCTGGCAGGGACCTCCCCATTCCAAGGCTAAGTTTGAAGTTTGAGGTGGCAAGACAAGCAAGCAGCCCCACTCTCTGTGCCTCTGTGCGAGCAGTGCCATGGGCAAATGAGGCTGAGCATCAGCTTTCCAGGCTAGCTCTTTCGCCCTGCGAGGTATCTGCAGACGTTCGAATTTTCGGAGAAGGGTTTGCCGGAGAAGCCCGGCACTGACTCCCAAAATTGCGTTGGAAGTTTGAGATGGCAAGACAAGCAAGCAGCCCCAGTCTCTGTGCCTCTGTGCGAGCAGTGCCATGGGCAGATGAGGCTGAGCAACAGCTTTCCAGGCTGTCCCCTTTTCGATGAGACCTATCTGCAGACGTTCGCATTTTCGTAGCAGGGCTGCCGGACACGTCCGGCACGGACCTGCCCATTCCCAGGCTACGTTTGAAGTTTGAGCTGGCAAGACAAGCAAGCAGCCCCACTCTCTGTGCCTCTGTGTGAGCAGTGCCATGGGCAGATGAGGCTGAGCAACAGCTTTCCTGGCTAGCTCTTTCTGGCTGCGAGAAATCAGCAGACGTTTGAAATTTCGGAGCAGGGCTTCCGGAGATAGCCGGTACGGACACCGAAAGCTGTGTTTGAAGTTTGCGGTGGCAACACAAGAAAGCAGCCCCAGTCTCTGTGCCTCTATGTGAGCAGTGCCATGGGCAGATGAGCCTGAGCAATAGCCTTCTTGGCTAGCTCCTTCTGCCTGCGAGCTATATGCAGACGTCCGCATTTTGTGAACAGGGCTGTCGGAGAACCCGGACACGGACTCTCAAAGCTACGTTTGAAGTTTGAGGTGGCAAGGCAAGCAAGGAGCCCCACTCTCTGTGCCTCTGTGCGAGCAGTGCCATGGGCAGATGAGGCTGAGCAACAGCTTTCCAAGCTATTCCCTTTTTGCTGAGAGCTACTTGCAGACGTTCGCATTTTCGGAGCAGGGCTGCCGGACACGCCCGGCACGGACTCCCAAAACTACGTTTGAAGTTTGATGTGGCAAGACAAGCAAGCAGCCCCACTCTCTGTGCCTCTGTGTGAGCAGTGCCATGGGCAGATGAGGTTGTGGATCAGCTTTCCTGGCTAGCTCTTTCTCCCTGCGATGTATCTGCCGACTATCGAATTTTCGGAGATGGCTTTGCAGGAGAAGCCAGGCACTGACTCCCAAAATTGCGTTGGAAGTTTGAGGTGGCAAGACAAGCAAGCAGCCCCACTCTCTGTGCCTCTGTGTGAGCAGTGCCATGGGCAGATGAGGATGAGCAACAGCTTTCCAGGCTGTCCCCTTTTGGATGAGACCTCTCTGCAGACGTTCGCATTTTCGTAGCAGGGCTGCCGGACACGCCCGGCATGGAGCTCCCCATTCCCAGGCTACGTTTGCAGTTTGAGGTGGCAAGACAAGCAAGCAGCCCCAGTCTCTGTGCCTCTGTGCGAGCTGTGCCATGGGCAGATGAAGCTGAGCTATAGCCTTCCTCGCTGGCTCCTTCTGCCTGCGAGCTATCTCCAGTCGTTCGCGTTTTCGGAGAAGGGCTGCCGGAGAAGCCCGGCACGGAGTCCCTAACCTGTGTTTGAAGTTTGAGGTGGCAAGACAAGCAAGCAGCCCCACTCTCTGTGCCTCTGTGCGAGCAGTGCCATGGGCAGATGAGGCTGTGGATCAGCTTTCCAGGCTAGCTCTTTCTCCCTGCGATGTATCTGCCAACTATCGAATTTTAGGAGATGGCTTTGCAGGAGAAGCCAGGCACTGACTCCCAAAATTGCGTTGGAAGTTTGAGGTGGCAAGACAAGCAAGCAGCCCCAGTGTCTGTGCCTCTGTGCGAGCTGTGCCATGGGCAGATGAAGCTGAGCAATAGCCTTCCTCGCTGGCTCCTTCTGCCTGGGAGCTATCTGCAGTCGTTCGCGTTTTGGGAGAAGGGCTGCCGGAGAAGCCCGGCACGGACTACCTAACTTGTGTTTGAAGTTTCAGGTGGCAAGACAAGCAAGCAGCCCTAGTCTCTCTGCCTCTGTGCGAGCAGTGCCATGGGCAGATGAGGCTGAGCATCAGCTTTCCAGGCTATACCCTTTTGGCTGAGACCTATCTGCAGACGTTAGCATTTTCGTAGCAGGGCTGCCGGACACGCCAGGCACGGACCTCCCCATTCCCAGGCTACCTTTGAAGTTTGAGGTGGCAAGACAAGCAAGCAGCAACAGTCTCTGTGCCTCTGTGCGAGCAGTGCCATGGGCAGATGAGCCTGAGCAACAGCTTTCCAGGCTAGCTCTTTCTGCCTGCGAGGTATCTGCAGACGTTCGCATTTTCAGAGAAAGGCTGCCGGAGAAGCCCGGCACTTACTCCCAAAGTTACGTTGACAGTTTGGGGTGGCAAGACAAGCAAGCAGCCCCAGTCTCTGTGCCTCTGTCTGAGCAGTGCCATTGGAAGATGAGGCTGAGCAACAGCTTTCCAGGCTGTCCCCTTTGGGCTGAAACCTATCTGCAGACGTTCGCATTTTCGGAGCAGGGCTGCCGACTGCTCCTGGCACGGACCTCCCCATTCCAAGGCTAAGTTTGAAGTTTGAGGTGGCAAGACAAGCAAGCAGCCCCACTCTCTGTGCCTCTGTGCGACCAGTGCCATGGGCAAATGAGGCTGAGCATCAGCTTTCCAGGCTAGCTCCTTCTTCCTGCGAGCTATCTGCAGACGTTCGCATTTTGTGAACAGGGCTCCCAGAGAAGCCAGGCACGGAATCCCAAAGCTACGTTTGAAATTTGAGGTGGCAAGACAAGTAAGAATCACCAGTCTCTGTGCCTCTGTGCGAGCAGTGCCATGGGCAGATGAGGCTGAGCATCAGCTTTCCAGGCTAGCTCTTTCGCCCTGCGAGGTATCTGCAGACGTTCGAATTTTCGGAGAAGGGTTTGCTGGAGAAGCCCGGCACTGACTCCCAAAATTGCATTGGAAGTTTGAGGTGGCAAGACAAGCAAGCAGCCCCAGTCTCTGTGCCTCTGTGCGAGAAGTGCCATGGGCAGATGAGGCTGAGCAACAGCTTTCCAGGCTGTCCACTTTTCGATGAGACCTATCTGCAGACGTTCGCATTTTCGTAGCAGGGCTGCCGGACACGTCCGGCACGGACCTCCCCATTCCCAGGCTACGTTTGAAGTTTGAGGTGGCAAGACAAGCAAGCAGCCCCAGTCTCTGTGCCTCTGTGCGAGCAGTGCCATGGGCAGATGAGGCTTAGCGAAGCCTTCCTGGCTGGCTTCTTCTGCCTGCGAGCTATCTGCAGTCGTTCCAGTTTTGGGAACAGGGCTCCCGGAGAAGACCGGCATGGACCCCCAAAGCTGTGTTTGAAGTTTGAACTGGCAAGACAAGCAAGCAGCCCCACTCTCTGTGCCTCTGTGTGAGCAGTGCCATGGGCAGATGAGGCTGAGCAGCACCTTTCCTGGCTAGCTCTTTCTGGCTGCGAGCAATCAGCAGACGTTTGAAATTTCGGAGCAGGGCTGCCGGAGATAGCCGGTACGGACACCGAAAGCTGTGTTTGAAGTTTGAGGTGGCAACACAAGAAAGCAGCCCCAGTCTCTGTGCCTCTATGTGAGCAGTGCCATGGGCAGATGAGCCTGAGCAATAGCCTTCTTGGCTAGCTCCTTCTGCCTGCGAGCTATATGCAGACGTCCGCATTTTGTGAACAGGGCTGCCGGAGAACCCGGACACGGACTCTCAAAGCTACGTTTGAAGTTTGAGGTGGCAAGACAAGCAAGGAGCCCCACTCTCTGTGCCTCTGTGCGAGCAGTGCCATGGGCAGATGAGGCTGAGCAACAGCTTTCCAAGCTATTCCCTTTTCGCTGAGAGCTACTTGCAGACGTTCGCATTTTTGGAGCAGGGCTGCCGGACACGCCCGGCACGGACTCCCAAAACTACGTTTGAAGTTTGATGTGGCAAGACAAGCAAGCAGCCCCACTCTCTGTGCCTCTGTGTGAGCAGTGCCATGGGCAGATGAGGCTGAGCAACAGCTTTCCAGGCTGTCCCCTTTTGGCTCAGATCTATCCGCAGACATTCGCATTTTCGTACCAGGGCTGACGTATGAGCCATGCACATACTCCCAAAGCTACGTTTGAAGTTTGAGGTGACAAGACAAGCAAGCAGCCCCAGTCCCTCTGCCTCTGTGCGAGCAGTGCCATGGTCAGATGAGGCTGAGAAACAGCTTTCCATGTTAGCTCTTTCTGGCTGCGAGCAATCTGCAGACGTTCGCATTTTGGGAGAAGGGCTGCCGGAGGCGCCTGGCAAGGACCAACCCAGGCTACGTTTGAAGTTTGAGGTGGCAAGATGAGCAAGCAGCCTCAGTCTCTGTGCCTCTGTTCGAGCAGTGCCATGGGCAGATGAGGCTGAGCAACAGCCTTCCAGGCTAGCTCTTTCTCCCTGCGATGTATCTGCAATCATACGAATTTTCGGAGAAGGGCTGCTGGAGAAGCCCGGCACGGACTCCCAAAGATGTGTTTGAAGTTTGAGGTGGCAAGATGAGCAAGCAGCCCCAGTCTCTGTGCCTCTGTGTGAGCAGTGCCATGGGCAGATGAAGCTGAGCAATAGCCTTCCTTGCTAGATCCTTCTGTCTGCGAGCTATCTGCATACGTCCGCATTTTCAGAGAAAGGCTGCCGGAGAAGCCCGCCTCTTACTGCCAAAGATGCGCTGGAAGTTTTGGGTGGCAAGACAAGCAAGCAGCCCCAGTCTCTGTGCCTCTATGCGAGCAGTGCCATTGCAAGATGAGGCTGAGCAACAGCCTTCCAGACTTTCCGCTTTGGTCTGAGACCTATCTGCAGACGTTCGCATTTTCGTAGCTGGGTTGCCGGCTGCTCTGGAGCAGACCTCCGCATTCCCAGGCTACGTTTGAAGTTTGAGGTGGCAAGAGAAGAAAGCAGCCCCAGTCTCTGTGCCTCTGTTCGAGCAGTGCCATGGGCAGATGAGGCTGAGCCATAGCCTTCCTGGCTAGATCCTTCTGTCTGCGAGCTATCTGCAGACGTTCGCATTTTGTGAACAGGGCTGCCGTAAAAGCCAGGCACGGACTCTCAAAGCTACGTTTGAAGTTTGAGGTGACAAGACAAGCAAGCAGCCCCAGTCTCTGTGCCTGTGTGTGAGAAGTGCCATGGGCAGATGAGCCTGAGCAACAGCTTTTCTGGCTAGCTCTTTCTGGCTGCAAGCAATCTGCAGACTTTTGCAATTTCGGAGCAGGGCTGCGGAGACAGCCGTCACGAACACCCAAAGCTACGTTTGAAGTTTGAGGTGGCAAGACAAGCAAGCAGCCCCAGTCTCGGTGCCTCGGTGCGAGCATTGCCATGGGCAGATGAGACTGAGAAACAGCTTTCCATGTTAGCTCATTCTGGCTGCGAGTTATCTGCAGTCATTTACGTTTTGGGAACAGGGCTGCCGGAGAAGCCCGGCACGGACTCCCAAAGATGTGTTTGAAGTTTCAGGTGGCAAGGCAAGCAAGGAGCCCCACTCTCTGTGCCTCTGTGCGAGCAGTGCCATGGGCAGATGAGGCTGAGCAACAGCTTTCCAAGCTATTCCCTTTTTGCTGAGAGCTACTTGCAGACGTTCGCATTTTCGGAGCAGGGCTGCCGGACACGCCCGGCACGGACTCCCAAAACTACGTTTGAAGTTTGATGTGGCAAGACAAGGAAGAATCACCAGTCTCTGTGCCTCTGTGCGAGCAGTGCCATGGGCAAATGAGGCTGAGCATCAGCTTTCCAGGCTAGCTCTTTCGCCCTGCGAGGTATCTGCAGACGTTCGAATTTTCGGAGAAGGGTTTGCCGGAGAAGCCCGGCACTGACTCCCAAAATTGCGTTGGAAGTTTGAGATGGCAAGACAAGCAAGCAGCCCCAGTCTCTGTGCCTCTGTGCAAGCAGTGCCATGGGCAGATGAGGCTGAGCAACAGCTTTCCAGGCTGTCCCCTTTTCGATGAGACCTATCTGCAGACGTTCGCATTTTCGTAGCAGGGCTGCCGGACACGTCCGGCACGGACCTGCCCATTCCCAGGCTACGTTTGAAGTTTGAGCTGGCAAGACAAGCAAGCAGCCCCACTCTCTGTGCCTCTGTGTGAGCAGTGCCATGGGCAGATGAGGCTGAGCAACAGCTTTCCTGGCTAGCTTTTTCTGGCTGCGAGAAATCAGCAGACGTTTGAAATTTCGGAGCAGGGCTTCCGGAGATAGCCGGTACGGACACCGAAAGCTGTGTTTGAAGTTTGCGGTGGCAACACAAGAAAGCAGCCCCAGTCTCTGTGCCTCTATGTGAGCAGTGCCATGGGCAGATGAGCCTGAGCAATAGCCTTCTTGGCTAGCTCCTTCTGCCTGCGAGCTATATGCAGACGTCCGCATTTTGTGAACAGGGCTGCCGGAGAACCCGGACACGGACTCTCAAAGCTACGTTTGAAGTTTGAGGTGGCAAGGCAAGCAAGGAGCCCCACTCTCTGTGCCTCTGTGCGAGCAGTGCCATGGGCAGATGAGGCTGAGCAACAGCTTTCCAAGCTATTCCCTTTTTGCTGAGAGCTACTTGCAGACGTTCGCATTTTCGGAGCAGGGCTGCCGGACACGCCCGGCACGGACTCCCAAAACTACGTTTGAAGTTTGATGTGGCAAGACAAGCAAGCAGCCCCACTCTCTGTGCCTCTGTGTGAGCAGTGCCATGGGCAGATGAGGTTGTGGATCAGCTTTCCTGGCTAGCTCTTTCTCCCTGCGATGTATCTGCCGACTATCGAATTTTCGGAGATGGCTTTGCAGGAGAAGCCAGGCACTGACTCCCAAAATTGCGTTGGAAGTTTGAGGTGGCAAGACAAGCAAGCAGCCCCAGTGTCTGTGCCTCTGTGCGAGCTGTGCCATGGGCAGATGAAGCTGAGCAATAGCCTTCCTCGCTGGCTTCTTCTGCCTGGGAGCTATCTGCAGTCGTTCGCGTTTTGGGAGAAGGGCTGCCGGAGAAGCCCGGCACGGACTACCTAACTTGTGTTTGAAGTTTCAGGTGGCAAGACAAGCAAGCAGCCCTAGTCTCTCTGCCTCTGTGCGAGCAGTGCCATGGGCAGATGAGGCTGAGCATCAGCTTTCCAGGCTATACCCTTTTGGCTGAGACCTATCTGCAGACGTTAGCATTTTCGTAGCAGGGCTGCCGGACACGCCAGGCACGGACCTCCCCATTCCCAGGCTACCTTTGAAGTTTGAGGTGGCAAGACAAGCAAGCAGCAACAGTCTCTGTGCCTCTGTGCGAGCAGTGCCATGGGCAGATGAGCCTGAGCAACAGCTTTCCAGGCTAGCTCTTTCTGCCTGCGAGGTATCTGCAGACGTTCGCATTTTCAGAGAAAGGCTGCCGGAGAAGCCCGGCACTTACTCCCAAAGTTACGTTGACAGTTTGGGGTGGCAAGACAAGCAAGGAGCCCCAGTCTCTGTGCCTCTGTCTGAGCAGTGCCATTGGAAGATGAGGCTGAGCAACAGCTTTCCAGGCTGTCCCCTTTGGGCTGAAACCTATCTGCAGACGTTCGCATTTTCGGAGCAGGGCTGCCGACTGCTCCTGGCACGGACCTCCCCATTCCAAGGCTAAGTTTGAAGTTTGAGGTGGCAAGACAAGCAAGCAGCCCCACTCTCTGTGCCTCTGTGCGACCAGTGCCATGGGCAAATGAGGCTGAGCATCAGCTTTCCAGGCTAGCTCCTTCTTCCTGCGAGCTATCTGCAGACGTTCGCATTTTGTGAACAGGGCTCCCAGAGAAGCCAGGCACGGAATCCCAAAGCTACGTTTGAAATTTGAGGTGGCAAGACAAGTAAGAATCACCAGTCTCTGTGCCTCTGTGCGAGCAGTGCCATGGGCAGATGAGGCTGAGCATCAGCTTTCCAGGCTAGCTCTTTCGCCCTGCGAGGTATCTGCAGACGTTCGAATTTTCGGAGAAGGGTTTGCTGGAGAAGCCCGGCACTGACTCCCAAAATTGCGTTGGAAGTTTGAGGTGGCAAGACAAGCAAGCAGCCCCAGTCTCTGTGCCTCTGTGCGAGAAGTGCCATGGGCAGATGAGGCTGAGCAACAGCTTTCCAGGCTGTCCACTTTTCGATGAGACCTATCTGCAGACGTTCGCATTTTCGTAGCAGGGCTGCCGGACACGTCCGGCACGGACCTCCCCATTCCCAGGCTACGTTTGAAGTTTGAGGTGGCAAGACAAGCAAGCAGCCCCAGTCTCTGTGCCTCTGTGCGAGCAGTGCCATGGGCAGATGAGGCTTAGCGAAGCCTTCCTGGCTGGCTTCTTCTGCCTGCGAGCTATCTGCAGTCGTTCCAGTTTTGGGAACAGGGCTCCCGGAGAAGACCGGCATGGACCCCCAAAGCTGTGTTTGAAGTTTGAACTGGCAAGACAAGCAAGCAGCCCCACTCTCTGTGCCTCTGTGTGAGCAGTGCCATGGGCAGATGAGGCTGAGCAGCACCTTTCCTGGCTAGCTCTTTCTGGCTGCGAGCAATCAGCAGACGTTTGAAAATTCGGAGCAGGGCTGCCGGAGATAGCCGGTACGGACACCGAAAGTTGTGTTTGAAGTTTGAGGTGGCAACACAAGAAAGCAGCCCCAGTCTCTGTGCCTCTATGTGAGCAGTGCCATGGGCAGATGAGCCTGAGCAATAGCCTTCTTGGCTAGCTCCTTCTGCCTGCGAGCTATATGCAGACGTCCGCATTTTGTGAACAGGGCTGCCGGAGAACCCGGACACGGACTCTCAAAGCTACGTTTGAAGTTTGAGGTGGCAAGACAAGCAAGGAGCCCCACTCTCTGTGCCTCTGTGCGAGCAGTGCCATGGGCAGATGAGGCTGAGCAACAGCTTTCCAAGCTATTCCCTTTTCGCTGAGAGCTACTTGCAGACGTTCGCATTTTTGGAGCAGGGCTGCCGGACACGCCCGGCACGGACTCCCAAAACTACGTTTGAAGTTTGATGTGGCAAGACAAGCAAGCAGCCCCACTCTCTGTGCCTCTGTGTGAGCAGTGCCATGGGCAGATGAGGCTGAGCAACAGCTTTCCAGGCTGTCCCCTTTTGGCTCAGATCTATCCGCAGACATTCGCATTTTCGTACCAGGGCTGACGTATGAGCCATGCACATACTCCCAAAGCTACGTTTGAAGTTTGAGGTGACAAGACAAGCAAGCAGCCCCAGTCCCTCTGCCTCTGTGCGAGCAGTGCCATGGTCAGATGAGGCTGAGAAACAGCTTTCCATGTTAGCTCTTTCTGGCTGCGAGCAATCTGCAGACGTTCGCATTTTGGGAGAAGGGCTGCCGGAGGCGCCTGGCAAGGACCAACCCAGGCTACGTTTGAAGTTTGAGGTGGCAAGATGAGCAAGCAGCCTCAGTCTCTGTGCCTCTGTTCGAGCAGTGCCATGGGCAGATGAGGCTGAGCAACAGCCTTCCAGGCTAGCTCTTTCTCCCTGCGATGTATCTGCAATCATACGAATTTTCGGAGAAGGGCTGCTGGAGAAGCCCGGCACGGACTCCCAAAGATGTGTTTGAAGTTTGAGGTGGCAAGATGAGCAAGCAGCCCCAGTCTCTGTGCCTCTGTGTGAGCAGTGCCATGGGCAGATGAAGCTGAGCAATAGCCTTCCTTGCTAGATCCTTCTGTCTGCGAGCTATCTGCATACGTCCGCATTTTCAGAGAAAGGCTGCCGGAGAAGCCCGCCTCTTACTCCCAAAGATGCGCTGGAAGTTTTGGGTGGCAAGACAAGCAAGCAGCCCCAGTCTCTGTGCCTCTATGCGAGCAGTGCCATTGCAAGATGAGGCTGAGCAACAGCTTTCCAGACTTTCCGCTTTGGGCTGAGACCTATCTGCAGACGTTCGCATTTTCGTAGCTGGGTTGCCGGCTGCTCTGGAGCAGACCTCCGCATTCCCAGGCTACGTTTGAAGTTTGAGGTGGCAAGAGAAGAAAGCAGCCCCAGTCTCTGTGCCTCTGTTCGAGCAGTGCCATGGGCAGATGAGGCTGAGCCATAGCCTTCCTGGCTAGATCCTTCTGTCTGCGAGCTATCTGCAGACGTTCGCATTTTGTGAACAGGGCTGCCGTAAAAGCCAGGCACGGACTCTCAAAGCTACGTTTGAAGTTTGAGGTGACAAGACAAGCAAGCAGCCCCAGTCTCTGTGCCTGTGTGTGAGAAGTGCCATGGGCAGATGAGCCTGAGCAACAGCTTTTCTGGCTAGCTCTTTCTGGCTGCAAGCAATCTGCAGACTTTTGCAATTTCGGAGCAGGGCTGCGGAGACAGCCGTCACGAACACCCAAAGCTACGTTTGAAGTTTGAGGTGGCAAGACAAGCAAGCAGCCCCAGTCTCGGTGCCTCGGTGCGAGCATTGCCATGGGCAGATGAGACTGAGAAACAGCTTTCCATGTTAGCTCATTCTGGCTGCGAGTTATCTGCAGTCATTTACGTTTTGGGAACAGGGCTGCCGGAGAAGCCCGGCACGGACTCCCAAAGATGTGTTTGAAGTTTCAGGTGGCAAGGCAAGCAAGGAGCCCCACTCTCTGTGCCTCTGTGCGAGCAGTGCCATGGGCAGATGAGGCTGAGCAACAGCTTTTCTAGCTATTCCCTTTTTGCTGAGAGCTACTTGCAGACGTTCGCATTTTCGGAGCAGGGCTGCCGGACACGCCCGGCACGGACTCCCAAAACTACGTTTGAAGTTTGATGTGGCAAGACAAGCAAGCAGCCCCACTCTCTGTGCCTCTGTGTGAGCAGTGCCATGGGCAGATGAGGTTGTGGATCAGCTTTCCTGGCTAGCTCTTTCTCCCTGCGATGTATCTGCCGACTATCGAATTTTCGGAGATGGCTTTGCAGGAGAAGCCAGGCACTGACTCCCAAAATTGCGTTGGAAGTTTGAGGTGGCAAGACAAGCAAGCAGCCCCACTCTCTGTGCCTCTGTGTGAGCAGTGCCATGGGCAGATGAGGATGAGCAACAGCTTTCCAGGCTGTCCCCTTTTGGATGAGACCTCTCTGCAGACGTTCGCATTTTCGTAGCAGGGCTGCCGGACACGCCCGGCATGGAGCTCCCCATTCCCAGGCTACGTTTGCAGTTTGAGGTGGCAAGACAAGCAAGCAGCCCCAGTCTCTGTGCCTCTGTGCGAGCTGTGCCATGGGCAGATGAAGCTGAGCTATAGCCTTCCTCGCTGGCTCCTTCTGCCTGCGAGCTATCTGCAGTCGTTCGCGTTTTCGGAGAAGGGCTGCCGGAGAAGCCCGGCACGGAGTCCCTAACCTGTGTTTGAAGTTTGAGGTGGCAAGACAAGCAAGCAGCCCCACTCTCTGTGCCTCTGTGCGAGCAGTGCCATGGGCAGATGAGGCTGTGGATCAGCTTTCCAGGCTAGCTCTTTCTCCCTGCGATGTATCTGCCAACTATCGAATTTTCGGAGATGGCTTTGCAGGAGAAGCCAGGCACTGACTCCCAAAATTGCGTTGGAAGTTTGAGGTGGCAAGACAAGCAAGCAGCCCCAGTGTCTGTGCCTCTGTGCGAGCTGTGCCATGGGCAGATGAAGCTGAGCAATAGCCTTCCTCGCTGGCTCCTTCTGCCTGGGAGCTATCTGCAGTCGTTCGCGTTTTGGGAGAAGGGCTGCCGGAGAAGCCCGGCACGGACTACCTAACTTGTGTTTGAAGTTTCAGGTGGCAAGACAAGCAAGCAGCCCTAGTCTCTCTGCCTCTGTGCGAGCAGTGCCATGGGCAGATGAGGCTGAGCATCAGCTTTCCAGGCTATACCCTTTTGGCTGAGACCTATCTGCAGACGTTAGCATTTTCGTAGCAGGGCTGCCGGACACGCTAGGCACGGACCTCCCCATTCCCAGGCTACCTTTGAAGTTTGAGGTGGCAAGACAAGCAAGCAGCAACAGTCTCTGTGCCTCTGTGCGAGCAGTGCCATGGGCAGATGAGCCTGAGCAACAGCTTTCCAGGCTAGCTCTTTCTGCCTGCGAGGTATCTGCAGACGTTCGCATTTTCAGAGAAAGGCTGCCGGAGAAGCCCGGCACTTACTCCCAAAGTTACGTTGGAAGTTTGGGGTGGCAAGACAAGCAAGCAGCCCCAGTCTCTGTGCCTCTGTCTGAGCAGTGCCATTGGAAGATGAGGCTGAGCAACAGCTTTCCAGGCTGTCCCCTTTGGGCTGAAACCTATCTGCAGACGTTCGCATTTTCGGAGCAGGGCTGCCAACTGCTCCTGGCACGGACCTCCCCATTCCAAGGCTAAGTTTGAAGTTTGAGGTGGCAAGACAAGCAAGCAGCCCCACTCTCTGTGCCTCTGTGCGACCAGTGCCATGGGCAAATGAGGCTGAGCATCAGCTTTCCAGGCTAGCTCCTTCTTCCTGCGAGCTATCTGCAGTCGTTCCAGTTTTGGGAACAGGGCTGCCGGAGAAGACCGACATGGACCCCCAAAGCTGTGTTTGAAGTTTGAACTGGCAAGACAAGCAAGCAGCCCCACTCTCTGTGCCTCTGTGCGAGCAGTGCCATGGGCAGATGAGGCTGAGCATCAGCTTTCCAGGCTAGCTCTTTCGCCCTGCGAGGTATCTGCAGACGTTCGAATTTTCGGAGAAGGTTTTGCTGGAGAAGCCCGGCACTGACTCCCAAAATTGCGTTGGAAGTTTGAGGTGGCAAGACAAGCAAGCAGCCCCAGTCTCTGTGCCTCTGTGCGAGAAGTGCCATGGGCAGATGAGGCTGAGCAACAGCTTTCCAGGCTGTCCACTTTTCGATGAGACCTATCTGCAGACGTTCGCATTTTCGTAGCAGGGCTGCCGGACACGTCCGGCACGGACCTCCCCATTCCCAGGCTACGTTTGAAGTTTGAGGTGGCAAGACAAGCAAGCAGCCCCAGTCTCTGTGCCTCTGTGCGAGCAGTGCCATGGGCAGATGAGGCTTAGCGAAGCCTTCCTGGCTGGCTTCTTCTGCCTGCGAGCTATCTGCAGTCGTTCCAGTTTTGGGAACAGGGCTCCCGGAGAAGACCGGCATGGACCCCCAAAGCTGTGTTTGAAGTTTGAACTGGCAAGACAAGCAAGCAGCCCCACTCTCTGTGCCTCTGTGTGAGCAGTGCCATGGGCAGATGAGGCTGAGCAGCACCTTTCCTGGCTAGCTCTTTCTGGCTGCGAGCAATCAGCAGACGTTTGAAAATTCGGAGCAGGGCTGCCGGAGATAGCCGGTACGGACACCGAAAGCTGTGTTTGAAGTTTGAGGTGGCAACACAAGAAAGCAGCCCCAGTCTCTGTGCCTCTATGTGAGCAGTGCCATGGGCAGATGAGCCTGAGCAATAGCCTTCTTGGCTAGCTCCTTCTGCCTGCGAGCTATATGCAGACGTCCGCATTTTGTGAACAGGGCTGCCGGAGAACCCGGACACGGACTCTCAAAGCTACGTTTGAAGTTTGAGGTGGCAAGACAAGCAAGCAACCCCACTCTCTGTGCCTCTGTGTGAGCAGTGCCATGGGCAGATGAGGCTGAGCAACAGCTTTCCAGGCTGTCCCCTTTTGGCTCAGATCTATCCGCAGACATTCGCATTTTCGTACCAGGGCTGACGTATGAGCCATGCACATACTCCCAAAGCTACGTTTGAAGTTTGAGGTGACAAGACAAGCAAGCAGCCCCAGTCCCTCTGCCTCTGTGCGAGCAGTGCCATGGTCAGATGAGGCTGAGAAACAGCTTTCCATGTTAGCTCTTTCTGGCTGCGAGCAATCTGCAGACGTTCGCATTTTGGGAGAAGGGCTGCCGGAGGCGCCTGGCAAGGACCAACCCAGGCTACGTTTGAAGTTTGAGGTGGCAAGATGAGCAAGCAGCCTCAGTCTCTGTGCCTCTGTTCGAGCAGTGCCATGGGCAGATGAGGCTGAGCAACAGCCTTCCAGGCTAGCTCTTTCTCCCTGCGATGTATCTGCAATCATACGAATTTTCGGAGAAGGGCTGCTGGAGAAGCCCGGCACGGACTCCCAAAGATGTGTTTGAAGTTTGAGGTGGCAAGATGAGCAAGCAGCCCCAGTCTCTGTGCCTCTGTGTGAGCAGTGCCATGGGCAGATGAAGCTGAGCAATAGCCTTCCTTGCTAGATCCTTCTGTCTGCGAGCTATCTGCATACGTCCGCATTTTCAGAGAAAGGCTGCCGGAGAAGCCCGCCTCTTACTCCCAAAGATGCGCTGGAAGTTTTGGGTGGCAAGACAAGCAAGCAGCCCCAGTCTCTGTGCCTCTATGCGAGCAGTGCCATTGCAAGATGAGGCTGAGCAACAGCTTTCCAGACTTTCCGCTTTGGGCTGAGACCTATCTGCAGACGTTCGCATTTTCGTAGCTGGGTTGCCGGCTGCTCTGGAGCAGACCTCCGCATTCCCAGGCTACGTTTGAAGTTTGAGGTGGCAAGAGAAGAAAGCAGCCCCAGTCTCTGTGCCTCTGTTCGAGCAGTGCCATGGGCAGATGAGGCTGAGCCATAGCCTTCCTGGCTAGATCCTTCTGTCTGCGAGCTATCTGCAGACGTTCGCATTTTGTGAACAGGGCTGCCGTAAAAGCCAGGCACGGACTCTCAAAGCTACGTTTGAAGTTTGAGGTGACAAGACAAGCAAGCAGCCCCAGTCTCTGTGCCTGTGTGTGAGAAGTGCCATGGGCAGATGAGCCTGAGCAACAGCTTTTCTGGCTAGCTCTTTCTGGCTGCAAGCAATCTGCAGACTTTTGCAATTTCGGAGCAGGGCTGCGGAGACAGCCGTCACGAACACCCAAAGCTACGTTTGAAGTTTGAGGTGGCAAGACAAGCAAGCAGCCCCAGTCTCGGTGCCTCGGTGCGAGCATTGCCATGGGCAGATGAGACTGAGAAACAGCTTTCCATGTTAGCTCATTCTGGCTGCGAGTTATCTGCAGTCATTTACGTTTTGGGAACAGGGCTGCCGGAGAAGCCCGGCACGGACTCCCAAAGATGTGTTTGAAGTTTCAGGTGGCAAGACAAGCAAGCAGCCCCAGTCTCCGTGCCTCTGTGCGAGCAGTGCCATGGGCAGATGAGCCTGAGCAACAGCTTTCCAGGCTAGCTCTTTCTGCCTGCGAGGTATCTGCAGACGTTCGCATTTTCAGAGAAAGGCTGCCGGAGAAGCCCGGCACTTACTCCCAAAGCTGCGTTGGAAGTTTGGGGTGGCAAGACAAGCAAGCAGCCCCACTCTCTGTGCCTCTGTGCGAGCAGTGCCATGGGCAAATGAGGCTGAGCATCAGCTTTCCAGGCTAGCTCCTTCTTCCTGCGAGCTATCTGCAGACGTTCGCATTTTGTGAACAGGGCTCCCAGAGAAGCCAGGCACGGAATCCCAAAGCTACGTTTGAAATTTGAGGTGGCAAGACAAGTAAGAATCACCAGTCTCTGTGCCTCTGTGCGAGCAGTGCCATGGGCAGATGAGGCTGAGCATCAGCTTTCCAGGCTAGCTCTTTCGCCCTGCGAGGTATCTGCAGACGTTCGAATTTTCGGAGAAGGGTTTGCTGGAGAAGCCCGGCACTGACTCCCAAAATTGCGTTGGAAGTTTGAGGTGGCAAGACAAGCAAGCAGCCCCAGTCTCTGTGCCTCTGTGCGAGAAGTGCCATGGGCAGATGAGGCTGAGCAACAGCTTTCCAGGCTGTCCACTTTTCGATGAGACCTATCTGCAGACGTTCGCATTTTCGTAGCAGGGCTGCCGGACACGTCCGGCACGGACCTCCCCATTCCCAGGCTACGTTTGAAGTTTGAGGTGGCAAGACAAGCAAGCAGCCCCAGTCTCTGTGCCTCTGTGCGAGCAGGGCCATGGGCAGATGAGGCTTAGCGAAGCCTTCCTGGCTGGCTTCTTCTGCCTGCGAGCTATCTGCAGTCGTTCCAGTTTTGGGAACAGGGCTCCCGGAGAAGACCGGCATGGACCCCCAAAGCTGTGTTTGAAGTTTGAGCTGGCAAGACAAGCAAGCAGCCCCACTCTCTGTGCCTCTGTGTGAGCAGTGCCATGGGCAGATGAGGCTGAGCAGCACCTTTCCTGGCTAGCTCTTTCTGGCTGCGAGCAATCAGCAGACGTTTGAAAATTCGGAGCAGGGCTGCCGGAGATAGCCGGTACGGACACCGAAAGCTGTGTTTGAAGTTTGAGGTGGCAACACAAGAAAGCAGCCCCAGTCTCTGTGCCTCTATGTGAGCAGTGCCATGGGCAGATGAGCCTGAGCAATAGCCTTCTTGGCTAGCTCCTTCTGCCTGCGAGCTATCTGCAGACGTCCGCATTTTGTGAACAGGGCTGCCGGAGAACCCGGACACGGACTCTCAAAGCTACGTTTGAAGTTTGAGGTGGCAAGACAAGCAAGGAGCCCCACTCTCTGTGCCTCTGTGCGAGCAGTGCCATGGGCAGATGAGGCTGAGCAACAGCTTTCCAAGCTATTCCCTTTTCGCTGAGAGCTACTTGCAGACGTTCGCATTTTTGGAGCAGGGCTGCCGGACACGCCCGGCACGGACTCCCAAAACTACGTTTGAAGTTTGATGTGGCAAGACAAGCAAGCAGCCCCACTCTCTGTGCCTCTGTGTGAGCAGTGCCATGGGCAGATGAGGCTGAGCAACAGCTTTCCAGGCTGTCCCCTTTTGGCTCAGATCTATCCGCAGACATTCGCATTTTCGTAGCAGGGCTGACGTATGAGCCATGCACATACTCCCAAAGCTACGTTTGAAGTTTGAGGTGACAAGACAAGCAAGCAGCCCCAGTCCCTCTGCCTCTGTGCGAGCAGTGCCATGGTCAGATGAGGCTGAGAAACAGCTTTCCATGTTAGCTCTTTCTGGCTGCGAGCAATCTGCAGACGTTCGCATTTTGGGAGAAGGGCTGCCGGAGGCGCCTGGCAAGGACCAACCCAGGCTACGTTTGAAGTTTGAGGTGGCAAGATGAGCAAGCAGCCTCAGTCTCTGTGCCTCTGTTCGAGCAGTGCCATGGGCAGATGAGGCTGAGCAACAGCCTTCCAGGCTAGCTCTTTCTCCCTGCGATGTATCTGCAATCATACGAATTTTTGGAGAAGGGCTGCTGGAGAAGCCCGGCACGGACTCCCAAAGATGTGTTTGAAGTTTGAGGTGGCAAGATGAGCAAGCAGCCCGAGTCTCTGTGCCTCTGTGTGAGCAGTGCCATGGGCAGATGAAGCTGAGCAATAGCCTTCCTTGCTAGATCCTTCTGTCTGCGAGCTATCTGCATACGTCCGCATTTTCAGAGAAAGGCTGCCGGAGAAGCCCGCCTCTTACTCCCAAAGATGCGCTGGAAGTTTTGGGTGGCAAGACAAGCAAGCAGCCCCAGTCTCTGTGCCTCTATGCGAGCAGTGCCATTGCAAGATGAGGCTGAGCAACAGCTTTCCAGACTTTCCGCTTTGGGCTGAGACCTATCTGCAGACGTTCGCATTTTCGTAGCTGGGTTGCCAGCTGCTCTGGAGCAGACCTCCGCATTCCCAGGCTACGTTTGAAGTTTGAGGTGGCAAGAGAAGAAAGCAGCCCCAGTCTCTGTGCCTCTGTTCGAGCAGTGCCATGGGCAGATGAGGCTGAGCCATAGCCTTCCTGGCTAGATCCTTCTGTCTGCGAGCTATCTGCAGACGTTCGCATTTTGTGAACAGGGCTGCCGTAAAAGCCAGGCACGGACTCTCAAAGCTACGTTTGAAGTTTGAGGTGACAAGACAAGCAAGCAGCCCCAGTCTCTGTGCCTCTGTGCGAGCAGTGCCATGGGCAGATGAGCCTGAGCAACAGCTTTTCTGGCTAGCTCTTTCTGGCTGCAAGCAATCTGCAGACTTTTGCAATTTCGGAGCAGGGCTGCGGAGACAGCCGTCACGAACACCCAAAGCTACGTTTGAAGTTTGAGGTGGCAAGACAAGCAAGCAGCCCCAGTCTCGGTGCCTCGGTGCGAGCATTGCCATGGGCAGATGAGACTGAGAAACAGCTTTCCATGTTAGCTCATTCTGGCTGCGAGTTATCTGCAGTCATTTACGTTTTGGGAACAGGGCTGCCGGAGAAGCCCGGCACGGACTCCCAAAGATGTGTTTGAAGTTTGAGGTGGCAAGACAAGCAAGCAGCCCCAGTCTCCGTGCCTCTGTGCGAGCAGTGCCATGGGCAGATGAGCCTGAGCAACAGCTTTCCAGGCTAGCTCTTTCTGCCTGCGAGGTATCTGCAGACGTTCGCATTTTCAGAGAAAGGCTGCCGGAGAAGCCCGGCACTTACTCCCAAAGCTGCGTTGGAAGTTTGGGGTGGCAAGACAAGCAAGCAGCCCCAGTCTCTGTGCCTCTGTCTGAGCAGTGCCATTGGAAGATGAGGCTGAGCAACAGCTTTCCAGGCTGTCCCCTTTGGGCTGAGACCTATCTGCAGACGTTCGCATTTTCGGAGCAGGGCTGCCGACTGCTCCTGGCACGGACCTCCCCATTCCAAGGCTAAGTTTGAAGTTTGAGGTGGCAAGACAAGCAAGCAGCCCCACTCTCTGTGCCTCTGTGCGAGCAGTGCCATGGGCAAATGAGGCTGAGCATCAGCTTTCCTGGCTAGCTCTTTCTCCCTGCGAGGTATCTGCAGACGTTCGAATTTTCGGAGAAGGGTTTGCCGGAGAAGCCCGGCACTGACTCCCAAAATTGCGTTGGAAGTTTGAGGTGGCAAGACAAGCAAGCAGCCCCAGTCTCTGTGCCTCTGTGCGAGCAGTGCCATGGGCAGATGAGCCTGAGCAATAGCCTTCTTGGCTAGCTCCTTCTGCCTGCGAGCTATCTGCAGACGTCCGCATTTTGTGAACAGGGCTGCCGGAGAACCCGGACACGGACTCTCAAAGCTACGTTTGAATTTTGAGGTGGCAAGGCAAGCAAGCAGCCCCACTCTCTGTGCCTCTGTGCGAGCAGTGCCATGGGCAAATGAGGCTGAGCAACAGCTTTCCAAGCTATTCCCTTTTTGCTGAGAGCTACTTGCAGACGTTCGCATTTTCGGAGCAGGGCTGCCGGACACGCCCGGCACGGACTCCCAAAACTACGTTTGAAGTTTGATGTGGCAAGACAAGCATGCAGCCCCAGTCTCTGTGCCTCTGTGCGAGCAGTGCCATGGGCAGATGAGGCTGAGCAACAGCTTTCCAGACTAGCTCTTTCTGCCTGCGAGCTATCTGCAGATGTTCGCATTTTCGGAGAAGGGCTGCCGGAGAAGGCCGGCACGGACTACCTCATTCCCAGGTTACGTTTGAAGTTTGAGGTGGCAAGACAAGAAAGCAGCCCCAGTCTCTGTGCCTCTGTGTGAGCAGTGCCATGAGCAGATGAGCCTGAGCAACAGCTTTTCTGGGTAGCTCTTTCTGGCTGCGAGCAATCTGCAGACCTTTGCAATTTCGGAGCAGGGCTGCCGGAGACAGCCGGCACGAACACCCAAAGCTGCCTTTGAAGTTTGAGATGACAAAAAGAACCAAGCAACCCCAGTCTCTATGCCTCTGTGCGAGCAGTGCCATGGGCAGATGAGGCTGAGCAACAGCTTTCTTGGCTACCTCTTTCTGGCTGCGAGCAATCTGCAGAAGTTTGCAATTTCGGAACAAGGCTGCCGGAGACAGCCGGCAAGGACCACCCCAGGCTACGTTTGAAGTTTGAGGTGGCAAGACAAGCAAGCAGCCCCACTCTCTGTGCCTCTGTGCGAGCAGTGCCATGGGTAGATGAGGCTGAGCAACAGCTTTCCAGGCTGTCCCCTTTTGGCTCAGAGCTTTCTGCAGACGTTCGCATTTTCGTACCAGGGCTGACGTATGAGCCATGCACATACTCCCAAAGCTACGTTTGAAGTTTGAGGTGACAAGACAAGCAAGCAGCCCCAGTCTCTGTGCCTCTGTGCGAGCAGTGCCATGGGCAGATGAGGCTGAGAAACAGCTTTCCATGTTAGCTCTTTCTGGCTGCGAGCAATCTGCAGACGTTCGCATTTTGGGAAAACGGCTGCCGGAGAAGCCCGCACGGAGCTCCCCATTCTCAGGTTACATTTGAAGTTTGAGGTGGCAAGACAAGCAAGCAGCCCCAGTCTCTGTGCCTCTGTGTGAGCAGTTCCATGGGCAGATGAGGCTGAGCAACAGCTTTCCAGGCTGTCCCCTTTTGGCTCAGAGCTATCTGCAGACGTTCGCATTTTCGTAGAAGGGCTGACGTATGAGCCATGCACATACTCCCAAAGCTACGTTTGAAGTTTGAGGTGGCAAGACAAGCAAGCAGCCCCAGTCTCCGTGCCTCTGTGCGAGCAGTGCCATGGGCAGATGAGCCTGAGCAACAGCTTTCCAGGCTAGCTCTTTCTGCCTGCGAGGTATCTGCAGACGTTCGCATTTTCAGAGAAAGGCTGCCGGAGAAGCCCGGCACTTACTCCCAAAGCTGCGTTGGAAGTTTGGGGTGGCAAGACAAGCAAGCAGCCCCACTCTCTGTGCCTCTGTGCGACCAGTGCCATGGGCAAATGAGGCTGAGCATCAGCTTTCCAGGCTAGCTCCTTCTTCCTGCGAGCTATCTGCAGACGTTCGCATTTTGTGAACAGGGCTCCCAGAGAAGCCAGGCACGGAATCCCAAAGCTACGTTTGAAATTTGAGGTGGCAAGACAAGTAAGAATCACCAGTCTCTGTGCCTCTGTGCGAGCAGTGCCATGGGCAGATGAGGCTGAGCATCAGCTTTCCAGGCTAGCTCTTTCGCCCTGCGAGGTATCTGCAGACGTTCGAATTTTCGGAGAAGGGTTTGCTGGAGAAGCCCGGCACTGACTCCCAAAATTGCGTTGGAAGTTTGAGGTGGCAAGACAAGCAAGCAGCCCCAGTCTCTGTGCCTCTGTGCGAGAAGTGCCATGGGCAGATGAGGCTGAGCAACAGCTTTCCAGGCTGTCCACTTTTCGATGAGACCTATCTGCAGACGTTCGCATTTTCGTAGCAGGGCTGCCGGACACGTCCGGCACGGACCTCCCCATTCCCAGGCTACGTTTGAAGTTTGAGCTGGCAAGACAAGCAAGCAGCCCCAGTCTCTGTGCCTCTGTGCGAGCAGGGCCATGGGCAGATGAGGCTTAGCGAAGCCTTCCTGGCTGGCTTCTTCTGCCTGCGAGCTATCTGCAGTCGTTCCAGTTTTGGGAACAGGGCTCCCGGAGAAGACCGGCATGGACCCCCAAAGCTGTGTTTGAAGTTTGAACTGGCAAGACAAGCAAGCAGCCCCACTCTCTGTGCCTCTGTGTGAGCAGTGCCATGGGCAGATGAGGCTGAGCAGCACCTTTCCTGGCTAGCTCTTTCTGGCTGCGAGCAATCAGCAGACGTTTGAAAATTCGGAGCAGGGCTGCAGGAGATAGCCGGTACGGACACCGAAAGCTGTGTTTGAAGTTTGAGGTGGCAACACAAGAAAGCAGCCCCAGTCTCTGTGCCTCTATGTGAGCAGTGCCATGGGCAGATGAGCCTGAGCAATAGCCTTCTTGGCTAGCTCCTTCTGCCTGCGAGCTATCTGCAGACGTCCGCATTTTGTGAACAGGGCTGCCGGAGAACCCGGACACGGACTCTCAAAGCTACGTTTGAAGTTTGAGGTGGCAAGACAAGCAAGGAGCCCCACTCTCTGTGCCTCTGTGCGAGCAGTGCCATGGGCAGATGAGGCTGAGCAACAGCTTTCCAAGCTATTCCCTTTTCGCTGAGAGCTACTTGCAGACGTTCGCATTTTTGGAGCAGGGCTGCCGGACACGCCCGGCACGGACTCCCAAAACTACGTTTGAAGTTTGATGTGGCAAGACAAGCAAGCAGCCCCACTCTCTGTGCCTCTGTGTGAGCAGTGCCATGGGCAGATGAGGCTGAGCAACAGCTTTCCAGGCTGTCCCCTTTTGGCTCAGATCTATCCGCAGACATTCGCATTTTCGTAGCAGGGCTGACGTATGAGCCATGCACATACTCCCAAAGCTACGTTTGAAGTTTGAGGTGACAAGACAAGCAAGCAGCCCCAGTCCCTCTGCCTCTGTGCGAGCAGTGCCATGGTCAGATGAGGCTGAGAAACAGCTTTCCATGTTAGCTCTTTCTGGCTGCGAGCAATCTGCAGACGTTCGCATTTTGGGAGAAGGGCTGCCGGAGGCGCCTGGCAAGGACCAACCCAGGCTACGTTTGAAGTTTGAGGTGGCAAGATGAGCAAGCAGCCTCAGTCTCTGTGCCTCTGTTCGAGCAGTGCCATGGGCAGATGAGGCTGAGCAACAGCCTTCCAGGCTAGCTCTTTCTCCCTGCGATGTATCTGCAATCATACGAATTTTCGGAGAAGGGCTGCTGGAGAAGCCCGGCACGGACTCCCAAAGATGTGTTTGAAGTTTGAGGTGGCAAGATGAGCAAGCAGCCCGAGTTTCTGTGCCTCTGTGTGAGCAGTGCCATGGGCAGATGAAGCTGAGCAATAGCCTTCCTTGCTAGATCCTTCTGTCTGCGAGCTATCTGCATACGTCCGCATTTTCAGAGAAAGGCTGCCGGAGAAGCCCGCCTCTTACTCCCAAAGATGCGCTGGAAGTTTTGGGTGGCAAGACAAGCAAGCAGCCCCCGTCTCTGTGCCTCTATGCGAGCAGTGCCATTGCAAGATGAGGCTGAGCAACAGCTTTCCAGACTTTCCGCTTTGGGCTGAGACCTATCTGCAGACGTTCGCATTTTCGTAGCTGGGTTGCCGGCTGCTCTGGAGCAGACCTCCGCATTCCCAGGCTACGTTTGAAGTTTGAGGTGGCAAGAGAAGAAAGCAGCCCCAGTCTCTGTGCCTCTGTTCGAGCAGTGCCATGGGCAGATGAGGCTGAGCCATAGCCTTCCTGGCTAGATCCTTCTGTCTGCGAGCTATCTGCAGACGTTCGCATTTTGTGAACAGGGCTGCCGTAAAAGCCAGGCACGGACTCTCAAAGCTACGTTTGAAGTTTGAGGTGACAAGACAAGCAAGCAGCCCCAGTCTCTGTGCCTGTGTGTGAGAAGTGCCATGGGCAGATGAGCCTGAGCAACAGCTTTTCTGGCTAGCTCTTTCTGGCTGCAAGCAATCTGCAGACTTTTGCAATTTCGGAGCAGGGCTGCGGAGACAGCCGTCACGAACACCCAAAGCTACGTTTGAAGTTTGAGGTGGCAAGACAAGCAAGCAGCCCCAGTCTCGGTGCCTCGGTGCGAGCATTGCCATGGGCAGATGAGACTGAGAAACAGCTTTCCATGTTAGCTCATTCTGGCTGCGAGTTATCTGCAGTCATTTACGTTTTGGGAACAGGGCTGCCGGAGAAGCCCGGCACGGACTCCCAAAGATGTGTTTGAAGTTTGAGGTGGCAAGACAAGCAAGCAGCCCCAGTCTCCGTGCCTCTGTGCGAGCAGTGCCATGGGCAGATGAGCCTGAGCAACAGCTTTCCAGGCTAGCTCTTTCTGCCTGCGAGGTATCTGCAGACGTTCGCATTTTCAGAGAAAGGCTGCCGGAGAAGCCCGGCACTTACTCCCAAAGCTGCGTTGGAAGTTTGGGGTGGCAAGACAAGCAAGCAGCCCCAGTCTCTGTGCCTCTGTCTGAGCAGTGCCATTGGAAGATGAGGCTGAGCAACAGCTTTCCAGGCTGTCCCCTTTGGGCTGAGACCTATCTGCAGACGTTCGCATTTTCGGAGCAGGGCTGCCGACTGCTCCTGGCACGGACCTCCCCATTCCAAGGCTAAGTTTGAAGTTTGAGGTGGCAAGACAAGCAAGCAGCCCCACTCTCTGTGCCTCTGTGCGAGCAGTGCCATGGGCAAATGAGGCTGAGCATCAGCTTTCCTGGCTAGCTCTTTCTCCCTGCGAGGTATCTGCAGACGTTCGAATTTTCGGAGAAGGGTTTGCCGGAGAAGCCCGGCACTGACTCCCAAAATTGCGTTGGAAGTTTGAGGTGGCAAGACAAGCAAGCAGCCCCAGTCTCTGTGCCTCTGTGCGAGCAGTGCCATGGGCAGATGAGCCTGAGCAATAGCCTTCTTGGCTAGCTCCTTCTGCCTGCGAGCTATCTGCAGACGTCCGCATTTTGTGAACAGGGCTGCCGGAGAACCCGGACACGGACTCTCAAAGCTACGTTTGAATTTTGAGGTGGCAAGGCAAGCAAGCAGCCCCACTCTCTGTGCCTCTGTGCGAGCAGTGCCATGGGCAAATGAGGCTGAGCAACAGCTTTCCAAGCTATTCCCTTTTTGCTAAGAGCTACTTGCAGACGTTCGCATTTTCGGAGCAGGGCTGCCGGACACGCCCAGCACGGACTCCCAAAACTACGTTTGAAGTTTGATGTGGCAAGACAAGCATGCAGCCCCAGTCTCTGTGCCTCTGTGCGAGCAGTGCCATGGGCAGATGAGGCTGAGCAACAGCTTTCCAGACTAGCTCTTTCTGCCTGCGAGCTATCTGCAGATGTTCGCATTTTCGGAGAAGGGCTGCCGGAGAAGGCCGGCACGGACTACCTCATTCCCAGGTTACGTTTGAAGTTTGAGGTGGCAAGACAAGAAAGCAGCCCCAGTCTCTGTGCCTCTGTGTGAGCAGTGCCATGAGCAGATGAGCCTGAGCAACAGCTTTTCTGGGTAGCTCTTTCTGGCTGCGAGCAATCTGCAGACCTTTGCAATTTCGGAGCAGGGCTGCCGGAGACAGCCGGCACGAACACCCAAAGCTGCCTTTGAAGTTTGAGATGACAAAAAGAACCAAGCAACCCCAGTCTCTATGCCTCTGTGCGAGCAGTGCCATGGGCAGATGAGCTTGAGCATCAGCTTTCTTGGCTACCTCTTTCTGGCTGCGAGCAATCTGCAGAAGTTTGCAATTTCGGAACAAGGCTGCCGGAGACAGCCGGCAAGGACCACCCCAGGCTACGTTTGAAGTTTGAGGTGGCAAGACAAGCAAGCAGCCCCACTCTCTGTGCCTCTGTGCGAGCAGTGCCATGGGTAGATGAGGCTGAGCAACAGCTTTCCAGGCTGTCCCCTTTTGGCTCAGAGCTTTCTGCAGACGTTCGCATTTTCGTACCAGGGCTGACGTATGAGCCATGCACATACTCCCAAAGCTACGTTTGAAGTTTGAGGTGACAAGACAAGCAAGCAGCCCCAGTCTCTGTGCCTCTGTGCGAGAAGTGCCATGGGCAGATGAGGCTGAGAAACAGCTTTCCATGTTAGCTCTTTCTGGCTGCGAGCAATCTGCAGACGTTCGCATTTTGGGAAAACGGCTGCCGGAGAAGCCCGCACGGAGCTCCCCATTCTCAGGCTACGTTTGAAGTTTGAGGTGGCAAGACAAGCAAGCAGCCCCAGTCTCTGTGCCTCTGTGTGAGCAGTTCCATGGGCAGATGAGGCTGAGCAACAGCTTTCCAGGCTGTCCCCTTTTGGCTCAGAGCTATCTGCAGACGTTCGCATTTTCGTAGAAGGGCTGACGTATGAGCCATGCACATACTCCCAAAGCTACGTTTGAAGTTTGAGGTGGCAAGACAAGCAAGCAGCCCCAGTCTCTGTGCCTCTGTGCGAGCAGTGCCATGGGCAGATGAGGCTGAGCATCAGCTTTCCAGACTAGCTCTTTCTGCCTGCGAGCTATCTGCAGATGTTCGCATTTTCGGAGAAGGGCTGCCGGAGAAGGCCGGCACGGACTACCTCATTCCCAGGTTACGTTTGAAGTTTGAGGTGGCAAGACAAGAAAGCAGCCCCAGTCTCTGTGCCTCTGTGTGAGCAGTGCCATGAGCAGATGAGCCTGAGCAACAGCTTTTCTGGGTAGCTCTTTCTGGCTGCGAGCAATCTGCAGACCTTTGCAATTTCGGAGCAGGGCTGCCGGAGACAGCCGGCACGAACACCCAAAGCTGCCTTTGAAGTTTGAGATGACAAAAAGAACCAAGCAACCCCAGTCTCTATGCCTCTGTGCGAGCAGTGCCATGGGCAGATGAGGCTGAGCAACAGCTTTCCATGTTAGCTCTTTCTGCCTGCGAGCTATCTGCAGTAGTTCGCATTTTGGGAGAAGGGCTGCCGGAGAAGCCCGGCACGGATCTCCCCATTCCCAGGCTACGTTTGAAGTTTGAGGTGGCAAGACAAGCAAGCAGCCCCAGTCTCTGTGCCTCTGTGCGAGCAGTGCCATGGGCAGATGAGGCTGAGAAACAGCTTTCCAGGCTGTCCCCTTTTGGCTGAGAACTATCTGCAGACGTTCACATTTTCAGAGCAGTGCTGCCGGAGAAGCCAGTACGGGACTCACAAAGATGCGTTGGAAGTTTGAGGTGGCAAGACAAGCAAGCAGCCCGAGTCTCTGTGCCTCTGTGTGAGCAGTGCCATGGCCAGATGAGGCTGAGAAACAGCTTTCCTAGCTGTCCCCTTTTGGATGAGACCTATCTGCAGATGTTCGAAATTTCGGAGCGGGCCTGCCGCAAACGCCCGGCAAGGACTCCCAAAGCTACGTTTGAATTTTGAGGTGGCAAGTCAAACAAGCAGCCTCAGTCTCTGTGCCTCTGTGTGAGCAGTGCCATGGGCAGATGAGCTTGAGCATCAGCTTTCTTGGCTACCTCTTTCTGGCTGCGAGCAATCTGCAGAAGTTTGCAATTTCGGAACAAGGCTGCCGGAGACAGCGGAAAGGACCACCCCAGGCTACGTTTGAAGTTTGAGGTGGCAAGACAAGCAAGCAGCCCCAGTCTCTGTGCCTCTGTGCGAGCAGTGCCATGGACAGATGAGGCTGAGCAACAGCTTTGAGGCTGTCCCCTTTTGGCTGAGACCTATCTGCAGACGTTCGCATTTTCGGAGCAGGGCTGCCGACTGCTCCTGGCACGGACCTCCCCATTCCAAGGCTAAGTTTGAAGTTTGAGGTTGCAAGAGAAGCAAGCAGTCCCAGTCTCTGTGCCTCTGTGCGAGCAGTGCCATGGGCAGATGAGGTTGAGAAACAGCTTTCCAGGCTGTCCTCTTTTGGCAGAGACCTATCTGCAGATGTTCGAATTTTCAGAGCAGGGCTGCCGGACACGCCAGGCACGGACCTCCCCATTCCCAGGCTACGTTTGCAGTTTGAGGTGGCAAGACAAGCAAGCAGCCCCAGTCTCTGTGCCTCTGTGCGAGCTGTGCCATGGGCAGATGAAGCTGAGCAATAGCCTTCCTCGCTGGCTCCTTCTGCCTGCGAGCTATCTGCAGACGTTCGCATTTTGTGAACAGGGCTCCCAGAGAAGCCAGGCACGGACTCTCAAAGCTACTTTTGAAGTTTGAGGTGGCGACAAGCAAGCAGCCCTAGTCTCTCTGCCTCTGTGCGAGCAGTGCCATGGGCAGATGAGGCTGAGCATCAGCTTTCCAGGCTATACCCTTTTGGCTGAGACCTATCTGCAGACCTTCGCATTTTCGTTGCAGGGCTGCCGGACATGCCAGGCACGGACATACCCATTCCCAGGCTACGTTTGAAGTTTGAGGTTGCAAGACAAGCAAGCAGCCCCACTCTCTGTGCCTCTGTGCGAGCAGTGCCATGGGCAAATGAGCCTGAGAAACAGCTTTCCAGGCTAGCTCTTTCTGCCAGCGAGGTATCTGCAGACGTTCGCATTTTCAGAGAAAGGCTGCCGGAGAAGCCCGGCACTTACTCCCAAAGCTGCGTTGGAAGTTTGGGGTGGCAAGACAAGCAAGCAGCCCCAGTCTCTGTGCCTCTGTCTGAGCAGTGCCATTGGAAGAAGAGTCTGAGCAACAGCTTTCCAGGCTGTCCCCTTTGGGCTGAGACCTATCTGCAGACGTTCGCATTTTCGGAGCAGGGCTGCCGACTGCTCCTGGCACGGACCTCCCCATTCCAAGGCTAAGTTTGAAGTTTGAGGTGGCAAGACAAGCAAGCAGCCCCACTCTCTGTGCCTCTGTGCGAGCAGTGCCATGGGCAAATGAGGCTGAGCATCAGCTTTCCAGGCTAGCTCCTTCTTCCTGCGAGCTATCTGCAGACGTTCGCATTTTGTGAACAGGGCTCCCAGAGAAGCCAGGCACGGACTCCCAAAGCTACGTTTGAAATTTGAGGTGGCAAGACAATTAAGAAGCACCAGTCTCTGTGCCTCTGTGCGAGCAGGGCCATGGGCAGATGAGGCTTAGCGAAGCCTTCCTGGCTGGCTTCTTCTGCCTGCGAGCTATCTGCAGTCGTTCCAGTTTTGGGAACAGGGCTGCCGGAGAAGACCGGCATGAACCCGTAAAGCTGTGTTAGAAGTTTGAGGTGGCAAGACAAGCAAGCAGCCCCACTCTCTGTGCCTCTGTGCGAGCAGTGCCATGGGCAGATGAGGCTGAGCAAGAGCTTTCCTGGCTAGCTCTTTCTGGCTGCGAGCAATCAGCAGAAGTTTGAAAATTCGGAGCAGGGCTGCCGGAGATAGCCGGTACGGACACCGAAAGCTGTGTTTGAAGTTTGAGGTGGCAACACAAGAAAGCAGCCCCAGTCTCCGTGCCTCTGTGCGAGCATTGCCATGGGCAGATGAGACTGAGAAACAGCTTTCCATGTTAGCTCATTCTGGCTGCGAGTTATCTGCAGTCATTTACGTTTTGGGAACAGGGCTGCCGGAGAAGCCCGGCACGGACTCCCAAAGATGTGTTTGAAGTTTCAGGTGGCAAGACAAGCAAGCAGCCCCAGTCTCCGTGCCTCTGTGCGAGCAGTGCCATGGGCAGATGAGCCTGAGCAACAGCTTTCCAGGCTAGCTCTTTCTGCCTGCGAGGTATCTGCAGACGTTCGCATTTTCAGAGAAAGGCTGCCGGAGAAGCCCGGCACTTACTCCCAAAGCTGCGTTGGAAGTTTGGGGTGGCAAGACAAGCAAGCAGCCCCAGTCTCTGTGCCTCTGTGTGAGCAGTGCCATTGGAAGATGAGGCTGAGCAACAGCTTTCCAGGCTGTCCCCTTTGGGCTGAGACCTATCTGCAGACGTTCGCATTTTCGGAGCAGGGCTGCCGACTGCTCCTGGCACGGACCTCCCCATTCCAAGGCTAAGTTTGAAGTTTGAGGTGGCAAGACAAGCAAGCAGCCCCACTCTCTGTGCCTCTGTGCGAGCAGTGCCATGGGCAAATGAGGCTGAGCATCAGCTTTCCTGGCTAGCTCTTTCTCCCTGCGAGGTATCTGCAGACGTTCGAATTTTCGGAGAAGGGTTTGCCGGAGAAGCCCGGCACTGACTCCCAAAATTGCGTTGGAAGTTTGAGGTGGCAAGACAAGCAAGCAGCCCCAGTCTCTGTGCCTCTGTGCGAGCAGTGCCATGGGCAGATGAGGCTGAGCAACAGCTTTCCAGGCTGTCCCCTTTTCGATGAGACCTATCTCTAGACGTTCGCATTTTCGTAGCAGGGCTGCCGGACACGTCCGGCACGGACCTGCCCATTCCCAGGCTACGTTTGAAGTTTGAGCTGGCAAGACAAGCAAGCAGCCCCACTCTCTGTGCCTCTGTGCGAGCAGTGCCATGGGCAGATGAGGCTGAGCAACAGCTTTCCTGGCTAGCTCTTTCTGGCTGCGAGCTATATGCAGACGTCCGCATTTTGTGAACAGGGCTGCCGGAGAACCCGGACACGGACTCTCAAAGCTACGTTTGAAGTTTGAGGTGGCAAGGCAAGCAAGGAGCCCCACTCTCTGTGCCTCTGTGCGAGCAGTGCCATGGGCAGATGAGGCTGAGCAACAGCTTTCCAAGCTATTCCCTTTTTGCTGAGAGCTACTTGCAGACGTTCGCATTTTCGGAGCAGGGCTGCCGGACACGCCCGGCACGGACTCCCAAAACTACGTTTGAAGTTTGATGTGGCAAGACAAGCAAGCAGCCCCACTCTCTGTGCCTCTGTGTGAGCAGTGCCATGGGCAGATGAGGCTGAGCAACAGCTTTCCAGGCTGTCCCCTTTTCGATGAGACCTCTCTGCAGACGTTCGCATTTTCGGAGCAGGGCTGCCGGACACGCCCGGCATGGAGCTCCCCATTCCCAGGCTACGTTTGCAGTTTGAGGTGGCAAGACAAGCAAGCAGCCCCAGTCTCTGTGCCTCTGTGCGAGCTGTGCCATGGGCAGATGAAGCTGAGCTATAGCCTTCCTCGCTGGCTCCTTCTGCCTGCGAGCTATCTGCAGTCGTTCGCGTTTTCGGAGAAGGGCTGCCGGAGAAGCCCGGCACGGACTCCCTAACCTGTGTTTGAAGTTTGAGGTGGCAAGACAAGCAAGCAGCCCCACTCTCTGTGCCTCTGTGCGAGCAGTGCCATGGGCAGATGAGGCTGAGCAACAGCTTTGCAGGCTAGCTCTTTCTGCCTGCGATGTATCTGCCAACTATCGAATTTTCGGAGATGGCTTTGCAGGAGAAGCCAGGCACTGACTCCCAAAATTGCGTTGGAAGTTTGAGGTGGCAAGACAAGCAAGCAGCCCCAGTCTCTGTGCCTCTGTGCGAGAAGTGCCATGGGCAGATGAGGCTGAGCAACAGCTTTCCAGGCTGTCCACTTTTCGATGAGACCTATCTGCAGACGTTCGCATTTTCGTAGCAGGGCTGCCGGAGAAGCCCGGCACTTACTCCCAAAGCTGCGTTGGAAGTTTGGGGTGGCAAGACAAGCAAGCAGCCCCAGTCTCTGTGCCTCTGTCTGAGCAGTGCCATTGGAAGAAGAGTCTGAGCAACAGCTTTCCAGGATGTCCCCTTTGGGCTGAGACCTATCTGCAGACGTTCGCATTTTCGGAGCAGGGCTGCCGACTGCTCCTGGCACGGACCTCCCCATTCCAAGGCTAAGTTTGAAGTTTGAGGTGGCAAGACAAGCAAGACTCCCTGTGCCTCTGTGCGAGCAGTGCCATGGGCAAATGAGGCTGAGCATCAGCTTTCCAGGCTAGCTCCTTCTTCCTGCGAGCTATCTGCAGACGTTCGCATTTTGTGAACAGGGCTCCCAGAGAAGCCAGGCACGGACTCCCAAAGCTACGTTTGAAATTTGAGGTGGCAAGACAAGCAAGCAGCCCCACTCTCTGTGCCTCTGTGCGAGCAGTGCCATGGGCAGATGAGGCTGAGCAGCAGCTTTCCTGGCTAGCTCTTTCTGGCTGCGAGCAATCAGCAGACGTTTGAAAATTCGGAGCAGGGCTGCCGGAGATAGCCGGTACGGACACCAAAAGCTGTGTTTGAAGTTTGAGGTGGCAACACAAGAAAGCAGCCCCAGTCTCTGTGCCTCTATGTGAGCTGTTCCATGGGCAGATGAGCCTGAGCAATAGCCTTCTTGGCTAGCTCCTTCTGCCTGCGAGCTATCTGCAGACGTCCGCATTTTGTGAACAGGGCTGCCGGAGAACCCGGACACGGACTCTCAAAGCTACGTTTGAAGTTTGAGGTGGCAAGACAAGCAAGGAGCCCCACTCTCTGTGCCTCTGTGCGAGCAGTGCCATGGGCAGATGAGGCTGAGCAACAGCTTTCCAAGCTATTTTCTTTTCGCTGAGAGCTACTTGCAGACGTTCGCATTTTCGGAGCAGGGCTGCCGGACACGCCCGGCACGGACTCCCAAAACTACGTTTGAAGTTTGATGTGGCAAGACAAGCAAGCAGCCCCACTCTCTGTGCCTCTGTGTGAGCAGTGCCATGGGCAGATGAGGCTGAGCAACAGCTTTCCAGGCTGTCCCCTTTTGGCTCAGATCTATCCGCAGACATTCGCATTTTCGTAGCAGGGCTGACGTATGAGCCATGCACATACTCCCAAAGCTACGTTTGAAGTTTGAGGTGACAAGACAAGCAAGCAGCCCCAGTCCCTCTGCCTCTGTGCGAGCAGTGCCATGGTCAGATGAGGCTGAGAAACAGCTTTCCATGTTAGCTCTTTCTGGCTGCGAGCAATTTGCAGACGTTCGCATTTTGGGAGAAGGGCTGCCGGAGGCGCCTGGCAAGGACCAACCCAGGCTACGTTTGAAGTTTGAGGTGGCAAGATGAGCAAGCAGCCTCAGTCTCTGTGCCTCTGTTCGAGCAGTGCCATGGGCAGATGAGGCTGAGCAACAGCCTTCCAGGCTAGCTCTTTCTCCCTGCGATGTATCTGCAATCATACGAATTTTCGGAGAAGGGCTGCTGGAGAAGCCTGGCACTGACTCCCAAGGTTGCGTTGGAAGTTTCAGGTGGCAAGACAAGCAAGCAGCCCCACTCTCTGTGCCTCTGTACGAACAGGGCCATGGGCAGATGAGCCTGTGTAACAGCTTTCCAGCCTAGCTCTTTCTACCTGCGAGCTATCTCTAGACGTTCGCATTTTGTGAACAGGGCTGCTGGAGAAGCCCGGCACGGACTCCCAAAGATGTGTTTGAAGTTTGAGGTGGCAAGATGAGCAAGCAGCCCGAGTCTCTGTGCCTCTGTGTGAGCAGTGCCATGGGCAGATGAAGCTGAGCAATAGCCTTCCTTGCTAGATCCTTCTGTCTGCGAGCTATCTGCATACGTCCGCATTTTCAGAGAAAGGCTGCCGGAGAAGCCCGCCTCTTACTCCCAAAGATGCGCTGGAAGTTTTGGGTGGCAAGACAAGCAAGCAGCCCCAGTCTCTGTGCCTCTATGCGAGCAGTGCCATTGCAAGATGAGGCTGAGCAACAGCTTTCCAGACTTTCCCCTTTGGGCTGAGACCTATCTGCAGACGTTCGCATTTTCGTAGCTGGGTTGCCAGCTGCTCTGGAGCAGACCTCCGCATTCCCAGGCTACGTTTGAAGTTTGAGGTGGCAAGAGAAGAAAGCAGCCCCAGTCTCTGTGCCTCTGTTCGAGCAGTGCCATGGGCAGATGAGGCTGAGCCATAGCCTTCCTGGCTAGATCCTTCTGTCTGCGAGCTATCTGCAGACGTTCGCATTTTGTGAACAGGGCTGCCGTAAAAGCCAGGCACGGACTCTCAAAGCTACGTTTGAAGTTTGAGGTGACAAGACAAGCAAGCAGCCCCAGTCTCTGTGCCTCTGTGCGAGCAGTGCCATGGGCAGATGAGGTTGAGAAACAGCTTTCCAGGCTGTCCTCTTTTGGCAGAGACCTATCTGCAGACGTTCGAATTTTCAGAGCAGGGCTGCCGGACACGCCAGGCACGGACCTCCCCATTCCCAGGCTACGTTTGCAGTTTGAGGTGGCAAGACAAGCAAGCAGCCCCAGTCTCTGTGCCTCTGTGCGAGCTGTGCCATGGGCAGATGAAGCTGAGCAATAGCCTTCCTCGCTGGCTCCTTCTGCCTGCGAGCTATCTGCAGACGTTCGCATTTTGTGAACAGGGCTCCCAGAGAAGCCAGGCACGGACTCTCAAAGCTACTTTTGAAGTTTGAGGTGGCGACAAGCAAGCAGCCCTAGTCTCTCTGCCTCTGTGCGAGCAGTGCCATGGGCAGATGAGGCTGAGCATCAGCTTTCCAGGCTATACCCTTTTGGCTGAGACCTATCTGCAGACCTTCGCATTTTCGTTGCAGGGCTGCCGGACACGCCAGGCACGGACATACCCATTCCCAGGCTACGTTTGAAGTTTGAGGTTGCAAGACAAGCAAGCAGCCCCACTCTCTGTGCCTCTGTGCGAGCAGTGCCATGGGCAAATGAGCCTGAGAAACAGCTTTCCAGGCTAGCTCTTTCTGCCAGCGAGGTATCTGCAGACGTTCGCATTTTCAGAGAAAGGCTGCCGGAGAAGCCCGGCACTTACTCCCAAAGCTGCGTTGGAAGTTTGGGGTGGCAAGACAAGCAAGCAGCCCCAGTCTCTGTGCCTCTGTCTGAGCAGTGCCATTGGAAGAAGAGTCTGAGCAACAGCTTTCCAGGATGTCCCCTTTGGGCTGAGACCTATCTGCAGACGTTCGCATTTTCGGAGCAGGGCTGCCGACTGCTCCTGGCACGGACCTCCCCATTCCAAGGCTAAGTTTGAAGTTTGAGGTGGCAAGACAAGCAAGACTCTCTGTGCCTCTGTGCGAGCAGGGCCATGGGCAGATGAGGCTTAGCGAAGCCTTCCTGGCTGGCTTCTTCTGCCTGCGAGCTATCTGCAGTCGTTCCAGTTTTGGGAACAGGGCTGCCGGAGAAGACCAACATGGACCCCCAAAGCTGTGTTAGAAGTTTGAGGTGGCAAGACAAGCAAGCAGCCCCACTCTCTGTGCCTCTGTGCGAGCAGTGCCATGGGCAGATGAGGCTGAGCAAGAGCTTTCCTGGCTAGCTCTTTCTGGCTGCGAGCAATCAGCAGAAGTTTGAAAATTCGGAGCAGGGCTGCCGGAGATAGCCGGTACGGACACCGAAAGCTGTGTTTGAAGTTTGAGGTGGCAACACAAGAAAGCAGCCCCAGTCTCCGTGCCTCTGTGCGAGCATTGCCATGGGCAGATGAGACTGAGAAACAGCTTTCCATGTTAGCTCATTCTGGCTGCGAGTTATCTGCAGTCATTTACGTTTTGGGAACAGGGCTGCCGGAGAAGCCCGGCACGGACTCCCAAAGATGTGTTTGAAGTTTCAGGTGGCAAGACAAGCAAGCAGCCCCAGTCTCCGTGCCTCTGTGCGAGCAGTGCCATGGGCAGATGAGCCTGAGCAACAGCTTTCCAGGCTAGCTCTTACTGCCTGCGAGGTATCTGCAGAGGTTCGCATTTTCAGAGAAAGGCTGCCGGAGAAGCCCGGCACTTACTCCCAAAGCTGCGTTGGAAGTTTGGGGTGGCAAGACAAGCAAGCAGCCCCAGTCTCTGTGCCTCTGTCTGAGCAGTGCCATTGGAAGATGAGGCTGAGCAACAGCTTTCCAGGCTGTCCCCTTTGGGCTGAGACCTATCTGCAGACGTTCGCATTTTCGGAGCAGGGCTGCCGACTGCTCCTGGCACGGACCTCCCCATTCCAAGGCTAAGTTTGAAGTTTGAGGTGGCAAGACAAGCAAGCAGCCCCACTCTCTGTGCCTCTGTGCGAGCAGTGCCATGGGCAAATGAGGCTGAGCATCAGCTTTCCTGGCTAGCTCTTTCTGCCTGCGAGCTATCTCTAGACGTTCGCATTTTGTGAGCAGGGCTGCTGGAGAAGCCCGGCACGGACTCCCAAAGCTGTGTTTGAAGTTTGAGGTGGCAAGATGAGCAAGCAGCCCGAGTCTCTGTGCCTCTGTGTGAGCAGTGCCATGGGCAGATGAAGCTGAGCACTAGCCTTCCTTGCTAGATCCTTCTGTCTGCGAGCTATCTGCATACGTCCGCATTTTCAGAGAAAGGCTGCCGGAGAAGCCCGCCTCTTACTCCCAAAGATGCGCTGGAAGTTTTGGGTGGCAAGACAAGCAAGCAGCCCCAGTCTCTGTGCCTCTATGCGAGCAGTGCCATTGCAAGATGAGGCTGAGCAACAGCTTTCCAGACTTTCCCCTTTGGGCTGAGACCTATCTGCAGACGTTCGCATTTTCGTAGCTGGGTTGCCAGCTGCTCTGGAGCAGACCTCCGCATTCCCAGGCTACGTTTGAAGTTTGAGGTGGCAAGAGAAGAAAGCAGCCCCAGTCTCTGTGCCTCTGTTCGAGCAGTGCCATGGGCAGATGAGGCTGAGCCATAGCCTTCCTGGCTAGATCCTTCTGTCTGCGAGCTATCTGCAGACGTTCGCATTTTGTGAACAGGGCTGCCGTAAAAGCCAGGCACGGACTCTCAAAGCTACGTTTGAAGTTTGAGGTGACAAGACAAGCAAGCAGCCCCAGTCTCTGTGCCTCTGTGCGAGCAGTGCCATGGGCAGATGAGGTTGAGAAACAGCTTTCCAGGCTGTCCTCTTTTGGCAGAGACCTATCTGCAGACGTTCGAATTTTCAGAGCAGGGCTGCCGGACACGCCAGGCACGGACCTCCCCATTCCCAGGCTACGTTTGCAGTTTGAGGTGGCAAGACAAGCAAGCAGCCCCAGTCTCTGTGCCTCTGTGCGAGCTGTGCCATGGGCAGATGAAGCTGAGCAATAGCCTTCCTCGCTGGCTCCTTCTGCCTGCGAGCTATCTGCAGACGTTCGCATTTTGTGAACAGGGCTCCCAGAGAAGCCAGGCACGGACTCTCAAAGCTACTTTTGAAGTTTGAGGTGGCGACAAGCAAGCAGCCCTAGTCTCTCTGCCTCTGTGCGAGCAGTGCCATGGGCAGATGAGGCTGAGCATCAGCTTTCCAGGCTATACCCTTTTGGCTGAGACCTATCTGCAGACCTTCGCATTTTCGTTGCAGGGCTGCCGGACACGCCAGGCACGGACATACCCATTCCCAGGCTACGTTTGAAGTTTGAGGTTGCAAGACAAGCAAGCAGCCCCACTCTCTGTGCCTCTGTGCGAGCAGTGCCATGGGCAAATGAGCCTGAGAAACAGCTTTCCAGGCTAGCTCTTTCTGCCAGCGAGGTATCTGCAGACGTTCGCATTTTCAGAGAAAGGCTGGCGGAGAAGCCCGGCACTTACTCCCAAAGCTGCGTTGGAAGTTTGGGGTGGCAAGACAAGCAAGCAGCCCCAGTCTCTGTGCCTCTGTCTGAGCAGTGCCATTGGAAGAAGAGTCTGAGCAACAGCTTTCCAGGATGTCCCCTTTGGGCTGAGACCTATCTGCAGACGTTCGCATTTTCGGAGCAGGGCTGCCGACTGCTCCTGGCACGGACCTCCCCATTCCAAGGCTAAGTTTGAAGTTTGAGGTGGCAAGACAAGCAAGACTCTCTGTGCCTCTGTGCGAGCAGTGCCATGGGCAAATGAGGCTGAGCATCAGCTTTCCAGGCTAGCTCCTTCTTCCTGCGAGCTATCTGCAGACGTTCGCATTTTGTGAACAGGGCTCCCAGAGAAGCCAGGCACGGACTCCCAAAGCTACGTTTGAAATTTGAGGTGGCAAGACAATTAAGAAGCACCAGTCTCTGTGCCTCTGTGCGAGCAGGGCCATGGGCAGATGAGGCTTAGCGAAGCCTTCCTGGCTGGCTTCTTCTGCCTGCGAGCTATCTGCAGTCGTTCCAGTTTTGGGAACAGGGCTGCCGGAGAAGACCGACATGGACCCCCAAAGCTGTGTTAGAAGTTTGAGGTGGCAAGACAAGCAAGCAGCCCCACTCTCTGTGCCTCTGTGCGAGCAGTGCCATGGGCAGATGAGGCTGAGCAACAGCTTTCCTGGCTAGCTCTTTCTGGCTGCGAGCAATCAGCAGAAGTTTGAAAATTCGGAGCAGGGCTGCCGGAGATAGCCGGTACGGACACCGAAAGCTGTGTTTGAAGTTTGAGGTGGCAACACAAGAAAGCAGCCCCAGTCTCCGTGCCTCTGTGCGAGCATTGCCATGGGCAGATGAGACTGAGAAACAGCTTTCCATGTTAGCTCATTCTGGCTGCGAGTTATCTGCAGTCATTTACGTTTTGGGAACAGGGCTGCCGGAGAAGCCCGGCACGGACTCCCAAAGATGTGTTTGAAGTTTCAGGTGGCAAGACAAGCAAGCAGCCCCAGTCTCCGTGCCTCTGTGCGAGCAGTGCCATGGGCAGATGAGCCTGAGCAACAGCTTTCCAGGCTAGCTCTTTCTGCCTGCGAGGTATCTGCAGACGTTCGCATTTTCAGAGAAAGGCTGCCGGAGAAGCCCGGCACTTACTCCCAAAGCTGCGTTGGAAGTTTGGGGTGGCAAGACAAGCAAGCAGCCCCAGTCTCTGTGCCTCTGTCTGAGCAGTGCCATTGGAAGATGAGGCTGAGCAACAGCTTTCCAGGCTGTCCCCTTTGGGCTGAGACCTATCTGCAGACGTTCGCATTTTCGGAGCAGGGCTGCCGACTGCTCCTGGCACGGACCTCCCCATTCCAAGGCTAAGTTTGAAGTTTGAGGTGGCAAGACAAGCAAGCAGCCCCACTCTCTGTGCCTCTGTGCGAGCAGTGCCATGGGCAAATGAGGCTGAGCATCAGCTTTCCTGGCTAGCTCTTTCTCCCTGCGAGGTATCTGCAGACGTTCGAATTTTCGGAGAAGGGTTTGCCGGAGAAGCCCGGCACTTACTCCCAAAGCTGCGTTGGAAGTTTGAGGTGGCAAGACAAGCATGCAGCCCCACTCTCTGTGCCTCTGTGTGAGCAGTGCCATGGGCCGATGAGGCTGAGCAACAGCTTTCCAGACTAGCTCTTTCTGCCTGCGAGCTATCTGCAGATGTTCGCATTTTCGGAGAAGGGCTGCCGGAGAAGGCCGGCACGGACTACCTCATTCCCAGGTTACGTTTGAAGTTTGAGGTGGCAAGACAAGAAAGCAGCCCCAGTCTCTGTGCCTCTGTCTGAGCAGTGCCATGAGCAGATGAGCCTGAGCAACAGCTTTTCTGGATAGCTCTTTCTGGCTGCGAGCAATCTGCAGACCTTTGCAATTTCGGAGCAGGGCTGCCGGAGACAGCCGGCACGAACACCCAAAGCTGCCTTTGAAGTTTGAGATAACAAAAAGAACCAAGCAACCCCAGTCTCTATGCCTCTGTGCGAGCAGTGCCATGGGCAGATGAGGCTGAGCAACAGCTTTCCATGTTAGCTCTTTCTGCCTGCGAGCTATCTGCAGTAGTTCGCATTTTGGGAGAAGGGCTGCCGGAGAAGCCCGGCACGGATCTCCCCATTCCCAGGCTACGTTTGAAGTTTGAGTTGGCAAGACAAGCAAGCAGCCCCAGTCTCTGTGCCTCTGTGCGAGCAGTGCCATGGGCAGATGAGGCTGAGCAACAGCTTTCCAGGCTGTCCCCTTTTCGATGAGACCTATCTGCAGACGTTCGCATTTTCGTAGCAGGGCTGCCGGACACGTCCGGCACGGACCTGCCCATTCCCAGGCTACGTTTGAAGTTTGAGCTGGCAAGACAAGCAAGCAGCCCCACTCTCTGTGCCTCTGTGTGAGCAGTGCCATGGGCAGATGAGGCTGAGCAACAGCTTTCCTGGCTAGCTCTTTCTGGCTGCGAGCAATCAGCAGACGTTTGAGATTTCGGAGCAGGGCTTCCGGAGATAGCCGGTACGGACACCAAAAGCTGTGTTTGAAGTTTGCGGTGGCAACACAAGAAAGCAGCCCCAGTCTCTGTGCCTCTATGTGAGCTGTGCCATGGGCAGATGAGCCTGAGCAATAGCCTTCTTGGCTAGCTCCTTCTGCCTGCGAGCTATATGCAGACGTCCGCATTTTGTGAACAGGGCTGCCGGAGAACCCGGACACGGACTCTCAAAGCTACGTTTGAAGTTTGAGGTGGCAAGGCAAGCAAGGAGCCCCACTCTCTGTGCCTCTGTGCGAGCAGTGCCATGGGCAGATGAGGTTGAGCAACAGCTTTCCAAGCTATTCCCTTTTTGCTGAGAGCTACTTGCAGACGTTCGCATTTTCGGAGCAGGGCTGCCGGACACGCCCGGCACGGACTCCCAAAACTACGTTTGAAGTTTGATGTGGCAAGACAAGCAAGCAGCCCCACTCTCTGTGCCTCTGTGTGAGCAGTGCCATGGGCTGATGAGGCTGTGGATCAGCTTTCCTGGCTAGCTCTTTCTCCCTGCGATGTATCTGCCGACTATCGAATTTTCGGAGATGGCTTTGCAGGAGAAGCCAGGCACTGACTCCCAAAATTGCGTTGGAAGTTTGAGGTGGCAAGACAAGCAAGCAGCCCCACTCTCTGTGCCTCTGTGTGAGCAGTGCCATGGGCAGATGAGAATGAGCAACGGCTTTCCAGGCTGTCCCCTTTTGGATGAGACCTCTCTGCAGACGTTCGCATTTTCGTAGCAGGGCTGCCGGACACGCCCGGCATGGACCTCCCCATTCCCAGGCTACGTTTGCAGTTTGAGGTGGCAAGACAAGCAAGCAGCCCCAGTCTCTGTGCCTCTGTGCGAGCTGTGCCATGGGCAGATGAAGCTGAGCTATAGCCTTCCTCGCTGGCTCCTTCTGCCTGCGAGCTATCTGCAGTCGTTCGCGTTTTGGGAGAAGGGCTGCCGGAGAAGCCCGGCACGGACTACCTAACCTGTGTTTGAAGTTTGAGGTGGCAAGACAAGCAAGCAGCCCCACTCTCTGTGCCTCTGTGCGAGCAGTGCCATGGGCAGATGAGGCTGTGGATCAGCTTTCCAGGCTAGCTCTTTCTCCCTGCGATGTATCTGCCAACTATCGAATTTTCGGAGATGGCTTTGCAGGAGAAGCCAGGCACTGACTCCCAAAATTGCGTTGGAAGTTTGAGGTGGCAAGACAAGCAAGCAGCCCCAGTCTCTGTGCCTCTGTGCGAGCTGTGCCATGGGCAGATGAAGCTGAGCAATAGCCTTCCTCGCTGGCTCCTTCTGCCTGCGAGCTATCTGCAGTCGTTCGCGTTTTGGGAGAAGGGCTGCCGGAGAAGCCCGGCACGGACTACCTAACTTGTGTTTGAAGTTTGAGGTGGCAAGACAAGCAAGCAGCCCTAGTCTCTCTGCCTCTGTGCGAGCAGTGCCATGGGCAGATGAGGCTGAGCATCAGCTTTCCAGGCTATACCCTTTTGGCTGCGAGCTATCTGCAGACGTTAGCATTTTCGTAGCAGGGCTGCCGGACACGCCAGGCACGGACCTCCCCATTCCCAGGCTACGTTTGAAGTTTGAGGTGGCAAGACAAGCAAGCAGCAACAGTCTCTGTGCCTCTGTGCGAGCAGTGCCATGGGCAAATGAGGCTGAGCATCAGCTTTCCAGGCTAGCTCTTTCTTCCTGCGAGCTATCTGCAGACGTTCGCATTTTGTGAACAGGGCTCCCAGAGAAGCCAGGCACGGACTCCCAAAGCTACGTTTGAAATTTGAGGTGGCAAGACAATTAAGAAGCACCAGTCTCTGTGCCTCTGTGCGAGCAGGGCCATGGGCAGATGAGGCTTAGCGAAGCCTTCCTGGCTGGCTTCCTCTGCCTGCGAGCTATCTGCAGTCGTTCAAGTGTTGGGAACAGGGCTGCCGGAGAAGACCGGCATGGACCCCCAAAGCTGTGTTAGAAGTTTGAGGTGGCAAGACAAGCAAGCAGCCCCAGTCTCTGTGCCTCTGTGCGAGCAGTGCCATGGGCAGATGAGGCTGAGCAAGAGCTTTCCTGGCTAGCTCTTTCTGGCTGCGAGCAATCAGCAGAAGTTCGAAAATTCGGAGCAGGGCTGCCGGAGATAGCCGGTACGGACACCGAAAGCTGTGTTTGAAGTTTGAGGTGGCAACACAAGAAAGCAGCCCCAGTCTCCGTGCCTCTGTGCGAGCATTGCCATGGGCAGATGAGACTGAGAAACAGCTTTCCAGGCTAGCTCTTTCTGCCTGCGAGGTATCTGCAGACGTTCGCATTTTCAGAGAAAGGCTGCCGGAGAAGCCCGGCACTTACTCCCAAAGCTGCGTTGGAAGTTTGGGGTGGCAAGACAAGCAAGCAGCCCCAGTCTCTGTGCCTCTGTCTGAGCAGTGCCATTGGAAGATGAGGCTGAGCAACAGCTTTCCAGGCTGTCCCCTTTGGGCTGAGACCTATCTGCAGACGTTCGCATTTTCGGAGCAGGGCTGCCGACTGCTCCTGGCACGGACCTCCCCATTCCAAGGCTAAGTTTGAAGTTTGAGGTGGCAAGACAAGCAAGCAGCCCCACTCTCTGTGCCTCTGTGCGAGCAGTGCCATGGGCAAATGAGGCTGAGCATCAGCTTTCCTGGCTAGCTCTTTCTCCCTGCGAGGTATCTGCAGACGTTCGAATTTTCGGAGAAGGGTTTGCCGGAGAAGCCCGGCACTTACTCCCAAAGCTGCGTTGGAAGTTTGAGGTGGCAAGACAAGCATGCAGCCCCACTCTCTGTGCCTCTGTGTGAGCAGTGCCATGGGCCGATGAGGCTGAGCAACAGCTTTCCAGACTAGCTCTTTCTGCCTGCGAGCTATCTGCAGATGTTCGCATTTTCGGAGAAGGGCTGCCGGAGAAGGCCGGCACGGACTACCTCATTCCCAGGTTACGTTTGAAGTTTGAGGTGGCAAGACAAGAAAGCAGCCCCAGTCTCTGTGCCTCTGTCTGAGCAGTGCCATGAGCAGATGAGCCTGAGCAACAGCTTTTCTGGATAGCTCTTTCTGGCTGCGAGCAATCTGCAGACCTTTGCAATTTCGGAGCAGGGCTGCCGGAGACAGCCGGCACGAACAACCAAAGCTGCCTTTGAAGTTTGAGATAACAAAAAGAACCAAGCAACCCCAGTCTCTATGCCTCTGTGCGAGCAGTGCCATGGGCAGATGAGGCTGAGCAACAGCTTTCCATGTTAGCTCTTTCTGCCTGCGAGCTATCTGCAGTAGTTCGCATTTTGGGAGAAGGGCTGCCGGAGAAGCCCGGCACGGATCTCCCCATTCCCAGGCTACGTTTGAAGTTTGAGGTGGCAAGACAAGCAAGCAGCCCCAGTCTCTGTGCCTCTGTGCGAGCAGTGCCATGGGCAGATGAGGCTGAGCAACAGCTTTCCAGGCTGTCCCCTTTTCGATGAGACCTATCTGCAGACGTTCGCATTTTCGTAGCAGGGCTGCCGGACACGTCCGGCACGGACCTGCCCATTCCCAGGCTACGTTTGAAGTTTGAGCTGGCAAGACAAGCAAGCAGCCCCACTCTCTGTGCCTCTGTGTGAGCAGTGCCATGGGCAGATGAGGCTGAGCAACAGCTTTCCTGGCTAGCTCTTTCTGGCTGCGAGCAATCAGCAGACGTTTGAGATTTCGGAGCAGGGCTTCCGGAGATAGCCGGTACGGACACCAAAAGCTGTGTTTGAAGTTTGCGGTGGCAACACAAGAAAGCAGCCCCAGTCTCTGTGCCTCTATGTGAGCTGTGCCATGGGCAGATGAGCCTGAGCAATAGCCTTCTTGGCTAGCTCCTTCTGCCTGCGAGCTATATGCAGACGTCCGCATTTTGTGAACAGGGCTGCCGGAGAACCCGGACACGGACTCTCAAAGCTACGTTTGAAGTTTGAGGTGGCAAGGCAAGCAAGGAGCCCCACTCTCTGTGCCTCTGTGCGAGCAGTGCCATGGGCAGATGAGGTTGAGCAACAGCTTTCCAAGCTATTCCCTTTTTGCTGAGAGCTACTTGCAGACGTTCGCATTTTCGGAGCAGGGCTGCCGGACACGCCCGGCACGGACTCCCAAAACTACGTTTGAAGTTTGATGTGGCAAGACAAGCAAGCAGCCCCACTCTCTGTGCCTCTGTGTGAGCAGTGCCATGGGCTGATGAGGCTGTGGATCAGCTTTCCTGGCTAGCTCTTTCTCCCTGCGATGTATCTGCCGACTATCGAATTTTCGGAGATGGCTTTGCAGGAGAAGCCAGGCACTGACTCCCAAAATTGCGTTGGAAGTTTGAGGTGGCAAGACAAGCAAGCAGCCCCACTCTCTGTGCCTCTGTGTGAGCAGTGCCATGGGCAGATGAGAATGAGCAACGGCTTTCCAGGCTGTCCCCTTTTGGATGAGACCTCTCTGCAGACGTTCGCATTTTCGTAGCAGGGCTGCCGGACACGCCCGGCATGGACCTCCCCATTCCCAGGCTACGTTTGCAGTTTGAGGTGGCAAGACAAGCAAGCAGCCCCAGTCTCTGTGCCTCTGTGCGAGCTGTGCCATGGGCAGATGAAGCTGAGCTATAGCCTTCCTCGCTGGCTCCTTCTGCCTGCGAGCTATCTGCAGTCGTTCGCGTTTTGGGAGAAGGGCTGCCGGAGAAGCCCGGCACGGACTACCTAACCTGTGTTTGAAGTTTGAGGTGGCAACACAAGCAAGCAGCCCCACTCTCTGTGCCTCTGTGCGAGCAGTGCCATGGGCAGATGAGGCTGTGGATCAGCTTTCCAGGCTAGCTCTTTCTCCCTGCGATGTATCTGCCAACTATCGAATTTTCGGAGATGGCTTTGCAGGAGAAGCCAGGCACTGACTCCCAAAATTGCGTTGGAAGTTTGAGGTGGCAAGACAAGCAAGCAGCCCCAGTCTCTGTGCCTCTGTGCGAGCTGTGCCATGGGCAGATGAAGCTGAGCAATAGCCTTCCTCGCTGGCTTCTTCTGCCTGCGAGCTATCTGCAGTCGTTCGCGTTTTGGGAGAAGGGCTGCCGGAGAAGCCCGGCACGGACTACCTAACTTGTGTTTGAAGTTTGAGGTGGCAAGACAAGCAAGCAGCAACACTCTCTGTGCCTCTGTGTGAGCAGTGCCATGGGCAGATGAGAATGAGCAACGGCTTTCCAGGCTAGCTCTTTCTTCCTGCGAGCTATCTGCAGACGTTCGCATTTTGTGAACAGGGCTCCCAGAGAAGCCAGGCACGGACTCCCAAAGCTACGTTTGAAATTTGAGGTGGCAAGACAATTAAGAAGCACCAGTCTCTGTGCCTCTGTGCGAGCAGGGCCATGGGCAGATGAGGCTTAGCGAAGCCTTCCTGGCTGGCTTCCTCTGCCTGCGAGCTATCTGCAGTCGTTCAAGTGTTGGGAACAGGGCTGCCGGAGAAGACCGGCATGGACCCCCAAAGCTGTGTTAGAAGTTTGAGGTAGCAAGACAAGCAAGCAGCCCCACTCTCTGTGCCTCTGTGCGAGCAGTGCCATGGGCAGATGAGGCTGAGCAAGAGCTTTCCTGGCTAGCTCTTTCTGGCTGCGAGCAATCAGCAGAAGTTCGAAAATTCGGAGCAGGGCTGCCGGAGATAGCCGGTACGGACACCGAAAGCTGTGTTTGAAGTTTGAGGTGGCAACACAAGAAAGCAGCCCCAGTCTCCGTGCCTCTGTGCGAGCATTGCCATGGGCAGATGAGACTGAGAAACAGCTTTCCATGTTAGCTCATTCTGGCTGCGAGTTATCTGCAGTCATTTACGTTTTGGGAACAGGGCTGCCGGAGAAGCCCGGCACGGACTCCCAAAGATGTGTTTGAAGTTTCAGGTGGCAAGACAAGCAAGCAGCCCCAGTCTCCGTGCCTCTGTGCGAGCAGTGCCATGGGCAGATGAGCCTGAGCAACAGCTTTCCAGGCTAGCTCTTTCTGCCTGCGAGGTATCTGCAGACGTTCGCATTTTCAGAGAAAGGCTGCCGGAGAAGCCCGGCACTTACTCCCAAAGCTGCGTTGGAAGTTTGGGGTGGCAAGACAAGCAAGCAGCCCCAGTCTCTGTGCCTCTGTCTGAGCAGTGCCATTGGAAGATGAGGCTGAGCAACAGCTTTCCAGGCTGTCCCCTTTGGGCTGAGACCTATCTGCAGACGTTCGCATTTTCGGAGCAGGGCTGCCGACTGCTCCTGGCACGGACCTCCCCATTCCAAGGCTAAGTTTGAAGTTTGAGGTGGCAAGACAAGCAAGCAGCCCCACTCTCTGTGCCTCTGTGTGAGCAGTGCCATGGGCAAATGAGGCTGAGCATCAGCTTTCCTGGCTAGCTCTTTCTCCCTGCAAGGTATCTGCAGACGTTCGAATTTTCGGAGAAGGGTTTGCCGGAGAAGCCCGGCACTGACTCCCAAAATTGCGTTGGAAGTTTGAGGTGGCAAGACAAGCATGCAGCCCCACTCTCTGTGCCTCTGTGTGAGCAGTGCCATGGGCCGATGAGGCTGAGCAACAGCTTTCCAGACTAGCTCTTTCTGCCTGCGAGCTATCTGCAGATGTTCGCATTTTCGGAGAAGGGCTGCCGGAGAAGGCCGGCACGGACTACCTCATTCCCAGGTTACGTTTGAAGTTTGAGGTGGCAAGACAAGAAAGCAGCCCCAGTCTCTGTGCCTCTGTCTGAGCAGTGCCATGAGCAGATGAGCCTGAGCAACAGCTTTTCTGGATAGCTCTTTCTGGCTGCGAGCAACCTGCAGACCTTTGCAATTTCGGAGCAGGGCTGCCGGAGACAGCCGGCACGAACACCCAAAGCTGCCTTTGAAGTTTGAGATAACAAAAAGAACCAAGCAACCCCAGTCTCTATGCCTCTGTGCGAGCAGTGCCATGGGCAGATGAGGCTGAGCAACAGCTTTCCATGTTAGCTCTTTCTGCCTGCGAGCTATCTGCAGTAGTTCGCATTTTGGGAGAAGGGCTGCCGGAGAAGCCCGGCACGGATCTCCCCATTCCCAGGCTACGTTTGAAGTTTGAGTTGGCAAGACAAGCAAGCAGCCCCAGTCTCTGTGCCTCTGTGCGAGCAGTGCCATGGGCAGATGAGGCTGAGCAACAGCTTTCCAGGCTGTCCCCTTTTCGATGAGACCTATCTGCAGACGTTCGCATTTTCGTAGCAGGGCTGCCGGACACGTCCGGCACGGACCTGCCCATTCCCAGGCTACGTTTGAAGTTTGAGCTGGCAAGACAAGCAAGCAGCCCCACTCTCTGTGCCTCTGTGTGAGCAGTGCCATGGGCAGATGAGGCTGAGCAACAGCTTTCCTGGCTAGCTCTTTCTGGCTGCGAGCAATCAGCAGACGTTTGAGATTTCGGAGCAGGGCTTCCGGAGATAGCCGGTACGGACACCAAAAGCTGTGTTTGAAGTTTGCGGTGGCAACACAAGAAAGCAGCCCCAGTCTCTGTGCCTCTATGTGAGCTGTGCCATGGGCAGATGAGCCTGAGCAATAGCCTTCTTGGCTAGCTCCTTCTGCCTGCGAGCTATATGCAGACGTCCGCATTTTGTGAACAGGGCTGCCGGAGAACCCGGACACGGACTCTCAAAGCTACGTTTGAAGTTTGAGGTGGCAAGGCAAGCAAGGAGCCCCACTCTCTGTGCCTCTGTGCGAGCAGTGCCATGGGCAGATGAGGTTGAGCAACAGCTTTCCAAGCTATTCCCTTTTTGCTGAGAGCTACTTGCAGACGTTCGCATTTTCGGAGCAGGGCTGCCGGACACGCCCGGCACGGACTCCCAAAACTACGTTTGAAGTTTGATGTGGCAAGACAAGCAAACAGCCCCACTCTCTGTGCCTCTGTGTGAGCAGTGCCATGGGCTGATGAGGCTGTGGATCAGCTTTCCTGGCTAGCTCTTTCTCCCTGCAATGTATCTGCCGACTATCGAATTTTCGGAGATGGCTTTGCAGGAGAAGCCAGGCACTGACTCCCAAAATTGCGTTGGAAGTTTGAGGTGGCAAGACAAGCAAGCAGCCCCACTCTCTGTGCCTCTGTGTGAGCAGTGCCATGGGCAGATGAGAATGAGCAACGGCTTTCCAGGCTGTCCCCTTTTGGATGAGACCTCTCTGCAGACGTTCGCATTTTCGTAGCAGGGCTGCCGGACACGCCCGGCATGGACCTCCCCATTCCCAGGCTACGTTTGCAGTTTGAGGTGGCAAGACAAGCAAGCAGCCCCAGTCTCTGTGCCTCTGTGCGAGCTGTGCCATGGGCAGATGAAGCTGAGCTATAGCCTTCCTCGCTGGCTCCTTCTGCCTGCGAGCTATCTGCAGTCGTTCGCGTTTTGGGAGAAGGGCTGCCGGAGAAGCCCGGCACGGACTACCTAACCTGTGTTTGAAGTTTGAGGTGGCAAGACAAGCAAGCAGCCCCACTCTCTGTGCCTCTGTGCGAGCAGTGCCATGGGCAGATGAGGCTGTGGATCACCTTTCCAGGCTAGCTCTTTCTCCCTGCGATGTATCTGCCAACTATCGAATTTTCGGAGATGGCTTTGCAGGAGAAGCCAGGCACTGACTCCCAAAATTGCGTTGGAAGTTTGAGGTGGCAAGACAAGCAAGCAGCCCCAGTCTCTGTGCCTCTGTGCGAGCTGTGCCATGGGCAGATGAAGCTGAGCAATAGCCTTCCTCGCTGGCTCCTTCTGCCTGCGAGCTATCTGCAGTCGTTCGCGTTTTGGGAGAAGGGCTGCCGGAGAAGCCCGGCACGGACTACCTAACTTGTGTTTGAAGTTTGAGGTGGCAAGACAAGCAAGCAGCCCTAGTCTCTCTGCCTCTGTGCGAGCAGTGCCATGGGCAGATGAGGCTGAGCATCAGCTTTCCAGGCTATACCCTTTTGGCTGCGAGCTATCTGCAGACGTTAGCATTTTCGTAGCAGGGCTGCCGGACACGCCAGGCACGGACCTCCCCATTCCCAGGCTACGTTTGAAGTTTGAGGTGGCAAGACAAGCAAGCAGCAACAGTCTCTGTGCCTCTGTGCGAGCAGTGCCATGGGCAAATGAGGCTGAGCATCAGCTTTCCAGGCTAGCTCTTTCTTCCTGCGAGCTATCTGCAGACGTTCGCATTTTGTGAACAGGGCTCCCAGAGAAGCCAGGCACGGACTCCCAAAGCTACGTTTGAAATTTGAGGTGGCAAGACAATTAAGAAGCACCAGTCTCTGTGCCTCTGTGCGAGCAGGGCCATGGGCAGATGAGGCTTAGCGAAGCCTTCCTGGCTGGCTTCCTCTGCCTGCGAGCTATCTGCAGTCGTTCAAGTGTTGGGAACAGGGCTGCCGGAGAAGACCGGCATGGACCCCCAAAGCTGTGTTAGAAGTTTGAGGTGGCAAGACAAGCAAGCAGCCCCACTCTCTGTGCCTCTGTGCGAGCAGTGCCATGGGCAGATGAGGCTGAGCAAGAGCTTTCCTGGCTAGCTCTTTCTGGCTGCGAGCAATCAGCAGAAGTTCGAAAATTCGGAGCAGGGCTGCCGGAGATAGCCGGTACGGACACCGAAAGCTGTGTTTGAAGTTTGAGGTGGCAACACAAGAAAGCAGCCCCAGTCTCCGTGCCTCTGTGCGAGCATTGCCATGGGCAGATGAGACTGAGAAACAGCTTTCCATGTTAGCTCATTCTGGCTGCGAGTTATCTGCAGTCATTTACGTTTTGGGAACAGGGCTGCCGGAGAAGCCCGGCACGGACTCCCAAAGATGTGTTTGAAGTTTCAGGTGGCAAGACAAGCAAGCAGCCCCAGTCTCCGTGCCTCTGTGCGAGCAGTGCCATGGGCAGATGAGCCTGAGCAACAGCTTTCCAGGCTAGCTCTTTCTGCCTGCGAGGTATCTGCAGACGTTCGCATTTTCAGAGAAAGGCTGCCGGAGAAGCCCGGCACTTACTCCCAAAGCTGCGTTGGAAGTTTGGGGTGGCAAGACAAGCAAGCAGCCCCAGTCTCTGTGCCTCTGTCTGAGCAGTGCCATTGGAAGATGAGGCTGAGCAACAGCTTTCCAGGCTGTCCCCTTTGGGCTGAGACCTATCTGCAGACGTTCGCATTTTCGGAGCAGGGCTGCCGACTGCTCCTGGCACGGACCTCCCCATTCCAAGGCTAAGTTTGAAGTTTGAGGTGGCAAGACAAGCAAGCAGCCCCACTCTCTGTGCCTCTGTGCGAGCAGTGCCATGGGCAAATGAGGCTGAGCATCAGCTTTCCTGGCTAGCTCTTTCTCCCTGCGAGGTATCTGCAGACGTTCGAATTTTCGGAGAAGGGTTTGCCGGAGAAGCCCGGCACTTACTCCCAAAGCTGCGTTGGAAGTTTGAGGTGGCAAGACAAGCATGCAGCCCCACTCTCTGTGCCTCTGTGTGAGCAGTGCCATGGGCCGATGAGGCTGAGCAACAGCTTTCCAGACTAGCTCTTTCTGCCTGCGAGCTATCTGCAGATGTTCGCATTTTCGGAGAAGGGCTGCCGGAGAAGGCCGGCACGGACTACCTCATTCCCAGGTTACGTTTGAAGTTTGAGGTGGCAAGACAAGAAAGCAGCCCCAGTCTCTGTGCCTCTGTCTGAGCAGTGCCATGAGCAGATGAGCCTGAGCAACAGCTTTTCTGGATAGCTCTTTCTGGCTGCGAGCAATCTGCAGACCTTTGCAATTTCGGAGCAGGGCTGCCGGAGACAGCCGGCACGAACAACCAAAGCTGCCTTTGAAGTTTGAGATAACAAAAAGAACCAAGCAACCCCAGTCTCTATGCCTCTGTGCGAGCAGTGCCATGGGCAGATGAGGCTGAGCAACAGCTTTCCATGTTAGCTCTTTCTGCCTGCGAGCTATCTGCAGTAGTTCGCATTTTGGGAGAAGGGCTGCCGGAGAAGCCCGGCACGGATCTCCCCATTCCCAGGCTACGTTTGAAGTTTGAGGTGGCAAGACAAGCAAGCAGCCCCAGTCTCTGTGCCTCTGTGCGAGCAGTGCCATGGGCAGATGAGGCTGAGCAACAGCTTTCCAGGCTGTCCCCTTTTCGATGAGACCTATCTGCAGACGTTCGCATTTTCGTAGCAGGGCTGCCGGACACGTCCGGCACGGACCTGCCCATTCCCAGGCTACGTTTGAAGTTTGAGCTGGCAAGACAAGCAAGCAGCCCCACTCTCTGTGCCTCTGTGTGAGCAGTGCCATGGGCAGATGAGGCTGAGCAACAGCTTTCCTGGCTAGCTCTTTCTGGCTGCGAGCAATCAGCAGACGTTTGAGATTTCGGAGCAGGGCTTCCGGAGATAGCCGGTACGGACACCAAAAGCTGTGTTTGAAGTTTGCGGTGGCAACACAAGAAAGCAGCCCCAGTCTCTGTGCCTCTATGTGAGCTGTGCCATGGGCAGATGAGCCTGAGCAATAGCCTTCTTGGCTAGCTCCTTCTGCCTGCGAGCTATATGCAGACGTCCGCATTTTGTGAACAGGGCTGCCGGAGAACCCGGACACGGACTCTCAAAGCTACGTTTGAAGTTTGAGGTGGCAAGGCAAGCAAGGAGCCCCACTCTCTGTGCCTCTGTGCGAGCAGTGCCATGGGCAGATGAGGTTGAGCAACAGCTTTCCAAGCTATTCCCTTTTTGCTGAGAGCTACTTGCAGACGTTCGCATTTTCGGAGCAGGGCTGCCAACTGCTCCTGGCACGGACCTCCCCATTCCAAGGCTAAGTTTGAAGTTTGAGGTGGCAAGACAAGCAAGCAGCCCCACTCTCTGTGCCTCTGTGCGAGCAGTGCCATGGGCAAATGAGGCTGAGCATCAGCTTTCCTGGCTAGCTCTTTCTCCCTGCGAGGTATCTGCAGACGTTCGAATTTTCGGAGAAGGGTTTGCCGGAGAAGCCCGGCACTTACTCCCAAAGCTGCGTTTGAAGTTTGAGGTGGCAAGACAAGCATGCAGCCCCACTCTCTGTGCCTCTGTGCGAGCAGTGCCATGGGCCGATGAGGCTGAGCAACAGCTTTCCAGACTAGCTCTTTCTGCCTGCGAGCTATCTGCAGATGTTCGCATTTTCGGAGAAGGGCTGCCGGAGAAGGCCGGCACGGACTACCTCATTCCCAGGTTACGTTTGAAGTTTGAGCTGGCAAGACAAGAAAGCAGCCCCAGTCTCTGTGCCTCTGTCTGAGCAGTGCCATGAGCAGATGAGCCTGAGCAACAGCTTTTCTGGATAGCTCTTTCTGGCTGCGAGCAATCTGCAGACCTTTGCAATTTCGGAGCAGGGCTGCCGGAGACAGCCGGCACGAACACCCAAAGCTGCCTTTGAAGTTTGAGATAACAAAAAGAACCAAGCAACCCCAGTCTCTATGCCTCTGTGCGAGCAGTGCCATGGGCAGATGAGGCTGAGCAACAGCTTTCCATGTTAGCTCTTTCTGCCTGCGAGCTATCTGCAGTAGTTCGCATTTTGGGAGAAGGGCTGCCGGAGAAGCCCGGCACGGATCTCCCCATTCCCAGGCTACGTTTGAAGTTTGAGGTGGCAAGACAAGCAAGCAGCCCCAGTCTCTGTGCCTCTGTGCGAGCAGTGCCATGGGCAGATGAGGCTGAGCAACAGCTTTCCAGGCTGTCCCCTTTTCGATGAGACCTATCTGCAGACGTTCGCATTTTCGTAGCAGGGCTGCCGGACACGTCCGGCACGGACCTGCCCATTCCCAGGCTACGTTTGAAGTTTGAGCTGGCAAGACAAGCAAGCAGCCCCACTCTCTGTGCCTCTGTGTGAGCAGTGCCATGGGCAGATGAGGCTGAGCAACAGCTTTCCTGGCTAGCTCTTTCTGGCTGCGAGCAATCAGCAGACGTTTGAGATTTCGGAGCAGGGCTTCCGGAGATAGCCGGTACGGACACCAAAAGCTGTGTTTGAAGTTTGCGGTGGCAACACAAGAAAGCAGCCCCAGTCTCTGTGCCTCTATGTGAGCTGTGCCATGGGCAGATGAGCCTGAGCAATAGCCTTCTTGGCTAGCTCCTTCTGCCTGCGAGCTATATGCAGACGTCCGCATTTTGTGAACAGGGCTGCCGGAGAACCCGGACACGGACTCTCAAAGCTACGTTTGAAGTTTGAGGTGGCAAGGCAAGCAAGGAGCCCCACTCTCTGTGCCTCTGTGCGAGCAGTGCCATGGGCAGATGAGGTTGAGCAACAGCTTTCCAAGCTATTCCCTTTTTGCTGAGAGCTACTTGCAGACGTTCGCATTTTCGGAGCAGGGCTGCCGGACACGCCCGGCACGGACTCCCAAAACTACGTTTGAAGTTTGATGTGGCAAGACAAGCAAGCAGCCCCACTCTCTGTGCCTCTGTGTGAGCAGTGCCATGGGCTGATGAGGCTGTGGATCAGCTTTCCTGGCTAGCTCTTTCTCCCTGCAATGTATCTGCCGACTATCGAATTTTCGGAGATGGCTTTGCAGGAGAAGCCAGGCACTGACTCCCAAAATTGCGTTGGAAGTTTGAGGTGGCAAGACAAGCAAGCAGCCCCACTCTCTGTGCCTCTGTGTGAGCAGTGCCATGGGCAGATGAGAATGAGCAACGGCTTTCCAGGCTGTCCCCTTTTGGATGAGACCTCTCTGCAGACGTTCGCATTTTCGTAGCAGGGCTGCCGGACACGCCCGGCATGGACCTCCCCATTCCCAGGCTACGTTTGCAGTTTGAGGTGGCAAGACAAGCAAGCAGCCCCAGTCTCTGTGCCTCTGTGCGAGCTGTGCCATGGGCAGATGAAGCTGAGCTATAGCCTTCCTCGCTGGCTCCTTCTGCCTGCGAGCTATCTGCAGTCGTTCGCGTTTTGGGAGAAGGGCTGCCGGAGAAGCCCGGCACGGACTACCTAACCTGTGTTTGAAGTTTGAGGTGGCAACACAAGCAAGCAGCCCCACTCTCTGTGCCTCTGTGCGAGCAGTGCCATGGGCAGATGAGGCTGTGGATCAGCTTTCCAGGCTAGCTCTTTCTCCCTGCGATGTATCTGCCAACTATCGAATTTTCGGAGATGGCTTTGCAGGAGAAGCCAGGCACTGACTCCCAAAATTGCGTTGGAAGTTTGAGGTGGCAAGACAAGCAAGCAGCCCCAGTCTCTGTGCCTCTGTGCGAGCTGTGCCATGGGCAGATGAAGCTGAGCTATAGCCTTCCTCGCTGGCTCCTTCTGCCTGCGAGCTATCTGCAGTCGTTCGCGTTTTGGGAGAAGGGCTGCCGGAGAAGCCCGGCACGGACTACCTAACTTGTGTTTGAAGTTTGAGGTGGCAAGACAAGCAAGCAGCCCTAGTCTCTCTGCCTCTGTGCGAGCAGTGCCATGGGCAGATGAGGCTGAGCATCAGCTTTCCAGGCTATACCCTTTTGGCTGCGAGCTATCTGCAGACGTTAGCATTTTCGTAGCAGGGCTGCCGGACACGCCAGGCACGGACCTCCCCATTCCCAGGCTACGTTTGAAGTTTGAGGTGGCAAGACAAGCAAGCAGCAACAGTCTCTGTGCCTCTGTGCGAGCAGTGCCATGGGCAAATGAGGCTGAGCATCAGCTTTCCAGGCTAGCTCTTTCTTCCTGCGAGCTATCTGCAGACGTTCGCATTTTGTGAACAGGGCTCCCAGAGAAGCCAGGCACGGACTCCCAAAGCTACGTTTGAAATTTGAGGTGGCAAGACAATTAAGAAGCACCAGTCTCTGTGCCTCTGTGCGAGCAGGGCCATGGGCAGATGAGGCTTAGCGAAGCCTTCCTGGCTGGCTTCCTCTGCCTGCGAGCTATCTGCAGTCGTTCAAGTGTTGGGAACAGGGCTGCCGGAGAAGACCGGCATGGACCCCCAAAGCTGTGTTAGAAGTTTGAGGTGGCAAGACAAGCAAGCAGCCCCACTCTCTGTGCCTCTGTGCGAGCAGTGCCATGGGCAGATGAGGCTGAGCAAGAGCTTTCCTGGCTAGCTCTTTCTGGCTGCGAGTAATCAGCAGAAGTTCGAAAATTCGGAGCAGGGCTGCCGGAGATAGCCGGTACGAACACCGAAAGCTGTGTTTGAAGTTTGAGGTGGCAACACAAGAAAGCAGCCCCAGTCTCCGTGCCTCTGTGCGAGCATTGCCATGGGCAGATGAGACTGAGAAACAGCTTTCCATGTTAGCTCATTCTGGCTGCGAGTTATCTGCAGTCATTTACGTTTTGGGAACAGGGCTGCCGGAGAAGCCCGGCACGGACTCCCAAAGATGTGTTTGAAGTTTCAGGTGGCAAGACAAGCAAGCAGCCCCAGTCTCCGTGCCTCTGTGCGAGCAGTGCCATGGGCAGATGAGCCTGAGCAACAGCTTTCCAGGCTAGCTCTTTCTGCCTGCGAGGTATCTGCAGACGTTCGCATTTTCAGAGAAAGGCTGCCGGAGAAGCCCGGCACTTACTCCCAAAGCTGCGTTGGAAGTTTGGGGTGGCAAGACAAGCAAGCAGCCCCAGTCTCTGTGCCTCTGTCTGAGCAGTGCCATTGGAAGATGAGGCTGAGCAACAGCTTTCCAGGCTGTCCCCTTTGGGCTGAGACCTATCTGCAGACGTTCGCATTTTCGGAGCAGGGCTGCCGACTGCTCCTGGCACGGACCTCCCCATTCCAAGGCTAAGTTTGAAGTTTGAGGTGGCAAGACAAGCAAGCAGCCCCACTCTCTGTGCCTCTGTGCGAGCAGTGCCATGGGCAAATGAGGCTGAGCATCAGCTTTCCTGGCTAGCTCTTTCTCCCTGCAAGGTATCTGCAGACGTTCGAATTTTCGGAGAAGGGTTTGCCGGAGAAGCCCGGCACTGACTCCCAAAATTGCGTTGGAAGTTTGAGGTGGCAAGACAAGCAAGCAGCCCCAGTCTCTGTGCCTCTGTGCGAGCAGTGCCATGGGCAGATGAGGCTGAGCAACAGCTTTCCAGGCTGTCCCCTTTTCGATGAGACCTATCTCTAGACGTTCGCATTTTCGTAGCAGGGCTGCCGGACACGTCCGGCACGGACCTGCCCATTCCCAGGCTACGTTTGAAGTTTGAGCTGGCAAGACAAGCAAAGCAGCCCCACTCTCTGTGCCTCTGTGTGAGCAGTGCCATGGGCAGATGAGGCTGAGCAACAGCTTTCCTGGCTAGCTCTTTCTGGCTGCGAGCAATCAGCAGACGTTTGAAATTTCGGAGCAGGGCTTCCGGAGATAGCCGGTACGGACACCAAAAGCTGTGTTTGAAGTTTGAGGTGGCAACACAAGAAAGCAGCCCCAGTCTCTGTGCCTCTATGTGAGCAGTGCCATGGGCAGATGAGCCTGAGCAATAGCCTTCTTGGCTAGCTCCTTCTGCCTGCGAGCTATATGCAGACGTCCGCATTTTGTGAACAGGGCTGCCGGAGAACCCGGACACGGACTCTCAAAGCTACGTTTGAAGTTTGAGGTGGCAAGGCAAGCAAGGAGCCCCACTCTCTGTGCCTCTGTGCGAGCAGTGCCATGGGCAGATGAGGCTGAGCAACAGCTTTCCAAGCTATTCCCTTTTTGCTGAGAGCTACTTGCGGACGTTCGCATTTTCGGAGCAGGGCTGCCGGACACGCCCGGCACGGACTCCCAAAATTACGTTTGAAGTTTGATGTGGCAAGACAAGCAAGCAGCCCCACTCTCTGTGCCTCTGTGTGAGCAGTGCCATGGGCAGATGAGGCTGAGCAACAGCTTTCAAGGCTGCCCCCTTTTGGCTCAGATCTATCCGCAGACATTCGCATTTTCGTAGCAGGGCTGACGTATGAGCCATGCACATACTCCCAAAGCTACGTTTGAAGTTTGACTTGACAAGACAAGCAAGCAGCCCCAGTCTCTGTGTCTCTGTGCGAGCAGTGCCATGGGCACATGAGGCTGAGAAACAGCTTTCCATGTTAGCTCTTTCTGGCTGCGAGCAATCTGCAGACGTTCGCATTTTGGGAGAAGGGCTGCCGGAGGCGCCTGGCAAGGACCAACCCAGGCTACGTTTGAAGTTTGAGGTGGCAAGATAAGCAAGCAGCCTCAGCCTCTGTGCCTCTGTTCGAGCAGTGCCATGGGCAAATGAGGCTGTGGATCAGCTTTCCTGGCTAGCTCTTTCTCCCTGCGATGTATCTGCCGACTATCGAATTTTCGGAGATGGCTTTGCAGGAGAAGCCAGGCACTGACTCCCAAAATTGCGTTGGAAGTTTGAGGTGGCAAGACAAGCAAGCAGCCCCACTCTCTGTGCCTCTGTGTGAGCAGTGCCATGGGTATATGAGGCTGAGCAACAGCTTTCCAGGCTGTCCCCTTTTGGCTCAGAGCTTTCTGCAGACGTTCGCATTTTCGTAGAAGGGCTGACGTATGAGCCATGCACATACTCCCAAAGCTACGTTTGAAGTTTGAGGTGACAAGACAAGCAAGCAGCCCCAGTCTCTGTGCCTCTGTGTGAGCAGTGCCATGGGCACATGAGGCTGAGAAATAGCTTTCCATGTTAGCTCTTTCTGGCTGCGAGCAATCTGCAGACGTTCGCATTTTGGGAAAACGGCTGCCGGAGAAGCCCGCACGGAGCTCCCCATTCTCAGGTTACATTTGAAGTTTGAGGTGGCAAGACAAGCAAGCAGCCCCAGTCTCTGTGCCTCTGTGTGAGCAGTTCCATGGGCAGATGAGGCTGAGCAACAGCTTTCCAGGCTGTCCCCTTTTGGCTCAGAGCTATCTGCAGACGTTCGCATTTTCGTAGAAGGGCTGACGTTTGAGCCATGCACATACTCCCAAAGCTACGTTTGAAGTTTGAGGTGGCAAGACAAGCAAGCAGCCCCAGTCTCTGTGCCTCTGTGTGAGCAGTGCCATGGGCAGATGAGGCTGAGCAACAGCTTTCCAGACTAGCTCTTTCTGCCTGCGAGCTATCTGCAGATGTTCGCATTTTCGGAGAAGGGCTGCCGGAGAAGGCCGGCACGGACTACCTCATTCCCAGGTTACGTTTGAAGTTTGAGGTGGCAAGACAAGAAAGCAGCCCCAGTCTCTGTGCCTCTGTCTGAGCAGTGCCATGAGCAGATGAGCCTGAGCAACAGCTTTTCTGGGTAGCTCTTTCTGGCTGCGAGCAATCTGCAGACCTTTTCAATTTCGGAGCAGGGCTGCCGGAGACAGCCGGCACGAACACCCAAAGCTGCCTTTGAAGTTTGAGATGACAAAAAGAACCAAGCAACCCCAGTCTCTATGCCTCTGTGCGAGCAGTGCCATGGGCAGATGAGGCTGAGCAACAGCTTTCCATGTTAGCTCTTTCTGCCTGCGAGCTATCTGCAGTAGTTCGCATTTTGGGAGAAGGGCTGCCGGAGAAGCCTGCACGGATCTCCCCATTCCCAGGCTACGTTTGAAGTTTGAGGTGGCAAGACAAGCAAGCAGCCCCAGTCTCTGTGCCTCTGTGCGAGCAGTGCCATGGGCAGATGAGGCTGAGAAACAGCTTTCCAGGCTGTCCCCTTTTGGCTGAGAACTAAATGCAGACGTTCACATTTTCAGAGCAGTGCTGCCGGAGAAGCCAGTACGGGACTCACAAAGATGCGTTGGAAGTTTGAGGTGGCAAGACAAGCAAGCAGCCCGAGTCTCTGTGCCTCTGTGTGAGCAGTGCCATGGCCAGATGAGGCTGAGCAACAGCTTTCCTAGCTGTCCTTTTTTGGATGAGACCTATCTGCAGATGTTCGAAATTTCGGAGCGGGCCTGCCGCAAACGCCCGGCAAGGACTCCCAAAGCTACGTTTGAATTTTGAGGTGGCAAGTCAAACAAGCAGCCTCAGTCTCTGTGCCTCTGTGTGAGCAGTGCCATGGGCAGATGAGCTTGAGCATCAGCTTTCTTGGCTACCTCTTTCTGGCTGCGAGCAATCTGCAGAAGTTTGCAATTTCGGAACAAGGCTGCCGGAGACAGCGGAAAGGACCACCCCAGGCTACGTTTGAAGTTTGAGGTGGCAAGACAAGCAAGCAGCCCCAGTCTCTGTGCCTCTGTGCGAGCAGTGCCATGGACAGATGAGGCTGAGCAACAGCTTTGAGGCTGTCCCCTTTTGGCTGAGACCTATCTGCAGACGTTCGCATTTTCGGAGCAGGGCTGCCGACTGCTCCTGGCACGGACCTCCCCATTCCAAGGCTAAGTTTGAAGTTTGAGGTTGCAAGAGAAGCAAGCAGCCCCAGTCTCTGTGCCTCTGTGTGAGCAGTGCCATGGGCAGATGACGCTGAGCAGCAGCTTTTCTGGCTAGCTCTTTCTGGCTGCAAGCAATCTGCAGACGTTTGCAATTTCGGAGAAGGGCTGCGGAGACAGCTGTCACGGACACCCAAAGCTACGTTTGAAGTTTGAGGTGGCAAGGCAAGCAAGTAGCCCCAGTCTCCGTGCCTCTGTGCGAGCATTGCCTTGGGCAGATGAGACTGAGAAACAGCTTTCCATGTTAGCTCATTCTGGCTGCGAGCTATCTGCAGACATTTACGTTTTGGGAACAGGGGTGCCGGAGAAGCCCTGCACGGACTCCCAAAGATGTGTTTGAAGTTTCAGGTGGCAAGACAAGCAAGCAGCCCCAGTCTCTGTGCCTCTGTGCGAGCAGTGCCATGGGCAGATGAGCCTGAGCAACTGCTTTGCAGGCTAGCTCTTTCTGCCTGCGAGGTATCTGCAGAGGTTCGCATTTTCAGAGAAAGGCTGCCGGAGAAGCCCGGCACTTACTCCCAAAGCTGCGTTGGAAGTTTGAGGTGGCAAGACAAGCAAGCAGCCCCAGTCTCTGTGCCTCTGTGTGAGCAGTGCCGTGGGCAGATGACGCTGAGCAACAGCTTTTCTGGGTAGCTCTTTCTGGCTGCGAGCAATCTGCAGACCTTTGCAATTTCGGAGCAGGGCTGCCGGAGACAGCCGGCACGAACACCCAAAGCTGCCTTTGAAGTTTGAGATGACAAAAAGAACCAAGCAACCCCAGTCTCTATGCCTCTGTGCGAGCAGTGCCATGGGCAGATGAGGCTGAGCAACAGCTTTCCATGTTAGCTCTTTCTGCCTGCGAGCTATCTGCAGTAGTTCGCATTTTGGGAGAAGGGCTGCCGGAGAAGCCCGGCACGGATCTCCCCATTCCCAGGCTACGTTTGAAGTTTGAGGTGGCAAGACAAGCAAGCAGCCCCAGTCTCTGTGCCTCTGTGCGAGCAGTGCCATGGGCAGATGAGGCTGAGAAACAGCTTTCCAGGCTGTCCCCTTTTGGCTGAGAACTATCTACAGACGTTCACATTTTCAGAGCAGTGCTGCCGGAGAAGCCAGTACGGGACTCACAAAGATGCGTTGGAAGTTTGAGGTGGCAAGACAAGCAAGCAGCCCGAGTCTCTGTGCCTCTCTGTGAGCAGTGCCATGGCCAGATGAGGCTGAGCAACAGCTTTCCTAGCTGTCCCCTTTTGGATGAGACCTATCTGCAGATGTTCGAAATTTTGGAGCGGGCCTGCCGCAAACGCCCGGCAAGGACTCCCAAAGCTACGTTTGAATTTTGAGGTGGCAAGTCAAACAAGCAGCCTCAGTCTCTGTGCCTCTGTGTGAGCAGTGCCATGGGCAGATGAGCTTCAGCATCAGCTTTCTTGGCTACCTCTTTCTGGCTGCGAGCAATCTGCAGAAGTTTGCAATTTCGGAACAAGGCTGCCGGAGACAGCCGGCAAGGACCACTCCAGGCTACGTTTGAAGTTTGAGGTGGCAAGACAAGCAAGCAGCCCCAGTCTCTGTGCCTCTGTGCGAGCAGTGCCATGGACAGATGAGGCTGAGCAACAGCTTTGAGGCTGTCCCCTTTTGGCTGAGACCTATCTGCAGACGTTCGCATTTTCGGAGCAGGGCTGCCGACTGCTCCTGGCACGGACCTCCCCATTCCAAGGCTAAGTTTGAAGTTTGAGGTTGCAAGAGAAGCAAGCAGCCCCAGTCTCTGTGCCTCTGTGTGAGCAGTGCCATGGGCAGATGACGCTGAGCAGCAGCTTTTCTGGCTAGCTCTTTCTGGCTGCAAGCAATCTGCAGACGTTTGCAATTTCGGAGAAGGGCTGCGGAGACAGCTGTCACGGACACCCAAAGCTACGTTTGAAGTTTGAGGTGGCAAGGCAAGCAAGTAGCCCCAGTCTCCGTGCCTCTGTGCGAGCATTGCCTTGGGCAGATGAGACTGAGAAACAGCTTTCCATGTTAGCTCATTCTGGCTGCGAGCTATCTGCAGACATTTACGTTTTGGGAACAGGGCTGCCGGAGAAGCCCTGCACGGACTCCCAAAGATGTGTTTGAAGTTTCAGGTGGCAAGACAAGCAAGCAGCCCCAGTCTCTGTGCCTCTGTGCGAGCAGTGCCATGGGCAGATGAGCCTGAGCAACAGCTTTGCAGGCTAGCTCTTTCTGCCTGCGAGGTATCTGCAGACGTTCGCATTTTCAGAGAAAGGCTGCCGGAGAAGCCCGGCACTTACTCCCAAAGCTGCGTTGGAAGTTTGGGGTGGCAAGACAAGCAAGCAGCCCCAGTCTCTGTGCCTCTGTGTGAGCAGTGCCATTGGAAGATGGGGCTGAGCAACAGCTTTCCAGGCTGTCCCTTTTGGGCTGAGACCTAAATGCAGACGTTCGCATTTTCGGAGCAGGGCTGCCGACTGCTCCTGGCACGGAGCTCCCCATTCCAAGGCTAAGTTTGAAGTTTGAGGTTGCAAGACAAGCAAGCAGCCCCAGTCTCTGTGCCTCTGTGCGAGCAGTGCCATGGGCAGATGAGGCTTAACGAAGCCTTCCTGGATGGCTTCTTCTGCCTGCGAGCTATCTGCAGTCGTTCCAGTTTTGGGAACAGGGCTGCCGGAGAAGACCGACATGGACCCCCAAAGCTGTGTTTGAAGTTTAAACTGGCAAGACAAGCAAGAAGCCCCACTCTCTGTGCCTCTGTGTGAGCAGTGCCATGGGCAGATGAGGCTGAGCAACAGCTTTCCTGGCAAGCTCTTTCTGGCTGCGAGCAATCTGCAGACGTTTGAAATTTCGGAGCAGGGCTGCCGGAGACAGCCGGTACGGACACCGAAAGCTGTGTTTGAAGTTTGAGGTGGCAACACAAGAAAGCAGCCCCAGTCTCTGTGCCTCTATGTGAGCAGTGCCATGGGCAGATGAGCCTAAGCAATAGCCTTCATGGCTAGCTCCTTCTGCCTGCGAGCTATCTGCAGACGTCCGCATTTTGTGAACAGGGCTGCCGGAGAACCCGGACACGGACTCTCAAAGCTACGTTTGAAGTTTGAGGTGGCAAGGCAAGCAAGGAGCCCCACTCTCTGTGCCTCTGTGCGACCACTGCCATGGGCAGATGAGCCTGAGCAACAGCTTTCCATGTTAGCTCTTCTGGCTGCGAGCTATCTGCAGACGTTCGCATTTTCGGAGCAGGGCTGCCGGACACGCTCGGCACGGACTCCCAAAACTACGTTTGAAGTTTAAGGTGGCAAGACAAGCAAGCAGCCCCAGTCTCTGTGCCTCTGTGCGAGCAGTGCCATGGGCAGATGAGGCTGAGAAACAGCTTTCCATGTTAGCTCTTTCTGGCTGCGAGCAATCTGCAGACGTTCGCATTTTGGGAAAACGGCTGCCGGAGAAGCCTGCACGGAGGTCCCCATTCCCAGGCTACATTTGAAGTTTGAGGTGGCAAGACAAGCAAACGGCCTCAGTCTCTGTGCCTCTGTGTGAGCAGTGCCGTGGGCAGATGACGCTGAGCAACAGCTTTTCTGGCTAGCTCTTTCTGGCTGCAAGCAATCTGCAGACGTTCGCATTTTCGGAGCAGGGCTGCCGACTGCTCCTGGCACGGACCTCCCCATTCCAAGGCTAAGTTTGAAGTTTGAGGTGGCAAGACAAGCAAGCAGCCCCAGTCTCTGTGCCTCTGTGCGAGCAGTGCCATGGGCAGATGAGGCTTAGCGAAGCCTTCCTGGATGGTTTCTTCTGCCTGCGAGCTATCTGCAGTCGTTCCAGTTTTGGGAACAGGGCTGCCGGAGAAGACCGACATGGACCCCCAAAGCTGTGTTTGAAGTTTGAACTGGCAAGACAAGGAAGCAGCCCCACTCTCTGTGCCTCTGTGTGAGCAGTGCCATGGGCAGATGAGGCTGAGCAACAGCTTTCCTGGCTAGCTCTTTCTGGCTGCGAGCAATCTGCAGACGTTTGAAATTTCGGAGCAGGGCTGCCGGAGATAGCCGGTACGGACACCGAAAGCTGTGTTTGAAGTTTGAGGTGGCAACACAAGAAAGCAGCCCCAGTCTCTGTGCCTCTATGTGAGCAGTGCCATGGGCAGATGAGCCTGAGCAATAGCCTTCTTGGCTAGCTCCTTCTGCCTGCGAGCTATCTGCAGACGTCCACATTTTGTGAACAGGGCTGCCGGAGAACCCGGACATGGACTCTCAAAGCTACGTTTGAAGTTTGAGGTGGCAAGACAAGCAAGCAGCCCCACTCTCTATGCCTTTATGCGACCACTGCCATGGGCAGATGAGCCTGAGCAACAGCTTTCCATGTTAGCTCTTCTGGCTGCGAGCTATCTGCAGACGTTCGCATTTTCGGAGCAGGGCTGCCGGACACGCCCGGCACGGACTGCCAAAACTACGTTTGAAGTTTAAGGTGGCAAAAGAAGCAAGCAGCCCCAGTCTCTGTGCCTCTGAGTGAGCAGTGCCATGGGTATATGAGGCTGAGCAACAGCTTTCCAGGCTGTCCCCTTTTGGCTCAGAGCTTTCTGCAGACGTTCGCATTTTCGTAGAAGGGCTGACGTATGAGCCATGCACATACTCCCAAATCTACGTTTGAAGTTTGAGGTGACAAGACAAGCAAGCAGCCCCATTCTCTGTGCCTCTGTGCGAGCACTGCCATGGGCAGATGAGGCTGAGCAACAGCTTTCCAGGCTGTCCCCTTTTGGCTCAGAGCTTTCTGCAGACGTTCGCATTTTCGTAGCAGGGCTGCCGGACACGTCCGGCACGGACCTCCCCATTCCCAGGCTACGTTTGAAGTTTGAGCTGGCAAGACAAGCAAGCAGCCCCACTCTCTGTGCCTCTGTGCGAGCAGGGCCATGGGCAGATGAGGCTTAGCGAAGCCTTCCTGGCTGGCTTCTTCTGCCTGCGAGCTATCTGCAGTCGTTCCAGTTTTGGGAACAGGGCTTCCGGAGAAGACCGGCATGGACCCCCAAAGCTGTGTTTGAAGTTTGAACTGGCAAGACAAGCAAGCAGCCCCACTCTCTGTGCCTCTGTGTGAGCAGTGCCATGGGCAGATGAGGCTGAGCAGCAGATTTCCTGGCTAGCTCTTTCTGGCTGCGAGCAATCAGCAGACGTTTGAAAATTCGGAGCAGGGCTGCCGGAGATAGCCGGTACGGACACCGAAAGCTGTGTTTGAAGTTTGAGGTGGCAACACAAGAAAGCAGCCCCAGTCTCTGTGCCTCTATGTGAGCAGTGCCATGGGCAGATGAGCCTGAGCAATAGCCTTCTTGGCTAGCTCCTTCTGCCTGCGAGCTATCTGCAGACGTCCGCATTTTGTGAACAGGGCTGCCGGAGAACCCGGACACGGACTCTCAAAGCTACGTTTGAAGTTTGAGGTGGCAAGACAAGCAAGGAGCCCCACTCTCTGTGCCTCTGTGCGAGCAGTGCCATGGGCAGATGAGGCTGAGCAACAGCTTTCCAAGCTATTCCCTTTTCGCTGAGAGCTACTTGCAGACGTTCGCATTTTTGGAGCAGGGCTGCCGGACACGCCCGGCACGGACTCCCAAAACTACGTTTGAAGTTTGATGTGGCAAGACAAGCAAGCAGCCCCACTCTCTGTGCCTCTGTGTGAGTAGTGCCATGGGCAGATGAGGCTGAGCAACAGCTTTCCAGGCTGTCCCCTTTTGGCTCAGATCTATCCGCAGACATTCGCATTTTCGTACCAGGGCTGACGTATGAGCCATGCACATACTCCCAAAGCTACGTTTGAAGTTTGAGGTGACAAGACAAGCAAGCAGCCCCAGTCCCTCTGCCTCTGTGCGAGCAGTGCCATGGTCAGATGAGGCTGAGAAACAGCTTTCCATGTTAGCTCTTTCTGGCTGCGAGCAATCTGCAGACGTTCGCATTTTGGGAGAAGGGCTGCCGGAGGCGCCTGGCAAGGACCAACCCAGGCTACGTTTGAAGTTTGAGGTGGCAAGATGAGCAAGCAGCCTCAGTCTCTGTGCCTCTGTTCGAGCAGTGCCATGGGCAGATGAGGCTGAGCAACAGCCTTCCAGGCTAGCTCTTTCTCCCTGCGATGTATCTGCAATCATACGAATTTTCGGAGAAGGGCTGCTGGAGAAGCCTGGCACTGACTCCCAAGGTTGCGTTGGAAGTTTCAGGTGGCAAGACAAGCAAGCAGCCCCACTCTCTGTGCCTCTGTACGAACAGGGCCATGGGCAGATGAGCCTGAGTAACAGCTTTCCAGCCTAGCTCTTTCTGCCTGCGAGCTATCTCTAGACGTTCGCATTTTGTGAACAGGGCTGCTGGAGAAGCCCGGCACGGACTCCCAAAGCTGTGTTTGAAGTTTGAGGTGGCAAGATGAGCAAGCAGCCCGAGTCTCTGTGCCTCTGTGTGAGCAGTGCCATGGGCAGATGAAGCTGAGCAATAGCCTTCCTTGCTAGATCCTTCTGTCTGCGAGCTATCTGCATACGTCCGCATTTTCAGAGAAAGGCTGCCGGAGAAGCCCGCCTCTTACTCCCAAAGATGCGCTGGAAGTTTTGGGTGGCAAGACAAGCAAGCAGCCCCAGTCTCTGTGCCTCTATGCGAGCAGTGCCATTGCAAGATGAGGCTGAGCAACAGCTTTCCAGACTTTCCCCTTTGGGCTGAGACCTATCTGCAGACGTTCGCATTTTCGTAGCTGGGTTGCCAGCTGCTCTGGAGCAGACCTCCGCATTCCCAGGCTACGTTTGAAGTTTGAGGTGGCAAGAGAAGAAAGCAGCCCCAGTCTCTGTGCCTCTGTTCGAGCAGTGCCATGGGCAGATGAGGCTGAGCCATAGCCTTCCTGGCTAGACCCTTCTGTCTGCGAGCTATCTGCAGACGTTTGAAAATTCGGAGCAGGGCTGCCGGAGATAGCCGGTACGGACACCGAAAGCTGTGTTTGAAGTTTGAGGTGGCAACACAAGAAAGCAGCCCCAGTCTCTGTGCCTCTATGTGAGCAGTGCCATGGGCAGATGAGCCTGAGCAATAGCCTTCTTGGCTAGCTCCTTCTGCCTGCGAGCTATCTGCAGACGTCCGCATTTTGTGAACAGGGCTGCTGGAGAACCCGGACACGGACTCTCAAAGCTACGTTTGAAGTTTGAGGTGGCAAGACAAGCAAGGAGCCCCACTCTCTGTGCCTCTGTGCGAGCAGTGCCATGGGCAGATGAGGCTGAGCAACAGCTTTCCAAGCTATTCCCTTTTCGCTGAGAGCTACTTGCAGACGTTCGCATTTTTGGAGCAGAGCTGCCGGACACGCCCGGCACGGACTCCCAAAACTACGTTTGAAGTTTGATGTGGCAAGACAAGCAAGCAGCCCCACTCTCTGTGCCTCTGTGTGAGTAGTGCCATGGGCAGATGAGGCTGAGCAACAGCTTTCCAGGCTGTCCCCTTTTGGCTCAGATCTATCCGCAGACATTCGCATTTTCGTAGAAGGGCTGACGTATGAGCCATGCACATACTCCCAAAGCTACGTTTGAAGTTTGAGGTGACAAGACAAGCAAGCAGCCCCAGTCCCTCTGCCTCTGTGCGAGCAGTGCCATGGTCAGATGAGGCTGAGAAACAGCTTTCCATGTTAGCTCTTTCTGGCTGCGAGCAATCTGCAGACGTTCGCATTTTGGGAGAAGGGCTGCCGGAGGCGCCTGGCAAGGACCAACCCAGGCTACGTTTGAAGTTTGAGGTGGCAAGATGAGCAAGCAGCCTCAGTCTCTGTGCCTCTGTTCGAGCAGTGCCATGGGCAGATGAGGCTGAGCAACAGCCTTCCAGGCTAGCTCTTTCTCCCTGCGATGTATCTGCAATCATACGAATTTTCGGAGAAGGGCTGCTGGAGAAGCCTGGCACTGACTCCCAAGGTTGCGTTGGAAGTTTCAGGTGGCAAGACAAGCAAGCAGCCCCACTCTCTGTGCCTCTGTACGAACAGGGCCATGGGCAGATGAGCCTGAGTAACAGCTTTCCAGCCTAGCTCTTTCTGCCTGCGAGCTATCTCTAGACGTTCGCATTTTGTGAACAGGGCTGCCGTAAAAGCCAGGCACGGACTCTCAAAGCTACGTTTGAAGTTTGAGGTGACAAGACAAGCAAGCAGCCCCAGTCTCTGTGCCTCTGTGCGAGCAGTGCCATGGGCAGATGAGGTTGAGAAACAGCTTTCCAGGCTGTCCTCTTTTGGCAGAGACCTATCTGCAGACGTTCGAATTTTCAGAGCAGGGCTGCCGGACACGCCAGGCACGGACCTCCCCATTCCCAGGCTACGTTTGCAGTTTGAGGTGGCAAGACAAGCAAGCAGCCCCAGTCTCTGTGCCTCTGTGCGAGCTGTGCCATGGGCAGATGAAGCTGAGCAATAGCCTTCCTCGCTGGCTCCTTCTGCCTGCGAGCTATCTGCAGACGTTCGCATTTTGTGAACAGGGCTCCCAGAGAAGCCAGGCACGGACTCTCAAAGCTACTTTTGAAGTTTGAGGTGGCGACAAGCAAGCAGCCCTAGTCTCTCTGCCTCTGTGCGAGCAGTGCCATGGGCAGATGAGGCTGAGCATCAGCTTTCCAGGCTATACCCTTTTGGCTGAGACCTATCTGCAGACCTTCGCATTTTCGTTGCAGGGCTGCCGGACACGCCAGGCACGGACATACCCATTCCCAGGCTACGTTTGAAGTTTGAGGTTGCAAGACAAGCAAGCAGCCCCACTCTCTGTGCCTCTGTGCGAGCAGTGCCATGGGCAAATGAGCCTGAGAAACAGCTTTCCAGGCTAGCTCTTTCTGCCAGCGAGGTATCTGCAGACTTCGCATTTTCAGAGAAAGGCTGCCGGAGAAGCCCGGCACTTACTCCCAAAGCTGCGTTGGAAGTTTGGGGTGGCAAGACAAGCAAGCAGCCCCAGTCTCTGTGCCTCTGTCTGAGCAGTGCCATTGGAAGAAGAGTCTGAGCAACAGCTTTCCAGGATGTCCCCTTTGGGCTGAGACCTATCTGCAGACGTTCGCATTTTCGGAGCAGGGCTGCCGACTGCTCCTGGCACGGACCTCCCCATTCCAAGGCTAAGTTTGAAGTTTGAGGTGGCAAGACAAGCAAGACTCTCTGTGCCTCTGTGCGAGCAGTGCCATGGGCAAATGAGGCTGAGCATCAGCTTTCCAGGCTAGCTCCTTCTTCCTGCGAGCTATCTGCAGACGTTCGCATTTTGTGAACAGGGCTCCCAGAGAAGCCAGGCACGGACTCCCAAAGCTACGTTTGAAATTTGAGGTGGCAAGACAATTAAGAAGCACCAGTCTCTGTGCCTCTGTGCGAGCAGGGCCATGGGCAGATGAGGCTTAGCGAAGCCTTCCTGGCTGGCTTCTTCTGCCTGCGAGCTATCTGCAGTCGTTCCAGTTTTGGGAACAGGGCTGCCGGAGAAGACCGGCATGGACCCCCAAAGCTGTGTTAGAAGTTTGAGGTGGCAAGACAAGCAAGCAGCCCCAGTCTCTGTGCCTCTGTGCGAGCAGTGCCATGGGCAGATGAGGCTGAGCAAGAGCTTTCCTGGCTAGCTCTTTCTGGCTGCGAGCAATCAGCAGAAGTTTGAAAATTCGGAGCAGGGCTGCCGGAGATAGCCGGTACGGACACCGAAAGCTGTGTTTGAAGTTTGAGGTGGCAACACAAGAAAGCAGCCCCAGTCTCCGTGCCTCTGTGCGAGCATTGCCATGGGCAGATGAGACTGAGAAACAGCTTTCCATGTTAGCTCATTCTGGCTGCGAGTTCTCTGCAGTCATTTACGTTTTGGGAACAGGGCTGCCGGAGAAGCCCGGCACGGACTCCCAAAGATGTGTTTGAAGTTTGAGGTGGCAAGACAAGCAAGCAGCCCCAGTCTCCGTGCCTCTGTGCGAGCAGTGCCATGGGCAGATGAGCCTGAGCAACAGCTTTCCAGGCTAGCTCTTTCTGCCTGCGAGGTATCTGCAGACGTTCGCATTTTCAGAGAAAGGCTGCCGGAGAAGCCCGGCACTTACTCCCAAAGCTGCGTTGGAAGTTTGGGGTGGCAAGACAAGCAAGCAGCCCCAGTCTCTGTGCCTCTGTCTGAGCAGTGCCATTGGAAGATGGGGCTGAGCAACAGCTTTCCAGGCTGTCCCTTTTGGGCTGAGTCCTAAATGCAGACGTTCGCATTTTCGGAGCAGGGCTGCCGACTGCTCCTGGCACGGACCTCCCCATTCCAAGGCTAAGTTTGAAGTTTGAGGTTGCAAGACAAGCAAGCAGCCCCAGTCTCTGTGCCTCTGTGCGAGCAGTGCCATGGGCAGATGAGGCTTAGCGAAGCCTTCCTGGATGGCTTCTTCTGCCTGCGAGCTATCTGCAGTCGTTCCAGTTTTGGGAACAGGGCTGCCGGAGAAGACCGACATGGACCCCCAAAGCTGTGTTTGAAGTTTAAACTGGCAAGACAAGCAAGCAGCCCCACTCTCTGTGCCTCTGTGTGAGCAGTGCCATGGGCAGATGAGGCTGAGCAACAGCTTTCCTGGCAAGCTCTTTCTGGCTGCGAGCAATCTGCAGACGTTTGAAATTTCGGAGCAGGGCTGCCGGAGATAGCCGGTACGGACACCGAAAGCTGTGTTTGAAGTTTGAGGTGGCAACACAAGAAAGCAGCCCCAGTCTCTGTGCCTCTATGTGAGCAGTGCCATGGGCAGATGAGCCTAAGCAATAGCCTTCATGGCTAGCTCCTTCTGCCTGCGAGCTATCTGCAGACGTCCGCATTTTGTGAACAGGGCTGCCGGAGAACCCGGACACGGACTCTCAAAGCTACGTTTGAAGTTTGAGGTGGCAAGGCAAGCAAGGAGCCCCACTCTCTGTGCCTCTGTGCGACCACTGCCATGGGCAGATGAGCCTGAGCAACAGCTTTCCATGTTAGCTCTTCTGGCTGCGAGCTATCTGCAGACGTTCGCATTTTCGGAGCAGGGCTGCCGGACACGCTCGGCACGGACTCCCAAAATTACGTTTGAAGTTTAAGGTGGCAAGACAAGCAAGCAGCCCCAGTCTCTGTGCCTCTGTGCGAGCAGTGCCATGGGCAGATGAGGCTGAGAAACAGCTTTCCATGTTAGCTCTTTCTGGCTGCGAGCAATCTGCAGACGTTCGCATTTTGGGAAAACGGCTGCCGGAGAAGCCTGCACGGAGCTCCCCATTCCCAGGCTACATTTGAAGTTTGAGGTGGCAAGACAAGCAAGCGGCCTCAGTCTCTGTGCCTCTGTGTGAGCAGTGCCGTGGGCAGATGACGCTGAGCAACAGCTTTTCTGTCTAGCTCTTTCTGGCTGCAAGCAATCTGCAGACGTTTGCAATTTCGGAGCAGGGCTGCGGAGACAGCCGTCACGGACACCCAAAGCTACGTTTGAAGTTTGAGGTGGCAAGACAAGCAAGCAGCCCCAGTCTCCGTGCCTCTGTGCGAGCATTGCCTTGGGCAGATGAGACTGAGAAACTGCTTTCCATGTTAGCTCATTCTGGCTGCGAGCTATCTGCAGTCATTTGCGTTTTGGGAACAGGGCTGCCGGAGAAGCCCGGCACGGACTCCCAAAGATGTGTTTGAAGTTTCAGGTGGCAAGACAAGCAAGCAGCCCCAGTCTCTGTGCCTCTGTGCGAGCACTGCCATGGGCAGATGAGCCTGAGCAACAGCTTTGCAGGCTAGCTCTTTCTGCCTGCGAGGTATCTGCAGACGTTCGCATTTTCAGAGAAAGGCTGCCGGAGAAGCCCGGCACTTACTCCCAAAGCTGCGTTGGAAGTTTGGGGTGGCAAGACAAGCAAGCAGCCCCAGTCTCTGTGCCTCTGTGTGAGCACTGCCATTGGAAGATGGGGCTGAGCAACAGCTTTCCAGGCTGTCCCCTTTGGGCTGAGACCTATCTGCAGACGTTCACATTTTCGGAGCAGGGCTGCCGACTGCTCCTGGCACGGACCTCCCCATTCCAAGGCTAAGTTTGAAGTTTGAGGTGGCAAGACAAGCAAGCAGCCCCACTCTCTGTGCCTCTGTGCGAGCAGTGCCATGGGCAGATGAGGCTTAGCGAAGCCTTCCTGGATGGCTTCTTCTGCCTGCGAGCTATCTGCAGTCGTTCCAGTTTTGGGAACAGGGCTGCCGGAGAAGACCGACATGGACCCCCAAAGCTGTGTTTGAAGTTTGAACTGGCAAGACAAGGAAGCAGCCCCACTCTCTGTGCCTCTGTGTGAGCAGTGCCATGGGCAGATGAGGCTGAGCAACAGCTTTCCTGGCTAGCTCTTTCTGGCTGCGAGCAATCTGCAGACGTTTGAAATTTCGGAGCAGGGCTGCCGGAGATAGCCGGTACGGACACCGAAAGCTGTGTTTGAAGTTTGAGGTGGCAACACAAGAAAGCAGCCCCAGTCTCTGTGCCTCTATGTGAGCAGTGCCATGGGCAGATGAGCCTGAGCAATAGCCTTCTTGGCTAGCTCCTTCTGCCTGCGAGCTATCTGCAGACGTCCACATTTTGTGAACAGGGCTGCCGGAGAACCCGGACATGGACTCTCAAAGCTACGTTTGAAGTTTGAGGTGGCAAGACAAGCAAGCAGCCCCACTCTCTATGCCTTTATGCGACCACTGCCATGGGCAGATGAGCCTGAGCAACAGCTTTCCATGTTAGCTCTTCTGGCTGCGAGCTATCTGCAGACGTTCGAATTTTCGGAGCAGGGCTGCCGGACACGCCCGGCACGGACTGCCAAAACTACGTTTGAAGTTTAAGCTGGCAAAAGAAGCAAGCAGCCCCAGTCTCTGTGCCTCTGAGTGAGCAGTGCCATGGGTATATGAGGCTGAGCAACAGCTTTCCAGGCTGTCCCCTTTTGGCTCAGAGCTTTCTGCAGACGTTCGCATTTTCGTAGAAAGGCTGACGTATGAGCCATGCACATACTCCCAAATCTACGTTTGAAGTTTGAGGTGACAAGACAAGCAAGCAGCCCCAGTCTCTGTGCCTCTGTGCGAGCAGTGCCATGGGCAGATGAGGCTGAGCAACAGCTTTCCATGTTAGCTCTTTCTGGCTGCGAGCAATCTGCAGACGTTCGCATTTTGGGAACAGGGCTGCCGGAGGCGCCTGACAAGGACCACCCCAGGCTACTTTGGAAGTTTGAGTTGGCAAGATAAGCAAGCAGCCCCAGTCTCTGTGCCTCTGTTCGAGCAGTGCCATGGGCAGATGAGCCTGAGAAACAGCTTTCCAGCCTAGCCCTTTCTGGCTGCAAGCTATCTGTAGACGTTCGCATTTTGGGAAAACGGCTGCCAGAGAAGCCCGCACGGAGCTCCTCATTCCCAGGCTACGTTTGAAGTTTGAAGTGGCAAGACAAGCAAGCAGCCCCAGTCTCTGTGCCTGTGTGTGAGCAGTGCCATGGGCAGATGAGGCTGAGCAACAGCTTTTCTGGCTAGCTCTTTCTGGCTGCAAGCAATCTGCAGACTTTTGCAATTTCGGAGCAGGGCTGCGGAGACAGCCGTCACGACCACCCAAAGCTACGTTTGAAGTTTGAGGTGGCAAGACAAGCAAGCAGCCCCAGTCTCGGTGCCTCGGTGCGAGCATTGCCATGGGCAGATGAGACTGAGAAAGAGCTTTCCATGTTAGCTCATTCTGGCTGCGAGTTATCTGCAGTCATTTACGTTTTGGGAACAGGGCTGCCGGAGAAGCCCGGCACGGACTCCCAAAGATGTGTTTGAAGTTTCAGGTGGCAAGACAAGCAAGCAGCCCCAGTCTCCGTGCCTCTGTGCGAGCAGTGCCATGGGCAGATGAGCCTGAGCAACAGCTTTTCAGGCTAGCTCTTTCTGCCTGCGAGGTATCTGCAGAGGTTCGCATTTTCAGAGAAAGGCTGCCGGAGAAGCCCGGCACTTACTCCCAAAGCTGCGTTGGAAGTTTGGGGTGGCAAGACAAGCAAGTAGCCCCAGTCTCTGTGCCTCTGTCTGAGCAGTGCCATTGGAAGATGAGGCTGAGCAACAGCTTTCCAGGCTGTCCCCTTTGGGCTGAGACCTATCTGCAGACGTTCGCATTTTCGGAGCAGGGCTGCCGACTGCTCCTGGCACGGACCTCCCCATTCCAAGGCTAAGTTTGAAGTTTGAGGTGGCAAGACAAGCAAGCAGCCCCACTCTCTGTGCCTCTGTGCGAGCAGTGCCATGGGCAAATGAGGCTGAGCATTAGCTTTCCAGGCTAGCTCTTTCTCCCTGCGAGGTATCTGCAGACGTTCGAATTTTCGGAGAAGGGTTTGCCGGAGAAGCCCGGCACTGACTCCCAAAATTGCGTTGGAAGTTTGAGGTGGCAAGACAAGCAAGCAGCCCCAGTCTCTGTGCCTCTGTGCGAGCAGTGCCATGGGCAGATGAGGCTGAGCAACAGCTTTCCAGGCTGTCCCCTTTTCGATGAGACCTATCTGCAGACGTTCGCATTTTCGTAGCAGGGCTGCCGGACACGTCCGGCACGGACCTGCCCATTCCCAGGCTACGTTTGAAGTTTGAGCTGGCAAGACAAGCAAGCAGCCCCACTCTCTGTGCCTCTGTGTGAGCAGTGCCATGGGCAGATGAGGCTGAGCAACAGCTTTCCTGGCTAGCTCTTTCTGGCTGCGAGAAATCAGCAGACGTTTGAAATTTCGGAGCAGGGCTTCCGGAGATAGCCGGTACGGACACCAAAAGCTGTGTTTGAAGTTTGCGGTGGCAACACAAGAAAGCAGCCTCAGTCTCTGTGCCTCTATGTGAGCAGTGCCATGGGCAGATGAGCCTGAGCAATAGCCTTCTTGGCTAGCTCCTTCTGCCTGCGAGCTATATGCAGACGTCCGCATTTTGTGAACAGGGCTGCCGGAGAACCCGGACACGGACTCTCAAAGCTACGTTTGAAGTTTGAGGTGGCAAGGCAAGCAAGGAGCCCCACTCTCTGTGCCTCTGTGCGAGCAGTGCCATGGGCAGATGAGGCTGAGCTATAGCCTTCCTCGCTGGCTCCTTCTGCCTGCGAGCTATCTCCAGTCGTTCGCGTTTTCGGAGAAGGGCTGCCGGAGAAGCCCGGCACGGACTCCCTAACCTGTGTTTGAAGTTTGAGGTGGCAAGACAAGCAAGCAGCCCCACTCTCTGTGCCTCTGTGTGAGCAGTGCCATGGGCAGATGAGGCTGTGGATCAGCTTTCCAGGCTAGCTCTTTCTCCCTGCGATGTATCTGCCAACTATCGAATTTTCGGAGATGGCTTTGCAGGAGAAGCCAGGCACTGACTCCCAAAATTGCGTTGGATGTTTGAGGTGGCAAGACAAGCAAGCAGCCCCAGTCTCTGTGCCTCTGTGCGAGCTGTGCCATGGGCAGATGAAGCTGAGCTATAGCCTTCCTCGCTGGCTCCTTCTGCCTGCGAGCTATCTGCAGTCGTTCGCGTTTTGGGAGAAGGGCTGCCGGAGAAGCCCAGCACGGACTACCTAACTTGTGTTTGAAGTTTGAGGTGGCAAGACAAGCAAGCAGCCCCACTCTCTGTGCCTCTGTGCGAGCAGTGCCATGGGCAGATGAGGCTGAGCATCAGCTTTCCAGGCTATACCCTTTTGGCTGAGACCTATCTGCAGACGTTAGCATTTTCGTAGCAGGGCTGCCGGACACGCCAGGCACGGACCTCCCCATTCCCAGGCTACGTTTGAAGTTTGAGGTGGCAAGACAAGCAAGCAGCAACAGTCTCTGTGCCTCTGTGCGAGCAGTGCCATGGGCAGATGAGCCTGATCAACAGCTTTCCAGGCTAGCTCTTTCTGCCTGCGAGGTATCTGCAGACGTTCGCATTTTCAGAGAAAGGCTGCCGGAGAAGCCCGGCACTTACTCCCAAAGCTACGTTGGAAGTTTGGGGTGGCAAGACAAGCAACCAGCCCCAGTCTCTGTGCCTCTGTCTGAGCAGTGCCATTGGAAGATGAGGCTGAGGAACAGCTTTCCAGGCTGTCCACTTTGGGCTGAGACCTATCTGCAGACGTTCGCATTTTCGGAGCAGGGCTGCCGACTGCTCCTGGCACGGACCTCCCCATTCCAAGGCTAAGTTTGAAGTTTGAGGTGGCAAGACAAGCAAGCAGCCCCACTCTCTGTGCCTCTGTGCGAGCAGTGCCATGGGCAAATGAGGCTGAGCATCAGCTTTCCAGGCTAGCTCCTTCTTCCTGCGAGCTATCTGCAGACGTTCGCATTTTGTGAACAGGGCTCCCAGAGAAGCCAGGCACGGAATCCCAAAGCTACGTTTGAAATTTGAGGTGGCAAGACAAGTAAGAATCACCAGTCTCTGTGCCTCTGTGCGAGCAGTGCCATGGGCAGATGAGGCTGAGCATCAGCTTTCCAGGCTAGCTCTTTCGCCCTGCGAGGTATCTGCAGACGTTCGAATTTTCGGAGAAGGGTTTGCTGGAGAAGCCCGGCACTGACTCCCAAAATTGCGTTGGAAGTTTGAGGTGGCAAGACAAGCAAGCAGCCCCAGTCTCTGTGCCTCTGTGCGAGAAGTGCCATGGGCAGATGAGGCTGAGCAACAGCTTTCCAGGCTGTCCACTTTTCGATGAGACCTCTCTGCAGACGTTCGCATTTTCGTAGCAGGGCTGCCGGACACGTCCGGCACGGACCTCCCCATTCCCAGGCTACGTTTGAAGTTTGAGCTGGCAAGACAAGCAAGCAGCCCCAGTCTCTGTGCCTCTGTGCGAGCAGGGCCATGGGCAGATGAGGCTTAGCGAAGCCTTCCTGGCTGGCTTCTTCTGCCTGCGAGCTATCTGCAGTCGTTCCAGTTTTGGGAACAGGGCTCCCGGAGAAGACCGGCATGGACCCCCAAAGCTGTGTTTGAAGTTTGAACTGGCAAGACAAGCAAGCAGCCCCACTCTCTGTGCCTCTGTGTGAGCAGTGCCATGGGCAGATGAGGCTGAGCAGCACCTTTCCTGGCTAGCTCTTTCTGGCTGCGAGCAATCAGCAGACGTTTGAAAATTCGGAGCAGGGCTGCCGGAGATAGCCGGTACGGACACCAAAAGCTGTGTTTGCAGTTTGAGGTGGCAACACAAGAAAGCAGCCCCAGTCTCTGTGCCTCTATGTGAGCTTTGCCATGGGCAGATGAGCCTGAGCAATAGCCTTCTTGGCTAGCTCCTTCTGCCTGCGAGCTATATGCAGACGTCCGCATTTTGTGAACAGGGCTGCCGGAGAACCCGGACACGGACTCTCAAAGCTACGTTTGAAGTTTGAGGTGGCAAGACAAGCAAGGAGCACCACTCTCTGTGCCTCTGTGCGAGCAGTGCCATGGGCAGATGAGGCTGAGCAACAGCTTTCCAAGCTATTCCCTTTTCGCTGAGAGCTACTTGCAGACGTTCGCATTTTTGGAGCAGGGCTGCCGGACACGCCCGGCACGGACTCCCAAAACTACGTTTGAAGTTTGATGTGGCAAGACAAGCAAGCAGCCCCACTCTCTGTGCCTCTGTGTGAGCAGTGCCATGGGCAGATGAGGCTGAGCAACAGCTTTCCAGGCTGTCCCCTTTTGGCTCAGATCTATCCGCAGACATTCGCATTTTCGTAGCAGGGCTGACGTATGAGCCATGCACATACTCCCAAAGCTACGTTTGAAGTTTGAGGTGACAAGACAAGCAAGCAGCCCCAGTCCCTCTGCCTCTGTGCGAGCAGTGCCATGGTCAGATGAGGCTGAGAAACAGCTTTCCATGTTAGCTCTTTCTGGCTGCGAGCAATCTGCAGACGTTCGCATTTTGGGAGAAGGGCTGCCGGAGGCGCCTGGCAAGGACCAACCCAGGCTACGTTTGAAGTTTGAGGTGGCAAGATGAGCAAGCAGCCTCAGTCTCTGTGCCTCTGTTCGAGCAGTGCCATGGGCAGATGAGGCTGAGCAACAGCCTTCCAGGCTAGCTCTTTCTCCCTGCGATGTATCTGCAATCATACGAATTTTCGGAGAAGGGCTGCTGGAGAAGCCTGGCACTGACTCCCAAGGTTGCGTTGGAAGTTTCAGGTGGCAAGACAAGCAAGCAGCCCCACTCTCTGTGCCTCTGTACGAACAGGGCCATGGGCAGATGAGCCTGAGTAACAGCTTTCCAGCCTAGCTCTTTCTGCCTGCGAGCTATCTCTAGACGTTCGCATTTTGTGAACAGGGCTGCTGGAGAAGCCCGGCACGGACTCCCAAAGCTGTGTTTGAAGTTTGAGGTGGCAAGATGAGCAAGCAGCCCGAGTCTCTGTGCCTCTGTGTGAGCAGTGCCATGGGCAGATGAAGCTGAGCAATAGCCTTCCTTGCTAGATCCTTCTGTCTGCGAGCTATCTGCATACGTCCGCATTTTCAGAGAAAGGCTGCCGGAGAAGCCCGCCTCTTACTCCCAAAGATGCGCTGGAAGTTTTGGGTGGCAAGACAAGCAAGCAGCCCCAGTCTCTGTGCCTCTATGCGAGCAGTGCCATTGCAAGATGAGGCTGAGCAACAGCTTTCCAGACTTTCCGCTTTGGGCTGAGACCTATCTGCAGACGTTCGCATTTTCGTAGCTGGGTTGCCGGCTGCTCTGGAGCAGACCTCCGCATTCCCAGGCTACGTTTGAAGTTTGAGGTGGCAAGAGAAGAAAGCAGCCCCAGTCTCTGTGCCTCTGTTCGAGCAGTGCCATGGGCAGATGAGGCTGAGCCATAGCCTTCCTGGCTAGATCCTTCTGTCTGCGAGCTATCTGCAGACGTTCGCATTTTGTGAACAGGGCTGCCGTAAAAGCCAGGCACGGACTCTCAAAGCTACGTTTGAAGTTTGAGGTGACAAGACAAGCAAGCAGCCCCAGTCTCTGTGCCTCTGTGCGAGCAGTGCCATGGGCAGATGAGGTTGAGAAACAGCTTTCCAGGCTGTCCTCTTTTGGCAGAGACCTATCTGCAGACGTTCGAATTTTCAGAGCAGGGCTGCCGGACACGCCAGGCACGGACCTCCCCATTCCCAGGCTACGTTTGCAGTTTGAGGTGGCAAGACAAGCAAGCAGCCCCAGTCTCTGTGCCTCTGTGCGAGCTGTGCCATGGGCAGATGAAGCTGAGCAATAGCCTTCCTCGCTGGCTCCTTCTGCCTGCGAGCTATCTGCAGACGTTCGCATTTTGTGAACAGGGCTCCCAGAGAAGCCAGGCACGGACTCTCAAGGCTACTTTTGAAGTTTGAGGTGGCGACAAGCAAGCAGCCCTAGTCTCTCTGCCTCTGTGCGAGCAGTGCCATGGGCAGATGAGGTTGAGAAACAGCTTTCCAGGCTGTCCTCTTTTGGCAGAGACCTATCTGCAGACGTTCGAATTTTCAGAGCAGGGCTGCCGGACACGCCAGGCACGGACCTCCCCATTCCCAGGCTACGTTTGCAGTTTGAGGTGGCAAGACAAGCAAGCAGCCCCAGTCTCTGTGCCTCTGTGCGAGCTGTGCCATGGGCAGATGAAGCTGAGCAATAGCCTTCCTCGCTGGCTCCTTCTGCCTGCGAGCTATCTGCAGACGTTCGCATTTTGTGAACAGGGCTCCCAGAGAAGCCAGGCACGGACTCTCAAAGCTACTTTTGAAGTTTGAGGTGGCGACAAGCAAGCAGCCCTAGTCTCTCTGCCTCTGTGCGAGCAGTGCCATGGGCAGATGAGGCTGAGCATCAGCTTTCCAGGCTATACCCTTTTGGCTGAGACCTATCTGCAGACCTTCGCATTTTCGTTGCAGGGCTGCCGGACACGCCAGGCACGGACATACCCATTCCCAGGCTACGTTTGAAGTTTCAGGTTGCAAGACAAGCAAGCAGCCCCACTCTCTGTGCCTCTGTGCGAGCAGTGCCATGGGCAAATGAGCCTGAGAAACAGCTTTCCTGGCTAGCTCTTTCTGCCAGCGAGGTATCTGCAGACGTTCGCATTTTCAGAGAAAGGCTGCCGGAGAAGCCCGGCACTTACTCCCAAAGCTGCGTTGGAAGTTTGGGGTGGCAAGACAAGCAAGCAGCCCCAGTCTCTATGCCTCTGTGTGAGCAGTGCCATTGGAAGATGAGGCTGAGCAACAGCTTTCCAGGCTGTCCCCTTTGGGCTGAGACCTATCTGCAGACGTTCGCATTTTCGGAGCAGGGCTGCCGACTGCTCCTGGCACGGACCTCCCCATTCCAAGGCTAAGTTTGAAGTTTGAGGTGGCAAGACAAGCAAGACTCTCTGTGCCTCTGTGCGAGCAGTGCCATGGGCAAATGAGGCTGAGCATCAGCTTTCCAGGCTAGCTCCTTCTTCCTGCGAGCTATCTGCAGACGTTCGCATTTTGTGAACAGGGCTCCCAGAGAAGCCAGGCACGAACTCCCAAAGCTACGTTTGAAATTTGAGGTGGCAAGACAATTAAGAAGCACCAGTCTCTGTGCCTCTGTGCGAGCAGGGCCATGGGCAGATGAGGCTTAGCGAAGCCTTCCTGGCTGGCTTCTTCTGCCTGCGAGCTATCTGCAGTCGTTCCAGTTTTGGGAACAGGGCTGCCGGAGAAGACCGGCATGGACCCCCAAAGCTGTGTTAGAAGTTTGAGGTGGCAAGACAAGCAAGCAGCCCCAGTCTCTGTGCCTCTGTGCGAGCAGTGCCATGGGCAGATGAGGCTGAGCAAGAGCTTTCCTGGCTAGCTCTTTCTGGCTGCGAGCAATCAGCAGAAGTTTGAAAATTCGGAGCAGGGCTGCCGGAGATAGCCGGTACGGACACCGAAAGCTGTGTTTGAAGTTTGCGGTGGCAACACAAGAAAGCAGCCCCAGTCTCTGTGCCTCTGTGCGAGCAGTGTCATGGGCAGAAGAGACTGAGAAACAGCTTTCCATGTTAGCTCATTCTGGCTGCGAGTTATCTGCAGTCATTTACGTTTTGGGAACAGGGCTGCCGGAGAAGCCCGGCACGGACTCCCAAAGATGTGTTTGAAGTTTCAGGTGGCAAGACAAGCAAGCAGCCCCAGTCTCCGTGCCTCTGTGCGAGCAGTGCCATGGGCAGATGAGCCTGAGCAACAGCTTTCCAGGCTAGCTCTTTCTGCCTGCGAGGTATCTGCAGACGTTCGCATTTTCAGAGAAAGGCTGCCGGAGAAGCCCGGCACTTACTCCCAAAGCTGCGTTGGAAGTTTGGGGTGGCAAGACAAGCAAGCAGCCCCAGTCTCTGTGCCTCTGTCTGAGCAGTGCCATTGGAAGATGAGGCTGAGCAACAGCTTTCCAGGCTGTCCCCTTTGGGCTGAGACCTATCTGCAGACGTTCGCATTTTCGGAGCAGGGCTGCCGACTGCTCCTGGCACGGACCTCCCCATTCCAAGGCTAAGTTTGAAGTTTGAGGTGGCAAGACAAGCAAGCAGCCCCACTCCCTGTGCCTCTCTGCGAGCAGTGCCATGGGCAAATGAGGCTGAGCATCAGCTTTCCTGGCTAGCTCTTTCTCCCTGCGAGGTATCTGCAGACGTTCGAATTTTCGGAGAAGGGTTTGCCGGAGAAGCCCGGCACTGACTCCCAAAATTGCGTTGGAAGTTTGAGGTGGCAAGACAAGCAAGCAGCCCCAGTCTCTGTGCCTCTGTGCGAGCAGTGCCATGGGCAGATGAGGCTGAGCAACAGCTTTCCAGGCTGTCCCCTTTTCGATGAGACCTATCTCTAGACATTCGCATTTTCGTAGCAGGGCTGCCGGACACGTCCGGCACGGACCTGCCCATTCCCAGGCTACGTTTGAAGTTTGAGCTGGCAAGACAAGCAAGCAGCCCCACTCTCTGTGCCTCTGTGTGAGCAGTGCCATGGGCAGATGAGGCTGAGCAACAGCTTTCCTGGCTAGCTCTTTCTGGCTGCGAGCAATCAGCAGACGTTTGAAATTTCGGAGCAGGGCTTCCGGAGATAGCCGGTACGGACACCAAAAGCTGTGTTTGAAGTTTGAGGTGGCAACACAAGAAAGCAGCCCCAGTCTCTGTGCCTCTATGTGAGCAGTGCCATGGGCAGATGAGCCTGAGCAATAGCCTTCTTGGCTAGCTCCTTCTGCCTGCGAGCTATCTGCAGACGTCCGCATTTTGTGAACAGGGCTGCCGGAGAACCCGGACACGGAATCTCAAAGCTACGTTTGAATTTTGAGGTGGCAAGGCAAGCGAGGAGCCCCACTCTCTGTGCCTCTGTGCGAGCAGTGCCATGGGCAGATGAGGCTGAGCAACAGCTTTCCAAGCTATTCCCTTTTTGCTGAGAGCTACTTGCAGACGTTCGCATTTTCGGAGCAGGGCTGCCGGACACGCCCGGCACGGACTCCCAAAACTACGTTTGAAGTTTGATGTGGCAAGACAAGCATGCAGCCCCACTCTCTGTGCCTCTGTGTGAGCAGTGCCATGGGCCGATGAGGCTGAGCAACAGCTTTCCAGACTAGCTCTTACTGCCTGCGAGCTATCTGCAGATGTTCGCATTTTCGGAGAAGGGCTGCCGGAGAAGGCCGGCACGGACTACCTCATTCCCAGGTTACGTTTGAAGTTTGAGGTGGCAAGACAAGAAAGCAGCCCCAGTCTCTGTGCCTCTGTGTGAGCAGTGCCATGAGCAGATGAGCCTGAGCAACAGCTTTTCTGGGTAGCTCTTTCTGGCTGCGAGCAATCTGCAGACCTTTGCAATTTCGGAGCAGGGCTGCCGGAGACAGCCGGCACGAACACCCAAAGCTGCCTTTGAAGTTTGAGATAACAAAAAGAACCAAGAAACCCCAGTCTCTATGCCTCTGTGCGAGCAGTGCCATGGGCAGATGAGGCTGAGCAACAGCTTTCCATGTTAGCTCTTTCTGCCTGCGAGCTATCTGCAGTAGTTCGCATTTTGGGAGAATGGCTGCCGGAGAAGCCCGGCACGGGTCTCCCCATTCCCAGGCTACGTTTGAAGTTTGAGGTGGCAAGACAAGCAAGCAGCCCCAGTCTCTGTGCCTCTGTGCGAGCAGTGCCATGGGCAGATGAGGCTGAGCAACAGCTTTCCAGGCTGTCCCCTTTTCGATGAGACCTATCTGCAGACGTTCGCATTTTCGTAGCAGGGCTGCCGGACACGTCCGGCACGGACCTGCCCATTCCCAGGCTACGTTTGAAGTTTGATGTGGCAAGACAAGCAAGCAGCCCCACTCTCTGTGCCTCTGTGTGAGCAGTGCCATGGGCAGATGAGGCTGAGCAACAGCTTTCCTGGCTAGCTCTTTCTGGCTGCGAGCAATCAGCAGACGTTTGAGATTTCGGAGCAGGGCTTCCGGAGATAGCCGGTACGGACACCAAAAGCTGTGTTTGAAGTTTGCGGTGGCAACACAAGAAAGCAGCCCCAGTCTCTGTGCCTCTATGTGAGCTGTGCCATGGGCAGATGAGCCTGAGCAATAGCCTTCTTGGCTAGCTCCTTCTGCCTGCGAGCTATATGCAGACGTCCGCATTTTGTGAACAGGGCTGCCGGAGAACCCGGACACGGACTCTCAAAGCTACGTTTGAAGTTTGAGGTGGCAAGACAAGCAAGGAGCCCCACTCTCTGTGCCTCTGTGCGAGCAGTGCCATGGGCAGATGAGGCTGAGCAACAGCTTTCCAAGCTATTCCCTTTTTGCTGAGAGCTACTTGCAGACGTTCGCATTTTCGGAGCAGGGCTGCCGGACACGCCCGGCACGGACTCCCAAAACTACGTTTGAAGTTTGATGTGGCAAGACAAGCAAGCAGCCCCACTCTCTGTGCCTCTGTGTGAGCAGTGCCATGGGCTGATGAGGCTGTGGATCAGCTTTCCTGGCTAGCTCTTTCTCCCTGCGATGTATCTGCCGACTATCGAATTTTCGGAGATGGCTTTGCAGGAGAAGCCAGGCACTGACTCCCAAAATTGCGTTGGAAGTTTGAGGTGGCAAGACAAGCAAGCAGCCCCACTCTCTGTGCCTCTGTGTGAGCAGTGCCATGGGCAGATGAGGATGAGCAACGGCTTTCCAGGCTGTCCCCTTTTGGATGAGACCTCTCTGCAGACGTTCGCATTTTCGTAGCAGGGCTGCCGGACACGCCCGGCATGGAGCTCCCCATTCCCAGGCTACGTTTGCAGTTTGAGGTGGCAAGACAAGCAAGCAGCCCCAGTCTCTGTGCCTCTGTGCGAGCTGTGCCATGGGCAGATGAAGCTGAGCTATAGCCTTCCTCGCTGGCTCCTTCTGCCTGCGAGCTATCTGCAGTCGTTCGCGTTTTCGGAGAAGGGCTGCCGGAGAAGCCCGGCACGGACTCCCTAACCTGTGTTTGAAGTTTGAGGTGGCAAGACAAGCAAGCAGCCCCACTCTCTGTGCCTCTGTGCGAGCAGTGCCATGGGCAGATGAGGCTGTGGATCAGCTTTCCAGGCTAGCTCTTTCTCCCTGCGATGTATCTGCCAACTATCGAATTTTCGGAGATGGCTTTGCAGGAGAAGCCAGGCACTGACTCCCAAAATTGCATTGGAAGTTTGAGGTGGCAAGACAAGCAAGCAGCCCCACTCTCTGTGCCTCTGTGTGAGCAGTGCCATGGGCAGATGAGGATGAGCAACGGCTTTCCAGGCTGTCCCCTTTTGGATGAGACCTCTCTGCAGACGTTCGCATTTTCGTAGCAGGGCTGCCGGACACGCCCGGCATGGAGCTCCCCATTCCCAGGCTACGTTTGCAGTTTGAGGTGGCAAGACAAGCAAGCAGCCCCAGTCTCTGTGCCTCTGTGCGAGCTGTGCCATGGGCAGATGAAGCTGAGCTATAGCCTTCCTCGCTGGCTCCTTCTGCCTGCGAGCTATCTGCAGTCGTTCGCGTTTTGGGAGAAGGGCTGCCGGAGAAGCCCGGCACGGACTACCTAACTTGTGTTTGAAGTTTGAGGTGGCAAGACAAGCAAGCAGCCCTAGTCTCTCTGCCTCTGTGCGAGCAGTGCCATGGGCAGATGAGGCTGAGCATCAGCTTTCCAGGCTATACCCTTTTGGCTGCGAGCTATCTGCAGACGTTAGCATTTTCGTAGCAGGGCTGCCGGACACGCCAGGCACGGACCTCCCCATTCCCAGGCTACGTTTGAAGTTTGAGGTGGCAAGACAAGCGAGCAGCAACAGTCTCTGTGCCTCTGTGCGAGCAGTGCCATGGGCAAATGAGGCTGAGCATCAGCTTTCCAGGCTAGCTCTTTCTTCCTGCGAGCTATCTGCAGACGTTCGCATTTTGTGAACAGGGCTCCCAGAGAAGCCAGGCACGGACTCCCAAAGCTACGTTTGAAATTTGAGGTGGCAAGACAATTAAGAAGCACCAGTCTCTGTGCCTCTGTGCGAGCAGGGCCATGGGCAGATGAGGCTTAGCGAAGCCTTCCTGGCTGGCTTCCTCTGCCTGCGAGCTATCTGCAGTCGTTCAAGTTTTGGGAACAGGGCTGCCAGAGAAGACCGGCATGGACCCCCAAAGCTGTGTTAGAAGTTTGAGGTGGCAACACAAGAAAGCAGCCCCAGTCTCCGTGCCTCTGTGCGAGCATTGCCATGGGCAGACGAGACTGAGAAACAGCTTTCCATGTTAGCTCATTCTGGCTGCGAGTTATCTGCAGTCATTTACGTTTTGGGAACAGGGCTGCCGGAGAAGCCCGGCACGGACTCCCAAAGATGTGTTTGAAGTTTGGGGTGGCAAGACAAGCAAGCAGCCCCAGTCTCTGTGCCTCTGTGTGAGCAGTGCCATTGGAAGATGAGGCTGAGCAACAGCTTTCCAGGCTGTCCCCTTTGGGCTGAGACCTATCTGCAGACGTTCGCATTTTCGGAGCAGGGCTGCCGACTGCTCCTGGCACGGACCTCCCCATTCCAAGGCTAAGTTTGAAGTTTGAGGTGGCAAGACAAGCAAGCAGCCCCACTCTCTGTGCCTCTGTGCGAGCAGTGCCATGGGCAAATGAGGCTGAGCATCAGCTTTCCTGGCTAGCTCTTTCTCCCTGCGAGGTATCTGCAGACGTTCGAATTTTCGGAGAAGGGTTTGCCGGAGAAGCCCGGCACTGACTCCCAAAATTGCGTTGGAAGTTTGAGGTGGCAAGACAAGCAAGCAGCCCCAGTCTCTGTGCCTCTGTGCGAGCAGTGCCATGGGCAGATGAGGCTGAGCAACAGCTTTCCAGGCTGTCCCCTTTTCGATGAGACCTCTCTGCAGACGTTCGCATTTTCGTAGCAGGGCTGCCGGACACGTCCGGCACGGACCTGCCCATTCCCAGGCTACGTTTGAAGTTTGAGCTGGCAAGACAAGCAAAGCAGCCCCACTCTCTGTGCCTCTGTGTGAGCAGTGCCATGGGCAGATGAGGCTGAGCAACAGCTTTCCAGGCTAGCTCTTTCTGGCTGCGAGCAATCAGCAGACGTTTGAAATTTCGGAGCAGGGCTTCCGGAGATAGCCGGTACGGACACCAAAAGCTGTGTTTGAAGTTTGAGGTGGCAACACAAGAAAGCAGCCCCAGTCTCTGTGCCTCTATGTGAGCAGTGCCATGGGCAGATGAGCCTGAGCAATAGCCTTCTTGGCTAGCTCCTTCTGCCTGCGAGCTATATGCAGACGTCCGCATTTTGTGAACAGGGCTGCCGGAGAACCCGGACACGGACTCTCAAAGCTACGTTTGAAGTTTGAGGTGGCAAGGCAAGCAAGGAGCCCCACTCTCTGTGCCTCTGTGCGAGCAGTGCCATGGGCACATGAGGCTGAGAAACAGCTTTCCATGTTAGCTCTTTCTGGCTGCGAGCAATCTGCAGACGTTCGCATTTTGGGAGAAGGGCTGCCGGAGGCGCCTGGCAAGGACCACCCCAGGCTACTTTGGAAGTTTGAGTTGGCAAGATAAGCAAGCAGCCCCAGTCTCTGTGCCTCTGTTCGAGCAGTGCCATGGGCAGATGAGCCTGAGCAATAGCCTTCTTGGCTAGCTCCTTCTGCCTGCGAGCTATCTGCAGACGTCCACATTTTGTGAACAGGGCTGCCGGAGAACCCGGACACGGACTCTCAAAGCTACGTTTGAAGTTTGAGGTGGCAAGACAAGCAAGCAGCCCCACTCTCTATGCCTTTATGCGACCACTGCCATGGGCAGATGAGCCTGAGCAACAGCTTTCCATGTTAGCTCTTCTGGCTGCGAGCTATCTGCAGACGTTCGCTTTTTCGGAGCAGGGCTGCCGGACACGCCCGGCACGGACTGCCAAAAGCTGTGTTTGAAGTTTGCGGTGGCAACACAAGAAAGCAGCCCCAGTCTCTGTGCCTCTGTGTGAGCAGTGCCATGGGTATATGAGGCTGAGCAACAGCTTTCCAGGCTGTCCCCTTTTGGCTCAGAGCTTTCTGCAGACGTTCGCATTTTCGTAGAAGGGCTGACGTATGAGCCATGCACATACTACCAAATCTACGTTTGAAGTTTGAGGTGACAAGACAAGCAAGCAGCCCCAGTCTCTGTGCCTCTGTGCGAGCAGTGCCATGGGCACATGAGGCTGAGAAACAGCTTTCCATGTTAGCTCTTTCTGGCTGCGGGCAATCTGCAGACGTTCGCATTTTGGGAGAAGGGCTGCTGAAGGCGCCTGGCAAGGACCACCCCAGGCTACTTTGGAAGTTTGAGTTGGCAAGATAAGCAAGCAGCCCCAGTCTCTGTGCCTCTGTTCGAGCAGTGCCATGGGCAGATGAGCCTGAGAAACAGCTTTCCAGCCTAGCCCTTTCTGGCTGCAAGCTATCTGTAGACGTTCGCATTTTGGGAAAACGGTTGCCAGAGAAGCCCGCACGGAGCTCCTCATTCCCAGGCTACGTTTGAAGTTTGAGGTGGCAAGACAAGCAAGCAGCCCCAGTCTCTGTGCCTCTGTCTGAGCAGTGCCATTGGAAGATGAGGCTGAGGAACAGCTTTCCAGGCTGTCCCCTTTGGGCTGAAACCTATCTGCAGACGTTCGCATTTTCGGAGCAGGGCTGCCGACTGCTCCTGGCACGGACCTCCCCATTCCAAGGCTAAGTTTGAAGTTTGAGGTGGCAAGACAAGCAAGCAGCCCCACTCTCTGTGCCTCTGTGCGAGCAGTGCCATGGGCAAATGAGGCTGAGCATCAGCTTTCCAGGCTAGCTCCTTCTTCCTGCGAGCCATCTGCAGACGTTCGCATTTTGTGAACAGGGCTCCCAGAGAAGCCAGGCACGTAATCCCAAAGCTACGTTTGAAATTTGAGGTGGCAAGACAAGTAAGAATCACCAGTCTCTGTGCCTCTGTGCGAGCAGTGCCATGGGCAGATGAGGCTGAGCATCAGCTTTCCAGGCTAGCTCTTTCGCCCTGCGAGGTATCTGCAGACGTTCGAATTTTCGGAGAAGGGTTTGCTGGAGAAGCCCGGCACTGACTCCCAAAATTGCGTTGGAAGTTTGAGGTGGCAAGACAAGCAAGCAGCCCCAGTCTCTGTGCCTCTGTGCGAGAAGTGCCATGGGCAGATGAGGCTGAGCAACAGTTTTCCAGGCTGTCCACTTTTCGATGAGACCTATCTGCAGACGTTCGCATTTTCGTAGCAGGGCTGCCGGACACGTCCGGCACGGACCTGCCCATTCCCAGGCTACGTTTGAAGTTTGAGCTGGCAAGACAAGCAAAGCAGCCCCACTCTCTGTGCCTCTGTGTGAGCAGTGCCATGGGCAGATGAGGCTGAGCAACAGCTTTCCTGGCTAGCTCTTTCTGGCTGCGAGCAATCAGCAGACGTTTGAAATTTCGGAGCAGGGCTTCCGGAGATAGCCGGTACGGACACCAAAAGCTGTGTTTGAAGTTTGAGGTGGCAACACAAGAAAGCAGCCCCAGTCTCTGTGCCTCTATGTGAGCAGTGCCATGGGCAGATGAGCCTGAGCAATAGCCTTCTTGGCTAGCTCCTTCTGCCTGCGAGCTATATGCAGACGTCCGCATTTTGTGAACAGGGCTGCCGGAGAACCCGGACACGGACTCTCAAAGCTACGTTTGAAGTTTGAGGTGGCAAGGCAAGCAAGGAGCCCCACTCTCTGTGCCTCTGTGCGAGCAGTGCCATGGGCAGATGAGGCTGAGCAACAGCTTTCCAAGCTATTCCCTTTTCGCTGAGAGCTACTTGCAGACGTTCGCATTTTTGGAGCAGGGCTGCCGGACACGCCCGGCACGGACTCCCAAAACTACGTTTGAAGTTTGATGTGGCAAGACAAGCAAGCAGCCCCACTCTCTGTGCCTCTGTGTGAGCAGTGCCATGGGCAGATGAGGCTGAGCAACAGCTTTCCAGGCTGTCCCCTTTTGGCTCAGATCTATCCGCAGACATTCGCATTTTCGTAGCAGGGCTGACGTATGAGCCATGCACATACTCCCAAAGCTACGTTTGAAGTTTGAGGTGACAAGACAAGCAAGCAGCCCCAGTCCCTCTGCCTCTGTGCGAGCAGTGCCATGGTCAGATGAGGCTGAGAAACAGCTTTCCATGTTAGCTCTTTCTGGCTGCGAGCAATTTGCAGACGTTCGCATTTTGGGAGAAGGGCTGCCGGAGGCGCCTGGCAAGGACCAACCCAGGCTACGTTTGAAGTTTGAGGTGGCAAGATGAGCAAGCAGCCTCAGTCTCTGTGCCTCTGTTCGAGCAGTGCCATGGGCAGATGAGGCTGAGCAACAGCCTTCCAGGCTAGCTCTTTCTCCCTGCGATGTATCTGCAATCATACGAATTTTCGGAGAAGGGCTGCTGGAGAAGCCTGGCACTGACTCCCAAGGTTGCGTTGGAAGTTTCAGGTGGCAAGACAAGCAAGCAGCCCCACTCTCTGTGCCTCTGTACGAACAGGGCCATGGGCAGATGAGCCTGAGTAACAGCTTTCCAGCCTAGCTCTTTCTGCCTGCGAGCTATCTCTAGACGTTCGCATTTTGTGAACAGGGCTGCTGGAGAAGCCCGGCACGGACTCCCAAAGCTGTGTTTGAAGTTTGAGGTGGCAAGATGAGCAAGCAGCCCGAGTCTCTGTGCCTCTGTGTGAGCAGTGCCATGGGCAGATGAAGCTGAGCAATAGCCTTCCTTGCTAGATCCTTCTGTCTGCGAGCTATCTGCATACGTCCGCATTTTCAGAGAAAGGCTGCCGGAGAAGCCCGCCTCTTACTCCCAAAGATGCGCTGGAAGTTTTGGGTGGCAAGACAAGCAAGCAGCCCCAGTCTCTGTGCCTCTATGCGAGCAGTGCCATTGCAAGATGAGGCTGAGCAACAGCTTTCCAGACTTTCCCCTTTGGGCTGAGACCTATCTGCAGACGTTCGCATTTTCGTAGCTGGGTTGCCAGCTGCTCTGGAGCAGACCTCCGCATTCCCAGGCTACGTTTGAAGTTTGAGGTGGCAAGAGAAGAAAGCAGCCCCAGTCTCTGTGCCTCTGTTCGAGCAGTGCCATGGGCAGATGAGGCTGAGCCATAGCCTTCCTGGCTAGATCCTTCTGTCTGCGAGCTATCTGCAGACGTTCGCATTTTGTGAACAGGGCTGCCGTAAAAGCCAGGCACGGACTCTCAAAGCTACGTTTGAAGTTTGAGGTGACAAGACAAGCAAGCAGCCCCAGTCTCTGTGCCTCTGTGCGAGCAGTGCCATGGGCAGATGAGGTTGAGAAACAGCTTTCCAGGCTGTCCTCTTTTGGCAGAGACCTATCTGCAGACGTTCGAATTTTCAGAGCAGGGCTGCCGGACACGCCAGGCACGGACCTCCCCATTCCCAGGCTACGTTTGCAGTTTGAGGTGGCAAGACAAGCAAGCAGCCCCAGTCTCTGTGCCTCTGTGCGAGCTGTGCCATGGGCAGATGAAGCTGAGCAATAGCCTTCCTCGCTGGCTCCTTCTGCCTGCGAGCTATCTGCAGACGTTCGCATTTTGTGAACAGGGCTCCCAGAGAAGCCAGGCACGGACTCTCAAAGCTACTTTTGAAGTTTGAGGTGGCGACAAGCAAGCAGCCCTAGTCTCTCTGCCTCTGTGCGAGCAGTGCCATGGGCAGATGAGGCTGAGCATCAGCTTTCCAGGCTATACCCTTTTGGCTGAGACCTATCTGCAGACCTTCGCATTTTCGTTGCAGGGCTGCCGGACACGCCAGGCACGGACATACCCATTCCCAGGCTACGTTTGAAGTTTGAGGTTGCAAGACAAGCAAGCAGCCCCACTCTCTGTGCCTCTGTGCGAGCAGTGCCATGGGCAAATGAGCCTGAGAAACAGCTTTCCAGGCTAGCTCTTTCTGCCAGCGAGGTATCTGCAGACGTTCGCATTTTCAGAGAAAGGCTGCCGGAGAAGCCCGGCACTTACTCCCAAAGCTGCGTTGGAAGTTTGGGGTGGCAAGACAAGCAAGCAGCCCCAGTCTCTGTGCCTCTGTCTGAGCAGTGCCATTGGAAGAAGAGTCTGAGCAACAGCTTTCCAGGCTGTCCCCTTTGGGCTGAGACCTATCTGCAGACGTTCGCATTTTCGGAGCAGGGCTGCCGACTGCTCCTGGCACGGACCTCCCCATTCCAAGGCTAAGTTTGAAGTTTGAGGTGGCAAGACAAGCAAGACTCTCTGTGCCTCTGTGCGAGCAGTGCCATGGGCAGATGAGCCTGAGCAACAGCTTTCCAGGCTAGCTCTTTCTTCCTGCGAGCTATCTGCAGACGTTCGCATTTTGTGAACAGGGCTCCCAGAGAAGCCAGGCACGAACTCCCAAAGCTACGTTTGAAATTTGAGGTGGCAAGACAATTAAGAAGCACCAGTCTCTGTGCCTCTGTGCGAGCAGGGCCATGGGCAGATGAGGCTTAGCGAAGCCTTCCTGGCTGGCTTCTTCTGCCTGCAAGCTATCTGCAGTCGTTCCAGTTTTGGGAACAGGGCTGCCGGAGAAGACCGGCATGGACCCCCAAAGCTGTGTTAGAAGTTTGAGGTGGCAAGACAAGCAAGCAGCCCCAGTCTCTGTGCCTCTGTGCGAGCAGTGCCATGGGCAGATGAGGCTGAGCAAGAGCTTTCCTGGCTAGCTCTTTCTGGCTGCGAGCAATCAGCAGAAGTTTGAAAATTCGGAGCAGGGCTGCCGGAGATAGCCGGTACGGACACCGAAAGCTGTGTTTGAAGTTTGAGGTGGCAACACAAGAAAGCAGCCCCAGTCTCCGTGCCTCTGTGCAAGCATTGCCATGGGCAGATGAGACTGAGAAACAGCTTTCCATGTTAGCTCATTCTGGCTGCGAGTTATCTGCAGTCATTTACGTTTTGGGAACAGGGCTGCCGGAGAAGCCCGGCACGGACTCCCAAAGATGTGTTTGAAGTTTCAGGTGGCAAGACAAGCAAGCAGCCCCAGTCTCCGTGCCTCTGTGCGAGCAGTGCCATGGGCAGATGAGCCTGAGCAACAGCTTTCCAGGCTAGCTCTTTCTGCCTGCGAGGTATCTGCAGACGTTCGCATTTTCAGAGAAAGGCTGCCGGAGAAGCCCGGCACTTACTCCCAAAGCTGCGTTGGAAGTTTGGGGTGGCAAGACAAGCAAGCAGCCCCAGTCTCTGTGCCTCTGTCTGAGCAGTGCCATTGGAAGATGAGGCTGAGCAACAGCTTTCCAGGCTGTCCCCTTTGGGCTGAGACCTATCTGCAGACGTTCGCATTTTCGGAGCAGGGCTGCCGACTGCTCCTGGCACGGACCTCCCCATTCCAAGGCTAACTTTGAAGTTTGAGGTGGCAAGACAAGCAAGCAGCCCCACTCTCTGTGCCTCTGTGCGAGCAGTGCCATGGGCACATGAGGCTGAGAAACAGCTTTCCATGTTAGCTCTTTCTGGCTGCGAGCAATCTGCAGACGTTCGCATTTTGGGAGAAGGGCTGCCGGAGGCGCCTGGCAAGGACCAACCCAGGCTACGTTTGAAGTTTGAGGTGGCAAGATGAGCAAGCAGCCTCAGTCTCTGTGCCTCTGTTCGAGCAGTGCCATGGGCAGATGAGGCTGAGCAACAGCCTTCCAGGCTAGCTCTTTCTCCCTGCGATGTATCTGCAATCATACGAATTTTCGGAGAAGGGCTGCTGGAGAAGCCTGGCACTGACTCCCAAGGTTGCGTTGGAAGTTTCAGGTGGCAAGACAAGCAAGCAGCCCCACTCTCTGTGCCTCTGTACGAACAGGGCCATGGGCAGATGAGCCTGAGTAACAGCTTTCCAGCCTAGCTCTTTCTGCCTGCGAGCTATCTCTAGACGTTCGCATTTTGTGAACAGGGCTGCTGGAGAAGCCCGGCACGGACTCCCAAAGATGTGTTTGAAGTTTGAGGTGGCAAGATGAGCAAGCAGCCCGAGTCTCTGTGCCTCTGTGTGAGCAGTGCCATGGGCAGATGAAGCTGAGCAATAGCCTTCCTTGCTAGATCCTTCTGTCTGCGAGCTATCTGCATACGTCCGCATTTTCAGAGAAAGGCTGCCGGAGAAGCCCGCCTCTTACTCCCAAAGATGCGCTGGAAGTTTTGGGTGGCAAGACAAGCAAGCAGCCCCAGTCTCTGTGCCTCTATGCGAGCAGTGCCATTGCAAGATGAGGCTGAGCAACAGCTTTCCAGACTTTCCCCTTTGGGCTGAGACCTATCTGCAGACGTTCGCATTTTCGTAGCTGGGTTGCCAGCTGCTCTGGAGCAGACCTCCGCATTCCCAGGCTACGTTTGAAGTTTGAGGTGGCAAGAGAAGAAAGCAGCCCCAGTCTCTGTGCCTCTGTTCGAGCAGTGCCATGGGCAGATGAGGCTGAGCCATAGCCTTCCTGGCTAGATCCTTCTGTCTGCGAGCTATCTGCAGACGTTCGCATTTTGTGAACAGGGCTGCCGTAAAAGCCAGGCACGGACTCTCAAAGCTACGTTTGAAGTTTGAGGTGACAAGACAAGCAAGCAGCCCCAGTCTCTGTGCCTCTGTGCGAGCAGTGCCATGGGCAGATGAGGTTGAGAAACAGCTTTCCAGGCTGTCCTCTTTTGGCAGAGACCTATCTGCAGACGTTCGAATTTTCAGAGCAGGGCTGCCGGACACGCCAGGCACGGACCTCCCCATTCCCAGGCTACGTTTGCAGTTTGAGGTGGCAAGACAAGCAAGCAGCCCCAGTCTCTGTGCCTCTGTGCGAGCTGTGCCATGGGCAGATGAAGCTGAGCAATAGCCTTCCTCGCTGGCTCCTTCTGCCTGCGAGCTATCTGCAGACGTTCGCATTTTGTGAACAGGGCTCCCAGAGAAGCCAGGCACGGACTCTCAAAGCTACTTTTGAAGTTTGAGGTGGCGACAAGCAAGCAGCCCTAGTCTCTCTGCCTCTGTGCGAGCAGTGCCATGGGCAGATGAGGCTGAGCATCAGCTTTCCAGGCTATACCCTTTTGGCTGAGACCTATCTGCAGACCTTCGCATTTTCGTTGCAGGGCTGCCGGACACGCCAGGCACGGACATACCCATTCCCAGGCTACGTTTGAAGTTTGAGGTTGCAAGACAAGCAAGCAGCCCCACTCTCTGTGCCTCTGTGCGAGCAGTGCCATGGGCAAATGAGCCTGAGCAACAGCTTTCCAGGCTAGCTCTTTCTGCCAGCGAGGTATCTGCAGACGTTCGCATTTTCAGAGAAAGGCTGCCGGAGAAGCCCGGCACTTACTCCCAAAGCTGCGTTGGAAGTTTGGGGTGGCAAGACAAGCAAGCAGCCCCAGTCTCTGTGCCTCTGTCTGAGCAGTGCCATTGGAAGAAGAGTCTGAGCAACAGCTTTCCAGGCTGTCCCCTTTGGGCTGAGACCTATCTGCAGACGTTCGCATTTTCGGAGCAGGGCTGCCGACTGCTCCTGGCACGGACCTCCCCATTCCAAGGCTAAGTTTGAAGTTTGAGGTGGCAAGACAAGCAAGACTCTCTGTGCCTCTGTGCGAGCAGTGCCATGGGCAAATGAGGCTGAGCATCAGCTTTCCAGGCTAGCTCCTTCTTCCTGCGAGCTATCTGCAGACGTTCGCATTTTGTGAACAGGGCTCCCAGAGAAGCCAGGCACGAACTCCCAAAGCTACGTTTGAAATTTGAGGTGGCAAGACAATTAAGAAGCACCAGTCTCTGTGCCTCTGTGCGAGCAGGGCCATGGGCAGATGAGGCTTAGCGAAGCCTTCCTGGCTGGCTTCTTCTGCCTGCAAGCTATCTGCAGTCGTTCCAGTTTTGGGAACAGGGCTGCCGGAGAAGACCGGCATGGACCCCCAAAGCTGTGTTAGAAGTTTGAGGTGGCAAGACAAGCAAGCAGCCCCAGTCTCTGTGCCTCTGTGCGAGCAGTGCCATGGGCAGATGAGGCTGAGCAAGAGCTTTCCTGGCTAGCTCTTTCTGGCTGCGAGCAATCAGCAGAAGTTTGAAAATTCGGAGCAGGGCTGCCGGAGATAGCCGGTACGGACACCGAAAGCTGTGTTTGAAGTTTGAGGTGGCAACACAAGAAAGCAGCCCCAGTCTCCGTGCCTCTGTGCAAGCATTGCCATGGGCAGATGAGACTGAGAAACAGCTTTCCATGTTAGCTCATTCTGGCTGCGAGTTATCTGCAGTCATTTACGTTTTAGGAACAGGTCTGCCGGAGAAGCCCGGCACGGACTCCCAAAGATGTGTTTGAAGTTTCAGGTGGCAAGACAAGCAAGCAGCCCCAGTCTCCGTGCCTCTGTGCGAGCAGTGCCATGGGCAGATGAGCCTGAGCAACAGCTTTCCAGGCTAGCTCTTTCTGCCTGCGAGGTATCTGCAGACGTTCGCATTTTCAGAGAAAGGCTGCCGGAGAAGCCCGGCACTTACTCCCAAAGCTGCGTTGGAAGTTTGGGGTGGCAAGACAAGCAAGCAGCCCCAGTCTCTGTGCCTCTGTCTGAGCAGTGCCATTGGAAGATGAGGCTGAGCAACAGCTTTCCAGGCTGTCCCCTTTGGGCTGAGACCTATCTGCAGACGTTCGCATTTTCGGAGCAGGGCTGCCGACTGCTCCTGGCACGGACCTCCCCATTCCAAGGCTAACTTTGAAGTTTGAGGTGGCAAGACAAGCAAGCAGCCCCACTCTCTGTGCCTCTGTGCGAGCAGTGCCATGGGCAAATGAGGCTGAGCATCAGCTTTCCTGGCTAGCTCTTTCTCCCTGCGAGGTATCTGCAGACGTTCGAATTTTCGGAGAAGGGTTTGCCGGAGAAGCCCGGCACTGACTCCCAAAATTGCGTTGGAAGTTTGAGGTGGCAAGACAAGCAAGCAGCCCCAGTCTCTGTGCCTCTGTGCGAGCAGTGCCATGGGCAGATGAGGCTGAGCAACAGCTTTCCAGGCTGTCCCCTTTTCGATGAGACCTATCTCTAGACGTTCGCATTTTCGTAGCAGGGCTGCCGGACACGTCCGGCACGGACCTGCCCATTCCCAGGCTACGTTTGAAGTTTGAGCTGGCAAGACAAGCAAGCAGCCCCACTCTCTGTGCCTCTGTGTGAGCAGTGCCATGGGCAGATGAGGCTGAGCAACAGCTTTCCTGGCTAGCTCTTTCTGGCTGCGAGCAATCAGCAGACGTTTGAAATTTCGGAGCAGGGCTTCCGGAGATAGCCGGTACGGACACCAAAAGCTGTGTTTGAAGTTTGAGGTGGCAACACAAGAAAGCAGCCCCAGTCTCTGTGCCTCTATGTGAGCAGTGCCATGGGCAGATGAGCCTGAGCAATAGCCTTCTTGGCTAGCTCCTTCTGCCTGCGAGCTATCTGCAGACGTCCGCATTTTGTGAACAGGGCTGCCGGAGAACCCGGACACGGAATCTCAAAGCTACGTTTGAATTTTGAGGTGGCAAGGCAAGCGAGGAGCCCCACTCTCTGTGCCTCTGTGCGAGCAGTGCCATGGGCAGATGAGGCTGAGCAACAGCTTTCCAAGCTATTCCCTTTTTGCTGAGAGCTACTTGCAGACGTTCGCATTTTCGGAGCAGGGCTGCCGGACACGCCCGGCACGGACTCCCAAAACTACGTTTGAAGTTTGATGTGGCAAGACAAGCATGCAGCCCCACTCTCTGTGCCTCTGTGTGAGCAGTGCCATGGGCCGATGAGGCTGAGCAACAGCTTTCCAGACTAGCTCTTTCTGCCTGCGAGCTATCTGCAGATGTTCGCATTTTCGGAGAAGGGCTGCCGGAGAAGGCCGGCACGGACTACCTCATTCCCAGGTTACGTTTGAAGTTTGAGGTGGCAAGACAAGAAAGCAGCCCCAGTCTCTGTGCCTCTGTGTGAGCAGTGCCATGAGCAGATGAGCCTGAGCAACAGCTTTTCTGGGTAGCTCTTTCTGGCTGCAAGCAATCTGCAGACCTTTGCAATTTCGGAGCAGGGCTGCCGGAGACAGCCGGCACGAACACCCAAAGCTGCCTTTGAAGTTTGAGATAACAAAAAGAACCAAGAAACCCCAGTCTCTATGCCTCTGTGCGAGCAGTGCCATGGGCAGATGAGGCTGAGCAACAGCTTTCCATGTTAGCTCTTTCTGCCTGCGAGCTATCTGCAGTAGTTCGCATTTTGGGAGAATGGCTGCCGGAGAAGCCCGGCACGGGTCTCCCCATTCCCAGGCTACGTTTGAAGTTTGAGGTGGCAAGACAAGCAAGCAGCCCCAGTCTCTGTGCCTCTGTGCGAGCAGTGCCATGGGCAGATGAGGCTGAGCAACAGCTTTCCAGGCTGTCCCCTTTTCGATGAGACCTATCTGCAGACGTTCGCATTTTCGTAGCAGGGCTGCCGGACACGTCCGGCACGGACCTGCCCATTCCCAGGCTACGTTTGAAGTTTGAGCTGGCAAGACAAGCAAGCAGCCCCACTCTCTGTGCCTCTGTGTGAGCAGTGCCATGGGCAGATGAGGCTGAGCAACAGCTTTCCTGGCTAGCTCTTTCTGGCTGCGAGCAATCAGCAGACGTTTGAGATTTCTGAGCAGGGCTTCCGGAGATAGCCGGTACGGACACCAAAAGCTGTGTTTGCAGTTTGCGGTGGCAACACAAGAAAGCAGCACCAGTCTCTGTGCCTCTATGTGAGCTGTGCCATGGGCAGATGAGCCTGAGCAATAGCCTTCTTGGCTAGCTCCTTCTGCCTGCGAGCTATATGCAGACGTCCGCATTTTGTGAACAGGGCTGCCGGAGAACCCGGACACGGACTCTCAAAGCTACGTTTGAAGTTTGAGGTGGCAAGGCAAGCAAGGAGCCACACTCTCTGTGCCTCTGTGCGAGCAGTGCCATGGGCAGATGAGGCTGAGCAACAGCTTTCCAAGCTATTCCCTTTTTGCTGAGAGCTACTTGCAGACGTTCGCATTTTTGGAGCAGGGCTGCCGGACACGCCCGGCACGGACTCCCAAAACTACGTTTGAAGTTTGATGTGGCAAGACAAGCAAGCAGCCCCACTCTCTGTGCCTCTGTGCGAGCAGTGCCATGGGCAAATGAGGCTGTGGATCAGCTTTCCTGGCTAGCTCTTTCTCCCTGCGATGTATCTGCCGACTATCGAATTTTCGGAGATGGCTTTGCAGGAGAAGCCAGGCACTGACTCCCAAAATTGCGTTGGAAGTTTGAGGTGGCAAGACAAGCAAGCAGCCCCACTCTCTGTGCCTCTGTGTGAGCAGTGCCATGGGCAGATGAGGATGAGCAACGGCTTTCCAGGCTGTCCCCTTTTGGATGAGACCTCTCTGCAGACGTTCGCATTTTCGTAGCAGGGCTGCCGGACACGCCCGGCATGGAGCTCCCCATTCCCAAGCTACGTTTGCAGTTTGAGGTGGCAAGACAAGCAAGCAGCCCCAGTCTCTGTGCCTCTGTGCGAGCAGTGCCATGGGCAGATGAGGCTGTGGATCAGCTTTCCAGGCTAGCTCTTTCTCCCTGTGATGTATCTGCCAACTATCGAATTTTCGGAGATGGCTTTGCAGGAGAAGCCAGGCACTGACTCCCAAAATTGCATTGGAAGTTTGAGGTGGCAAGACAAGCAAGCAGCCCCAGTCTCTGTGCCTCTGTGCGAGCTGTGCCATGGGCAGATGAAGCTGAGCAATAGCCTTCCTCGCTGGCTACTTCTGCCTGCGAGCTATCTGCAGTCGTTCGCGTTTTGGGAGAAGGGCTGCCGGAGAAGCCCGGCACGGACTACCTAACTTGTGTTTGAAGTTTGAGGTGGCAAGACAAGCAAGCAGCCCTAGTCTCTCTGCCTCTGTGCGAGCAGTGCCATGGGCAGATGAGGCTGAGCATCAGCTTTCCAGGCTATACCCTTTTGGCTGCGAGCTATCTGCAGACGTTAGCATTTTCGTAGCAGGGCTGCCGGACACGCCAGGCACGGACCTCCCCATTCCCAGGCTACGTTTGAAGTTTGAGGTGGCAAGACAAGCGAGCAGCAACAGTCTCTGTGCCTCTGTGCGAGCAGTGCCATGGGCAAATGAGGCTGAGCACCAGCTTTCCAGGCTAGCTCTTTCTTCCTGCGAGCTATCTGCAGACGTTCGCATTTTGTGAACAGGGCTCCCAGAGAAGCCAGGCACGGACTCCCAAAGCTACGTTTGAAATTTGAGGTGGCAAGACAATTAAGAAGCACCAGTCTCTGTGCCTCTGTGCGAGCAGGGCCATGGGCAGATGAGGCTTAGCGAAGCCTTCCTGGCTGGCTTCCTCTGCCTGCGAGCTATCTGCAGTCGTTCAAGTTTTGGGAACAGGGCTGCCAGAGAAGACCGGCATGGACCCCCAAAGCTGTGTTAGAAGTTTGAGGTGGCAACACAAGAAAGCAGCCCCAGTCTCCGTGCCTCTGTGCGAGCATTGCCATGGGCAGATGAGACTGAGAAACAGCTTTCCATGTTAGCTCATTCTGGCTGCGAGTTATCTGCAGTCATTTACGTTTTGGGAACAGGGCTGCCGGAGAAGCCCGGCACGGACTCCCAAAGATGTGTTTGAAGTTTGGGGTGGCAAGACAAGCAAGCAGCCCCAGTCTCTGTGCCTCTGTGTGAGCAGTGCCATTGGAAGATGAGGCTGAGCAACAGCTTTCCAGGCTGTCCCCTTTGGGCTGAGACCTATCTGCAGACGTTCGCATTTTCGGAGCAGGGCTGCCGACTGCTCCTGGCACGGACCTCCCCATTCCAAGGCTAAGTTTGAAGTTTGAGGTGGCAAGACAAGCAAGCAGCCCCACTCTCTGTGCCTCTGTGCGAGCAGTGCCATGGGCAAATGAGGCTGAGCATCAGCTTTCCTGGCTAGCTCTTTCTCCCTGCGAGGTATCTGCAGACGTTCGAATTTTCGGAGAAGGGTTTGCCGGAGAAGCCCGGCACTGACTCCCAAAATTGCGTTGGAAGTTTGAGGTGGCAAGACAAGCAAGCAGCCCCAGCCTCTGTGCCTCTGTGCGAGCAGTGCCATGGGCAGATGAGGCTGAGCAACAGCTTTCCAGGCTGTCCCCTTTTCGATGAGACCTATCTCTAGACGTTCGCATTTTCGTAGCAGGGCTGCCGGACACGTCCGGCACGGACCTGCCCATTCCCAGGCTACGTTTGAAGTTTGAGCTGGCAAGACAAGCAAAGCAGCCCCAGTCTCTGTGCCTCTGTGTGAGCAGTGCCATGGGCAGATGAGCCTGAGCAATAGCCTTCTTGGCTAGCTCCTTCTGCCTGCGAGCTATATGCAGACGTCCGCATTTTGTGAACAGGGCTGCCGGAGAACCCGGACACGGACTCTCAAAGCTACGTTTGAAGTTTGAGGTGGCAAGGCAAGCAAGGAGCCCCACTCTCTGTGCCTCTGTGCAAGCAGTGCCATGGGCAGATGAGGCTGAGCAACAGCTTTCCAAGCTATTCCCTTTTTGCTGAGAGCTACTTGCAGACGTTCGCATTTTCGGAGCAGGGCTGCCGGACACGCCCGGCACGGACTCCCAAAACTACGTTTCAAGTTTGATGTGGCAAGACAAGCAAGCAGCCCCACTCTCTGTGCCTCTGTGTGAGCAGTGCCATGGGCAGATGAGGCTGAGCAACAGCTTTCCAGGCTGTCCCCTTTTGGCTCAGATCTATCCGCAGACATTCGCATTTTCGTAGCAGGGCTGACGTATGAGCCATGCACATACTCCCAAAGCTACGTTTGAAGTTTGAGGTGACAAGACAAGCAAGCAGCCCCAGTCTCTGTGTCTCTGTGCGAGCAGTGCCATGGGCACATGAGGCTGAGAAACAGCTTTCCATGTTAGCTCTTTCTGGCTGCGAGCAATCTGCAGACGTTCGCATTTTGGGAGAAGGGCTGCCGGAGGCGCCTGGCAAGGACCACCCCAGGCTACTTTGGAAGTTTGAGTTGGCAAGATAAGCAAGCAGCCCCAGTCTCTGTGCCTCTGTTCGAGCAGTGCCATGGGCAGATGAGCCTGAGAAACAGCTTTCCAGCCTAGCCCTTTCTGGCTGCAAGCTATCTGTAGACGTTCGCATTTTGGGAAAACGGCTGCCAGAGAAGCCCGCACGGAGCTCCTCATTCCCAGGCTACGTTTGAAGTTTGAGGTGGCAAGACAAGCAAGCAGCCCCAGTCTCTGTGCCTCTGTGTGAGCAGTGCCATGGGCAGATGAGGCTGAGCAACAGCTTTTCTGGCTAGCTCTTTCTGGCTGCAAGCAATCTGCAGACTTTTGCAATTTCGGAGCAGGGCTGCGGAGACAGCCGTCACGAACACCCAAAGCTACGTTTGAAGTTTGAGGTGGCAAGACAAGCAAGCAGCCCCAGTCTCCGTGCCTCGGTGCGAGCATTGCCATGGGCAGATGAGACTGAGAAACAGCTTTCCATGTTAGCTCATTCTGGCTGCGAGTTATCTGCAGTCATTTACGTTTTGGGAACAGGGCTGCCGGAGAAGCCCGGCACGGACTCCCAAAGATGTGTTTGAAGTTTCAGGTGGCAAGACAAGCAAGCAGCCCCAGTCTCCGTGCCTCTGTGCGAGCAGTGCTATGGGCAGATGAGCCTGAGCAACAGCTTTCCAGGCTAGCTCTTACTGCCTGCGAGGTATCTGCAGAGGTTCGCATTTTCAGAGAAAGGCTGCCGGAGAAGCCCGGCACTTACTCCCAAAGCTGCGTTGGAAGTTTGGGGTGGCAAGACAAGCAAGCAGCCCCAGTCTCTGTGCCTCTGTCTGAGCAGTGCCATTGGAAGATGAGGCTGAGCAACAGCTTTCCAGGCTGTCCCCTTTGGGCTGAGACCTATCTGCAGACGTTCGCATTTTCGGAGCAGGGCTGCCGACTGCTCCTGGCACGGACCTCCCCATTCCAAGGCTAAGTTTGAAGTTTGAGGTGGCAAGACAAGCAAGCAGCCCCACTCTCTGTGCCTCTGTGCGAGCAGTGCCATGGGCAGATGAGCCTGAGCAACAGCTTTCCAGGCTAGCTCTTTCTGCCTGCGGGGTATCTGCAGACGTTCGCATTTTCAGAGAAAGGCTGCCGGAGAAGCCCGGCACTTACTCCCAAAGCTACGTTGGAAGTTTGGGGTGGCAAGACAAGCAACCAGCCCCAGTCTCTGTGCCTCTGTCTGAGCAGTGCCATTGGAAGATGAGGCTGAGCAACAGCTTTCCAGGCTGTCCCCTTTTGGCTGAAACCTATCTGCAGACGTTCGCATTTTCGGAGCAGGGCTGCCGACTGCTCCTGGCACGGACGTCCCCATTCCAAGGCTAACTTTGAAGTTTGAGGTGGCAAGACAAGCAAGCAGCCCCAGTCTCTGTGCCTCTGTGCGAGCAGTGCCATGGGCAAATGAGGCTGAGCATCAGCTTTCCAGGCTAGCTCCTTCTTCCTGCGAGCTATCTGCAGACGTTTGAAATTTCGGAGCAGGGCTGCCGGAGATAGCCGGTACGGACACCGAAAGCTGTGTTTGAAGTTTGAGGTGGCAACACAAGAAAGCAGCCCCAGTCTCTGTGCCTCTATGTGAGCAGTGCCATGGGCAGATGAGCCTGAGCAATAGCCTTCTTGGCTAGCTCCTTCTGCCTGCGAGCTATCTGCAGACGTCCACATTTTGTGAACAGGGCTGCCGGAGAACCCGGACACGGACTCTCAAAGCTACGTTTGAAGTTTGAGGTGGCAAGACAAGCAAGCAGCCCCACTCTCTATGCCTTTATGCGACCACTGCCATGGGCAGATGAGCCTGAGCAACAGCTTTCCATGTTAGCTCTTCTGGCTGCGAGCTATCTGCAGACGTTCGCTTTTTCGGAGCAGGGCTGCCGGACACGCCCGGCACGGACTGCCAAAACTACGTGTGAAGTTTAAGGTGGCAAAAGAAGCAAGCAGCCCCAGTCTCTGTGCCTCTGTGTGAGCAGTGCCATGGGTATATGAGGCTGAGCAACAGCTTTCCAGGCTGTCCCCTTTTGGCTCAGAGCTTTCTGCAGACGTTCGCATTTTCGTAGAAGGGCTGACGTATGAGCCATGCACATACTACCAAATCTACGTTTGAAGTTTGAGGTGACAAGACAAGCAAGCAGCCCCAGTCTCTGTGCCTCTGTGCGAGCAGTGCCATGGGCACATGAGGCTGAGAAACAGCTTTCCATGTTAGCTCTTTCTGGCTGCGAGCAATCTGCAGACGTTCGCATTTTGGGAGAAGGGCTGCCGGAGGCGCCTGGCAAGGACCACCCCAGGCTACTTTGGAAGTTTGAGTTGGCAAGATAAGCAAGCAGCCCCAGTCTCTGTGCCTCTGTTCGAGCAGTGCCATGGGCAGATGAGCCTGAGAAACAGCTTTCCAGCCTAGCCCTTTCTGGCTGCAAGCTATCTGTAGACGTTCGCATTTTGGGAAAACGGCTGCCAGAGAAGCCCGCACGGAGCTCCTCATTCCCAGGCTACGTTTGAAGTTTGAGGTGGCAAGACAAGCAAGCAGCCCCAGTCTCTGTGCCTCTGTGTGAGCAGTGCCATGGGCAGATGAGGCTGAGCAACAGCTTTTCTGGCTAGCTCTTTCTGGCTGCAAGCAATCTGCAGACTTTTGCAATTTCGGAGCAGGGCTGCGGAGACAGCCGTCACGAACACCCAAAGCTACGTTTGAAGTTTGAGGTGGCAAGACAAGCAAGCAGCCCCAGTCTCCGTGCCTCGGTGCGAGCATTGCCATGGGCAGATGAGACTGAGAAACAGCTTTCCATGTTAGCTCATTCTGGCTGCGAGTTATCTGCAGTCATTTACGTTTTGGGAACAGGGCTGCCGGAGAAGCCCGGCACGGACTCCCAAAGATGTGTTTGAAGTTTCAGGTGGCAAGACAAGCAAGCAGCCCCAGTCTCCGTGCCTCTGTGCGAGCAGTGCTATGGGCAGATGAGCCTGAGCAACAGCTTTCCAGGCTAGCTCTTACTGCCTGCGAGGTATCTGCAGAGGTTCGCATTTTCAGAGAAAGGCTGCCGGAGAAGCCCGGCACTTACTCCCAAAGCTACGTTGGAAGTTTGGGGTGGCAAGACAAGCAAGCAGCCCCAGTCTCTGTGCCTCTGTCTGAGCAGTGCCATTGGAAGATGAGGCTGAGCAACAGCTTTCCAGGCTGTCCCCTTTGGGCTGAGACCTATCTGCAGACGTTCGCATTTTCGGAGCAGGGCTGCCGACTGCTCCTGGCACGGACCTCCCCATTCCAAGGCTAAGTTTGAAGTTTGAGGTGGCAAGACAAGCAAGCAGCCCCACTCTCTGTGCCTCTGTGCGAGCAGTGCCATGGGCAGATGAGCCTGAGCAACAGCTTTCCAGGCTAGCTCTTTCTGCCTGCGGGGTATCTGCAGACGTTCGCATTTTCAGAGAAAGGCTGCCGGAGAAGCCCGGCACTTACTCCCAAAGCTACGTTGGAAGTTTGGGGTGGCAAGACAAGCAACCAGCCCCAGTCTCTGTGCCTCTGTCTGAGCAGTGCCATTGGAAGATGAGGCTGAGCAACAGCTTTCCAGGCTGTCCCCTTTTGGCTGAAACCTATCTGCAGACGTTCGCATTTTCGGAGCAGGGCTGCCGACTGCTCCTGGCACGGACCTCCCCATTCCAAGGCTAACTTTGAAGTTTGAGGTGGCAAGACAAGCAAGCAGCCCCAGTCTCTGTGCCTCTGTGCGAGCAGTGCCATGGGCAAATGAGGCTGAGCATCAGCTTTCCAGGCTAGCTCCTTCTTCCTGCGAGCTATCTGCAGACGTTTGAAATTTCGGAGCAGGGCTGCCGGAGATAGCCGGTACGGACACCGAAAGCTGTGTTTGAAGTTTGAGGTGGCAACACAAGAAAGCAGCCCCAGTCTCTGTGCCTCTATGTGAGCAGTGCCATGGGCAGATGAGCCTGAGCAATAGCCTTCTTGGCTAGCTCCTTCTGCCTGCGAGCTATCTGCAGACGTCCACATTTTGTGAACAGGGCTGCCGGAGAACCCGGACACGGACTCTCAAAGCTACGTTTGAAGTTTGAGGTGGCAAGACAAGCAAGCAGCCCCACTCTCTATGCCTTTATGCGACCACTGCCATGGGCAGATGAGCCTGAGCAACAGCTTTCCATGTTAGCTCTTCTGGCTGCGAGCTATCTGCAGACGTTCGCTTTTTCGGAGCAGGGCTGCCGGACACGCCCGGCACGGACTGCCAAAACTACGTTTGAAGTTTAAGGTGGCAAAAGAAGCAAGCAGCCCCAGTCTCTGTGCCTCTGTGTGAGCAGTGCCATGGGTATATGAGGCTGAGCAACAGCTTTCCAGGCTGTCCCCTTTTGGCTCAGAGCTTTCTGCAGACGTTCGCATTTTCGTAGAAGGGCTGACGTATGAGCCATGCACATACTACCAAATCTACGTTTGAAGTTTGAGGTGACAAGACAAGCAAGCAGCCCCAGTCTCTGTGCCTCTGTGCGAGCAGTGCCATGGGCACATGAGGCTGAGAAACAGCTTTCCATGTTAGCTCTTTCTGGCTGCGAGCAATCTGCAGACGTTCGCATTTTGGGAGAAGGGCTGCCGGAGGCGCCTGGCAAGGACCACCCCAGGCTACTTTGGAAGTTTGAGTTGGCAAGATAAGCAAGCAGCCCCAGTCTCTGTGCCTCTGTTCGAGCAGTGCCATGGGCAGATGAGCCTGAGAAACAGCTTTCCAGCCTAGCCCTTTCTGGCTGCAAGCTATCTGTAGACGTTCGCATTTTGGGAAAACGGCTGCCAGAGAAGCCCGCACGGAGCTCCTCATTCCCAGGCTACGTTTGAAGTTTGAGGTGGCAAGACAAGCAAGCAGCCCCAGTCTCTGTGCCTCTGTGTGAGCAGTGCCATGGGCAGATGAGGCTGAGCAACAGCTTTTCTGGCTAGCTCTTTCTGGCTGCAAGCAATCTGCAGACTTTTGCAATTTCGGAGCAGGGCTGCGGAGACAGCCGTCACGAACACCCAAAGCTACGTTTGAAGTTTGAGGTGGCAAGACAAGCAAGCAGCCCCAGTCTCGGTGCCTCGGTGCGAGCATTGCCATGGGCAGATGAGACTGAGAAACAGCTTTCCATGTTAGCTCATTCTGGCTGCGAGTTATCTGCAGTCATTTACGTTTTGGGAACAGGGCTGCCGGAGAAGCCCGGCACGGACTCCCAAAGATGTGTTTGAAGTTTCAGGTGGCAAGACAAGCAAGCAGCCCCAGTCTCCGTGCCTCTGTGCGAGCAGTGCCATGGGCAGATGAGGCTGAGCAACAGCTTTCCAGGCTAGCTCTTACTGCCTGCGAGGTATCTGCAGAGTTTCGCATTTTCAGAGAAAGGCTGCCGGAGAAGCCCGGCACTTACTCCCAAAGCTGCGTTGGAAGTTTGGGGTGGCAAGACAAGCAAGCAGCCCCAGTCTCTGTGCCTCTGTGCGAGCAGTGCCATTGGAAGATGAGGCTGAGCAACAGCTTTCCAGGCTGTCCCCTTTGGGCTGAGACCTATCTGCAGACGTTCGCATTTTCGGAGCAGGGGTGCCGACTGCTCCTGGCACGGACCTCCCCATTCCAAGGCTAAGTTTGAAGTTTGAAGTGGCAAGACAAGCAAGCAGCCCCACTCTCTGTGCCTCTGTGCGAGCAGTGCCATGGGCAAATGAGGCTGAGCATCAGCTTTCCTGGCTAGCTCTTTCTCCCTGCGAGGTATCTGCAGACGTTCGAATTTTCGGAGAAGGGTTTGCCGGAGAAGCCCGGCACTGACTCCCAAAATTGCGTTGGAAGTTTGAGGTGGCAAGACAAGCAAGCAGCCCCAGTCTCTGTGCCTCTGTGCGAGCAGTGCCATGGGCAGATGAGGCTGAGCAACAGCTTTCCAGGCTGTCCCCTTTTCGATGAGACCTATCTCTAGACGTTCGCATTTTCGTAGCAGGGCTGCCGGACACGTCCGGCACGGACCTGCCCATTCCCAGGCTACGTTTGAAGTTTGAGCTGGCAAGACAAGCAAGCAGCCCCACTCTCTGTGCCTCTGTGTGAGCAGTGCCATGGGCAGATGAGGCTGAGCAACAGCTTTCCTGGCTAGCTCTTTCTGGCTGCGAGCAATCAGCAGACATTTGAATTTTCGGAGCAGGGCTTCCGGAGATAGCCAGTACGGACACCAAAAGCTGTGTTTGAAGTTTGCGGTGGCAACACAAGAAAGCAGCCCCAGTCTCTGTGCCTCTATGTGAGCAGTGCCATGGGCAGATGAGCCTGAGCAATAGCCTTCTTGGCTAGCTCCTTCTGCCTGCGAGCTATATGCAGACGTCCGCATTTTGTGAACAGGGCTGCCGGAGAACCCGGACACGGACTCTCAAAGCTACGTTTGAAGTTTGAGGTGGCAAGGCAAGCAAGGAGCCCCACTCTCTGTGCCTCTGTGCGAGCAGTGCCATGGGCAGATGAGGCTGAGCAACAGCTTTCCAAGCTATTCCCTTTTTGCTGAGAGCTACTTGCAGACGTTCGCATTTTCGGAGCAGGGCTGCCGGACACGCCCGGCACGGACTCCCAAAACTACGTTTCAAGTTTGATGTGGCAAGACAAGCAAGCAGCCCCACTCTCTGTGCCTCTGTGTGAGCAGTGGCATGGGCAGATGAGGCTGAGCAACAGCTTTCCAGGCTGTCCCCTTTTGGCTCAGATCTATCCGCAGACATTCGCATTTTCGTAGCAGGGCTGACGTATGAGCCATGCACATACTCCCAAAGCTACGTTTGAAGTTTGAGGTGACAAGACAAGCAAGCAGCCCCAGTCTCTGTGTCTCTGTGCGAGCAGTGCCATGGGCACATGAGGCTGAGAAACAGCTTTCCATGTTAGCTCTTTCTGGCTGCGAGCAATCTGCAGACGTTCGCATTTTGGGAGAAGGGCTGCCGGAGGCGCCTGGCAAGGACCACCCCAGGCTACTTTGGAAGTTTGAGTTGGCAAGATAAGCAAGCAGCCCCAGTCTCTGTGCCTCTGTTCGAGCAGTGCCATGGGCAGATGAGCCTGAGAAACAGCTTTCCAGCCTAGCCCTTTCTGGCTGCAAGCTATCTGTAGACGTTCGCATTTTGGGAAAACGGCTGCCAGAGAAGCCCGCACGGAGCTCCTCATTCCCAGGCTACGTTTGAAGTTTGAGGTGGCAAGACAAGCAAGCAGCCCCAGTCTCTGTGCCTGTGTGTGAGCAGTGCCATGGGCAGATGAGGCTGAGCAACAGCTTTTCTGGCTAGCTCTTTCTGGCTGCAAGCAATCTGCAGACTTTTGCAATTTCGGAGCAGGGCTGCGGAGACAGCCGTCACGAACACCCAAAGCTACGTTTGAAGTTTGAGGTGGCAAGACAAGCAAGCAGCCCCAGTCTCGGTGCCTCGGTGCGAGCATTGCCATGGGCAGATGAGACTGAGAAACAGCTTTCCATGTTAGCTCATTCTGGCTGCGAGTTATCTGCAGTCATTTACGTTTTGGGAACAGGGCTGCCGGAGAAGCCCGGCACGGACTCCCAAAGATGTGTTTGAAGTTTGGGGTGGCAAGACAAGCAAGCAGCCCCAGTCTCTGTGCCTCTGTGTGAGCAGTGCCATTGGAAGATGAGGCTGAGCAACAGCTTTCCAGGCTGTCCCCTTTGGGCTGAGACCTATCTGCAGACGTTCGCATTTTCGGAGCAGGGCTGCCGACTGCTCCTGGCACGGACCTCCCCATTCCAAGGCTAAGTTTGAAGTTTGAGGTGGCAAGACAAGCAAGCAGCCCCACTCTCTGTGCCTCTGTGCGAGCAGTGCCATGGGCAAATGAGGCTGAGCATCAGCTTTCCTGGCTAGCTCTTTCTCCCTGCGAGGTATCTGCAGACGTTCGAATTTTCGGAGAAGGGTTTGCCGGAGAAGCCCGGCACTGACTCCCAAAATTGCGTTGGAAGTTTGAGGTGGCAAGACAAGCAAGCAGCCCCAGTCTCTGTGCCTCTGTGCGAGCAGTGCCATGGGCAGATGAGGCTGAGCAACAGCTTTCCAGGCTGTCCCCTTTTCGATGAGACCTATCTCTAGACGTTCGCATTTTCGTAGCAGGGCTGCCGGACACGTCCGGCACGGACCTGCCCATTCCCAGGCTACGTTTGAAGTTTGAGCTGGCAAGACAAGCAAAGCAGCCCCACTCTCTGTGCCTCTGTGTGAGCAGTGCCATGGGCAGATGAGGCTGAGCAACAGCTTTCCTGGCTAGCTCTTTCTGGCTGCGAGCAATCAGCAGACGTTTGAAATTTCGGAGCAGGGCTTCCGGAGATAGCCGGTACGGACACCAAAAGCTGTGTTTGAAGTTTGCGGTGGCAACACAAGAAAGCAGCCCCAGTCTCTGTGCCTCTATGTGAGCAGTGCCATGGGCAGATGAGCCTGAGCAATAGCCTTCTTGGCTAGCTCCTTCTGCCTGCGAGCTATATGCAGACGTCCGCATTTTGTGAACAGGGCTGCCGGAGAACCCGGACACGGACTCTCAAAGCTACGTTTGAAGTTTGAGGTGGCAAGGCAAGCAAGGAGCCCCACTCTCTGTGCCTCTGTGCAAGCAGTGCCATGGGCAGATGAGGCTGAGCAACAGCTTTCCAAGCTATTCCCTTTTTGCTGAGAGCTACTTGCAGACGTTCGCATTTCGGAGCAGGGCTGCCGGACACGCCCGGCACGGACTCCCAAAACTACGTTTGAAGTTTGATGTGGCAAGACAAGCAAGCAGCCCCACTCTCTGTGCCTCTGTGTGAGCAGTGCCATGGGCAGATGAGGCTGAGCAACAGCTTTCCAGGCTGTCCCCTTTTGGCTCAGATCTATCCGCAGACATTCGCATTTTCGTAGCAGGGCTGACGTATGAGCCATGCACATACTCCCAAAGCTACGTTTGAAGTTTGAGGTGACAAGACAAGCAAGCAGCCCCAGTCTCTGTGTCTCTGTGCGAGCAGTGCCATGGGCACATGAGGCTGAGAAACAGCTTTCCATGTTAGCTCTTTCTGGCTGCGAGCAATCTGCAGACGTTCGCATTTTGGGAGAAGGGCTGCCGGAGGCGCCTGGCAAGGACCACCCCAGGCTACTTTGGAAGTTTGAGTTGGCAAGATAAGCAAGCAGCCCCAGTCTCTGTGCCTCTGTTCGAGCAGTGCCATGGGCAGATGAGCCTGAGAAACAGCTTTCCAGCCTAGCCCTTTCTGGCTGCAAGCTATCTGTAGACGTTCGCATTTTGGGAAAACGGCTGCCAGAGAAGCCCGCACGGAGCTCCTCATTCCCAGGCTACGTTTGAAGTTTGAGGTGGCAAGACAAGCAAGCAGCCCCAGTCTCTGTGCCTCTGTGTGAGCAGTGCCATGGGCAGATGAGGCTGAGCAACAGCTTTTCTGGCTAGCTCTTTCTGGCTGCAAGCAATCTGCAGACTTTTGCAATTTCGGAGCAGGGCTGCGGAGACAGCCGTCACGAACACCCAAAGCTACGTTTGAAGTTTGAGGTGGCCAGACAAGCAAGCAGCCCCAGTCTCCGTGCCTCGGTGCGAGCATTGCCATGGGCAGATGAGACTGAGAAACAGCTTTCCATGTTAGCTCATTCTGGCTGCGAGTTATCTGCAGTCATTTACGTTTTGGGAACAGGGCTGCCGGAGAAGCCCGGCACGGACTCCCAAAGATGTGTTTGAAGTTTCAGGTGGCAAGACAAGCAAGCAGCCCCAGTCTCCGTGCCTCTGTGCGAGCAGTGCTATGGGCAGATGAGCCTGAGCAACAGCTTTCCAGGCTAGCTCTTACTGCCTGCGAGGTATCTGCAGAGGTTCGCATTTTCAGAGAAAGGCTGCCGGAGAAGCCCGGCACTTACTCCCAAAGCTGCGTTGGAAGTTTGGGGTGGCAAGACAAGCAAGCAGCCCCAGTCTCTGTGCCTCTGTCTGAGCAGTGCCATTGGAAGATGAGGCTGAGCAACAGCTTTCCAGGCTGTCCCCTTTGGGCTGAGACCTATCTGCAGACGTTCGCATTTTCGGAGCAGGGCTGCCGACTGCTCCTGGCACGGACCTCCCCATTCCAAGGCTAAGTTTGAAGTTTGAGGTGGCAAGACAAGCAAGCAGCCCCACTCTCTGTGCCTCTGTGCGAGCAGTGCCATGGGCAGATGAGCCTGAGCAACAGCTTTCCAGGCTAGCTCTTTCTGCCTGCGGGGTATCTGCAGACGTTCGCATTTTCAGAGAAAGGCTGCCGGAGAAGCCCGGCACTTACTCCCAAAGCTACGTTGGAAGTTTGGGGTGGCAAGACAAGCAACCAGCCCCAGTCTCTGTGCCTCTGTCTGAGCAGTGCCATTGGAAGATGAGGCTGAGCAACAGCTTTCCAGGCTGTCCCCTTTTGGCTGAAACCTATCTGCAGACGTTCGCATTTTCGGAGCAGGGCTGCCGACTGCTCCTGGCACGGACCTCCCCATTCCAAGGCTAACTTTGAAGTTTGAGGTGGCAAGACAAGCAAGCAGCCCCAGTCTCTGTGCCTCTGTGCGAGCAGTGCCATGGGCAAATGAGGCTGAGCATCAGCTTTCCAGGCTAGCTCCTTCTTCCTGCGAGCTATCTGCAGACGTTTGAAATTTCGGAGCAGGGCTGCCGGAGATAGCCGGTACGGACACCGAAAGCTGTGTTTGAAGTTTGAGGTGGCAACACAAGAAAGCAGCCCCAGTCTCTGTGCCTCTATGTGAGCAGTGCCATGGGCAGATGAGCCTGAGCAATAGCCTTCTTGGCTAGCTCCTTCTGCCTGCGAGCTATCTGCAGACGTCCACATTTTGTGAACAGGGCTGCCGGAGAACCCGGACACGGACTCTCAAAGCTACGTTTGAAGTTTGAGGTGGCAAGACAAGCAAGCAGCCCCACTCTCTATGCCTTTATGCGACCACTGCCATGGGCAGATGAGCCTGAGCAACAGCTTTCCATGTTAGCTCTTCTGGCTGCGAGCTATCTGCAGACGTTCGCTTTTTCGGAGCAGGGCTGCCGGACACGCCCGGCACGGACTGCCAAAACTACGTGTGAAGTTTAAGGTGGCAAAAGAAGCAAGCAGCCCCAGTCTCTGTGCCTCTGTGTGAGCAGTGCCATGGGTATATGAGGCTGAGCAACAGCTTTCCAGGCTGTCCCCTTTTGGCTCAGAGCTTTCTGCAGACGTTCGCATTTTCGTAGAAGGGCTGACGTATGAGCCATGCACATACTACCAAATCTACGTTTGAAGTTTGAGGTGACAAGACAAGCAAGCAGCCCCAGTCTCTGTGCCTCTGTGCGAGCAGTGCCATGGGCACATGAGGCTGAGAAACAGCTTTCCATGTTAGCTCTTTCTGGCTGCGAGCAATCTGCAGACGTTCGCATTTTGGGAGAAGGGCTGCCGGAGGCGCCTGGCAAGGACCACCCCAGGCTACTTTGGAAGTTTGAGTTGGCAAGATAAGCAAGCAGCCCCAGTCTCTGTGCCTCTGTTCGAGCAGTGCCATGGGCAGATGAGCCTGAGAAACAGCTTTCCAGCCTAGCCCTTTCTGGCTGCAAGCTATCTGTAGACGTTCGCATTTTGGGAAAACGGCTGCCAGAGAAGCCCGCACGGAGCTCCTCATTCCCAGGCTACGTTTGAAGTTTGAGGTGGCAAGACAAGCAAGCAGCCCCAGTCTCTGTGCCTCTGTGTGAGCAGTGCCATGGGCAGATGAGGCTGAGCAACAGCTTTTCTGGCTAGCTCTTTCTGGCTGCAAGCAATCTGCAGACTTTTGCAATTTCGGAGCAGGGCTGCGGAGACAGCCGTCACGAACACCCAAAGCTACGTTTGAAGTTTGAGGTGGCAAGACAAGCAAGCAGCCCCAGTCTCCGTGCCTCGGTGCGAGCATTGCCATGGGCAGATGAGACTGAGAAACAGCTTTCCATGTTAGCTCATTCTGGCTGCGAGTTATCTGCAGTCATTTACGTTTTGGGAACAGGGCTGCCGGAGAAGCCCGGCACGGACTCCCAAAGATGTGTTTGAAGTTTCAGGTGGCAAGACAAGCAAGCAGCCCCAGTCTCCGTGCCTCTGTGCGAGCAGTGCTATGGGCAGATGAGCCTGAGCAACAGCTTTCCAGGCTAGCTCTTACTGCCTGCGAGGTATCTGCAGAGGTTCGCATTTTCAGAGAAAGGCTGCCGGAGAAGCCCGGCACTTACTCCCAAAGCTACGTTGGAAGTTTGGGGTGGCAAGACAAGCAAGCAGCCCCAGTCTCTGTGCCTCTGTCTGAGCAGTGCCATTGGAAGATGAGGCTGAGCAACAGCTTTCCAGGCTGTCCCCTTTGGGCTGAGACCTATCTGCAGACGTTCGCATTTTCGGAGCAGGGCTGCCGACTGCTCCTGGCACGGACCTCCCCATTCCAAGGCTAAGTTTGAAGTTTGAGGTGGCAAGACAAGCAAGCAGCCCCACTCTCTGTGCCTCTGTGCGAGCAGTGCCATGGGCAGATGAGCCTGAGCAACAGCTTTCCAGGCTAGCTCTTTCTGCCTGCGGGGTATCTGCAGACGTTCGCATTTTCAGAGAAAGGCTGCCGGAGAAGCCCGGCACTTACTCCCAAAGCTACGTTGGAAGTTTGGGGTGGCAAGACAAGCAACCAGCCCCAGTCTCTGTGCCTCTGTCTGAGCAGTGCCATTGGAAGATGAGGCTGAGCAACAGCTTTCCAGGCTGTCCCCTTTTGGCTGAAACCTATCTGCAGACGTTCGCATTTTCGGAGCAGGGCTGCCGACTGCTCCTGGCACGGACCTCCCCATTCCAAGGCTAACTTTGAAGTTTGAGGTGGCAAGACAAGCAAGCAGCCCCAGTCTCTGTGCCTCTGTGCGAGCAGTGCCATGGGCAAATGAGGCTGAGCATCAGCTTTCCAGGCTAGCTCCTTCTTCCTGCGAGCTATCTGCAGACGTTTGAAATTTCGGAGCAGGGCTGCCGGAGATAGCCGGTACGGACACCGAAAGCTGTGTTTGAAGTTTGAGGTGGCAACACAAGAAAGCAGCCCCAGTCTCTGTGCCTCTATGTGAGCAGTGCCATGGGCAGATGAGCCTGAGCAATAGCCTTCTTGGCTAGCTCCTTCTGCCTGCGAGCTATCTGCAGACGTCCACATTTTGTGAACAGGGCTGCCGGAGAACCCGGACACGGACTCTCAAAGCTACGTTTGAAGTTTGAGGTGGCAAGACAAGCAAGCAGCCCCACTCTCTATGCCTTTATGCGACCACTGCCATGGGCAGATGAGCCTGAGCAACAGCTTTCCATGTTAGCTCTTCTGGCTGCGAGCTATCTGCAGACGTTCGCTTTTTCGGAGCAGGGCTGCCGGACACGCCCGGCACGGACTGCCAAAACTACGTTTGAAGTTTAAGGTGGCAAAAGAAGCAAGCAGCCCCAGTCTCTGTGCCTCTGTGTGAGCAGTGCCATGGGTATATGAGGCTGAGCAACAGCTTTCCAGGCTGTCCCCTTTTGGCTCAGAGCTTTCTGCAGACGTTCGCATTTTCGTAGAAGGGCTGACGTATGAGCCATGCACATACTACCAAATCTACGTTTGAAGTTTGAGGTGACAAGACAAGCAAGCAGCCCCAGTCTCTGTGCCTCTGTGCGAGCAGTGCCATGGGCACATGAGGCTGAGAAACAGCTTTCCATGTTAGCTCTTTCTGGCTGCGAGCAATCTGCAGACGTTCGCATTTTGGGAGAAGGGCTGCCGGAGGCGCCTGGCAAGGACCACCCCAGGCTACTTTGGAAGTTTGAGTTGGCAAGATAAGCAAGCAGCCCCAGTCTCTGTGCCTCTGTTCGAGCAGTGCCATGGGCAGATGAGCCTGAGAAACAGCTTTCCAGCCTAGCCCTTTCTGGCTGCAAGCTATCTGTAGACGTTCGCATTTTGGGAAAACGGCTGCCAGAGAAGCCCGCACGGAGCTCCTCATTCCCAGGCTACGTTTGAAGTTTGAGGTGGCAAGACAAGCAAGCAGCCCCAGTCTCTGTGCCTCTGTGTGAGCAGTGCCATGGGCAGATGAGGCTGAGCAACAGCTTTTCTGGCTAGCTCTTTCTGGCTGCAAGCAATCTGCAGACTTTTGCAATTTCGGAGCAGGGCTGCGGAGACAGCCGTCACGAACACCCAAAGCTACGTTTGAAGTTTGAGGTGGCAAGACAAGCAAGCAGCCCCAGTCTCGGTGCCTCGGTGCAAGCATTGCCATGGGCAGATGAGACTGAGAAACAGCTTTCCATGTTAGCTCATTCTGGCTGCGAGTTATCTGCAGTCATTTACGTTTTGGGAACAGGGCTGCCGGAGAAGCCCGGCACGGACTCCCAAAGATGTGTTTGAAGTTTCAGGTGGCAAGACAAGCAAGCAGCCCCAGTCTCCGTGCCTCTGTGCGAGCAGTGCCATGGGCAGATGAGGCTGAGCAACAGCTTTCCAGGCTAGCTCTTACTGCCTGCGAGGTATCTGCAGAGTTTCGCATTTTCAGAGAAAGGCTGCCGGAGAAGCCCGGCACTTACTCCCAAAGCTGCGTTGGAAGTTTGGGGTGGCAAGACAAGCAAGCAGCCCCAGTCTCTGTGCCTCTGTGCGAGCAGTGCCATTGGAAGATGAGGCTGAGCAACAGCTTTCCAGGCTGTCCCCTTTGGGCTGAGACCTATCTGCAGACGTTCGCATTTTCGGAGCAGGGCTGCCGACTGCTCCTGGCACGGACCTCCCCATTCCAAGGCTAAGTTTGAAGTTTGAAGTGGCAAGACAAGCAAGCAGCCCCACTCTCTGTGCCTCTGTGCGAGCAGTGCCATGGGCAAATGAGGCTGAGCATCAGCTTTCCTGGCTAGCTCTTTCTCCCTGCGAGGTATCTGCAGACGTTCGAATTTTCGGAGAAGGGTTTGCCGGAGAAGCCCGGCACTGACTCCCAAAATTGCGTTGGAAGTTTGAGGTGGCAAGACAAGCAAGCAGCCCCAGTCTCTGTGCCTCTGTGCGAGCAGTGCCATGGGCAGATGAGGCTGAGCAACAGCTTTCCAGGCTGTCCCCTTTTCGATGAGTCCTATCTGCAGACGTTCGCATTTTCGTAGCAGGGCTGCCGGACACGTCCGGCACGGACCTGCCCATTCCCAGGCTACGTTTGAAGTTTGAGCTGGCAAGACAAGCAAGCAGCCCCACTCTCTGTGCCTCTGTGTGAGCAGTGCCATGGGCAGATGAGGCTGAGCAACAGCTTTCCTGGCTAGCTCTTTCTGGCTGCGAGCAATCAGCAGACATTTGAATTTTCGGAGCAGGGCTTCCGGAGATAGCCAGTACGGACACCAAAAGCTGTGTTTGAAGTTTGCGGTGGCAACACAAGAAAGCAGCCCCAGTCTCTGTGCCTCTATGTGAGCAGTGCCATGGGCAGATGAGCCTGAGCAATAGCCTTCTTGGCTAGCTCCTTCTGCCTGCGAGCTATATGCAGACGTCCGCATTTTGTGAACAGGGCTGCCGGAGAACCCGGACATGGACTCTCAAAGCTACGTTTGAAGTTTGAGGTGGCAAGGCAAGCAAGGAGCCCCACTCTCTGTGCCTCTGTGCGAGCAGTGCCATGGGCAGATGAGCCTGAGCAACAGCTTTCCAAGCTATTCCCTTTTTGCTGAGAGCTACTTGCAGACGTTCGCATTTTCGGAGCAGGGCTGCCGGACACGCCCGGCACGGACTCCCAAAACTACGTTTGAAGTTTGATGTGGCAAGACAAGCAAGCAGCCCCACTCTCTGTGCCTCTGTGTGAGCAGTGCCATGGGCAGATGAGGCTGAGCAACAGCTTTCCAGGCTGTCCCCTTTTGGCTCAGATCTATCCGCAGACATTCGCATTTTCGTAGCAGGGCTGACGTATGAGCCATGCACATACTCCCAAAGCTACGTTTGAAGTTTGAGGTGACAAGACAAGCAAGCAGCCCCAGTCTCTGTGTCTCTGTGCGAGCAGTGCCATGGGCACATGAGGCTGAGAAACAGCTTTCCATGTTAGCTCTTTCTGGCTGCGAGCAATCTGCAGACGTTCGCATTTTGGGAGAAGGGCTGCCGGAGGCGCCTGGCAAGGACCACCCCAGGCTACTTTGGAAGTTTGAGTTGGCAAGATAAGCAAGCAGCCCCAGTCTCTGTGCCTCTGTTCGAGCAGTGCCATGGGCAGATGAGCCTGAGAAACAGCTTTCCAGCCTAGCCCTTTCTGGCTGCAAGCTATCTGTAGACGTTCGCATTTTGGGAAAACGGCTGCCAGAGAAGCCCGCACGGAGCTCCTCATTCCCAGGCTACGTTTGAAGTTTGAGGTGGCAAGACAAGCAAGCAGCCCCAGTCTCTGTGCCTGTGTGTGAGCAGTGCCATGGGCAGATGAGGCTGAGCAACAGCTTTTCTGGCTAGCTCTTTCTGGCTGCAAGCAATCTGCAGACTTTTGCAATTTCGGAGCAGGGCTGCGGAGACAGCCGTCACGAACACCCAAAGCTACGTTTGAAGTTTGAGGTGGCAAGACAAGCAAGCAGCCCCAGTCTCGGTGCCTCGGTGCGAGCATTGCCATGGGCAGATGAGACTGAGAAACAGCTTTCCATGTTAGCTCATTCTGGCTGCGAGTTATCTGCAGTCATTTACGTTTTGGGAACAGGGCTGCCGGAGAAGCCCGGCACGGACTCCCAAAGATGTGTTTGAAGTTTCAGGTGGCAAGACAAGCAAGCAGCCCCAGTCTCCGTGCCTCTGTGCGAGCAGTGCCATGGGCAGATGAGCCTGAGCAACAGCTTTCCAGGCTAGATCTTACTGCCTGCGAGGTATCTGCAGAGGTTCGCATTTTCAGAGAAAGGCTGCCGGAGAAGCCCGGCACTTACTCCCAAAGCTGCGTTGGAAGTTTGGGGTGGCAAGACAAGCAAGCAGCCCCAGTCTCTGTGCCTCTGTCTGAGCAGTGCCATTGGAAGATGAGGCTGAGCAACAGCTTTCCAGGCTGTCCCCTTTGGGCTGAGACCTATCTGCAGACGTTCGCATTTTCGGAGCAGGGCTGCCGACTGCTCCTGGCACGGACCTCCCCATTCCAAGGCTAACTTTGAAGTTTGAGGTGGCAAGACAAGCAAGCAGCCCCACTCTCTGTGCCTCTGTGCGAGCAGTGCCATGGGCAAATGAGGCTGAGCATCAGCTTTCCTGGCTAGCTCTTTCTCCCTGCGAGGTATCTGCAGACGTTCGAATTTTCGGAGAAGGGTTTGCCGGAGAAGCCCGGCACTGACTCCCAAAATTGCGTTGGAAGTTTGAGGTGGCAAGACAAGCAAGCAGCCCCAGTCTCTGTGCCTCTGTGCGAGCAGTGTCATAGGCAGATGAGGCTGAGCAACAGCTTTCCTGGCTAGCTCTTTCTGGCTGCGAGCAATCAGCAGACATTTGAAATTTCGGAGCAGGGCTTCCGGAGATAGCTGGTACGGACACCAAAAGCTGTGTTTGAAGTTTGCGGTGGCAACACAAGAAAGCAGCCCCAGTCTCTGTGCCTCTATGTGAGCAGTGCCATGGGCAGATGAGCCTGAGCAATAGCCTTCTTGGCTAGCTCCTTCTGCCTGCGAGCTATATGCAGACGTCCGCATTTTGTGAACAGGGCTGCCGGAGAACCCGGACACGGACTCTCAAAGCTACGTTTGAAGTTTGAGGTGGCAAGGCAAGCAAGGAGCCCCACTCTCTGTGCCTCTGTGCGAGCAGTGCCATGGGCAGATGAGGCTGAGCAACAGCTTTCCAAGCTATTCCCTTTTTGCTGAGAGCTACTTGCAGACGTTCGCATTTTCGGAGCAGGGCTGCCGGACACGCCCAGCACGGACTCCCAAAACTACGTTTGAAGTTTGATGTGGCAAGACAAGCAAGCAGCCCCACTCTCTGTGCCTCTGTGTGAGCAGTGCCATGGGCAGATGAGGCTGAGCAACAGCTTTCCAGGCTGTCCCCTTTTGGCTCAGATCTATCCGCAGACATTCGCATTTTCGTAGCAGGGCTGACGTATGAGCCATGCACATACTCCCAAAGCTACGTTTGAAGTTTGAGGTGACAAGACAAGCAAGCAGCCCCAGTCTCTGTGTCTCTGTGCGAGCAGTGCCATGGGCACATGAGGCTGAGAAACAGCTTTCCATGTTAGCTCTTTCTGGCTGCGAGCAATCTGCAGACGTTCGCATTTTGGGAGAAGGGCTGCCGGAGGCGCCTGGCAAGGACCACCCCAGGCTACGTTTGAAGTTTGAGGTGGCAAGATAAGCAAGCAGCCTCAGCCTCTGTGCCTCTGTTTGAGCAGTGCCATGGGCAAATGAGGCTGTGGATCAGCTTTCCTGGCTAGCTCTTTCTCCCTGCGATGTATCTGCCGACTATCGAATTTTCGGAGATGGCTTTGCAGGAGAAGCCAGGCACTGACTCCCAAAATTGCGTTGGAAGTTTGAGGTGGCAAGACAAGCAAGCAGCCCCACTCTCTGTGCCTCTGTGTGAGCAGTGCCATGGGCAGATGAGGATGAGCAACAGCTTTCCAGGCTGTCCCCTTTTGGATGAGACCTCTCTGCAGACGTTCGCATTTTCGTAGCAGGGCTGCCGGACACGCCCGGCATGGAGCTCCCCATTCCCAGGCTACGTTTGCAGTTTGAGGTGGCAAGACAAGCAAGCAGCCCCAGTCTCTGTGCCTCTATGCGAGCTGTGCCATGGGCAGATGAAGCTGAGCTATAGCCTTCCTCGCTGGCTCCTTCTGCCTGCGAGCTATCTGCAGTCGTTCGCGTTTTCGGAGAAGGGCTGCCGGAGAAGCCCGGCACGGACTCCCTAAACTGTGTTTGAAGTTTGAGGTGGCAAGACAAGCAAGCAGCCCCACTCTCTGTGCCTCTGTGCGAGCAGTGCCATGGGCAGATGAGGCTGTGGATCAGCTTTCCAGGCTAGCTCTTTCTCCCTGCGATGTATCTGCCGACTATCGAATTTTCGGAGATGGCTTTGCAGGAGAAGCCAGGCACTGACTCCCAAAATTGCGTTGGAAGTTTGAGGTGGCAAGACAAGCAAGCAGCCCCAGTCTCTGTGCCTCTGTGTGAGCAGTGCCATGGGTAGATGAGGCTGAGCAACAGCTTTCCTGGCTGTCCCCTTTTGGCTCAGAGCTTTCTGCAGACGTTCGCATTTTCGTAGAAGGGCTGACGTATGAGCCATGCACATACTCCCAAAGCTACGTTTGAAGTTTGAGGTGACAAGACAAGCAAGCAGCCCCAGTCTCTGTGTCTCTGTGCGAGCAGTGCCATGGGCACATGAGGCTGAGAAACAGCTTTCCATGTTAGCTCTTTCTGGCTGCGAGCAATCTGCAGACGTTCGCATTTTGGGAGAAGGGCTGCCGGAGGCGCCTGGCAAGGACCACCCCAGGCTACTTTGGAAGTTTGAGTTGGCAAGATAAGTAAGCAGCCCCAGTCTCTGTGCCTCTGTTCGAGCAGTGCCATGGGCAGATGAGCCTGAGAAACAGCTTTCCAGCCTAGCCCTTTCTGGCTGCAAGCTATCTGTAGACGTTCGCATTTTGGGAAAACGGCTGCCAGAGAAGCCCGCACGGAGCTCCTCATTCCCAGGCTACGTTTGAAGTTTGAGGTGGCAAGACAAGCAAGCAGCCCCAGTCTCTGTGCCTGTGTGTGAGCAGTGCCATGGGCAGATGAGGCTGAGCAACAGCTTTTCTGGCTAGCTCTTTCTGGCTGCAAGCAATCTGCAGACTTTTGCAATTTCGGAGCAGGGCTGCGGAGACAGCCGTCACGAACACCCAAAGCTACGTTTGAAGTTTGAGGTGGCAAGACAAGCAAGCAGCCCCAGTCTCGGTGCCTCTGTGCGAGCATTGCCATGGGCAGATGAGACTGAGAAACAGCTTTCCATGTTAGCTCATTCTGGCTGCGAGTTATCTGCAGTCATTTACGTTTTGGGAACAGGGCTGCCGGAGAAGCCCGGCACGGACTCCCAAACATGTGTTTGAAGTTTCAGGTGGCAAGACAAGCAAGCAGCCCCAGTCTCTGTGCCTCTGTGCGAGCTGTGCCATGGGCAGATGAAGCTGAGCATTAGCCTTCCTCGCTGGCTCCTTCTGCCTGCGAGGTATCTGCAGTCGTTCGCGTTTTGGGAGAAGGGCTGCCGGAGAAGCCCGGCACGGACTACCTAACTTGTGTTTGAAGTTTGAGGTGGCAAGACAAGCAAGCAGCCCTAGTCTCTCTGCCTCTGTGCGAGCAGTGCCACGGGCAGATGAGGCTGAGCATCAGCTTTCCAGGCTATACCCTTTTGGCTGAGACCTATCTGCAGACGTTAGCATTTTCGTAGCAGGGCTGCCGGACACGCCAGGCACGGACCTCCCCATTCCCAGGCTACGTTTGAAGTTTGAGGTGGCAAGACAAGCAAGCAGCAACAGTCTCTGTGCCTCTGTGCGAGCAGTGCCATGGGCAGATGAGTCTGAGCAACAGCTTTCCAGGCTAGCTCTTTCTGCCTGCGAGGTATCTGCAGACGTTCGCATTTTCAGAGAAAGGCTGCCGGAGAAGCCCGGCACTTACTCCCAAAGCTACGTTGGAAGTTTGGGGTGGCAAGACAAGCAACCAGCCCCAGTCTCTGTGCCTCTGTCTGAGCAGTGCCATTGGAAGATGAGGCTGAGCAACAGCTTTCCAGGCTGTCCCCTTTGGGCTGAAACCTATCTGCAGACGTTCACATTTTCGGAGCAGGGCTGCCGACTGCTCCTGGCACGGACCTCCCCATTCTAAGGCTAAGTTTGAAGTTTGAGGTGGCAAGACAAGCAAGCAGCCCCACTCTCTGTGACTCTGTGCGAGCAGTGCCATGGGCAAATGAGGCTGAGCATCAGCTTTCCAGGCTAGCTTCTTCTTCCTGCGAGCTATCTGCAGACGTTCGAATTTTCGGAGAAGGGTTTGCTGGAGAAGCCCGGCACTGACTCCAAAAATTGCGTTGGAAGTTTGAGGTGGCAAGACAAGCAAGCAGCCCCAGTCTCTGTGCCTCTGTGCGAGAAGTGCCATGGGCAGATGAGGCTGAGCAACAGCTTTCCTGGCTAGCTCTTTCTGGCTGCGAGCAATCTGCAGACGTTTGAAATTTCGGAGCAGGGCTGCCGGAGATAGCCGGTACGGACACCGAAAGCTGTGTTTGAAGTTTGAGGTGGCAACACAAGAAAGCAGCCCCAGTCTCTGTGCCTCTATGTGAGCAGTGCCATGGGCAGATGAGCCTGAGCAATAGCCTTCTTGGCTAGCTCCTTCTGCCTGCGAGCTATCTGCAGACGTCCACATTTTGTGAACAGGGCTGCCGGAGAACCCGGACACGGACTCTCAAAGCTACGTTTGAAGTTTGAGGTGGCAAGACAAGCAAGCAGCCCCACTCTCTATGCCTCTATGCGACCACTGCCATGGGCAGATGAGCCTGAGCAACAGCTTTCCATGTTAGCTCTTCTGGCTGCGAGCTATCTGCAGACGTTCGCATTTTCGGAGCAGGGCTGCCGGACACGCCCGGCACGGACTCCCAAAACTACGTTTGAATTTTAAGGTGGCAAAAGAAGCAAGCAGCCCCAGTCTCTGTACCTCTGTGTGAGCAGTGCCATGGGTATATGAGGCTGAGCAACAGCTTTCCAGGCTGTCCCCTTTTGGCTCAGAGCTTTCTGCAGACATTCGCATTTTCGTAGAAGGGCTGACGTATGAGCCATGCACATACTCCCAAATCTACGTTTGAAGTTTGAGGTGACAAGACAAGCAAGCAGCCCCAGTCTCTGTGCCTCTGTGCGAGCAGTGCCATGGGCACATGAGGCTGAGCAACAGCTTTTCTGGCTAGCTCTTTCTGGCTGCGAGCAATCTGCAGACGTTCGCATTTTGGGAGAAGGGCTGCCGGAGGCGCCTGGCAAGGACCACCCCAGGCTACTTTGGAAGTTTGAGTTGGCAAGATAAGCAAGCAGCCCCAGTCTCTGTGCCTCTGTTCGAGCAGTGCCATGGGCAGATGAGCCTGAGAAACAGCTTTCCAGCCTAGCCCTTTCTGGCTGCAAGCTATCTGTAGACGTTCGCATTTTGGGAAAACGGCTGCCAGAGAAGCCCGCACGGAGCTCCTCATTCCCAGGCTACGTTTGAAGTTTGAGGTGGCAAGACAAGCAAGCAGCCCCAGTCTCTGTGCCTCTGTGTGAGCAGTGCCATGGGCAGATGAGGCTGAACAACAGCTTTTCTGGCTAGCTCTTTCTGGCTGCAAGCAATCTGCAGACTTTTGCAATTTCGGAGCAGGGCTGCGGAGACAGCCGTCACGAACACCCAAAGCTACGTTTGAAGTTTGAGGTGGCAAGACAAGCAAGCAGCCCCAGTCTCCGTGCCTCGGTGCGAGCATTGCCATGGGCAGATGAGACTGAGAAACAGCTTTCCATGTTAGCTCATTCTGGCTGCGAGTTATCTGCAGTCATTTACGTTTTGGGAACAGGGCTGCCGGAGAAGCCCGGCACGGACTCCCAAAGATGTGTTTGAAGTTTCAGGTGGCAAGACAAGCAAGCAGCCCCAGTCTCCGTGCCTCTGTGCGAGCAGTGCCATTGGAAGATGAGGCTGAGCATCAGCTTTCCTGGCTAGCTCTTTCTCCCTGCGAGGTATCTGCAGACGTTCGAATTTTCGGAGAAGGGTTTGCCGGAGAAGCCCGGCACTGACTCCCAAAATTGCGTTGGAAGTTTGAGGTGGCAAGACAAGCAAGCAGCCCCAGTCTCTGTGCCTCTGTGCGAGCAGTGCCATGGGCAGATGAGGCTGAGCAACAGCTTTCCAGGCTGTCCCCTTTTCGATGAGTCCTATCTGCAGACGTTCGCATTTTCGTAGCAGGGCTGCCGGACACGTCCGGCACGGACCTGCCCATTCCCAGGCTACGTTTGAAGTTTGAGCTGGCAAGACAAGCAAGCAGCCCCACTCTCTGTGCCTCTGTGTGAGCAGTGCCATGGGCAGATGAGGCTGAGCAACAGCTTTCCTGGCTAGCTCTTTCTGGCTGCGAGCAATCAGCAGACATTTGAAATTTCGGAGCAGGGCTTCCGGAGATAGCCGGTACGGACACCAAAAGCTGTGTTTGAAGTTTGCGGTGACAACACAAGAAAGCAGCCCCAGTCTCTGTGCCTCTATGTGAGCAGTGCCATGGGCAGATGAGCCTGAGCAATAGCCTTCTTGGCTAGCTCCTTCTGCCTGCGAGCTATATGCAGACGTCCGCATTTTGTGAACAGGGCTGCCGGAGAACCCGGACACGGACTCTCAAAGCTACGTTTGAAGTTTGAGGTGGCAAGGCAAGCAAGGAGCCCCACTCTCTGTGCCTCTGTGCGAGCAGTGCCATGGGCAGATGAGGCTGAGCAACAGCTTTCCAAGCTATTCCCTTTTTGCTGAGAGCTACTTGCAGACGTTCGCATTTTCGGAGCAGGGCTGCCGGACAAGCCCGGCACGGACTCCCAAAACTACGTTTGAAGTTTGATGTGGCAAGACAAGCAAGCAGCCCCACTCTCTGTGCCTCTGTGTGAGCAGTGGCATGGGCAGATGAGGCTGAGCAACAGCTTTCCAGGCTGTCCCCTTTTGGCTCAGATCTATCCGCAGACATTCGCATTTTCGTAGCAGGGCTGACGTATGAGCCATGCACATACTCCCGAAGCTACGTTTGAAGTTTGAGGTGACAAGACAAGCAAGCAGCCCCAGTCTCTGTGTCTCTGTGCGAGCAGTGCCATGGGCACATGAGGCTGAGAAACAGCTTTCCATGTTAGCTCTTTCTGGCTGCGAGCAATCTGCAGACGTTCGCATTTTGGGAGAAGGGCTGCCGGAGGCACCTGGCAAGGACTCCCTAACCTGTGTTTGAAGTTTGAGGTGGCAAGACAAGCAAGCAGCCCCACTCTCTGTGCCTCTGTGCGAGCAGTGCCATGGGCAGATGAGGCTGTGGATCAGCTTTCCAGGCTAGCTCTTTCTCCCTGCGATGTATCTGCCGACTATCGAATTTTCAGAGATGGCTTTGCAGAAGAAGCCCGGCACAGACTCCCAAAGCTACGTTTGAAGTTTGATGTGACAAGACAAGCAAGGAGCCCCACTCTCTGTGCCTCTGTGTGAGCAGTGCCATGGGCAGATGAGGCTGAGCAACAGCTTTCCAGGCTATCCCCTTTTGGATGAGACCTATCTGCAGACGTTCGCATTTTCGTAGCAGGGCTGCCGGACACGCCCGGCATGGACCTCCCCATTCCCAGGCTACGTTTGCAGTTTGAGGTGGCAAGACAAGCAAGCAGCCCCAGTCTCTGTGCCTCTGTGCGAGCTGTGCCATGGGCAGATGAAGCTGAGCAATAGCCTTCCTCGCTGGCTCCTTCTGCCTGCGAGGTATCTGCAGTCGTTCGCGTTTTGGGAGAAGGGCTGCCGGAGAAGCCCGGCACGGACTACCTAACTTGTGTTTGAAGTTTGAGGTGGCAAGACAAGCAAGCAGCCCTAGTCTCTCTGCCTCTGTGCCAGCAGTGCCACGGGCAGATGAGGCTGAGCATCAGCTTTCCAGGCTATACCCTTTTGGCTGAGACCTATCTGCAGACGTTAGCATTTTCGTAGCAGGGCTGCCGGACACGCCAGGCACGGACCTCCCCATTCCCAGGCTACGTTTGAAGTTTGAGGTGGCAAGACAAGCAAGCAGCAACAGTCTCTGTGCCTCTGTGCGAGCAGTGCCATGGGCAGATGAGCCTGAGCAACAGCTTTCCAGGCTAGCTCTTTCTGCCTGCGAGGTATCTGCAGACGTTCGCATTTTCAGAGAAACGCTGCCGGAGAAGCCCGGCACTTACTCCCAAAGCTACGTTGGAAGTTTGGGGTGGCAAGACAAGCAACCAGCCCCAGTCTCTGTGCCTCTGTCTGAGCAGTGCCATTGGAAGATGAGGCTGAGCAACAGCTTTCCAGGCTGTCCCCTTTGGGCTGAAACCTATCTGCAGACGTTCGCATTTTCGCAGCAGGGCTGCCGACTGCTCCTGGCACGGACCTCCCCATTCCAAGGCTAACTTTGAAGTTTGAGGTGGCAAGACAAGCAAGCAGCCCCACTCTCTGTGCCTGTGTGTGAGCAGTGCCATGGGCAAATGAGGCTGAGCATCAGCTATCCAGGCTAGCTCCTTCTTCCTGCGAGCTATCTGCAGACGTTCGCATTTTGTGAACAGGGCTCCCAGAGAAGCCAGGCACGGAATCCCAAAGCTACGTTTGAAATTTGAGGTGGCAAGACAAGTAAGAATCACCAGTCTCTGTGCCTCTGTGCGAGCAGTGCCATGGGCAGATGAGGCTGAGCATCAGCTTTCCAGGCTAGCTCTTTCGCCCTGCGAGGTATCTGCAGACGTTCGAATTTTCGGAGAAGGGTTTGCTGGAGAAGCCCGGCACTGACTCCCAAAATTGCGTTGGAAGTTTGAGGTGGCAAGACAAGCAAGCAGCCCCAGTCTCTGTGCCTCTGTGCGAGCAGTGCCATGGGCAGATGAGGCTGAGCAACAGCTTTCCTGGCTAGCTCTTTCTGGCTGCGAGCAATCAGCAGACGTTTGAAATTTCGGAGCAGGGCTGCCGGAGATAGCCGGTACGGACACCAAAAGCTGTGTTTGAAGTTTGAGGTGGCAACACAAGAAAGCAGCCCCAGTCTCTGTGCCTCTATGTGAGCAGTGCCATGGGCAGATGAGCCTGAGCAATAGCCTTCTTGGCTAGCTCCTTCTGCCTGCGAGCTATCTGCAGACGTCCACATTTTGTGAACAGGGCTGCCGGAGAACCCGGACACGGACTCTCAAAGCTACGTTTGAAGTTTGAGGTGGCAAGACAAGCAAGCAGCCCCACTCTCTATGCCTCTATGCGACCACTGCCATGGGCAGATGAGGCTGAGCAACAGCTTTCCAGGCTGTCCCCTTTTCGATGAGTCCTATCTGCAGACGTTCGCATTTTCGTAGCAGGGCTGCCGGACACGTCCGGCACGGACCTGCCCATTCCCAGGCTACGTTTGAAGTTTGAGCTGGCAAGACAAGCAAGCAGCCCCACTCTCTGTGCCTCTGTGTGAGCAGTGCCATGGGCAGATGAGGCTGAGCAACAGCTTTCCTGGCTAGCTCTTTCTGGCTGCGAGCAATCAGCAGACATTTGAAATTTCGGAGCAGGGCTTCCGGAGATAGCCGGTACGGACACCAAAAGCTGTGTTTGAAGTTTGCGGTGACAACACAAGAAAGCAGCCCCAGTCTCTGTGCCTCTATGTGAGCAGTGCCATGGGCAGATGAGCCTGAGCAATAGCCTTCTTGGCTAGCTCCTTCTGCCTGCGAGCTATATGCAGACGTCCGCATTTTGTGAACAGGGCTGCCGGAGAACCCGGACACGGACTCTCAAAGCTACGTTTGAAGTTTGAGGTGGCAAGGCAAGCAAGGAGCCCCACTCTCTGTGCCTCTGTGCGAGCAGTGCCATGGGCAGATGAGGCTGAGCAACAGCTTTCCAAGCTATTCCCTTTTTGCTGAGAGCTACTTGCAGACGTTCGCATTTTCGGAGCAGGGCTGCCGGACAAGCCCGGCACGGACTCCCAAAACTACGTTTGAAGTTTGATGTGGCAAGACAAGCAAGCAGCCCCACTCTCTGTGCCTCTGTGTGAGCAGTGGCATGGGCAGATGAGGCTGAGCAACAGCTTTCCAGGCTGTCCCCTTTTGGCTCAGATCTATCCGCAGACATTCGCATTTTCGTAGCAGGGCTGACGTATGAGCCATGCACATACTCCCGAAGCTACGTTTGAAGTTTGAGGTGACAAGACAAGCAAGCAGCCCCAGTCTCTGTGTCTCTGTGCGAGCAGTGCCATGGGCACATGAGGCTGAGAAACAGCTTTCCATGTTAGCTCTTTCTGGCTGCGAGCAATCTGCAGACGTTCGCATTTTGGGAGAAGGGCTGCCGGAGGCACCTGGCAAGGACTCCCTAACCTGTGTTTGAAGTTTGAGGTGGCAAGACAAGCAAGCAGCCCCACTCTCTGTGCCTCTGTGCGAGCAGTGCCATGGGCAGATGAGGCTGTGGATCAGCTTTCCAGGCTAGCTCTTTCTCCCTGCGATGTATCTGCCGACTATCGAATTTTCAGAGATGGCTTTGCAGAAGAAGCCCGGCACAGACTCCCAAAGCTACGTTTGAAGTTTGATGTGACAAGACAAGCAAGGAGCCCCACTCTCTGTGCCTCTGTGTGAGCAGTGCCATGGGCAGATGAGGCTGAGCAACAGCTTTCCAGGCTATCCCCTTTTGGATGAGACCTATCTGCAGACGTTCGCATTTTCGTAGCAGGGCTGCCGGACACGCCCGGCATGGACCTCCCCATTCCCAGGCTACGTTTGCAGTTTGAGGTGGCAAGACAAGCAAGCAGCCCCAGTCTCTGTGCCTCTGTGCGAGCTGTGCCATGGGCAGATGAAGCTGAGCAATAGCCTTCCTCGCTGGCTCCTTCTGCCTGCGAGGTATCTGCAGTCGTTCGCGTTTTGGGAGAAGGGCTGCCGGAGAAGCCCGGCACGGACTACCTAACTTGTGTTTGAAGTTTGAGGTGGCAAGACAAGCAAGCAGCCCTAGTCTCTCTGCCTCTGTGCCAGCAGTGCCACGGGCAGATGAGGCTGAGCATCAGCTTTCCAGGCTATACCCTTTTGGCTGAGACCTATCTGCAGACGTTAGCATTTTCGTAGCAGGGCTGCCGGACACGCCAGGCACGGACCTCCCCATTCCCAGGCTACGTTTGAAGTTTGAGGTGGCAAGACAAGCAAGCAGCAACAGTCTCTGTGCCTCTGTGCGAGCAGTGCCATGGGCAGATGAGCCTGAGCAACAGCTTTCCAGGCTAGCTCTTTCTGCCTGCGAGGTATCTGCAGACGTTCGCATTTTCAGAGAAACGCTGCCGGAGAAGCCCGGCACTTACTCCCAAAGCTACGTTGGAAGTTTGGGGTGGCAAGACAAGCAACCAGCCCCAGTCTCTGTGCCTCTGTCTGAGCAGTGCCATTGGAAGATGAGGCTGAGCAACAGCTTTCCAGGCTGTCCCCTTTGGGCTGAAACCTATCTGCAGACGTTCGCATTTTCGCAGCAGGGCTGCCGACTGCTCCTGGCACGGACCTCCCCATTCCAAGGCTAACTTTGAAGTTTGAGGTGGCAAGACAAGCAAGCAGCCCCACTCTCTGTGCCTGTGTGTGAGCAGTGCCATGGGCAAATGAGGCTGAGCATCAGCTATCCAGGCTAGCTCCTTCTTCCTGCGAGCTATCTGCAGACGTTCGCATTTTGTGAACAGGGCTCCCAGAGAAGCCAGGCACGGAATCCCAAAGCTACGTTTGAAATTTGAGGTGGCAAGACAAGTAAGAATCACCAGTCTCTGTGCCTCTGTGCGAGCAGTGCCATGGGCAGATGAGGCTGAGCATCAGCTTTCCAGGCTAGCTCTTTCGCCCTGCGAGGTATCTGCAGACGTTCGAATTTTCGGAGAAGGGTTTGCTGGAGAAGCCCGGCACTGACTCCCAAAATTGCGTTGGAAGTTTGAGGTGGCAAGACAAGCAAGCAGCCCCAGTCTCTGTGCCTCTGTGCGAGCAGTGCCATGGGCAGATGAGGCTGAGCAACAGCTTTCCTGGCTAGCTCTTTCTGGCTGCGAGCAATCAGCAGACGTTTGAAATTTCGGAGCAGGGCTGCCGGAGATAGCCGGTACGGACACCAAAAGCTGTGTTTGAAGTTTGAGGTGGCAACACAAGAAAGCAGCCCCAGTCTCTGTGCCTCTATGTGAGCAGTGCCATGGGCAGATGAGCCTGAGCAATAGCCTTCTTGGCTAGCTCCTTCTGCCTGCGAGCTATCTGCAGACGTCCACATTTTGTGAACAGGGCTGCCGGAGAACCCGGACACGGACTCTCAAAGCTACGTTTGAAGTTTGAGGTGGCAAGACAAGCAAGCAGCCCCACTCTCTATGCCTCTATGCGACCACTGCCATGGGCAGATGAGGCTGAGCAACAGCTTTCCATGTTAGCTCTTCTGGCTGCGAGCTATCTGCAGACGTTCTCATTTTCGGAGCAGGGCTGCCGGACACGCCCGGCACGGACTGCCAAAACTACGTTTGAAGTTTAAGGTGGCAAAAGAAGCAAGCAGCCCCAGTCTCTGTGCCTCTGTGTGAGCAGTGCCATGGGTATATGAGGCTGAGCAACAGCTTTCCAGGCTGTCCCCTTTTGGCTCAGAGCTTTCTGCAGACGTTCGCATTTTCGTAGAAGGGCTGACGTATGAGCCATGCACATACTCCCAAATCTACGTTTCAAGTTTGAGGTGACAAGACAAGCAAGCAGCCCCAGTCTCTGTGCCTCTGTGCGAGCAGTGCCATGGGCACATGAGGCTGAGCAACAGCTTTTCTGGCTAGCTCTTTCTGGCTGCGAGCAATCTGCAGACGTTCGCATTTTGGGAGAAGGGCTGCCGGAGGCGCCTGGCAAGGACCACCCCAGGCTACTTTGGAAGTTTGAGTTGGCAAGATAAGCAAGCAGCCCCAGTCTCTGTGCCTCTGTTCGAGCAGTGCCATGGGCAGATGAGCCTGAGAAACAGCTTTCCAGCCTAGCCCTTTCTGGCTGCAAGCTATCTGTAGACGTTCGCATTTTGGGAAAACGGCTGCCAGAGAAGCCCGCACGGAGCTCCTCATTCCCAGGCTACGTTTGAAGTTTGAGGTGGCAAGACAAGCAAGCAGCCCCAGTCTCTGTGCCTGTGTGTGAGCAGTGCCATGGGCAGATGAGGCTGAGCAACAGCTTTTCTGGCTAGCTCTTTCTGGCTGCAAGCAATCTGCAGACTTTTGCAATTTCGGAGCAGGGCTGCGGAGACAGCCGTCACGAACACCCAAAGCTACGTTTGAAGTTTGAGGTGGCAAGACAAGCAAGCAGCCCCAGTCTCGGTGCCTCGGTGCGAGCATTGCCATGGGCAGATGAGACTGAGAAACAGCTTTCCATGTTAGCTCATTCTGGCTGCGAGTTATCTGCAGTCATTTACGTTTTGGGAACAGGGCTGCCGGAGAAGCCCGGCACGGACTCCCAAAGATGTGTTTGAAGTTTCAGGTGTCAAGACAAGCAAGCAGCCCCAGTCTCCGTGCCTCTGTGCGAGCAGTGCCATTGGAAGATGAGGCTGAGCAACAGTTTTCCAAGCTATTCCCTTTTTGCTGAGAGCTACTTGCAGACGTTCGCATTTTCGGAGCAGGGCTGCCGGACACGCCCGGCACGGACTCCCAAAACTACGTTTGAAGTTTGATGTGGCAAGACAAGCAAGCAGCCCCACTCTCTGTGCCTCTGTGTGAGCAGTGGCATGGGCAGATGAGGCTGAGCAACAGCTTTCCAGGCTGTCCCCTTTTGGCTCAGATCTATCCACAGACATTCGCATTTTCGTACCAGGGCTGACGTATGAGCCATGCACATACTCCCGAAGCTACTTTTGAAGTTTGAGGTGACAAGACAAGCAAGCAGCCCCAGTCTCTGTGTCTCTGTGCGAGCAGTGCCATGGGCACATGAGGCTGAGAAACAGCTTTTCATGTTAGCTCTTTCTGGCTGTGAGCAATCTGCAGACGTTCGCATTTTGGGAGAAGGGCTGCCGGAGGCACCTGGCAAGGACTCCCTAACCTGTGTTTGAAGTTTGAGGTGGCAAGACAAGCAAGCAGCCCCACTCTCTGTGCCTCTGTGCGAGCAGTGCCATGGGCAGATGAGGCTGTCGATCAGCTTTCCAGGCTAGCTCTTTCTCCCTGCGATGTATCTGCCGACTATCGAATTTTCGGAGATGGCTTTGCAGGAGAATCCAGGCACTGACTCCCAAAATTGCGTTGGAAGTTTGAGGTGGCAAGACAAGCAAGGAGCCCCACTCTCTGTGCCTCTGTGTGAGCAGTGCCATGGGCAGATGAGGCTGAGCAACAGCTTTCCAGGCTATCCCCTTTTGGATGAGACCTCTCTGCAGACGTTCGCATTTTCGTAGCAGGGCTGCCGGACACGCCAGGCACGGACCTCCCCATTCCCAGGCTACGTTTGAAGTTTGAGGTGGCAAGACAAGCAAGCAGCAACAGTCTCTGTGCCTCTGTGCGAGCAGTGCCATGGGCAGATGAGTCTGAGCAACAGCTTTCCAGGCTAGCTCTTTCTGCCTGCGAGGTATCTGCAGACGTTCGCATTTTCAGAGAAATGCTGCCGGAGAAGCCCGGCACTTACTCCCAAAGCTACGTTGGAAGTTTGGGGTGGCAAGACAAGCAACCAGCCCCAGTCTCTGTGCCTCTGTCTGAGCAGTGCCATTGGAAGATGAGGCTGAGCAACAGCTTTCCAGGCTGTCCCCTTTGGGCTGAAACCTATCTGCAGACGTTCGCATTTTCGGAGCAGGGCTGCCGACTGCTCCTGGCACGGACCTCCCCATTCCAAGGCTAAGTTTGAAGTTTGAGGTGGCAAGACAAGCAAGCAGCCCCACTCTCTGTGACTCTGTGCGAGCAGTGCCATGGGCAAATGAGGCTGAGCATCAGCTTTCCAGGCTAGCTCCTTCTTCCTGCGAGCTATCTGCAGACGTTCGAATTTTCGGAGAAGGGTTTGCTGGAGAAGCCCGGCACTGACTCCCAAAATTGCGTTGGAAGTTTGAGGTGGCAAGACAAGCAAGCAGCCCCAGTCTCTGTGCCTCTGTGCGAGAAGTGCCATGGGCAGATGAGGCTGAGCAACAGCTTTCCTGGCTAGCTCTTTCTGGCTGCGAGCAATCTGCAGACGTTTGAAATTTCGGAGCAGGGCTGCCGGAGATAGCCGGTACGGACACCGAAAGGTGTGTTTGAAGTTTGAGGTGGCAACACAAGAAAGCAGCCCCAGTCTCTGTGCCTCTATGTGAGCAGTGCCATGGGCAGATGAGCCTGAGCAATAGCCTTCTTGGCTAGCTCCTTCTGCCTGCGAGCTATCTGCAGACGTCCACATTTTGTGAACAGGGCTGCCGGAGAACCCGGACACGGACTCTCAAAGCTACGTTTGAAGTTTGAGGTGGCAAGACAAGCAAGCAGCCCCACTCTCTATGCCTCTATGCGACCACTGCCATGGGCAGATGAGCCTGAGCAACAGCTTTCCATGTTAGCTCTTCTGGCTGCGAGCTATCTGCAGACGTTCGCATTTTCGGAGCAGGGCTGCCGGACACGCCCGGCACGGACTGCCAAAACTACGTTTGAAGTTTAAGGTGGCAAAAGAAGCAAGCAGCCCCAGTCTCTGTGCCTCTGTGTGAGCAGTGCCATGGGTATATGAGGCTGAGCAACAGCTTTCCAGGCTGTCCCCTTTTGGCTCAGAGCTTTCTGCAGACGTTCGCATTTTCGTAGAAGGGCTGACGTATGAGCCATGCACATACTCCCAAATCTACGTTTGAAGTTTGAGGTGACAAGACAAGCAAGCAGCCCCAGTCTCTGTGCCTCTGTGCGAGCAGTGCCATGGGCACATGAGGCTGAGCAACAGCTTTTCTGGCTAGCTCTTTCTGGCTGCGAGCAATCTGCAGACGTTCGCATTTTGGGAGAAGGGCTGCCGGAGGCGCCTGGCAAGGACCACCCCAGGCTACTTTGGAAGTTTGAGTTGGCAAGATAAGCAAGCAGCCCCAGTCTCTGTGCCTCTGTTCGAGCAGTGCCATGGGCAGATGAGCCTGAGAAACAGCTTTCCAGCCTAGCCCTTTCTGGCTGCAAGCTATCTGTAGACGTTCGCATTTTGGGAAAACGGCTGCCAGAGAAGCCCGCACGGAGCTCCTCATTCCCAGGCTACGTTTGAAGTTTGAGGTGGCAAGACAAGCAAGCAGCCCCAGTCTCTGTGCCTGTGTGTGAGCAGTGCCATGGGCAGATGAGGCTGAGCAACAGCTTTTCTGGCTAGCTCTTTCTGGCTGCAAGCAATCTGCAGACTTTTGCAATTTCGGAGCAGGGCTGCGGAGACAGCCGTCACGAACACCCAAAGCTACGTTTGAAGTTTGAGGTGGCAAGACAAGCAAGCAGCCCCAGTCTCGGTGCCTCGGTGCGAGCATTGCCGTGGGCAGATGAGACTGAGAAACAGCTTTCCATGTTAGCTCATTCTGGCTGCGAGTTATCTGCAGTCATTTACGTTTTGGGAACAGGGCTGCCGGAGAAGCCCGGCACGGACTCCCAAAGATGTGTTTGAAGTTTCAGGTGGCAAGACAAGCAAGCAGCCCCAGTCTCTGTGCCTCTGTGCGAGCAGTGCCATTGGAAGATGAGGCTGAGCAACAGCTTTCCAGGCTGTCCCCTTTGGGCTGAGACCTATCTGCAGACGTTCGCATTTTCGGAGCAGGGCTGCCGACTGCTCCTGGCACGGACCTCCCCATTCCAAGGCTAAGTTTGAAGTTTGAGGTGGCAAGACAAGCAAGCAGCCCCACTCTCTGTGCCTCTGTGCGAGCAGTGCCATGGGCAGATGAGGCTGAGCATCAGCTTTCCTGGCTAGCTCTTTCTCCCTGCGAGGTATCTGCAGACGTTCGAATTTTCGGAGAAGGGTTTGCCGGAGAAGCCCGGCACTGACTCCCAAAATTGCGTTGGAAGTTTGAGGTGGCAAGACAAGCAAGCAGCCCCAGTCTCTGTGCCTCTGTGCGAGCAGTGCCATGGGCAGATGAGGCTGAGCAACAGCTTTCCAGGCTGTCCCCTTTTCGATGAGACCTATCTGCAGACGTTCGCATTTTCGTAGCAGGGCTGCCGGACACGTCCGGCACGGACCTGCCCATTCCCAGGCTACGTTTGAAGTTTGAGCTGGCAAGACAAGCAAGCAGCCCCACTCTCTGTGCCTCTGTGTGAGCAGTGCCATGGGCAGATGAGGCTGAGCAACAGCTTTCCTGGCTAGCTCTTTCTGGCTGCGAGCAATCAGCAGACATTTGAAATTTCGGAGCAGGGCTTCCGGAGATAGCCGGTACGGACACCAAAAGCTGTGTTTGAAGTTTGCGGTGGCAACACAAGAAAGCAGCCCCAGTCTCTGTGCCTCTATGTGAGCAGTGCCATGGGCAGATGAGCCTGAGCAATAGCCTTCTTGGCTAGCTCCTTCTGCCTGCGAGCTATATGCAGACGTCCGCATTTTGTGAACAGGGCTGCCGGAGAACCCGGACACGGACTCTCAAAGCTACGTTTGAAGTTTGAGGTGGCAAGGCAAGCAAGGAGCCCCACTCTCTGTGCCTCTGTGCGAGCAGTGCCATGGGCAGATGAGGCTGAGCAACAGCTTTCCAAGCTATTCCCTTTTTGCTGAGAGCTACTTGCAGACGTTCGCATTTTCGGAGCAGGGCTGCCGGACACGCCCGGCATGGACTCCCAAAACTACGTTTGAAGTTTGATGTGGCAAGACAAGCAAGCAGCCCCACTCTCTGTGCCTCTGTGTGAGCAGTGCCATGGGCAGATGAGGCTGAGCAACAGCTTTCCAGGCTGTCCCCTTTTGGCTCAGATCTATCCGCAGACATTCGCATTTTCGTACCAGGGCTGACGTATGAGCCATGCACATACTCCCGAAGCTACGTTTGAAGTTTGAGGTGACAAGACAAGCAAGCAGCCCCAGTCTCTGTGTCTCTGTGCGAGCAGTGCCATGGGCACATGAGGCTGAGAAACAGCTTTCCATGTTAGCTCTTTCTGGCTGCGAGCAATCTGCAGACGTTCGCATTTTGGGAGAAGGGCTGCCGGAGGCACCTGGCAAGGACTCCCTAACCTGTGTTTGAAGTTTGAGGTGGCAAGACAAGCAAGCAGCCCCACTCTCTGTGCCTCTGTGCGAGCTGTGCCATGGGCAGATGAAGCTGAGCAATAGCCTTCCTCGCTGGCTCCTTCTGCCTGCGAGGTATCTGCAGTCGTTCACGTTTTGGGAGAAGGGCTGCCGGAGAAGCCCGGCACGGACTACCTAACTTGTGTTTGAAGTTTGAGGTGGCAAGACAAGCAAGCAGCCCTAGTCTCTCTGCCTCTGTGCGAGCAGTGCCACGGGCAGATGAGGCTGAGCATCAGCTTTCCAGGCTATACCCTTTTGGCTGAGACCTATCTGCAGACGTTAGCATTTTCGTAGCAGGGCTGCCGGACACGCCAGGCACGGACCTCCCCATTCCCAGGCTACGTTTGAAGTTTGAGGTGGCAAGACAAGCAAGCAGCAACAGTCTCTGTGCCTCTGTGCGAGCAGTGCCATGGGCAGATGAGCCTGAGCAACAGCTTTCCAGGCTAGCTCTTTCTGCCTGCGAGGTATCTGCAGACGTTCGCATTTTCAGAGAAACGCTGCCGGAGAAGCCCGGCACTTACTCCCAAAGCTACGTTGGAAGTTTGGGGTGGCAAGACAAGCAACCAGCCCCAGTCTCTGTGCCTCTGTCTGAGCAGTGCCATTGGAAGATGAGGCTGAGCAACAGCTTTCCAGGCTGTCCCCTTTGGGCTGAAACCTATCTGCAGACGTTCGCATTTTCGGAGCAGGGCTGCCGACTGCTCCTGGCACGGACCTCCCCATTCCAAGGCTAACTTTGAAGTTTGAGGTGGCAAGACAAGCAAGCAGCCCCACTCTCTGTGCCTCTGTGCGAGCAGTGCCATGGGCAAATGAGGCTGAGCATCAGCTTTCCAGGCTAGCTCCTTCTTCCTGCGAGCTATCTGCAGACGTTCGCATTTTGTGAACAGGGCTCCCAGAGAAGCCAGGCACGGAATCCCAAAGCTACGTTTGAAATTTGAGGTGGCAAGACAAGTAAGAATCACCAGTCTCTGTGCCTCTGTGCGAGCAGTGCCATGGGCAGATGAGGCTGAGCATCAGCTTTCCAGGCTAGCTCTTTCGCCCTGCGAGGTATCTGCAGACGTTCGAATTTTCGGAGAAGGGTTTGCTGGAGAAGCCCGGCACTGACTCCCAAAATTGCGTTGGAAGTTTGAGGTGGCAAGACAAGCAAGCAGCCCCAGTCTCTGTGCCTCTGTGCGAGCAGTGCCATGGGCACATGAGGCTGAGCAACAGCTTTTCTGGCTAGCTCTTTCTGGCTGCGAGCAATCTGCAGACGTTCGCATTTTGGGAGAAGGGCTGCCGGAGGCGCCTGGCAAGGACCACCCCAGGCTACTTTGGAAGTTTGAGTTGGCAAGATAAGCAAGCAGCCCCAGTCTCTGTGCCTCTGTTCGAGCAGTGCCATGGGCAGATGAGCCTGAGAAACAGCTTTCCAGCCTAGCCCTTTCTGGCTGCAAGCTATCTGTAGACGTTCGCATTTTGGGAAAACGGCTGCCAGAGAAGCCCGCACGGAGCTCCTCATTCCCAGGCTACGTTTGAAGTTTGAGGTGGCAAGACAAGCAAGCAGCCCCAGTCTCTGTGCCTGTGTGTGAGCAGTGCCATGGGCAGATGAGGCTGAGCAACAGCTTTTCTGGCTAGCTCTTTCTGGCTGCAAGCAATCTGCAGACTTTTGCAATTTCGGAGCAGGGCTGCGGAGACAGCCGTCACGAACACCCAAAGCTACGTTTGAAGTTTGAGGTGGCAAGACAAGCAAGCAGCCCCAGTCTCGGTGCCTCGGTGCGAGCATTGCCATGGGCAGATGAGGCTGTGGATCAGCTTTCCAGGCTAGCTCTTTCTCCCTGCGATGTATCTGCCGACTATCTAATTTTCGGAGATGGCTTTGCAGGAGAAGCCAGGCACTGACTCCCAAAATTGCGTTGGAAGTTTGAGGTGGCAAGACAAGCAAGGAGCCCCACTCTCTGTGCCTCTGTGTGAGCAGTGCCATGGGCAGATGAGGCTGAGCAACAGCTTTCCAGGCTATCCCCTTTTGGATGAGACCTATCTGCAGACGTTCGCATTTTCGTAGCAGGGCTGCCGGACACGCCCGGCATGGACCTCCCCATTCCCAGGCTACGTTTGCAGTTTGAGGTGGCAAGACAAGCAAGCAGCCCCAGTCTCTGTGCCTCTGTGCGAGCTGTGCCATGGGCAGATGAAGCTGAGCAATAGCCTTCCTCGCTGGCTCCTTCTGCCTGCGAGGTATCTGCAGTCGTTCACGTTTTGGGAGAAGGGCTGCCGGAGAAGCCCGGCACGGACTACCTAACTTGTGTTTGAAGTTTGAGGTGGCAAGACAAGCAAGCAGCCCTAGTCTCTCTGCCTCTGTGCGAGCAGTGCCACGGGCAGATGAGGCTGAGCATCAGCTTTCCAGGCTATACCCTTTTGGCTGAGACCTATCTGCAGACGTTAGCATTTTCGTAGCAGGGCTGCCGGACACGCCAGGCACGGACCTCCCCATTCCCAGGCTACGTTTGAAGTTTGAGGTGGCAAGACAAGCAAGCAGCAACAGTCTCTGTGCCTCTGTGCGAGCAGTGCCATGGGCAGATGAGCCTGAGCAACAGCTTTCCAGGCTAGCTCTTTCTGCCTGCGAGGTATCTGCAGACGTTCGCATTTTCAGAGAAACGCTGCCGGAGAAGCCCGGCACTTACTCCCAAAGCTACGTTGGAAGTTTGGGGTGGCAAGACAAGCAACCAGCCCCAGTCTCTGTGCCTCTGTCTGAGCAGTGCCATTGGAAGATGAGGCTGAGCAACAGCTTTCCAGGCTGTCCCCTTTGGGCTGAAACCTATCTGCAGACGTTCGCATTTTCGCAGCAGGGCTGCCGACTGCTCCTGGCACGGACCTCCCCATTCCAAGGCTAACTTTGAAGTTTGAGGTGGCAAGACAAGCAAGCAGCCCCACTCTCTGTGCCTGTGTGTGAGCAGTGCCATGGGCAAATGAGGCTGAGCATCAGCTATCCAGGCTAGCTCCTTCTTCCTGCGAGCTATCTGCAGACGTTCGCATTTTGTGAACAGGGCTCCCAGAGAAGCCAGGCACGGAATCCCAAAGCTACGTTTGAAATTTGAGGTGGCAAGACAAGTAAGAATCACCAGTCTCTGTGCCTCTGTGCGAGCAGTGCCATGGGCAGATGAGGCTGAGCATCAGCTTTCCAGGCTAGCTCTTTCGCCCTGCGAGGTATCTGCAGACGTTCGAATTTTCGGAGAAGGGTTTGCTGGAGAAGCCCGGCACTGACTCCCAAAATTGCGTTGGAAGTTTGAGGTGGCAAGACAAGCAAGCAGCCCCAGTCTCTGTGCCTCTGTGCGAGCAGTGCCATGGGCACATGAGGCTGAGCAACAGCTTTTCTGGCTAGCTCTTTCTGGCTGCGAGCAATCTGCAGACGTTCGCATTTTGGGAGAAGGGCTGCCGGAGGCGCCTGGCAAGGACCACCCCAGGCTACTTTGGAAGTTTGAGTTGGCAAGATAAGCAAGCAGCCCCAGTCTCTGTGCCTCTGTTCGAGCAGTGCCATGGGCAGATGAGCCTGAGAAACAGCTTTCCAGCCTAGCCCTTTCTGGCTGCAAGCTATCTGTAGACGTTCGCATTTTGGGAAAACGGCTGCCAGAGAAGCCCGCACGGAGCTCCTCATTCCCAGGCTACGTTTGAAGTTTGAGGTGGCAAGACAAGCAAGCAGCCCCAGTCTCTGTGCCTGTGTGTGAGCAGTGCCATGGGCAGATGAGGCTGAGCAACAGCTTTTCTGGCTAGCTCTTTCTGGCTGCAAGCAATCTGCAGACTTTTGCAATTTCGGAGCAGGGCTGCGGAGACAGCCGTCACGAACACCCAAAGCTACGTTTGAAGTTTGAGGTGGCAAGACAAGCAAGCAGCCCCAGTCTCGGTGCCTCGGTGCGAGCATTGCCATGGGCAGATGAGACTGAGAAACAGCTTTCCATGTTAGCTCATTCTGGCTGCGAGTTATCTGCAGTCATTTACGTTTTGGGAACAGGGCTGCCGGAGAAGCCCGGCACGGACTCCCAAAGATGTGTTTGAAGTTTCAGGTGGCAAGACAAGCAAGCAGCCCCAGTCTGCGTGCCTCTGTGCGAGCAGTGCCATTGGAAGATGAGGCTGAGCAACAGCTTTCCAGGCTGTCCCCTTTGGGCTGAGACCTATCTGCAGACGTTCGCATTTTCGGAGCAGGGCTGCCGACTGCTCCTGGCACGGACCTCCCCATTCCAAGGCTAAGTTTGAAGTTTGAGGTGGCAAGACAAGCAAGCAGCCCCACTCTCTGTGCCTCTGTGCGAGCAGTGCCATGGGCAGATGAGGCTGAGCATCAGCTTTCCTGGCTAGCTCTTTCTCCCTGCGAGGTATCTGCAGACGTTCGCATTTTCGGAGAAGGGTTTGCCGGAGAAGCCCGGCACTGACTCCCAAAATTGCATTGGAAGTTTGAGGTGGCAAGACAAGCAAGCAGCCCCAGTCTCTGTGCCTCTGTGCGAGCAGTGCCATGGGCAGATGAGGCTGAGCAACAGCTTTCCAGGCTGTCCCCTTTTCGATGAGACCTATCTGCAGACGTTCGCATTTTCGGAGCAGGGCTGCCGGACACGTCCGGCACGGACCTGCCCATTCCCAGGCTACGTTTGAAGTTTGAGCTGGCAAGACAAGCAAGCAGCCCCACTCTCTGTGCCTCTGTGTGAGCAGTGCCATGGGCAGATGAGGCTGAGCAACAGCTTTCCTGGCTAGCTCTTTCTGGCTGCGAGCAATCAGCAGACGTTTGAAATTTCGGAGCAGGGCTTCCGGAGATAGCCGGTACGGACACCGAAAGCTGTGTTTGAAGTTTGCGGTGGCAACACAAGAAAGCAGCCCCAGTCTCTGTGCCTCTATGTGAGCAGTGCCATGGGCAGATGAGCCTGAGCAATAGCCTTCTTGGCTAGCTCCTTCTGCCTGCGAGCTATCTGCAGACGTCCGCATTTTGTGAACAGGGCTGCCGGAGAACCCGGACACGGACTCTCAAAGCTACGTTTGAATTTTGAGGTGGCAAGGCAAGCAAGGAGCCCCACTCTCTGTGCCTCTGTGCGAGCAGTGCCATGGGCAAATGAGGCTGAGCAACAGCTTTCCAAGCTATTCCCTTTTTGCTGAGAGCTACTTGCAGACGTTCGCATTTTCGGAGCAGGGCTGCCGGACACGCCCGGCACGGACTCCCAAAACTACGTTTGAAGTTTGATGTGGCAAGACAAGCATGCAGCCCCACCCTCTGTGTGAGCAGTGCCATGGGCAGATGAGGCTGAGCAACAGCTTTCCAGGCTGTCCCCTTTTGGCTCAGATCTATCCGCAGACATTCGCATTTTCGTAGCAGGGCTGACGTATGAGCCATGCACATACTCCCAAAGCTACGTTTGAAGTTTGAGGTGACAAGACAAGCAAGCAGCCCCAGTCTCTGTGCCTCTGTGCGAGCAGTGCCATGGGCACATGAGGCTGAGCAACAGCTTTCCATGTTAGCTCTTTCTGGCTGCGAGCAATCTGCAGATTTTCGCATTTTGGGAGAAGGGCTGCCGGAGGCGCCTGGCAAGGACCACCCCAGGCTACGTTTGAAGTTTAAGGTGGCAAGATAAGCAAGCAGCCTCAGTCTCTGTGCCTCTATGCGAGCAGTGCCATTGGAAGATGAGGCTGAGAAACAGCTTTCCAGGCTGTCCCCTTTGGGCTGAGACCTATCTGCAGACGTTCGCATTTTCGTAGCAGGGCTGCCTGCTGCTCCTTCCACAGACCTCCGCATTCCCAGGCTACGTTTGAAGTTTGAGGTGGCAAGAGAAGAAAGCAGCCCCAGTCTCTGTGCCTCTGTTCGAGCAGTGCCATGGGCAGATGAGGCTGAGCAATAGCCTTCCTGGCTAGATCCTTCTGTCTGCGAGCTATCTGCAGACGTTCGCATTTTGTGAACAGGGCTGCCGTAAAAGCCAGGCACAGACTCTCAAAGCTACGTTTGAAGTTTGGGGTGAGAAGACAAGCAAGCAGCCCCAGTCTCTGTGCCTCTGTGCGAGCAGTGCCATGGGCAGATGAGGGTCAGCAACAGCTTTCCAGGCTGTCCTCTTTTGGCAGAGACCTATCTGCAGACGCTCGAATTTTCAGAGCAGGGCTGCCGGAGGAGCCAGGCCATACTACCAAAGATACGTTTGAAGTTTCAGGTGGCAAGATAAGCAAGCAGCCCCACTCTGTGTGCCTCTGTGCGAGTAGCGTCATGGGCAGATGAGGCTGAGCATCAGCTTGCCAGGCTAGCTCTTTCTCCCTGCAATGTATCTGCAGACGTTTGAATATTCGGCCACCTCAGACTTCAAACGTAGCCTTGGAATGAGGAGGTCCGTGCCAGGAGTGTGCGGCAGCCCTGCTCCAAAAATGCGAACGTCTGAGGTAGCTCGCAGGCAGAAGGGGCTAGCCTGGAAAGCTGTTGCTCAGCCTCATTTGCCCATGGCACTGCTCTCACAGAGGCACAGAGACTTGGGCTGCTTGCTTGTCTTGACACCTCAAACTTCAAACGTAGATTTGGGAGTCTGTGCCGGGCTTCTCTGGCAGCCCTGCTCCCAAAATGCGAAAGTCTACAGAGAGCTCGCAGGCAGAAGCAGCTAGCCAGGAAAGCTGTTGCTCAGACTCATCTGCCCATGGCACTGCTTGCACAGAGGCAGAGAGACTGGGGCTGCTTGCTTGTCTTGACGCCTCAAACTTCCAAAATAGCCTGTGAATGCTGGTTCCGTGCCGGGCGCCTCCGGCAGCCCTGCTCCCAAAATGCGAACGTCTGCATATAGCTCGCAGGCAGAATGAGCTAGCCTGGAAAGCTATTGCTCAGCCTCATCTGCCAATGGCACTTCTCGAACAGAGGCACAGAGACTGGGGCTGACTGCTTGTCTTGACAACTCTAACTTCAAACGTAGCTTTGGGAGTCCGTGCCGGGCTTTTCCATCAGCCATTCTCACAATATGCGAAAGTCTCCAGATAGCTCGCAGGCAGAAGAAGCTAGCCAGGAAAGCTGTTGCTCAGCCTCCTCTGCCCATGGCATTGCTCGCACAGAAGCACAGAGACTGGGGCTGCTTGCTTGTCTTGCCACCTCAAACTTCAAATGTACCTTTGGGGGTCCGTGTAGGTTGTCTCTGCAAGCCCTGCTCCCAAAATGCGAACGACTGCAGATACATCTCAGCCAAAAGAGGACAGCCTGGAAAGCTGTTGCTCAGCCTCATCTGCCCATGGCAGTGCTCGCACAGAGGCACAGAGACTGGGGCTGCTTGCTTGTCTTGCCACCTCAAACTTCAAACGTATCTTTGGGAGTCCGTGCCGGGCTCCTCTGGCTACCCTGCTCCCAAAATGCGAACATCTGCAGAGAGCTCGCAGGCAGAAAGAGACAGCCAGGAAAGCTGTTGCTCAGCCTCATCTGCCCATGGCACTGCTTGCACAGAGGCACAGAGACTTGGGCTGCTTGCTTGTCTTGATGTCTCAAACTTCCAACATATCCTTTGAATGCTGGTTCCATGCCGGGCGCCTCCGGCAGCCCTGCTCCCAAAATGCGAACGACTGCAGATAGCTCGCAGCCAAATGGGGATAGCCTGGAAAGATGTTGCTCAGGCTCATCTGCCCATGGCACTGCTCGCACAGAGGCACAGAGATTGGGGCTGCTTGCTTGTATTGCCACCTCAAACTTCAAACGTCGCTTTGGGGTTCCTTGACGGCAGTCTCCCGCAGACCTGCTTTGAAATTGCCAACATCTGCAGATAGCTCGCAGGCAGAAGGAGCTAGCCTGGAAAGCTGTTGCTCAGCCTCATCTGCCCATGGCACTGCTCGCACAGAGGCACGGAGACTGGGGCTGCTTGCTTGTGTTGCTACATCAAACTTCAAACTTATCTTAGAAGGTCCGTGACTTCGCTAGACCTGCTCCCAAAATGCGAACGTCTGCAGATACCTCGCAGTCAGCTGGGGCTAGCCCGGAAAGCTTTGCTCAGCCTCATCTGTCCATGGCACTTCTCGCACAGAGGCAAAGAGACTGGGGCTGCTTGCTTGTCTTACCACCTCAAACTTCAAACGTAGCTTTCAGTGTCCGTGCCGGGCGCCTCCGGCAGCCCTGCTCCAAAAATGCGAACGTGTGCAGATAGCTCTCAGCCAGAAGGGGCTAGCCTGGAAAGTTGTTGCTCAGCCTCATCTGCCCATGGCACTGCTCACACAGATCCACAGAGACCTGGTCTGCTTGCTTGTCTTGTCACATCAAACTTCATATTTCGCTTTGGCGGTACGTGCCGGATGTCTCCGGCAACCGTGCTCCGAAATTTCAAGTGTCTGCAAATAGCTAGCAGGCAGAAAGAGCTAGCCAGGAAAGCTGTTGCTCAGCCTCCTCTGCCAATGGCACTGCTCGCACAGAGGCACAGAGACTGGGTCTGCTTGCTTGTCTTGTCACCTCAAACTTTAAACGTACATTTGGGAGTACGTGCCGGGCTTCTCTGGCAGGTCTTCTCCCAAAATGCGAATGTCTGCAGATAGCTCGCAGGCTGAAGGAGCTAGCCAGGAAAGCTGTTGCTCAGCCTCATCTGCCCATGGCACCGCTCGCACAGAGGCACAGAGAATGGGGCTGCTTGCTTGTCTTGCCACCTCAAACTTCAAACGCAGATTTGGGAGTCCGTGCCGGGCTTCTCTGGTAGCAAGTCTCCCAAAATGCGAAACTCTACAGACAGCTCGCAGGCAGAAGGAGCTAGCCAGGAAAGCTGTTGCTCAGCCTCATCTGCCCATGGCACTGATCACACAGAGACACAGAGACTGGGGCTGATTGCTTCTCTTGACACTTCAAACTTCAAACGTAACTTGGGAATGGGGGGTTCTGTGGCAGTCGCGTCCGACAGCCCTGCTCCGAAAATGCAAACCTCTGCAGATAGCTCGCAGGCAAAAAGAGCTAGCCTGGAAAGCTGTTGCTCAGCCTCATCGGCCCATGGCACTGCTCGCACAGAGACACAGAGACTGGGGCTGCTTGCTTGTTTTGTCACATCAAACTTCATATTTCTCTTTAGGGGTACGTGCTGGATGTCTCCGGCAGCCCTGCTCCGATATTTCAAGTGTCTGCAAATAGCTAGCAGGCAGAAAGAGCTAGCCAGGATAGATGTTGCTCAGCCTCCTCTGCCCATGGCACTGCTCGCACAGAGGCACAGAGACTGGGGCTGATTGCTTCTCTTGTCACCTCAAATTTCAAACTTAGCTTTGGGAGTCGGTGCCGGGCTTCTCTGGAAGCCCTTCTCCCAAAACGCGAATGTCTGCAGATAGATCGCAGGCAGAAGGAGCAAGCCAGGAAAGCTGTTGCTCAGCCTCATCTGCCCATGGCACTGCTCGCACAGAGGCACAGAGACTTGGACTGCTTGCTTCTCTTGACACCTCAAACTTCAAATTTATCTTAGAAGTTCCGTGACTTCGCTAGCCCTGCTCCCAACATGCGAAATTCTGCACATAGCTATCAGCCAGAAGGGGCTAGCCCAGAAAGCTGTTGCTCAGCCTCCTCTGCCCATGGCACTGCTCGCACAGAGCCAAAGAGACTTGGACTGCTTGCTTGTCTTGACACCTCAAACTTCAAACTTATCTTAGAAGTTCCGTGACTTCGCTAGCCCTGCTCCCAAAATGCGAACGTCTGCACATAGCTATCAGCCAGAAGGGGCTAGCCCGAAAAGCTGTTGCTCAGCCTCATCTGCCCATGGCACTGCTTGCACAGAGGCAGAGAGACAGGGGGTGCTTGCTTGTCTTGCCACCTCAAACTTCAAATGTAGCTTTGGGGGTCCGTGTAGTTTGTCTCCGCGAGCCCTGCTCCCAAAATGCGAACGTCTGCAGATACATCTCAGCCAAAACGGTATACCGTGGAAAGCTGTTGCTCAGCCTCATCTGCCCATGGCACTGCTCGCACAGGGACACAGAGACTGGGGCTGCTTGCTTGTCTTGCCACATCAAACTTCAAACGTATATTTGGGAGTTCGGGCCGGGCGACTCAGGCAGCCCTGCTCCGAAATTGCGAACGTCTGCAGGTAGCTCGCAGGCAGAAAGAGCTAGCCAGGAAAGCTGTGGCTCAGCCTCATCTGCCCATGCCACTGCTCTCAGAGAGGCAAAGAGACTGGGGCTGCTTGCTTGCCTTGCCACCTCAAACTTCAAACGTATGTTTGAGGGTTCGTACCTCCGGCAGCACTGCTCCAGCAGCCCTGCTCCAAAAATGCTGTTGCTCACCCTCATCTGCCCATGGCACTGCTCGCACAGGGGCAAAGAGACTGGGGCTGCTTGCTTCTCTTGCCACCTCAAACTTCAAACGTAGCTTTCAGGGTCCGTGCAGGGAGCCTCCGGCAGCCCTGCTCCAAAAATGCAAACGTGTGCAGATAGCTCTCAGCCAGAAGGGGCTAGCCTGGAAAGCTGTTGCTCAGCCTCATCTGCCCATGGCACTGCTCGCACAGAGGCACAGAGACTGGGTCTGCTTGCTTGTCTTGTCATCTCAAAATTTAAACGTACATTTGGGAGTCCGTGCCGGGCTTCTCTGGCAGCTCTTCTCCCAAAATGCGAATGTCTGCAGATAGCTCGCAGGCTGAAGGAGCTAGCCAGGAAAGCTGTTGCTCAGCCTCATCTGCCCATGGCACTGCTCGCACAGAGCCACAGAGACTGGGGCTGCTTGCTTGTCTTGCCACCTCAAACTTCAAACGTATCCTGGGAATGGGGGGGGTCCGTGCGGGGCGCCTCCGGCAGCCCTGCTCCCAAAATGCGAACGTCTGCAGATAGCTCGCAGGCAGAAAGGGATAGCCACGAAAGCTGTTGCTCAGCCTCATCTGCCCATGGCGCTGCTCGCACAGAGGTACAGAGACTGGGGCTGCTTGCTTGTCTTGACACCTCAAACTTCAAACGCATATTTGGGAGTCCGTACCGGGCTTCTCTGGCAGCACGTCTCCCAAAATGTGAAAGTCTACAGACAGCTCGCAGGCAGAAGGAGCTAGTCAGGAAAGCTGTTGCTCAGACTCATCTGCCCATGGCACTGCTCACACAGAGACACAGAGACTGGGGCTGCTTGCTTGTCTTGACACTTCAAACTTCAAACGTAACCTGGGAATGGGGGGTTCTGTGGCAGTCGCGTCCGACAGCCCTGCTCCGAAAATGCTAACCTCTGCAGATAGCTCGCAGGCAAAAAGAGCTAGCCTGGAAAGCTGTTGCTCAGCCTCATCTGCCTGTGGCACTGCTCGCACAGAGGCACAGAGACTGGGGCTGCTTGCTTGTCTTGCCACCTCAAACTTCAAATGTACCTTTTGGGGTCCGTGTAGGTTGTCTCTGCAAGCCCTGCTCCCAAAATGCGAACGACTGCAGATACATCTCAGCCAAAAGGGTATACCGTGGAAAGCTGTTGCTCAGCCTCATCTGCCCATGGCAGTGCTCGCACAGAGGCACAGAGACTGGGGCTGCTTGCTTGTCTTGACACATGAAACTTCAAACGTAGCTTTGGGACTCTGTGTCGGGCTTTTCCATCAGCCATTCTCACAATATGCGAACGTCTGCAGATAGCTCGCAGGCAGAAGAAGCTAGCCAGGAAAGCTGTTGCTCAGCCTCCTCTGCCCATGGCATTGCTCGCACAGAAGCACAGAGACTGGGGCTGCTTGCTTGTCTTGCCAACTCAAACTTCAAATGTACCTTTGGGGGTCCGTGTAGGTTGTCTCTGCAAGCCCTGCTCACAAAATGCGAACAACTGCAGATACAGCTCAGCCAAAAGGGTATACCGTGGAAAGCTGTTGCTCAGCCTTATCTGCCCATGGCAGTGCTCGCACAGAGGCACAGAGACTGGGGCTGCTTGCTTGTCTTGCCACCTCAAACTTCAAACGTATCTTTGGGAGTCAGTGCCGGGCTCCTCTGGCTACCCTGCTCCCAAAATGCGAACGTCTGCAGAGAGCTCGCAGGCAGAAAGAGACAGCCAGGAAAGCTGTTGCTCAGCCTCATCTGCCCATGGCACTGCTTGCACAGAGGCACAGAGACTAGGTCTGCTTGCTTGTCTTGACGTCTCAAACTTCCAACATAGCCTTTGAATGCTGGTTCCATGCCGGGCGCCTCCGGCAGCCCTGCTCCCAAAATGCGAACGTTTGGAGATAGCTCTCAGCCAGAAGGGGCTAGCCCGGAAAGCTGTTGCTCAGCCTCATCTGCCCATGGCACTGCTCGCACAGAGACACAGAGACTGGGGCTGATTGCTTGTCTTGACAACTCAAACTTCAAACGTTGCTTTGGAGGTTCGTGCCGGGCCCCTACGGCAGCCCTGCTCCAAAAATGCAAACGTCTGCAGATAGCTCTCAGCCAGAAGGGGCTAGCCCGGAAAGCTGTTGCTCAGCCTCATCTGCCCATGGCACTGCTCGCACAGAGGCACAGAGACTGGGGCTGCTTGCTTGTCTTGACGCCTCAAACTTCAAACGTATATTTGGGAGTTCGGGCCTGGCGACTCAGGCAGCCCTGCTCCAAAATTGCGAACGTCTGCAGGTAGCTCGCAGGCAGAAAGGGCTAGCCAGGAAAGCTGTTGCTCAGCCTCATCTGCCCATGGCACTGCTCTCACAGAGGCACAGAGACTTGGGCTGCTTGGTTTTCTTGACACCTCAAACTTCAAACGTAGATTTGGGAGTCTGTGCCGGGCTTCTCTGGCAGCCCTGCTCCCAAAATGCGAAAGTCTAAATACAGATCGCAGGCAGAAGGAGCTAGCCAGGAAAGCTGTTGCTCAGCCTCATCTGCCCATGGCACTGCTTGCACAGAGGCACAGAGACTGGGGCTACTTGCTTCTCTTGCCACATCAAACTTCAAACGTAGCTTTCAGGGTCCGTGCCGGGCGCCTCCGGCAGCCCTGCTCCCAAAATGCGAACGACTGCAGATAGCTCGCAGGCAGAAGGAGCTAGCCTGGAAAGCTGTTGCTCAGGCTCATCTGCCCATGGCACTTCTGGCACAGAGGCACAGAGACTGGGGCTGATTGCTTGTCTTGACAACTCAAACTCCAAACGTTGCTTTGGAGGTTCGTGCCGGGCCCCTACGGCAGCCCTGCTCCAAAAATGCAAACGTCTGCAGATAGCTCTCAGGCAAAAGGGTATACCGTGGAAAGCTGTTGCTCAGCCTCATCTGCCCATGGCAGTGCTCGCACAGAGGCACAGAGACTGGGGCTGCTTGCTTGTCTTGACACATGAAACTTCAAACGTAGCTTTGGGACTCTGTGTCGGGCTTTTCCATCAGCCATTCTCACAATATGCGAACGTCTGCAGATAGCTCGCAGGCAGAAGAAGCTAGCCAGGAAAGCTGTTGCTCAGCCTCCTCTGCCCATGGCATTGCTCGCACAGAAGCACAGAGACTGGGGCTGCTTGCTTGTCTTGACACCTCAAACTTCAAACGTATCTTTGGGAGTCCGTGCCGGGCTCCTCTGGCTACCCTGCTCCCAAAATGCGAACGTCTGCAGAGAGCTCGCAGGCAGAAAGAGACAGCCAGGAAAGCTGTTGCTCAGCCTCATCTGCCCATGGCACTGCTTGCACAGAGGCACAGAGACTTGGGCTGCTTGCTTGTCTTGACGTCTCAAACTTCCAACATAGCCTGTGAATGCTGGTTCCATGCCGGGTGCCTCCGGCAGCCCTGCTCCCAAAATGCGAACGACTGCAGATAGCTCGCAGCCAAATGGGGATAGCCTGGAAAGATGTTGCTCAGCCTCATCTGCCCATGGCACTTCTTGCACAGAGGCACAGAGACTGGGGCTGCTTGCTTGTCTTGCCACCTCAAACTTCAAACGTCGCTTTGGGGTTCCTTGCCGGCAGTCTCCCGCAGACCTGCTTTGAAATTGCCAACATCTGCAGATAGCTCTCAGCCAGAAGGGGCTAGCCTGGAAAGCTGTTGCTCAGCCTCATCTGCCCATGGCACTGCTCTCACAGAGGCACAGAGACTTGGGCTGCTTGCTTGTCTTGACACCTCAAACTTCAAACGTAGATTTGGGAGTCTGTGCCGGGCTTCTCTGGCAGCCCTGCTCCCAAAATGCGAAAGTCTACAGACAGCTCGCAGGCAGAAGGAGCTAGCCAGGAAAGCTGTTGCTCAGACTCATCTGCCCATGGCACTGCTTGCACAGAGGCAGAGAGACTGGGGCTGCTTGCTTGTCTTGACGCCTCAAACTTCCAAAATAGCCTGTGAATGCTGGTTCCGTGCCGGGCGCCTCCGGCAGCCCTGCTCCCAAAATGCGAACGTCTGCAGATAGCTCGCAGGCAGAATGAGCTAGCCTGGAAAGCTATTGCTCAGCCTCATCTGCCAATGGCAATTCTCGAACAGAGGCACAGAGACTGGGGCTGACTGCTTGTCTTGACAACTCAAACTTCAAACGTATCTTTCAGTGTCCGTGCCGGGCGCCTCCGGCAGCCCTGCTCCAAAAATGCGAACGTGTGCAGATAGCTCTCAGCCAGACAGGGCTAGCCTGGAAAGCTGTTGCTCAGCCTCATCTGCCCATGGCACTGCTCACACAGATCCACAGAGACCTGGTCTGCTTGCTTGTCTTGTCACATCAAACTTCATATTTCGCTTTGGCGGTACGTGCCGGATGTCTCCGGCAACCGTGCTCCGAAATTTCAAGTGTCTGCAAATAGCTAGCAGGCAGAAAGAGCTAGCCTGGAAAGCTGTTGCTCAGCCTCCTCTGCCAATGGCACTGCTCGCACAGAGGCACAGAGACTGGGGCTGCTTGCTTGTCTTGTCACCTCAAACTTTAAACGTACATTTGGGAGTACGTGCCGGGCTTCTCTGGCAGGTCTTCTCCCAAAATGCGAAACTCTACAGACAGCTCGCAGGCAGAAGGAGCTAGCCAGGAAAGCTGTTGCTCAGACTCATCTGCCCATGGCACTGCTCACACAGAGACACAGAGACTGGGGCTGATTGCTTCTCTTGACACTTCAAACTTCAAACGTAACCTGGGAATGGGGGGGGTCTGTGGCAGTCGCGTCCGACAGCCCTGCTCCGAAAATGCGAACCTCTGCAGATAGCTCGCAGACAAAAAGAGCTAGCCTGGAAAGCTGTTGCTCAGCCTCATCGGCCCATGGCACTGCTCGCACAGAGACACAGAGACTGGGGCTGCTTGCTTGTCTTGTCACATCAAACTTCAAACGTAGCTTTGGGAGTCCGTGCCGGGCTCCTCTGGCTACCCTGCTTCCAAAATGCAAACGTCTGCCGAGAGCTCGCAGGCAGAAAGAGACAGCCAGGAAAGCTGTTACTCAGCCTCATCTGCCCATGGCACTGCTTGCACAGAGGCACAGAGACTGGGGCTGCTTGCTTGTCTTGACGACTCAGACTTCCAACATAGCCTGTGAATGCTGGTTCCATGCCGGGCGCCTCCGGGAGCCCTGCTCCCAAAATGCGAACGACTGCAGATAGCTCGCAGGCAGAAGGAGCTAGCCTGGAAAACTGTTGCTCAGCCTCATCTGCCAATGGCACTGCTCGCACAGAGACACAGAGACTGGGGCTGATTGCTTGTCTTGACAACTCAAACTTCAAACGTTGCTTTGGAGGTTCGTGCCGGGCCCCTACGGCAGCCCTGCTCCAAAAATGCAAACGTCTGCAGATAGCTCTCAGGCAAAAGGGTATACCGTGGAAAGCTGTTGCTCAGCCTCATCTGCCCATGGCAGTGCTCGCACAGAGGCACAGAGACTGGGGCTGCTTGCTTGTCTTGACACATGAAACTTCAAACGTAGCTTTGGGACTCTGTGTCGGGCTTTTCCATCAGCCATTCTCACAATATGCGAACGTCTGCAGATAGCTCGCAGGCAGAAGAAGCTAGCCAGGAAAGCTGTTGCTCAGCCTCCTCTGCCCATGGCACTGCTCGCACAGAGACACAGAGACTGGGGCTGCTTGCTTGTCTTGTCACATCAAACTTCAAACGTAGCTTTGGGAGTCCGTGCCGGGCTCCTCTGGCTACCCTGCTTCCAAAATGCGAACGTCTGCCGAGAGCTCGCAGGCAGAAAGAGACAGCCAGGAAAGCTGTTGCTCAGACTCATCTGCCCATGGCACTGCTCACACAGAGACACAGAGACTTGGGCTGCTTTCTTGTCTTGACGTCTCAAACTTCCAACATAGCCTTTGAATGCTGGTTCCATGCCGGGCGCCTCCGGCAGCCCTGCTCCCAAAATGCGAACGACTGCAGATAGCTCGCAGCCAAATGGGGATAGCCTGGAAAGATGTTGCTCAGCCTCATCTGCCCATGGCACTTCTTGCACAGAGGCACAGAGACTGGGGCTGCTTGCTTGTCTTGCCACCTCAAACTTCAAACGTCGCTTTGGGGTTCCTTGCCGGCAGTCTCCCGCAGACCTGCTTTGAAATTGCCAACATCTGCAGATAGCTCTCAGCCAGAAGGGGCTAGCCTGGAAAGCTGTTGCTCAGCCTCATCTGCCCATGGCACTGCTCTCACAGAGGCACAGAGACTTGGGCTGCTTGCTTGTCTTGACACCTCAAACTTCAAACGTAGATTTGGGAGTCTGTGCCGGGCTTCTCTGGCAGCCCTGCTCCCAAAATGCGAAAGTCTACAGACAGCTCGCAGGCAGAAGGAGCTAGCCAGGAAAGCTGTTTCTCAGACTCATCTGCCCATGGCACTGCTTGCACAGAGGCAGAGAGACTGGGGCTGCTTGCTTGTCTTGATGCCTCAAACTTCCAAAATAGCCTGTGAATGCTGGTTCCGTGCCGGGCGCCTCCGGCAGCCCTGCTCCCAAAATGCGAACGTCTGCAGATAGCTCGCAGGCAGAATGAGCTAGCCTGGAAAGCTATTGCTCAGCCTCATCTGCCAATGGCACTTCTCGAACAGAGGCACAGAGACTGGGGCTGCTTGCTTGTCTTGACGACTCAGACTTCCAACATAGCCTGTGAATGCTGGTTCCATGCCGGGCGCCTCCGGGAGCCCTGCTCCCAAAATGCGAACGACTGCAGATAGCTCGCAGGCAGAAGAAGCTAGCCTGGAAAACTGTTGCTCAGCCTCATCTGCCAATGGCACTTCTGGCACAGAGGCACAGAGACTGGGGCTGATTGCTTGTCTTGACAACTCAAACTTCAAACGTTGCTTTGGAGGTTCGTGCCGGGCCCCTACGGCAGCCCTGCTCCAAAAATGCAAACGTCTGCAGATAGCTCTCAGGCAAAAGGGTATACCGTGGAAAGCTGTTGCTCAGCCTCCTCTGCCCATGGCAGTGCTCGCACAGAGGCACAGAGACTTGGGCTGCTTGCTTGTCTTGACACATGAAACTTCAAACGTAGCTTTGGGACTCTGTGTCGGGCTTTTCCATCAGCCATTCTCACAATATGCGAACGTCTGCAGATAGCTCGCAGGCAGAAGAAGCTAGCCAGGAAAGCTGTTGCTCAGCCTCCTCTGCCCATGGCACTGCTCGCACAGAGACACAGAGACTGGGGCTGCTTGCTTGTCTTGTCACATCAAACTTCAAACGTAGCTTTGGGAGTCCGTGCCGGGCTCCTCTGGCTACCCTGCTTCCAAAATGCGAACGTCTGCCGAGAGCTCGCAGGCAGAAACAGACAGCCAGGAAAGCTGTTGCTCAGACTCATCTGCCCATGGCACTGCTCACACAGAGACACAGAGACTGGGGCTGCTTGCTTGTCTTGACGACTCAAACTTCCAACATAGCCTGTGAATGCTGGTTCCATGCCGTGCGCCTCCGGGAGCCCTGCTCCCAAAATGCGAACGACTGCAGATAGCTCGCAGGCAGAAGGAGCTAGCCTGGAAAACTGTTGCTCAGCCTCATCTGCCAATGGCACTTCTGGCACAGAGGCACAGAGACTGGGGCTGATTGCTTGTCTTGACAACTCAAACTTCAAACGTTGCTTTGGAGGTTCGTGCCGGGCCCCTACGGCAGCTCTGCTCCAAAAATGCAAACGTCTGCAGATAGCTCTCAGGCAAAAGGGTATACCGTGGAAAGCTGTTGCTCAGCCTCATCTGCCCATGGCACTGCTTGCACAGAGGCACAGAGACTTGGGCTGCTTTCTTGTCTTGACGTCTCAAACTTCCAACATAGCCTTTGAATGCTGGTTCCATGCCGGGCGCCTCCGGCAGCCCTGTTCCCAAAATGCGAACGACTGCAGATAGCTCGCAGCCAAATGGGGATAGCCTGGAAAGATGTTGCTCAGCCTCATCTGCCCATGGCACTTCTTGCACAGAGGCACAGAGACTGGGGCTGCTTGCTTGTCTTGCCACCTCAAACTTCAAACGTCGCTTTGGGGTTCCTTGCCGGCAGTCTCCCGCAGACCTGCTTTGAAATTGCCAACATCTGCAGATAGCTCTCAGCCAGAAGGGGCTAGCCTGGAAAGCTGTTGCTCAGCCTCATCTGCCCATGGCACTGCTCTCACAGAGGCACAGAGACTTGGGCTGCTTGCTTGTCTTGACACCTCAAACTTCAAACGTAGATTTGGGAGTCTGTGCCGGGCTTCTCTGGCAGCCCTGCTCCCAAAATGCGAAAGTCTACAGACAGCTCACAGGCAGAAGGAGCTAGCCAGGAAAGCTGTTGCTCAGACTCATCTGCCCATGGCACTGCTTGCACAGAGGCAGAGAGACTGGGGCTGCTTGCTTGTCTTGACGCCTCAAACTTCCAAAATAGCCTGTGAATGCTGGTTCCGTGCCGGGCGCCTCCGGCAGCCCTGCTCCCAAAATGCGAACGTCTGCAGATAGCTCGCAGGCAGAATGAGCTAGCCTGGAAAGCTATTGCTCAGCCTCATCTGCCAATGGCAATTCTCGAACAGAGGCACAGAGACTGGGGCTGACTGCTTGTCTTGACAACTCAAACTTCAAACGTATCTTTCAGTGTCCGTGCCGGGCGCCTCCGGCAGCCCTGCTCCAAAAATGCGAACGTGTGCAGATAGCTCTCAGCCAGACAGGGCTAGCCTGGAAAGCTGTTGCTCAGCCTCATCTGCCCATGGCACTGCTCACACAGATCCACAGAGACCTGGTCTGCTTGCTTGTCTTGTCACATCAAACTTCATATTTCGCTTTGGCGGTACGTGCCGGATGTCTCCGGCAACCGTGCTCCGAAATTTCAAGTGTCTGCAAATAGCTAGCAGGCAGAAAGAGCTAGCCTGGAAAGCTGTTGCTCAGCCTCCTCTGCCAATGGCACTGCTCGCACAGAGGCACAGAGACTGGGGCTGCTTGCTTGTCTTGTCACCTCAAACTTTAAACGTACATTTGGGAGTACGTGCCGGGCTTCTCTGGCAGCAAGTCTCCCAAAATGCGAATCTCTACAGACAGCTCGAAGGCAGAAGGAGCTAGCCAGGAAAGCTGTTGCTCAGACTCATCTGCCCATGGCACTGCTCACACAGAGACACAGAGACTGGGGCTGATTGCTTCTCTTGACACTTCAAACTTCAAACGTAACCTGGGAATGGGGGGGTCTGTGGCAGTCGCGTCCGACAGCCCTGCTCCGAAAATGCGAACCTCTGCAGATAGCTCGCAGGCAAAAAGAGCTAGCCTGGAAAGCTGTTGCTCAGCCTCATCTGCCCATGGCACTGCTCTCACAGAGGCACAGAGACTTGGGCTGCTTGCTTGTCTTGACACCTCAAACTTCAAACGTAGATTTGGGAGTCTGTGCCGGGCTTCTCTGGCAGCCCTGCTCCCAAAATGCGAAAGTCTACAGACAGCTCGCAGGCAGAAGGAGCTAGCCAGGAAAGCTGTTGCTCAGACTCATCTGCCCATGGCACTGCTTGCACAGAGGCAGAGAGACTGGGGCTGCTTGCTTGTCTTGACGCCTCAAACTTCCAAAATAGCCTGTGAATGCTGGTTCCGTGCCGGGCGCCTCCGGCAGCCCTGCTCCCAAAATGCGAACGTCTGCAGATAGCTCGCAGGCAGAATGAGCTAGCCTGGAAAGCTATTGCTCAGCCTCATCTGCCAATGGCACTTCTCGAACAGAGGCACAGAGACTGGGGCTGACTGCTTGTCTTGACAACTCAAACTTCAAACGTATCTTTCAGTGTCCGTGCCGGGCGCCTCCGGCAGCCCTGCTCCAAAAATGCGAACGTGTGCAGATAGCTCTCAGCCAGACAGGGCTAGCCTGGAAAGCTGTTGCTCAGCCTCATCTGCCCATGGCACTGCTCACACAGATCCACAGAGACCTGGTCTGCTTGCTTGTCTTGTCACATCAAACTTCATATTTCGCTTTGGCGGTACGTGCCGGATGTCTCCGGCAACCGTGCTCCGAAATTTCAAGTGTCTGCAAATAGCTAGCAGGCAGAAAGAGCTAGCCTGGAAAGCTGTTGCTCAGCCTCCTCTGCCAATGGCACTGCTCGCACAGAGGCACAGAGACTGGGGCTGCTTGCTTGTCTTGTCACCTCAAACTTTAAACGTACATTTGGGAGTACGTGCCGGGCTTCTCTGGCAGCAAGTCTCCCAAAATGCGAAACTCTACAGACAGCTCGCAGGCAGAAGGAGCTAGCCAGGAAAGCTGTTGCTCAGACTCATCTGCCCATGGCACTGCTCACACAGAGACACAGAGACTGGGGCTGATTGCTTCTCTTGACACTTCAAACTTCAAACGTAACCTGGGAATGGGGGGGTCTGTGGCAGTCGCGTCCGACAGCCCTGCTCCGAAAATGCGAACCTCTGCAGATAGCTCGCAGGCAAAAAGAGCTAGCCTGGAAAGCTGTTGCTCAGCCTCATCTGCCCATGGCACTGCTCGCACAGAGGCACAGAGACTGGGGCTGCTTGCTTGTCTTGACGCCTCAAACTTCAAACGTATATTTGGGAGTTCGGGCCTGGCGACTCAGGCAGCCCTGCTCCGAAATTGCGAACGTCTGCAGGTAGCTCGCAGGCAGAAAGAGCTAGCCAGGAAAGCTGTTGCTCAGCCTCATCTGCCCATGGCACTGCTCGCTCAGGGGCAAAGAGACTGGGGCTGCTTGCTTTTCTTACCACCTCAAACTTCAAACGTAACTTTCAGGGTCCGTGCCGGGCACCTCCGGCAGCCCTGCCCAAAAATGCGAAGGTGTGCGGATAGCTTGAAGGCAGAAAGGGATAGACAGGAAAGCTGTTGCTCAGCCTCATCTGCCCATGGCACTGCTTGCACAGAGGCACAGAGACTGGGGCTACTTGCTTCTCTTGCCACATCAAACTTCAAACGTAGCTTTCAGGGTCCGTGCCGGGCGCCTCCGGCAGCCCTGCTCCAAAAATGCGAACGTTTGGAGATAGCTCTCAGCCAGAAGGGGCTAGCCTGGAAAGCTGTTGCTCAGCCTCATAGGCCCATGGCACTGCTCGCACAGAGACACAGAGACTGGGGCTGCTTGCTTGTCTTGTCACATCAAACTTCAAACGTAGCTTTGGGAGTCCGTGCCGGGCTCCTCTGGCTACCCTGCTTCCAAAATGCGAACGTCTGCCGAGAGCTCGCAGGCAGAAAGAGACAGCCAGGAAAGCTGTTGCTCAGACTCATCTGCCCATGGCACTGCTCACACAGAGACACAGAGACTGGGGCTGATTGCTTGTCTTGACAACTCAAACTTCAAACGTTGCTTTGGAGGTTCGTGCCGGGCCCCTACGGCAGCCCTGCTCCAAAAATGCAAACGTCTGCAGATAGCTCTCAGCCAGAAGGGGCTAGCCCGGAAAGCTGTTGCTCAGCCTCATCTGCCCATGGCACTGCTCGCACAGAGGCACAGAGACTGGGGCTGTTTGCTTGTCTTGACGCCTCAAACTTCAAACGTATATTTGGGAGTTCGGGCCTGGCGACTCAGGCAGCCCTGCTCCGAAATTGCGAACGTCTGCAGGTAGCTCGCAGGCAGAAAGAGCTAGCCAGGAAAGCTGTTGCTCAGCCTCATCTGCCCATGGCACTGCTCGCACAGGGGCAAAGAGACTGGGGCTGATTGCTTATCTTACCACCTCAAACTTCAAACGTAACTTTCAGGGTCCGTGCCGGGCACCTCCGGCAGCCCTGCCCAAAAATGCGAAGGTGTGCGGATAGCTCGAAGGCAGAAAGGGATAGACAGGAAAGCTGTTGCTCAGCCTCATCTGCCCATGGCACTGCTTGCACAGAGGCACAGAGACTGGGGCTACTTGCTTCTCTTGCCACATCAAACTTCAAATGTAGCTTTCAGGGTCCGTGCCGGGCGCCTCCGGCAGCCCTGCTCCAAAAATGCGAACGTTTGGAGATAGCTCTCAGCCAGAAGGGGCTAGCCTGGAAAGCTGTTGCTCAGCCTCATCGGCCCATGGCACTGCTCGCACAGAGACAGAGACTGGGGCTGCTTGCTTGTCTTGTCACATCAAACTTCAAACGTAGCTTTGGGAGTCCGTGCCGGGCTCCTCTGGCTACCCTGCTTCCAAAATGCGAACGTCTGCCGAGAGCTCGCAGGCAGAAAGAGACAGCCAGGAAAGCTGTTGCTCAGCCTCATCTACCCATGGCACTGCTCGCACAGAGTCACAGAGACTGGGGCTGCTTGCTTGTCTTGACGACTCAAACTTCCAACATAGCCTGTGAATGCTGGTTCCATGCCGGGCGCCTCCGGGAGCCCTGCTCCCAAAATGCGAACGACTGCAGATAGCTCGCAGGCACAAGGAGCTAGCCTGGAAAACTGTTGCTCAGCCTCATCTGCCAATGGCACTTCTGGCACAGAGGCACAGAGACTGGGGCTGATTGCTTGTCTTGACAACTCAAACTTCAAACGTTGCTTTGGAGGTTCGTGCCGGGCCCCTACGGCACCCTGCTCCAAAAATGCAAACGTCTGCAGATAGCTCTCAGGCAAAAGTGTATACCGTGGAAAGCTGTTGCTCAGCCTCATCTGCCCATGGCACTGCTCTCACAGAGGCACAGAGACTGGGGCTGCTTGCTTGTCTTGACACCTCAAACTTCAAACGTAGATTTGGGAGTCTGGCCGGGCTTCTCTGGCAGCCCTGCTCCCAAAATGCGAAAGTCTACAGACAGCTCGCAGGCAGAAGGAGCTAGCCAGGAAAGCTGTTGCTCAGCCTCCTCTGCCCATGGCACTGCTCTCACAGAGGCACAGAGACTGGGGCTGCTTGCTTGTCTTGCCACCTCAAACTTCAAATGTAGCTTTGGGGGTCTGTGTAGGTTGTCTCCGAAAGCCCTGCTCCCAAAATGCGAACGACTGCAGATAGAACTCAGCCAAAACGGTATACCGTGGAAAGCTGTTGCTCAGCCTCCTCTGCCCATGGCACTGCTCGCACAGAGGCACAGACACTGGGGTTCCTTGCTTGTCTTGCCACATCAAACTTCAAACGTATATTTGGGAGGTCGGGCCGGGCGACTCCGGCAGCCCTGCTCCGAAATTGCGAACGGCTGCAGATACCTCGCAGTCAGCCGGGGCTAGCCCGGAAAGCTGTTGCTCAGCCTCATCTGCCCATGGCACTGCTTGCACAGAGGCACAGAGACTGGGGCTGCTTGCTTGTCTTGACGACTCAAACTTCCAACATAGCCTGTGAATGCTGGTTCCATGCCGGGCGCCTCCGGGAGCCCTGCTCCCAAAATGCGAACGACTGCAGATAGCTCGCAGGCAGAAGGAGCTAGCCTGGAAAACTGTTGCTCAGCCTCATCTGCCAATGGCACTTCTGGCACAGAGGCACAGAGACTGGGGCTGATTGCTTGTCTTGACAACTCAAACTCCAAACGTTGCTTTGGAGGTTCGTGCCGGGCCCCTACGGCAGCCCTGCTCCAAAAATGCAAACGTCTGCAGATAGCTCTCAGGCAAAAGGGTATACCGTGGAAAGCTGTTGCTCAGCCTCATCTGCCCATGGCACTGCTCGCACAGAGGCACAGAGACTGGGGCTGTTTGCTTGTCTTGACGCCTCAAACTTCAAACGTATATTTGGGAGTTCGGGCCTGGCGACTCAGGCAGCCCTGCTCCGAAATTGCGAACGTCTGCAGGTAGCTCGCAGGCAGAAAGAGCTAGCCAGGAAAGCTGTTGCTCAGCCTCATCTGCCCATGGCACTGCTCGCACAGGGGCAAAGAGACTGGGGCTGATTGCTTATCTTACCACCTCAAACTTCAAACGTAACTTTCAGGGTCCGTGCCGGGCACCTCCGGCAGCCCTGCCCAAAAATGCGAAGGTGTGCGGATAGCTCGAAGGCAGAAAGGGATAGACAGGAAAGCTGTTGCTCAGCCTCATCTGCCCATGGCACTGCTTGCACAGAGGCACAGAGACTGGGGCTACTTGCTTCTCTTGCCACATCAAACTTCAAATGTAGCTTTCAGGGTCCGTGCCGGGCGCCCCCGGCAGCCCTGCTCCAAAAATGCGAACGTTTGGAGATAGCTCTCAGCCAGAAGGGGCTAGCCTGGAAAGCTGTTGCTCAGCCTAATCGGCCCATGGCACTTCTGGCACAGAGGCACAGAGACTGGGGCTGATTGCTTGTCTTGACAACTCAAACTTCAAACGTTGCTTTGGAGGTTCGTGCCGGGCCCCTACGGCACCCTGCTCCAAAAATGCAAACGTCTGCAGATAGCTCTCAGGCAAAAGGGTATACCGTGGAAAGCTGTTGCTCAGCCTCATCTGCCCATGGCACTGCTCTCACAGAGGCACAGAGACTGGGGCTGCTTGCTTGTCTTGACACCTCAAACTTCAAACGTAGATTTGGGAGTCTGGCCGGGCTTCTCTGGCAGCCCTGCTCCCAAAATGCGAAAGTCTACAGACAGCTCGCAGGCAGAAGGAGCTAGCCAGGAAAGCTGTTGCTCAGCCTCCTCTGCCCATGGCACTGCTCTCACAGAGGCACAGAGACTGGGGCTGCTTGCTTGTCTTGCCACCTCAAACTTCAAATGTAGCTTTGGGGGTCTGTGTAGGTTGTCTCCGAAAGCCCTGCTCCCAAAATGCGAACGACTGCAGATAGAACTCAGCCAAAACGGTATACCGTGGAAAGCTGTTGCTCAGCCTCCTCTGCCCATGGCACTGCTCGCACAGAGGCACAGACACTGGGGTTCCTTGCTTGTCTTGCCACATCAAACTTCAAACGTATATTTGGGAGGTCGGGCCGGGCGACTCCGGCAGCCCTGCTCCGAAATTGCGAACGGCTGCAGATACCTCGCAGTCAGCCGGGGCTAGCCCGGAAAGCTGTTGCTCAGCCTCATCTGCCCATGGCACTGCTTGCACAGAGGCACAGAGACTGGGGCTGCTTGCTTGTCTTGACGGCTCAAACTTCCAACATAGCCTGTGAATGCTGGTTCCATGCCGGGCGCCTCCGGGAGCCCTGCTCCCAAAATGCGAACGACTGCAGATAGCTCGCAGGCAGAAGGAGCTAGCCTGGAAAACTGTTGCTCAGCCTCATCTGCCAATGGCACTTCTGGCACAGAGGCACAGAGACTGGGGCTGATTGCTTGTCTTGACAACTCAAACTCCAAACGTTGCTTTGGAGGTTCGTGCCGGGCCCCTACGGCAGCCCTGCTCCAAAAATGCAAACGTCTGCAGATAGCTCTCAGGCAAAAGGGTATACCGTGGAAAGCTGTTGCTCAGCCTCATCTGCCCATGGCAGTGCTCGCACAGAGGCACAGAGACTTGGGCTGCTTTCTTGTCTTGACGTCTCAAACTTCCAACATAGCCTTTGAATGCTGGTTCCATGCCGGGCGCCTCCGGCAGCCCTGCTCCCAAAATGCGAACGACTGCAGATAGCTCGCAGCCAAATGGGGATAGCCTGGAAAGATGTTGCTCAGCCTCATCTGCCCATGGCACTTCTTGCACAGAGGCACAGAGACTGGGGCTGCTTGCTTGTCTTGCCACCTCAAACTTCAAACGTCGCTTTGGGGTTCCTTGCCGGCAGTCTCCCGCAGACCTGCTTTGAAATTGCCAACATCTGCAGATAGCTCTCAGCCAGAAGGGGCTAGCCTGGAAAGCTGTTGCTCAGCCTCATCTGCCCATGGCACTGCTCTCACAGAGGCACAGAGACTTGGGCTGCTTGCTTGTCTTGACACCTCAAACTTCAAACGTAGATTTGGGAGTCTGTGCCGGGCTTCTCTGGCAGCCCTGCTCCCAAAATGCGAAAGTCTACAGACAGCTCGCAGGCAGAAGGAGCTAGCCAGGAAAGCTGTTGCTCAGACTCATCTGCCCATGGCACTGCTTGCACAGAGGCAGAGAGACTGGGGCTGCTTGCTTGTCTTGACGCCTCAAACTTCCAAAATAGCCTGTGAATGCTGGTTCCGTGCCGGGCGCCTCCGGCAGCCCTGCTCCCAAAATGCGAACGTCTGCAGATAGCTCGCAGGCAGAATGAGCTAGCCTGGAAAGCTATTGCTCAGCCTCATCTGCCAATGGCACTTCTCGAACAGAGGCACAGAGACTGGGGCTGACTGCTTGTCTTGACAACTCAAACTTCAAACGTATCTTTCAGTGTCCGTGCCGGGCGCCTCCGGCAGCCCTGCTCCAAAAATGCGAACGTGTGCAGATAGCTCTCAGCCAGACAGGGCTAGCCTGGAAAGCTGTTGCTCAGCCTCATCTGCCCATGGCACTGCTCACACAGATCCACAGAGACCTGGTCTGCTTGCTTGTCTTGTCACATCAAACTTCATATTTCGCTTTGGCGGTACGTGCCGGATGTCTCCGGCAACCGTGCTCCGAAATTTCAAGTGTCTGCAAATAGCTAGCAGGCAGAAAGAGCTAGCCTGGAAAGCTGTTGCTCAGCCTCCTCTGCCAATGGCACTGCTCGCACAGAGGCACAGAGACTGGGGCTGCTTGCTTGTCTTGTCACCTCAAACTTTAAACGTACATTTGGGAGTACGTGCCGGGCTTCTCTGGCAGCAAGTCTCCCAAAATGCGAAACTCTACAGACAGCTCGAAGGCAGAAGGAGCTAGCCAGGAAAGCTGTTGCTCAGACTCATCTGCCCATGGCACTGCTCACACAGAGACACAGAGACTGGGGCTGATTGCTTCTCTTGACACTTCAAACTTCAAACGTAACCTGGGAATGGGGGGGTCTGTGGCAGTCGCGTCCGACAGCCCTGCTCCGAAAATGCGAACCTCTGCAGATAGCTCGCAGGCAAAAAGAGCTAGCCTGGAAAGCTGTTGCTCAGCCTCATCTGCCCATGGCACTGCTCGCACAGAGGCACAGAGACTGGGGCTGCTTGCTTGTCTTGACACCTCAAACTTCAAACGTAGATTTGGGAGTCTGTGCCGGGCTTCTCTGGCAGCCCTGCTCCCAAAATGCGAAAGTCTACAGACAGATCGCAGGCAGAAGGAGCTAGCCAGGAAAGCTGTTGCTCAGGCTCATCTGCCCATGGCACTGCTTGCACAGAGGCACAGAGACTGGGGCTACTTGCTTCTCTTCCCACATCAAACTTCAAACGTAGCTTTCAGGGTCTGTGCCGGGCGCCTCCGGCAGCCCTGCTCCAAAAATGCTAACGTTTGGAGATAGCTCTCAGCCAGAAGGGGCTAGCCTGGAAAGCTGTTGCTCAGCCTCATCTGCCCATGGCACTGCTCTCACAGAGGCACAGAGACTTGGGCTGCTTGCTTGTCTTGACACCTCAAACTTCAAACGTAGATTTGGGAGTCTGTGCCGGGCTTCTCTGGCAGCCCTGCTCCCAAAATGCGAAAGTCTACAGACAGCTCGCAGGCAGAAGGAGCTAGCCAGGAAAGCTGTTGCTCAGACTCATCTGCCCATGGCACTGCTTGCACAGAGGCAGAGAGACTGGGGCTGCTTGCTTGTCTTGACGCCTCAAACTTCCAAAATAGCCTGTGAATGCTGGTTCCGTGCCGGGCGCCTCCGGCAGCCCTGCTCCCAAAATGCGAACGTCTGCAGATAGCTCGCAGGCAGAATGAGCTAGCCTGGAAAGCTATTGCTCAGCCTCATCTGCCAATGGCACTTCTCGAACAGAGGCACAGAGACTGGGGCTGACTGCTTGTCTTGACAACTCAAACTTCAAACGTATCTTTCAGTGTCCGTGCCGGGCGCCTCCGGCAGCCCTGCTCCAAAAATGCGAACGTGTGCAGATAGCTCTCAGCCAGACAGGGCTAGCCTGGAAAGCTGTTGCTCAGCCTCATCTGCCCATGGCACTGCTCACACAGATCCACAGAGACCTGGTCTGCTTGCTTGTCTTGTCACATCAAACTTCATATTTCGCTTTGGCGGTACGTGCCGGATGTCTCCGGCAACCGTGCTCCGAAATTTCAAGTGTCTGCAAATAGCTAGCAGGCAGAAAGAGCTAGCCTGGAAAGCTGTTGCTCAGCCTCCTCTGCCAATGGCACTGCTCGCACAGAGGCACAGAGACTGGGGCTGCTTGCTTGTCTTGTCACCTCAAACTTTAAACGTACATTTGGGAGTACGTGCCGGGCTTCTCTGGCAGCAAGTCTCCCAAAATGCGAAACTCTACAGACAGCTCGCAGGCAGAAGGAGCTAGCCAGGAAAGCTGTTGCTCAGACTCATCTGCCCATGGCACTGCTCACACAGAGACACAGAGACTGGGGCTGATTGCTTCTCTTGACACTTCAAACTTCAAACGTAACCTGGGAATGGGGGGGTCTGTGGCAGTCGCGTCCGACAGCCCTGCTCCGAAAATGCGAACCTCTGCAGGTAGCTCGCAGGCAGAAAGAGCTAGCCTGGAAAGCTGTTGCTCAGCCTCATCTGCCCATGGCACTGCTCGCACAGAGGCACAGAGACTGGGGCTGCTTGCTTGTCTTGACGCCTCAAACTTCAAACGTATATTTGGGAGTTCGGGCCTGGCGACTCAGGCAGCCCTGCTCCGAAATTGCGAACGTCTGCAGGTAGCTCGCAGGCAGAAAGAGCTAGCCAGGAAAGCTGTTGCTCAGCCTCATCTGCCCATGGCACTGCTCGCACAGGGGCAAAGAGACTGGGGCTGATTGCTTATCTTACCACCTCAAACTTCAAACGTAACTTTCACGGTCCGTGCCGGGCACCTCCGGCAGCCCTGCCCAAAAATGCCAAGGTGTGCGGATAGCTCGAAGGCAGAAAGGGATAGACAGGAAAGCTGTTGCTCAGCCTCATCTGCCCATGGCACTGCTTGCACAGAGGCACAGAGACTGGGGCTACTTGCTTCTCTTGCCACATCAAACTTCAAACGTAGCTTTCAGGGTCCGTGCCGGGCGCCTCCGGCAGCCCTGCTCCAAAAATGCGAACGTTTGGAGATAGCTCTCAGCCAGAAGGGGCTAGCCTGGAAAGCTGTTGCTCAGCCTCATCGGCCCATGGCACTGCTCGCACAGAGACACAGAGACTGGGGCTGCTTGCTTGTCTTGTCACATCAAACTTCAAACGTAGCTTTGGGAGTCCGTGCCGGGCTCCTCTGGCTACCCTGCTTCCAAAATGCAAACGTCTGCCGAGAGCTCGCAGGCAGAAAGAGACAGCCAGGAAAGCTGTTGCTCAGCCTCATCTGCCCATGGCACTGCTCGCACAGAGGCACAGAGACTGGGGCTGCTTGCTTGTCTTGACGACTCAAACTTCCAAAATAGCCTGTGAATGCTGGTTCCATGCCGGGCGCCTCCGGGAGCCCTGCTCCCAAAATGCGAACGACTGCAGATAGCTCGCAGGCACAAGGAGCTAGCCTGGAAAACTGTTGCTCAGCCTCATCTGCCAATGGCACTTCTGGCACAGAGGCACAGAGACTGGGGCTGATTGCTTGTCTTGACAACTCAAACTTCAAACGTTGCTTTGGAGGTTCGTGCCGGGCCCCTACGGCAGCTCTGCTCCAAAAATGCAAACGTCTGCAGATAGCTCTCAGGCAAAAGGGTATACCGTGGAAAGCTGTTGCTCAGCCTCATCTGCCCATGGCACTGCTCTCACAGAGGCACAGAGACTTGGGCTGCTTGCTTGTCTTGACACCTCAAACTTCAAACATAGATTTGGGAGTCTGGCCGGGCTTCTCTGGCAGCCCTGCTCCCAAAATGCGAAAGTCTACAGACAGCTCGCAGGCAGAAGGAGCTAGCCAGGAAAGCTGTTGCTCAGCCTCCTCTGCCCATGGCACTGCTCTCACAGAGGCACAGAGACTGGGGCTGCTTGCTTGTCTTGCCACCTCAAACTTCAAATGTAGCTTTGGGGGTCTGTGTAGGTTGTCTCCGAAAGCCCTGCTCCCAAAATGCGAACGACTGCAGATAGAACTCAGCCAAAACGGTATACCGTGGAAAGCTGTTGCTCAGCCTCCTCTGCCCATGGCACTGCTCGCACAGAGGCACAGACACTGGGGTTCCTTGCTTGTCTTGCCACATCAAACTTCAAACGTATATTTGGGAGTTCGGGCCGGGCGACTCCGGCAGCCCTGCTCCGAAATTGCGAACGGCTGCAGATACCTCGCAGTCAGCCGGGGCTAGCCCGGAAAGCTGTTGCTCAGCCTCATCTGCTCATGGCACTGCTTGCACAGAGGCACAGAGACTGGGGCTGCTTGCTTGTCTTGACGACTCAAACTTCCAACATAGCCTGTGAATGCTGGTTCCATGCCGGGCGCCTCCGGGAGCCCTGCTCCCAAAATGCGAACGACTGCAGATAGCTCGCAGGCACAAGGAGCTAGCCTGGAAAACTGTTGCTCAGCCTCATCTGCCAATGGCACTTCTGGCACAGAGGCACAGAGACTGGGGCTGATTGCTTGTCTTGACAACTCAAACTCCAAACGTTGCTTTGGAGGTTCGTGCCGGGCCCCTACGGCAGCCCTGCTCCAAAAATGCAAACGTCTGCAGATAGCTCTCAGGCAAAAGGGTATACCGTGGAAAGCTGTTGCTCAGCCTCATCTGCCTATGGCAGTGCTCGCACAGAGGCACAGAGACTTGGGCTGCTTTCTTGTCTTGACGTCTCAAACTTCCAACATAGCCTTTGAATGCTGGTTCCATGCCGGGCGCCTCCGGCAGCCCTGCTCCCAAAATGCGAACGACTGCAGATAGCTCGCAGCCAAATGGGGATAGCCTGGAAAGATGTTGCTCAGCCTCATCTGCCCATGGCACTTCTTGCACAGAGGCACAGAGACTGGGGCTGCTTGCTTGTCTTGCCACCTCAAACTTCAAACGTCGCTTTGGGGTTCCTTGCCGGCAGTCTCCCGCAGACCTGCTTTGAAATTGCCAACATCTGCAGATAGCTCTCAGCCAGAAGGGGCTAGCCTGGAAAGCTGTTGCTCAGCCTCATCTGCCCATGGCACTGCTCTCACAGAGGCACAGAGACTTGGGCTGCTTGCTTGTCTTGACACCTCAAACTTCAAACGTAGATTTGGGAGTCTGTGCCGGGCTTCTCTGGCAGCCCTGCTCCCAAAATGCGAAAGTCTACAGACAGCTCGCAGGCAGAAGGAGCTAGCCAGGAAAGCTGTTGCTCAGACTCATCTGCCCATGGCACTGCTTGCACAGAGGCAGAGAGACTTGGGCTGCTTTCTTGTCTTGACGTCTCAAACTTCCAACATAGCCTTTGAATGCTGGTTCCATGCCGGGCGCCTCCGGCAGCCCTGCTTCCAAAATGCAAACGTCTGCCGAGAGCTCGCAGGCAGAAAGAGACAGCCAGGAAAGCTGTTGCTCAGCCTCATCTGCCCATGGCACTGCTCGCACAGAGGCACAGAGACTGGGGCTGCTTGCTTGTCTTGACGACTCAAACTTCCAAAATAGCCTGTGAATGCTGGTTCCATGCCGGGCGCCTCCGGGAGCCCTGCTCCCAAAATGCGAACGACTGCAGATAGCTCGCAGGCACAAGGAGCTAGCCTGGAAAACTGTTGCTCAGCCTCATCTGCCAATGGCACTTCTGGCACAGAGGCACAGAGACTGGGGCTGATTGCTTGTCTTGACAACTCAAACTTCAAACGTTGCTTTGGAGGTTCGTGCCGGGCCCCTACGGCAGCTCTGCTCCAAAAATGCAAACGTCTGCAGATAGCTCTCAGGCAAAAGGGTATACCGTGGAAAGCTGTTGCTCAGCCTCATCTGCCCATGGCACTGCTCTCACAGAGGCACAGAGACTTGGGCTGCTTGCTTGTCTTGACACCTCAAACTTCAAACGTAGATTTGGGAGTCTGGCCGGGCTTCTCTGGCAGCCCTGCTCCCAAAATGCGAAAGTCTACAGACAGCTCGCAGGCAGAAGGAGCTAGCCAGGAAAGCTGTTGCTCAGCCTCCTCTGCCCATGGCACTGCTCTCACAGAGGCACAGAGACTGGGGCTGCTTGCTTGTCTTGCCACCTCAAACTTCAAATGTAGCTTTGGGGGTCTGTGTAGGTTGTCTCCGAAAGCCCTGCTCCCAAAATGCGAACGACTGCAGATAGAACTCAGCCAAAACGGTATACCGTGGAAAGCTGTTGCTCAGCCTCCTCTGCCCATGGCACTGCTCGCACAGAGGCACAGACACTGGGGTTCCTTGCTTGTCTTGCCACATCAAACTTCAAACGTATATTTGGGAGTTCGGGCCGGGCGACTCCGGCAGCCCTGCTCCGAAATTGCGAACGGCTGCAGATACCTCGCAGTCAGCCGGGGCTAGCCCGGAAAGCTGTTGCTCAGCCTCATCTGCTCATGGCACTGCTTGCACAGAGGCACAGAGACTGGGGCTGCTTGCTTGTCTTGACGACTCAAACTTCCAACATAGCCTGTGAATGCTGGTTCCATGCCGGGCGCCTCCGGGAGCCCTGCTCCCAAAATGCGAACGACTGCAGATAGCTCGCAGGCACAAGGAGCTAGCCTGGAAAACTGTTGCTCAGCCTCATCTGCCAATGGCACTTCTGGCACAGAGGCACAGAGACTGGGGCTGATTGCTTGTCTTGACAACTCAAACTCCAAACGTTGCTTTGGAGGTTCGTGCCGGGCCCCTACGGCAGCCCTGCTCCAAAAATGCAAACGTCTGCAGATAGCTCTCAGGCAAAAGGGTATACCGTGGAAAGCTGTTGCTCAGCCTCATCTGCCTATGGCAGTGCTCGCACAGAGGCACAGAGACTTGGGCTGCTTTCTTGTCTTGACGTCTCAAACTTCCAACATAGCCTTTGAATGCTGGTTCCATGCCGGGCGCCTCCGGCAGCCCTGCTCCCAAAATGCGAACGACTGCAGATAGCTCGCAGCCAAATGGGGATAGCCTGGAAAGATGTTGCTCAGCCTCATCTGCCCATGGCACTTCTTGCACAGAGGCACAGAGACTGGGGCTGCTTGCTTGTCTTGCCACCTCAAACTTCAAACGTCGCTTTGGGGTTCCTTGCCGGCAGTCTCCCGCAGACCTGCTTTGAAATTGCCAACATCTGCAGATAGCTCTCAGCCAGAAGGGGCTAGCCTGGAAAGCTGTTGCTCAGCCTCATCTGCCCATGGCACTGCTCTCACAGAGGCACAGAGACTTGGGCTGCTTGCTTGTCTTGACACCTCAAACTTCAAACGTAGATTTGGGAGTCTGTGCCGGGCTTCTCTGGCAGCCCTGCTCCCAAAATGCGAAAGTCTACAGACAGCTCGCAGGCAGAAGGAGCTAGCCAGGAAAGCTGTTGCTCAGACTCATCTGCCCATGGCACTGCTTGCACAGAGGCAGAGAGACTTGGGCTGCTTTCTTGTCTTGACGTCTCAAACTTCCAACATAGCCTTTGAATGCTGGTTCCATGCCGGGCGCCTCCGGCAGCCCTGCTTCCAAAATGCAAACGTCTGCCGAGAGCTCGCAGGCAGAAAGAGACAGCCAGGAAAGCTGTTGCTCAGCCTCATCTGCCCATGGCACTGCTCGCACAGAGGCACAGAGACTGGGGCTGCTTGCTTGTCTTGACGACTCAAACTTCCAAAATAGCCTGTGAATGCTGGTTCCATGCCGGGCGCCTCCGGGAGCCCTGCTCCCAAAATGCGAACGACTGCAGATAGCTCGCAGGCACAAGGAGCTAGCCTGGAAAACTGTTGCTCAGCCTCATCTGCCAATGGCACTTCTGGCACAGAGGCACAGAGACTGGGGCTGATTGCTTGTCTTGACAACTCAAACTTCAAACGTTGCTTTGGAGGTTCGTGCCGGGCCCCTACGGCAGCTCTGCTCCAAAAATGCAAACGTCTGCAGATAGCTCTCAGGCAAAAGGGTATACCGTGGAAAGCTGTTGCTCAGCCTCATCTGCCCATGGCACTGCTCTCACAGAGGCACAGAGACTTGGGCTGCTTGCTTGTCTTGACACCTCAAACTTCAAACGTAGATTTGGGAGTCTGGCCGGGCTTCTCTGGCAGCCCTGCTCCCAAAATGCGAAAGTCTACAGACAGCTCGCAGGCAGAAGGAGCTAGCCAGGAAAGCTGTTGCTCAGCCTCCTCTGCCCATGGCACTGCTCTCACAGAGGCACAGAGACTGGGGCTGCTTGCTTGTCTTGCCACCTCAAACTTCAAATGTAGCTTTGGGGGTCTGTGTAGGTTGTCTCCGAAAGCCCTGCTCCCAAAATGCGAACGACTGCAGATAGAACTCAGCCAAAACGGTATACCGTGGAAAGCTGTTGCTCAGCCTCCTCTGCCCATGGCACTGCTCGCACAGAGGCACAGACACTGGGGTTCCTTGCTTGTCTTGCCACATCAAACTTCAAACGTATATTTGGGAGTTCGGGCCGGGCGACTCCGGCAGCCCTGCTCCGAAATTGCGAACGGCTGCAGATACCTCGCAGTCAGCCGGGGCTAGCCCGGAAAGCTGTTGCTCAGCCTCATCTGCTCATGGCACTGCTTGCACAGAGGCACAGAGACTGGGGCTGCTTGCTTGTCTTGACGACTCAAACTTCCAACATAGCCTGTGAATGCTGGTTCCATGCCGGGCGCCTCCGGGAGCCCTGCTCCCAAAATGCGAACGACTGCAGATAGCTCGCAGGCACAAGGAGCTAGCCTGGAAAACTGTTGCTCAGCCTCATCTGCCAATGGCACTTCTGGCACAGAGGCACAGAGACTGGGGCTGATTGCTTGTCTTGACAACTCAAACTCCAAACGTTGCTTTGGAGGTTCGTGCCGGGCCCCTACGGCAGCCCTGCTCCAAAAATGCAAACGTCTGCAGATAGCTCTCAGGCAAAAGGGTATACCGTGGAAAGCTGTTGCTCAGCCTCATCTGCCTATGGCAGTGCTCGCACAGAGGCACAGAGACTTGGGCTGCTTTCTTGTCTTGACGTCTCAAACTTCCAACATAGCCTTTGAATGCTGGTTCCATGCCGGGCGCCTCCGGCAGCCCTGCTCCCAAAATGCGAACGACTGCAGATAGCTCGCAGCCAAATGGGGATAGCCTGGAAAGATGTTGCTCAGCCTCATCTGCCCATGGCACTTCTTGCACAGAGGCACAGAGACTGGGGCTGCTTGCTTGTCTTGCCACCTCAAACTTCAAACGTCGCTTTGGGGTTCCTTGCCGGCAGTCTCCCGCAGACCTGCTTTGAAATTGCCAACATCTGCAGATAGCTCTCAGCCAGAAGGGGCTAGCCTGGAAAGCTGTTGCTCAGCCTCATCTGCCCATGGCACTGCTCTCACAGAGGCACAGAGACTTGGGCTGCTTGCTTGTCTTGACACCTCAAACTTCAAACGTAGATTTGGGAGTCTGTGCCGGGCTTCTCTGGCAGCCCTGCTCCCAAAATGCGAAAGTCTACAGACAGCTCGCAGGCAGAAGGAGCTAGCCAGGAAAGCTGTTGCTCAGACTCATCTGCCCATGGCACTGCTTGCACAGAGGCAGAGAGACTGGGGCTGCTTGCTTGTCTTGACGCCTCAAACTTCCAAAATAGCCTGTGAATGCTGGTTCCGTGCCGGGCGCCTCCGGCAGCCCTGCTCCCAAAATGCGAACGTCTGCAGATAGCTCGCAGGCAGACAGGGCTAGCATGGAAAGCTGTTGCTCAGCCTCATCTGCCCATGGCACTGCTTGCACAGAGGCACAGAGACTGGGGCTACTTGCTTCTCTTGCCACATCAAACTTCAAACGTAGCTTTCAGGGTCCGTGCCGGGCGCCTCCGGCAGCCCTGCTCCAAAAATGCGAACGTTTGGAGATAGCTCTCAGCCAGACAGGGCTAGCCTGGAAAGCTGTTGCTCAGCCTCATCGGCCCATGGCACTGCTCGCACAGAGACACAGAGACTGGGGCTGCTTGCTTGTCTTGTCACATCAAACTTCAAAGGTAGCTTTGGGAGTCCGTGCCGGGCTCCTCTGGCTACCCTGCTCCCAAAATGCGAACGTCTGCCGAGAGCTCGCAGGCAGAAAGAGACAGCCAGGAAAGCTGTTACTCAGCCTCATCTGCCCATGGCACTGCTCACACAGAGTCACAGAGACTGGGGCTGCTTGCTTGTCTTGACGACTCAAACTTCCAAAATAGCCTGTGAATGCTGGTTCCGTGCCGGGCGCCTCCGGCAGCCCTGCTCCCAAAATGCGAACGTCTGCAGATAGCTCGCGGGCAGAATGAGCTAGCCTGGAAAGCTATTGCTCAGCCTCATCTGCCAATGGCACTTCTCGAACAGAGGCACAGAGACTGGGGCTGACTGCTTGTCTTGACAACTCAAACTTCAAACGTATCTTTCAGTGTCCGTGCCGGGCGCCTCCGGCAGCCCTGCTCCAAAAATGCGAACGTGTGCAGATAGCTCTCAGCCAGACAGGGCTAGCCTGGAAAGCTGTTGCTCAGCCTCATCTGCCAATGGCACTGCTCACACAGATCCACAGAGACCTGGTCTGCTTGCTTGTCTTGTCACATCAAACTTCATATTTCGCTTTGGCGGTACGTGCCGGATGTCTCCGGCAACCGTGCTCCGAAATTTCAAATGTCTGCAAATAGCTAGCAGGCAGAAAGAGCTAGCCTGGAAAGCTGTTGCTCAGCCTCCTCTGCCAATGGCACTGCTCGCACAGAGGCACAGAGACTGGGGCTGCTTGCTTGTCTTGTCACCTCAAACTTTAAACGTACATTTGGGAGTACGTGCCGGGCTTCTCTGGCAGCAAGTCTCCCAAAATGCGAAACTCTACAGACAGCTCGCAGGCAGAAGGAGCTAGCCAGGAAAGCTGTTGCTCAGACTCATCTGCCCATGGCACTGCTCACACAGAGACACAGAGACTGGGGCTGATTGCTTCTCTTGACACTTCAAACTTCAAACGTAACCTGGGAATGGGGGGGGTCTGTGGCAGTCGCGTCCGACAGCCCTGCTCCGAAAATGCGAACCTCTGCAGATAGCTCGCAGGCAAAAAGAGCTAGCCTGGAAAGCTGTTGCTCAGCCTCATCTGCCCATGGCACTGCTCGCACAGAGGCACAGAGACTGGGGCTGCTTGCTTGTCTTGACACCTCAAACTTCAAACGTAGATTTGGGAGTCTGTGCCGGGCTTCTCTGGCAGCCCTGCTCCCAAAATGCGAAAGTCTACAGACAGATCGCAGGCAGAAGGAGCTAGCCAGGAAAGCTGTTGCTCAGGCTCATCTGCCCATGGCACTGCTTGCACAGAGGCACAGAGACTGGGGCTACTTGCTTCTCTTGCCACATCAAACTTCAAACGTAGCTTTCAGGGTCCGTGCCGGGCGCCTCCGGCAGCCCTGCTCCAAAAATGCGAACGTTTGGAGATAGCTCTCAGCCAGAAGGGGCTAGCCTGGAAAGCTGTTGCTCAGCCTCATAGGCCCATGGCACTGCTCGCACAGAGACACAGAGACTGGGGCTGCTTGCTTGTCTTGTCACATCAAACTTCAAACGTAGCTTTGGGAGTCCGTGCCGGGCTCCTCTGGCTACCCTGCTTCCAAAATGCGAACGTCTGCCGAGAGCTCGCAGGCAGAAAGAGACAGCCAGGAAAGCTGTTGCTCAGACTCATCTGCCCATGGCACTGCTCACACAGAGACACAGAGACTGGGGCTGATTGCTTGTCTTGACAACTCAAACTTCAAACGTTGCTTTGGAGGTTCGTGCCGGGACCCTACGGCAGCCCTGCTCCAAAAATGCAAACGTCTGCAGATAGCTCTCAGCCAGAAGGGGCTAGCCCGGAAAGCTGTTGCTCAGCCTCATCTGCCCATGGCACTGCTCGCACAGAGGCACAGAGACTGGGGCTGCTTGCTTGTCTTGACGCCTCAAACTTCAAACGTATATTTGGGAGTTCGGGCCTGGCGACTCAGGCAGCCCTGCTCCGAAATTGCGAACGTCTGCAGGTAGCTCGCAGGCAGAAAGAGCTAGCCAGGAAAGCTGTTGCTCAGCCTCATCTGCCCATGGCACTGCTCGCACAGGGGCAAAGAGACTGGGGCTGATTGCTTATCTTACCACCTCAAACTTCAAACGTAACTTTCAGGGTCCGTGCCGGGCTCCTCAGGCAGCCCTGCCCAAAAATGCGAAGGTGTGCGGATAGCTCGAAGGCAGAAAGGGATAGAGAGGAAAGCTGTTGCTCAGCCTCATCTGCCCATGGCACTGCTCTCACAGAGGCACAGAGACTTGGGCTGCTTGCTTGTCTTGACACCTCAAACGTAGATTTGGGAGTCTGTGCCGGGCTTCTCTGGCAGCCCTGCTCCCAAAATGCGAAAGTCTACATACAGATCGCAGGCAGAAGGAGCTAGCCAGGAAAGCTGTTGCTCAGCCTCATCTGCCCATGGCACTGCTTGCACAGAGGCACAGAGACTGGGGCTACTTGCTTCTCTTGCCACATCAAACTTCAAACGTAGCTTTCAGGGTCCGTGCCGGGCGCCTCCGGCAGCCCTGCTCCAAAAATGCGAACGTTTGGAGATAGCTCTCAGCCAGAAGGGGCTAGCCTGGAAAGCTGTTGCTCAGCCTCATCGGCCCATGGCACTGCTCGCACAGAGACACAGAGACTGGGGCTGCTTGCTTGTCTTGTCACATCAAACTTCAAACGTAGCTTTGGGAGTCCGTGCCGGGCTCCTCTGGCTACCCTGCTTCCAAAATGCGAACGTCTGCCGAGAGCTCGCAGGCAGAAAGAGACAGCCAGGAAAGCTGTTACTCAGCCTCATCTGCCCATGGCACTGCTCGCACAGAGTCACAGAGACTGGGGCTGCTTGCTTGTCTTGACGACTCAAACTTCCAACATAGCCTGTGAATGCTGGTTCCATGCCGGGCGCCTCCGGGAGCCCTGCTCCCAAAATGCGAACGACTGCAGATAGCTCGCAGGCAGAAGGAGCTAGCCTGGAAAACTGTTGCTCAGCCTCATCTGCCAATGGCACTTCTGGCACAGAGGCACAGAGACTGGGGCTGATTGCTTGTCTTGACAACTCAAACTCCAAACGTTGCTTTGGAGGTTCGTGCCGGGCCCCTACGGCAGCCCTGCTCCAAACATGCAGACGTCTGCAGATAGCTCTCAGGCAAAAGGGTATACCGTGGAAAGCTGTTGCTCAGCCTCATCTGCCCATGGCAGTGCTCGCACAGAGGCACAGAGACTGGGGCTGCTTGCTTGTCTTGACACATGAAACTTCAAACGTAGCTTTGGGACTCTGTGTCGGGCTTTTCCATCAGCCATTCTCACAATATGCGAACGTCTGCAGATAGCTCGCAGGCAGAAGAAGCTAGCCAGGAAAGCTGTTGCTCAGCCTCCTCTGCCCATGGCACTGCTCGCACAGAGACACAGAGACTGGGGCTGCTTGCTTGTCTTGTCACATCAAACTTCAAACGTAGCTTTGGGAGTCCGTGCCGGGCTCCTCTGCCTACCCTGCTTCCAAAATGCGAACGTCTGCCGAGAGCTCGCAGGCAGAAGAAGCTAGCTAGGAAAGCTGTTGCTCAGCCTCATCTGCCCATGGCACTGCTCGCACAGAGGCACAGAGACTGGGGCTGCTTGCTTGTCTTGCCACCTCAAACTTCAAACGTCGCTTTGGGGTTCCTTGCCGGCAGTCTCCCGCAGACCTGCTTTGAAATTGCCAACATCTGCAGATAGCTCTCAGCCAGAAGGGGCTAGCCTGGAAAGCTGTTGCTCAGCCTCATCTGCCCATGGCACTGCTCTCACAGAGGCACAGAGACTTGGGCTGCTTGCTTGTCTTGACACCTCAAACTTCAAACGTAGATTTGGGAGTCTGTGCCGGGCTTCTCTGGCAGCCCTGCTCCCAAAATGCGAAAGTCTACAGACAGCTCGCAGGCAGAAGGAGCTAGCCAGGAAAGCTGTTGCTCAGACTCATCTGCCCATGGCACTGCTTGCACAGAGGCAGAGAGACTGGGGCTGCTTGCTTGTCTTGACGCCTCAAACTTCCAAAATAGCCTGTGAATGCTGGTTCCGTGCCGGGCGCCTCCGGCAGCCCTGCTCCAAAAATGCGAACGTGTGCAGATAGCTCTCAGCCAGACAGGGCTAGCCTGGAAAGCTGTTGCTCAGCCTCATCTACCCATGGCACTGCTCACACAGATCCACAGAGACCTGGTCTGCTTGCTTGTCTTGTCACATCAAACTTCATATTTCGCTTTGGCGGTACGTGCCGGATGTCTCCGGCAACCGTGCTCCGAAATTTCAAGTGTCTGCAAATAGCTAGCAGGCAGAAAGAGCTAGCCTGGAAAGCTGTTGCTCAGCCTCCTCTGCCAATGGCACTGCTCGCACAGAGGCACAGAGACTGGGGCTGCTTGCTTGTCTTGTCACCTCAAACTTTAAACGTACATTTGGGAGTACGTGCCGGGCTTCTCTGGCAGCAAGTCTCCCAAAATGCGAAACTCTACAGACAGCTCGCAGGCAGTAGGAGCTAGCCAGGAAAGCTGTTGCTCAGACTCATCTGCCCATGGCACTGCTCACACAGAGACACAGAGACTGGGGCTGATTGCTTCTCTTGACACTTCAAACTTCAAACGTAACCTGGGAATGGGGGGGTCTGTGGCAGTCGCGTCCGACAGCCCTGCTCCGAAAATGCGAACCTCTGCAGATAGCTCGCAGGCAAAAAGAGCTAGCCTGGAAAGCTGTTGCTCAGCCTCATCTGCCCATGGCACTGCTCGCACAGAGGCACAGAGACTGGGGCTGCTTGCTTGTCTTGACACCTCAAACTTCAAACGTAGATTTGGGAGTCTGTGCCGGGCTTCTCTGGCAGCCCTGCTCCCAAAATGCGAAAGTCTACAGACAGATCGCAGGCAGAAGGAGCTAGCCAGGAAAGCTGTTGCTCAGCCTCATCTGCCCATGGCACTGCTTGCACAGAGGCACAGAGACTGGGGCTACTTGCTTCTCTTGCCACATCAAACTTCAAACGTAGCTTTCAGGGTCCGTGCCGGGCGCCTCCGGCAGCCCTGCTCCAAAAATGCGAACGTTTGGAGATAGCTCTCAGCCAGAAGGGGCTAGCCTGGAAAGCTGTTGCTCAGCCTCATCTACCCATGGCACTGCTCACACAGATCCACAGAGACCTGGTCTGCTTGCTTGTCTTGTCACATCAAACTTCATATTTCGCTTTGGCGGTACGTGCCGGATGTCTCCGGCAACCGTGCTCCGAAATTTCAAGTGTCTGCAAATAGCTAGCAGGCAGAAAGAGCTAGCCTGGAAAGCTGTTGCTCAGCCTCATCGGCCCATGGCACTGCTCGCACAGAGACACAGAGACTGGGGCTGCTTGCTTGTCTTGTCACATCAAACTTCAAACGTAGCTTTGGGAGTCCGTGCCGGGCTCCTCTGGCTACCCTGCTTCCAAAATGCGAACGTCTGCCGAGAGCTCGCAGGCAGAAAGAGACAGCCAGGAAAGCTGTTGCTCAGACTCATCTGCCCATGGCACTGCTCACACAGAGACACAGAGACTGGGGCTGATTGCTTGTCTTGACAACTCAAACTTCAAACGTTGCTTTGGAGGTTCGTGCCGGGCCCCTACGGCAGCCCTGCTCCAAAAATGCGAACGACTGCAGATAGCTCTCAGCCAGAAGGGGCTAGCCCGGAAAGCTGTTGCTCAGCCTCATCTGCCCATGGCACTGCTCGCACAGAGGCACAGAGACTGGGGCTGCTTGCTTGTCTTGACGCCTCAAACTTCAAACGTATATTTGGGAGTTCGGGCCTGGCGACTCAGGCAGCCCTGCTCCGAAATTGCGAACGTCTGCAGGTAGCTCGCAGGCAGAAAGAGCTAGCCAGGAAAGCTGTTGCTCAGCCTCATCTGCCCCATGGCACTGCTCGCACAGGGGAAAAGAGACTGGGGCTGATTGCTTATCTTACCACCTCAAACTTCAAACGTAACTTTCAGGGTCCGTGCCGGGCACCTCCGGCAGCCCTGCCCAAAAATGCGAAGGTGTGCGGATAGCTCGAAGGCAGAAAGGGATAGACAGGAAAGCTGTTGCTCAGCCTCATCTGCCCATGGCACTGCTTGCACAGAGGCACAGAGACTGGGGCTACTTGCTTCTCTTGCCACATCAAACTTCAAACGTAGCTTTCAGGGTCCGTGCCGGGCGCCTCCGGCAGCCCTGCTCCAAAAATGCGAACGTTTGGAGATAGCTCTCAGCCAGAAGGGGCTAGCCTGGAAAGCTGTTGCTCAGCCTCATAGGCCCATGGCACTGCTCGCACAGAGACACAGAGACTGGGGCTGCTTGCTTGTCTTGTCACATCAAACTTCAAACGTAGCTTTGGGAGTCCGTGCCGGGCTCCTCTGGCTACCCTGCTTCCAAAATGCGAACGTCTGCCGAGAGCTCGCAGGCAGAAAGAGACAGCCAGGAAAGCTGTTGCTCAGACTCATCTGCCCATGGCACTGCTCACACAGAGACACAGAGACTGGGGCTGATTGCTTGTCTTGACAACTCAAACTTCAAACGTTGCTTTGGAGGTTCGTGCCGGGCCCCTACGGCAGCCCTGCTCCAAAAATGCGAACGACTGCAGATAGCTCTCAGCCAGAAGGGGCTAGCCCGGAAAGCTGTTGCTCAGCCTCATCTGCCCATGGCACTGCTCGCACAGAGGCACAGAGACTGGGGCTGTTTGCTTGTCTTGACGCCTCAAACTTCAAACGTATATTTGGGAGTTCGGGCCTGGCGACTCAGGCAGCCCTGCTCCGAAATTGCGAACGTCTGCAGGTAGCTCGCAGGCAGAAAGAGCTAGCCAGGAAAGCTGTTGCTCAGCCTCATCTGCCCCATGCCACTGCTCGCACAGGGGCAAAGAGACTGGGGCTGATTGCTTATCTTACCACCTCAAACTTCAAACGTAACTTTCAGGGTCCGTGCCGGGCACCTCCGGCAGCCCTGCCCAAAAATGCCAAGGTGTGCGGATAGCTCGAAGGCAGAAAGGGATAGACAGGAAAGCTGTTGCTCAGCCTCATCTGCCCATGGCACTGCTTGCACAGAGGCACAGAGACTGGGGCTACTTGCTTCTCTTGCCACATCAAACTTCAAACGTAGCTTTCAGGGTCCGTGCCGGGCGCCTCCGGCAGCCCTGCTCCAAAAATGCGAACGTTTGGAGATAGCTCTCAGCCAGAAGGGGCTAGCCTGGAAAGCTGTTGCTCAGCCTCATAGGCCCATGGCACTGCTCGCACAGAGACACAGAGACTGGGGCTGCTTGCTTGTCTTGTCACATCAAACTTCAAACGTAGCTTTGGGAGTCCGTGCCGGGCTCCTCTGGCTACCCTGCTTCCAAAATGCGAACGTCTGCCGAGAGCTCGCAGGCAGAAAGAGACAGCCAGGAAAGCTGTTGCTCAGCCTCATCTGCCCATGGCACTGCTCACACAGAGACACAGAGACTGGGGCTGATTGCTTGTCTTGACAACTCAAACTTCAAACGTTGCTTTGGAGGTTCGTGCCGGGCCCCTACGGCAGCCCTGCTCCAAAAATGCAAACGTCTGCAGATAGCTCTCAGCCAGAAGGGGCTAGCCCGGAAAGCTGTTGCTCAGCCTCATCTGCCCATGGCACTGCTCGCACAGAGGCACAGAGACTGGAGCTGCTTGCTTGTCTTGACGCCTCAAACTTCAAACGTATATTTGGGAGTTCGGGCCTGGCGACTCAGGCAGCCCTGCTCCGAAATTGCGAACGTCTGCAGGTAGCTCGCAGGCAGAAAGAGCTAGCCAGGAAAGCTGTTGCTCAGCCTCATCTGCCCATGGCACTGCTCGCACAGGGGCAAAGAGACTGGGGCTGATTGCTTATCTTACCACCTCAAACTTCAAACGTAACTTTCAGGGTCCGTGCCGGGCACCTCCGGCAGCCCTGCCCAAAAATGCGAAGGTGTGCGGATAGCTCGAAGGCAGAAAGGGATAGAGAGGAAAGCTGTTGCTCAGCCTCATCTGCCCATGGCACTGCTCTCACAGAGGCACAGAGACTTGGGCTGCTTGCTTGTCTTGACACCTCAAACGTAGATTTGGGAGTCTGTGCCGGGCTTCTCTGGCAGCCCTGCTCCCAAAATGCGAAAGTCTACATACAGATCGCAGGCAGAAGGAGCTAGCCAGGAAAGCTGTTGCTCAGCCTCATCTGCCCATGGCACTGCTTGCACAGAGGCACAGAGACTGGGGCTACTTGCTTCTCTTGCCACATCAAACTTCAAACGTATCTTTCAGTGTCCGTGCCGGGCGCCTCCGGCAGCCCTGCTCCAAAAATGCGAACGTTTGGAGATAGCTCTCAGCCAGAAGGGGCTAGCCTGGAAAGCTGTTGCTCAGCCTCATAGGCCCATGGCACTGCTCGCACAGAGACACAGAGACTGGGGCTGCTTGCTTGTCTTGTCACATCAAACTTCAAACGTAGCTTTGGGAGTCCGTGCCGGGCTCCTCTGGCTACCCTGCTTCCAAAATGCGAACGTCTGCCGAGAGCTCGCAGGCAGAAAGAGACAGCCAGGAAAGCTGTTACTCAGCCTCATCTGCCCATGGCACTGCTCGCACAGAGTCACAGAGACTGGGGCTGCTTGCTTGTCTTGACGACTCAAACTTCCAACATAGCCTGTGAATGCTGGTTCCATGCCGGGCGCCTCCGGGAGCCCTGCTCCCAAAATGCGAACGACTGCAGATAGCTCGCAGGCAGAAGGAGCTAGCCTGGAAAACTGTTGCTCAGCCTCATCTGCCAATGGCACTTCTGGCACAGAGGCACAGAGACTGGGGCTGATTGCTTGTCTTGACAACTCAAACTTCAAACGTTGCTTTGGAGGTTCGTGCCGGGCCCCTACGGCAGCCCTGCTCCAAAAATGCAAACGTCTGCAGATAGCTCTCAGGCAAAAGGGTATACCGTGGAAAGCTGTTGCTCAGCCTCATCTGCCCATGGCAGTGCTCGCACAGAGGCACAGAGACTGGGGCTGCTTGCTTGTCTTGACACATGAAACTTCAAACGTAGCTTTGGGACTCTGTGTCGGGCTTTTCCATCAGCCATTCTCACAATATGCGAACGTCTGCAGATAGCTCGCAGGCAGAAGAAGCTAGCCAGGAAAGCTGTTGCTCAGCCTCCTCTGCCCATGGCACTGCTCGCACAGAGACACAGAGACTGGGGCTGCTTGCTTGTCTTGTCACATCAAACTTCAAACGTAGCTTTGGGAGTCCGTGCCGGGCTCCTCTGGCTACCCTGCTTCCAAAATGCGAACGTCTGCCGAGAGCTCGCAGGCAGAAGAAGCTAGCCAGGAAAGCTGTTGCTCAGCCTCATCTGCCCATGGCACTGCTCTCACAGAGGCACAGAGACTTGGGCTGCTTGCTTGTCTTGACACCTCAAACTTCAAACGTAGATTTGGGAGTCTGTGCCGGGCTTCTCTGGCAGCCCTGCTCCCAAAATGCGAAAGTCTACAGACAGCTCGCAGGCAGAAGGAGCTAGCCAGGAAAGCTGTTGCTCAGACTCATCTGCCCATGGCACTGCTTGCACAGAGGCAGAGAGACTGGGGCTGCTTGCTTGTCTTGACGCCTCAAACTTCCAAAATAGCCTGTGAATGCTGGTTCCGTGCCGGGCGCCTCCGGCAGCCCTGCTCCCAAAATGCGAACGTCTGCAGATAGCTCGCAGGCAGACAGGGCTAGCATGGAAAGCTGTTGCTCAGCCTCATCTGCCCATGGCACTGCTTGCACAGAGGCACAGAGACTGGGGCTACTTGCTTCTCTTGCCACATCAAACTTCAAACGTAGCTTTCAGGGTCCGTGCCGGGCGCCTCCGGCAGCCCTGCTCCAAAAATGCGAACGTTTGGAGATAGCTCTCAGCCAGACAGGGCTAGCCTGGAAAGCTGTTGCTCAGCCTCATCGGCCCATGGCACTGCTCGCACAGAGACACAGAGACTGGGGCTGCTTGCTTGTCTTGTCACATCAAACTTCAAAGGTAGCTTTGGGAGTCCGTGCCGGGCTCCTCTGGCTACCCTGCTCCCAAAATGCGAACGTCTGCCGAGAGCTCGCAGGCAGAAAGAGACAGCCAGGAAAGCTGTTACTCAGCCTCATCTGCCCATGGCACTGCTCACACAGAGTCACAGAGACTGGGGCTGCTTGCTTGTCTTGACGACTCAAACTTCCAACATAGCCTGTGAATGCTGGTTCCATGCCGGGCGCCTCCGGGAGCCCTGCTCCCAAAATGCGAACGACTGCAGATAGCTCGCAGGCAGAAGGAGCTAGCCTGGAAAACTGTTGCTCAGCCTCATCTGCCAATGGCACTTCTGGCACAGAGGCACAGAGACTGGGGCTGCTTGCTTGTCTTGACACATGAAACTTCAAACGTAGCTTTGGGACTCTGTGTCGGGCTTTTCCATCAGCCATTCTCACAATATGCGAACGTCTGCCGAGAGCTCGCAGGCAGAAGAAGCTAGCCAGGAAAGCTGTTGCTCAGCCTCATCTGCCCATGGCACTGCTCTCACAGAGGCACAGAGACTTGGGCTGCTTGCTTGTCTTGACACCTCAAACTTCAAACGTAGATTTGGGAGTCTGTGCCGGGCTTCTCTGGCAGCCCTGCTCCCAAAATGCGAAAGTCTACAGACAGCTCGCAGGCAGAAGGAGCTAGCCAGGAAAGCTGTTGCTCAGACTCATCTGCCCATGGCACTGCTCTCACAGAGGCAGAGAGACTGGGGCTGCTTGCTTGTCTTGACGCCTCAAACTTCCAAAATAGCCTGTGAATGCTGGTTCCGTGCCGGGCGCCTCCGGCAGCCCTGCTCCCAAAATGCGAACGTCTGCAGATAGCTCGCAGGCAGACAGGGCTAGCATGGAAAGCTGTTGCTCAGCCTCATCTGCCCATGGCACTGCTCACACAGATCCACAGAGACCTGGTCTGCTTGCTTGTCTTGTCACATCAAACTTCATATTTCGCTTTGGCGGTACGTGCCGGATGTCTCCGGCAACCGTTCTCCGAAATTTCAAGTGTCTGCAAATAGCTAGCAGGCAGAAAGAGCTAGCCTGGAAAGCTGTTGCTCAGCCTCCTCTGCCAATGGCACTGCTGGCACAGAGGCACAGAGAATGGGTCTGCTTGCTTGTCTTGTCACCTCAAACTTTAAACGTACATTTGGGAGTACGTGCCGGGCTTCTCTGGCAGCAAGTCTCCCAAAATGCGAAACTCTACAGACAGCTCGCAGGCAGAAGGAGCTAGCCAGGAAAGCTGTTGCTCAGACTCATCTGCCCATGGCACTGCTCACACAGAGACACAGAGACTGGGGCTGATTGCTTCTCTTGACACTTCAAACTTCAAACGCAACCTGGGAAAGGGGGGGTCTGTGGCAGTCGCGTCCGACAGCCCTGCTCCGAAAATGCGAACCTCTGCAGATAGCTCGCAGGCAAAAAGAGCTAGCCTGGAAAGCTGTTGCTCAGCCTCATCTGCCCATGGCACTGCTCGCACAGAGGCACAGAGACTGGGGCTGCTTGCTTGTCTTGACACCTCAAACTTCAAACGTAGATTTGGGAGTCTGTGCCGGGCTTCTCTGGCAGCCCTGCTCCCAAAATGCGAAAGTCTACAGACAGATCGCAGGCAGAAGGAGCTAGCCAGGAAAGCTGTTGCTCAGCCTCATCTGCCCATGGCACTGCTTGCACAGAGGCACAGAGACTGGGGCTACTTGCTTCTCTTGCCACATCAAACTTCAAACGTAGCTTTCAGGGTCCGTGCCGGGCGCCTCCGGCAGCCCTGCTCCAAAAATGCGAACGTTTGGAGATAGCTCTCAGCCAGAAGGGGCTAGCCTGGAAAGCTGTTGCTCAGCCTCATCTGCCCATGGCACTGCTCGCACAGAGACACAGAGACTGGGGCTGCTTGCTTGTCTTGTCACATCAAACTTCAAACGTAGCTTTGGGAGTCCGTGCCGGGCTCCTCTGGCTACCCTGCTTCCAAAATGCGAACGTCTGCCGAGAACTCGCAGGCAGAAAGAGACAGCCAGGAAAGCTGTTACTCAGCCTCATCTGCCCATGGCACTGCTCGCACAGAGTCACAGAGACTGGGGCTGCTTGCTTGTCTTGACGACTCAAACTTCCAACATAGCCTGTGAATGCTGGTTCCATGCCGGGCGCCTCCGGCAGCCCTGCTCCCAAAATGCGAACGACTGCAGATAGCTCGCAGGCAGAAGGAGCTAGCCTGGAAAACTGTTGCTCAGCCTCATCTGCCAATGGCACTTCTGGCACAGAGGCACAGAGACTGGGGCTGATTGCTTGTCTTGACAACTCAAACTTCAAACGTTGCTTTGGAGCTTCGTGCCGGGCCCCTACGGCAGCCCTGCTCCAAAAATGCAAACGTCTGCAGATAGCTCTCAGGCAAAAGGGTATACCGTGGAAAGCTGTTGCTCAGCCTCATCTGCCCATGGCACTGCTCTCACAGAGGCACAGAGACTGGGGCTGCTTGCTTGTCTTGACACCTCAAACTTCAAACGTAGATTTGGGAGTCTGACCGGGCTTCTCTGGCAGCCCTGCTCCCAAAATGCGAAAGTCTACAGACAGCTCGCAGGCAGAAGGAGCTAGCCAGGAAAGCTGTTGCTCAGACTCATCTGCCCATGGCACTGCTCTCACAGAGGCACAGAGACTGGGGCTGCTTGCTTGTCTTGCCACCTCAAACTTCAAATGTAGCTTTGGGGGTCTGTGTAGGTTGTCTCCGAAAGCCCTGCTCCCAAAATGCGAACGACTGCAGATAGAACTCAGCCAAAACGGTATACCGTGGAAAGCTGTTGCTCAGCCTCCTCTGCCCATGGCACTGCTCGCACAGAGGCACAGACACTGGGGTTCCTTGCTTGTCTTGCCACATCAAACTTCAAACGTAGCTTTCAGGGTCCGTGCCGGGCGCCTCCGGCAGCCCTGCTCCAAAAATGCGAACGTTTGGAGATAGCTCTCAGCCAGAAGGGGCTAGCCTGGAAAGCTGTTGCTCAGCCTCATCGGCCCATGGCACTGCTCGCACAGAGACACAGAGACTGGGGCTGCTTGCTTGTCTTGTCACATCAAACTTCAAACGTAGCTTTGGGAGTCCGTGCCGGGCTCCTCTGGCTACCCTGCTTCCAAAATGCGAACGTCTGCCGAGAGCTCGCAGGCAGAAAGAGACAGCCAGGAAAGCTGTTACTCAGCCTCATCTGCCCATGGCACTACTCGCACAGAGACACAGAGACTGGGGCTGCTTGCTTGTCTTGATGACTCAAACTTCCAACATAGCCTGTGAATGCTGGTTCCATGCCGGGCGCCTCCGGGAGCCCTGCTCCCAAAATGCGAACGACTGCAGATAGCTCGCAGGCAGAAGGAGCTAGCCTGGAAAACTGTTGCTCAGCCTCATCTGCCAATGGCACTTCTGGCACAGAGGCACAGAGACTGGGGCTGATTGCTTGTCTTGACAACTCAAACTTCAAACGTTGCTTTGGAGCTTCGTGCCGGGCCCCTACGGCAGCCCTGCTCCAAAAATGCAAACGTCTGCAGATAGCTCTCAGGCAAAAGGGTATACCGTGGAAAGCTGTTGCTCAGCCTCATCTGCCCATGGCACTGCTCTCACAGAGGCACAGAGACTGGGGCTGCTTGCTTGTCTTGACACCTCAAACTTCAAACGTAGATTTGGGAGTCTGACCGGGCTTCTCTGGCAGCCCTGCTCCCAAAATGCGAAAGTCTACAGACAGCTCGCAGGCAGAAGGAGCTAGCCAGGAAAGCTGTTGCTCAGACTCATCTGCCCATGGCACTGCTCTCACAGAGGCACAGAGACTGGGGCTGCTTGCTTGTCTTGCCACCTCAAACTTCAAATGTAGCTTTGGGGGTCTGTGTAGGTTGTCTCCGAAAGCCCTGCTCCCAAAATGCGAACGACTGCAGATAGAACTCAGCCAAAACGGTATACCGTGGAAAGCTGTTGCTCAGCCTCCTCTGCCCATGGCACTGCTCGCACAGAGGCACAGACACTGGGGTTCCTTGCTTGTCTTGCCACATCAAACTTCAAACGTAGCTTTCAGGGTCCGTGCCGGGCGCCTCCGGCAGCCCTGCTCCAAAAATGCGAACGTTTGGAGATAGCTCTCAGCCAGAAGGGGCTAGCCTGGAAAGCTGTTGCTCAGCCTCATCGGCCCATGGCACTGCTCGCACAGAGACACAGAGACTGGGGCTGCTTGCTTGTCTTGATGACTCAAACTTCCAACATAGCCTGTGAATGCTGGTTCCATGCCGGGCGCCTCCGGGAGCCCTGCTCCCAAAATGCGAACGACTGCAGATAGCTCGCAGGCAGAAGGAGCTAGCCTGGAAAACTGTTGCTCAGCCTCATCTGCCAATGGCACTTCTGGCACAGAGGCACAGAGACTGGGGCTGATTGCTTGTCTTGACAACTCAAACTTCAAACGTTGCTTTGGAGGTTCGTGCCGGGCCCCTACGGCAGCCCTGCTCCAAAAATGCAAACGTCTGCAGATAGCTCTCAGGCAAAAGGGTATACCGTGGAAAGCTGTTGCTCAGCCTCATCTGCCCATGGCAGTGCTCGCACAGAGGCACAGAGACTGGGGCTGCTTGCTTGTCTTGACACATGAAACTTCAAACGTAGCTTTGGGACTCTGTGTCGGGCTTTTCCATCAGCCATTCTCAAAATATGCGAACGTCTGCAGATAGCTCGCAGGCAGAAGAAGCTAGCCAGGAAAGCTGTTGCTCAGCCTCCTCTGCCCATGGTATTGCTCGCACAGAAGCACAGAGACTGGGGCTGCTTGCTTGTCTTGACACCTCAAACTTCAAACGTATCTTTGGGAGTCCGTGCCGGGCTCCTCTGGCTACCCTGCTCCCAAAATGCGAACGTCTGCAGAGAGCTCGCAGGCAGAAAGAGACAGCCAGGAAAGCTGTTACTCAGCCTCATCTGCCCATGGCAGTGCTCGCACAGAGGCACAGAGACTTGGGCTGCTTTCTTGTCTTGACGTCTCAAACTTCCAACATAGCCTTTGAATGCTGGTTCCATGCCGGGCGCCTCCGGCAGCCCTGCTCCCAAAATGCGAACGACTGCAGATAGCTCGCAGCCAAATGGGGATAGCCTGGAAAGATGTTGCTCAGCCTCATCTGCCCATGGCACTTCTTGCACAGAGGCACAGAGACTGGGGCTGCTTGCTTGTCTTGCCACCTCAAACTTCAAACGTCACTTTGGGGTTCCTTGCCGGCAGTCTCCCGCAGACCTGCTTTGAAATTGCCAACATCTGCAGATAGCTCTCAGCCAGAAGGGGCTAGCCTGGAAAGCTGTTGCTCAGCCTCATCTGCCCATGGCAGTGCTTGCACAGAGGCACAGAGACTGGGGCTGCTTGCTTGTCTTGACACATGAAACTTCAAACGTAGCTTTGGGACTCTGTGTCGGGCTTTTCCATCAGCCATTCTCACAATATGCGAACGTCTGCAGATAGCTCGCAGGCAGAAGAAGCTAGCCAGGAAAGCTGTTGCTCAGCCTCCTCTGCCCATGGCACTGCTCGCACAGAGACACAGAGACTGGGGCTGCTTGCTTGTCTTGTCACATCAAACTTCAAACGTAGCTTTGGGAGTCCGTGCCGGGCTCCTCTGGCTACCCTGCTTCCAAAATGCGAACGTCTGCCGAGAGCTCGCAGGCAGAAGAAGCTAGCCAGGAAAGCTGTTGCTCAGCCTCATCTGCCCATGGCACTGCTCTCACAGAGGCACAGAGACTTGGGCTGCTTGCTTGTCTTGACACCTCAAACTTCAAACGTAGATTTGGGAGTCTGTGCCGGGCTTCTCTGGCAGCCCTGCTCCCAAAATGCGAAAGTCTACAGACAGCTCGCAGGCAGAAGGAGCTAGCCAGGAAACCTGTTGCTCAGACTCATCTGCCCATGGCACTGCTTGCACAGAGGCAGAGAGACTGGGGCTGCTTGCTTGTCTTGACGCCTCAAACTTCCAAAATAGCCTGTGAATGCTGGTTCCGTGCCGGGCGCCTCCGGCAGCCCTGCTCCCAAAATGCGAACGTCTGCAGATAGCTCGCAGGCAGACAGGGCTAGCATGGAAAGCTGTTGCTCAGCCTCATCTGCCCATGGCACTGCTTGCACAGAGGCACAGAGACTGGGGCTACTTGCTTCTCTTGCCACATCAAACTTCAAACGTAGCTTTCAGGGTCCGTGCCGGGCGCCTCCGGCAGCCCTGCTCCAAAAATGCGAACGTTTGGAGATAGCTCTCAGCCAGAAGGGGCTAGCCTGGAAAGCTGTTGCTCAGCCTCATCGGCCCATGGCACTGCTCGCACAGAGACACAGAGACTGGGGCTGCTTGCTTGTCTTGTCACATCAAACTTCAAAGGTAGCTTTGGGAGTCCGTGCCGAGCTCCTCTGGCTACCCTGCTCCCAAAATGCGAACGTCTGCCGAGAGCTCGCAGGCAGAAAGAGACAGCCAGGAAAGCTGTTACTCAGCCTCATCTGCCCATGGCACTGCTCACACAGAGTCACAGAGACTGGGGCTACTTGCTTCTCTTGCCACATCAAACTTCAAACGTAGCTTTCAGGGTCCGTGCCGGGCGCCTCCGGCAGCCCTGCTCCAAAAATGCGAACGTTTGGAGATAGCTCTCAGCCAGAAGGGGCTAGCCTGGAAAGCTGTTGCTCAGCCTCATCGGCCCATGGCACTGCTCGCACAGAGACACAGAGACTGGGGCTGCTTGCTTGTCTTCTCACATCAAACTTCAAACGTAGCTTTGGGAGTCCTTGCCGGGCTCCTCTGGCTACCCTGCTTCCAAAATGCGAACGTCTGCCGAGAGCTCGCAGGCAGAAAGAGACAGCCAGGAAAGCTGTTGCTCAGACTCATCTGCCCATGGCACTGCTCACACAGAGGCACAGAGACTGGGGCTGCTTGCTTGTCTTGACGCCTCAAACTTCAAACGTATATTTGGGAGTTCGGGCCTTGCGACTCAGGCAGCCCTGCTCCGAAATTGCGAACGTCTGCAGGTAGCTCGCAGGCAGAAAGAGCTAGCCAGGAAAGCTGTTGCTCAGCCTCATCTGCCCATGGCACTGCTCGCACAGGGGCAAAGAGACTGGGGCTGATTGCTTATCTTACCACCTCAAACTTCAAACGTAACTTTCAGGGTCCGTGCCGGGCACCTCCGGCAGCCCTGCCCAAAAATGCGAAGGTGTACGGATAGCTCGAAGGCAGAAAGGGATAGACAGGAAAGCTGTTGCTCAGCCTCATCTGCCCATGGCACTGCTCTCACAGAGGCACAGAGACTTGGGCTGCTTGCTTGTCTTGACACCTCAAACTTCAAATGTAGATTTGGGAGTCTGTGCCGGGCTTCTCTGGCAGCCCTGCTCCCAAAATGCGAAAGTCTACATACAGATCGCAGGCAGAAGGAGCTAGCCAGGAAAGCTGTTGCTCAGCCTCATCTGCCCATGGCACTGCTTGCACAGAGGCACAGAGACTGGGGCTACTTGCTTCTCTTGCCACATCAAACTTCAAACGTAGCTTTCAGGGTCCGTGCCGGGCGCCTCCGGCAGCCCTGCTCCAAAAATGCGAACGTTTGGAGATAGCTCTCAGCCAGAAGGGGCTAGCCTGGAAAGCTGTTGCTCAGCCTCATCTGCCCATGGCACTGCTCGCACAGAGACACAGAGACTGGGGCTGCTTGCTTGTCTTGTCACATCAAACTTCAAACGTAGCTTTGGGAGTCCGTGCCGGGCTCCTCTGGCTACCCTGCTTCCAAAATGCGAACGTCTGCCGAGAGCTCGCAGGCAGAAAGAGACAGCCAGGAAAGCTGTTACTCAGCCTCATCTGCCCATGGCACTGCTCGCACAGAGTCACAGAGACTGGGGCTGCTTGCTTGTCTTGACGACTCAAACTTCCAACATAGCCTGTGAATGCTGGTTCCATGCCGGGCGCCTCCGGGAGCCCTGCTCCCAAAATGCGAACGACTGCAGATAGCTCGCAGGCAGAAGGAGCTAGCCTGGAAAACTGTTGCTCAGCCTCATCTGCCAATGGCACTTCTGGCACAGAGGCACAGAGACTGGGGCTGATTGCTTGTCTTGACAACTCAAACTTCAAACGTTGCTTTGGAGGTTCGTGCCGGGCCCCTACGGCAGCCCTGCTCCAAAAATGCAAACGTCTGCAGATAGCTCTCAGGCAAAAGGGTATACCGTGGAAAGCTGTTGCTCAGCCTCATCTGCCCATGGCACTGCTCTCACAGAGGCACAGAGACTGGGGCTGCTTGCTTGTCTTGACACCTCAAACTTCAAACGTAGATTTGGGAGTCTGACCGGGCTTCTCTGGCAGCCCTGCTCCCAAAATGCGAAAGTCTACAGACAGCTCGCAGGCAGAAGGAGCTAGCCAGGAAAGCTGTTGCTCAGACTCATCTGCCCATGGCACTGCTCTCACAGAGGCACAGAGACTGGGGCTGCTTGCTTGTCTTGCCACCTCAAACTTCAAATGTAGCTTTGGGGGTCTGTGTAGGTTGTCTCCGAAAGCCCTGCTCCCAAAATGCGAACGACTGCAGATAGAACTCAGCCAAAACGGTATACCGTGGAAAGCTGTTGCTCAGCCTCCTCTGCCCATGGCACTGCTCGCACAGAGGCACAGACACTGGGGTTCCTTGCTTGTCTTGCCACATCAAACTTCAAACGTAGCTTTCAGGGTCCGTGCCGGGCGCCTCCGGCAGCCCTGCTCCAAAAATGCAAACGTTTGGAGATAGCTCTCAGCCAGAAGGGGCTAGCCTGGAAAGCTGTTGCTCAGCCTCATCGGCCCATGGCACTGCTCGCACAGAGACACAGAGACTGGGGCTGCTTGCTTGTCTTGTCACATCAAACTTCAAACGTAGCTTTGGGAGTCCGTGCCGGGCTCCTCTGGCTACCCTGCTTCCAAAATGCGAACGTCTGCCGAGAGCTCGCAGGCAGAAAGAGACAGCCAGGAAAGCTGTTACTCAGCCTCATCTGCCCATGGCACTACTCGCACAGAGACACAGAGACTGGGGCTGCTTGCTTGTCTTGATGACTCAAACTTCCAACATAGCCTGTGAATGCTGGTTCCATGCCGGGCGCCTCCGGGAGCCCTGCTCCCAAAATGCGAACGACTGCAGATAGCTCGCAGGCAGAAGGAGCTAGCCTGGAAAACTGTTGCTCAGCCTCATCTGCCAATGGCACTTCTGGCACAGAGGCACAGAGACTGGGGCTGATTGCTTGTCTTGACAACTCAAACTTCAAACGTTGCTTTGGAGGTTCGTGCCGGGCCCCTACGGCAGCTCTGCTCCAAAAATGCAAACGTCTGCAGATAGCTCTCAGGCAAAAGGGTATACCGTGGAAAGCTGTTGCTCAGCCTCATCTGCCCATGGCAGTGCTCGCACAGAGGCACAGAGACTGGGGCTGCTTGCTTGTCTTGACACATGAAACTTCAAACGTAGCTTTGGGACTCTGTGTCGGGCTTTTCCATCAGCCATTCTCAAAATATGCGAACGTCTGCAGATAGCTCGCAGGCAGAAGAAGCTAGCCAGGAAAGCTGTTGCTCAGCCTCCTCTGCCCATGGTATTGCTCGCACAGAAGCACAGAGACTGGGGCTGCTTGCTTGTCTTGACACCTCAAACTTCAAACGTATCTTTGGGAGTCCGTGCCGGGCTCCTCTGGCTACCCTGCTCCCAAAATGCGAACGTCTGCCGAGAGCTCGCAGGCAGAAAGAGACAGCCAGGAAAGCTGTTACTCAGCCTCATCTGCCCATGGCAGTGCTCGCACAGAGGCACAGAGACTTGGGCTGCTTTCTTGTCTTGACGTCTCAAACTTCCAACATAGCCTTTGAATGCTGGTTCCATGCCGGGCGCCTCCGGCAGCCCTGCTCCCAAAATGCGAACGACTGCAGATAGCTCGCAGCCAAATGGGGATAGCCTGGAAAGATGTTGCTCAGCCTCATCTGCCCATGGCACTTCTTGCACAGAGGCACAGAGACTGGGGCTGCTTGCTTGTCTTGCCACCTCAAACTTCAAACGTCGCTTTGGGGTTCCTTGCCGGCAGTCTCCCGCAGACCTGCTTTGAAATTGCCAACATCTGCAGATAGCTCTCAGCCAGAAGGGGCTAGCCTGGAAAGCTGTTGCTCAGCCTCATCTGCCCATGGCAGTGCTTGCACAGAGGCACAGAGACTGGGGCTGCTTGCTTGTCTTGACACATGAAACTTCAAACGTAGCTTTGGGACTCTGTGTCGGGCTTTTCCATCAGCCATTCTCACAATATGCGAACGTCTGCAGATAGCTCGCAGGTAGAAGACGCTAGCCAGGAAAGCTGTTGCTCAGACACATCTGCCCATGGCACTGCTTGCACAGAGGCAGAGAGACTGGGGCTGCTTGCTTGTCTTGACGCCTCAAACTTCCAAAATAGCCTGTGAATGCTGGTTCCGTGCCGGGCGCCTCCGGCAGCCCTGCTCCCAAAATGCGAACGTCTGCAGATAGCTCGCAGGCAGAATGAGCTAGCCTGGAAAGCTATTGCTCAGCCTCATCTGCCAATGGCACTTCTCGAACAGAGGCACAGAGACTGGGGCTGACTGCTTGTCTTGACAACTCAAACTTCAAACGTATCTTTCAGTGTCCGTGCCGGGCGCCTCCGGCAGCCCTGCTCCCAAAATGCGAACGTCTGCAGATAGCTCGCAGGCAGACAGGGCTAGCCTGGAAAGGTGTTGCTCAGCCTCATCTGCCCATGGCACTGCTCACACAGATCCACAGAGACCTGGTCTGCTTGCTTGTCTTGTCACATCAAACTTCATATTTCGCTTTGGCGGTACGTGCCGGATGTCTCCGGCAACCGTTCTCCGAAATTTCAAGTGTCTGCAAATAGCTAGCAGGCAGAAAGAGCTAGCCTGGAAAGCTGTTGCTCAGCCTCCTCTGCCAATGGCACTGCTGGCACAGAGGCACAGAGACTGGGTCTGCTTGCTTGTCTTGTCACCTCAAACTTTAAACGTACATTTGGGAGTACGTGCCGGGCTTCTCTGGCAGCAAGTCTCCCAAAATGCGAAACTCTACAGACAGCTCGCAGGCAGAAGGAGCTAGCCAGGAAAGCTGTTGCTCAGCCTCATCTGCCCATGGCACTGCTTGCACAGAGGCACAGAGACTGGGGCTACTTGCTTCTCTTGCCACATCAAACTTCAAACGTAGCTTTCAGGGTCCGTGCCGGGCGCCTCCGGCAGCCCTGCTCCAAAAATGCGAACGTTTGGAGATAGCTCTCAGCCAGAAGGGGCTAGCCTGGAAAGCTGTTGCTCAGCCTCATCGGCCCATGGCACTGCTCGCACAGAGACACAGAGACTGGGGCTGCTTGCTTGTCTTGTCACATCAAACTTCAAACGTAGCTTTGGGACTCTGTGCCGGGCTTCTCTGGCAGCCCTGCTCCCAAAATGCGAAAGTCTACATACAGATCGCAGGCAGAAGGAGCTAGCCAGGAAAGCTGTTGCTCAGCCTCATCTGCCCATGGCACTGCTTGCACAGAGGCACAGAGACTGGGGCTACTTGCTTCTCTTGCCACATCAAACTTCAAACGTAGCTTTCAGGGTCCGTGCCGGGCGCCTCCGGCAGCCCTGCTCCAAAAATGCGAACGTTTGGAGATAGCTCTCAGCCAGAAGGGGCTAGCCTGGAAAGCTGTTGCTCAGCCTCATCGGCCCATGGCACTGCTCGCACAGAGACACAGAGACTGGGGCTGCTTGCTTGTCTTGTCACATCAAACTTCAAACGTAGCTTTGGGACTCTGTGCCGGGCTTCTCTGGCAGCCCTGCTCCCAAAATGCGAAAGTCTACATACAGATCGCAGGCAGAAGGAGCTAGCCAGGAAAGCTGTTGCTCAGCCTCATCTGCCCATGGCACTGCTCGCACAGAGGCACAGAGACTGGGGCTGCTTGCTTGTCTTGACGCCTCAAACTTCAAACGTATATTTGGGAGTTCGGGCCTGGCGACTCAGGCAGCCCTGCTCCGAAATTGCGAACGTCTGCAGGTAGCTCGCAGGCAGAAAGAGCTAGCCAGGAAAGCTGTTGCTCAGCCTCATCTGCCCCATGGCACTGCTCGCACAGGGGCAAAGAGACTGGGGCTGATTGCTTATCTTACCACCTCAAACTTCAAACGTAACTTTCAGGGTCCGTGCCGGGCACCTCCGGCAGCCCTGCCCAAAAATGCCAAGGTGTGCGGATAGCTCGAAGGCAGAAAGGGATAGACAGGAAAGCTGTTGCTCAGCCTCATCTGCCCATGGCACTGCTTGCACAGAGGCACAGAGACTGGGGCTACTTGCTTCTCTTGCCACATCAAACTTCAAACGTAGCTTTCAGGGTCCGTGCCGGGCGCCTCCGGCAGCCCTGCTCCAAAAATGCGAACGTTTGGAGATAGCTCTCAGCCAGAAGGGGCTAGCCTGGAAAGCTGTTGCTCAGCCTCATAGGCCCATGGCACTGCTCGCACAGAGACACAGAGACTGGGGCTGCTTGCTTGTCTTGTCACATCAAACTTCAAACGTAGCTTTGGGAGTCCGTGCCGGGCTCCTCTGGCTACCCTGCTCCCAAAATGCGAACGTCTGCCGAGAGCTCGCAGGCAGAAAGAGACAGCCAGGAAAGCTGTTGCTCAGACTCATCTGCCCATGGCACTGCTCACACAGAGACACAGAGACTGGGGCTGATTGCTTGTCTTGACAACTCAAACTTCAAACGTTGCTTTGGAGGTTCGTGCCGGGCCCCTACGGCAGCCCTGCTCCAAAAATGCGAACGTTTGGAGATAGCTCTCAGCCAGAAGGGGCTAGCCTGGAAAGCTGTTGCTCAGCCTCATAGGCCCATGGCACTGCTCGCACAGAGACACAGAGACTGGGGCTGCTTGCTTGTCTTGTCACATCAAACTTCAAACGTAGCTTTGGGAGTCCGTGCCGGGCTCCTCTGGCTACCCTGCTTCCAAAATGCGAACGTCTGCCGAGAGCTCGCAGGCAGAAAGAGACAGCCAGGAAAGCTGTTGCTCAGACTCATCTGCCCATGGCACTGCTCACACAGAGACACAGAGACTGGGGCTGATTGCTTGTCTTGACAACTCAAACTTCAAACGTTGCTTTGGAGGTTCGTGCCGGGCCCCTACGGCAGCCCTGCTCCAAAAATGCGAACGACTGCAGATAGCTCTCAGCCAGAAGGGGCTAGCCCGGAAAGCTGTTGCTCAGCCTCATCTGCCCATGGCACTGCTCGCACAGAGGCACAGAGACTGGGGCTGCTTGCTTGTCTTGACGCCTCAAACTTCAAACGTATATTTGGGAGTTCGGGCCTGGCGACTCAGGCAGCCCTGCTCCGAAATTGCGAACGTCTGCAGGTAGCTCGCAGGCAGAAAGAGCTAGCCAGGAAAGCTGTTGCTCAGCCTCATCTGCCCCATGGCACTGCTCGCACAGGGGCAAAGAGACTGGGGCTGATTGCTTATCTTACCACCTCAAACTTCAAACGTAACTTTCAGGGTCCGTGCCGGGCACCTCAGGCAGCCCTGCCCAAAAATGCGAAGGTGTGCGGATAGCTCGAAGGCAGAAAGGGATAGACAGGAAAGCTGTTGCTCAGCCTCATCTGCCCATGGCACTGCTTGCACAGAGGCACAGAGACTGGGGCTACTTGCTTCTCTTGCCACATCAAACTTCAAACGTAGCTTTCAGGGTCCATGCCGGGCGCCTCCGGCAGCCCTGCTCCAAAAATGCGAACGTTTGGAGATAGCTCTCAGCCAGAAGGGGCTAGCCTGGAAAGCTGTTGCTCAGCCTCATCGGCCCATGGCACTGCTCGCACAGAGACACAGAGACTGGGGCTGCTTGCTTGTCTTGTCACATCAAACTTCAAACGTAGCTTTGGGAGTCCGTGCCGGGCTCCTCTGGCTACCCTGCTTCCAAAATGCGAACGTCTGCCGAGAGCTCGCAGGCAGAAAGAGACAGCCAGGAAAGCTGTTACTCAGCCTCATCTGCCCATGGCACTGCTCGCACAGAGTCACAGAGACTGGGGCTGCTTGCTTGTCTTGACGACTCAAACTTCCAACATAGCCTGTGAATGCTGGTTCCATGCCGGGCGCCTCCGGGAGCCCTGCTCCCAAAATGCGAACGACTGCAGATAGCTCGCAGGCAGAAGGAGCTAGCCTGGAAAACTGTTGCTCAGCCTCATCTGCCAATGGCACTTCTGGCACAGAGGCACAGAGACTGGGGCTGATTGCTTGTCTTGACAACTCAAACTTCAAACGTTGCTTTGGAGGTTCGTGCCGGGCCCCTACGGCAGCCCTGCTCCAAAAATGCAAACGTCTGCAGATAGCTCTCAGGCAAAAGGGTATACCGTGGAAAGCTGTTGCTCAGCCTCATCTGCCCATGGCAGTGCTCGCACAGAGGCACAGAGACTGGGGCTGCTTGCTTGTCTTGACACATGAAACTTCAAACGTAGCTTTGGGACTCTGTGTCGGGCTTTTCCATCAGCCATTCTCACAATATGCGAACGTCTGCAGATAGCTCGCAGGCAGAAGAAGCTAGCCAGGAAAGCTGTTGCTCAGCCTCCTCTGCCCATGGCACTGCTCGCACAGAGGCACAGAGACTGGGGCTGCTTGCTTGTCTTGACGCCTCAAACTTCAAACGTATATTTGGGAGTTCGGGCCTGGCGACTCAGGCAGCCCTGCTCCGAAATTGCGAACGTCTGCAGGTAGCTCGCAGGCAGAAAGAGCTAGCCAGGAAAGCTGTTGCTCAGCCTCATCTGCCCATGGCACTGCTCGCACAGGGGCAAAGAGACTGGGGCTGATTGCTTATCTTACCACCTCAAACTTCAAACGTAACTTTCAGGGTCCGTGCCGGGCACCTCCGGCAGCCCTGCCCAAAAATGCGAAGGTGTGCGGATAGCTCGAAGGCAGAAAGGGATAGACAGGAAAGCTGTTGCTCAGCCTCATCTGCCCATGGCACTGCTTGCACAGAGGCACAGAGACTGGGGCTACTTGCTTCTCTTGCCACATCAAACTTCAAACGTAGCTTTCAGGGTCCGTGCCGGGCGCCTCCGGCAGCCCTGCTCCAAAAATGCGAACGTTTGGAGATAGCTCTCAGCCAGAAGGGGCTAGCCTGGAAAGCTGTTGCTCAGCCTCATAGGCCCATGGCACTGCTCGCACAGAGACACAGAGACTGGGGCTGCTTGCTTGTCTTGTCACATCAAACTTCAAACGTAGCTTTGGGAGTCCGTGCCGGGCTCCTCTGGCTACCCTGCTTCCAAAATGCGAACGTCTGCCGAGAGCTCGCAGGCAGAAAGAGACAGCCAGGAAAGCTGTTGCTCAGACTCATCTGCCCATGGCACTGCTCACACAGAGACACAGAGACTGGGGCTGATTGCTTGTCTTGACAACTCAAACTTCAAACGTTGCTTTGGAGGTTCGTGCCGGGCCCCTACGGCAGCCCTGCTCCAAAAATGCAAACGTCTGCAGATAGCTCTCAGCCAGAAGGGGCTAGCCCGGAAAGCTGTTGCTCAGCCTCATCTGCCCATGGCACTGCTCGCACAGAGGCACAGAGACTGGGGCTGCTTGCTTGTCTTGACGCCTCAAACTTCAAACGTATATTTGGGAGTTCGGGCCTGGCGACTCAGGCAGCCCTGCTCCGAAATTGCGAACGTCTGCAGGTAGCTCGCAGGCAGAAAGAGCTAGCCAGGAAAGCTGTTGCTCAGCCTCATCTGCCCATGGCACTGCTCGCACAGGGGCAAAGAGACTGGGGCTGATTGCTTATCTTACCACCTCAAACTTCAAACGTAACTTTCAGGGTCCGTGCCGGGCACCTCCGGCAGCCCTGCCCAAAAATGCGAAGGTGTGCGGATAGCTCGAAGGCAGAAAGGGATAGACAGGAAAGCTGTTGCTCAGCCTCATCTGCCCATGGCACTGCTCGCACAGAGGCACAGAGACTTGGGCTGCTTGCTTGTCTTGACACCTCAAACTTCAAACGTAGATTTGGGAGTCTGTGCCGGGCGCCTCCGGCAGCCCTGCTCCAAAAATGCGAACGTTTGGAGATAGCTCTCAGCCAGAAGGGGCTAGCCTGGAAAGCTGTTGCTCAGCCTCATCTGCCCATGGCACTGCTTGCACAGAGGCACAGAGACTGGGGCTACTTGCTTCTCTTGCCACATCAAACTTCAAACGTAGCTTTCAGGGTCCGTGCCGGGCGCCTCCGGCAGCCCTGCTCCAAAAATGCGAACGTTTGGAGATAGCTCTCAGCCAGAAGGGGCTAGCCTGGAAAGCTGTTGCTCAGCCTCATCGGCCCATGGCACTGCTCGCACAGAGACACAGAGACTGGGGCTGCTTGCTTGTCTTGTCACATCAAACTTCAAACGTAGCTTTGGGAGTCCGTGCCGGGCTCCTCTGGCTACCCTGCTTCCAAAATGCGAACGTCTGCCGAGAGCTCGCAGGCAGAAAGAGACAGCCAGGAAAGCTGTTGCTCAGACTCATCTGCCCATGGCACTGCTCACACAGAGACACAGAGACTGGGGCTGATTGCTTGTCTTGACAACTCAAACTTCAAACGTTGCTTTGGAGGTTCGTGCCGGGCCCCTACGGCAGCCCTGCTCCAAAAATGCAAACGTCTGCAGATAGCTCTCAGCCAGAAGGGGCTAGCCCGGAAAGCTGTTGCTCAGCCTCATCTGCCCATGGCACTGCTCGCACAGAGGCACAGAGACTGGGGCTGCTTGCTTGTCTTGACGCCTCAAACTTCAAACGTATATTTGGGAGTTCGGGCCTGGCGACTCAGGCAGCCCTGCTCCGAAATTGCGAACGTCTGCAGGTAGCTCGCAGGCAGAAAGAGCTAGCCAGGAAAGCTGTTGCTCAGCCTCATCTGCCCATGGCACTGCTCGCACAGGGGCAAAGAGACTGGGGCTGATTGCTTATCTTACCACCTCAAACTTCAAACGTAACTTTCAGGGTCCGTGCCGGGCACCTCCGGCAGCCCTGCCCAAAAATGCGAAGGTGTGCGGATAGCTCGAAGGCAGAAAGGGATAGACAGGAAAGCTGTTGCTCAGCCTCATCTGCCCATGGCACTGCTCTCACAGAGGCACAGAGACTTGGGCTGCTTGCTTGTCTTGACACCTCAAACTTCAAACGTAGATTTGGGAGTCTGTGCCGGGCTTCTCTGGCAGCCCTGCTCCCAAAATGCGAAAGTCTACATACAGATCGCAGGCAGAAGGAGCTAGCCAGGAAAGCTGTTGCTCAGCCTCATCTGCCCATGGCACTGCTTGCACAGAGGCACAGAGACTGGGGCTACTTGCTTCTCTTGCCACATCAAACTTCAAACGTAGCTTTCAGGGTCCGTGCCGGGCGCCTCCGGCAGCCCTGCTCCAAAAATGCGAACTTTTGGAGATAGCTCTCAGCCAGAAGGGGCTAGCCTGGAAAGCTGTTGCTCAGCCTCATAGGCCCATGGCACTGCTCGCACAGAGACACAGAGACTGGGGCTGCTTGCTTGTCTTGTCACATCAAACTTCAAACGTAGCTTTGGGAGTCCGTGCCGGGCTCCTCTGGCTACCCTGCTTCCAAAATGCGAACGTCTGCCGAGAGCTCGCAGGCAGAAAGAGACAGCCAGGAAAGCTGTTACTCAGCCTCATCTGCCCATGGCACTGCTCGCACAGAGTCACAGAGACTGGGGCTGCTTGCTTGTCTTGACGACTCAAACTTCCAACATAGCCTGTGAATGCTGGTTCCATGCCGGGCGCCTCCGGGAGCCCTGCTCCCAAAATGCGAACGACTGCAGATAGCTCGCAGGCAGAAGGAGCTAGCCTGGAAAACTGTTGCTCAGCCTCATCTGCCAATGGCACTTCTGGCACAGAGGCACAGAGACTGGGGCTGATTGCTTGTCTTGACAACTCAAACTTCAAACGTTGCTTTGGAGGTTCGTGCCGGGCCCCTACGGCAGCCCTGCTCCAAAAATGCAAACGTCTGCAGATAGCTCTCAGCCAGAAGGGGCTAGCCCGGAAAGCTGTTGCTCAGCCTCATCTGCCCATGGCACTGCTCGCACAGAGGCACAGAGACTGGGGCTGCTTGCTTGTCTTGACGCCTCAAACTTCAAACGTATATTTGGGAGTTCGGGCCTGGCGACTCAGGCAGCCCTGCTCCGAAATTGCGAACGTCTGCAGGTAGCTCGCAGGCAGAAAGAGCTAGCCAGGAAAGCTGTTGCTCAGCCTCATCTGCCCATGGCACTGCTCGCACAGGGGCAAAGAGACTGGGGCTGATTGCTTATCTTACCACCTCAAACTTCAAACGTAACTTTCAGGGTCCGTGCCGGGCACCTCCGGCAGCCCTGCCCAAAAATGCGAAGGTGTGCGGATAGCTCGAAGGCAGAAAGGGATAGACAGGAAAGCTGTTGCTCAGCCTCATCTGCCCATGGCACTGCTCTCACAGAGGCACAGAGACTTGGGCTGCTTGCTTGTCTTGACACCTCAAACTTCAAACGTAGATTTGGGAGTCTGTGCCGGGCTTCTCTGGCAGCCCTGCTCCCAAAATGCGAAAGTCTACATACAGATCGCAGGCAGAAGGAGCTAGCCAGGAAAGCTGTTGCTCAGCCTCATCTGCCCATGGCACTGCTTGCACAGAGGCACAGAGACTGGGGCTACTTGCTTCTCTTGCCACATCAAACTTCAAACGTAGCTTTCAGGGTCCGTGCCGGGCGCCTCCGGCAGCCCTGCTCCAAAAATGCGAACTTTTGGAGATAGCTCTCAGCCAGAAGGGGCTAGCCTGGAAAGCTGTTGCTCAGCCTCATAGGCCCATGGCACTGCTCGCACAGAGACACAGAGACTGGGGCTGCTTGCTTGTCTTGTCACATCAAACTTCAAACGTAGCTTTGGGAGTCCGTGCCGGGCTCCTCTGGCTACCCTGCTTCCAAAATGCGAACGTCTGCCGAGAGCTCGCAGGCAGAAAGAGACAGCCAGGAAAGCTGTTACTCAGCCTCATCTGCCCATGGCACTGCTCGCACAGAGTCACAGAGACTGGGGCTGCTTGCTTGTCTTGACGACTCAAACTTCCAACATAGCCTGTGAATGCTGGTTCCATGCCGGGCGCCTCCGGGAGCCCTGCTCCCAAAATGCGAACGACTGCAGATAGCTCGCAGGCAGAAGGAGCTAGCCTGGAAAACTGTTGCTCAGCCTCATCTGCCAATGGCACTTCTGGCACAGAGGCACAGAGACTGGGGCTGATTGCTTGTCTTGACAACTCAAACTTCAAACGTTGCTTTGGAGGTTCGTGCCGGGCCCCTACGGCAGCCCTGCTCCAAAAATGCAAACGTCTGCAGATAGCTCTCAGCCAGAAGGGGCTAGCCCGGAAAGCTGTTGCTCAGCCTCATCTGCCCATGGCACTGCTCGCACAGAGGCACAGAGACTGGGGCTGCTTGCTTGTCTTGACGCCTCAAACTTCAAACGTATATTTGGGAGTTCGGGCCTGGCGACTCAGGCAGCCCTGCTCCGAAATTGCGAACGTCTGCAGGTAGCTCGCAGGCAGAAAGAGCTAGCCAGGAAAGCTGTTGCTCAGCCTCATCTGCCCATGGCACTGCTCGCACAGGGGCAAAGAGACTGGGGCTGATTGCTTATCTTACCACCTCAAACTTCAAACGTAACTTTCAGGGTCCGTGCCGGGCACCTCCGGCAGCCCTGCCCAAAAATGCGAAGGTGTGCGGATAGCTCGAAGGCAGAAAGGGATAGACAGGAAAGCTGTTGCTCAGCCTCATCTGCCCATGGCACTGCTCTCACAGAGGCACAGAGACTTGGGCTGCTTGCTTGTCTTGACACCTCAAACTTCAAACGTAGATTTGGGAGTCTGTGCCGGGCTTCTCTGGCAGCCCTGCTCCCAAAATGCGAAAGTCTACATACAGATCGCAGGCAGAAGGAGCTAGCCAGGAAAGCTGTTGCTCAGCCTCATCTGCCCATGGCACTGCTTGCACAGAGGCACAGAGACTGGGGCTACTTGCTTCTCTTGCCACATCAAACTTCAAACGTAGCTTTCAGGGTCCGTGCCGGGCGCCTCCGGCAGCCCTGCTCCAAAAATGCGAACGTTTGGAGATAGCTCTCAGCCAGAAGGGGCTAGCCTGGAAAGCTGTTGCTCAGCCTCATAGGCCCATGGCACTGCTCGCACAGAGACACAGAGACTGGGGCTGCTTGCTTGTCTTGTCACATCAAACTTCAAACGTAGCTTTGGGAGTCCGTGCCGGGCTCCTCTGGCTACCCTGCTTCCAAAATGCGAACGTCTGCCGAGAGCTCGCAGGCAGAAAGAGACAGCCAGGAAAGCTGTTGCTCAGACTCATCTGCCCATGGCACTGCTCACACAGAGACACAGAGACTGGGGCTGATTGCTTGTCTTGACAACTCAAACTTCAAACGTTGCTTTGGAGGTTCGTGCCGGGCCCCTACGGCAGCCCTGCTCCAAAAATGCAAACGTCTGCAGATAGCTCTCAGCCAGAAGGGGCTAGCCCGGAAAGCTGTTGCTCAGCCTCATCTGCCCATGGCACTGCTCGCACAGAGGCACAGAGACTGGGGCTGCTTGCTTGTCTTGACGCCTCAAACTTCAAACGTATATTTGGGAGTTCGGGCCTGGCGACTCAGGCAGCCCTGCTCCGAAATTGCGAACGTCTGCAGGTAGCTCGCAGGCAGAAAGAGCTAGCCAGGAAAGCTGTTGCTCAGCCTCATCTGCCCATGGCACTGCTCTCACAGAGGCACAGAGACTTGGGCTGCTTGCTTGTCTTGACACCTCAAACTTCAAACGTAGATTTGGGAGTCTGTGCCGGGCTTCTCTGGCAGCCCTGCTCCCAAAATGCGAAAGTCTACAGACAGCTCGCAGGCAGAAGGAGCTAGCCAGGAAAGCTGTTGCTCAGACTCATCTGCCCATGGCACTGCTTGCACAGAGGCAGAGAGACTGGGGCTGCTTGCTTGTCTTGACGACTCAAACTTCCAAAATAGCCTGTGAATGCTGGTTCCGTGCCGGGCGCCTCCGGCAGCCCTGCTCCCAAAATGCGAACGTGTGCAGATAGCTCTCAGCCAGACAGGGCTAGCCTGGAAAGCTGTTGCTCAGCCTCATCTGCCCATGGCACTGCTCACACAGATCCACAGAGACCTGGTCTGCTTGCTTGTCTTGTCACATCAAACTTCATATTTCGCTTTGGCGGTACGTGCCGAATGTCTCCGGCAACCGTGCTCCGAAATTTCAAGTGTCTGCAAATAGCTAGCAGGCAGAAAGAGCTAGCCTGGAAAGCTGTTGCTCAGCCTCCTCTGCCAATGGCACTGCTCGCACAGAGGCACAGAGACTGGGGCTGCTTGCTTGTCTTGTCACCTCAAACTTTAAACGTACATTTGGGAGTACGTGCCGGGCTTCTCTGGCAGCAAGTCTCCCAAAATGCGAAACTCTACAGACAGCTCGCAGGCAGAAGGAGCTAGCCAGGAAAGCTGTTGCTCAGACTCATCTGCCCATGGCACTGCTCACACAGAGACACAGAGACTGGGGCTGATTGCTTCTCTTGACACTTCAAACTTCAAACGTAACCTGGGAATGGGGGGGTCTGTGGCAGTCGCGTCCGACAGCCCTGCTCCGAAAATGCGAACCTCTGCAGATAGCTCGCAGGCAAAAAGAGCTAGCCTGGAAAGCTGTTGCTCAGCCTCATCTGCCCATGGCACTGCTCGCACAGAGGCACAGAGACTGGGGCTGCTTGCTTGTCTTGACACCTCAAACTTCAAACGTAGATTTGGGAGTCTGTGCCGGGCTTCTCTGGCAGCCCTGCTCCCAAAATGCGAAAGTCTACAGACAGATCGCAGGCAGAAGGAGCTAGCCAGGAAAGCTGTTGCTCAGCCTCATCTGCCCATGGCAGTGCTCGCACAGGGGCAAAGAGACTGGGGCTGATTGCTTATCTTACCACCTCAAACTTCAAACGTAACTTTCAGGGTCCGTGCCGGGCACCTCCGGCAGCCCTGCCCAAAAATGCGAAGGTGTGCGGATAGCTCGAAGGCAGAAAGGGATAGACAGGAAAGCTGTTGCTCAGCCTCATCTGCCCATGGCACTGCTTGCACAGAGGCACAGAGACTGGGGCTACTTGCTTCTCTTGCCACATCAAACTTCAAACGTAGCTTTCAGGGTCCGTGCCGGGCGCCTCCGGCAGCCCTGCTCCAAAAATGCGAACGTTTGGAGATAGCTCTCAGCCAGAAGGGGCTAGCCTGGAAAGCTGTTGCTCAGCCTCATAGGCCCATGGCACTGCTCGCACAGAGACACAGAGACTGGGGCTGCTTGCTTGTCTTGTCACATCAAACTTCAAACGTAGCTTTGGGAGTCCGTGCCGGGCTCCTCTGGCTACCCTGCTTCCAAAATGCGAACGTCTGCCGAGAGCTCGCAGGCAGAAAGAGACAGCCAGGAAAGCTGTTGCTCAGACTCATCTGCCCATGGCACTGCTCACACAGAGACACAGAGACTGGGGCTGATTGCTTGTCTTGACAACTCAAACTTCAAACGTTGCTTTGGAGGTTCGTGCCGGGCCCCTACGGCAGCCCTGCTCCAAAAATGCAAACGTCTGCAGATAGCTCTCAGCCAGAAGGGGCTAGCCCGGAAAGCTGTTGCTCAGCCTCATCTGCCCATGGCACTGCTCGCACAGAGGCACAGAGACTGGGGCTGCTTGCTTGTCTTGACGCCTCAAACTTCAAACGTATATTTGGGAGTTCGGGCCTGGCGACTCAGGCAGCCCTGCTCCGAAATTGCGAACGTCTGCAGGTAGCTCGCAGGCAGAAAGAGCTAGCCAGGAAAGCTGTTGCTCAGCCTCATCTGCCCATGGCACTGCTCGCACAGGGGCAAAGAGACTGGGGCTGATTGCTTATCTTACCACCTCAAACTTCAAACGTAACTTTCAGGGTCCGTGCCGGGCACCTCCGGCAGCCCTGCCCAAAAATGCGAAGGTGTGCGGATAGCTCGAAGGCAGAAAGGGATAGACAGGAAAGCTGTTGCTCAGCCTCATCTGCCCATGGCACTGCTTGCACAGAGGCACAGAGACTGGGGCTGCTTGCTTGTCTTGACACCTCAAACGTAGATTTGGGAGTCTGTGCCGGGCTTCTCTGGCAGCCCTGCTCCCAAAATGCGAAAGTCTACATACAGATTGCAGGCAGAAGGAGCTAGCCAGGAAAGCTGTTGCTCAGCCTCATCTGCCCATGGCACTGCTTGCACAGAGGCACAGAGACTGGGGCTACTTGCTTCTCTTGCCACATCAAACTTCAAACGTAGCTTTCAGGGTCCGTGCCGGGCGCCTCCGGCAGCCCTGCTCCAAAAATGCGAACGTTTGGAGATAGCTCTCAGCCAGAAGGGGCTAGCCTGGAAAGCTGTTGCTCAGCCTCATCGGCCCATGGCACTGCTCGCACAGAGACACAGAGACTGGGGCTGCTTGCTTGTCTTGTCACATCAAACTTCAAACGTAGCTTTGGGAGTCCGTGCCGGGCTCCTCTGGCTACCCTGCTTCCAAAATGCGAACGTCTGCCGAGAGCTCGCAGGCAGAAAGAGACAGCCAGGAAAGCTGTTACTCAGCCTCATCTGCCCATGGCACTGCTCGCACAGAGTCACAGAGACTGGGGCTGCTTGCTTGTCTTGACGACTCAAACTTCCAACATAGCCTGTGAATGCTGGTTCCATGCCGGGCGCCTCCGGGAGCCCTGCTCCCAAAATGCGAACGACTGCAGATAGCTCGCAGGCACAAGGAGCTAGCCTGGAAAACTGTTGCTCAGCCTCATCTGCCAATGGCACTGCTCGCACAGGGGCAAAGAGACTGGGGCTGATTGCTTATCTTACCACCTCAAACTTCAAACGTAACTTTCAGGGTCCGTGCCGGGCACCTCCGGCAGCCCTGCCCAAAAATGCGAAGGTGTGCGGATAGCTCGAAGGCAGAAAGGGATAGACAGGAAAGCTGTTGCTCAGCCTCATCTGCCCATGGCACTGCTTGCACAGAGGCACAGAGACTGGGGCTACTTGCTTCTCTTGCCACATCAAACTTCAAACGTAGCTTTCAGGGTCCGTGCCGGGCGCCTCCGGCAGCCCTGCTCCAAAAATGCGAACGTTTGGAGATAGCTCTCAGCCAGAAGGGGCTAGCCTGGAAAGCTGTTGCTCAGCCTCATCGGCCCATGGCACTGCTCGCACAGAGACACAGAGACTGGGGCTGCTTGCTTGTCTTGTCACATCAAACTTCAAACGTAGCTTTGGGAGTCCGTGCCGGGCTCCTCTGGCTACCCTGCTTCCAAAATGCGAACGTCTGCCGAGAGCTCGCAGGCAGAAAGAGACAGCCAGGAAAGCTGTTGCTCAGACTCATCTGCCCATGGCACTGCTCACACAGAGACACAGAGACTGGGGCTGATTGCTTGTCTTGACAACTCAAACTTCAAACGTTGCTTTGGAGGTTCGTGCCGGGCCCCTACGGCAGCCCTGCTCCAAAAATGCAAACGTCTGCAGATAGCTCTCAGCCAGAAGGGGCTAGCCCGGAAAGCTGTTGCTCAGCCTCATCTGCCCATGGCACTGCTCGCACAGAGGCACAGAGACTGGGGCTGCTTGCTTGTCTTGACGCCTCAAACTTCAAACGTATATTTGGGAGTTCGGGCCTGGCGACTCAGGCAGCCCTGCTCCGAAATTGCGAACGTCTGCAGGTAGCTCGCAGGCAGAAAGAGCTAGCCAGGAAAGCTGTTGCTCAGCCTCATCTGCCCATGGCACTGCTCGCACAGGGGCAAAGAGACTGGGGCTGATTGCTTATCTTACCACCTCAAACTTCAAACGTAACTTTCAGGGTCCGTGCCGGGCACCTCCGGCAGCCCTGCCCAAAAATGCGAAGGTGTGCGGATAGCTCGAAGGCAGAAAGGGATAGAGAGGAAAGCTGTTGCTCAGCCTCATCTGCCCATGGCACTGCTCTCACAGAGGCACAGAGACTGGGGCTACTTGCTTCTCTTGCCACATCAAACTTCAAACGTAGCTTTCAGGGTCCGTGCCGGGCGCCTCCGGCAGCCCTGCTCCAAAAATGCGAACGTTTGGAGATAGCTCTCAGCCAGAAGGGGCTAGCCTGGAAAGCTGTTGCTCAGCCTCATAGGCCCATGGCACTGCTCGCACAGAGACACAGAGACTGGGGCTGCTTGCTTGTCTTGTCACATCAAACTTCAAACGTAGCTTTGGGAGTCCGTGCCGGGCTCCTCTGGCTACCCTGCTTCCAAAATGCGAACGTCTGCCGAGAGCTCGCAGGCAGAAGAAGCTAGCCAGGAAAGCTGTTGCTCAGCCTCATCTGCCCATGGCACTGCTCTCTCAGAGGCACAGAGACTTGGGCTGCTTGCTTGTCTTGACACCTCAAACTTCAAACGTAGATTTGGGAGTCTGTGCCGGGCTTCTCTGGCAGCCCTGCTCCCAAAATGCGAAAGTCTACAGACAGCTCGCAGGCAGAAGGAGCTAGCCAGGAAAGCTGTTGCTCAGACTCATCTGCCCATGGCACTGCTTGCACAGGGGCAAAGAGACTGGGGCTGATTGCTTATCTTACCACCTCAAACTTCAAACGTAACTTTCAGGGTCCGTGCCGGGCACCTCTGGCTACCCTGCTTCCAAAATGCGAACGTCTGCCGAGAGCTCGCAGGCAGAAAGAGACAGCCAGGAAAGCTGTTGCTCAGCCTCATCTGCCCATGGCACTGCTCACACAGAGACACAGAGACTGGGGCTGATTGCTTGTCTTGACAACTCAAACTTCAAACGTTGCTTTGGAGGTTCGTGCCGGGCCCCTACGGCAGCCCTGCTCCAAAAATGCAAACGTCTGCAGATAGCTCTCAGCCAGAAGGGGCTAGCCCGGAAAGCTGTTGCTCAGCCTCATCTGCCCATGGCACTGCTCGCACAGAGGCACAGAGACTGGGGCTGCTTGCTTGTCTTGACGCCTCAAACTTCAAACGTATATTTGGGAGTTCGGGCCTGGCGACTCAGGCAGCCCTGCTCCGAAATTGCGAACGTCTGCAGGTAGCTCGCAGGCAGAAAGAGCTAGCCAGGAAAGCTGTTGCTCAGCCTCATCTGCCCATGGCACTGCTCGCACAGGGGCAAAGAGACTGGGGCTGATTGCTTATCTTACCACCTCAAACTTCAAACGTAACTTTCAGGGTCCGTGCCGGGCACCTCCGGCAGCCCTGCCCAAAAATGCGAAGGTGTGCGGATAGCTCGAAGGCAGAAAGGGATAGACAGGAAAGCTGTTGCTCAGCCTCATCTGCCCATGGCACTGCTTGCACAGAGGCACAGAGACTGGGGCTGCTTGCTTGTCTTGACACCTCAAACGTAGATTTGGGAGTCTGTGCCGGGCTTCTCTGGCAGCCCTGCTCCCAAAATGCGAACGTCTGCCGAGAGCTCGCAGGCAGAAAGAGACAGCCAGGAAAGCTGTTACTCAGCCTCATCTGCCCATGGCACTGCTCGCACAGAGTCACAGAGACTGGGGCTGCTTGCTTGTCTTGACGACTCAAACTTCCAACATAGCCTGTGAATGCTGGTTCCATGCCGGGCGCCTCCGGGAGCCCTGCTCCCAAAATGCGAACGACTGCAGATAGCTCGCAGGCACAAGGAGCTAGCCTGGAAAACTGTTGCTCAGCCTCATCTGCCAATGGCACTGCTCGCACAGGGGCAAAGAGACTGGGGCTGATTGCTTATCTTACCACCTCAAACTTCAAACGTAACTTTCAGGGTCCGTGCCGGGCACCTCCGGCAGCCCTGCCCAAAAATGCGAAGGTGTGCGGATAGCTCGAAGGCAGAAAGGGATAGACAGGAAAGCTGTTGCTCAGCCTCATCTGCCCATGGCACTGCTTGCACAGAGGCACAGAGACTGGGGCTACTTGCTTCTCTTGCCACATCAAACTTCAAACGTAGCTTTCAGGGTCCGTGCCGGGCGCCTCCGGCAGCCCTGCTCCAAAAATGCGAACGTTTGGAGATAGCTCTCAGCCAGAAGGGGCTAGCCTGGAAAGCTGTTGCTCAGCCTCATAGGCCCATGGCACTGCTCGCACAGAGACACAGAGACTGGGGCTGCTTGCTTGTCTTGTCACATCAAACTTCAAACGTAGCTTTGGGAGTCCGTGCCGGGCTCCTCTGGCTACCCTGCTTCCAAAATGCGAACGTCTGCCGAGAGCTCGCAGGCAGAAAGAGACAGCCAGGAAAGCTGTTGCTCAGACTCATCTGCCCATGGCACTGCTCACACAGAGACACAGAGACTGGGGCTGATTGCTTGTCTTGACAACTCAAACTTCAAACGTTGCTTTGGAGGTTCGTGCCGGGCCCCTACGGCAGCCCTGCTCCAAAAATGCAAACGTCTGCAGATAGCTCTCAGCCAGAAGGGGCTAGCCCGGAAAGCTGTTGCTCAGCCTCATCTGCCCATGGCACTGCTCGCACAGAGGCACAGAGACTGGGGCTGCTTGCTTGTCTTGACGCCTCAAACTTCAAACGTAACTTTCAGGGTCCGTGCCGGGCACCTCCGGCAGCCCTGCCCAAAAATGCGAAGGTGTGCGGATAGCTCGAAGGCAGAAAGGGATAGACAGGAAAGCTGTTGCTCAGCCTCATCTGCCCATGGCACTGCTCTCACAGAGGCACAGAGACTTGGGCTGCTTGCTTGTCTTGACACCTCAAACTTCAAACGTAGATTTGGGAGTCTGTGCCGGGCTTCTCTGGCAGCCCTGCTCCCAAAATGCGAAAGTCTACATACAGATCGCAGGCAGAAGGAGCTAGCCAGGAAAGCTGTTGCTCAGCCTCATCTGCCCATGGCACTGCTTGCACAGAGGCACAGAGACTGGGGCTACTTGCTTCTCTTGCCACATCAAACTTCAAACGTAGCTTTCAGGGTCCGTGCCGGGCGCCTCCGGCAGCCCTGCTCCAAAAATGCGAACGTTTGGAGATAGCTCTCAGCCAGAAGGGGCTAGCCTGGAAAGCTGTTGCTCAGCCTCATCGGCCCATGGCACTGCTCGCACAGAGACACAGAGACTGGGGCTGCTTGCTTGTCTTGTCACATCAAACTTCAAACGTAGCTTTGGGAGTCCGTGCCGGGCTCCTCTGGCTACCCTGCTTCCAAAATGCGAACGTCTGCCGAGAGCTCGCAGGCAGAAAGAGACAGCCAGGAAAGCTGTTGCTCAGACTCATCTGCCCATGGCACTGCTCACACAGAGACACAGAGACTGGGGCTGATTGCTTGTCTTGACAACTCAAACTTCAAACGTTGCTTTGGAGGTTCGTGCCGGGCCCCTACGGCAGCCCTGCTCCAAAAATGCAAACGTCTGCAGATAGCTCTCAGCCAGAAGGGGCTAGCCCGGAAAGCTGTTGCTCAGCCTCATCTGCCCATGGCACTGCTCGCACAGAGGCACAGAGACTGGGGCTGCTTGCTTGTCTTGACGCCTCAAACTTCAAACGTAACTTTCAGGGTCCGTGCCGGGCACCTCCGGCAGCCCTGCCCAAAAATGCGAAGGTGTGCGGATAGCTCGAAGGCAGAAAGGGATAGACAGGAAAGCTGTTGCTCAGCCTCATCTGCCCATGGCACTGCTCTCACAGAGGCACAGAGACTTGGGCTGCTTGCTTGTCTTGACACCTCAAACTTCAAACGTAGATTTGGGAGTCTGTGCCGGGCTTCTCTGGCAGCCCTGCTCCCAAAATGCGAAAGTCTACATACAGATCGCAGGCAGAAGGAGCTAGCCAGGAAAGCTGTTGCTCAGCCTCATCTGCCCATGGCACTGCTTGCACAGAGGCACAGAGACTGGGGCTACTTGCTTCTCTTGCCACATCAAACTTCAAACGTAGCTTTCAGGGTCCGTGCCGGGCGCCTCCGGCAGCCCTGCTCCAAAAATGCGAACGTTTGGAGATAGCTCTCAGCCAGAAGGGGCTAGCCTGGAAAGCTGTTGCTCAGCCTCATCGGCCCATGGCACTGCTCGCACAGAGACACAGAGACTGGGGCTGCTTGCTTGTCTTGTCACATCAAACTTCAAACGTAGCTTTGGGAGTCCGTGCCGGGCTCCTCTGGCTACCCTGCTTCCAAAATGCGAACGTCTGCCGAGAGCTCGCAGGCAGAAAGAGACAGCCAGGAAAGCTGTTGCTCAGACTCATCTGCCCATGGCACTGCTCACACAGAGACACAGAGACTGGGGCTGCTTGCTTGTCTTGACGACTCAAACTTCCAACATAGCCTATGAATGCTGGTTCCATGCCGGGCGCCTCCGGGAGCCCTGCTCCCAAAATGCGAACGACTGCAGATAGCTCGCAGGCACAAGGAGCTAGCCTGGAAAACTGTTGCTCAGCCTCATCTGCCAATGGCACTTCTGGCACAGAGGCACAGAGACTGGGGCTGATTGCTTGTCTTGACAACTCAAACTTCAAACGTTGCTTTGGAGGTTCGTGCCGGGCCCCTACGGCAGCCCTGCTCCAAAAATGCAAACGTCTGCAGTTAGCTCTCAGGCAAAAGGGTATACCGTGGAAAGCTCTTGCTCAGCCTCATCTGCCCATTGCAGTGCTCGCACAGAGGCACAGAGACTGGGGCTGCTTGCTTGTCTTGACACATGAAACTTCAAACGTAGCTTTGGGACTCTGTGTCGGGCTTTTCCATCAGCCATTCTCACAATATGCGAACGTCTGCAGATAGCTCGCAGGCAGAAGAAGCTAGCCAGGAAAGCTGTTGCTCAGCCTCCTCTGCCCATGGCATTGCTCGCACAGAAGCACAGAGACTGGGGCTGCTTGCTTGTCTTGACACCTCAAACTTCAAACGTAGCTTTGGGAGTCCGTGCCGGGCTCCTCTGGCTACCCTGCTCCCAAAATGCGAACGTCTGCAGAGAGCTCGCAGGCAGAAAGAGACAGCCAGGAAAGCTGTTGCTCAGCCTCATCTGCCCATGGCACTGCTTGCACAGAGGCACAGAGACTGGGGCTGCTTTCTTGTCTTGACGTCTCAAACTTCCAACATAGCCTTTGAATGCTGGTTCCATGCCGGGCGCTTCCGGCAGCCCTGCTCCCAAAATGCGAACGACTGCAGATAGCTCGCAGCCAAATGGGGATAGCCTGGAAAGATGTTGCTCAGCCTCATCTGCCCATGGCACTTCTTGCACAGAGGCACAGAGACTGGGGCTGCTTGCTTGTCTTGCCACCTCAAACTTCAAACGTCGCTTTGGGGTTCCTTGCCGGCAGTCTCCCGCAGACCTGCTTTGAAATTGCCAACATCTGCAGATAGCTCTCAGCCAGAAGGGGCTAGCCTGGAAAGCTGTTGCTCAGCCTCATCTGCCCATGGCACTGCTCTCACAGAGGCACAGAGACTTGGGCTGCTTGCTTTTCTTGACACCTCAAACTTCAAACGTAGATTTGGGAGTCTGTGCCGGGCTTCTCTGGCAGCCCTGCTCCCAAAATGCGAAAGTCTACATACAGCTCGCAGGCAGAAGGAGATAGCCAGGAAAGCTGTTGCTCAGACTCATCTGCCCATGGCACTGCTTGCACAGAGGCAGAGAGACTGGGGCTGCTTGCTTGTCTTGACGCCTCAAACTTCCAAAATAGCCTGTGAATGCCGGTTCCGTGCCGGGCGCCTCCGGCAGCCCTGCTCCCAAAATGCGAACGTCTGCAGATAGCTCGCAGGCAGAAAGAGCTAGCCTGGAAAGCTATTGCTCAGCCTCATCTGCCAATGGCACTTCTCGAACAGAGGCACAGAGACTGGGGCTGACTGCTTGTCTTGACAACTCAAACTTCAAACGTATCTTTCAGTGTCCGTGCCGGGCGCCTCCGGCAGCCCTGCTCCAAAAATGCGAACGTGTGCAGATAGCTCTCAGCCAGACAGGGCTAGCCTGGAAAGCTGTTGCTCAGCCTCATCTGCCCATGGCACTGCTCACACAGATCCACAGAGACCTGGTCTGCTTGCTTGTCTTGTCACATCAAACTTCATATTTCGCTTTGGCGGTACGTGCCGGATGTCTCCGGCAACCGTGCTCCGAAATTTCAAGTGTCTGCAAATAGCTAGCAGGCAGAAAGAGCTAGCCTGGAAAGCTGTTGCTCAGCCTCCTCTGCCAATGGCACTGCTCGCACAGAGGCACAGAGACTGGGGCTGCTTGCTTGTCTTGTCACCTCAAACTTTAAACGTACATTTGGGAGTACGTGCCGGGCTTCTCTGGCAGCAAGTCTCCCAAAATGCGAAACTCTACAGACAGCTCGCAGGCAGTAGGAGCTAGCCAGGAAAGCTGTTGCTCAGACTCATCTGCCCATGGCACTGCTCACACAGAGACACAGAGACTGGGGCTGATTGCTTCTCTTGACACTTCAAACTTCAAACGTAACCTGGGAATGGGGGGGTCTGTGGCAGTCGCGTCCAACAGCCCTGCTCCGAAAATGCGAACCTCTGCAGATAGCTCGCAGGCAAAAAGAGCTAGCCTGGAAAGCTGTTGCTCAGCCTCATCTGCCCATGGCACTGCTCGCACAGAGGCACAGAGACTGGGGCTGCTTGCTTGTCTTGACACCTCAAACTTCAAACGTAGATTTGGGAGTCTGTGCCGGGCTTCTCTGGCAGCCCTGCTCCCAAAATGCGAAAGTCTACAGACAGATCGCAGGCAGAAGGAGCTAGCCAGGAAAGCTGTTGCTCAGCCTCATCTGCCCATGGCACTGCTTGCACAGAGGCACAGAGACTGGGGCTACTTGCTTCTCTTGCCACATCAAACTTCAAACGTAGCTTTGGGAGTCCGTGCCGGGCTCCTCTGGCTACCCTGCTTCCAAAATGCGAACGTCTGCCGAGAGCTCGCAGGCAGAAAGAGACAGCCAGGAAAGCTGTTGCTCAGCCTCATCTGCCCATGGCACTGCTCACACAGAGACACAGAGACTGGGGCTGATTGCTTGTCTTGACAACTCAAACTTCAAACGTTGCTTTGGAGGTTCGTGCCGGGCCCCTACGGCAGCCCTGCTCCAAAAATGCAAACGTCTGCAGATAGCTCTCAGCCAGAAGGGGCTAGCCCGGAAAGCTGTTGCTCAGCCTCATCTGCCCATGGCACTGCTCGCACAGAGGCACAGAGACTGGGGCTGCTTGCTTGTCTTGACGCCTCAAACTTCAAACGTATATTTGGGAGTTCGGGCCTGGCGACTCAGGCAGCCCTGCTCCGAAATTGCGAACGTCTGCAGGTAGCTCGCAGGCAGAAAGAGCTAGCCAGGAAAGCTGTTGCTCAGCCTCATCTGCCCATGGCACTGCTCGCACAGGGGCAAAGAGACTGGGGCTGATTGCTTATCTTACCACCTCAAACTTCAAACGTAACTTTCAGGGTCCGTGCCGGGCACCTCCGGCAGCCCTGCCCAAAAATGCGAAGGTGTGCGGATAGCTCGAAGGCAGAAAGGGATAGACAGGAAAGCTGTTGCTCAGCCTCATCTGCCCATGGCACTGCTTGCACAGAGGCACAGAGACTGGGGCTGCTTGCTTGTCTTGACACCTCAAACGTAGATTTGGGAGTCTGTGCCGGGCTTCTCTGGCAGCCCTGCTCCCAAAATGCGAACGTCTGCCGAGAGCTCGCAGGCAGAAAGAGACAGCCAGGAAAGCTGTTACTCAGCCTCATCTGCCCATGGCACTGCTCGCACAGAGTCACAGAGACTGGGGCTGCTTGCTTGTCTTGACGACTCAAACTTCCAACATAGCCTGTGAATGCTGGTTCCATGCCGGGCGCCTCCGGGAGCCCTGCTCCCAAAATGCGAACGACTGCAGATAGCTCGCAGGCACAAGGAGCTAGCCTGGAAAACTGTTGCTCAGCCTCATAGGCCCATGGCACTGCTCGCACAGAGACACAGAGACTGGGGCTGCTTGCTTGTCTTGTCACATCAAACTTCAAACGTAGCTTTGGGAGTCCGTGCCGGGCTCCTCTGGCTACCCTGCTTCCAAAATGCGAACGTCTGCCGAGAGCTCGCAGGCAGAAAGAGACAGCCAGGAAAGCTGTTGCTCAGACTCATCTGCCCATGGCACTGCTCACACAGAGACACAGAGACTGGGGCTGATTGCTTGTCTTGACAACTCAAACTTCAAACGTTGCTTTGGAGGTTCGTGCCGGGCCCCTACGGCAGCCCTGCTCCAAAAATGCAAACGTCTGCAGATAGCTCTCAGCCAGAAGGGGCTAGCCCGGAAAGCTGTTGCTCAGCCTCATCTGCCCATGGCACTGCTCGCACAGAGGCACAGAGACTGGGGCTGCTTGCTTGTCTTGACGCCTCAAACTTCAAACGTAACTTTCAGGGTCCGTGCCGGGCACCTCCGGCAGCCCTGCCCAAAAATGCGAAGGTGTGCGGATAGCTCGAAGGCAGAAAGGGATAGACAGGAAAGCTGTTGCTCAGCCTCATCTGCCCATGGCACTGCTCTCACAGAGGCACAGAGACTTGGGCTGCTTGCTTGTCTTGACACCTCAAACTTCAAACGTAGATTTGGGAGTCTGTGCCGGGCTTCTCTGGCAGCCCTGCTCCCAAAATGCGAAAGTCTACATACAGATCGCAGGCAGAAGGAGCTAGCCAGGAAAGCTGTTGCTCAGCCTCATCTGCCCATGGCACTGCTTGCACAGAGGCACAGAGACTGGGGCTACTTGCTTCTCTTGCCACATCAAACTTCAAACGTAGCTTTCAGGGTCCGTGCCGGGCGCCTCCGGCAGCCCTGCTCCAAAAATGCGAACGTTTGGAGATAGCTCTCAGCCAGAAGGGGCTAGCCTGGAAAGCTGTTGCTCAGCCTCATCGGCCCATGGCACTGCTCGCACAGAGACACAGAGACTGGGGCTGCTTGCTTGTCTTGTCACATCAAACTTCAAACGTAGCTTTGGGAGTCCGTGCCGGGCTCCTCTGGCTACCCTGCTTCCAAAATGCGAACGTCTGCCGAGAGCTCGCAGGCAGAAAGAGACAGCCAGGAAAGCTGTTGCTCAGACTCATCTGCCCATGGCACTGCTCACACAGAGACACAGAGACTGGGGCTGATTGCTTGTCTTGACAACTCAAACTTCAAACGTTGCTTTGGAGGTTCGTGCCGGGCCCCTACGGCAGCCCTGCTCCAAAAATGCAAACGTCTGCAGATAGCTCTCAGCCAGAAGGGGCTAGCCCGGAAAGCTGTTGCTCAGCCTCATCTGCCCATGGCACTGCTCGCACAGAGGCACAGAGACTGGGGCTGCTTGCTTGTCTTGACGCCTCAAACTTCAAACGTAACTTTCAGGGTCCGTGCCGGGCACCTCCGGCAGCCCTGCCCAAAAATGCGAAGGTGTGCGGATAGCTCGAAGGCAGAAAGGGATAGACAGGAAAGCTGTTGCTCAGCCTCATCTGCCCATGGCACTGCTCTCACAGAGGCACAGAGACTTGGGCTGCTTGCTTGTCTTGACACCTCAAACTTCAAACGTAGATTTGGGAGTCTGTGCCGGGCTTCTCTGGCAGCCCTGCTCCCAAAATGCGAAAGTCTACATACAGCTCGCAGGCAGAAGGAGCTAGCCAGGAAAGCTGTTGCTCAGACTCATCTGCCCATGGCACTGCTTGCACAGAGGCAGAGAGACTGGGGCTGCTTGCTTGTCTTGACGCCTCAAACTTCCAAAATAGCCAGTGAATGCCGGTTCCGTGCCGGGCGCCTCCGGCAGCCCTGCTCCCAAAATGCGAACGTCTGCAGATAGCTCGCAGGCAGAAAGAGCTAGCCTGGAAAGCTATTGCTCAGCCTCATCTGCCAATGGCACTTCTCGAACAGAGGCACAGAGACTGGGGCTGACTGCTTGTCTTGACAACTCAAACTTCAAACGTATCTTTCAGTGTCCGTGCCGGACGCCTCCGGCAGCCCTGCTCCAAAAATGCGAACGTGTGCAGATAGCTCTCAGCCAGACAGGGCTAGCCTGGAAAGCTGTTGCTCAGCCTCATCTGCCCATGGCACTGCTCACACAGATCCACAGAGACCTGGTCTGCTTGCTTGTCTTGTCACATCAAACTTCATATTTCGCTTTGGCGGTACGTGCCGGATGTCTCCGGCAACCGTGCTCCGAAATTTCAAGTGTCTGCAAATAGCTAGCAGGCAGAAAGAGCTAGCCTGGAAAGCTGTTGCTCAGCCTCCTCTGCCAATGGCACTGCTCGCACAGAGGCACAGAGACTGGGGCTGCTTGCTTGTCTTGTCACCTCAAACTTTAAACGTACATTTGGGAGTACGTGCCGGGCTTCTCTGGCAGCAAGTCTCCCAAAATGCGAAACTCTACAGACAGCTCGCAGGCAGTAGGAGCTAGCCAGGAAAGCTGTTGCTCAGACTCATCTGCCCATGGCACTGCTCACACAGAGACACAGAGACTGGGGCTGATTGCTTCTCTTGACACTTCAAACTTCAAACGTAACCTGGGAATGGGGGGGTCTGTGGCAGTCGCGTCCAACAGCCCTGCTCCGAAAATGCGAACCTCTGCAGATAGCTCGCAGGCAAAAAGAGCTAGCCTGGAAAGCTGTTGCTCAGCCTCATCTGCCCATGGCACTGCTCGCACAGAGGCACAGAGACTGGGGCTGCTTGCTTGTCTTGACACCTCAAACTTCAAACGTAGATTTGGGAGTCTGTGCCGGGCTTCTCTGGCAGCCCTGCTCCCAAAATGCGAAAGTCTACATACAGATCGCAGGCAGAAGGAGCTAGCCAAAAAAGCAGTTGCTCAGCCTCAACTGCCCATGGCACTGCTTGCACAGAGGCACAGAGACTGGGGCTACTTGCTTCTCTTGCCACATCAAACTTCAAACGTAGCTTTCAGGGTCCGTGCCGGGCGCCTCCGGCAGCCCTGCTCCAAAAATGCGAACGTTTGGAGATAGCTCTCAGCCAGAAGGGGCTAGCCTGGAAAGCTGTTGCTCAGCCTCATCGGCCCATGGCACTGCTCGCACAGAGACACAGAGACTGGGGCTGCTTGCTTGTCTTGTCACATCAAACTTCAAACGTAGCTTTGGGAGTCCGTGCCGGGCTCCTCTGGCTACCCTGCTTCCAAAATGCGAACGTCTGCCGAGAGCTCGCAGGCAGAAAGAGACAGCCAGGAAAGCTGTTACTCAGCCTCATCTGCCCATGGCACTGCTCGCACAGAGTCACAGAGACTGGGGCTGCTTGCTTGTCTTGACGACTCAAACTTCCAACATAGCCTGTGAATGCTGGTTCCATGCCGGGCGCCTCCGGGAGCCCTGCTCCCAAAATGCGAACGACTGCAGATAGCTCGCAGGCACAAGGAGCTAGCCTGGAAAACTGTTGCTCAGCCTCATCTGCCAATGGCACTTCTGGCACAGAGGCACAGAGACTGGGGCTGATTGCTTGTCTTGACAACTCAAACTCCAAACGTTGCTTTGGAGGTTCGTGCCGGGCCTCTACGGCAGCCCTGCTCCAAACATGCAAACTTCTGCAGATAGCTCTCAGGCAAAAGGGTATACCGTGGAAAGCTGTTGCTCAGCCTCATCTGCCCATGGCAGTGCTCGCACAGAGGCACAGAGACTGGGGCTGCTTGCTTGTCTTGACACATGAAACTTCAAACGTAGCTTTGGACTCTGTGTCGGGCTTTTCCATCAGCCATTCTCACAATATGCGAACGTCTGCAGATAGCTCGCAGGCAGAAGAAGCTAGCCAGGAAAGCTGTTGCTCAGCCTCCTCTGCCCATGGCACTGCTCGCACAGAGACACAGAGACTGGGGCTGCTTGCTTGTCTTGTCACATCAAACTTCAAACGTAGCTTTGGGAGTCCGTGCCGGGCTCCTCTGCCTACCCTGCTTCCAAAATGCGAACGTCTGCCGAGAGCTCGCAGGCAGAAAGAGACAGCCAGGAAAGCTTTTACTCAGCCTCATCTGCCCATGGCACTGCTCGCACAGAGTCACAGAGACTGGGGCTGCTTGCTTGTCTTGACGACTCAAACTTCCAACATAGCCTGTGAATGCTGGTTCCATGCCGGGCGCCTCCGGGAGCCCTGCTCCCAAAATGCGAACGACTGCAGATAGCTCGCAGGCACAAGGAGCTAGCCTGGAAAACTGTTGCTCAGCCTCATCTGCCAATGGCACTTCTGGCACAGAGGCACAGAGACTGGGGCTGATTGCTTGTCTTGACAACTCAAACTTCAAACGTTGCTTTGGAGGTTCGTGCCGGGCCCCTACGGCAGCCCTGCTCCAAAAATGCAAACGTCTGCAGATAGCTCTCAGGCAAAAGGGTATACCGTGGAAAGCTGTTGCTCAGCCTCATCTGCCCATGGCACTGCTCTCACAGAGGCACAGAGACTGGGGCTGCTTGCTTGTCTTGACACCTCAAACTTCAAACGTAGATTTGGGAGTCTGACCGGGCTTCTCTGGCAGCCCTGCTCCCAAAATGCGAAAGTCTACAGACAGCTCGCAGGCAGAAGGAGCTAGCCAGGAAAGCTGTTGCTCAGACTCATCTGCCCATGGCACTGCTCTCACAGAGGCACAGAGAGTGGGGCTGCTTGCTTGTCTTGCCACCTCAAACTTCAAATGTAGCTTTGGGGGTCTGTGTAGGTTGTCTCCGAAAGCCCTGCTCCCAAAATGCGAACGACTGCAGATAGAACTCAGCCAAAACGGTATACCGTGGAAAGCTGTTGCTCAGCCTCCTCTGCCCGTGGCACTGCTCGCACAGAGGCAGAGACACTGGGGTTCCTTGCTTGTCTTGCCACATCAAACTTCAAACGTATATTTGGGAGTTCGGGCCGGGCTTCTCTGGCAGCCCTGCTCCGAAATTGCGAACGGCTGCAGATACCTCGCAGTCAGCCGGGGCTAGCCCGGAAAGCTGTTGCTCAGCCTCATCTGCCCATGGCACTGTTTGCACAGAGGCACAGAGACTGGGGCTACTTGCTTCTCTTGCCACATCAAACTTCAAACGTAGCTTTCAGGGTCCGTGCCGGGCGCCTCCGGCAGTCCTGCTCCAAAAATGCGAACGTCTGCAGATAGCTCGCAGGCAGAAGAAGATAGCCAGGAAAGCTGTTGCTCAGCCTCCTCTGCCCATGGTATTGCTCGCACAGAAGCACAGAGACTGGGGCTGCTTGCTTGTCTTGACACCTCAAACTTCAAACGTATCTTTGGGAGTCCGTGCCGGGCTCCTCTGGCTACCCTGCTCCCAAAATGCGAACGTCTGCAGAGAGCTCGCAGGCAGAAAGAGACAGCCAGGAAAGCTGTTACTCAGCCTCATCTGCCCATGGCACTGCTTGCACAGAGGCACAGAGACTTGGGCTGCTTTCTTGTCTTGACGTCTCAAACTTCCAACATAGCCTTTGAATGCTGGTTCCATGCCGGGCGCCTCCGGCAGCCCTGCTCCCAAAATGCGAACGACTGCAGATAGCTCGCAGCCAAATGGGGATAGCCTGGAAAGATGTTGCTCAGCCTCATCTGCCCATGGCACTTCTTGCACAGAGGCACAGAGACTGGGGCTGCTTGCTTGTCTTGCCACCTCAAACTTCAAACGTCGCTTTGGGGTTCCTTGCCGGCAGTCTCCCGCAGACCTGCTTTGAAATTGCCAACATCTGCAGATAGCTCTCAGCCAGAAGGGGCTAGCCTGGAAAGATGTTGCTCAGCCTCATCTGCCCATGGCACTTCTTGCACAGAGGCACAGAGACTGGGGCTGCTTGCTTGTCTTGACACCTCAAACTTCAAACGTAGATTTGGGAGTCTGACCGGGCTTCTCTGGCAGCCCTGCTCCCAAAATGCGAAAGTCTACAGACAGCTCGCAGGCAGAAGGAGCTAGCCAGGAAAGCTGTTGCTCAGACTCATCTGCCCATGGCACTGCTCTCACAGAGGCACAGAGAGTGGGGCTGCTTGCTTGTCTTGCCACCTCAAACTTCAAATGTAGCTTTGGGGGTCTGTGTAGGTTGTCTCCGAAAGCCCTGCTCCCAAAATGCGAACGACTGCAGATAGAACTCAGCCAAAAAGGTATACCGTGGAAAGCTGTTGCTCAGCCTCCTCTGCCCGTGGCACTGCTCGCACAGAGGCAGAGACACTGGGGTTCCTTGCTTGTCTTGCCACATCAAACTTCAAACGTATATTTGGGAGTTCGGGCCGGGCTTCTCTGGCAGCCCTGCTCCGAAATTGCGAACGGCTGCAGATACCTCGCAGTCAGCCGGGGCTAGCCCGGAAAGCTGTTGCTCAGCCTCATCTGCCCATGGCACTGCTTGCACAGAGGCACAGAGACTGGGGCTACTTGCTTCTCTTGCCACATCAAACTTCAAACGTAGCTTTCAGGGTCCGTGCCGGGCGCCTCCGGCAGCCCTGCTCCAAAAATGCGAACGTCTGCAGATAGCTCGCAGGCAGAAGAAGCTAGCCAGGAAAGCTGTTGCTCAGCCTCCTCTGCCCATGGTATTGCTCGCACAGAAGCACAGAGACTGGGGCTGCTTGCTTGTCTTGACACCTCAAACTTCAAACGTATCTTTGGGAGTCCGTGCCGGGCTCCTCTGGCTACCCTGCTCCCAAAATGCGAACGTCTGCAGAGAGCTCGCAGGCAGAAAGAGACAGCCAGGAAAGCTGTTACTCAGCCTCATCTGCCCATGGCACTGCTTGCACAGAGGCACAGAGACTTGGGCTGCTTTCTTGTCTTGACGTCTCAAACTTCCAACATAGCCTTTGAATGCTGGTTCCATGCCGGGCGCCTCCGGCAGCCCTGCTCCCAAAATGCGAACGACTGCAGATAGCTCGCAGCCAAATGGGGATAGCCTGGAAAGATGTTGCTCAGCCTCATCTGCCCATGGCACTTCTTGCACAGAGGCACAGAGACTGGGGCTGCTTGCTTGTCTTGCCACCTCAAACTTCAAACGTCGCTTTGGGGTTCCTTGCCGGCAGTCTCCCGCAGACCTGCTTTGAAATTGCCAACATCTGCAGATAGCTCTCAGCCAGAAGGGGCTAGCCTGGAAAGCTGTTGCTCAGCCTCATCTGCCCATGGCACTGCTCTCACAGAGGCACAGAGACTTGGGCTGCTTGCTTGTCTTGACACCTCAAACTTCAAACGTAGATTTGGGAGTCTGTGCCGGGCTTCTCTGGCAGCCCTGCTCCCAAAATGCGAAAGTCTACAGACAGCTCGCAGGCAGAAGGAGCTAGCCAGGAAAGCTGTTGCTCAGACTCATCTGCCCATGGCACTGCTTGCACAGAGGCAGAGAGACTGGGGCTGCTTGCTTGTCTTGACGCCTCAAACTTCCAAAATAGCCTGTGAATGCTGGTTCCGTGCCGGGCGCCTCCGGCAGCCCTGCTCCCAAAATGCGAATGTCTGCAGATAGCTCGCAGGCAGAATGAGCTAGCCTGGAAAGCTATTGCTCAGCCTCATCTGCCAATGGCACTTCTCGAACAGAGGCACAGAGACTGGGGCTGACTGCTTGTCTTGACAACTCAAACTTCAAACGTATCTTTCAGTGTCCGTGCCGGGCGCCTCCGGCAGCCCTGCTCCAAAAATGCGAACGTGTGCAGATAGCTCTCAGCCAGACAGGGCTAGCCTGGAAAGCTGTTGCTCAGCCTCATCTGCCCATGGCACTGCTCACACAGATCCACAGAGACCTGGTCTGCTTGCTTGTCTTGTCACATCAAACTTCATATTTCGCTTTGGCGGTACGTGCCTGATGTCTCCGGCAACCGTGCTCCGAAATTTCAAGTGTCTGCAAATAGCTAGCAGGCAGAAAGAGCTAGCCTGGAAAGCTGTTGCTCAGCCTCCTCTGCCAATGGCACTGCTCGCACAGAGGCACAGAGACTGGGGCTGCTTGCTTGTCTTGTCACCTCAAACTTTAAACGTACATTTGGGAGTACGTGCCGGGCTTCTCTGGCAGCAAGTCTCCCAAAATGCGAAACTCTACAGACAGCTCGCAGGCAGAAGGAGCTAGCCAGGAAAGCTGTTGCTCAGACTCATCTGCCCATGGCACTGCTCACACAGAGACACAGAGACTGGGGCTGATTGCTTCTCTTGACACTTCAAACTTCAAACGTAACCTGGGAATGGGGGGGTCTGTGGCAGTCGCGTCCGACAGCCCTGCTCCGAAAATGCGAACCTCTGCAGATAGCTCGCAGGCAAAAAGAGCTAGCCTGGAAAGCTGTTGCTCAGCCTCATCTGCCCATGGCACTGCTCGCACAGAGGCACAGAGACTGGGGCTGCTTGCTTGTCTTGACACCTCAAACTTCAAACGTAGATTTGGGAGTCTGTGCCGGGCTTCTCTGGCAGACCTGCTCCCAAAATGCGAAAGTCTACAGACAGATCGCAGGCAGAAGGAGCTAGCCAGGAAAGCTGTTGCTCAGCCTCATCTGCCCATGGCACTGCTTGCACAGAGGCACAGAGACTGGGGCTACTTGCTTCTCTTGCCACATCAAACTTCAAACGTAGCTTTCAGAGTCCGTGCCGGGCGCCTCTGGCAGCCCTGCTCCAAAAATGCGAACGTTTGGAGATAGCTCTCAGCCAGAAGGGGCTAGCCTGGAAAGCTGTTGCTCAGCCTCATAGGCCCATGGCACTGCTCGCACAGAGACACAGAGACTGGGGCTGCTTGCTTGTCTTGTCACATCAAACTTCAAACGTAGCTTTGGGAGTCCGTGCCGGGCTCCTCTGGCTACCCTGCTTCCAAAATGCGAACGTCTGCCAAGAGCTCGCAGGCAGAAAGAGACAGCCAGGAAAGCTGTTGCTCAGACTCATCTGCCCATGGCACTGCTCACACAGAGACACAGAGACTGGGGCTGATTGCTTGTCTTGACAACTCAAACTTCAAACGTTGCTTTGGAGGTTCGTGCCGGGCCCCTACGGCAGCCCTGCTCCAAAAATGCAAACGTCTGCAGATAGCTCTCAGCCAGAAGGGGCTAGCCCGGAAAGCTGTTGCTCAGCCTCATCTGCCCATGGCACTGCTCGCACAGAGGCACAGAGACTGGGGCTGCTTGCTTGTCTTGACGCCTCAAACTTCAAACGTATATTTGGGAGTTCGGGCCTGGCGACTCAGGCAGCCCTGCTCCGAAATTGCGAACGTCTGCAGGTAGCTCGCAGGCAGAAAAAGCTAGCCAGGAAAGCTGTTGCTCAGCCTCATCTGCCCATGGCACTGCTCGCACAGGGGCAAAGAGACTGGGGCTGATTGCTTATCTTACCACCTCAAACTTCAAATGTAACTTTCAGGGTACGTGCCGGGCACCTCCGGCAGCCCAGCCCAAAAATCCGAAGGTGTGCGGATAGCTCGAAGGCAGAAAGGGATAGACAGGAAAGCTGTTGCTCAGCCTCATCTGCCCATGGCACTGCTCGCACAGAGTCACAGAGACTGGGGCTGCTTGCTTGTCTTGACGACTCAAACTTCCAACATAGCCTGTGAAAAGCTGGTTCCATGCCGGGCGCCTCCGGGAGCCCTGCTCCCAAAATGCGAACGACTGCAGATAGCTCGCAGGCACAAGGAGCTAGCCTGGAAAACTGTTGCTCAGCCTCATCTGCCAATGGCACTTCTGGCACAGAGGCACAGAGACTGGGGCTGATTGCTTGTCTTGACAACTCAAACTTCAAACGTTGCTTTGGAGGTTCGTGCCGGGCCCCTACGGCAGCCCTGCTCCAAAAATGCAAACGTCTGCAGATAGCTCTCAGGCAAAAGGGTATACCGTGGAAAGCTGTTGCTCAGCCTCATCTGCCCATGGCAGTGCTCGCACAGAGGCACAGAGACTGGGGCTGCTTGCTTGTCTTGACACATGAAACTTCAAACGTAGCTTTGGGACTCTGTGTCGGGCTTTTCCATCAGCCATTCTCACAATATGCGAACGTCTGCAGATAGCTCGCAGGCAGAAGAAGCTAGCCAGGAAAGCTGTTGCTCAGCCTCCTCTGCCCATGGCACTGCTCGCACAGAGACACAGAGACTGGGGCTGCTTGCTTGTCTTGTCACCTCAAACTTCAAACGTAGCTTTGGGAGTGCGTGCCGGGCTCCTCTGGCTACCCTGCTTCCAAAATGCGAACGTCTGCCGAGAGCTCGCAGGCAGAAAGAGACAGCCAGGAAAGCTGTTGCTCAGCCTCATCTGCCCATGGCACTGCTCACACAGAGACACAGAGACTGGGGCTGCTTGCTTGTCTTGACGACTCAAACTTCCAACATAGCCTGTGAATGCTGGTTCCATGCCGGGCACCTCCGGGAGCCCTGCTCCCAAAATGCGAACGACTGCATATAGCTCGCAGGCAGAAGGAGCTAGCCTGGAAAGCTGTTGCTCAGCCTCATCTGCCAATGGCACTTCTGGCACAGAGGCACAGAGACTGGGGCTGCTTGCTTGTCTTGACACCTCAAACTTCAAACGTAGATTTGGGAGTCTGTGCCGGGCTTCTCTGGCAGCCCTGCTCCCAAAATGCGAAAGTCTACAGACAGCTCGCAGGCAGAAGGAGCTAGCCAGGAAAGCTGTTGCTCAGACTCATCTGCCCATGGCACTGCTTGCACAGAGGCAGAGAGACTGGGGCTGCTTGCTTGTCTTGACGCCTCAAACTTCCAAAATAGCCTGTGAATGCTGGTTCCGTGCCGGGCGCCTCCGGCAGCCCTGCTCCCAAAATGCGAACGTCTGCAGATAGCTCGCAGGCAGAATGAGCTAGCCTGGAAAGCTATTGCTCAGCCTCATCTGCCAATGGCACTTCTCGAACAGAGGCACAGAGACTGGGGCTGACTGCTTGTCTTGACAACTCAAACTTCAAACGTATCTTTCAGTGTCCGTGCCGGGCGCCTCCGGCAGCCCTGCTCCAAAAATGCGAACGTGTGCAGATAGCTCTCAGCCAGACAGGGCTAGCCTGGAAAGCTGTTGCTCAGCCTCATCTGCCCATGGCACTGCTCACACAGATCCACAGAGACCTGGTCTGCTTGCTTGTCTTGTCACATCAAACTTCATATTTCGCTTTGGCGGTACGTGCCGGATGTCTCCGGCAACCGTGCTCCGAAATTTCAAGTGTCTGCAAATAGCTAGCAGGCAGAAAGAGCTAGCCTGGAAAGCTGTTGCTCAGCCTCCTCTGACAATGGCACTGCTCGCACAGAGGCACAGAGACTGGGTCTGCTTGCTTGTCTTTTCACCTCAAACTTTAAACGTACATTTGGGAGTACGTGCCGGGCTTCTCTGGCAGCAAGTCTCCCAAAATGCGAAACTCTACAGACAGCTCGCAGGCAGAAGGAGCTAGCCAGGAAAGCTGTTGCTCAGCCTCATCTGCCCATGGCACTGCTCGCACAGAGGCACAGAGACTGGGGCTGCTTGCTTATCTTGACACCTCAAACTTCAAACGTAGATTTGGGAGTCTGTGCCGGGCTTCTCTGGCAGCCCTGCTCCCAAAATGCGAAAGTCTACAGACAGATCGCAGGCAGAAGGAGCTAGCCAGGAAAGCTGTTGCTCAGCCTCATCTGCCCATGGCACTGCTTGCACAGAGGCACAGAGACTGGGGCTACTTGCTTCTCTTGCCACATCAAACTTCAAACGTATCTTTCAGTGTCCGTGCCGGGCGCCTCCGGCAGCCCTGCTCCAAAAATGCGAACGTTTGGAGATAGCTCTCAGCCAGAAGGGGCTAGCCTGGAAAGCTGTTGCTCAGCCTCATCTGCCCATGGCACTGCTCGCACAGAGGCACAGAGACTGGGGCTGCTTGCTTGTCTTGACGCCTCAAACTTCAAACGTATATTTGGGAGTTCGGGCCTGGCGACTCAGGCAGCCCTGCTCCGAAATTGCGAACGTCTGCAGGTAGCTCGCAGGCAGAAAGAGCTAGCCAGGAAAGCTGTTGCTCAGCCTCATCTGCCCATGGCACTGCTCGCACAGGGGCAAAGAGACTGGGGCTGATTGCTTATCTTACCACCTCAAACTTCAAACGTAACTTTCAGGGTCCGTGCCGGGCACCTCCGGCAGCCCAGCCCAAAAATGCGAAGGTGTGCGGATAGCTCGAAGGCAGAAAGGGATAGACAGGAAAGCTGTTGCTCAGCCTCATCTGCCCATGGCACTGCTCTCACAGAGGCACAGAGACTGGGGCTGCTTGCTTGTCTTGACACCTCAAACGTAGATTTGGGAGTCTGTGCCGGGCTTCTCTGGCAGCCCTGCTCCCAAAATGCGAAAGTCTACAGACAGATCGCAGGCAGAAGGAGCTAGCCAGGAAAGCTGTTGCTCAGCCTCATCTGCCCATGGCACTGCTCGCACAGAGGCACAGAGACTGGGGCTGCTTGCTTGTCTTGACGACTCAAACTTCCAACATAGCCTGTGAATGCTGGTTCCATGCCAGGCGCCTCCGGGAGCCCTGCTCCCAAAATGCGAACGTTTGGAGATAGCTCTCAGCCAGAAGGGGCTAGCCTGGAAAGCTGTTGCTCAGCCTCATCGGCCCATGGCACTGCTCGCACAGAGACACAGAGACTGGGGCTGCTTGCTTGTCTTGTCACATCAAACTTCAAACGTAGCTTTGGGAGTCCGTGCCGGGCTCCTCTGGCTACCCTGCTTCCAAAATGCGAACGTCTGCCGAGAGCTCGCAGGCAGAAAGAGACAGCCAGGAAAGCTGTTACTCAGCCTCATCTGCCCATGGCACTGCTCGCACAGAGTCACAGAGACTGGGGCTGCTTGCTTGTCTTGACGACTCAAACTTCCAACATAGCCTGTGAATGCTGGTTCCATGCCAGGCGCCTCCGGGAGCCCTGCTCCCAAAATGCGAACGACTGCAGATAGCTCGCAGGCACAAGGAGCTAGCCTGGAAAACTGTTGCTCAGCCTCATCTGCCAATGGCACTTCTGGCACAGAGGCACAGAGACTGGGGCTGATTGCTTGTCTTGACAACTCAAACTTCAAACGTTGCTTTGGAGGTTCGTGCCGGGCCCCTACGGCAGCCCTGCTCCAAAAATGCAAACGTCTGCAGATAGCTCTCAGGCAAAAGGGTATACCGTGGAAAGCTGTTGCTCAGCCTCATCTGCCCATGGCAGTGCTCGCACAGAGGCACAGAGACTGGGGCTGCTTGCTTGTCTTGACACATGAAACTTCAAACGTAGCTTTGGGACTCTGTGTCGGGCTTTTCCATCAGCCATTCTCACAATATGCGAACGTCTGCAGATAGCTCGCAGGCAGAAAGAGCTAGCCTGGAAAGCTGTTGCTCAGCCTCCTCTGCCCATGGCACTGCTCGCACAGAGACACAGAGACTGGGGCTGCTTGCTTGTCTTGTCACCTCAAACTTCAAACGTAGCTTTGGGAGTCCGTGCCGGGCTCCTCTGGCTACCCTGCTTCCAAAATGCGAACGACTGCCGAGAGCTCGCAGGCAGAAGAAGCTAGCCAGGAAAGCTGTTGCTCAGCCTCATCTGCCCATGGCACTGCTCACACAGAGACACAGAGACTTGGGCTGCTTTCTTGTCTTGACGTCTCAAACTTCCAACATAGCCTTTGAATGCTGGTTCCATGCCGGGCGCCTCCGGCAGCCCTGCTCCCAAAATGCGAACGACTGCAGATAGCTCGCAGCCAAATGGGGATAGCCTGGAAAGATGTTGCTCAGCCTCATCTGCCCATGGCACTTCTTGCACAGAGGCACAGAGACTGGGGCTGCTTGCTTGTCTTGCCACCTCAAACTTCAAACGTCGCTTTGGGGTTCCTTGCCGGCAGTCTCCCGCAGACCTGCTTTGAAATTGCCATCATCTGCAGATAGCTCTCAGCCAGAAGGGGCTAGCCTGGAAAGCTGTTGCTCAGCCTCATCTGCCCATGGCACTGCTCTCACAGAGGCACAGAGACTTGGGCTGCTTGCTTTTCTTGACACCTCAAACTTCAAACGTAGATTTGGGAGTCTGTGCCGGGCTTCTCTGGCAGCCCTGCTCCCAAAATGCGAAACTCTACAGACAGCTCGCAGGCAGAAGGAGCTAGCCAGGAAAGCTATTGCTCAGCCTCATCTGCCAATGGCACTTCTCGAACAGAGGCACAGAGACTGGGGCTGACTGCTTGTCTTGACAACTCAAACTTCAAACGTATCTTTCAGTGTCCGTGCCGGGCGCCTCCGGCAGCCCTGCTCCAAAAATGCGAACGTGTGCAGATAGCTCTCAGCCAGACAGGGCTAGCCTGGAAAGCTGTTGCTCAGCCTAATCTGCCCATGGCACTGCTCACACAGATCCACAGAGACCTGGTCTGCTTGCTTGTCTTGTCACATCAAACTTCATATTTCGCTTTGGCGGTACGTGCCGGATGTCTCCGGCAACCGTGCTCCGAAATTTCAAGTGTCTGCAAATAGCTAGCAGGCAGAAAGAGCTAGCCTGGAAAGCTGTTGCTCAGCCTCCTCTGCCAATGGCACTGCTCGCACAGAGGCACAGAGACTGGGGCTGCTTGCTTGTCTTGTCACCTCAAACTTCAAACGTACATTTGGGAGTACGTGCCGGGCTTCTCTGGCAGCAAGTCTCCCAAAATGCGAAACTCTACAGACAGCTCGCAGGCAGAAGGAGCTAGCCAGGAAAGCTGTTGCTCAGACTCATCTGCCCATGGCACTGCTCACACAGAGACACAGAGACTGGGGCTGATTGCTTCTCTTGACACTTCAAACTTCAAACGTAACCTGGGAATGGGGGGGTCTGTGGCAGTCGCGTCCGACAGCCCTGCTCCGAAAATGCGAACCTCTGCAGATAGCTCGCAGGCAAAAAGAGCTAGCCTGGAAAGCTGTTGCTCAGCCTCATCTGCCCATGGCACTGCTCGCACAGAGGCACAGAGACTGGGGCTGCTTGCTTGTCTTGACACCTCAAACTTCAAACGTAGATTTGGGAGTCTGTGCCGGGCTTCTCTGGCAGCCCTGCTCCCAAAATGCGAAAGTCTACAGACAGATCGCAGGCAGAAGGAGCTAGCCAGGAAAGCTGTTGCTCAGCCTCATCTGCCCATGGCACTGCTTGCACAGAGGCACAGAGACTGGGGCTACTTGCTTCTCTTGCCACATCAAACTTCAAACGTAGCTTTGAGGGTCCGTGCCGGGCGCCTCCGGCAGCCCTGCTCCAAAAATGCGAACGTTTGGAGATAGCTCTCAGCCAGAAGGGGCTAGCCTGGAAAGCTGTTGCTCAGCCTCATCGGCTCATGGCACTGCTCGCACAGAGACACAGAGACTTGGGCTGCTTTCTTGTCTTGACGTCTCAAACTTCCAACATAGCCTTTGAATGCTGGTTCCATGCCGGGCGCCTCCGGCAGCCCTGCTCCCAAAATGCGAACGACTGCAGATAGCTCGCAGCCAAATGGGGATAGCCTGGAAAGATGTTGCTCAGCCTCATCTGCCCATGGCACTTCTTGCACAGAGGCACAGAGACTGGGGCTGCTTGCTTGTCTTGCCACCTCAAACTTCAAACGTCGCTTTGGGGTTCCTTGCCGGCAGTCTCCCGCAGACCTGCTTTGAAATTGCCAACATCTGCAGATAGCTCTCAGCCAGAAGGGGCTAGCCTGGAAAGCTGTTGCTCAGCCTCATCTGCCCATGGCACTGCTCTCACAGAGGCACAGAGACTTGGGCTGCTTGCTTTTCTTGACACCTCAAACTTCAAACGTAGATTTGGGAGTCTGTGCCGGGCTTCTCTGGCAGCCCTGCTCCCAAAATGCGAAACTCTACAGACAGCTCGCAGGCAGAAGGAGCTAGCCAGGAAGGCTATTGCTCAGCCTCATCTGCCAATGGCACTTCTCGAACAGAGGCACAGAGACTGGGGCTGACTGCTTGTCTTGACAACTCAAACTTCAAACGTATCTTTCAGTGTCCGTGCTGGGCGCCTCCGGCAGCCCTGCTCCAAAAATGCGAACGTGTGCAGATAGCTCTCAGCCAGACAGGGCTAGCCTGGAAAGCTGTTGCTCAGCCTAATCTGCCCATGGCACTGCTCACACAGATCCACAGAGACCTGGTCTGCTTGCTTGTCTTGTCACATCAAACTTCATATTTCGCTTTGGCGGTACGTGCCGGATGTCTCCGGCAACCGTGCTCCGAAATTTCAAGTGTCTGCAAATAGCTAGCAGGCAGAAAGAGCTAGCCTGGAAAGCTGTTGCTCAGCCTCCTCTGCCAATGGCACTGCTCGCACAGAGGCACAGAGACTGGGGCTGCTTGCTTGTCTTGTCACCTCAAACTTCAAACGTACATTTGGGAGTACGTGCCGGGCTTCTCTGGCAGCAAGTCTCCCAAAATGCGAAACTCTACAGACAGCTCGCAGGCAGAAGGAGCTAGCCAGGAAAGCTGTTGCTCAGACTCATCTGCCCATGGCACTGCTCACACAGAGACACAGAGACTGGGGCTGATTGCTTCTCTTGACACTTCAAACTTCAAACGTAACCTGGGAATGGGGGGGTCTGTGGCAGTCGCGTCCGACAGCCCTGCTCCGAAAATGCGAACCTCTGCAGATAGCTCGCAGGCAAAAAGAGCTAGCCTGGAAAGCTGTTGCTCAGCCTCATCTGCCCATGGCACTGCTCGCACAGAGGCACAGAGACTGGGGCTGCTTGCTTGTCTTGACACCTCAAACTTCAAACGTAGATTTGGGAGTCTGTGCCGGGCTTCTCTGGCAGCCCTGCTCCCAAAATGCGAAAGTCTACAGACAGATCGCAGGCAGAAGGAGCTAGCCAGGAAAGCTGTTGCTCAGCCTCATCTGCCCATGGCACTGCTTGCACAGAGGCACAGAGACTGGGGCTACTTGCTTCTCTTGCCACATCAAACTTCAAACGTAGCTTTGAGGGTCCGTGCCGGGCGCCTCCGGCAGCCCTGCTCCAAAAATGCGAACGTTTGGAGATAGCTCTCAGCCAGAAGGGGCTAGCCTGGAAAGCTGTTGCTCAGCCTCATCGGCTCATGGCACTGCTCGCACAGAGACACAGAGACTGGGGCTGCTTGCTTGTCTTGTCACATCAAACTTCAAACGTAGCTTTGGGAGTCCGTGCCGGGCTCCTCTGGCTACCCTGCTTCCAAAATGCGAACGTCTGCCGAGAGCTCGCAGGCAGAAAGAGACAGCCAGGAAAGCTGTTGCTCAGCCTCATCTGCCCATGGCACTGCTCACACAGAGACACAGAGACTGGGGCTGATTGCTTGTCTTGACAACTCAAACTTCAAACGTATATTTGGGAGTTCGGGCCTGGCGACTCAGGCAGCCCTGCTCCGAAATTGCGAACGTCTGCAGGTAGCTCGCAGGCAGAAAGAGCTAGCCAGGAAAGCTGTTGCTCAGCCTCATCTGCCCATGGCACTGCTCGCACAGGGGCAAAGAGACTGGGGCTGATTGCTTATCTTACCACCTCAAACTTCAAACGTAGATTTGGAAGTCTGTGCCGGGCTTCTCTGGCAGCCCTGCTCCCAAAATGCGAAAGTCTACAGACAGATCGCAGGCAGAAGGAGCTAGCCAGGAAAGCTGTTGCTCAGCCTCCTCTGCCCATGGCACTGCTCGCACAGAGGCACAGACACTGGGGTTCCTTGCTTGTCTTGCCACATCAAACTTCAAACGTATATTTGGGAGTTCGGGCCGGGCGACTCCGGCAGCCCTGCTCCGAAATTGCGAACGGCTGCAGATACCTCGCAGTCAGCCGGGGCTAGCCCGGAAAGCTGTTGCTCAGCCTCATCTGCCCATGGCACTGCTTGCACAGAGGCACAGAGACTGGGGCTGCTTGCTTGTCTTGACGTCTCAAACTTCCAACATAGCCTTTGAATGCTGGTTCCATGCCGGGCGCCTCCGGCAGCCCTGCTCCCAAAATGCGAACGACTGCAGATAGCTCGCAGCCAAATGGGGATAGCCTGGAAAGATGTTGCTCAGCCTCATCTGCCCATGGCACTTCTTGCACAGAGGCACAGAGACTGGGGCTGCTTGCTTGTCTTGCCACCTCAAACTTCAAACGTCGCTTTGGGGTTCCTTGCCGGCAGTCTCCCGCAGACCTGCTTTGAAATTGCCAACATCTGCAGATAGCTCTCAGCCAGAAGGGGCTAGCCTGGAAAGCTGTTGCTCAGCCTCATCTGCCCATGGCACTGCTCTCACAGAGGCACAGAGACTTGGGCTGCTTGCTTTCCTTGACACCTCAAACTTCAAACGTAGATTTGGGAGTCTGTGCCGGGCTTCTCTGGCAGCCCTGCTCCCAAAACGGGAAAGTCTACAGACAGCTCGCAGGTAGAAGGAGCTAGCCAGGAAAGCTGTTGCTCAGACTCATCTGCCCATGGCACTGCTTGCACAGAGGCAGAGAGACTGGGGCTGCTTGCTTGTCTTGACGCCTCAAACTTCCAAAATAGCCTGTGAATGCTGGTTCCGTGCCGGGCGCCTCCGGCAGCCCTGCTCCCAAAATGCGAACGTCTGCAGATAGCTCGCAGGCAGAATGAGCTAGCCTGGAAAGCTATTGCTCAGCCTCATCTGCCAATGGCTCTTCTCGAACAGAGGCACAGAGACTGGGGCTGACTGCTTGTCTTGACAACTCAAACTTCAAACGTATCTTTCAGTGTCCGTGCCGGGCGCCTCCGGCAGCCCTGCTCCAAAAATGCGAACGTGTGCAGATAGCTCTCAGCCAGACAGGGCTAGCCTGGAAAGCTGTTGCTCAGCCTCCTCTGCCCATGGCACTGCTCACACAGATCCACAGAGACCTGGTCTGCTTGCTTGTCTTGTCACCTCAAACTTCATATTTCGCTTTGGCGGTACGTGCCGGATGTCTCCGGCAACCGTGCTCCGAAATTTCAAGTGTCTGCAAATAGCTAGCAGGCAGAAAGAGCTAGCCTGGAAAGCTGTTGCTCAGCCTCCTCTGACAATGGCACTGCTCGCACAGAGGCACAGAGACTGGGGCTGCTTGCTTGTCTTGTCACCTCAAACTTTAAACGTACATTTGGGAGTTCGGGCCTGGCGACTCAGGCAGCCCTGCTCCGAAATTGCAAACGTCTGCAGGTAGCTCGCAGGCAGAAAGAGCTCGCCAGGAAAGCTGTTGCTCAGCCTCATCTGCCCATGGCACTGCTTGCACAGAGGCACAGAGACTGGGGCTGCTTGCTTCTCTTGCCACATCAAACTTCAAACGTAGCTTTCAGGGTCCGTGCCGGGCGCCTCTGGCTACCCTGCTTCCAAAATGCGAACGTCTGCCGAGAGCTCGCAGGCAGAAAGAGACAGCCAGGAAAGCTGTTACTCAGCCTCATCTGCCCATTGCACTGCTCCCACAGAGTCACAGAGACTGGGGCTGCTTGCTTGTCTTGACGACTCAAACTTCCAACATAGCCTGTGAATGCTCTTTCCATGCCGGGCGCCTCCGGGAGCCCTGCTCCCAAAATGCGAACGACTGCAGATAGCTCGCAGGCAGAAGGAGCTAGCCTGGAAAACTGTTGCTCAGCCTCATCTGCCAATGGCACTGCTGGCACAGAGGCACAGAGACTGGGGCTGATTGCTTGTCTTGACAACTCAAACTCCAAACGTTGCTTTGGAGGTTCGTGCCGGGCCCCTACGGCAGCCCTGCTCCAAAAATGCAAACGTCTGCAGATAGCTCTCAGGCAAAAGGGTATACCGTGGAAAGCTGTTGCTCAGCCTCATCTGCCCATGGCAGTGCTCGCACAGAGGCACAGAGACTGGGGCTGCTTGCTTGTCTTGACACATGAAACTTCAAACGTAGCTTTGGGACTCTGTGTCGGGCTTTTCCATCAGCCATTCTCACAATATGCGAACGTCTGCAGATAGCTCGCAGGCAGAAGAAGCTAGCCAGGAAAGCTGTTGCTCAGCCTCCTCTGCCCATGGCATTGCTCGCACAGAAGCACAGAGACTGGGGCTGCTTGCTTGTCTTGACACCTCAAACTTCAAACGTATCTTTGGGAGTCCGTGCCGGGCTCCTCTGGCTACCCTGCTCCCAAAATGCGAACGTCTGCAGAGAGCTCGCAGGCAGAAAGAGACAGCCAGGAAAGCTGTTGCTCAGCCTCATCTGCCCATGGCACTGCTTGCACAGAGGCACAGAGACTGGGGCTGCTTGCTTGTCTTGACGTCTCAAACTTCCAACATAGCCTTTGAATGCTGGTTCCATGCCGGGCGCCTCCGGCAGCCCTGCTCCCAAAATGCGAACGACTGCAGATAGCTCGCAGCCAAATGGGGATAGCCTGGAAAGATGTTGCTCAGCCTCATCTGCCAATGGCACTTCTGGCACAGAGGCACAGAGACTGGGGCTGCTTGCTTGTCTTGCCACCTCAAACTTCAAACGTCGCTTTGGGGTTCCTTGCCGGCAGTCTCCCGCAGACCTGCTTTGAAATTGCCAACATCTGCAGATAGCTCTCAGCCAGAAGGGGCCAGCCTGGAAAGCTGTTGCTCAGCCTCATCTGCCCATGGCACTGCTCGCACAGAGGCACAGACACTGGGGCTGCTTGCTTGTCTTGACACCTCAAACTTCAAACGTAGATTTGGGAGTCTGTGCCGGGCTTCTCTGGCAGCCCTGCTCCCAAAATGCGAAAGTCTACAGACAGCTCGCAGGCAGAAGGAGCTAGCCAGGAAAGCTGTTGCTCAGACTCATCTGCCCATGGCACTGCTTGCACAGAGGCAGAGAGACTGGGGCTGCTTGCTTGTCTTGACGCCTCAAACTTCCAAAATAGCCTGTGAATGCTGGTTCCGTGCCGGGCGCCTCCGGCAGCCCTGCTCCAAAATGCGAACGTCTGCAGATAGCTCGCAGGCAGAATGAGCTAGCCTGGAAAGCTATTGCTCAGCCTCATCTGCCAATGGCACTTCTCGAACAGAGGCACAGAGACTGGGGCTGACTGCTTGTCTTGTCACATCAAACTTCAAACGTAGCTTTGGGAGTCCTTGCCGGACGTTTGCGGCAGCCCTGCTCCAAAAATGCGAACATCTGCAGATAGCTCTCAGCCAAATGGGGATAGCCTGGAAAGCTGTTGCTCAGCCTCATCTGCCCATGGCACTGCTCGCACAGAGGCACAGAGACTGGGGCTGCTTACTTCTCTTACCACATCAAACTTCATATTTCGCTTTGGGGGTACGTGCCGGATGTCTCCGGCAGCCCTGCTCCGATATTTCAAGTGTCTGCAAATAGCTAGCAGGCAGAAAGAGCTAGCCAGGAAAGCTGTTGCTCAGCCTCCTCTGCCCATGGCACTGCTTGCACAGAGGCACAGAGACTGGGGCTGCTTGCTTGTCTTGACGCCTCAAACTTCCAAAATAGCCTGTGAATGCTGGTTCCGTGCCGGGCGCCTCCGGCAGCCCTGCTCCCAAAATGCGAACGTCTGCAGATAGCTCGCAGGCAGAATGAGCTAGCCTGGAAAGCTATTGCTCAGCCTCATCTGCCAATGGCACTTCTCGAACAGAGGCACAGAGACTGGGGCTGACTGCTTGTCTTGACAACTCAAACTTCAAACGTATCTTTCAGTGTCCGTGCCGGGCGCCTCCGGCAGCCCTGCTCCAAAAATGCGAACGTGTGCAGATAGCTCTCAGCCAGACAGGGCTAGCCTGGAAAGCTGTTGCTCAGCCTCATCTGCCCATGGCACTGCTCACACAGATCCACAGAGACCTGGTCTGCTTGCTTGTCTTGTCACCTCAAACTTCATATTTCGCTTTGGCGGTACGTGCCGGATGTCTCCGGCAACCGTTCTCCGAAATTTCAAGTGTCTGCAAATAGCTAGCAGGCAGAAAGAGCTAGCCTGGAAAGCTGTTGCTCAGCCTCCTCTGCCAATGGCACTGCTCGCACAGAGGCACAGAGACTGGGGCTGCTTGCTTGTCTTGTCACCTCAAACTTCAAACGTACATTTGGGAGTACGTGCCGGGCTTCTCTGGCAGCAAGTCTCCCAAAATGCGAAACTCTACAGACAGCTCGCAGGCAGAAGGAGCTAGCCAGGAAAGCTGTTGCTCAGACTCATCTGCCCATGGCACTGCTCACACAGAGACACAGAGACTGGGGCTGATTGCTTCTCTTGACACTTCAAACGTAACCTGGGAATGGGGGGGTCTGTGGCAGTCGCGTCCGACAGCCCTGCTCCGAAAATGCGAAACTCTGCAGATAGCTCGCAGGCAAAAATAGCTAGCCTGGAAAGCTGTTGCTCAGCCTCATCTGCCCATGGCACTGCTCGCACAGAGGCACAGAGACTGGGGCTGCTTGCTTGTCTTGACACCTCAAACTTCAAACGTAGATTTGGGAGTCTGTGCCGGGCTTCTCTGGCAGCCCTGCTCCCAAAATGCGAAAGTCTACAGACAGATCGCAGGCAGAAGGAGCTAGCCAGGAAAGCTGTTGCTCAGCCTCATCTGCCCATGGCACTGCTTGCACAGAGGCACAGAGACTGGGGCTACTTGCTTCTCTTGCCACATCAAACTTCAAACGTAGCTTTCAGGGTCCGTGCCGGGCGCCTCCGGCAGCCCTGCTCCAAAAATGCGAACGTTTGGAGATAGCTCTCAGACAGAAGGGGCTAGCCTGGAAAGCTGTTGCTCAGCCTCATCTGCCCATGGCACTGCTCGCACAGGGGCAAAGAGACTGGGGCTGATTGCTTATCTTAACACCTCAAACTTCAAACGTAACTTTCAGGGTCCGTGCCGGGCACCTCCGGCAGCCCTGCCCAAAAATGCGAAGGTGTGCGGATAGCTCGAAGGCAGAAAGGGATAGACAGGAAAGCTGTTGCTCAGCCTCATCTGCCCATGGCACTGCTCGCACAGAGGCACAGAGACTGGGGCTGCTTGCTTGTCTTGACACCTCAAACTTCAAACGTAGATTTGGGAGTCTGTGCCGGGCTTCTCTGGCAGCCCTGCTCCCAAAATGCGAAAGTCTACATACAGATCGCAGGCAGAAGGAGCTAGCCAGGAAAGCTGTTGCTCAGCCTCCTCTGCCCATGGCACTGCTCGCACAGAGGCACAGACACTGGGGTTCCTTGCTTGTCTTGCCACACCAAACTTCAAACGTATATTTGGGAGTTCGGGCAGGGCGACTCCGGCAGCCCTGCTCCGAAATTGCGAACGGCTGTAGATACCTCGCAGTCAGCCGGGGCTAGCCCGGAAAGCTGTTGCTCAGCCTCATCTGCCCATGGCACTGCTTGCACAGAGGCACAGAGACTGGGGCTACTTGCTTCTCTTGCCACATCAAACTTCAAACGTAGCTTTCAGGGTCCGTGCCGGGCGCTTCCGGCAGCCCTGCTCCAAAAATGCGAACGTTTGGAGATAGCTCTCAGCCAGAAGGGGCTAGCCTGGAAAGCTGTTGCTCAGCCTCATCGGCCCATGGCACTGCTCGCACAGAGACACAGAGACTGGGGCTGCTTGCTTGTCTTGTCACATCAAACTTCAAACGTAGCTTTGGGAGTCCGTGCCGGGCTCCTCTGGCTACCCTGCTTCCAAAATGCGAACGTCTGCAGATAGCTCTCAGCCAGAAGGGGCTAGCCTGGAAAGCTGTTGCTCAGGCTCATCTGCCCATTGCACTGCTCACACAGAGTCACAGAGACTGGGGCTGCTTGCTTGTCTTGACGACTCAAACTTCCAACATAGCCTGTGAATGCTGGTTCCATGCCGGGCGCCTCCGGGAGCCCTGCTCCCAAAATGCGAACGACTGCAGATAGCTCGCAGGCAGAAGGAGCTAGCCTGGAAAACTGTTGCTCAGCCTCATCTGCCAATGGCACTTCTGGCACAGAGGCACAGAGACTGGGGCTGATTGCTTGTCTTGACAACTCAAACTTCAAACGTTGCTTTGGAGGTTCGTGCCGGGCCCCTACGGCAGCCCTGCTCCAAAAATGCAAACGTCTGCAGATAGCTCTCAGGCAAAAGGGTATACCGTGGAAAGCTGTTGCTCAGCCTCATCTGCCCATGGCAGTGCTCGCACAGAGGCACAGAGACTGGGGCTGCTTGCTTGTCTTGACACATGAAACTTCAAACGTAGCTTTGGGACTCTGTGTCGGGCTTTTCCATCAGCCATTCTCACAATATGCGAACGTCTGCAGATAGCTCGCAGGCAGAAGAAGCTAGCCAGGAAAGCTGTTGCTCAGCCTCCTCTGCCCATGGTATTGCTCGCACAGAAGCACAGAGACTGGGGCTGCTTGCTTGTCTTGACACCTCAAACTTCAAACGTATCTTTGGGAGTCCGTGCCGGGCTCCTCTGGCTACCCTGCTTCCAAAATGCGAACGTCTGCCGAGAGCTCGCAGGCAGAAAGAGACAGCCAGGAAAGCTGTTGCTCAGACTCATCTGCCCATGGCACTGCTCACACAGAGACACAGAGACTTGGGCTGCTTTCTTGTCTTGACGTCTCAAACTTCCAACATAGCCTTTGAATGCTGGTTCCATGCCGGGCGCCTCCGGCAGCCCTGCTCCCAAAATGCGAACGACTGCAGATAGCTCGCAGCCAAATGGGGATAGCCTGGAAAGATGTTGCTCAGCCTCATCTGCCCATGGCACTTCTTGCACAGAGGCACAGAGACTGGGGCTGCTTGCTTGTCTTGCCACCTCAAACTTCAAACGTATCTTTGGGAGTCCGTGCCGGGCTCCTCTGGCTACCCTGCTCCCAAAATGCGAACGTCTGCAGAGAGCTCGCAGGCAGAAAGAGACAGCCAGGAAAGCTGTTGCTCAGCCTCATCTGCCCATGGCACTGCTTGCACAGAGGCACAGAGACTTGGGCTGCTTGCTTGTCTTGACGTCTCAAACTTCCAACATAGCCTTTGAATGCTGGTTCCATGCCGGGCGCCTCCGGCAGCCCTGCTCCCAAAATGCGAACGACTGCAGATAGCTCGCAGGCAGAAGGAGCTAGCCTGGAAAGATGTTGCTCAGCCTCATCTGCCAATGGCACTTCTGGCACAGAGGCACAGAGACTGGGGCTGCTTGCTTGTCTTGCCACCTCAAACTTCAAACGTCGCTTTGGGGTTCCTTGCCGGCAGTCTCCCGCAGACCTGCTTTGAAATTGCCAACATCTGCAGATAGCTCTCAGCCAGAAGGGGCCAGCCTGGAAAGCTGTTGCTCAGCCTCATCTGCCCATGGCACTGCTCGCACAGAGGCACAGAGACTGGGGCTGCTTGCTTGTCTTGACACCTCAAACTTCAAACGTAGATTTGGGAGTCTGTGCCGGGCTTCTCTGGCAGCCCTGCTCCCAAAACGCGAAAGTCTACAGACAGCTCGCAGGTAGAAGGAGCTAGCCAGGAAAGCTGTTGCTCAGACTCATCTGCCCATGGCACTGCTTGCACAGAGGCAGAGAGACTGGGGCTGCTTGCTTGTCTTGACGCCTCAAACTTCCAAAATAGCCTGTGAATGCTGGTTCCGTGCCGGGCGCCTCCGGCAGCCCTGCTCCCAAAATGCGAACGTCTGCAGATAGCTCGCAGGCAGAATGAGCTAGCCTGGAAAGCTATTGCTCAGCCTCATCTGCCAATGGCTCTTCTCGAACAGAGGCACAGAGACTGGGGCTGACTGCTTGTCTTGACAACTCAAACTTCAAACGTATCTTTCAGGGTCCGTGCCGGGCGCCTCCGGCAGCCCTGCTCCAAAAATGCGAACGTGTGCAGATAGCTCTCAGCCAGACAGGGCTAGCCTGGAAAGCTGTTGCTCAGCCTAATCTGCCCATGGCACTGCTCACACAGATCCACAGAGACCTGGTCTGCTTGCTTGTCTTGTCACCTCAAACTTCATATTTCGCTTTGGCGGTACGTGCCGGATGTCTCCGGCAACCGTGCTCCGAAATTTCAAGTGTCTGCAAATAGCTAGCAGGCAGAAAGAGCTAGCCTGGAAAGCTGTTGCTCAGCCTCCTCTGACAATGGCACTGCTCGCACAGAGGCACAGAGACTGGGGCTGCTTGCTTGTCTTGTCACCTCAAACTTTAAACGTACATTTGGGAGTTCGGGCCTGGGGACTCAGGCAGCCCTGCTCCGAAAAAGCGAACGTCTGCAGGTAGCTCGCAGGCAGAAAGAGCTCGCCAGGAAAGCTGTTGCTCAGCCTCATCTGCCCATGGCACTGCTTGCACAGAGGCACAGAGACTGGGGCTGCTTGCTTCTCTTGCCACATCAAACTTCAAACGTAGCTTTCAGGGTCCGTGCCGGGCGCCTCTGGCTACCCTGCTTCCAAAATGCGAACGTCTGCCGAGAGCTCGCAGGCAGAAAGAGACAGCCAGGAAAGCTGTTACTCAGCCTCATCTGCCCATTGCACTGCTCACACAGAGTCACAGAGACTGGGGCTGCTTGCTTGTCTTGACGACTCAAACTTCCAACATAGCCTGTGAATGCTGGTTCCATGCCGGGCGCCTCCGGGAGCCCTGCTCCCAAAATGCGAACGACTGCAGATAGCTCGCAGGCAGAAGGAGCTAGCCTGGAAAACTGTTGCTCAGCCTCATCTGCCAATGGCACTTCTGGCACAGAGGCACAGAGACTGGGGCTGCTTGCTTGTCTTGCCACCTCAAACTTCAAACGTCGCTTTGGGGTTCCTTGCCGGCAGTCTCCCGCAGACCTGCTTTGAAATTGCCAACATCTGCAGATAGCTCTCAGCCAGAAGGGGCCAGCCTGGAAAGCTGTTGCTCAGCCTCATCTGCCCATGGCACTGCTCGCACAGAGGCACAGAGACTGGGGCTGCTTGCTTGTCTTGACACCTCAAACTTCAAACGTAGATTTGGGAGTCTGTGCCGGGCTTCTCTGGCAGCCCTGCTCCCAAAATGCGAAAGTCTACAGACAGCTCGCAGGCAGAAGGAGCTAGCCAGGAAAGCTGTTGCTCAGACTCATCTGCCCATGGCACTGCTTGCACAGAGGCAGAGAGACTGGGGCTGCTTGCTTGTCTTGACGCCTCAAACTTCCAAAATAGCCTGTGAATGCTGGTTCCGTGCCGGGCGCCTCCGGCAGCCCTGCTCCAAAATGCGAACGTCTGCAGATAGCTCGCAGGCAGAAGGAGCTAGCCTGGAAAGCTATTGCTCAGCCTCATCTGCCAATGGCACTTCTCGAACAGAGGCACAGAGACTGGGGCTGACTGCTTGTCTTGTCACATCAAACTTCAAACGTAGCTTTGGGAGTCCTTGCCGGGCGTTTGCGGCAGCCCTGCTCCAAAAATGCGAACGTCTGCAGATAGCTCTCAGCCAAATGGGGATAGCCTGGAAAGCTGTTGCTCAGCCTCATCTGCCCATGGCACTGCTCGCACAGAGGCACAGAGACTGGGGCTGCTTACTTCTCTTACCACATCAAACTTCATATTTCGCTTTGGGGGTACGTGCCGGATGTCTCCGGCAGCCCTGCTCCGATATTTCAAGTGTCTGCAAATAGCTAGCAGGCAGAAAGAGCTAGCCAGGAAAGCTGTTGCTCAGCCTCCTCTGCCCATGGCACTGCTCGCACAGAGGCACAGAGACTGGGGCTGATTGCTTCTCTTGTCACCTCAAATTTCAAACGTAGCTTTGGCAGTCCGTGCCGGGCTTCTTTGGAAGCCCTTCTCCCAAAATGCGAATGTCCGCAGATAGATCGCAGGCAGAAGGAGCTAGCCAGGAAAGCAGTTGCTCAGCCTCATCTGCCCATGGCACTGCTCGCACAGAGGCACAGAGAGTGGGGCTGCTTGCTTGTCTTGCCACCTCAAACTTCAAATGTAGCTTTGGGTGTCTGTGTAGGTTGTCTCCGAAAGCCCTGCTCCCAAAATGCGAACGACTGCAGATAGAACTCAGCCAAAACGCTATACCGTGGAAAGCTGTTGCTCAGCCTCCTCTGCCCATGGCACTGCTCGCACAGATGCACAGACACTGGGGTTCCTTGCTTGTCTTGCCACATCAAACTTCAAACGTATCTTTGGGAGTTCGGACCGGGCGACTCCGGCAGCCCTGCTCCGAAATTGCGAACGTCTGCACATAGCTCGCAGGCAGAAGGAGCTAGCCACGAAAGCTGTTGCTGAGCCTCATCTGCCCATGGCACTGCTCGCACAGAGGCACAGAGACTGGGGCTGCTTGCTTGTCTTGCCACCTCAAATTTTGAACGAATCTTTGGTGTCCGTGCAGCCTGTCCCCGGGAGACCGGCTTTGAAATTGCAAACATCTGCAGATAGGTCGCAGGCAGAAGGAGCTAGCCAGGAAAGCTGTTGCTCAGCCTCATCTGCCCATGGCACTGCTCGCACAGAGGCATGGAGACTAGGGCTGCTTGCTTGTCTTGCCACATCAAACTTTAAATTTATATTAGAAGTTCCGTGACTTCGCTAGCCCTGCTAACAAAATGCGAAAGTCTGCAGATACCTCGCAGTCAGAAGGGGCTAGCCCGGAAAGCTGTTGCTCAGCCTCATCTGCCCAAGGCACTGCTCGCACAGAGGCACAGAGACAGCGGCTGCTTGCTTGTCTTGCCACCTCAAACTTCAAATGTACCTTTGGGGGTCCGTGTAGGTTGTCTCTGCAAGCCCTGCTCCCAAAATGCGAACGACTGCAGATGCATCTCAGCCAAAAGGGTATACCGTGGAAAGCTGTTGCTCAGCCTCATCTGCCCATGGCAGTGCTCGCACAGAGGCACAGAGACTGGGGCTGCTTGCTTGTCTTGACACATGAAACTTCAAACGTAGCTTTGGGAGTCCGTGCCGGGCTTTTCCATGAGCCATTCTCACAATATGCGAACGTCTCCAGATAGCTCGCAGGCAGAAGAAGCTAGCCAGGAAAGCTGTTGCTCAGCCTCCTCTGCCCATGGCATTGCTTTCACAGAAGCACAGAGACTGGGGCTGCTTGCTTGTCTTGCCACCTCAAACTTCAAATGTACCTTTGGGGGTCCGTGTAGGTTGTCTCTGCAAGCCCTGCTCCCAAAATGCGAACGACTGCAGATACATCTCAGCCAAAAGGGGACAGCCTGGAAAGCTGTTGCTCAGCCTCATCTGCCCATGGCAGTGCTCGCACAGAGGCATAGAGACTGGGGCTGCTTGCTTGTCTTGCCACCTCAAACTTCAAACGTATCTTTGGGAGTCCGTGCCGGGCTCCTCTGGCTACCCTGCTCCCAAAATGCGAACATCTGCAGAGAGCTCGCAGGCAGAAAGAGACAGCCAGGAAAGCTGTTGCTCAGACTCATCTGCCCATGGCACTGCTTGCACAGAGGCACAGAGACTTGGGCTGCTTGCTTGTCTTGATGTCTCAAACTTCCAACATAGCCTTTGAATGCTGGTTCCATGCCGGGCGCCTCCGGCAGCCCTGCTCCCAAAATGCGAACGACTGCAGATAGCTCGCAGGCAGAAAGGGATAGCCACGAAAGCTGTTGCTCAGCCTCATCTGCCCATGGCACTGCTCGCACAGAGGCACAGAGATTGGGGCTGCTTGCTTGTCTTGTCACCTCAAACTTCAAACGTAGATTTGGGAGTTCGGGCCTGGCGACTCAGGCTGCCCTGCTCCGAAATTGCGAACGTGTGCAGGTAGCTCGCAGGCAGAAAGAGCTAGCCAGGAAAGCTGTTGCTCAGCCTCATCTGCCCATGGCACTGCTCGCACAGGGGCAAAGAGACTGGGGCTGATTGCTTATCTTACCACCTCAAACTTCAAACGTAACTTTCAGGGTCCGTGCCGGGCACCTCCGGCAGCCCTGCCCAAAAATGCGAAGGTGTGCGGATAGCTCGAAGGCAGAAAGGGATAGACAGGAAAGCTGTTGCTCAGACTCATCTGCCCATGGCACTGCTCACACAGAGACACAGAGACTGGGGCTGATTGCTTGTCTTGACAACTCAAACGTCAAACGTTGCTTTGGAGGTTCGTGCCGGGCCCCTACGGCAGCCCTGCTCCCAAAATGCGAACGACTGCAGATAGCTCGCAGCCAAATGGGGATAGCCTGGAAAGATGTTGCTCAGCCTCATCTGCCCATGGCACTTCTTGCACAGAGGCACAGAGACTAGGGCTGCTTGCTTGTCTTGCCACCTCAAACTTCAAACGTCGCTTTGGGGTTCCTTGCCGGCAGTCTCCCGCAGACCTGCTTTGAAATTGCCAACATCTGCAGATAGCTCTCAGCCAGAAGGAGCCAGCCTGGAAAGCTGTTGCTCAGCCTCATCTGCCCATGGCACTGCTCTCACAGAAGCACAGAGACTTGGGCTGCTTGCTTTTCTTGACACCTCAAACTTCAAACGTAGATTTGGGAGTCTGTGCCGGGCTTCTCTGGCAGCCCTGCTCGCAAAATGCGAAAGTCTGCAGATAGATCGCAGGCAGAAGGAGCTAGCCAGGAAAGCTATTGCTCAGCCTCATCTGCCAATGGCACTTCTCGAACAGAGGCACAGAGACTGGGGCTGACTGCTTGTCTTGACAACTCTAACTTCAAAAGTAGCTTTGGGAGTCCTTGCCGGGCGTTTGCGGCAGCCCTGCTCCAAAAATGCGAACGTCTGCAGATAGCTCTCAGCCAAATGGGGATAGCCTGGAAAGATGTTGCTCAGCCTCATCTGCCCATGGCACTGCTCACACAGATCCACAGAGACCTGGTCTGCTTGCTTGTCTTGTCACATCAAACTTCATATTTCCCTTTTTGGGTACGTGCCGGATGTCTCCGGCAACCGTGCTCCGAAATTTCAAGTGTCTGCAAATAGCTAGCAGGCAGAAAGAGCTAGCCTGGAAAGCTGTTGCTCAGCCTCCTCTGCCCATGGCACTGCTTGCACAGAGGCACAGAGACTGGGGCTGATTGCTTCTCTTGCCACCTCAAACTTAAATTGTAGCTTTGGGGGTCTGTGTAGGTTGTCTCCGAAAGCCCTGCTCCCAAAATGCGAACGACTGCAGATAGAACTCAGCCAAAACGGTATACCGTGGAAAGCCGTTACTCAGCCTCCTCTGCCCATGGCAAGGCTCGCACAGAGGCACAGACACTGGGGTTCCTTGCTTGTCTTGCCACATCAAACTTCAAACGTATCTTTGGGAGTTCGGACCGGGCGATTCCGGCAGCCCTGCTCCGAAAGTGCGAACGTCTGCACATAGCTCGCAGGCAGAAGGAGCTAGCCCGGAAAGCTGTTGCTGAGCCTCATCTGCCCATGGCAGTGCTCGCACAGAGGCACAGAGACTGGGGCTGCTTGCTTGTCTTGTCACCTCAAACTTCAAACGTAGCTTTGGGAGTCCGTGCCGGGCTCCTCTGGCTACCCTGCTTCCAAAATGCGAACGTCTGCCGAGAGCTCGCAGGCAGAAAGAGACAGCCAGGAAAGCTGTTGCTCAGCCTCATCTGCCCATGGCACTGCTCACACAGAGACACAGAGACTTGGGCTGCTTTCTTGTCTTGACGTCTCAAACTTCCAACATAGCCTTTGAATGCTGGTTCCATGCCGGGCGCCTCCGGCAGCCCTGCTCCCAAAATGCGAACGACTGCAGATAGCTCGCAGCCAAATGGGGATAGCCTGGAAAGATGTTGCTCAGCCTCATCTGCCCATGGCACTTCTTGCACAGAGGCACAGAGACTGGGGCTGCTTGCTTGTCTTGCCACCTCAAACTTCAAACGTCGCTTTGGGGTTCCTTGCTGGCAGTCTCCCGCAGACCTGCTTTGAAATTGCCAACATCTGCAGATAGCTCTCAGCCAGAAGGGGCTAGCCTGGAAAGCTGTTGCTCAGCCTCATCTGCCCATGGCACTGCTCTCACAGAGGCACAGAGACTTGGGCTGCTTGCTTTTCTTGACACCTCAAACTTCAAACGTAGATTTGGGAGTCTGTGCCGGGCTTCTCTGGCCGCCCTGCTCCCAAAATGCGAAAGTCTACAGACAGCTCGCAGGCAGAAGGAGCTAGCCAGGAAAGCTGTTGCTCAGACTCATCTGCCCATGGCACTGCTTGCACAGAGGCAGAGAGACTGGGGCTGCTTGCTTGTCTTGACGCCTCAAACTTCCAAAATAGCCTGTGAATGCTGGTTCCGTGCCGGGCGCCTCCGGCAGCCCTGCTCCCAAAATGCGAACGTCTGCACATAGCTCGCAGGCAGAATGAGCTAGCCTGGAAAGCTGTTGCTCAGCCTCCTCTGCCAATGGCACTGCTCGCACAGAGGCACAGAGACTGGGTCTGCTTGCTTGTCTTGTCACCTCAAACTTTAAACGTAAATTTGGGAGTACGTGCCGGGCTTCTCTGGCAGGTCTTCTCCGAAAATGCGAATGTCTGCAGATAGCTCGCAGGCTGAAGGAGCTAGCCAGGAAAGCTGTTGCTCAGCCTCATCTGCCCATGGCACTGCTCGCACAGAGGCACAGAGACTGGGGCTGCTTGCTTGTCTTGACGCCTCAAACTTCCAAAATAGCCTGGGAATGGGGGGGTCTGTGGCAGTCGCGTCCAAAAGCCCTGCTCCGAAAATGCGATCATCTGCAGATAGCTCGCAGGCAAAAAGAGCTAGCCTGGAAAGCTGTTGCTCAGCATCATCTGCCCATGGCACTGCTCGCACAGAGGCACAGAGACTGGGGCTTCTTACTTGTCTTGACACCTCAAACTTCAAACGTAGATTTGGGAGTCTGTGCCGGGCTTCTCTGGCAGCCCTGCTCCCAAAATGCGAAAGTCTACAGACAGATCGCAGGCTGAAGGAGCTAGCCAGGAAAGCTGTTGCTCAGCCTCATCTGCCCATGGCACTGCTCGCACAGAGCCACAGAGACTGGGGCTGCTTACTTCTCTTACCACATCAAACTTCATATTTCGCTTTGGGGGTACGTGCCGGATGTCTCCGGCAGCCCTGCTCCGATATTTCAAGTGTCTGCAAATAGCTAGCAGGCAGAAAGAGCTAGCCAGGAAAGCTGTTGCTCAGCCTCCTCTGCCCATGGCACTGCTCGCACAGAGGCACAGAGACTGGGGCTGATTGCTTCTCTTGTCACCTCAAATTTCAAACGTAGCTTTGGGAGTCGGTGCCGGGCTTCTCTGGAAGCCCTTCTCCCAAAACGCGAATGTCTGCAGATAGATCGCAGGCAAAAGGAGCTAGCCAGGAAAGCTGTTGCTCAGCCTCATCTGCCCATGGCACTGCTCACACAGAGACACAGAGACTGGGGCTGCTTGCTTGTCTTCTCTCATCAAACTTCAAATGTATCTTTGGGAGTCCGTGCCGGTCTCCTCTGGCTACCCTGCTCCCAAAATGCGAACATCTGCAGAGAGCTCGCAGGCAGAAAGAGACAGCCAGGAAAGCTGTTGCTCAGCCTCATCTGCCCATGGCACTGCTTGCACAGAGGCACAGAGACTTGGGCTGCTTGCTTGTCTTGATGTCTCAAACTTCCAACATAGCCTTTGAATGCTGGTTCCATGCCGGGCGCCTCCGGCAGCCCTGCTCCCAAAATGCGAACGACTGCAGATAGCTCGCAGCCAAATGGGGATAGCCTGGAAAGATGTTGCTCAGCCTCATCTGCCCATGGCACTTCTTGCACAGAGGCACAGAGATTGGGGCTGCTTGCTTGTCTTGCCACCTCAAACTTCAAACGTCGCTTTGGGGTTCCTTGACGGCAGTCTCCCGCAGACCTGCTTTGAAATTGCCAACATCTGCAGATAGCTCGCAGGCAGAAGGAGCTAGCCTGGAAAGCTGTTGCTCAGCCTCATCTGCCCATGGCACTTCTTGCACAGAGGCACAGAGATTGGGGCTGCTTGCTTGTATTGCCACCTCAAACTTCAAACGTCGCTTTGGGGTTCCTTGACGGCAGTCTCCCGCAGACCTGCTTTGAAATTGCCAACATCTGCAGATAGCTCGCAGGCAGAAGGAGCTAGCCTGGAAAGCTGTTGCTCAGCCTCATCTGCCCATGGCACTGCTCGCACAGAGGCACAGAGACTGGGGCTGCTTGCTTGTCTTGCTACATCAAACTTCAAACTTATCTAAGAAGGTCCGTGACTTCGCTAGTCCTGCTCCCAAAATGCGAACGTCTGCAGATACCTCGCAGTCAGCCGGGGCTAGCCCAGAAAGCTTTGCTCAGCCTCATCTGTTCATGGCACTTCTCGCACAGAGGCAAAGAGACTGGGGCTGCTTGCTTGTCTTACCACCTCAAACTTCAAACGTAGCTTTCAGTGTCCGTGCCGGGCGCCTCCGGCAGCCCTGCTCCCAAAATGCGAACGTCTGCAGATAGCTCGCAAGCAGAATGAGCTAGCCTGGAAAGCTATTGCTCAGCCTCATCTGCCAATGGCACTTCTCGAACAGAGGCACAGAGACTGGGGCTGACTGCTTGTCTTGACAACTCAAACTTCAAACGTAGCTTTCAGTGTCCGTGCCGGGCGCCTCCGGCAGCCCTGCTCCAAAAATGCGAACGTGTGCAGATAGCTCTCAGCCAGACAGGGCTAGCCTGGAAAGCTGTTGCTCAGCCTCATCTGCCCATGGCACTGCTCACACAGATCCACAGAGACCTGGTCTGCTTGCTTGTCTTGTCACATCAAACTTCATATTTCGCTTTGGCGGTACGTGCCGGATGTCTCCGGCAACCGTGCTCCGAAATTTCAAGTGTCTGCAAATAGCTAGCAGGCAGAAAGAGCTAGCCAGGAAAGCTGTTGCTCAGCCTCCTCTGCCAATGGCACTGCTCGCACAGAGGCACAGAGACTGGGGCTGCTTGCTTGTCTTGTCACCTCAAACTTTAAACGTACATTTGGGAGTACGTGCCGGGCTTCTCTGGCAGGTCTTCTCCGAAAATGCGAATGTCTTCAGATAGCTCGCAGGCTGAAGGAGCTAGCCAGGAAAGCTGTTGCTCAGCCTCATCTGCCCATGGCACTGCTCGCACAGAGGCACAGAGACTGGGGCTGCTTGCTTGTCTTGACGACTCAAACTTCCAACATAGCCTGTGAATGCTGGTTCCATGCCGGGCGCCTCCGGGAGCCCTGCTCCCAAAATGCGAACGACTGCAGATAGCTCGCAGGCACAAGGAGCTAGCCTGGAAAACTGTTGCTCAGCCTCATCTGCCAATGGCACTTCTGGCACAGAGGCACAGAGACTGGGGCTGATTGCTTGTCTTGACAACTCAAACTTCAAACGTTGCTTTGGAGGTTCGTGCCGGGCCCCTACGGCAGCCCTGCTACAAAAATGCAAACGTCTGCAGATAGCTCTCAGGCAAAAGGGTATACCGTGGAAAGCTGTTGCTCAGCCTCATCTGCCCATGGCACTTCTTGCACAGAGGCACAGAGACTGGGGCTGCTTGCTTGTCTTGACGACTCAAACTTCCAACATAGCCTGTGAATGCTGGTTCCATGCAGGGCGCCTCCGGCAGCCCTGCTCCCAAAATGCGAACGACTGCAGATAGCTCGCATCCAAATGGGGATAGCCTGGAAAGATGTTGCTCAGCCTCATCTGCCCATGGCACTTCTTGCACAGAGGCACAGAGACTGGGGCTGCTTGCTTGTCTTGCCAACTCAAACTTCAAACGTCGCTTTGGGGTTCCTTGCCGGCAGTCTCCCGCAGACCTGCTTTGAAATTGCCAACATCTGCAGATAGCTCTCAGCCAGAAGGGGCTAGCCTGGAAAGATGTTGCTCAGCCTCATCTGCCCATGGCACTTCTTGCACAGAGGCACAGAGACTGGGGCTGCTTGCTTGTCTTGCCACCTCAAACTTCAAACGTCGCTTTGGGGTTCCTTGCCGGCAGTCTCCCGCAGACCTGCTTTGAAATTGCCAACATCTGCAGATAGCTCTCAGCCAGAAGGGGCTAGCCTGGAAAGCTGTTGCTCAGCCTCATCTGCCCATGGCAGTGCTTGCACAGAGGCACAGAGACTTGGGCTGCTTGCTTTTCTTGACACCTCAAACTTCAAACGTAGATTTGGGAGTCTGTGCCGGGCTTCTCTGGCAGCCCTGCTCCCAAAATGCGAAAGTCTACAGACAGCTCGCAGGCAGAAGGAGCTAGCCAGGAAAGCTGTTGCTCAGACTCATCTGCCCATGGCACTGCTTGCACAGAGGCAGAGAGACTGGGGCTGCTTGCTTGTCTTGACGCCTCAAACTTCCAAAATAGCCTGTGAATGCTGGTTCCGTGCCGGGCGCCTCCGGCAGCCCTGCTCCCAAAATGCGAACGACTGCAGATAGCTCGCAGGCAGAAAGGGATAGCCACGAAAGCTGTTGCTCAGCCTCCTCTGCCAATGGCACTGCTTGCACAGAGGCACAGAGACTGGGGCTGCTTGCTTGTCTTGACACCTCAAACTTTAAACGTACATTTGGGAGTACGTGCCGGGCTTCTCTGGCAGCAAGTCTCCCAAAATGCGAAACTCTACAGAAAGCTCGCAGGCAGAAGGAGCTAGCCAGGAAAGCTGTTGCTCAGCCTCATCTGCCCATGGCACTGCTTGCACAGAGGCACAGAGACTGGGGCTACTTGCTTCTCTTGCCACATCAAACTTCAAACGTAGCTTTCAGGGTCCGTGCCGGGCGCCTCCGGCAGCCCTGCTCCAAAAATGCGAACGTTTGGAGATAGCTCTCAGCCAGAAGGGGCTAGCCTGGAAAGCTGTTGCTCAGCCTCATCGGCCCATGGCACTGCTCGCACAGAGACACAGAGACTGGGGCTGCTTGCTTGTCTTCTCACATCAAACTTCAAACGTAGCTTTGGGAGTCCTTGCCGGGCTCCTCTGGCTACCCTGCTTCCAAAATGCGAACGTCTGCCGAGAGCTCGCAGGCAGAAAGAGACAGCCAGGAAAGCTGTTGCTCAGCCTCATCTGCCCATGGCACTGCTCACACAGAGGCACAGAGACTGGGGCTGCTTGCTTGTCTTGACGCCTCAAACTTCAAACGTATATTTGGGAGTTCGGGCCTTGCGACTCAGGCAGCCCTGCTCCGAAATTGCGAACGTCTGCAGGTAGCTCGCAGGCAGAAAGAGCTAGCCAGGAAAGCTGTTGCTCAGCCTCATCTGCCCATGGCACTGCTCGCACAGGGGCAAAGAGACTGGGGCTGATTGCTTATCTTACCACCTCAGACTTCAAACGTAACTTTCAGGGTCCGTGCCGGGCACCTCCGGCAGCCCTGCCCAAAAATGCGAAGGTGTACGGATAGCTCGAAGGCAGAAAGGGATAGACAGGAAAGCTGTTGCTCAGCCTCATCTGCCCATGGCACTGCTCTCACAGAGGCACAGAGACTTGGGCTGCTTGCTTGTCTTGACACCTCAAACTTCAAACGTAGATTTGGGAGTCTGTGCCGGGCTTCTCTGGCAGCCCTGCTCCCAAAATGCGAAAGTCTACATACAGATCGCAGGCAGAAGGAGCTAGCCAGGAAAGCTGTTGCTCAGCCTCATCTGCCCATGGCACTGCTTGCACAGAGGCACAGAGACTGGGGCTACTTGCTTCTCTTGCCACATCAAACTTCAAACGTAGCTTTTAGGGTCCGTGCCGGGCGCCTCCGGCAGCCCTGCTCCAAAAATGCGAACGTTTGGAGATAGCTCTCAGCCAGAAGGGGCTAGCCAGGAAAGCTGTTACTCAGCCTCATCTGCCCATGGCACTGCTCGCACAGAGACACAGAGACTGGGGCTGCTTGCTTGTCTTGTCACATCAAACTTCAAACGTAGCTTTGGGAGTCCGTGCCGGGCTCCTCTGGCTACCCTGCTTCCAAAATGCGAACGTCTGCCGAGAGCTCGCAGGCAGAAAGAGACAGCCAGGAAAGCTGTTATTCAGCCTCATCTGCCCATGGCACTGCTCGCACAGAGTCACATAGACTGGGGCTGCTTGCTTGTCTTGACGACTCAAACTTCCAACATAGCCTGTGAATGCTGGTTCCATGCCGGGCGCCTCCGGCAGCCCTGCTCCCAAAATGCGAACGACTGCAGATAGCTCGCAGGCAGAAGGAGCTAGCCTGGAAAACTGTTGCTCAGCCTCATCTGCCAATGGCACTTCTGGCACAGAGGCACAGAGACTGGGGCTGATTGCTTGTCTTGACAACTCAAACTTCAAACGTTGCTTTGGAGGTTCGTGCCGGGCCCCTACGGCAGCCCTGTTCCAAAAATGCAAACGTCTGCAGATAGCTCTCAGGCAAAAGGGTATACCGTGGAAAGCTGTTGCTCAGCCTCATCTGCCCATGGCACTGCTCTCACAGAGGCACAGAGACTGGGGCTGCTTGCTTGTCTTGACACCTCAAACTTCAAACGTAGATTTGGGAGTCTGACCGGGCTTCTCTGGCAGCCCTGCTCCCAAAATGCGAAAGTCTACAGACAGCTCGCAGGCAGAAGGAGCTAGCCAGGAAAGCTGTTGCTCAGACTCATCTGCCCATGGCACTGCTCTCACAGAGGCACAGAGACTGGGGCTGCTTGCTTGTCTTGCCACCTCAAACTTCAAATGTAGCTTTGGGGGTCTGTGTAGATTGTCTCCGAAAGCCCTGCTCCCAAAATGCGAACGACTGCAGATAGAACTCAGCCAAAACGGTATACCGTGGAAAGCTGTTGCTCAGCCTCCTCTGCCCATGGCACTGCTCGCACAGAGGCACAGACACTGGGGTTCCTTGCTTGTCTTGCCACATCAAACTTCAAACGTAGCTTTCAGGGTCCGTGCCGGGCGCCTCCGGCAGCCCTGCTCCAAAAATGCGAACGTTTGGAGATAGCTCTCAGCCAGAAGGGGCTAGCCTGGAAAGCTGTTATTCAGCCTCATCTGCCCATGGCACTGCTCGCACAGAGTCACAGAGACTGGGGCTGCTTGCTTGTCTTGACGACTCAAACTTCCAACATAGCCTGTGAATGCTGGTTCCATGCCGGGCGCCTCCGGCAGCCCTGCTCCCAAAATGCGAACGACTGCAGATAGCTCGCAGGCAGAAGGAGCTAGCCTGGAAAACTGTTGCTCAGCCTCATCTGCCAATGGCACTTCTGGCACAGAGGCACAGAGACTGGGGCTGATTGCTTGTCTTGACAACTCAAACTTCAAACGTTGCTTTGGAGGTTCGTGCCGGGCACCTACGGCAGCTCTGCTCCAAAAATGCGAACGTCTGCAGATAGCTCTCAGGCAAAAGGGTATACCGTGGAAAGCTGTTGCTCAGCCTCATCTGCCCATGGCAGTGCTCGCACAGAGGCACAGAGACTGGGGCTGCTTGCTTGTCTTGACACATGAAACTTCAAACGTAGCTTTGGGACTCTGTGTCGGGCTTTTCCATCAGCCATTCTCAAAATATGCGAACGTCTGCAGATAGCTCGCAGGCAGAAGAAGCTAGCCAGGAAAGCTGTTGCTCAGCCTCCTCTGCCCATGGTATTGCTCGCACAGAAGCACAGAGACTGGGGCTGCTTGCTTGTCTTGACACCTCAAACTTCAAACGTATCTTTGGGAGTCCGTGCCGGGCTCCTCTGGCTACCCTGCTCCCAAAATGCGAACGTCTGCAGAGAGCTCGCAGGCAGAAAGAGACAGCCAGGAAAGCTGTTACTCAGCCTCATCTGCCCATGGCACTGCTTGCACAGAGGCACAGAGACTTGGGCTGCTTTCTTGTCTTGACGTCTCAAACTTCCAACATAGCCTTTGAATGCTGGTTCCATGCCGGGCGCCTCCGGCAGCCCTGCTCCCAAAATGCGAACGACTGCAGATAGCTCGCAGCCAAATGGGGATAGCCTGGAAAGATGTTGCTCAGCCTCATCTGCCCATGGCACTTCTTGCACAGAGGCACAGAGACTGGGGCTGCTTGCTTGTCTTGCCAACTCAAACTTCAAACGTCGCTTTGGGGTTCCTTGCCGGCAGTCTCCCGCAGACCTGCTTTGAAATTGCCAACATCTGCAGATAGCTCGCAGGTAGAAGACGCTAGCCAGGAAAGCTGTTGCTCAGACTCATCTGCCCATGGCACTGCTTGCACAGAGGCAGAGAGACTGGGGCTGCTTGCTTGTCTTGACGCCTCAAACTTCCAAAATAGCCTGTGAATGCTGGTTCCGTGCCGGGCGCCTCCGGCAGCCCTGCTCCCAAAATGCGAACGTCTGCAGATAGCTCGCAGGCAGAATGAGCTAGCCTGGAAAGCTATTGCTCAGCCTCATCTGCCAATGGCACTTCTCGAACAGAGGCACAGAGACTGGGGCTGACTGCTTGTCTTGACAACTCAAACTTCAAACGTATCTTTCAGTGTCCGTGCCGGGCCCCTACGGCAGCCCTGCTCCAACAATGCAAACGTCTGCAGATAGCTCTCAGGCAAAAGGGTATACCGTGGAAAGCTGTTGCTCAGCCTCATCTGCCCATGGCACTGCTCACACAGATCCACAGAGACCTGGTCTGCTTGCTTGTCTTGTCACCTCAAACTTCATATTTCGCTTTGGCGGTACGTGCCGGATGTCTCCGGCAACCGTGCTCCGAAATTTCAAGTGTCTGCAAATAGCTAGCAGGCAGAAAGAGCTAGCCTGGAAAGCTGTTGCTCAGCCTCCTCTGCCAATGGCACTGCTGGCACAGAGGCACAGAGACTGGGTCTGCTTGCTTGTCTTGTCACCTCAAACTTTAAACGTACATTTGGGAGTACGTGCCGGGCTTCTCTGGCAGCAAGTCTCCCAAAATGCGAAACTCTACAGACAGCTCGCAGGCAGAAGGAGCTAGCCAGGAAAGCTGTTGCTCAGACTCATCTGCCCATGGCACTGCTCACACAGAGACACAGAGACTGGGGCTGATTGCTTCTCTTGACACTTCAAACTTCAAACGTAACCTGGGAATGGGGGGGTCTGTGGCAGTCGCGTCCGACAGCCCTGCTCCGAAAATGCGAACCTCTGCAGATAGCTCGCAGGCAAAAAGAGCTAGCCTGGAAAGCTGCTGCTCAGCCTCATCTGCCCATGGCACTGCTCGCACAGAGGCACAGAGACTGGGGCTGCTTGCTTGTCTTCTCACATCAAACTTCAAACGTAGCTTTGGGAGTCCTTGCCGGGCTCCTCTGGCTACCCTGCTTCCAAAATGCGAACGTCTGCCGAGAGCTCGCAGGCAGAAAGAGACAGCCAGGAAAGCTGTTGCTCAGACTCATCTGCCCATGGCACTGCTCTCACAGAGGCACAGAGACTGGGGCTGCTTGCTTGTCTTGCCACCTCAAACTTCAAATGTAGCTTTGGGGGTCTGTGTAGATTGTCTCCGAAAGCCCTGCTCCCAAAATGCGAACGACTGCAGATAGAACTCACCCAAAACGGTATACCGTGGAAAGCTGTTGCTCAGCCTCCTCTGCCCATGGCACTGCTCGCACAGAGGCACAGACACTGGGGTTCCTTGCTTGTCTTGCCACATCAAACTTCAAACGTAGCTTTCAGGGTCCGTGCCGGGCGCCTCCGGCAGCCCTGCTCCAAAAATGTGAACGTTTGGAGATAGCTCTCAGCCAGAAGGGGCTAGCCTGGAAAGCTGTTATTCAGCCTCATCTGCCCATGGCACTGCTCGCACAGAGTCACAGAGACTGGGGCTGCTTGCTTGTCTTGACGCCTCAAACTTCAAACGTATATTTGGGAGTTCGGGCCTTGCGACTCAGGCAGCCCTGCTCCGAAATTGCGAACGTCTGCAGGTAGCTCGCAGGCAGAAGGAGCTAGCCAGGAAAGCTGTTGCTCAGCCTCATCTGCCCATGGCACTGCTCGCACAGGGGCAAAGAGACTGGGGCTGATTGCTTATCTTACCACCTCAAACTTCAAACGTAACTTTCAGGGTCCGTGCCGGGCACCTCCGGCAGCCCTGCCCAAAAATGCGAAGGTGTACGGATAGCTCGAAGGCAGAAAGGGATAGACAGGAAAGCTGTTGCTCAGCCTCATCTGCCCATGGCACTGCTCTCACAGAGGCACAGAGACTTGGGCTGCTTGCTTGTCTTGACACCTCAAACTTCAAACGTAGATTTGGGAGTCTGTGCCGGGCTTCTCTGGCAGCAAGTCTCCCAAAATGCGAAAGTCTACATACAGATCGCAGGCAGAAGGAGCTAGCCAGGAAAGCTGTTGCTCAGCCTCATCTGCCCATGGCACTGCTTGCACAGAGGCACAGAGACTGGGGCTACTTGCTTCTCTTGCCACATCAAACTTCAAACGTAGCTTTCAGGGTCCGTGCCGGGCGCCTCCGGCAGCCCTGCTCCAAAAATGCGAACGTTTGGAGATAGCTCTCAGCCAGAAGGGGCTAGCCTGGAAAGCTGTTGCTCAGCCTCATCTGCCCATGGCACTGCTCGCACAGAGACACAGAGACTGGGGCTGCTTGCTTGTCTTGTCACATCAAACTTCAAACGTAACCTGGGAATGGGGGGGGTCTGTGGCAGTCGCGTCCGACAGCCCTGCTCCGAAAATGCGAACCTCTGCAGATAGCTCGCAGGCAAAAAGAGCTAGCCTGGAAAGCTGCTGCTCAGCCTCATCTGCCCATGGCACTGCTCGCACAGAGGCACAGAGACTGGGGCTGCTTGCTTGTCTTCTCACATCAAACTTCAAACGTAGCTTTGGGAGTCCTTGCCGGGCTCCTCTGGCTACCCTGCTTCCAAAATGCGAACGTCTGCCGAGAGCTCGCAGGCAGAAGGAGCTAGCCAGGAAAGCTGTTGCTCAGACTCATCTGCCCATGGCACTGCTTGCACAGAGGCAGAGAGACTGGGGCTGCTTGCTTGTCTTGACGCCTCAAACTTCCAAAATAGCCTGTGAATGCTGGTTCCGTGCCGGGCGCCTCCGGCACCCCTGCTCCCAAAATGCGAACGTCTGCAGATAGCTCGCAGGCAGACAGGGCTAGCATGGAAAGCTGTTGCTCAGCCTCATCTGCCCATGGCACTGCTCACACAGATCCACAGAGACCTGGTCTGCTTGCTTGTCTTGTCACATCAAACTTCATATTTCGCTTTGCCGGTACGTGCCGGATGTCTCCGGCAGCCCTGCTCCGATATTTCAAGTGTCTGCAAATAGCTAGCAGGCAGAAAGAGCTAGCCTGGAAAGCTGTTGCTCAGCCTCCTCTGCCAATGGCACTGCTGGCACAGAGGCACAGAGAATGGGTCTGCTTGCTTGTCTTGTCACCTCAAACTTTAAACGTACATTTGGGAGTACGTGCCGGGCTTCTCTGGCAGCAAGTCTCCCAAAATGCGAAACTCTACAGACAGCTCGCAGGCAGAAGGAGCTAGCCAGGAAAGCTGTTGCTCAGCCTCATCTGCCCATGGCACTGCTTGCACAGAGGCACAGAGACTGGGGCTACTTGCTTCTCTTGCCACATCAAACTTCAAACGTAGCTTTCAGGGTCCGTGCCGGGCGCCTCCGGCAGCCCTGCTCCAAAAATGCGAACGTTTGGAGATAGCTCTCAGCCAGAAGGGGCTAGCCTGGAAAGCTGTTGCTCAGCCTCATCGGCCCATGGCGCTGCTCGCACAGAGACACAGAGACTGGGGCTGCTTGCTTGTCTTCTCACATCAAACTTCAAACGTAGCTTTGGGAGTCCTTGCCGGGCTCCTCTGGCTACCCTGCTTCCAAAATGCGAACGTCTGCCGAGAGCTCGCAGGCAGAAAGAGACAGCCAGGAAAGCTGTTGCTCAGCCTCATCTGCCCATGGCACTGCTCACACAGAGGCACAGAGACTGGGGCTGCTTGCTTGTCTTGACGCCTCAAACTTCAAACGTATATTTGGGAGTTCGGGCCTTGCGACTCAGGCAGCCCTGCTCCGAAATTGCGAACGTCTGCAGGTAGCTCGCAGGCAGAAAGAGCTAGCCAGGAAAGCTGTTGCTCAGCCTCATCTGCCCATGGCACTGCTCGCACAGGGGCAAAGAGACTGGGGCTGATTGCTTATCTTACCACCTCAAACTTCAAACGTAACTTTCAGGGTCCGTGCCGGGCACCTCCGGCAGCCCTGCCCAAAAATGCGAAGGTGTACGGATAGCTCGAAGGCAGAAAGGGATAGACAGGAAAGCTGTTGCTCAGCCTCATCTGCCCATGGCACTGCTCTCACAGAGGCACAGAGACTTGGGCTGCTTGCTTGTCTTGACACCTCAAACTTCAAACGTAGATTTGGGAGTCTGTGCCGGGCTTCTCTGGCAGCCCTGCTCCCAAAATGCGAAAGTCTACATACAGATCGCAGGCAGAAGGAGCTAGCCAGGAAAGCTGTTGCTCAGCCTCATCTGCCCATGGCACTGCTTGCACAGAGGCACAGAGACTGGGGCTACTTGCTTCTCTTGCCACATCAAACTTCAAACGTAGCTTTCAGGGTCCGTGCCGGGCGCCTCCGGCAGCCCTGCTCCAAAAATGCGAACGTTTGGAGATAGCTCTCAGCCAGAAGGGGCTAGCCTGGAAAGCTGTTGCTCAGCCTCATCTGCCCATGGCACTGCTCGCACAGAGACACAGAGACTGGGGCTGCTTGCTTGTCTTGTCACATCAAACTTCAAACGTAGCTTTGGGAGTCCGTGCCGGGCTCCTCTGGCTACCCTGCTTCCAAAATGCGAACGTCTGCCGAGAGCTCGCAGGCAGAAAGAGACAGCCAGGAAAGCTGTTATTCAGCCTCATCTGCCCATGGCACTGCTCGCACAGAGTCACAGAGACTGGGGCTGCTTGCTTGTCTTGACGACTCAAACTTCCAACATAGCCTGTGAATGCTGGTTCCATGCCGGGCGCCTCCGGCAGCCCTGCTCCCAAAATGCGAACGACTGCAGATAGCTCGCAGGCAGAAGGAGCTAGCCTGGAAAGCTGTTGCTCAGACTCATCTGCCCATGGCACTGCTCACACAGAGACACAGAGACTGGGGCTGATTGCTTGTCTTGACAACTCAAACTTCAAACGTTGCTTTGGAGGTTCGTGCCGGGCCCCTACGGCAGCCCTGCTCCAAAAATGCAAACGTCTGCAGATAGCTCTCAGGCAAAAGGGTATACCGTGGAAAGCTGTTGCTCAGCCTCATCTGCCCATGGCACTGCTCTCACAGAGGCACAGAGACTGGGGCTGCTTGCTTGTCTTGACACCTCAAACTTCAAACGTAGATTTGGGAGTCTGACCGGGCTTCTCTGGCAGCCCTGCTCCCAAAATGCGAAAGTCTACAGACAGCTCGCAGGCAGAAGGAGCTAGCCAGGAAAGCTGTTGCTCAGACTCATCTGCCCATGGCACTGCTCTCACAGAGGCACAGAGACTGGGGCTGCTTGCTTGTCTTGCCACCTCAAACTTCAAATGTAGCTTTGGGGGTCTGTGTAGGTTGTCTCCGAAAGCCCTGCTCCCAAAATGCGAACGACTGCAGATAGAACTCAGCCAAAACGGTATACCGTGGAAAGCTGTTGCTCAGCCTCCTCTGCCCATGGCACTGCTCGCACAGAGGCACAGACACTGGGGTTCCTTGCTTGTCTTGCCACATCAAACTTCAAACGTAGCTTTCAGGGTCCGTGCCGGGCGCCTCCGGCAGCCCTGCTCCAAAAATGCGAACGTTTGGAGATAGCTCTCAGCCAGAAGGGGCTAGCCTGGAAAGCTGTTATTCAGCCTCATCTGCCCATGGCACTGCTCGCACAGAGTCACAGAGACTGGGGCTGCTTGCTTGTCTTGACGACTCAAACTTCCAACATAGCCTGTGAATGCTGGTTCCATGCCGGGCGCCTCCGGCAGCCCTGCTCCCAAAATGCGAACTACTGCAGATAGCTCGCAGGCAGAAGGAGCTAGCCTGGAAAACTGTTGCTCAGCCTCATCTGCCAATGGCACTTCTGGCACAGAGGCACAGAGACTGGGGCTGATTGCTTGTCTTGACAACTCAAACTTCAAACGTTGCTTTGGAGGTTCGTGCCGGGCACCTACGGCAGCTCTGCTCCAAACATGCAAACGTCTGCAGATAGCTCTCAGGCAAAAGGGTATACCGTGGAAAGCTGTTGCTCAGCCTCATCTGCCCATGGCAGTGCTCGCACAGAGGCACAGAGACTGGGGCTGCTTGCTTGTCTTGACACATGAAACTTCAAACGTAGCTTTGGGACTCTGTGTCGGGCTTTTCCATCAGCCATTCTCAAAATATGCGAACGTCTGCAGAGAGCTCGCAGGCAGAAAGAGACAGCCAGGAAAGCTGTTACTCAGCCTCATCTGCCCATGGCACTGCTTGCACAGAGGCACAGAGACTTGGGCTGCTTTCTTGTCTTGACGTCTCAAACTTCCAACATAGCCTTTGAATGCTGGTTCCATGCCGGGCGCCTCCGGCAGCCCTGCTCCCAAAATGCGAACGACTGCAGATAGCTCGCAGCCAAATGGGGATAGCCTGGAAAGATGTTGCTCAGCCTCATCTGCCCATGGCACTTCTTGCACAGAGGCACAGAGACTGGGGCTGCTTGCTTGTCTTGCCAACTCAAACTTCAAACGTCGCTTTGGGGTTCCTTGCCGGCAGTCTCCCGCAGACCTGCTTTGAAATTGCCAACATCTGCAGATAGCTCTCAGCCAGAAGGGGCTAGCCTGGAAAGCTGTTGCTCAGCCTCATCTGCCCATGGCATTGCTTGCACAGAGGCACAGAGACTGGGGCTGCTTGCTTGTCTTGTCACATCAAACTTCAAACGTAGCTTTGGGACTCTGTGTCGGGCTTTTCCATCAGCCATTCTCACAATATGCGAACGTCTGCAGATAGCTCGCAGGTAGAAGACGCTAGCCAGGAAAGCTGTTGCTCAGACTCATCTGCCCATGGCACTGCTTGCACAGAGGCAGAGAGACTGGGGCTGCTTGCTTGTCTTGACGCCTCAAACTTCCAAAATAGCCTGTGAATGCTGGTTCCGTGCCGGGCGCCTCCGGCAGCCCTGCTCCCAAAATGCGAACGTCTGCAGATAGCTCGCAGGCAGAATGAGCTAGCCTGGAAAGCTATTGCTCAGCCTCATCTGCCAATGGCACTTCTCGAACAGAGGCACAGAGACTGGGGCTGACTGCTTGTCTTGACAACTCAAACTTCAAACGTATCTTTCAGTGTCCGTGCCGGGCCCCTACGGCAGCCCTGCTCCAACAATGCAAACGTCTGCAGATAGCTCTCAGGCAAAAGGGTATACCGTGGAAAGCTGTTGCTCAGCCTCATCTGCCCATGGCACTGCTCACACAGATCCACAGAGACCTGGTCTGCTTGCTTGTCTTGTCACCTCAAACTTCATATTTCGCTTTGGCGGTACGTGCCGGATGTCTCCGGCAACCGTGCTCCGAAATTTCAAGTGTCTGCAAATAGCTAGCAGGCAGAAAGAGCTAGCCTGGAAAGCTGTTGCTCAGCCTCCTCTGCCAATGGCACTGCTCGCACAGAGGCACAGAGACTGGGGCTGCTTGCTTGTCTTGTCACCTCAAACTTTAAACGTACATTTGGGAGTACGTGCCGGGCTTCTCTGGCAGCAAGTCTCCCAAAATGCGAAACTCTACAGACAGCTCGCAGGCAGAAGGAGCTAGCCAGGAAAGCTGTTGCTCAGACTCATCTGCCCATGGCACTGCTCACACAGAGACACAGAGACTGGGGCTGATTGCTTCTCTTGACACTTCAAACTTCAAACGTAACCTGGGAATGGGGGGGGTCTGTGGCAGTCGCGTCCGACAGCCCTGCTCCGAAAATGCGAACCTCTGCAGATAGCTCGCAGGCAAAAAGAGCTAGCCTGGAAAGCTGCTGCTCAGCCTCATCTGCCCATGGCACTGCTCGCACAGAGGCACAGAGACTGGGGCTGCTTGCTTGTCTTCTCACATCAAACTTCAAACGTAGCTTTGGGAGTCCTTGCCGGGCTCCTCTGGCTACCCTGCTTCCAAAATGCGAACGTCTGCCGAGAGCTCGCAGGCAGAAAGAGACAGCCAGGAAAGCTGTTGCTCAGACTCATCTGCCCATGGCACTGCTCTCACAGAGGCACAGAGACTGGGGCTGCTTGCTTGTCTTGCCACCTCAAACTTCAAATGTAGCTTTGGGGGTCTGTGTAGGTTGTCTCCGAAAGCCCTGCTCCCAAAATGCGAACGACTGCAGATAGAACTCAGCCAAAACGGTATACCGTGGAAAGCTGTTGCTCAGCCTCCTCTGCCCATGGCACTGCTCGCACAGAGGCACAGACACTGGGGTTCCTTGCTTGTCTTGCCACATCAAACTTCAAACGTAGCTTTCAGGGTCCGTGCCGGGCGCCTCCGGCAGCCCTGCTCCAAAAATGCGAACGTTTGGAGATAGCTCTCAGCCAGAAGGGGCTAGCCTGGAAAGCTGTTATTCAGCCTCATCTGCCCATGGCACTGCTCGCACAGAGTCACAGAGACTGGGGCTGCTTGCTTGTCTTGACGCCTCAAACTTCAAACGTATATTTGGGAGTTCGGGCCTTGCGACTCAGGCAGCCCTGCTCCGAAATTGCGAACGTCTGCAGGTAGCTCGCAGGCAGAAAGAGCTAGCCAGGAAAGCTGTTGCTCAGCCTCATCTGCCCATGGCACTGCTCGCACAGGGGCAAAGAGACTGGGGCTGATTGCTTATCTTACCACCTCAAACTTCAAACGTAACTTTCAGGGTCCGTGCCGGGCACCTCCGGCAGCCCTGCCCAAAAATGCGAAGGTGTACGGATAGCTCGAAGGCAGAAAGGGATAGACAGGAAAGCTGTTGCTCAGCCTCATCTGCCCATGGCACTGCTCTCACAGAGGCACAGAGACTTGGGCTGCTTGCTTGTCTTGACACCTCAAACTTCAAACGTAGATTTGGGAGTCTGTGCCGGGCTTCTCTGGCAGCAAGTCTCCCAAAATGCGAAAGTCTACATACAGATCGCAGGCAGAAGGAGCTAGCCAGGAAAGCTGTTGCTCAGCCTCATCTGCCCATGGCACTGCTTGCACAGAGGCACAGAGACTGGGGCTACTTGCTTCTCTTGCCACATCAAACTTCAAACGTAGCTTTCAGGGTCCGTGCCGGGCGCCTCCGGCAGCCCTGCTCCAAAAATGCGAACGTTTGGAGATAGCTCTCAGCCAGAAGGGGCTAGCCTGGAAAGCTGTTGCTCAGCCTCATCTGCCCATGGCACTGCTCGCACAGAGACACAGAGACTGGGGCTGCTTGCTTGTCTTGTCACATCAAACTTCAAACGTAGCTTTGGGAGTCCGTGCCGGGCTCCTCTGGCTACCCTGCTTCCAAAATGCGAACGTCTGCCGAGAGCTCGCAGGCAGAAAGAGACAGCCAGGAAAGCTGTTATTCAGCCTCATCTGCCCATGGCACTGCTCGCACAGAGTCACAGAGACTGGGGCTGCTTGCTTGTCTTGACGACTCAAACTTCCAACATAGCCTGTGAATGCTGGTTCCATGCCGGGCGCCTCCGGCAGCCCTGCTCCCAAAATGCGAACGACTGCAGATAGCTCGCAGGCAGAAGGAGCTAGCCTGGAAAACTGTTGCTCAGCCTCATCTGCCAATGGCACTTCTGGCACAGAGGCACAGAGACTGGGGCTGATTGCTTGTCTTGACAACTCAAACTTCAAACGTTGCTTTGGAGGTTCGTGCCGGGCACCTACGGCAGCTCTGCTCCAAAAATGCGAACGTCTGCAGATAGCTCTCAGGCAGAAGAAGCTAGCCAGGAAAGCTGTTGCTCAGCCTCCTCTGCCCATGGTATTGCTCGCACAGAAGCACAGAGACTGGGGCTGCTTGCTTGTCTTGACACCTCAAACTTCAAACGTATCTTTGGGAGTCCGTGCCGGGCTCCTCTGGCTACCCTGCTCCCAAAATGCGAACGTCTGCAGAGAGCTCGCAGGCAGAAAGAGACAGCCAGGAAAGCTGTTACTCAGCCTCATCTGCCCATGGCACTGCTTGCACAGAGGCACAGAGACTTGGGCTGCTTTCTTGTCTTGACGTCTCAAACTTCCAACATAGCCTTTGAATGCTGGTTCCATGCCGGGCGCCTCCGGCAGCCCTGCTCCCAAAATGCGAACGACTGCAGATAGCTCGCAGCCAAATGGGGATAGCCTGGAAAGATGTTGCTCAGCCTCATCTGCCCATGGCACTTCTTGCACAGAGGCACAGAGACTGGGGCTGCTTGCTTGTCTTGCCAACTCAAACTTCGAACGTCGCTTTGGGGTTCCTTGCCGGCAGTCTCCCGCAGACCTGCTTTGAAATTGCCAACATCTGCAGATAGCTCTCAGCCAGAAGGGGCTAGCCTGGAAAGCTGTTGCTCAGCCTCATCTGCCCATGGCATTGCTTGCACAGAGGCACAGAGACTGGGGCTGCTTGCTTGTCTTGTCACATCAAACTTCAAACGTAGCTTTGGGACTCTGTGTCGGGCTTTTCCATCAGCCATTCTCACAATATGCGAACGTCTGCAGATAGCTCGCAGGTAGAAGACGCTAGCCAGGAAAGCTGTTGCTCAGACTCATCTGCCCATGGCACTGCTTGCACAGAGGCAGAGAGACTGGGGCTGCTTGCTTGTCTTGACGCCTCAAACTTCCAAAATAGCCTGTGAATGCTGGTTCCGTGCCGGGCGCCTCCGGCAGCCCTGCTCCCAAAATGCGAACGTCTGCAGATAGCTCGCAGGCAGAATGAGCTAGCCTGGAAAGCTATTGCTCAGCCTCATCTGCCAATGGCACTTCTCGAACAGAGGCACAGAGACTGGGGCTGACTGCTTGTCTTGACAACTCAAACTTCAAACGTATCTTTCAGTGTCCGTGCCGGGCCCCTACGGCAGCCCTGCTCCAACAATGCAAACGTCTGCAGATAGCTCTCAGGCAAAAGGGTATACCGTGGAAAGCTGTTGCTCAGCCTCATCTGCCCATGGCACTGCTCACACAGATCCACAGAGACCTGGTCTGCTTGCTTGTCTTGTCACCTCAAACTTCATATTTCGCTTTGGCGGTACGTGCCGGATGTCTCCGGCAACCGTGCTCCGAAATTTCAAGTGTCTGCAAATAGCTAGCAGGCAGAAAGAGCTAGCCTGGAAAGCTGTTGCTCAGCCTCCTCTGCCAATGGCACTGCTGGCACAGAGGCACAGAGACTGGGTCTGCTTGCTTGTCTTGTCACCTCAAACTTTAAACGTACATTTGGGAGTACGTGCCGGGCTTCTCTGGCAGCAAGTCTCCCAAAATGCGAAACTCTACAGACAGCTCGCAGGCAGAAGGAGCTAGCCAGGAAAGCTGTTGCTCAGACTCATCTGCCCATGGCACTGCTCACACAGAGACACAGAGACTTGGGCTGATTGCTTCTCTTGACACTTCAAACTTCAAACGTAACCTGGGAATGGGGGGGGTCTGTGGCAGTCGCGTCCGACAGCCCTGCTCCGAAAATGCGAACCTCTGCAGATAGCTCGCAGGCAAAAAGAGCTAGCCTGGAAAGCTGCTGCTCAGCCTCATCTGCCCATGGCACTGCTCGCACAGAGGCACAGAGACTGGGGCTGCTTGCTTGTCTTCTCACATCAAACTTCAAACGTAGCTTTGGGAGTCCTTGCCGGGCTCCTCTGGCTACCCTGCTTCCAAAATGCGAACGTCTGCCGAGAGCTCGCAGGCAGAAAGAGACAGCCAGGAAAGCTGTTGCTCAGACTCATCTGCCCATGGCACTGCTCTCACAGAGGCACAGAGACTGGGGCTGCTTGCTTGTCTTGCCACCTCAAACTTCAAATGTAGCTTTGGGGGTCTGTGTAGGTTGTCTCCGAAAGCCCTGCTCCCAAAATGCGAACGACTGCAGATAGAACTCAGCCAAAACGGTATACCGTGGAAAGCTGTTGCTCAGCCTCCTCTGCCCATGGCACTGCTCGCACAGAGGCACAGACACTGGGGTTCCTTGCTTGTCTTGCCACATCAAACTTCAAACGTAGCTTTCAGGGTCCGTGCCGGGCGCCTCCGGCAGCCCTGCTCCAAAAATGCGAACGTTTGGAGATAGCTCTCAGCCAGAAGGGGCTAGCCTGGAAAGCTGTTATTCAGCCTCATCTGCCCATGGCACTGCTCGCACAGAGTCACAGAGACTGGGGCTGCTTGCTTGTCTTGACGCCTCAAACTTTAAACGTACATTTGGGAGTACGTGCCGGGCTTCTCTGGCAGCAAGTCTCCCAAAATGCGAAACTCTACAGACAGCTCGCAGGCAGAAGGAGCTAGCCAGGAAAGCTGTTGCTCAGACTCATCTGCCCATGGCACTGCTCACACAGAGACACAGAGACTGGGGCTGATTGCTTCTCTTGACACTTCAAACTTCAAACGTAACCTGGGAATGGGGGGGTCTGTGGCAGTCGCGTCCGACAGCCCTGCTCCGAAAATGCGAACCTCTGCAGATAGCTCGCAGGCAAAAAGAGCTAGCCTGGAAAGCTGCTGCTCAGCCTCATCTGCCCATGGCACTGCTCGCACAGAGGCACAGAGACTGGGGCTGCTTGCTTGTCTTCTCACATCAAACTTCAAACGTAGCTTTGGGAGTCCTTGCCGGGCTCCTCTGGCTACCCTGCTTCCAAAATGCAAACGTCTGCCGAGAGCTCGCAGGCAGAAAGAGACAGCCAGGAAAGCTGTTGCTCAGACTCATCTGCCCATGGCACTGCTCTCACAGAGGCACAGAGACTGGGGCTGCTTGCTTGTCTTGCCACCTCAAACTTCAAATGTAGCTTTGGGGGTCTGTGTAGGTTGTCTCCGAAAGCCCTGCTCCCAAAATGCGAACGACTGCAGATAGAACTCAGCCAAAACGGTATACCGTGGAAAGCTGTTGCTCAGCCTCCTCTGCCCATGGCACTGCTCGCACAGAGGCACAGACACTGGGGTTCCTTGCTTGTCTTGCCACATCAAACTTCAAACGTAGCTTTCAGGGTCCGTGCCGGGCGCCTCCGGCAGCCCTGCTCCAAAAATGCGAACGTTTGGAGATAGCTCTCAGCCAGAAGGGGCTAGCCTGGAAAGCTGTTGCTCAGCCTCATCTGCCCATGGCACTGCTCGCACAGAGTCACAGAGACTGGGGCTGCTTGCTTGTCTTGACGCCTCAAACTTCAAACGTATATTTGGGAGTTCGGGCCTTGCGACTCAGGCAGCCCTGCTCCGAAATTGCGAACGTCTGCAGGTAGCTCGCAGGCAGAAAGAGCTAGCCAGGAAAGCTGTTGCTCAGCCTCATCTGCCCATGGCACTGCTCGCACAGGGGCAAAGAGACTGGGGCTGATTGCTTATCTTACCACCTCAAACTTCAAACGTAACTTTCAGGGTCCGTGCCGGGCACCTCCGGCAGCCCTGCCCAAAAATGCGAAGGTGTACGGATAGCTCGAAGGCAGAAAGGGATAGACAGGAAAGCTGTTGCTCAGCCTCATCTGCCCATGGCACTGCTCTCACAGAGGCACAGAGACTTGGGCTGCTTGCTTGTCTTGACACCTCAAACTTCAAACGTAGATTTGGGAGTCTGTGCCGGGCTTCTCTGGCAGCAAGTCTCCCAAAATGCGAAAGTCTACATACAGATCGCAGGCAGAAGGAGCTAGCCAGGAAAGCTGTTGCTCAGCCTCATCTGCCCATGGCACTGCTTGCACAGAGGCACAGAGACTGGGGCTACTTGCTTCTCTTGCCACATCAAACTTCAAACGTAGCTTTCAGGGTCCGTGCCGGGCGCCTCCGGCAGCCCTGCTCCAAAAATGCGAACGTTTGGAGATAGCTCTCAGCCAGAAGGGGCTAGCCTGGAAAGCTGTTGCTCAGCCTCATCTGCCCATGGCACTGCTCGCACAGAGACACAGAGACTGGGGCTGCTTGCTTGTCTTGTCACATCAAACTTCAAACGTAGCTTTGGGAGTCCGTGCCGGGCTCCTCTGGCTACCCTGCTTCCAAAATGCGAACGTCTGCCGAGAGCTCGCAGGCAGAAAGAGACAGCCAGGAAAGCTGTTATTCAGCCTCATCTGCCCATGGCACTGCTCGCACAGAGTCACAGAGACTGGGGCTGCTTGCTTGTCTTGACGACTCAAACTTCCAACATAGCCTGTGAATGCTGGTTCCATGCCGGGCGCCTCCGGCAGCCCTGCTCCCAAAATGCGAACGACTGCAGATAGCTCGCAGGCACAAGGAGCTAGCCTGGAAAACTGTTGCTCAGCCTCATCTGCCAATGGCACTTCTGGCACAGAGGCACAGAGACTGGGGCTGATTGCTTGTCTTGACAACTCAAACTTCAAACGTTGCTTTGGAGGTTCGTGCCGGGCCCCTACGGCAGCCCTGCTCCAAAAATGCAAACGTCTGCAGATAGCTCTCAGGCAAAAGGGTATACCGTGGAAAGCTGTTGCTCAGCCTCATCTGCCCATGGCACTGCTCTCACAGAGGTTCAGAGACTTGGGCTGCTTGCTTGTCTTGACACCTCAAACTTCAAACGTAGATTTGGGAGTCTGACCGGGCTTCTCTGGCAGCCCTGCTCCCAAAATGCGAAAGTCTACAGACAGCTCGCAGGCAGAAGGAGCTAGCCAGGAAAGCTGTTGCTCAGACTCATCTGCCCATGGCTCTGCTCTCACAGAGGCACAGAGACTGGGGCTGCTTGCTTGTCTTGCCACCTCAAACTTCAAATGTAGCTTTGGGGGTCTGTGTAGGTTGTCTCCGAAAGCCCTGCTCCCAAAATGCGAACGACTGCAGATAGAACTCAGCCAAAACGGTATACCGTGGAAAGCTGTTGCTCAGCCTCCTCTGCCCATGGCACTGCTCGCACAGAGGCACAGACACTGGGGTTCCTTGCTTGTCTTGCCACATCAAACTTCAAACGTAGCTTTCAGGGTCCGTGCCGGGCGCCTCCGGCAGCCCTGCTCCAAAAATGCGAACGTTTGGAGATAGCTCTCAGCCAGAAGGGGCTAGCCTGGAAAGCTGTTATTCAGCCTCATCTGCCCATGGCACTGCTCGCACAGAGTCACAGAGACTGGGGCTGCTTGCTTGTCTTGACGACTCAAACTTCCAACATAGCCTGTGAATGCTGGTTCCATGCCGGGCGCCTCCGGCAGCCCTGCTCCCAAAATGCGAACGACTGCAGATAGCTCGCAGGCAGAAGGAGCTAGCCTGGAAAACTGTTGCTCAGCCTCATCTGCCAATGGCACTTCTGGCACAGAGGCACAGAGACTGGGGCTGATTGCTTGTCTTGACAACTCAAACTTCAAACGTTGCTTTGGAGGTTCGTGCCGGGCACCTACGGCAGCTCTGCTCCAAAAATGCGAACGTCTGCAGATAGCTCTCAGGCAGAAGAAGCTAGCCAGGAAAGCTGTTGCTCAGCCTCCTCTGCCCATGGTATTGCTCGCACAGAAGCACAGAGACTGGGGCTGCTTGCTTGTCTTGACACCTCAAACTTCAAACGTATCTTTGGGAGTCCGTGCCGGGCTCCTCTGGCTACCCTGCTCCCAAAATGCGAACGTCTGCAGAGAGCTCGCAGGCAGAAAGAGACAGCCAGGAAAGCTGTTACTCAGCCTCATCTGCCCATGGCACTGCTTGCACAGAGGCACAGAGACTTGGGCTGCTTTCTTGTCTTGACGTCTCAAACTTCCAACATAGCCTTTGAATGCTGGTTCCATGCCGGGCGCCTCCGGCAGCCCTGCTCCCAAAATGCGAACGACTGCAGATAGCTCGCAGCCAAATGGGGATAGCCTGGAAAGATGTTGCTCAGCCTCATCTGCCCATGGCACTTCTTGCACAGAGGCACAGAGACTGGGGCTGCTTGCTTGTCTTGCCAACTCAAACTTCAAACGTCGCTTTGGGGTTCCTTGCCGGCAGTCTCCCGCAGACCTGCTTTGAAATTGCCAACATCTGCAGATAGCTCTCAGCCAGAAGGGGCTAGCCTGGAAAGCTGTTGCTCAGCCTCATCTGCCCATGGCATTGCTTGCACAGAGGCACAGAGACTGGGGCTGCTTGCTTGTCTTGTCACATCAAACTTCAAACGTAGCTTTGGGACTCTGTGTCGGGCTTTTCCATCAGCCATTCTCACAATATGCGAACGTCTGCAGATAGCTCGCAGGTAGAAGACGCTAGCCAGGAAAGCTGTTGCTCAGACTCATCTGCCCATGGCACTGCTTGCACAGAGGCAGAGAGACTGGGGCTGCTTGCTTGTCTTGACGCCTCAAACTTCCAAAATAGCCTGTGAATGCTGGTTCCGTGCCGGGCGCCTCCGGCAGCCCTGCTCCCAAAATGCGAACGTCTGCAGATAGCTCGCAGGCAGAATGAGCTAGCCTGGAAAGCTATTGCTCAGCCTCATCTGCCAATGGCACTTCTCGAACAGAGGCACAGAGACTGGGGCTGACTGCTTGTCTTGACAACTCAAACTTCAAACGTATCTTTCAGTGTCCGTGCCGGGCCCCTACGGCAGCCCTGCTCCAACAATGCAAACGTCTGCAGATAGCTCTCAGGCAAAAGGGTATACCGTGGAAAGCTGTTGCTCAGCCTCATCTGCCCATGGCACTGCTCACACAGATCCACAGAGACCTGGTCTGCTTGCTTGTCTTGTCACCTCAAACTTCATATTTCGCTTTGGCGGTACGTGCCGGATGTCTCCGGCAACCGTGCTCCGAAATTTCAAGTGTCTGCAAATAGCTAGCAGGCAGAAAGAGCTAGCCTGGAAAGCTGTTGCTCAGCCTCCTCTGCCAATGGCACTGCTGGCACAGAGGCACAGAGACTGGGTCTGCTTGCTTGTCTTGTCACCTCAAACTTTAAACGTACATTTGGGAGTACGTGCCGGGCTTCTCTGGCAGCAAGTCTCCCAAAATGCGAAACTCTACAGACAGCTCGCAGGCAGAAGGAGCTAGCCAGGAAAGCTGTTGCTCAGACTCATCTGCCCATGGCACTGCTCACACAGAGACACAGAGACTGGGGCTGATTGCTTCTCTTGACACTTCAAACTTCAAACGTAACCTGGGAATGGGGGGGGTCTGTGGCAGTCGCGTCCGACAGCCCTGCTCCGAAAATGCGAACCTCTGCAGATAGCTCGCAGGCAAAAAGAGCTAGCCTGGAAAGCTGTTGCTCAGCCTCATCTGCCCATGGCACTGCTCGCACAGAGGCACAGAGACTGGGGCTGCTTGCTTGTCTTGACACCTCAAACTTCAAACGTAGATTTGGGAGTCTGTGCCGGGCTTCTCTGGCAGCCCTGCTCCCAAAATGCGAAAGTCTACAGACAGATCGCAGGCAGAAGGAGCTAGCCAGGAAAGCTGTTGCTCAGCCTCATCTGCCCATGGCACTGCTTGCACAGAGGCACAGAGACTGGGGCTACTTGCTTCTCTTGCCACATCAAACTTCAAACGTAGCTTTCAGGGTCCGTGCCGGGCGCCTCCGGCAGCCCTGCTCGAAAAATGCGAACGTTTGGAGATAGCTCTCAGCCAGAAGGGGCTAGCCTGGAAAGCTGTTGCTCAGCCTCATCGGCCCATGGCACTGCTCGCACAGAGACACAGAGACTGGGGCTGCTTGCTTGTCTTGTCACATCAAACTTCAAACGTAGCTTTGGGAGTCCGTGCCGGGCTCCTCTGGCTACCCTGCTTCCAAAATGCGAACGTCTGCCGAGAGCTCGCAGGCAGAAAGAGACAGCCAGGAAAGCTGTTGCTCAGCCTCATCTGCCCATGGCACTGCTCGCACAGAGTCACAGAGACTGGGGCTGCTTGCTTGTCTTGACGACTCAAACTTCCAACATAGCCTGTGAATGCTGGTTCCATGCCGGGCGCCTCCGGGAGCCCTGCTCCCAAAATGCGAACGACTGCAGATAGCTCGCAGGCACAAGGAGCTAGCCTGGAAAACTGTTGCTCAGCCTCGTCTGCCAATGGCACTTCTGGCACAGAGGCACAGAGACTGGGGCTGATTGCTTGTCTTGACAACTCAAACTTCAAACGTTGCTTTGGAGGTTCGTGCCGGGCCCCTACGGCAGCCCTGCTCCAAAAATGCAAACGTCTGCAGATAGCTCTCAGGCAAAAGGGTATACCGTGGAAAGCTGTTGCTCAGCATCATCTGCCCATGGCACTTCTTGCACAGAGGCACAGAGACTGGGGCTGCTTGCTTGTCTTGACGACTCAAACTTCCAACATAGCCTGTGAATGCTGGTTCCATGCAGGGCGCCTCCGGGAGCCCTGCTCCCAAAATGCGAACGACTGCAGATAGCTCGCATCCAAATGGGGATAGCCTGGAAAGATGTTGCTCAGCCTCATCTGCCCATGGCACTTCTTGCACAGAGGCACAGAGACTGGGGCTGCTTGCTTGTCTTGCCAACTCAAACTTCAAACGTCGCTTTGGGGTTCCTTGCCGGCAGTCTCCCGCAGACCTGCTTTGAAATTGCCAACATCTGCAGATAGCTCTCAGCCAGAAGGGGCTAGCCTGGAAAGATGTTGCTCAGCCTCATCTGCCCATGGCACTTCTTGCACAGAGGCACAGAGACTGGGGCTGCTTGCTTGTCTTGCCACCTCAAACTTCAAACGTCGCTTTGGGGTTCCTTGCCGGCAGTCTCCCGCAGACCTGCTTTGAAATTGCCAACATCTGCAGATAGCTCTCAGCCAGAAGGGGCTAGCCAGGAAAGCTGTTGCTCAGCCTCATCTGCCCATGGCAGTGCTTGCACAGAGGCACAGAGACTTGGGCTGCTTGCTTTTCTTGACACCTCAAACTTCAAACGTAGATTTGGGAGTCTGTGCCGGGCTTCTCTGGCAGCCCTGCTCCCAAAATGCGAAAGTCTACAGACAGCTCGCAGGCAGAAGGAGCTAGCCAGGAAAGCTGTTGCTCAGACTCATCTGCCCATGGCACTGCTTGCACAGAGGCAGAGAGACTGGGGCTGCTTGCTTGTCTTGACGCCTCAAACTTCCAAAATAGCCTGTGAATGCTGGTTCCGTGCCGGGCGCCTCCGGCAGCCCTGCTCCCAAAATGCGAACGTCTGCAGATAGCTCGCAGGCAGACAGGGCTAGCATGGAAAGCTGTTGCTCAGCCTCATCTGCCCATGGCACTGCTCACACAGATCCACAGAGACCTGGTCTGCTTGCTTGTCTTGTCACATCAAACTTCATATTTCGCTTTGGCGGTACGTGCCGGATGTCTCCGGCAACCGTTCTCCGAAATTTCAAGTGTCTGCAAATAGCTAGCAGGCAGAAAGAGCTAGCCTGGAAAGCTGTTGCTCAGCCTCCTCTGCCAATGGCACTGCTGGCACAGAGGCACAGAGAATGGGTCTGCTTGCTTGTCTTGTCACCTCAAACTTTAAACGTACATTTGGGAGTACGTGCCGGGCTTCTCTGGCAGCAAGTCTCCCAAAATGAGAAACTCTACAGACAGCTCGCAGGCAGAAGGAGCTAGCCAGGAAAGCTGTTGCTCAGCCTCATCTGCCCATGGCACTGCTTGCACAGAGGCACAGAGACTGGGGCTACTTGCTTCTCTTGCCACATCAAACTTCAAACGTAGCTTTCAGGGTCCGTGCCGGGCGCCTCCGGCAGCCCTGCTCCAAAAATGCGAACGTTTGGAGATAGCTCTCAGCCAGAAGGGGCTAGCCTGGAAAGCTGTTGCTCAGCCTCATCGGCCCATGGCACTGCTCGCACAGAGACACAGAGACTGGGGCTGCTTGCTTGTCTTCTCACATCAAACTTCAAACGTAGCTTTGGGAGTCCGTGCCGGGCTCCTCTGGCTACCCTGCTTCCAAAATGCGAACGTCTGCCGAGAGCTCGCAGGCAGAAAGAGACAGCCAGGAAAGCTGTTGCTCAGACTCTGCCCATGGCACTGCTCACACAGAGGCACAGAGACTGGGGCTGCTTGCTTGTCTTGACGCCTCAAACTTCAAACGTATATTTGGGACTTCGGGCCTTGCGACTCAGGCAGCCCTGCTCCGAAATTGCGAACGTCTGCAGGTAGCTCGCAGGCAGAAAGAGCTAGCCAGGAAAGCTGTTGCTCAGCCTCATCTGCCCATGGCACTGCTCGCACAGGGGCAAAGAGACTGGGGCTGATTGCTTATCTTACCACCTCAAACTTCAAACGTAACTTTCAGGGTCCGTGCCGGGCACCTCCGGCAGCCCTGCCCAAAAATGCGAAGGTGTACGGATAGCTCGAAGGCAGAAAGGGATAGACAGGAAAGCTGTTGCTCAGCCTCATCTGCCCATGGCACTGCTCTCACAGAGGCACAGAGACTTGGGCTGCTTGCTTGTCTTGACACCTCAAACTTCAAACGTAGATTTGGGAGTCTGTGCCGGGCTTCTCTGGCAGCCCTGCTCCCAAAATGCGAAAGTCTACATACAGATCGCAGGCAGAAGGAGCTAGCCAGGAAAGCTGTTGCTCAGCCTCATCTGCCCATGGCACTGCTTGCACAGAGGCACAGAGACTGGGGCTACTTGCTTCTCTTGCCACATCAAACTTCAAACGTAGCTTTCAGGGTCCGTGCCGGGCGCCTCCGGCAGCCCTGCTCCAAAAATGCGAACGTTTGGAGATAGCTCTCAGCCAGAAGGGGCTAGCCTGGAAAGCTGTTGCTCAGCCTCATCTGCCCATGGCACTGCTCGCACAGAGACACAGAGACTGGGGCTGCTTGCTTGTCTTGTCACATCAAACTTCAAACGTAGCTTTGGGAGTCCGTGCCGGGCTCCTCTGGCTACCCTGCTTCCAAAATGCGAACGTCTGCCGAGAGCTCGCAGGCAGAAAGAGACAGCCAGGAAAGCTGTTACTCAGCCTCATCTGCCCATGGCACTGCTCGCACAGAGTCACAGAGACTGGGGCTGCTTGCTTGTCTTGACGACTCAAACTTCCAACATAGCCTGTGAATGCTGGTTCCATGCCGGGCGCCTCCGGCAGCCCTGCTCCCAAAATGCGAACGACTGCAGATAGCTCGCAGGCAGAAGGAGCTAGCCTGGAAAACTGTTGCTCAGCCTCATCTGCCAATGGCACTTCTGGCACAGAGGCACAGAGACTGGGGCTGATTGCTTGTCTTGACAACTCAAACTTCAAACGTTGCTTTGGAGGTTCGTGCCGGGCCCCTACGGCAGCCCTGCTCCAAAAATGCAAACGTCTGCAGATAGCTCTCAGGCAAAAGGGTATACCGTGGAAAGCTGTTGCTCAGCCTCATCTGCCCATGGCACTGCTCTCACAGAGGCACAGAGACTGGGACTGCTTGCTTGTCTTGACACCTCAAACTTCAAACGTAGATTTGGGAGTCTGACCGGGCTTCTCTGGCAGCCCTGCTCCCAAAATGCGAAAGTCTACAGACAGCTCGCAGGCAGAAGGAGCTAGCCAGGAAAGCTGTTGCTCAGACTCATCTGCCCATGGCACTGCTCTCACAGAGGCACAGAGACTGGGGCTGCTTGCTTGTCTTGCCACCTCAAACTTCAAATGTAGCTTTGGGGGTCTGTGTAGGTTGTCTCCGAAAGCCCTGCTCCCAAAATGCGAACGACTGCAGATAGCTCGCATCCAAATGGGGATAGCCTGGAAAGATGTTGCTCAGCCTCATCTGCCCATGGCACTTCTTGCACAGAGGCACAGAGACTGGGGCTGCTTGCTTGTCTTGCCAACTCAAACTTCAAACGTCGCTTTGGGGTTCCTTGCCGGCAGTCTCCCGCAGACCTGCTTTGAAATTGCCAACATCTGCAGATAGCTCTCAGCCAGAAGGGGCTAGCCTGGAAAGATGTTGCTCAGCCTCATCTGCCCATGGCACTTCTTGCACAGAGGCACAGAGACTGGGGCTGCTTGCTTGTCTTGCCACCTCAAACTTCAAACGTCGCTTTGGGGTTCCTTGCCGGCAGTCTCCCGCAGACCTGCTTTGAAATTGCCAACATCTGCAGATAGCTCTCAGCCAGAAGGGGCTAGCCAGGAAAGCTGTTGCTCAGCCTCATCTGCCCATGGCAGTGCTTGCACAGAGGCACAGAGACTTGGGCTGCTTGCTTTTCTTGACACCTCAAACTTCAAACGTAGATTTGGGAGTCTGTGCCGGGCTTCTCTGGCAGCCCTGCTCCCAAAATGCGAAAGTCTACAGACAGCTCGCAGGCAGAAGGAGCTAGCCAGGAAAGCTGTTGCTCAGACTCATCTGCCCATGGCACTGCTTGCACAGAGGCAGAGAGACTGGGGCTGCTTGCTTGTCTTGACGCCTCAAACTTCCAAAATAGCCTGTGAATGCTGGTTCCGTGCCGGGCGCCTCCGGCAGCCCTGCTCCCAAAATGCGAACGTCTGCAGATAGCTCGCAGGCAGACAGGGCTAGCATGGAAAGCTGTTGCTCAGCCTCATCTGCCCATGGCACTGCTCACACAGATCCACAGAGACCTGGTCTGCTTGCTTGTCTTGTCACATCAAACTTCATATTTCGCTTTGGCGGTACGTGCCGGATGTCTCCGGCAACCGTTCTCCGAAATTTCAAGTGTCTGCAAATAGCTAGCAGGCAGAAAGAGCTAGCCTGGAAAGCTGTTGCTCAGCCTCCTCTGCCAATGGCACTGCTGGCACAGAGGCACAGAGAATGGGTCTGCTTGCTTGTCTTGTCACCTCAAACTTTAAACGTACATTTGGGAGTACGTGCCGGGCTTCTCTGGCAGCAAGTCTCCCAAAATGAGAAACTCTACAGACAGCTCGCAGGCAGAAGGAGCTAGCCAGGAAAGCTGTTGCTCAGCCTCATCTGCCCATGGCACTGCTTGCACAGAGGCACAGAGACTGGGGCTACTTGCTTCTCTTGCCACATCAAACTTCAAACGTAGCTTTCAGGGTCCGTGCCGGGCGCCTCCGGCAGCCCTGCTCCAAAAATGCGAACGTTTGGAGATAGCTCTCAGCCAGAAGGGGCTAGCCTGGAAAGCTGTTGCTCAGCCTCATCGGCCCATGGCACTGCTCGCACAGAGACACAGAGACTGGGGCTGCTTGCTTGTCTTCTCACATCAAACTTCAAACGTAGCTTTGGGAGTCCGTGCCGGGCTCCTCTGGCTACCCTGCTTCCAAAATGCGAACGTCTGCCGAGAGCTCGCAGGCAGAAAGAGACAGCCAGGAAAGCTGTTGCTCAGACTCATCTGCCCATGGCACTGCTCACACAGAGGCACAGAGACTGGGGCTGCTTGCTTGTCTTGACGCCTCAAACTTCAAACGTATATTTGGGACTTCGGGCCTTGCGACTCAGGCAGCCCTGCTCCGAAATTGCGAACGTCTGCAGGTAGCTCGCAGGCAGAAAGAGCTAGCCAGGAAAGCTGTTGCTCAGCCTCATCTGCCCATGGCACTGCTCGCACAGGGGCAAAGAGACTGGGGCTGATTGCTTATCTTACCACCTCAAACTTCAAACGTAACTTTCAGGGTCCGTGCCGGGCACCTCCGGCAGCCCTGCCCAAAAATGCGAAGGTGTACGGATAGCTCGAAGGCAGAAAGGGATAGACAGGAAAGCTGTTGCTCAGCCTCATCTGCCCATGGCACTGCTCTCACAGAGGCACAGAGACTTGGGCTGCTTGCTTGTCTTGACACCTCAAACTTCAAACGTAGATTTGGGAGTCTGTGCCGGGCTTCTCTGGCAGCCCTGCTCCCAAAATGCGAAAGTCTACATACAGATCGCAGGCAGAAGGAGCTAGCCAGGAAAGCTGTTGCTCAGCCTCATCTGCCCATGGCACTGCTTGCACAGAGGCACAGAGACTGGGGCTACTTGCTTCTCTTGCCACATCAAACTTCAAACGTAGCTTTCAGGGTCCGTGCCGGGCGCCTCCGGCAGCCCTGCTCCAAAAATGCGAACGTTTGGAGATAGCTCTCAGCCAGAAGGGGCTAGCCTGGAAAGCTGTTGCTCAGCCTCATCTGCCCATGGCACTGCTCGCACAGAGACACAGAGACTGGGGCTGCTTGCTTGTCTTGTCACATCAAACTTCAAACGTAGCTTTGGGAGTCCGTGCCGGGCTCCTCTGGCTACCCTGCTTCCAAAATGCGAACGTCTGCCGAGAGCTCGCAGGCAGAAAGAGACAGCCAGGAAAGCTGTTACTCAGCCTCATCTGCCCATGGCACTGCTCGCACAGAGTCACAGAGACTGGGGCTGCTTGCTTGTCTTGACGACTCAAACTTCCAACATAGCCTGTGAATGCTGGTTCCATGCCGGGCGCCTCCGGCAGCCCTGCTCCCAAAATGCGAACGACTGCAGATAGCTCGCAGGCAGAAGGAGCTAGCCTGGAAAACTGTTGCTCAGCCTCATCTGCCAATGGCACTTCTGGCACAGAGGCACAGAGACTGGGGCTGATTGCTTGTCTTGACAACTCAAACTTCAAACGTTGCTTTGGAGGTTCGTGCCGGGCCCCTACGGCAGCCCTGCTCCAAAAATGCAAACGTCTGCAGATAGCTCTCAGGCAAAAGGGTATACCGTGGAAAGCTGTTGCTCAGCCTCATCTGCCCATGGCACTGCTCTCACAGAGGCACAGAGACTGGGGCTGCTTGCTTGTCTTGACACCTCAAACTTCAAACGTAGATTTGGGAGTCTGACCGGGCTTCTCTGGCAGCCCTGCTCCCAAAATGCGAAAGTCTACAGACAGCTCGCAGGCAGAAGGAGCTAGCCAGGAAAGCTGTTGCTCAGACTCATCTGCCCATGGCACTGCTCTCACAGAGGCACAGAGACTGGGGCTGCTTGCTTGTCTTGCCACCTCAAACTTCAAATGTAGCTTTGGGGGTCTGTGTAGGTTGTCTCCGAAAGCCCTGCTCCCAAAATGCGAACGACTGCAGATAGAACTCAGCCAAAACGGTATACCGTGGAAAGCTGTTGCTCAGCCTCCTCTGCCCATGGCACTGCTCGCACAGAGGCACAGACACTGGGGTTCCTTGCTTGTCTTGCCACATCAAAATTCAAACGTATATTTGGGAGTTCGGGCCGGGCGACTCCGGCAGCCCTGCTCCGAAATTGCGAACGGCTGCAGATACCTCGCAGTCAGCCGGGGCTAGCCCGGAAAGCTGTTGCTCAGCCTCATCTGCCCATGGCACTGCTTGCACAGAGGCACAGAGACTGGGGCTACTTGCTTCTCTTGCCACATCAAACTTCAAACGTAGCTTTCAGGGTCCGTGCCGGGCGCCTCCGGCAGCCCTGCTCCAAAAATGCGAACGTTTGGAGATAGCTCTCAGCCAGAAGGGGCTAGCCTGGAAAGCTGTTGCTCAGCCTCATCGGCCCATGGCAGTGCTCGCACAGAGGCACAGAGACTGGGGCTGCTTGCTTGTCTTGACACATGAAACTTCAAACGTAGCTTTGGGACTCTGTGTCGGGCTTTTCCATCAGCCATTCTCACAATATGCGAACGTCTGCAGATAGCTCGCAGGCAGAAGAAGCTAGCCAGGAAAGCTGTTGCTCAGCCTCCTCTGCCCATGGTATTGCTCGCACAGAGACACAGAGACTGGGGCTGCTTGCTTGTCTTGTCACATCAAACTTCAAACGTAGCTTTGGGAGTCCGTGCCGGGCTCCTCTGGCTACCCTGCTTCCAAAATGCGAACGTCTGCCGAGAGCTCGCAGGCAGAAAGAGACAGCCAGGAAAGCTGTTACTCAGCCTCATCTGCCCATGGCACTGCTCGCACAGAGACACAGAGACTGGGGCTGCTTGCTTGTCTTGACGACTCAAACTTCCAACATAGCCTGTGAATGCTGGTTCCATGCCGGGCGCCTCCGGGAGCCCTGCTCCCAAAATGCGAACGACTGCAGATAGCTCGCAGGCACAAGGAGCTAGCCTGGAAAACTGTTGCTCAGCCTCATCTGCCAATGGCACTTCTGGCACAGAGGCACAGAGACTGGGGCTGATTGCTTGTCTTGACAACTCAAACTTCAAACGTTGCTTTGGAGGTTCGTGCCGGGCCCCTACGGCAGCTCTGCTCCAAAAATGCAAACGTCTGCAGATAGCTCTCAGGCAAAAGGGTATACCGTGGAAAGCTGTTGCTCAGCCTCATCTGCCCATGGCAGTGCTCGCACAGAGGCACAGAGACTGGGGCTGCTTGCTTGTCTTGACACATGAAACTTCAAACGTAGCTTTGGGACTCTGTGTCGGGCTTTTCCATCAGCCATTCTCACAATATGCGAACGTCTGCAGATAGCTCGCAGGCACAAGAAGCTAGCCAGGAAAGCTGTTGCTCAGCCTCCTCTGCCCATGGTATTGCTCGCACAGAGACACAGAGACTGGGGCTGCTTGCTTGTCTTGACACCTCAAACTTCAAACGTATCTTTGGGAGTCCGTGCCGGGCTCCTCTGGCTACCCTGCTCCCAAAATGAGAACGTCTGCAGAGAGCTCGCAGGCAGAAGGAGCTAGCCAGGAAAGCTGTTGCTCAGACTCATCTGCCCATGGCACTGCTTGCACAGAGGCAGAGAGACTGGGGCTGCTTGCTTGTCTTGACTCCTCAAACTTCCAAAATAGCCTGTGAATGCTGGTTCCGTGCCGGGCGCCTCCGGCAGCCCTGCTCCCAAAATGCGAACGTCTGCAGATAGCTCGCAGGCAGAATGAGCTAGCCTGGAAAGCTATTGCTCAGCCTCATCTGCCAATGGCACTTCTCGAACAGAGGCACAGAGACTGGGGCTGACTGCTTGTCTTGACAACTCAAACTTCAAACGTATCTTTCAGTGTCCGTGCCGGGCGCCTCCGGCAGCCCTGCTCCAAAAATGCGAACGTGTGCAGATAGCTCTCAGCCAGACAGGGCTAGCCTGGAAAGCTGTTGCTCAGCCTCATCTGCCCATGGCACTGCTCACACAGATCCACAGAGACCTGGTCTGCTTGCTTGTCTTGTCACCTCAAACTTCATATTTCGCTTTGGCGGTACCTGCCGGATGTCTCCGGCAACCGTGCTCCGAAATTTCAAGTGTCTGCCGAGAGCTCGCAGGCAGAAAGAGCTAGCCAGGAAAGCTGTTGCTCAGCCTCCTCTGCCAATGGCACTGCTCGCACAGAGGCACAGAGACTGGGGCTGCTTGCTTCTCTTGCCACCTCAAACTTTAAACGTACATTTGGGAGTTCGGGCCTGGCGACTCAGGCAGCCCTGCTCCGAAATTGCGAACGTCTGCAGGTAGCTCGCAGGCAGAAAGAGCTCGCCAGGAAAGCTGTTGCTCAGCCTCATCTGCCCATGGCACTGCTTGCACAGAGGCACAGAGACTGGGGCTGCTTGCTTCTCTTGCCACATCAAACTTCAAACGTAGCTTTCAGGGTCCGTGCCGGGCGCCTCTGGCTACCCTGCTTCCAAAATGCGAACGTCTGCCGAGAGCTCGCAGGCAGAAAGAGACAGCCAGGAAAGCTGTTACTCAGCCTCATCTGCCCATTGCACTGCTCACACAGAGTCACAGAGACTGGGGCTGCTTGCTTGTCTTGACGACTCAAACTTCCAACATAGCCTGTGAATGCTGGTTCCATGCCGGGCGCCTCCGGGAGCCTTGCTCCCAAAATGCGAACGACTGCAGATAGCTCGCAGGCAGAAGGAGCTAGCCTGGAAAACTGTTGCTCAGCCTCATCTGCCAATGGCACTTCTGGCACAGAGGCACAGAGACTGGGGCTGATTGCTTGTCTTGACAACTCAAACTTCAAACGTTGCTTTGGAGCTTCGTGCCGGGCCCCTACGGCAGCCCTGCTCCAAAAATGCAAACGTCTGCAGATAGCTCTCAGGCAAAAGGGTATACCGTGGAAAGCTGTTGCTCAGCCTCATCTGCCCATGGCAGTGCTCGCACAGAGGCACAGAGACTGGGGCTGCTTGCTTGTCTTGACACATGAAACTTCAAACGTAGCTTTGGGACTCTGTGTCGGGCTTTTCCATCAGCCATTCTCACAATATGCGAACGTCTGCAGATAGCTCGCAGGCACAAGAAGCTAGCCAGGAAAGCTGTTGCTCAGCCTCCTCTGCCCATGGCATTGCTCGCACAGAGGCACAGACACTGGGTTCCTTGCTTGTCTTGCCACATCAAACTTCAAACGTAGCTTTCAGGGTCCGTGCCGGGCGCCTCCGGCAGCCCTGCTCCAAAAATGCGAACGTTTGGAGATAGCTCTCAGCCAGAAGGGGCTAGCCTGGAAAGCTGTTGCTCAGCCTCATCGGCCCATGGCACTGCTCGCACAGAGACACAGAGACTGGGGCTGCTTGCTTGTCTTGTCACATCAAACTTCAAACGTAGCTTTGGGAGTCCGTGCCGGGCTCCTCTGGCTACCCTGCTTCCAAAATGCGAACGTCTGCCGAGAGCTCGCAGGCAGAAAGAGACAGCCAGGAAAGCTATTACTCAGCCTCATCTGCCCATGGCACTGCTCGCACAGAGACACAGAGACTGGGGCTGCTTGCTTGTCTTGACGACTCAAACTTCCAACATAGCCTGTGAATGCTGGTTCCATGCCGGGCGCCTCCGGGAGCCCTGCTCCCAAAATGCGAACGACTGCAGATAGCTCGCAGGCAGAAGGAGCTAGCCTGGAAAACTGTTGCTCAGCCTCATCTGCCAATGGCACTTCTGGCACAGAGGCACAGAGACTGGGGCTGATTGCTTGTCTTGACAACTCAAACTTCAAACGTTGCTTTGGAGGTTCGTGCCGGGCCCCTACGGCAGCTCTGCTCCAAAAATGCAAACGTCTGCAGATAGCTCTCAGGCAAAAGGGTATACCGTGGAAAGCTGTTGCTCAGCCTCATCTGCCCATGGCAGTGCTCGCACAGAGGCACAGAGACTGGGGCTGCTTGCTTGTCTTGACACATGAAACTTCAAACGTAGCTTTGGGACTCTGTGTCGGGCTTTTCCATCAGCCATTCTCAAAATATGCGAACGTCTGCAGATAGCTCGCAGGCAGAAGAAGCTAGCCAGGAAAGCTGTTGCTCAGCCTCCTCTGCCCATGGTATTGCTCGCACAGAAGCACAGAGACTGGGGCTGCTTGCTTGTCTTGACACCTCAAACTTCAAACGTATCTTTGGGAGTCCGTGCCGGGCTCCTCTGGCTACCCTGCTCCCAAAATGCGAACGTCTGCAGAGAGCTCGCAGGCAGAAAGAGACAGCCAGGAAAGCTGTTACTCAGCCTCATCTGCCCATGGCACTGCTTGCACAGAGGCACAGAGACTTGGGCTGCTTTCTTGTCTTGACGTCTCAAACTTCCAACATAAGCCTTTGAATGCTGGTTCCATGCCGGGCGCCTCCGGCAGCCCTGCTCCCAAAATGCGAACGACTGCAGATAGCTCGCAGGCAGAAGGAGCTAGCCTGGAAAACTGTTGCTCAGCCTCATCTGCCAATGGCACTTCTGGCACAGAGGCACAGAGACTGGGGCTGATTGCTTGTCTTGACAACTCAAACTTCAAACGTTGCTTTGGAGGTTCGTGCCGGGCCCCTACGGCAGCTCTGCTCCAAAAATGCAAACGTCTGCAGATAGCTCTCAGGCAAAAGGGTATACCGTGGAAAGCTGTTGCTCAGCCTCATCTGCCCATGGCAGTGCTCGCACAGAGGCACAGAGACTGGGGCTGCTTGCTTGTCTTGACACATGAAACTTCAAACGTAGCTTTGGGACTCTGTGTCGGGCTTTTCCATCAGCCATTCTCAAAATATGCGAACGTCTGCAGATAGCTCGCAGGCAGAAGAAGCTAGCCAGGAAAGCTGTTGCTCAGCCTCCTCTGCCCATGGTATTGCTCGCACAGAAGCACAGAGACTGGGGCTGCTTGCTTGTCTTGACACCTCAAACTTCAAACGTATCTTTGGGAGTCCGTGCCGGGCTCCTCTGGCTACCCTGCTCCCAAAATGCGAACGTCTGCAGAGAGCTCGCAGGCAGAAAGAGACAGCCAGGAAAGCTGTTACTCAGCCTCATCTGCCCATGGCACTGCTTGCACAGAGGCACAGAGACTTGGGCTGCTTTCTTGTCTTGACGTCTCAAACTTCCAACATAGCCTTTGAATGCTGGTTCCATGCCGGGCGCATCCGGCAGCCCTGCTCCCAAAATGCGAACGACTGCAGATAGCTCGCAGCCAAATGGGGATAGCCTGGAAAGATGTTGCTCAGCCTCATCTGCCCATGGCACTTCTTGCACAGAGGCACAGAGACTGGGGCTGCTTGCTTGTCTTGCCACCTCAAACTTCAAACGTCGCTTTGGGGTTCCTTGCCGGCAGTCTCCCGCAGACCTGCTTTGAAATTGCCAACATCTGCAGATAGCTCTCAGCCAGAAGGGGCTAGCCTGGAAAGCTGTTGCTCAGCCTCATCTGCCCATGGCAGTGCTTGCACAGAGGCACAGAGACTGGGGCTGCTTGCTTGTCTTGACACATGAAACTTCAAACGTAGCTTTGGGACTCTGTGTCGGGCTTTTCCATCAGCCATTCTCACAATATGCGAACGTCTGCAGATAGCTCGCAGGTAGAAGACGCTAGCCAGGAAAGCTGTTGCTCAGACTCATCTGCCCATCGCACTGCTTGCACAGGGGCAGAGAGACTGGGGCTGACTGCTTGTCTTGACAACTCAAACTTCAAACGTATCTTTCAGTGTCCGTGCCGGGCGCCTCCGGCAGCCCTGCTCCCAAAATGCGAACGTCTGCAGATAGCTCGCAGGCAGACAGGGCTAGCCTGGAAAGGTGTTGCTCAGCCTCATCTGCCCATGGCACTGCTCACACAGATCCACAGAGACCTGGTCTGCTTGCTTGTCTTGTCACATCAAACTTCATATTTCGCTTTGGCGGTACGTGCCGGATGTCTCCGGCAACCGTTCTCCGAAATTTCAAGTGTCTGCAAATAGCTAGCAGGCAGAAAGAGCTAGCCTGGAAAGCTGTTGCTCAGCCTCCTCTGCCAATGGCACTGCTGGCACAGAGGCACAGAGACTGGGGCTGCTTGCTTGTCTTGTCACCTCAAACTTTAAACGTACATTTGGGAGTACGTGCCGGGCTTCTCTGGCAGCAAGTCTCCCAAAATGCGAAACTCTACAGACAGCTCGCAGGCAGAAGGAGCTAGCCAGGAAAGCTGTTGCTCAGACTCATCTGCCCATGGTATTGCTCGCACAGAGACACAGAGACTGGGGCTGCTTGCTTGTCTTGTCACATCAAACTTCAAACGTAGCTTTGGGAGTCCGTGCCGGGCTCCTCTGGCTACCCTGCTTCCAAAATGCGAACGTCTGCCGAGAGCTCGCAGGCAGAAAGAGACAGCCAGGAAAGCTATTGCTCAGACTCATCTGCCCATGGCACTGCTCACACAGAGACACAGAGACTGGGGCTGATTGCTTGTCTTGACAACTCAAACTTCAAACGTTGCTTTGGAGGTTCGTGCCGGGCCCCTACATCAGCCCTGCTCCAAAAATGCAAACGTCTGCAGATAGCTCTCAGCCAGAAGGGGCTAGCCCGGAAAGCTGTTGCTCAGCCTCATCTGCCCATGGCACTGCTCGCACAGAGGCACAGAGACTGGGACTGCTTGCTTGTCTTGACGCCTCAAACTTCAAACGTATATTTGGGAGTTCGGGCCTTGCGACTCAGGCAGCCCTGCTCCGAAATTGCGAACGTCTGCAGGTAGCTCGCAGGCAGAAAGAGCTAGCCAGGAAAGCTGTTGCTCAGCCTCATCTGCCCATGGCACTGCTCGCACAGGGGCAAAGAGACTGGGGCTGATTGCTTATCTTACCACCTCAAACTTCAAACGTAACTTTCAGGGTCCGTGCCGGGCACCTCCGGCAGCCCTGCCCAAAAATGCGAAGGTGTGCGGATAGCTCGAAGGCAGAAAGGGATAGACAGGAAAGCTGTTGCTCAGCCTCATCTGCCCATGGCACTGCTCTCACAGAGGCACAGAGACTTGGGCTGCTTGCTTGTCTTGACACCTCAAACTTCAAACGTAGATTTGGGAGTCTGTGCCGGGCTTCTCTGGCAGCCCTGCTCCCAAAATGCGAAAGTCTACATACAGATCGCAGGCAGAAGGAGCTAGCCAGGAAAGCAGTTGCTCAGCCTCATCTGCCCATGGCACTGCTCGCACAGAGACACAGAGACTGGGGCTGCTTGCTTGTCTTGTCACATCAAACTTCAAACGTAGCTTTGGGAGTCCGTGCCGGGCTCCTCTGGCTACCCTGCTTCCAAAATGCGAACGTCTGCCGAGAGCTCGCAGGCAGAAAGAGACAGCCAGGAAAGCTGTTACTCAGCCTCATCTGCCCATGGCACTGCTCGCACAGAGTCACAGAGACTGGGGCTGCTTGCTTGTCTTGACGACTCAAACTTCCAACATAGCCTGTGAATGCTGGTTCCATGCCGGGCGCCTCCGGGAGCCCTGCTCCCAAAATGCGAACGACTGCAGATAGCTCGCAGGCACAAGGAGCTAGCCTGGAAAACTGTTGCTCAGCCTCATCTGCCAATGGCACTTCTGGCACAGAGGCACAGAGACTGGGGCTGATTGCTTGTCTTGACAACTCAAACTTCAAACGTTGCTTTGGAGGTTCGTGCCGGGCCCCTACGGCAGCTCTGCTCCAAAAATGCAAACGTCTGCAGATAGCTCTCAGGCAAAAGGGTATACCGTTTAAAGCTGTTGCTCAGCCTCATCTGCCCATGGCACTGCTCTCACAGAGGTTCAGAGACTTGGGCTGCTTGCTTGTCTTGACACCTCAAACTTCAAACGTAGATTTGGGAGTCTGACCGGGCTTCTCTGGCAGCCCTGCTCCCAAAATGCGAAAGTCTACAGACAGCTCGCAGGCAGAAGGAGCTAGCCAGGAAAGCTGTTGCTCAGACTCATCTGCCCATGGCTCTGCTCTCACAGAGGCACAGAGACTGGGGCTGCTTGCTTGTCTTGCCACCTCAAACTTCAAATGTAGCTTTGGGGGTCTGTGTAGGTTGTCTCCGAAAGCCCTGCTCCCAAAATGCGAACGACTGCAGATAGAACTCAGCCAAAACGGTATACCGTGGAAAGCTGTTGCTCAGCCTCCTCTGCCCATGGCACTGCTCGCACAGAGGCACAGACACTGGGGTTCCTTGCTTGTCTTGCCACATCAAAATTCAAACGTATATTTGGGAGTTCGGGCCGGGCGACTCCGGCAGCCCTGCTCCGAAATTGCGAACGGCTGCAGATACCTCGCAGTCAGCCGGGGCTAGCCCGGAAAGCTGTTGCTCAGCCTCATCTGCCCATGGCACTGCTTGCACAGAGGCACAGAGACTGGGGCTACTTGCTTCTCTTGCCACATCAAACTTCAAACGTAGCTTTCAGGGTCCGTGCCGGGCGCCTCCGGCAGCCCTGCTCCCAAAATGCGAACGTTTGGAGATAGCTCGCAGCCAGAAGGGGCTAGCCTGGAAAGCTGTTGCTCAGCCTCATCGGCCCATGGCACTGCTCGCACAGAGACACAGAGACTGGGGCTGCTTGCTTGTCTTGTCACATCAAACTTCAAACGTAGCTTTGGGAGTCCGTGCCGGGCTCCTCTGGCTACCCTGCTTCCAAAATGCGAACGTCTGCCGAGAGCTCGCAGGCAGAAAGAGACAGCCAGGAAAGCTGTTACTCAGCCTCATCTGCCCATGGCACTGCTCGCACAGAGACACAGAGACTGGGGCTGCTTGCTTGTCTTGACGACTCAAACTTCCAACATAGCCTGTGAATGCTGGTTCCATGCCGGGCGCCTCCGGGAGCCCTGCTCCCAAAATGCGAACGACTGCAGATAGCTCGCAGGCACAAGGAGCTAGCCTGGAAAACTGTTGCTCAGCCTCATCTGCCAATGGCACTTCTGGCACAGAGGCACAGAGACTGGGGCTGATTGCTTGTCTTGACAACTCAAACTTCAAACGTTGCTTTGGAGGTTCGTGCCGGGCCCCTACGGCAGCTCTGCTCCAAAAATGCAAACGTCTGCAGATAGCTCTCAGGCAAAAGGGTATACCGTGGAAAGCTGTTGCTCAGCCTCATCTGCCCATGGCAGTGCTCGCACAGAGGCACAGAGACTGGGGCTGCTTGCTTGTCTTGACACATGAAACTTCAAACGTAGCTTTGGGACTCTGTGTCGGGCTTTTCCATCAGCCATTCTCACAATATGCGAACGTCTGCAGATAGCTCGCAGGCACAAGAAGCTAGCCAGGAAAGCTGTTGCTCAGCCTCCTCTGCCCATGGTATTGCTCGCACAGAGACACAGAGACTGGGGCTGCTTGCTTGTCTTGTCACATCAAACTTCAAACGTAGCTTTGGGAGTCCGTGCCGGGCTCCTCTGGCTACCCTGCTTCCAAAATGCGAACGTCTGCCGAGAGCTCGCAGGCAGAAAGAGACAGCCAGGAAAGCTGTTGCTCAGACTCATCTGCCCATGGCACTGCTCACACAGAGACACAGAGACTGGGGCTGATTGCTTGTCTTGACAACTCAAACTTCAAACGTTGCTTTGGAGGTTCGTGCCGGGCCCCTACATCAGCCCTGCTCCAAAAATGCAAACGTCTGCAGATAGCTCTCAGCCAGAAGGGGCTAGCCCGGAAAGCTGTTGCTCAGCCTCATCTGCCCATGGCACTGCTCGCACAGAGGCACAGAGACTGGGACTGCTTGCTTGTCTTGACGCCTCAAACTTCAAACGTATATTTGGGAGTTCGGGCCTTGCGACTCAGGCAGCCCTGCTCCGAAATTGCGAACGTCTGCAGGTAGCTCGCAGGCAGAAAGAGCTAGCCAGGAAAGCTGTTGCTCAGCCTCATCTGCCCATGGCACTGCTCGCACAGGGGCAAAGAGACTGGGGCTGATTGCTTATCTTACCACCTCAAACTTCAAACGTAACTTTCAGGGTCCGTGCCGGGCACCTCCGGCAGCCCTGCCCAAAAATGCGAAGGTGTGCGGATAGCTCGAAGGCAGAAAGGGATAGACAGGAAAGCTGTTGCTCAGCCTCATCTGCCCATGGCACTGCTCTCACAGAGGTTCAGAGACTTGGGCTGCTTGCTTGTCTTGACACCTCAAACTTCAAACGTAGATTTGGGAGTCTGTGCCGGGCTTCTCTGGCAGCCCTGCTCCCAAAATGCGAAAGTCTACATACAGATCGCAGGCAGAAGGAGCTAGCCAGGAAAGCTGTTGCTCAGCCTCATCTGCCCATGGCACTGCTTGCACAGAGGCACAGAGACTGGGGCTGCTTGCTTCTCTTGCCACATCAAACTTCAAACGTAGCTTTCAGGGTCCGTGCCGGGCGCCTCCGGCAGCCCTGCTCCAAAAATGCGAACGTTTGGAGATAGCTCTCAGCCAGAAGGGGCTAGCCTGGAAAGCTGTTGCTCAGCCTCATCGGCCCATGGCACTGCTCGCACAGAGGCACAGAGACTGGGGCTGCTTGCTTGTCTTGTCACATCAAACTTCAAACGTAGCTTTGGGAGTCCGTGCCGGGCTCCTCTGGCTACCCTGCTTCCAAAATGCGAACGTCTGCCGAGAGCTCGCAGGCAGAAAGAGACAGCCAGGAAAGCTTTTACTCAGCCTCATCTGCCCATGGCACTGCTCGCACAGAGTCACAGAGACTGGGGCTGCTTGCTTGTCTTGACGACTCAAACTTCCAACATAGCCTGTGAATGCTGGTTCCATGCCGGGCGCCTCCGGGAGCCCTGCTCCCAAAATGCGAACGACTGCAGATAGCTCGCAGGCACAAGGAGCTAGCCTGGAAAACTGTTGCTCAGCCTCATCTGCCAATGGCACTTCTGGCACAGAGGCACAGAGACTGGGGCTGATTGCTTGTCTTGACAACTCAAACTTCAAACGTTGCTTTGGAGCTTCGTGCCGGGCCCCTACGGCAGCTCTGCTCCAAAAATGCAAACGTCTGCAGATAGCTCTCAGGCAAAAGGGTATACCGTGGAAAGCTGTTGCTCAGCCTCATCTGCCCATGGCACTGCTCTCACAGAGGTTCAGAGACTTGGGCTGCTTGCTTGTCTTGACACCTCAAACTTCAAACGTAGATTTGGGAGTCTGACCGGGCTTCTCTGGCAGCCCTGCTCCCAAAATGCGAAAGTCTACAGACAGCTCGCAGGCAGAAGGAGCTAGCCAGGAAAGCTGTTGCTCAGACTCATCTGCCCATGGCTCTGCTCTCACAGAGGCACAGAGACTGGGGCTGCTTGCTTGTCTTGCCACCTCAAACTTCAAATGTAGCTTTGGGGGTCTGTGTAGGTTGTCTCCGAAAGCCCTGCTCCCAAAATGCGAACGACTGCAGATAGAACTCAGCCAAAACGGTATACCGTGGAAAGCTGTTGCTCAGCCTCCTCTGCCCATGGCACTGCTCGCACAGAGGCACAGACACTGGGGTTCCTTGCTTGTCTTGCCACATCAAAATTCAAACGTATATTTGGGAGTTCGGGCCGGGCGACTCCGGCAGCCCTGCTCCGAAATTGCGAACGGCTGCAGATACCTCGCAGTCAGCCGGGGCTAGCCCGGAAAGCTGTTGCTCAGCCTCATCTGCCCATGGCACTGCTTGCACAGAGGCACAGAGACTGGGGCTACTTGCTTCTCTTGCCACATCAAACTTCAAACGTAGCTTTCAGGGTCCGTGCCGGGCGCCTCCGGCAGCCCTGCTCCAAAAATGCGAACGTTTGGAGATAGCTCTCAGCCAGAAGGGGCTAGCCTGGAAAGCTGTTGCTCAGCCTCATCGGCCCATGGCACTGCTCGCACAGAGACACAGAGACTGGGGCTGCTTGCTTGTCTTGTCACATCAAACTTCAAACGTAGCTTTGGGAGTCCGTGCCGGGCTCCTCTGGCTACCCTGCTTCCAAAATGCGAACGTCTGCCGAGAGCTCGCAGGCAGAAAGAGACAGCCAGGAAAGCTGTTACTCAGCCTCATCTGCCCATGGCACTGCTCGCACAGAGACACAGAGACTGGGGCTGCTTGCTTGTCTTGACGACTCAAACTTCCAACATAGCCTGTGAATGCTGGTTCCATGCCGGGCGCCTCCGGGAGCCCTGCTCCCAAAATGCGAACGACTGCAGATAGCTCGCAGGCAGAAGGAGCTAGCCTGGAAAACTGTTGCTCAGCCTCATCTGCCAATGGCACTTCTGGCACAGAGGCACAGAGACTGGGGCTGATTGCTTGTCTTGACAACTCAAACTTCAAACGTTGCTTTGGAGCTTCGTGCCGGGCCCCTACGGCAGCTCTGCTCCAAAAATGCAAACGTCTGCAGATAGCTCTCAGGCAAAAGGGTATACCGTGGAAAGCTGTTGCTCAGCCTCATCTGCCCATGGCAGTGCTCGCACAGAGGCACAGAGACTGGGGCTGCTTGCTTGTCTTGACACATGAAACTTCAAACGTAGCTTTGGGACTCTGTGTCGGGCTTTTCCATCAGCCATTCTCACAATATGCGAACGTCTGCAGATAGCTCGCAGGCAGAAGAAGCTAGCCAGGAAAGCTGTTGCTCAGCCTCCTCTGCCCATGGTATTGCTCGCACAGAGACACAGAGACTGGGGCTGCTTGCTTGTCTTGTCACATCAAACTTCAAACGTAGCTTTGGGAGTCCGTGCCGGGCTCCTCTGGCTACCCTGCTTCCAAAATGCGAACGTCTGCCGAGAGCTCGCAGGCAGAAAGAGACAGCCAGGAAAGCTGTTGCTCAGACTCATCTGCCCATGGCACTGCTCACACAGAGACACAGAGACTGGGGCTGATTGCTTGTCTTGACAACTCAAACTTCAAACGTTGCTTTGGAGGTTCGTGCCGGGCCCCTACATCAGCCCTGCTCCAAAAATGCAAACGTCTGCAGATAGCTCTCAGCCAGAAGGGGCTAGCCCGGAAAGCTGTTGCTCAGCCTCATCTGCCCATGGCACTGCTCGCACAGAGGCACAGAGACTGGGACTGCTTGCTTGTCTTGACGCCTCAAACTTCAAACGTATATTTGGGAGTTCGGGCCTTGCGACTCAGGCAGCCCTGCTCCGAAATTGCGAACGTCTGCAGGTAGCTCGCAGGCAGAAAGAGCTAGCCAGGAAAGCTGTTGCTCAGCCTCATCTGCCCATGGCACTGCTCGCACAGGGGCAAAGAGACTGGGGCTGATTGCTTATCTTACCACCTCAAACTTCAAACGTAACTTTCAGGGTCCGTGCCGGGCACCTCCGGCAGCCCTGCCCAAAAATGCGAAGGTGTGCGGATAGCTCGAAGGCAGAAAGGGATAGACAGGAAAGCTGTTGCTCAGCCTCATCTGCCCATGGCACTGCTCTCACAGAGGCACAGAGACTTGGGCTGCTTGCTTGTCTTGACACCTCAAACTTCAAACGTAGATTTGGGAGTCTGTGCCGGGCTTCTCTGGCAGCCCTGCTCCCAAAATGCGAAAGTCTACATACAGATCGCAGGCAGAAGGAGCTAGCCAGGAAAGCAGTTGCTCAGCCTCATCTGCCCATGGCACTGCTTGCACAGAGGCACAGAGACTGGGGCTGCTTGCTTCTCTTGCCACATCAAACTTCAAACGTAGCTTTCAGGGTCCGTGCCGGGCGCCTCCGGCAGCCCTGCTCCAAAAATGCGAACGTTTGGAGATAGCTCTCAGCCAGAAGGGGCTAGCCTGGAAAGCTGTTGCTCAGCCTCATCGGCCCATGGCACTGCTCGCACAGAGACACAGAGACTGGGGCTGCTTGCTTGTCTTGTCACATCAAACTTCAAACGTAGCTTTGGGAGTCCGTGCCGGGCTCCTCTGGCTACCCTGCTTCCAAAATGCGAACGTCTGCCGAGAGCTCGCAGGCAGAAAGAGACAGCCAGGAAAGCTGTTACTCAGCCTCATCTGCCCATGGCACTGCTCGCACAGAGTCACAGAGACTGGGGCTGCTTGCTTGTCTTGACGACTCAAACTTCCAACATAGCCTGTGAATGCTGGTTCCATGCCGGGCGCCTCCGGGAGCCCTGCTCCCAAAATGCGAACGACTGCAGATAGCTCGCAGGCACAAGGAGCTAGCCTGGAAAACTGTTGCTCAGCCTCATCTGCCAATGGCACTTCTGGCACAGAGGCACAGAGACTGGGGCTGATTGCTTGTCTTGACAACTCAAACTTCAAACGTTGCTTTGGAGCTTCGTGCCGGGCCCCTACGGCAGCTCTGCTCCAAAAATGCAAACGTCTGCAGATAGCTCTCAGGCAAAAGGGTATACCGTGGAAAGCTGTTGCTCAGCCTCATCTGCCCATGGCACTGCTCTCACAGAGGTTCAGAGACTTGGGCTGCTTGCTTGTCTTGACACCTCAAACTTCAAACGTAGATTTGGGAGTCTGACCGGGCTTCTCTGGCAGCCCTGCTCCCAAAATGCGAAAGTCTACAGACAGCTCGCAGGCAGAAGGAGCTAGCCAGGAAAGCTGTTGCTCAGACTCATCTGCCCATGGCTCTGCTCTCACAGAGGCACAGAGACTGGGGCTGCTTGCTTGTCTTGCCACCTCAAACTTCAAATGTAGCTTTGGGGGTCTGTGTAGGTTGTCTCCGAAAGCCCTGCTCCCAAAATGCGAACGACTGCAGATAGAACTCAGCCAAAACGGTATACCGTGGAAAGCTGTTGCTCAGCCTCCTCTGCCCATGGCACTGCTCGCACAGAGGCACAGACACTGGGGTTCCTTGCTTGTCTTGCCACATCAAAATTCAAACGTATATTTGGGAGTTCGGGCCGGGCGACTCCGGCAGCCCTGCTCCGAAATTGCGAACGGCTGCAGATACCTCGCAGTCAGCCGGGGCTAGCCCGGAAAGCTGTTGCTCAGCCTCATCTGCCCATGGCACTGCTTGCACAGAGGCACAGAGACTGTGGCTGCTTGCTTCTCTTGCCACATCAAACTTCAAACGTAGCTTTCAGGGTCCGTGCCGGGCGCCTCCGGCAGCCCTGCTCCAAAAATGCGAACGTTTGGAGATAGCTCTCAGCCAGAAGGGGCTAGCCTGGAAAGCTGTTGCTCAGCCTCATCGGCCCATGGCACTGCTCGCACAGAGACACAGAGACTGGGGCTGCTTGCTTGTCTTGTCACATCAAACTTCAAACGTAGCTTTGGGAGTCCGTGCCGGGCTCCTCTGGCTACCCTGCTTCCAAAATGCGAACGTCTGCCGAGAGCTCGCAGGCAGAAAGAGACAGCCAGGAAAGCTGTTACTCAGCCTCATCTGCCCATGGCACTGCTCGCACAGAGACACAGAGACTGGGGCTGCTTGCTTGTCTTGACGACTCAAACTTCCAACATAGCCTGTGAATGCTGGTTCCATGCCGGGCGCCTCCGGGAGCCCTGCTCCCAAAATGCGAACGACTGCAGATAGCTCGCAGGCAGAAGGAGCTAGCCTGGAAAACTGTTGCTCAGCCTCATCTGCCAATGGCACTTCTGGCACAGAGGCACAGAGACTGGGGCTGATTGCTTGTCTTGACAACTCAAACTTCAAACGTTGCTTTGGAGCTTCGTGCCGGGCCCCTACGGCAGCTCTGCTCCAAAAATGCAAACGTCTGCAGATAGCTCTCAGGCAAAAGGGTATACCGTGGAAAGCTGTTGCTCAGCCTCATCTGCCCATGGCAGTGCTCGCACAGAGGCACAGAGACTGGGGCTGCTTGCTTGTCTTGACACATGAAACTTCAAACGTAGCTTTGGGACTCTGTGTCGGGCTTTTCCATCAGCCATTCTCACAATATGCGAACGTCTGCAGATAGCTCGCAGGCAGAAGAAGCTAGCCAGGAAAGCTGTTGCTCAGCCTCCTCTGCCCATGGTATTGCTCGCACAGAGACACAGAGACTGGGGCTGCTTGCTTGTCTTGTCACATCAAACTTCAAACGTAGCTTTGGGAGTCCGTGCCGGGCTCCTCTGGCTACCCTGCTTCCAAAATGCGAACGTCTGCCGAGAGCTCGCAGGCAGAAAGAGACAGCCAGGAAAGCTGTTGCTCAGACTCATCTGCCCATGGCACTGCTCACACAGAGACACAGAGACTGGGGCTGATTGCTTGTCTTGACAACTCAAACTTCAAACGTTGCTTTGGAGGTTCGTGCCGGGCCCCTACATCAGCCCTGCTCCAAAAATGCAAACGTCTGCAGATAGCTCTCAGCCAGAAGGGGCTAGCCCGGAAAGCTGTTGCTCAGCCTCATCTGCCCATGGCACTGCTCGCACAGAGGCACAGAGACTGGGGCTGCTTGCTTGTCTTGACGCCTCAAACTTCAAACGTATATTTGGGAGTTCGGGCCTTGCGACTCAGGCAGCCCTGCTCCGAAATTGCGAACGTCTGCAGGTAGCTCGCAGGCAGAAAGAGCTAGCCAGGAAAGCTGTTGCTCAGCCTCATCTGCCCATGGCACTGCTCGCACAGGGGCAAAGAGACTGGGGCTGATTGCTTATCTTACCACCTCAAACTTCAAACGTAACTTTCAGGGTCCGTGCCGGGCACCTCCGGCAGCCCTGCCCAAAAATGCGAAGGTGTGCGGATAGCTCGAAGGCAGAAAGGGATAGATAGGAAAGCTGTTGCTCAGCCTCATCTGCCCATGGCACTGCTCTCACAGAGGCACAGAGACTTGGGCTGCTTGCTTGTCTTGACACCTCAAACTTCAAACGTAGATTTGGGAGTCTGTGCCGGGCTTCTCTGGCAGCCCTGCTCCCAAAATGCGAAAGTCTACATACAGATCGCAGGCAGAAGGAGCTAGCCAGGAAAGCAGTTGCTCAGCCTCATCTGCCCATGGCACTGCTTGCACAGAGGCACAGAGACTGGGGCTGCTTGCTTCTCTTGCCACATCAAACTTCAAACGTAGCTTTCAGGGTCCGTGCCGGGCGCCTCCGGCAGCCCTGCTCCAAAAATGCGAACGTTTGGAGATAGCTCTCAGCCAGAAGGGGCTAGCCTGGAAAGCTGTTGCTCAGCCTCATCGGCCCATGGCACTGCTCGCACAGAGACACAGAGACTGGGGCTGCTTGCTTGTCTTGTCACATCAAACTTCAAACGTAGCTTTGGGAGTCCGTGCCGGGCTCCTCTGGCTACCCTGCTTCCAAAATGCGAACGTCTGCCGAGAGCTCGCAGGCAGAAAGAGACAGCCAGGAAAGCTGTTACTCAGCCTCATCTGCCCATGGCACTGCTCGCACAGAGTCACAGAGACTGGGGCTGCTTGCTTGTCTTGACGACTCAAACTTCCAACATAGCCTGTGAATGCTGGTTCCATGCCGGGCGCCTCCGGGAGCCCTGCTCCCAAAATGCGAACGACTGCAGATAGCTCGCAGGCACAAGGAGCTAGCCTGGAAAACTGTTGCTCAGCCTCATCTGCCAATGGCACTTCTGGCACAGAGGCACAGAGACTGGGGCTGATTGCTTGTCTTGACAACTCAAACTTCAAACGTTGCTTTGGAGCTTCGTGCCGGGCCCCTACGGCAGCTCTGCTCCAAAAATGCAAACGTCTGCAGATAGCTCTCAGGCAAAAGGGTATACCGTGGAAAGCTGTTGCTCAGCCTCATCTGCCCATGGCACTGCTCGCACAGAGGTTCAGAGACTTGGGCTGCTTGCTTGTCTTGACACCTCAAACTTCAAACGTAGATTTGGGAGTCTGACCGGGCTTCTCTGGCAGCCCTGCTCCCAAAATGCGAAAGTCTACAGACAGCTCGCAGGCAGAAGGAGCTAGCCAGGAAAGCTGTTGCTCAGACTCATCTGCCCATGGCTCTGCTCTCACAGAGGCACAGAGACTGGGGCTGCTTGCTTGTCTTGCCACCTCAAACTTCAAATGTAGCTTTGGGGGTCTGTGTAGGTTGTCTCCGAAAGCCCTGCTCCCAAAATGCGAACGACTGCAGATAGAACTCAGCCAAAACGGTATACCGTGGAAAGCTGTTGCTCAGCCTCCTCTGCCCATGGCACTGCTCGCACAGAGGCACAGACACTGGGGTTCCTTGCTTGTCTTGCCACATCAAAATTCAAACGTATATTTGGGAGTTCGGGCCGGGCGACTCCGGCAGCCCTGCTCCGAAATTGCGAACGGCTGCAGATACCTCGCAGTCAGCCGGGGCTAGCCCGGAAAGCTGTTGCTCAGCCTCATCTGCCCATGGCACTGCTTGCACAGAGGCACAGAGACTGTGGCTGCTTGCTTCTCTTGCCACATCAAACTTCAAACGTAGCTTTCAGGGTCCGTGCCGGGCGCCTCCGGCAGCCCTGCTCCAAAAATGCGAACGTTTGGAGATAGCTCTCAGCCAGAAGGGGCTAGCCTGGAAAGCTGTTGCTCAGCCTCATCGGCCCATGGCACTGCTCGCACAGAGACACAGAGACTGGGGCTGCTTGCTTGTCTTGTCACATCAAACTTCAAACGTAGCTTTGGGAGTCCGTGCCGGGCTCCTCTGGCTACCCTGCTTCCAAAATGCGAACGTCTGCCGAGAGCTCGCAGGCAGAAAGAGACAGCCAGGAAAGCTGTTACTCAGCCTCATCTGCCCATGGCACTGCTCGCACAGAGACACAGAGACTGGGGCTGCTTGCTTGTCTTGACGACTCAAACTTCCAACATAGCCTGTGAATGCTGGTTCCATGCCGGGCGCCTCCGGGAGCCCTGCTCCCAAAATGCGAACGACTGCAGATAGCTCGCAGGCAGAAGGAGCTAGCCTGGAAAACTGTTGCTCAGCCTCATCTGCCAATGGCACTTCTGGCACAGAGGCACAGAGACTGGGGCTGATTGCTTGTCTTGACAACTCAAACTTCAAACGTTGCTTTGGAGCTTCGTGCCGGGCCCCTACGGCAGCTCTGCTCCAAAAATGCAAACGTCTGCAGATAGCTCTCAGGCAAAAGGGTATACCGTGGAAAGCTGTTGCTCAGCCTCATCTGCCCATGGCAGTGCTCGCACAGAGGCACAGAGACTGGGGCTGCTTGCTTGTCTTGACACATGAAACTTCAAACGTAGCTTTGGGACTCTGTGTCGGGCTTTTCCATCAGCCATTCTCACAATATGCGAACGTCTGCAGATAGCTCGCAGGCAGAAGAAGCTAGCCAGGAAAGCTGTTGCTCAGCCTCCTCTGCCCATGGTATTGCTCGCACAGAAGCACAGAGACTGGGGCTGCTTGCTTGTCTTGTCACCTCAAACTTCATATTTCGCTTTGGCCGTACGTGCCGGATGTCTCCGGCAACCGTGCTCCGAAATTTCAAGTGTCTGCAAATAGCTAGCAGGCAGAAAGAGCTAGCCAGGAAAGCTGTTGCTCAGCCTCCTCTGCCAATGGCACTGCTCGCACAGAGGCACAGAGAATGGGGGTGCTTGCTTGTCTTGCCACCTCAAACTTCAAACGCAGATTTGGGAGTCCGTGCCGGGCTTCTCTGGCAGCAAGTCTCCCAAAATGCGAAACTCTACAGACAGCTCGCAGGCAGAAGGAGCTAGCCAGGAAAGCTGTTGCTCAGACTCATCTGCCCATGGCACTGCTCACACAGAGACACAGAGACTGGGGCTGATTTCTTCTCTTGACACTTCAAACTTCAAACGTAACCTGGGAATGGGGGGGTCTGTGGCAGTCGCGTCCGACAGCCCTGCTCCGAAAATGCGAACCTCTGCAGATAGGTCGCAGGCAAAAAGAGCTAGCCTGGAAAGCTGTTGCTCAGCATCATCTGCCCATGGCACTGCTCGCACAGAGGCACAGAGACTGGGGCTGCTTGCTTGTCTTGACACCTCAAACTTCAAACGTAGATTTGGGAGTATGTGCCGGGCTTCTCTGGCAGCCCTGCTCCCAAAATGCGAAAGTCTACAGACAGATCGCAGGCAGAAGGAGCTAGCCAGGAAAGCTGTTGCTCAGCCTCATCGGCCCATGGCACTGCTCGCACAGAGACACAGAGACTGGGGCTGCTTGCTTGTCTTGTCACATCAAACTTCAAACGTAGCTTTGGGAGTCCGTGCCGGGCTCCTCTGGCTACCCTGCTTCCAAAATGCGAACGTCTGCCGAGAGCTCGCAGGCAGAAAGAGACAGCCAGGAAAGCTGTTGCTCAGACTCATCTGCCCATGGCACTGCTCACACAGAGACACAGAGACTGGGGCTGCTTGCTTGTCTTGATGACTCAAACTTCCAACATAGCCTGTGAATGCTGGTTCCATGCCGGGCCCCTCCGGGAGCCCTGCTCCCAAAATGCGAACGACTGCAGATAGCTCGCAGGCACAAGGAGCTAGCCTGGAAAACTGTTGCTCAGCCTCATCTGCCCATGGCACTGCTCGCACAGAGGCACAGAGACTGGGGCTGATTGCTTGTCTTGACAACTCAAACTTCAAACGTTGCTTTGGAGGTTCGTGCAGGGCCCCTACGGCAGCCCTGCTCTAAAAATGCAAACGTCTGCAGATAGCTCTCAGGCAAAAGGGTATACCGTGGAAAGCTGTTGCTCAGCCTCATCTGCCCATGGCACTGCTCACACAGAGCCACAGAGACCTGGTCTGCTTGCTTGTCTTGTCACATCAAACTTCATATTTCGCTTTGGCGGTACGTGCCAGATGTCTCCGGCAACCGTGCTCCGAATTTTCAAGTGTCTGCAAATAGCTAGCAGGCAGAAAGAGCTAGCCATGAAAGCTGTTGCTCAGCCTCCTCTGCCAATGGCACTGCTCGCACAGAGGCACAGAGACTGGGGCTGCTTGCTTGTCTTGTCACCTCAAACTTTAAACGTACATTTGGGAGTACGTGCCGGGCTTCTCTGGCAGCTCTTCTCCCAAAATGCGAATGTCTGCAGATAGCTCGCAGGCTGAAGGAGCTAGCCAGGAAAGCTGTTGCTCAGCCTCATCTGCCCATGGCACTGCTCACACAGAGACACAGAGACTGGGGCTGATTGCTTCTCTTGACACTTCAAACTTCAAACGTAACCTGGGAATGGGGGGGGTCTGTGGCAGTCGCGTCCGACAGCCCTGCTCCGAAAATGCGAACCTCTGCAGATAGCTCGCAGGCAAAAAGAGCTAGCCTGGAAAGCTGTTGCTCAGCCTCATCTGCCCATGGCACTGCTTGCACAGAGGCACAGAGACAGGGGGTGCTGCCTTGTCTTGCCACCTCAAACTTCAAATGTAGCTTTGGGGGTCCGTGTAGTTTGTCTCCGCGAGCCCTGCTCCCAAAATGCGAACGTCTGCAGATAGATCTCAGCCAAAACGTTATACCGTGGAAAGCTGTTGCTCAGCCTCATCTGCCCATGGCACTGCTCGCACAGAGGCACAGAGACTGGGGCTGCTTGCTTGTCTTGACACCTCAAACTTCAAACGTAGATTTGGGAGTCTGTGCCGGGCTTCTCTGGCAGCCTTGCTCCCAAAATGCGAAAGTCTACAGACAGATCGCAGGCAGAAGGAGCTAGCCAGGAAAGCTGTTGCTCAGCCTCATCTGCCCATGGCACAGCTCGCACAGAGGCACAGAGACTGGGGCTACTTGCTTCTCTTGCCACATCAAACTTCAAACGTAGCTTTCAGGGTCCGTGCCGGGCGCCTCCGGCAGCCCTGCTCCAAAAATGCGAACGTTTGGAGATAGCTCTCAGCCAGAAGGGGCTAGCCTGGAAAGCTGTTGCTCAGCCTCATCGGCCCATGGCACTGCTCGCACAGAGACACAGAGACTGGGGCTGCTTGCTTGTTTTGTCACATCAAACTTCATATTTCTCTTTAGGGGTACGTGCCGGATGTCTCCGGCAGCCCTGCTCCGATATTTCAAGTGTCTGCAAATAGCTAGCAGGCAGAAAGAGCTAGCCAGGAAAGCTGTTGCTCATCCTCCTCTGCCAATGGCACTGCTTGCACAGAGGCACAGAGACTGGGGCTGATTGCTTCTCTTGTCACCTCAAATTTCAAACGTAGCTTTGGGAGTCAGTGCCGGGCTTCTCTGGAAGCCCTTCTCCCGAAACGCGAATGTCTGCAGATAGATCGCAGGCAGAAGGAGCAAGCCAGGAAAGCTGTTGCTCAGCCTCATCTGCCCATGGCACTGCTCGCACAGAGGCACAGAGACTGGGGCTGCTTGCTTGTCTTGCCACCTCAAACTTCAAACTTATCTTTGAGGGTCCGTGACTCCGACAGCCCTGCTCCCAAAATGCGAACGTCTGCAGATACCTCACAGTCAGAAGGGGCTAGCCCGGAAAGCTGTTGCTCAGCCTCATCTGCCCGTGGCACTGCTCGCACAGAGGCACAGAGACTGGGGCTGATTGCTTGTCTTGCCACCGCAAACTTCAAACGTAACTTTGGGGGTCCATGCCTTCGGCAGCCCTTCTATGAAAATGCGAACATCTGCAGATGTGGGCCTCAGCAGGGCCCCCAGCGCCGTGCAATTGATGAGGGATGATGTGTTGGAACTTGTGGGCCATAAACCCTGGGAAGAAGGGAGTTAGTGCCTAGCCATCCTGACCCTGAGAAGAAGAGAGATAGTGCCGAGCCATCCTGAGGGAGGAAGCAAGGCCTTGCATAAGATAAGAAAAGAATGTGTCTTCATGGCCTTAGTTTAGATGAGCTTAGGAAAAGAATGTGTCTGTATTAGCAACTGTGTTAACCAATCAATAGGTGCTTAGTTTGAAACTTAACCAATCAGTTTAAAACACGCTACCTTCTGATCTGTATAAATGTATGTGTGTAAGAACAATAAAACGATCATCCTGCTTGCATCAAGCGGTGTCCCGTCTCTCAGTCGCGGCAAATTGGTGACCCCGACGTGATTCGGAGAAAAACCACCTATCTGCGTGGCATGCTGCGAGTCCCACAGGACGTTGAATGAGCTGCTGAAAGGAAGCAGGAGCCGGCTTAGACAATCCCTCCGGAGCTGAGAGGTGAGCTGTGGGAAACATGGGAAGTCAGACGTCTTCCCCAGAGAGAGACGTATATGAGCTTATGAAAGCTCTCCTTAAAAGACATGGAAAGAATATTTCTGGGCATGATCTTAAACTAATGCTTAAATGGGTACAAGTGAAGATGCCCACTGTAACTGCGTGTACTATCTTTACGCAGGAACTTTGGGACGATGTGGGGGTGAAACTATGGGACGCGGCAACAACAGGGAACGCTGAAGCACAGCATATGCTCCCCTGGTGGAGGAGTGTTTTTGAGACTTTAAAAGCGCAAGAGAAAAATCATAAAGACAAAGCAGGGGAGGAGGATAACTTCCCACGGTGTCTCCGGTGCTCACGGAGAACAAACCTTTAAGAGTGTGTGCTGCAGGATACCCCCCAGGGGGGGATCCTTTTGACCCGGGCCCGGTGGATCCTGAAAAAGAACCGGATCTCTACCCCCTCAACCCGCGCGATGTGTGGGCTAATATAAAACCCCAAGCCTTGAAGGAGGGGGAGTCAGAAATCGCTAAAACGATTGTAGCCCCTGTGATCTATCAGGGTCGGGGGGCTCAGTGGGAGGCTTTATCTTTCTCGGTAATTAAGGAACTGCGTCGTACTGTTACTGAGCACGGGCTTTCTTCTCCGTATTTTGCAAGTTTGTTGTCTTCTGTTTTCGACACTTATGTTATGACTCCGCATGATTTAAAATCTTTAGCACAACTGTTACTGACTCCGACACAGTACTCCCTGTGGAAGTCACATTGGAGGGGGGAACTCCAGGCACTTCTCACGACTTACGTGGGTCACGGCAATGCAGCTATAGCTGCACTGACTATAGAACACCTTACTGGCACGGGTCAGTATTCTGATCCGGTGGCTTAAGCCCGGGATATCCCACGGGAAGCTCTTGAAGCGATTCGTGAAAAAGCTCAAAAAGCCCTTTTTAAGGTCCCTGACTCACAAAAACCGCTAAAAACCTTCACTACGATTACCCAGGACCCCCGGAAACCTTATATGCAGTTTATTGACAGGCTGAAGCAAGCTCTGGAGCGTCAGATAGACAACACAGAAGCGCGGGAGACTTTGTTGTTAAAATTGGCTGTAGAAAATGCTAATGTGGATTGTAAAAAGTTACTGAAATCTCTCCCAAATCCAAACCCCACACTGGTGGAAATGGTAGAAGCTTGTAATAGAATTGGCACTATGGATCATAAATTTGAAGCCATGGCTGCTGCTTTCGCGGCCATGCACAGCTCTGGGGGGCTCGGGAATTGTTATGGTTGCGGCAAACCAGGTCATTTGAAAAGAAACTGTTTGGCTACCAATGCTGGTGCCAGGCCCCAGGCCCTTGGGGTCTGCCCTAGATGCCGAAAAGGGCATCATTATGCTAATCAATGTCGGTCTAAGTATGATTTCCAGGGTCAACCGATACAGGGAAACCGATCGCGGAGCACGGGGCAGCGACACGCGCAGACACAAGTACCGCAGCCGACATTTCAACCCCTACGGAGGGAACCAGCAGTGTCTCAAGTCTCCACCCAACAGCAGCTGGTAGCGCCGGATTGGACCTGGCAACCTCCCACACAGTAACGTTGCTCGATTCCTCGGTTCACTTATTGTTAACAAACGTTTCGGGGCCCCTACCCCCAAAAACTCAAGCGCTTTTGTTAGGAAGACCATCTACCACCTTGTCAGGACTTTTTGTACTACCAGAGGTTATTGATTCTGACAGTACTGATGAAATTAAAATCATGGCATGGACCCCGTTTCCTCCTTGCACAGTACCAGAAGGCAGCCGTATAGCACAATTGATATTGATTCCCACAGTGACGGACTCCCCAATTCCTAACCAACCTCAACAAAGGCAGAGAGGGTTTAAATCTACGGGGGACCCACAAATTTTGTGGATACAGTCTATTTCCCAAAAACGACCTGTGTACCAATGTACCCTTATTCGTGGGGGGCAGCAAGTAATATTAAATGGGATTATTGATACTGGAGCTGATGTCACAGTAATATCCCAGGCCAAGTGGCCTTCACAATGGCCTCTGGCTAATGTTTCCCAAACATTGGCTGGAATTGGGGGAACTGGTAAAAGTCACCAAAGCGTAGAATTAATCCAAATCCAAGGTCCGGAAGGGCATACAGCTTCTGTTAAGCCTTTTGTGTTACCTGTTCCTATGGTTCTGTGGGGGCGCGATGTACTGTCTCAGTGGGGAATGTCCATTCGGACTCATTTTTAGATGGGGCCATTGAAGTGCGCGACACCCTGAAATTAACTCGGAAAACCGATGACCCTATTTGGGTAGATCAATGGCCCCTCCCTCTGGAAAAGCTTCGCGCCCTCCAGGAATTAGTCACGGAGCAGTTAACAAAAGGGCACATTGTGCCCTCCACTAGCCCTTGGAATTCACCTGTCTTTGTCATCAAGAAACAAACTGGCAAGTGGCGCTTACTCCATGACCTTAGAAAAATTAATGACGCTATGGAAGATATGGGAGCCCTTCAACCAGGACTCCCGTCCCCTACTATGGTCCCTCGAGATTGGTACTTGACTGTTATTGACCTCAAAGACTGCTTTTTTAATATCCCACTGCATCCAGACGATGCTCCTAAATTTGCCTTTTCAGTTCCAAGCGTCAACATGCAAGCCCCGTTGCAAAGATACCAGTGGGCTGTGCTGCCACAGGGAATGAATAGTCCTACGATTTGTCAGTGGTATGTAGCTAAAGTACTCACCCCTGTTAGAACTACAATGCCCAGTGTCTTCTTGTATCACTATATGGATGACATCCTGGTGGCTGCACAACTCCATGAAGTCATGGAGGAAGCCGTAGCCCTTGTCATGGCTGCCGTTAACTCGGCAGGCCTCTGTATTGCACCGGAAAAGGTTCAAAAAATATCTCCATGGAAATACTTAGGTTGGCGCATCAGGGCCCAAACTATAACTCCCCAACCTCTACATATATGGACAGACATACAAAATTTACATGATGTACAAAAATTGTTGGGAACAATCAATTGGGTTCGACCACTGTTGGGGATTTCTAATGCAGATTGAAGTCCTTTATTTAGACTGCTAAAAGGGGACACTTACTTACGCTCCCCCCGCAGTCTGGACCCTGAAGCCACTACTTCCCTGCAAGAGGTTGCTACAGCAATTAGTCTTCGACAAGCACACCAATGGGTTCCCGAGCTACCCTTTTTTCTGATTATTTTGAACCCCGCTCGACAACCTCATGCGCTAATATTTCAGTGGGATTCTCAGAAATCAGACCCACTGCTGAATATTGAATGGGTTTTCTTACCCAGTCAGTCTTCAAAGACTATTTCAACACAGCACGAGATGTTTGCATCTTTAATCATTAGAGCCCGGCAACGTTTTCTGACACTATCAGGAATGGACTTTGCCTGCATCTGTTTGCCTGTGGCAAGTACTTACTTACAGTGGCTCCACCAACAATCCGATGCCTTCAGTGTAGCAATAGCTGGCTATACAGGACAACTTACTTCTCACCCGCCATCTCATAAGCTACTCAATGCTGACTTTCGTCTTCTGTCCAGGCCAAAAAGAAGCGACCAACCCTTGCAGGCCCTCACCGTGTTTACGGACGGCTCTGGAAAGTCGCATAAATCGGTCATCCTATGATGGGATGACCAGCGTGGACAATGGGACTCGGATATAGAGACTGTGCCTCGTTCTCCTCAGATAGTAGAACTGAACGCAGTTGTTTGAGTTTTACGAAAGTGGTCCACACCGCTTAACATAATTACTGACTCAGCTTATGTTACAGGAATTGTTGAACAGGCTGAAGCATCTGTGTTACGTGATGTCTCACATTCTGAATTGTTTGCTTTATTGCAGGAACTTATTTTCCTCCTAGACTCGCGCCCTCATCCCTATTTTGTCATGCACGTCAGGGCACATACTGCTTTACCTGGTTTTATTGCAGAAGGGAATCGACGAGCTGATATGCTTACGTTGCCAGTGCAAGTATTACCGGATCGCATAGCACAGGCTAAACTCAGCCATTCTTTTTTTCACCAGAATGCTGGAGGTCTTAAACGGCAATTTGACCTCACTACTCAGCAAGCAACTAACATTATCGCCGTGTGTCCTGACTGTCAAAAACACTCCTTTCCGTCGGTAGTGGGAGGGATTAATCCTAGGGGACTGCAGAGCTTACAACTGTGGCAAACTGATGTAACCCACTTTTCAGAATTTGGTCATCTAAAATGTATTCACTCTTCCATTGATACCTTTTCTGGTGCCCTATTTGCCTCCTGCCACAGAGGAGAAAAGACACGTGATGTTCAAAAACATTTAATGCGTGCCTTTGCCACTTTAAGTATACCCTCTCAAATCAAGACGGACAACGGCCCTGCCTACGTGTCCGCCGCAACAAAAGCTTTTTTTAACTCCTGGGGAATTACTCACGTTACTGGCATTCCTCACTCCCCTACAGGCCAATCCTTAATTGAACGCTCTCATCAATCTCTGAAACGCTTGTTACAACAACAAAAAGGGGGAGTAGGGACTGCTACCCCTGAGGAGCGTCTACAGAAAGCCTTATATGTTTTTAATTTTTTAAATTGTTCTCTGTTAGACAGCAACCCTCCGATAGTTTGTCATTTTAATACAAACGCTTCGTTTGAAGCAACAATCAAGGCCCCAGTATTGATTCGAGATCCTGAAACAGGTAAGATCACGGGACCCTACCCCCTTATCACGTGGGGCAGAGGTTATGCTTGTGTTTCCACAGAAAGAGGCCCCCGATGGATTCCAGCAAAAAGTGTGCGGTCTTTCCGTGAATCGTTGCCACAACCGTCTGAGGACGAATCGGATCGCACCTGGGACCAACCTTCAGAGCAGCAAGTTGGTGAACCTCCTCCAGAGGACCGGGACAATCAGGACGGTTGAATCATAAACATAGAAGGACTGTATGAACCAGCATATAGAAACACCAGTCACGAAAGTTTCATGTCTTTTCTGTAACACTTGCGAACCATGGGTTTTGTGTAAATGCTACACTTGTGGGCAGGAATGGTGGCGTCAGGTGACACTCGCCAGACGTTGGTGTGATGCTTGCTTAGAAAGAGAAATTGATGTAGCTAGACTTCTACTCGTTACCGGGCACGAACAATCGGGCAGCAACCGATACTTTTATAACTGTGCTGAGTGGGCCAATCTAGTACTAAAAAGAGCAGAGGATATATCATTTTCTAACTTAGAGTGTAGTAGAACTAACCTAGTGCCTGCTATATGGTCTGTCTTAAAAAAGGACTGGAATCGAACAAAAGAACGATGCAAGAAACGGTTTGCTTGGAAGGTGAAAAAAGGCAGAAAACTGCTCTGAAAATAATACTTCTAATTATGGTTATGATAGGGGAGGCATCTAACTATTCAGTTTTGCCTGCATTGCCCAAAGTTAACGTATGGGTGACACTAGCGAATCTTACCGGACAGGATACCTTGTCCCTCGCTACAGCTTCTCCTAACAACCCTTTTTCTACCTGTCTTGTGGGCTTGCCATTAAACAACTGGCCGATCCCCAGAGCTTTTCAGTCCATCTTCCCGTCTAAAAACGTGTCTCGAAATGTAACAGACTGTTGGGACATGTGGACCCCCCAGCTTCCACTTGCTACTCTGGAGCAACAAGAAATTGAGCTGTTGTCTGTAAAGATGGACTTTTGTGTCAGGTTTAACTACACAGGAAAGAATCAATCTAAGGCATGGGATGTTTCGCCTGCTCACCCTATCTTCAAAAATAACACTGTTTGGTGCAATTATACAGCAACGAATTTGTCTAAGTCTACTAATGCTCCCCTCTTGTTGCCTCCAGGGATATTTTTTATTTGTGGAGACAGAGCATGGCCCGGTATCCCCTCGCATATAAAAGGAGGTCCGTGTAGTCTTGGGCGCTTGTCAGTATTGACCCCTAACACATCTATGATTTTGCAACACGGCCTCTCCCATAGGGCAAAACGTAGTGTTCATGCCTACACCCCTGAGTGTGATGATAATGTGGAATTCTGGTCCTTTAGTCAGCGTTTTCCCACCTCTCTCTTTTTACCTGGAGCTGCCGCTGCAAAAGCATTGGCAACATTAGATAAGCTTGGCTGCTGGCTTGCTAAACAAACAAATGCCACTAGCAGTGCATTGTCGGGCCTTTTATTAGATGTAGATAGCGTTCGCCATGCTACATTACAAAATAGAGCTGCCATAGACATTTTGCTTTTAGCACAGGGCCATGGCTGTGAGGACTTTGAGGGCATGTGTTGTATGAATCTTTCTGATCACTCTGAGTCAATCCATGCCAGCATCCAAAAGCTTAAGGACGGAGTCTCCAAACTCCGTCAGGACGACAAGTGGGATTGGCTAGACACACTTTTTGGAAGATGGGGTCTATCTGGATGGATAAGAAGCCTGGTAAAAATAGCAGTTTATGTTTTAATAGTTTTTATTTTGTTGCTATTACTCCTTCCATGCCTGTTGTAGTGTTTGCAAAAACTAATAACACGCTCAGTAAAAGGAATTCTTATTGTACAACAGGAAGGGGGAGATGTGGGCCTCAGCAGGGCGCCCAGCGCGGTGCAATTGATGAGGGAGGATGTGTTGGACCTTGTGGGCCATAAACCCTGGGAAGAAGGGAGTTAGTGCCTAGCCATCCTGACCCTGAGAAGAAGAGAGATAGTGCCGAGCCATCATGAGGGAGGAAGCAAGGCCTTGGATAAGATGAGAAAAGAATGTGTCTGCATGGCCTTAGTTTAGATGAGCTTAGGAAAAGAATGTGTCTGTATTAGCAACTGTGTTAACCAATCAATAGGTGCCTAGTTTGAAACTTAACCAATCAGTTTAAAACACGCTGCCTTCTGATCTGTATAAATGTATGTGTGTAAGAACAATAAAACGATCATCCTGCTTGCATCAAGCGGTGTCCCGTCTCTCAAGCGCGGCATGCAGATATCTCGCAGCCAGAAAGAGCTAGCCTGGAAAGCTGTTCCTCAGCCTCATCTGCCCATGGCACTGCTCGCACAGAGGCACAGAGATAGGGGCTGCTTGCTTATCTTGCCACCTCAAACTTCAAACGTAGCTTTGAGGGTCCGTGCCTCCGGCAGCCCTGTTCTGGCAGCCCTGCTCCCAAAATGCTGTTGCTCAGCCTCATCTGCCCATGGCACTGCTCGCACAGAGGCACAGAGACTGGGGCTGATTGCTTCTCTTGCCACATCAAACTTCAAACGTAGCTTTGGGGGTCCGTGCCGGGTGCCTCCGGCAGCCCTGCTCCCAAAATGCGAACGTCTGCAGATAGATCGCAGGCAGAAGGAGCTAGCCAGGAAAGCTGTTGCTCAGCCTCATCTGCCCATGGCACTGCTCTCACAGAGGCACAGAGACTGGGGCTGCTTGCTTGTCTTGCCACCTCAAACTTCAAATGTAGCTTTGGGGGTCTGTGTATGTTGTCTCCGAAAGCCCTGCTCCCAAAATGCGAACGACTGCAGATAGAACTCAGCCAAAACGGTATACCGTGGAAAGCTGTTGCTCAGCCTCCTCTGCCCATGGCACTGCTCGCACAGAGGCACAGACACTGGGGTTCCTTGCTTGTCTTGCCACATCAAACTTCAAACGTATATTTGGGAGTTCGGGCCGGGCGACTCCGGCAGCCCTGCTCCGAAATTGCGAACGTCTGCAGATACCTCGCAGTCAGCCGGGACTAGCCCGGAAAGCTGTTGCTCAGCCTCATCTGCCCATGGCACTGCTCGCACAGAGGCAAAGAGACTGGGGCTGCTTGCTTGTCTTGCCACCTCAAACTTCAAACGTAGCTTTCAGTGTCCGTGCCGGGCGCCTCCGGCAGCCCTGCTCCAAAAATGCGAACGTGTGCAGATAGCTCTCAGCCAGAAGGGGCTAGCCTGGAAAGCTGTTGCTCAGCCTCATCTGCCCATGGCACTGCTCACACAGATCCACAGAGACCTGGTCTGCTTGCTTGTCTTGTCACATCAAACTTCATATTTCGCTTTGGCGGTACGTGCCAGATGTCTCCGGCAACCGTGCTCCGAAATTTCAAGTGTCTGCAAATAGCTAGCAGGCAGAAAGAGCTAGCCAGGAAAGCTGTTGCTCAGCCTCCTCTGCCAATGGCACTGCTCGCACAGAGGCACAGAGACTGGGGCTGCTTGCTTGTCTTGCCACCTCAAACTTCAAACTTATCTTTGAGGGTCCGTGACTCCGACAGCCCTGCTCCCAAAATGCGAACGTCTGCAGATACCTCACAGTCAGAAGGGGCTAGCCCGGAAAGCTGTTGCTCAGCCTCATCTGCCCGTGGCACTGCTCGCACAGAGGCACAGAGACTGGGGCTGATTGCTTGTCTTGCCACCGCAAACTTCAAACGTAACTTTGGGGGTCCATGCCTTCGGCAGCCCTTCTATGAAAATGCGAACATCTGCAGATGTGGGCCTCAGCAGGGCCCCCAGCGCCGTGCAATTGATGAGGGATGATGTGTTGGAACTTGTGGGCCATAAACCCTGGGAAGAAGGGAGTTAGTGCCTAGCCATCCTGACCCTGAGAAGAAGAGAGATAGTGCCGAGCCATCCTGAGGGAGGAAGCAAGGCCTTGCATAAGATAAGAAAAGAATGTGTCTTCATGGCCTTAGTTTAGATGAGCTTAGGAAAAGAATGTGTCTGTATTAGCAACTGTGTTAACCAATCAATAGGTGCCTAGTTTGAAACTTAACCAATCAGTTTAAAACACGCTGCCTTCTGATCTGTATAAATGTATGTGTGTAAGAACAATAAAACCATCATCCTGCTTGCATCAAGCGGTGTCCCGTCTCTCAGTCGCGGCAAATTGGTGACCCCGACGTGATTCGGAGAAAAACCACCTATCTGCGTGGCATGCTGCGAGTCCCACAGGACGTTGAATGAGCTGCTGAAAGGAAGCAGGAGCCGGCTTAGACAATCCCTCCGGAGCTGAGAGGTGAGCTGTGGGAAACATGGGAAGTCAGACGTCTTCCCCAGAGAGAGACGTATATGAGCTTATGAAAGCTCTCCTTAAAAGACATGGAAAGAATATTTCTGGGCATGATCTTAAACTAATGCTTAAATGGGTACAAGTGAAGATGCCCACTGTAACTGCGTGTACTATCTTTACGCAGGAACTTTGGGACGATGTGGGGGTGAAACTATGGGACGCGGCAACAACAGGGAACGCTGAAGCACAGCATATGCTCCCCTGGTGGAGGAGTGTTTTTGAGACTTTAAAAGCGCAAGAGAAAAATCATAAAGACAAAGCAGGGGAGGAGGATAACTTCCCACGGTGTCTCCGGTGCTCACGGAGAACAAACCTTTAAGAGTGTGTGCTGCAGGATACCCCCCAGGGGGGGATCCTTTTGACCCGGGCCCGGTGGATCCTGAAAAAGAACCGGATCTCTACCCCCCCAACCCGCGCGATGTGTGGGCTAATATAAAACCCCAAGCCTTGAAGGAGGGGGAGTCAGAAATCGCTAAAACGATTGTAGCCCCTGTGATCTATCAGGGTCGGGGGGCTCAGTGGGAGGCTTTATCTTTCTCGGTAATTAAGGAACTGCGTCGTACTGTTACTGAGCACGGGCTTTCTTCTCCGTATTTTGCAAGTTTGTTGTCTTCTGTTTTCGACACTTATGTTATGACTCCGCATGATTTAAAATCTTTAGCACAACTGTTACTGACTCCGACACAGTACTCCCTGTGGAAGTCACATTGGAGGGGGGAACTCCAGGCACTTCTCACGACTTACGTGGGTCACGGCAATGCAGCTATAGCTGCACTGACTATAGAACACCTTACTGGCACGGGTCAGTATTCTGATCCGGTGGCTTAAGCCCGGGATATCCCATGGGAAGCTCTTGAAGCGATTCGTGAAAAAGCTCAAAAAGCCCTTTTTAAGGTCCCTGACTCACAAAAACCGCTAAAAACCTTCACTACGATTACCCAGGACCCCCGGAAACCTTATATGCAGTTTATTGACAGGCTGAAGCAAGCTCTGGAGCGTCAGATAGACAACACAGAAGCGCGGGAGACTTTGTTGTTAAAATTGGCTGTAGAAAATGCTAATGTGGATTGTAAAAAGTTACTGAAATCTCTCCCAAATCCAAACCCCACACTGGTGGAAATGGTAGAAGCTTGTAATAGAATTGGCACTATGGATCATAAATTTGAAGCCATGGCTGCTGCTTTCGCGGCCATGCACAGCTCTGGGGGGCTCGGGAATTGTTATGGTTGCGGCAAACCAGGTCATTTGAAAAGAAACTGTTTGGCTACCAATGCTGGTGCCAGGCCCCAGGCCCTTGGGGTCTGCCCTAGATGCCGAAAAGGGCATCATTATGCTAATCAATGTCGGTCTAAGTATGATTTCCAGGGTCAACCGATACAGGGAAACCGATCGCGGAGCACGGGGCAGCGACACGCGCAGACACAAGTACTGCAGCCGACATTTCAACCCCTACGGAGGGAACCAGCAGTGTCTCAAGTCTCCACCCAACAGCAGCTGGTAGCGCCGGATTGGACCTGGCAACCTCCCACACAGTAACGTTGCTCGATTCCTCGGTTCACTTATTGTTAACAAACGTTTCGGGGCCCCTACCCCCAAAAACTCAAGCGCTTTTGTTAGGAAGACCATCTACCACCTTGTCAGGACTTTTTGTACTACCAGAGGTTATTGATTCTGACAGTACTGATGAAATTAAAATCATGGCATGGACCCCGTTTCCTCCTTGCACAGTACCAGAAGGCAGCCGTATAGCACAATTGATATTGATTCCCACAGTGACGGACTCCCCAATTCCTAACCAACCTCAACAAAGGCAGAGAGGGTTTAAATCTACGGGGGACCCACAAATTTTGTGGATACAGTCTATTTCCCAAAAACGACCTGTGTACCAATGTACCCTTATTCGTGGGGGGCAGCAAGTAATATTAAATGGGATTATTGATACTGGAGCTGATGTCACAGTAATATCCCAGGCCAAGTGGCCTCCACAATGGCCTCTGGCTAATGTTTCCCAAACATTGGCTGGAATTGGGGGAACTGGTAAAAGTCACCAAAGCGTAGAATTAATCCAAATCCAAGGTCCGGAAGGGCATACAGCTTCTGTTAAGCCTTTTGTGTTACCTGTTCCTATGGTTCTGTGGGGGCGCGATGTACTGTCTCAGTGGGGAATGTCCATTCGGACTCATTTTTAGATGGGGCCATTGAAGTGCGCGACACCCTGAAATTAACTCGGAAAACCGATGACCCTATTTGGGTAGATCAATGGCCCCTCCCTCTGGAAAAGCTTCGCGCCCTCCAGGAATTAGTCACGGAGCAGTTAACAAAAGGGCACATTGTGCCCTCCACTAGCCCTTGGAATTCACCTGTCTTTGTCATCAAGAAACAAACTGGCAAGTGGCGCTTACTCCATGACCTTAGAAAAATTAATGACGCTATGGAAGATATGGGAGCCCTTCAACCAGGACTCCCGTCCCCTACTATGGTCCCTCGAGATTGGTACTTGACTGTTATTGACCTCAAAGACTGCTTTTTTAATATCCCACTGCATCCAGACGATGCTCCTAAATTTGCCTTTTCAGTTCCAAGCGTCAACATGCAAGCCCCGTTGCAAAGATACCAGTGGGCTGTGCTGCCACAGGGAATGAATAGTCCTACGATTTGTCAGTGGTATGTAGCTAAAGTACTCACCCCTGTTAGAACTACAATGCCCAGTGTCTTCTTGTATCACTATATGGATGACATCCTGGTGGCTGCACAACTCCATGAAGTCATGGAGGAAGCCGTAGCCCTTGTCATGGCTGCCGTTAACTCGGCAGGCCTCTGTATTGCACCGGAAAAGGTTCAAAAAATATCTCCATGGAAATACTTAGGTTGGCGCATCAGGGCCCAAACTATAACTCCCCAACCTCTACATATATGGACAGACATACAAAATTTACATGATGTACAAAAATTGTTGGGAACAATCAATTGGGTTCGACCACTGTTGGGGATTTCTAATGCAGATTGAAGTCCTTTATTTAGACTGCTAAAAGGGGACACTTACTTACGCTCCCCCCGCAGTCTGGACCCTGAAGCCACTACTTCCCTGCAAGAGGTTGCTACAGCAATTAGTCTTCGACAAGCACACCAATGGGTTCCCGAGCTACCCTTTTTTCTGATTATTTTGAACCCCGCTCGACAACCTCATGCGCTAATATTTCAGTGGGATTCTCAGAAATCAGACCCACTGCTGAATATTGAATGGGTTTTCTTACCCAGTCAGTCTTCAAAGACTATTTCAACACAGCACGAGATGTTTGCATCTTTAATCATTAGAGCCCGGCAACGTTTTCTGACACTATCAGGAATGGACTTTGCCTGCATCTGTTTGCCTGTGGCAAGTACTTACTTACAGTGGCTCCACCAACAATCCGATGCCTTCAGTGTAGCAATAGCTGGCTATACAGGACAACTTACTTCTCACCCGCCATCTCATAAGCTACTCAATGCTGACTTTCGTCTTCTGTCCAGGCCAAAAAGAAGCGACCAACCCTTGCAGGCCCTCACCGTGTTTACGGACGGCTCTGGAAAGTCGCATAAATCGGTCATCCTATGATGGGATGACCAGCGTGGACAATGGGACTCGGATATAGAGACTGTGCCTCGTTCTCCTCAGATAGTAGAACTGAACGCAGTTGTTTGAGTTTTACGAAAGTGGTCCACACCGCTTAACATAATTACTGACTCAGCTTATGTTACAGGAATTGTTGAACAGGCTGAAGCATCTGTGTTACGTGATGTCTCACATTCTGAATTGTTTGCTTTATTGCAGGAACTTATTTTCCTCCTAGACTCGCGCCCTCATCCCTATTTTGTCATGCACGTCAGGGCACATACTGCTTTACCTGGTTTTATTGCAGAAGGGAATCGACGAGCTGATATGCTTACGTTGCCAGTGCAAGTATTACCGGATCGCATAGCACAGGCTAAACTCAGCCATTCTTTTTTTCACCAGAATGCTGGAGGTCTTAAACGGCAATTTGACCTCACTACTCAGCAAGCAACTAACATTATCGCCGTGTGTCCTGACTGTCAAAAACACTCCTTTCCGTCGGTAGTGGGAGGGATTAATCCTAGGGGACTGCAGAGCTTACAACTGTGGCAAACTGATGTAACCCACTTTTCAGAATTTGGTCATCTAAAATGTATTCACTCTTCCATTGATACCTTTTCTGGTGCCCTATTTGCCTCCTGCCACAGAGGAGAAAAGACACGTGATGTTCAAAAACATTTAATGCGTGCCTTTGCCACTTTAAGTATACCCTCTCAAATCAAGACGGACAACGGCCCTGCCTACGTGTCCGCCGCAACAAAAGCTTTTTTTAACTCCTGGGGAATTACTCACGTTACTGGCATTCCTCACTCCCCTACAGGCCAATCCTTAATTGAACGCTCTCATCAATCTCTGAAACGCTTGTTACAACAACAAAAAGGGGGAGTAGGGACTGCTACCCCTGAGGAGCGTCTACAGAAAGCCTTATATGTTTTTAATTTTTTAAATTGTTCTCTGTTAGACAGCAACCCTCCGATAGTTTGTCATTTTAATACAAACGCTTCGTTTGAAGCAACAATCAAGGCCCCAGTATTGATTCGAGATCCTGAAACAGGTAAGATCACGGGACCCTACCCCCTTATCACGTGGGGCAGAGGTTATGCTTGTGTTTCCACAGAAAGAGGCCCCCGATGGATTCCAGCAAAAAGTGTGCGGTCTTTCCGTGAATCGTTGCCACAACCGTCTGAGGACGAATCGGATCGCACCTGGGACCAACCTTCAGAGCAGCAAGTTGGTGAACCTCCTCCAGAGGACCGGGACAATCAGGACGGTTGAATCATAAACATAGAAGGACTGTATGAACCAGCATATAGAAACACCAGTCACGAAAGTTTCATGTCTTTTCTGTAACACTTGCGAACCATGGGTTTTGTGTAAATGCTACACTTGTGGGCAGGAATGGTGGCGTCAGGTGACACTCGCCAGACGTTGGTGTGATGCTTGCTTAGAAAGAGAAATTGATGTAGCTAGACTTCTACTCGTTACCGGGCACGAACAATCGGGCAGCAACCGATACTTTTATAACTGTGCTGAGTGGGCCAATCTAGTACTAAAAAGAGCAGAGGATATATCATTTTCTAACTTAGAGTGTAGTAGAACTAACCTAGTGCCTGCTATATGGTCTGTCTTAAAAAAGGACTGGAATCGAACAAAAGAACGATGCAAGAAACGGTTTGCTTGGAAGGTGAAAAAAGGCAGAAAACTGCTCTGAAAATAATACTTCTAATTATGGTTATGATAGGGGAGGCATCTAACTATTCAGTTTTGCCTGCATTGCCCAAAGTTAACGTATGGGTGACACTAGCGAATCTTACCGGACAGGATACCTTGTCCCTCGCTACAGCTTCTCCTAACAACCCTTTTTCTACCTGTCTTGTGGGCTTGCCATTAAACAACTGGCCGATCCCCAGAGCTTTTCAGTCCATCTTCCCGTCTAAAAACGTGTCTCGAAATGTAACAGACTGTTGGGACATGTGGACCCCCCAGCTTCCACTTGCTACTCTGGAGCAACAAGAAATTGAGCTGTTGTCTGTAAAGATGGACTTTTGTGTCAGGTTTAACTACACAGGAAAGAATCAATCTAAGGCATGGGATGTTTCGCCTGCTCACCCTATCTTCAAAAATAACACTGTTTGGTGCAATTATACAGCAACGAATTTGTCTAAGTCTACTAATGCTCCCCTCTTGTTGCCTCCAGGGATATTTTTTATTTGTGGAGACAGAGCATGGCCCGGTATCCCCTCGCATATAAAAGGAGGTCCGTGTAGTCTTGGGCGCTTGTCAGTATTGACCCCTAACACATCTATGATTTTGCAACACGGCCTCTCCCATAGGGCAAAACGTAGTGTTCATGCCTACACCCCTGAGTGTGATGATAATGTGGAATTCTGGTCCTTTAGTCAGCGTTTTCCCACCTCTCTCTTTTTACCTGGAGCTGCCGCTGCAAAAGCATTGGCAACATTAGATAAGCTTGGCTGCTGGCTTGCTAAACAAACAAATGCCACTAGCAGTGCATTGTCGGGCCTTTTATTAGATGTAGATAGCGTTCGCCATGCTACATTACAAAATAGAGCTGCCATAGACATTTTGCTTTTAGCACAGGGCCATGGCTGTGAGGACTTTGAGGGCATGTGTTGTATGAATCTTTCTGATCACTCTGAGTCAATCCATGCCAGCATCCAAAAGCTTAAGGACGGAGTCTCCAAACTCCGTCAGGACGACAAGTGGGATTGGCTAGACACACTTTTTGGAAGATGGGGTCTATCTGGATGGATAAGAAGCCTGGTAAAAATAGCAGTTTATGTTTTAATAGTTTTTATTTTGTTGCTATTACTCCTTCCATGCCTGTTGTAGTGTTTGCAAAAACTAATAACACGCTCAGTAAAAGGAATTCTTATTGTACAACAGGAAGGGGGAGATGTGGGCCTCAGCAGGGCGCCCAGCGCGGTGCAATTGATGAGGGAGGATGTGTTGGACCTTGTGGGCCATAAACCCTGGGAAGAAGGGAGTTAGTGCCTAGCCATCCTGACCCTGAGAAGAAGAGAGATAGTGCCGAGCCATCATGAGGGAGGAAGCAAGGCCTTGGATAAGATGAGAAAAGAATGTGTCTGCATGGCCTTAGTTTAGATGAGCTTAGGAAAAGAATGTGTCTGTATTAGCAACTGTGTTAACCAATCAATAGGTGCCTAGTTTGAAACTTAACCAATCAGTTTAAAACACGCTGCCTTCTGATCTGTATAAATGTATGTGTGTAAGAACAATAAAACGATCATCCTGCTTGCATCAAGCGGTGTCCCGTCTCTCAAGCGCGGCATGCAGATATCTCGCAGCCAGAAAGAGCTAGCCTGGAAAGCTGTTCCTCAGCCTCATCTGCCCATGGCACTGCTCGCACAGAGGCACAGAGATAGGGGCTGCTTGCTTATCTTGCCACCTCAAACTTCAAACGTAGCTTTGAGGGTCCGTGCCTCCGGCAGCCCTGTTCTGGCAGCTCTGCTCCCAAAATGCTGTTGCTCAGCCTCATCTGCCCATGGCACTGCTCGCACAGAGGCACAGAGACTGGGGCTGATTGCTTCTCTTGCCACATCAAACTTCAAACGTAGCTTTGGGGGTCTGTGTATGTTGTCTCCGAAAGCCCTGCTCCCAAAATGCGAACGACTGCAGATAGAACTCAGCCAAAACGGTATACCGTGGAAAGCTGTTGCTCAGCCTCCTCTGCCCATGGCACTGCTCGCACAGAGGCACAGACACTGGGGTTCCTTGCTTGTCTTGCCACATCAAACTTCAAACGTATATTTGGGAGTTCGGGCCGGGCGACTCCGGCAGCCCTGCTCCGAAATTGCGAACGTCTGCAGATACCTCGCAGTCAGCCGGGGCTAGCCCGGAAAGCTGTTGCTCAGCCTCATCTGCCCATGGCACTGCTCGCGCAGAGGCAAAGAGACTGGGGCTGCTTGCTTGTCTTGCCACCTCAAACTTCAAACGTAGCTTTCAGTGTCCGTGCCGGGCGCCTCCGGCAGCCCTGCTCCAAAAATGCGAACGTGTGCAGATAGCTCTCAGCCAGAAGGGGCTAGCCTGGAAAGCTGTTGCTCAGCCTCATCTGCCCATGGCACTGCTCACACAGATCCACAGAGACCTGGTCTGCTTGCTTGTCTTGTCACATCAAACTTCATATTTCGCTTTGGCGGTACGTGCCAGATGTCTCCGGCAACCGTGCTCCGAAATTTCAAGTGTCTGCAAATAGCTAGCAGGCAGAAAGAGCTAGCCATGAAAGCTGTTGCTCAGCCTCCTCTGCCAATGGCACTGCTCGCACAGAGGCACAGAGACTGGGGCTGCTTGCTTGTCTTGCCACCTCAAACTTCAAACTTATCTTTGAGGGTCCGTGACTCCGACAGCCCTGCTCCCAAAATGCGAACGTCTGCAGATACCTCACAGTCAGAAGGGGCTAGCCCGGAAAGCTGTTGCTCAGCCTCATCTGCCCGTGGCACTGCTCGCACAGAGGCACAGAGACTGGGGCTGATTGCTTGTCTTGCCACCGCAAACTTCAAACGTAACTTTGGGGGTCCATGCCTTCGGCAGCCCTTCTATGAAAATGCGAACATCTGCAGATGTGGGCCTCAGCAGGGCCCCCAGCGCCGTGCAATTGATGAGGGATGATGTGTTGGAACTTGTGGGCCATAAACCCTGGGAAGAAGGGAGTTAGTGCCTAGCCATCCTGACCCTGAGAAGAAGAGAGATAGTGCCGAGCCATCCTGAGGGAGGAAGCAAGGCCTTGCATAAGATAAGAAAAGAATGTGTCTTCATGGCCTTAGTTTAGATGAGCTTAGGAAAAGAATGTGTCTGTATTAGCAACTGTGTTAACCAATCAATAGGTGCCTAGTTTGAAACTTAACCAATCAGTTTAAAACACGCTACCTTCTGATCTGTATAAATGTATGTGTGTAAGAACAATAAAACGATCATCCTGCTTGCATCAAGCGGTGTCCCGTCTCTCAGTCGCGGCAAATTGGTGACCCCGACGTGATTCGGAGAAAAACCACCTATCTGCGTGGCATGCTGCGAGTCCCACAGGACGTTGAATGAGCTGCTGAAAGGAAGCAGGAGCCGGCTTAGACAATCCCTCCGGAGCTGAGAGGTGAGCTGTGGGAAACATGGGAAGTCAGACGTCTTCCCCAGAGAGAGACGTATATGAGCTTATGAAAGCTCTCCTTAAAAGACATGGAAAGAATATTTCTGGGCATGATCTTAAACTAATGCTTAAATGGGTACAAGTGAAGATGCCCACTGTAACTGCGTGTACTATCTTTACGCAGGAACTTTGGGACGATGTGGGGGTGAAACTATGGGACGCGGCAACAACAGGGAACGCTGAAGCACAGCATATGCTCCCCTGGTGGAGGAGTGTTTTTGAGACTTTAAAAGCGCAAGAGAAAAATCATAAAGACAAAGCAGGGGAGGAGGATAACTTCCCACGGTGTCTCCGGTGCTCACGGAGAACAAACCTTTAAGAGTGTGTGCTGCAGGATACCCCCCAGGGGGGGATCCTTTTGACCCGGGCCCGGTGGATCCTGAAAAAGAACCGGATCTCTACCCCCCCAACCCGCGCGATGTGTGGGCTAATATAAAACCCCAAGCCTTGAAGGAGGGGGAGTCAGAAATCGCTAAAACGATTGTAGCCCCTGTGATCTATCAGGGTCGGGGGGCTCAGTGGGAGGCTTTATCTTTCTCGGTAATTAAGGAACTGCGTCGTACTGTTACTGAGCACGGGCTTTCTTCTCCGTATTTTGCAAGTTTGTTGTCTTCTGTTTTCGACACTTATGTTATGACTCCGCATGATTTAAAATCTTTAGCACAACTGTTACTGACTCCGACACAGTACTCCCTGTGGAAGTCACATTGGAGGGGGGAACTCCAGGCACTTCTCACGACTTACGTGGGTCACGGCAATGCAGCTATAGCTGCACTGACTATAGAACACCTTACTGGCACGGGTCAGTATTCTGATCCGGTGGCTTAAGCCCGGGATATCCCACGGGAAGCTCTTGAAGCGATTCGTGAAAAAGCTCAAAAAGCCCTTTTTAAGGTCCCTGACTCACAAAAACCGCTAAAAACCTTCACTACGATTACCCAGGACCCCCGGAAACCTTATATGCAGTTTATTGACAGGCTGAAGCAAGCTCTGGAGCGTCAGATAGACAACACAGAAGCGCGGGAGACTTTGTTGTTAAAATTGGCTGTAGAAAATGCTAATGTGGATTGTAAAAAGTTACTGAAATCTCTCCCAAATCCAAACCCCACACTGGTGGAAATGGTAGAAGCTTGTAATAGAATTGGCACTATGGATCATAAATTTGAAGCCATGGCTGCTGCTTTCGCGGCCATGCACAGCTCTGGGGGGCTCGGGAATTGTTATGGTTGCGGCAAACCAGGTCATTTGAAAAGAAACTGTTTGGCTACCAATGCTGGTGCCAGGCCCCAGGCCCTTGGGGTCTGCCCTAGATGCCGAAAAGGGCATCATTATGCTAATCAATGTCGGTCTAAGTATGATTTCCAGGGTCAACCGATACAGGGAAACCGATCGCGGAGCACGGGGCAGCGACACGCGCAGACACAAGTACCGCAGCCGACATTTCAACCCCTACGGAGGGAACCAGCAGTGTCTCAAGTCTCCACCCAACAGCAGCTGGTAGCGCCGGATTGGACCTGGCAACCTCCCACACAGTAACGTTGCTCGATTCCTCGGTTCACTTATTGTTAACAAACGTTTCGGGGCCCCTACCCCCAAAAACTCAAGCGCTTTTGTTAGGAAGACCATCTACCACCTTGTCAGGACTTTTTGTACTACCAGAGGTTATTGATTCTGACAGTACTGATGAAATTAAAATCATGGCATGGACCCCGTTTCCTCCTTGCACAGTACCAGAAGGCAGCCGTATAGCACAATTGATATTGATTCCCACAGTGACGGACTCCCCAATTCCTAACCAACCTCAACAAAGGCAGAGAGGGTTTAAATCTACGGGGGACCCACAAATTTTGTGGATACAGTCTATTTCCCAAAAACGACCTGTGTACCAATGTACCCTTATTCGTGGGGGGCAGCAAGTAATATTAAATGGGATTATTGATACTGGAGCTGATGTCACAGTAATATCCCAGGCCAAGTGGCCTTCACAATGGCCTCTGGCTAATGTTTCCCAAACATTGGCTGGAATTGGGGGAACTGGTAAAAGTCACCAAAGCGTAGAATTAATCCAAATCCAAGGTCCGGAAGGGCATACAGCTTCTGTTAAGCCTTTTGTGTTACCTGTTCCTATGGTTCTGTGGGGGCGCGATGTACTGTCTCAGTGGGGAATGTCCATTCGGACTCATTTTTAGATGGGGCCATTGAAGTGCGCGACACCCTGAAATTAACTCGGAAAACCGATGACCCTATTTGGGTAGATCAATGGCCCCTCCCTCTGGAAAAGCTTCGCGCCCTCCAGGAATTAGTCACGGAGCAGTTAACAAAAGGGCACATTGTGCCCTCCACTAGCCCTTGGAATTCACCTGTCTTTGTCATCAAGAAACAAACTGGCAAGTGGCGCTTACTCCATGACCTTAGAAAAATTAATGACGCTATGGAAGATATGGGAGCCCTTCAACCAGGACTCCCGTCCCCTACTATGGTCCCTCGAGATTGGTACTTGACTGTTATTGACCTCAAAGACTGCTTTTTTAATATCCCACTGCATCCAGACGATGCTCCTAAATTTGCCTTTTCAGTTCCAAGCGTCAACATGCAAGCCCCGTTGCAAAGATACCAGTGGGCTGTGCTGCCACAGGGAATGAATAGTCCTACGATTTGTCAGTGGTATGTAGCTAAAGTACTCACCCCTGTTAGAACTACAATGCCCAGTGTCTTCTTGTATCACTATATGGATGACATCCTGGTGGCTGCACAACTCCATGAAGTCATGGAGGAAGCCGTAGCCCTTGTCATGGCTGCCGTTAACTCGGCAGGCCTCTGTATTGCACCGGAAAAGGTTCAAAAAATATCTCCATGGAAATACTTAGGTTGGCGCATCAGGGCCCAAACTATAACTCCCCAACCTCTACATATATGGACAGACATACAAAATTTACATGATGTACAAAAATTGTTGGGAACAATCAATTGGGTTCGACCACTGTTGGGGATTTCTAATGCAGATTGAAGTCCTTTATTTAGACTGCTAAAAGGGGACACTTACTTACGCTCCCCCCGCAGTCTGGACCCTGAAGCCACTACTTCCCTGCAAGAGGTTGCTACAGCAATTAGTCTTCGACAAGCACACCAATGGGTTCCCGAGCTACCCTTTTTTCTGATTATTTTGAACCCCGCTCGACAACCTCATGCGCTAATATTTCAGTGGGATTCTCAGAAATCAGACCCACTGCTGAATATTGAATGGGTTTTCTTACCCAGTCAGTCTTCAAAGACTATTTCAACACAGCACGAGATGTTTGCATCTTTAATCATTAGAGCCCGGCAACGTTTTCTGACACTATCAGGAATGGACTTTGCCTGCATCTGTTTGCCTGTGGCAAGTACTTACTTACAGTGGCTCCACCAACAATCCGATGCCTTCAGTGTAGCAATAGCTGGCTATACAGGACAACTTACTTCTCACCCGCCATCTCATAAGCTACTCAATGCTGACTTTCGTCTTCTGTCCAGGCCAAAAAGAAGCGACCAACCCTTGCAGGCCCTCACCGTGTTTACGGACGGCTCTGGAAAGTCGCATAAATCGGTCATCCTATGATGGGATGACCAGCGTGGACAATGGGACTCGGATATAGAGACTGTGCCTCGTTCTCCTCAGATAGTAGAACTGAACGCAGTTGTTTGAGTTTTACGAAAGTGGTCCACACCGCTTAACATAATTACTGACTCAGCTTATGTTACAGGAATTGTTGAACAGGCTGAAGCATCTGTGTTACGTGATGTCTCACATTCTGAATTGTTTGCTTTATTGCAGGAACTTATTTTCCTCCTAGACTCGCGCCCTCATCCCTATTTTGTCATGCACGTCAGGGCACATACTGCTTTACCTGGTTTTATTGCAGAAGGGAATCGACGAGCTGATATGCTTACGTTGCCAGTGCAAGTATTACCGGATCGCATAGCACAGGCTAAACTCAGCCATTCTTTTTTTCACCAGAATGCTGGAGGTCTTAAACGGCAATTTGACCTCACTACTCAGCAAGCAACTAACATTATCGCCGTGTGTCCTGACTGTCAAAAACACTCCTTTCCGTCGGTAGTGGGAGGGATTAATCCTAGGGGACTGCAGAGCTTACAACTGTGGCAAACTGATGTAACCCACTTTTCAGAATTTGGTCATCTAAAATGTATTCACTCTTCCATTGATACCTTTTCTGGTGCCCTATTTGCCTCCTGCCACAGAGGAGAAAAGACACGTGATGTTCAAAAACATTTAATGCGTGCCTTTGCCACTTTAAGTATACCCTCTCAAATCAAGACGGACAACGGCCCTGCCTACGTGTCCGCCGCAACAAAAGCTTTTTTTAACTCCTGGGGAATTACTCACGTTACTGGCATTCCTCACTCCCCTACAGGCCAATCCTTAATTGAACGCTCTCATCAATCTCTGAAACGCTTGTTACAACAACAAAAAGGGGGAGTAGGGACTGCTACCCCTGAGGAGCGTCTACAGAAAGCCTTATATGTTTTTAATTTTTTAAATTGTTCTCTGTTAGACAGCAACCCTCCGATAGTTTGTCATTTTAATACAAACGCTTCGTTTGAAGCAACAATCAAGGCCCCAGTATTGATTCGAGATCCTGAAACAGGTAAGATCACGGGACCCTACCCCCTTATCACGTGGGGCAGAGGTTATGCTTGTGTTTCCACAGAAAGAGGCCCCCGATGGATTCCAGCAAAAAGTGTGCGGTCTTTCCGTGAATCGTTGCCACAACCGTCTGAGGACGAATCGGATCGCACCTGGGACCAACCTTCAGAGCAGCAAGTTGGTGAACCTCCTCCAGAGGACCGGGACAATCAGGACGGTTGAATCATAAACATAGAAGGACTGTATGAACCAGCATATAGAAACACCAGTCACGAAAGTTTCATGTCTTTTCTGTAACACTTGCGAACCATGGGTTTTGTGTAAATGCTACACTTGTGGGCAGGAATGGTGGCGTCAGGTGACACTCGCCAGACGTTGGTGTGATGCTTGCTTAGAAAGAGAAATTGATGTAGCTAGACTTCTACTCGTTACCGGGCACGAACAATCGGGCAGCAACCGATACTTTTATAACTGTGCTGAGTGGGCCAATCTAGTACTAAAAAGAGCAGAGGATATATCATTTTCTAACTTAGAGTGTAGTAGAACTAACCTAGTGCCTGCTATATGGTCTGTCTTAAAAAAGGACTGGAATCGAACAAAAGAACGATGCAAGAAACGGTTTGCTTGGAAGGTGAAAAAAGGCAGAAAACTGCTCTGAAAATAATACTTCTAATTATGGTTATGATAGGGGAGGCATCTAACTATTCAGTTTTGCCTGCATTGCCCAAAGTTAACGTATGGGTGACACTAGCGAATCTTACCGGACAGGATACCTTGTCCCTCGCTACAGCTTCTCCTAACAACCCTTTTTCTACCTGTCTTGTGGGCTTGCCATTAAACAACTGGCCGATCCCCAGAGCTTTTCAGTCCATCTTCCCGTCTAAAAACGTGTCTCGAAATGTAACAGACTGTTGGGACATGTGGACCCCCCAGCTTCCACTTGCTACTCTGGAGCAACAAGAAATTGAGCTGTTGTCTGTAAAGATGGACTTTTGTGTCAGGTTTAACTACACAGGAAAGAATCAATCTAAGGCATGGGATGTTTCGCCTGCTCACCCTATCTTCAAAAATAACACTGTTTGGTGCAATTATACAGCAACGAATTTGTCTAAGTCTACTAATGCTCCCCTCTTGTTGCCTCCAGGGATATTTTTTATTTGTGGAGACAGAGCATGGCCCGGTATCCCCTCGCATATAAAAGGAGGTCCGTGTAGTCTTGGGCGCTTGTCAGTATTGACCCCTAACACATCTATGATTTTGCAACACGGCCTCTCCCATAGGGCAAAACGTAGTGTTCATGCCTACACCCCTGAGTGTGATGATAATGTGGAATTCTGGTCCTTTAGTCAGCGTTTTCCCACCTCTCTCTTTTTACCTGGAGCTGCCGCTGCAAAAGCATTGGCAACATTAGATAAGCTTGGCTGCTGGCTTGCTAAACAAACAAATGCCACTAGCAGTGCATTGTCGGGCCTTTTATTAGATGTAGATAGCGTTCGCCATGCTACATTACAAAATAGAGCTGCCATAGACATTTTGCTTTTAGCACAGGGCCATGGCTGTGAGGACTTTGAGGGCATGTGTTGTATGAATCTTTCTGATCACTCTGAGTCAATCCATGCCAGCATCCAAAAGCTTAAGGACGGAGTCTCCAAACTCCGTCAGGACGACAAGTGGGATTGGCTAGACACACTTTTTGGAAGATGGGGTCTATCTGGATGGATAAGAAGCCTGGTAAAAATAGCAGTTTATGTTTTAATAGTTTTTATTTTGTTGCTATTACTCCTTCCATGCCTGTTGTAGTGTTTGCAAAAACTAATAACACGCTCAGTAAAAGGAATTCTTATTGTACAACAGGAAGGGGGAGATGTGGGCCTCAGCAGGGCGCCCAGCACGGTGCAATTGATGAGGGAGGATGTGTTGGACCTTGTGGGCCATAAACCCTGGGAAGAAGGGAGTTAGTGCCTAGCCATCCTGACCCTGAGAAGAAGAGAGATAGTGCCGAGCCATCATGAGGGAGGAAGCAAGGCCTTGGATAAGATGAGAAAAGAATGTGTCTGCATGGCCTTAGTTTAGATGAGCTTAGGAAAAGAATGTGTCTGTATTAGCAACTGTGTTAACCAATCAATAGGTGCCTAGTTTGAAACTTAACCAATCAGTTTAAAACACGCTGCCTTCTGATCTGTATAAATGTATGTGTGTAAGAACAATAAAACGATCATCCTGCTTGCATCAAGCGGTGTCCCGTCTCTCAAGCGCGGCATGCAGATATCTCGCAGCCAGAAAGAGCTAGCCTGGAAAGCTGTTCCTCAGCCTCATCTGCCCATGGCACTGCTCGCACAGAGGCACAGAGATAGGGGCTGCTTGCTTATCTTGCCACCTCAAACTTCAAACGTAGCTTTGAGGGTCCGTGCCTCCGGCAGCCCTGTTCTGGCAGCCCTGCTCCCAAAATGCTGTTGCTCAGCCTCATCTGCCCATGGCACTGCTCGCACAGAGGCACAGAGACTGGGGCTGATTGCTTCTCTTGCCACATCAAACTTCAAACGTAGCTTTGGGGGTCCGTGCCGGGTGCCTCCGGCAGCCCTGCTCCCAAAATGCGAACGTCTGCAGATAGATCGCAGGCAGAAGGAGCTAGCCAGGAAAGCTGTTGCTCAGCCTCATCTGCCCATGGCACTGCTCGCACAGAGGCACAGAGACTGGGGCTGCTTGCTTGTCTTGCCACCTCAAACTTCAAATGTAGCTTTGGGGGTCTGTGTATGTTGTCTCCGAAAGCCCTGCTCCCAAAATGCGAACGACTGCAGATAGAACTCAGCCAAAACGGTATACCGTGGAAAGCTGTTGCTCAGCCTCCTCTGCCCATGGCACTGCTCGCACAGAGGCACAGACACTGGGGTTCCTTGCTTGTCTTGCCACATCAAACTTCAAACGTATATTTGGGAGTTCGGGCCGGGCGACTCCGGCAGCCCTGCTCCGAAATTGCGAACGTCTGCAGATACCTCGCAGTCAGCCGGGGCTAGCCCGGAAAGCTGTTGCTCAGCCTCATCTGCCCATGGCACTGCTCGCACAGAGGCAAAGAGACTGGGGCTGCTTGCTTGTCTTGCCACCTCAAACTTCAAACGTAGCTTTCAGTGTCCGTGCCGGGCGCCTCCGGCAGCCCTGCTCCAAAAATGCGAACGTGTGCAGATAGCTCTCAGCCAGAAGGGGCTAGCCTGGAAAGCTGTTGCTCAGCCTCATCTGCCCATGGCACTGCTCACACAGATCCACAGAGACCTGGTCTGCTTGCTTGTCTTGTCACATCAAACTTCATATTTCGCTTTGGCGGTACGTGCCAGATGTCTCCGGCAACCGTGCTCCGAAATTTCAAGTGTCTGCAAATAGCTAGCAGGCAGAAAGAGCTAGCCAGGAAAGCTGTTGCTCAGCCTCCTCTGCCAATGGCACTGCTCGCACAGAGGCACAGAGACTGGGGCTGCTTGCTTGTCTTGCCACCTCAAACTTCAAACTTATCTTTGAGGGTCTGTGACTCCGACAGCCCTGCTCCCAAAATGCGAACGTCTGCAGATACCTCACAGTCAGAAGGGGCTAGCCCGGAAAGCTGTTGCTCAGCCTCATCTGCCCGTGGCACTGCTCGCACAGAGGCACAGAGACTGGGGCTGATTGCTTGTCTTGCCACCGCAAACTTCAAACGTAACTTTGGGGGTCCATGCCTTCGGCAGCCCTTCTATGAAAATGCGAACATCTGCAGATGTGGGCCTCAGCAGGGCCCCCAGCGCCGTGCAATTGATGAGGGATGATGTGTTGGAACTTGTGGGCCATAAACCCTGGGAAGAAGGGAGTTAGTGCCTAGCCATCCTGACCCTGAGAAGAAGAGAGATAGTGCCGAGCCATCCTGAGGGAGGAAGCAAGGCCTTGCATAAGATAAGAAAAGAATGTGTCTTCATGGCCTTAGTTTAGATGAGCTTAGGAAAAGAATGTGTCTGTATTAGCAACTGTGTTAACCAATCAATAGGTGCCTAGTTTGAAACTTAACCAATCAGTTTAAAACACGCTACCTTCTGATCTGTATAAATGTATGTGTGTAAGAACAATAAAACGATCATCCTGCTTGCATCAAGCGGTGTCCCGTCTCTCAGTCGCGGCAAATTGGTGACCCCGACGTGATTCGGAGAAAAACCACCTATCTGCGTGGCATGCTGCGAGTCCCACAGGACGTTGAATGAGCTGCTGAAAGGAAGCAGGAGCCGGCTTAGACAATCCCTCCGGAGCTGAGAGGTGAGCTGTGGGAAACATGGGAAGTCAGACGTCTTCCCCAGAGAGAGACGTATATGAGCTTATGAAAGCTCTCCTTAAAAGACATGGAAAGAATATTTCTGGGCATGATCTTAAACTAATGCTTAAATGGGTACAAGTGAAGATGCCCACTGTAACTGCGTGTACTATCTTTACGCAGGAACTTTGGGACGATGTGGGGGTGAAACTATGGGACGCGGCAACAACAGGGAACGCTGAAGCACAGCATATGCTCCCCTGGTGGAGGAGTGTTTTTGAGACTTTAAAAGCGCAAGAGAAAAATCATAAAGACAAAGCAGGGGAGGAGGATAACTTCCCACGGTGTCTCCGGTGCTCACGGAGAACAAACCTTTAAGAGTGTGTGCTGCAGGATACCCCCCAGGGGGGGATCCTTTTGACCCGGGCCCGGTGGATCCTGAAAAAGAACCGGATCTCTACCCCCCCAACCCGCGCGATGTGTGGGCTAATATAAAACCCCAAGCCTTGAAGGAGGGGGAGTCAGAAATCGCTAAAACGATTGTAGCCCCTGTGATCTATCAGGGTCGGGGGGCTCAGTGGGAGGCTTTATCTTTCTCGGTAATTAAGGAACTGCGTCGTACTGTTACTGAGCACGGGCTTTCTTCTCCGTATTTTGCAAGTTTGTTGTCTTCTGTTTTCGACACTTATGTTATGACTCCGCATGATTTAAAATCTTTAGCACAACTGTTACTGACTCCGACACAGTACTCCCTGTGGAAGTCACATTGGAGGGGGGAACTCCAGGCACTTCTCACGACTTACGTGGGTCACGGCAATGCAGCTATAGCTGCACTGACTATAGAACACCTTACTGGCACGGGTCAGTATTCTGATCCGGTGGCTTAAGCCCGGGATATCCCACGGGAAGCTCTTGAAGCGATTCGTGAAAAAGCTCAAAAAGCCCTTTTTAAGGTCCCTGACTCACAAAAACCGCTAAAAACCTTCACTACGATTACCCAGGACCCCCGGAAACCTTATATGCAGTTTATTGACAGGCTGAAGCAAGCTCTGGAGCGTCAGATAGACAACACAGAAGCGCGGGAGACTTTGTTGTTAAAATTGGCTGTAGAAAATGCTAATGTGGATTGTAAAAAGTTACTGAAATCTCTCCCAAATCCAAACCCCACACTGGTGGAAATGGTAGAAGCTTGTAATAGAATTGGCACTATGGATCATAAATTTGAAGCCATGGCTGCTGCTTTCGCGGCCATGCACAGCTCTGGGGGGCTCGGGAATTGTTATGGTTGCGGCAAACCAGGTCATTTGAAAAGAAACTGTTTGGCTACCAATGCTGGTGCCAGGCCCCAGGCCCTTGGGGTCTGCCCTAGATGCCGAAAAGGGCATCATTATGCTAATCAATGTCGGTCTAAGTATGATTTCCAGGGTCAACCGATACAGGGAAACCGATCGCGGAGCACGGGGCAGCGACACGCGCAGACACAAGTACCGCAGCCGACATTTCAACCCCTACGGAGGGAACCAGCAGTGTCTCAAGTCTCCACCCAACAGCAGCTGGTAGCGCCGGATTGGACCTGGCAACCTCCCACACAGTAACGTTGCTCGATTCCTCGGTTCACTTATTGTTAACAAACGTTTCGGGGCCCCTACCCCCAAAAACTCAAGCGCTTTTGTTAGGAAGACCATCTACCACCTTGTCAGGACTTTTTGTACTACCAGAGGTTATTGATTCTGACAGTACTGATGAAATTAAAATCATGGCATGGACCCCGTTTCCTCCTTGCACAGTACCAGAAGGCAGCCGTATAGCACAATTGATATTGATTCCCACAGTGACGGACTCCCCAATTCCTAACCAACCTCAACAAAGGCAGAGAGGGTTTAAATCTACGGGGGACCCACAAATTTTGTGGATACAGTCTATTTCCCAAAAACGACCTGTGTACCAATGTACCCTTATTCGTGGGGGGCAGCAAGTAATATTAAATGGGATTATTGATACTGGAGCTGATGTCACAGTAATATCCCAGGCCAAGTGGCCTTCACAATGGCCTCTGGCTAATGTTTCCCAAACATTGGCTGGAATTGGGGGAACTGGTAAAAGTCACCAAAGCGTAGAATTAATCCAAATCCAAGGTCCGGAAGGGCATACAGCTTCTGTTAAGCCTTTTGTGTTACCTGTTCCTATGGTTCTGTGGGGGCGCGATGTACTGTCTCAGTGGGGAATGTCCATTTGGACTCATTTTTAGATGGGGCCATTGAAGTGCGCGACACCCTGAAATTAACTCGGAAAACCGATGACCCTATTTGGGTAGATCAATGGCCCCTCCCTCTGGAAAAGCTTCGCGCCCTCCAGGAATTAGTCACGGAGCAGTTAACAAAAGGGCACATTGTGCCCTCCACTAGCCCTTGGAATTCACCTGTCTTTGTCATCAAGAAACAAACTGGCAAGTGGCGCTTACTCCATGACCTTAGAAAAATTAATGACGCTATGGAAGATATGGGAGCCCTTCAACCAGGACTCCCGTCCCCTACTATGGTCCCTCGAGATTGGTACTTGACTGTTATTGACCTCAAAGACTGCTTTTTTAATATCCCACTGCATCCAGACGATGCTCCTAAATTTGCCTTTTCAGTTCCAAGCGTCAACATGCAAGCCCCGTTGCAAAGATACCAGTGGGCTGTGCTGCCACAGGGAATGAATAGTCCTACGATTTGTCAGTGGTATGTAGCTAAAGTACTCACCCCTGTTAGAACTACAATGCCCAGTGTCTTCTTGTATCACTATATGGATGACATCCTGGTGGCTGCACAACTCCATGAAGTCATGGAGGAAGCCGTAGCCCTTGTCATGGCTGCCGTTAACTCGGCAGGCCTCTGTATTGCACCGGAAAAGGTTCAAAAAATATCTCCATGGAAATACTTAGGTTGGCGCATCAGGGCCCAAACTATAACTCCCCAACCTCTACATATATGGACAGACATACAAAATTTACATGATGTACAAAAATTGTTGGGAACAATCAATTGGGTTCGACCACTGTTGGGGATTTCTAATGCAGATTGAAGTCCTTTATTTAGACTGCTAAAAGGGGACACTTACTTACGCTCCCCCCGCAGTCTGGACCCTGAAGCCACTACTTCCCTGCAAGAGGTTGCTACAGCAATTAGTCTTCGACAAGCACACCAATGGGTTCCCGAGCTACCCTTTTTTCTGATTATTTTGAACCCCGCTCGACAACCTCATGCGCTAATATTTCAGTGGGATTCTCAGAAATCAGACCCACTGCTGAATATTGAATGGGTTTTCTTACCCAGTCAGTCTTCAAAGACTATTTCAACACAGCACGAGATGTTTGCATCTTTAATCATTAGAGCCCGGCAACGTTTTCTGACACTATCAGGAATGGACTTTGCCTGCATCTGTTTGCCTGTGGCAAGTACTTACTTACAGTGGCTCCACCAACAATCCGATGCCTTCAGTGTAGCAATAGCTGGCTATACAGGACAACTTACTTCTCACCCGCCATCTCATAAGCTACTCAATGCTGACTTTCGTCTTCTGTCCAGGCCAAAAAGAAGCGACCAACCCTTGCAGGCCCTCACCGTGTTTACGGACGGCTCTGGAAAGTCGCATAAATCGGTCATCCTATGATGGGATGACCAGCGTGGACAATGGGACTCGGATATAGAGACTGTGCCTCGTTCTCCTCAGATAGTAGAACTGAACGCAGTTGTTTGAGTTTTACGAAAGTGGTCCACACCGCTTAACATAATTACTGACTCAGCTTATGTTACAGGAATTGTTGAACAGGCTGAAGCATCTGTGTTACGTGATGTCTCACATTCTGAATTGTTTGCTTTATTGCAGGAACTTATTTTCCTCCTAGACTCGCGCCCTCATCCCTATTTTGTCATGCACGTCAGGGCACATACTGCTTTACCTGGTTTTATTGCAGAAGGGAATCGACGAGCTGATATGCTTACGTTGCCAGTGCAAGTATTACCGGATCGCATAGCACAGGCTAAACTCAGCCATTCTTTTTTTCACCAGAATGCTGGAGGTCTTAAACGGCAATTTGACCTCACTACTCAGCAAGCAACTAACATTATCGCCGTGTGTCCTGACTGTCAAAAACACTCCTTTCCGTCGGTAGTGGGAGGGATTAATCCTAGGGGACTGCAGAGCTTACAACTGTGGCAAACTGATGTAACCCACTTTTCAGAATTTGGTCATCTAAAATGTATTCACTCTTCCATTGATACCTTTTCTGGTGCCCTATTTGCCTCCTGCCACAGAGGAGAAAAGACACGTGATGTTCAAAAACATTTAATGCGTGCCTTTGCCACTTTAAGTATACCCTCTCAAATCAAGACGGACAACGGCCCTGCCTACGTGTCCGCCGCAACAAAAGCTTTTTTTAACTCCTGGGGAATTACTCACGTTACTGGCATTCCTCACTCCCCTACAGGCCAATCCTTAATTGAACGCTCTCATCAATCTCTGAAACGCTTGTTACAACAACAAAAAGGGGGAGTAGGGACTGCTACCCCTGAGGAGCGTCTACAGAAAGCCTTATATGTTTTTAATTTTTTAAATTGTTCTCTGTTAGACAGCAACCCTCCGATAGTTTGTCATTTTAATACAAACGCTTCGTTTGAAGCAACAATCAAGGCCCCAGTATTGATTCGAGATCCTGAAACAGGTAAGATCACGGGACCCTACCCCCTTATCACGTGGGGCAGAGGTTATGCTTGTGTTTCCACAGAAAGAGGCCCCCGATGGATTCCAGCAAAAAGTGTGCGGTCTTTCCGTGAATCGTTGCCACAACCGTCTGAGGACGAATCGGATCGCACCTGGGACCAACCTTCAGAGCAGCAAGTTGGTGAACCTCCTCCAGAGGACCGGGACAATCAGGACGGTTGAATCATAAACATAGAAGGACTGTATGAACCAGCATATAGAAACACCAGTCACGAAAGTTTCATGTCTTTTCTGTAACACTTGCGAACCATGGGTTTTGTGTAAATGCTACACTTGTGGGCAGGAATGGTGGCGTCAGGTGACACTCGCCAGACGTTGGTGTGATGCTTGCTTAGAAAGAGAAATTGATGTAGCTAGACTTCTACTCGTTACCGGGCACGAACAATCGGGCAGCAACCGATACTTTTATAACTGTGCTGAGTGGGCCAATCTAGTACTAAAAAGAGCAGAGGATATATCATTTTCTAACTTAGAGTGTAGTAGAACTAACCTAGTGCCTGCTATATGGTCTGTCTTAAAAAAGGACTGGAATCGAACAAAAGAACGATGCAAGAAACGGTTTGCTTGGAAGGTGAAAAAAGGCAGAAAACTGCTCTGAAAATAATACTTCTAATTATGGTTATGATAGGGGAGGCATCTAACTATTCAGTTTTGCCTGCATTGCCCAAAGTTAACGTATGGGTGACACTAGCGAATCTTACCGGACAGGATACCTTGTCCCTCGCTACAGCTTCTCCTAACAACCCTTTTTCTACCTGTCTTGTGGGCTTGCCATTAAACAACTGGCCGATCCCCAGAGCTTTTCAGTCCATCTTCCCGTCTAAAAACGTGTCTCGAAATGTAACAGACTGTTGGGACATGTGGACCCCCCAGCTTCCACTTGCTACTCTGGAGCAACAAGAAATTGAGCTGTTGTCTGTAAAGATGGACTTTTGTGTCAGGTTTAACTACACAGGAAAGAATCAATCTAAGGCATGGGATGTTTCGCCTGCTCACCCTATCTTCAAAAATAACACTGTTTGGTGCAATTATACAGCAACGAATTTGTCTAAGTCTACTAATGCTCCCCTCTTGTTGCCTCCAGGGATATTTTTTATTTGTGGAGACAGAGCATGGCCCGGTATCCCCTCGCATATAAAAGGAGGTCCGTGTAGTCTTGGGCGCTTGTCAGTATTGACCCCTAACACATCTATGATTTTGCAACACGGCCTCTCCCATAGGGCAAAACGTAGTGTTCATGCCTACACCCCTGAGTGTGATGATAATGTGGAATTCTGGTCCTTTAGTCAGCGTTTTCCCACCTCTCTCTTTTTACCTGGAGCTGCCGCTGCAAAAGCATTGGCAACATTAGATAAGCTTGGCTGCTGGCTTGCTAAACAAACAAATGCCACTAGCAGTGCATTGTCGGGCCTTTTATTAGATGTAGATAGCGTTCGCCATGCTACATTACAAAATAGAGCTGCCATAGACATTTTGCTTTTAGCACAGGGCCATGGCTGTGAGGACTTTGAGGGCATGTGTTGTATGAATCTTTCTGATCACTCTGAGTCAATCCATGCCAGCATCCAAAAGCTTAAGGACGGAGTCTCCAAACTCCGTCAGGACGACAAGTGGGATTGGCTAGACACACTTTTTGGAAGATGGGGTCTATCTGGATGGATAAGAAGCCTGGTAAAAATAGCAGTTTATGTTTTAATAGTTTTTATTTTGTTGCTATTACTCCTTCCATGCCTGTTGTAGTGTTTGCAAAAACTAATAACACGCTCAGTAAAAGGAATTCTTATTGTACAACAGGAAGGGGGAGATGTGGGCCTCAGCAGGGCGCCCAGCGCGGTGCAATTGATGAGGGAGGATGTGTTGGACCTTGTGGGCCATAAACCCTGGGAAGAAGGGAGTTAGTGCCTAGCCATCCTGACCCTGAGAAGAAGAGAGATAGTGCCGAGCCATCATGAGGGAGGAAGCAAGGCCTTGGATAAGATGAGAAAAGAATGTGTCTGCATGGCCTTAGTTTAGATGAGCTTAGGAAAAGAATGTGTCTGTATTAGCAACTGTGTTAACCAATCAATAGGTGCCTAGTTTGAAACTTAACCAATCAGTTTAAAACACGCTGCCTTCTGATCTGTATAAATGTATGTGTGTAAGAACAATAAAACGATCATCCTGCTTGCATCAAGCGGTGTCCCGTCTCTCAAGCGCGGCATGCAGATATCTCGCAGCCAGAAAGAGCTAGCCTGGAAAGCTGTTCCTCAGCCTCATCTGCCCATGGCACTGCTCGCACAGAGGCACAGAGATAGGGGCTGCTTGCTTATCTTGCCACCTCAAACTTCAAACGTAGCTTTGAGGGTCCGTGCCTCCGGCAGCCCTGTTCTGGCAGCTCTGCTCCCAAAATGCTGTTGCTCAGCCTCATCTGCCCATGGCACTGCTCGCACAGAGGCACAGAGACTGGGGCTGATTGCTTCTCTTGCCACATCAAACTTCAAACGTAGCTTTGGGGGTCTGTGTATGTTGTCTCCGAAAGCCCTGCTCCCAAAATGCGAACGACTGCAGATAGAACTCAGCCAAAACGGTATACCGTGGAAAGCTGTTGCTCAGCCTCCTCTGCCCATGGCACTGCTCGCACAGAGGCACAGACACTGGGGTTCCTTGCTTGTCTTGCCACATCAAACTTCAAACGTATATTTGGGAGTTCGGGCCGGGCGACTCCGGCAGCCCTGCTCCGAAATTGCGAACGTCTGCAGATACCTCGCAGTCAGCCGGGGCTAGCCCGGAAAGCTGTTGCTCAGCCTCATCTGCCCATGGCACTGCTCGCGCAGAGGCAAAGAGACTGGGGCTGCTTGCTTGTCTTGCCACCTCAAACTTCAAACGTAGCTTTCAGTGTCCGTGCCGGGCGCCTCCGGCAGCCCTGCTCCAAAAATGCGAACGTGTGCAGATAGCTCTCAGCCAGAAGGGGCTAGCCTGGAAAGCTGTTGCTCAGCCTCATCTGCCCATGGCACTGCTCACACAGATCCACAGAGACCTGGTCTGCTTGCTTGTCTTGTCACATCAAACTTCATATTTCGCTTTGGCGGTACGTGCCAGATGTCTCCGGCAACCGTGCTCCGAAATTTCAAGTGTCTGCAAATAGCTAGCAGGCAGAAAGAGCTAGCCATGAAAGCTGTTGCTCAGCCTCCTCTGCCAATGGCACTGCTCGCACAGAGGCACAGAGACTGGGGCTGCTTGCTTGTCTTGCCACCTCAAACTTCAAACTTATCTTTGAGGGTCCGTGACTCCGACAGCCCTGCTCCCAAAATGCGAACGTCTGCAGATACCTCACAGTCAGAAGGGGCTAGCCCGGAAAGCTGTTGCTCAGCCTCATCTGCCCGTGGCACTGCTCGCACAGAGGCACAGAGACTGGGGCTGATTGCTTGTCTTGCCACCGCAAACTTCAAACGTAACTTTGGGGGTCCATGCCTTCGGCAGCCCTTCTATGAAAATGCGAACATCTGCAGATGTGGGCCTCAGCAGGGCCCCCAGCGCCGTGCAATTGATGAGGGATGATGTGTTGGAACTTGTGGGCCATAAACCCTGGGAAGAAGGGAGTTAGTGCCTAGCCATCCTGACCCTGAGAAGAAGAGAGATAGTGCCGAGCCATCCTGAGGGAGGAAGCAAGGCCTTGCATAAGATAAGAAAAGAATGTGTCTTCATGGCCTTAGTTTAGATGAGCTTAGGAAAAGAATGTGTCTGTATTAGCAACTGTGTTAACCAATCAATAGGTGCCTAGTTTGAAACTTAACCAATCAGTTTAAAACACGCTACCTTCTGATCTGTATAAATGTATGTGTGTAAGAACAATAAAACGATCATCCTGCTTGCATCAAGCGGTGTCCCGTCTCTCAGTCGCGGCAAATTGGTGACCCCGACGTGATTCGGAGAAAAACCACCTATCTGCGTGGCATGCTGCGAGTCCCACAGGACGTTGAATGAGCTGCTGAAAGGAAGCAGGAGCCGGCTTAGACAATCCCTCCGGAGCTGAGAGGTGAGCTGTGGGAAACATGGGAAGTCAGACGTCTTCCCCAGAGAGAGACGTATATGAGCTTATGAAAGCTCTCCTTAAAAGACATGGAAAGAATATTTCTGGGCATGATCTTAAACTAATGCTTAAATGGGTACAAGTGAAGATGCCCACTGTAACTGCGTGTACTATCTTTACGCAGGAACTTTGGGACGATGTGGGGGTGAAACTATGGGACGCGGCAACAACAGGGAACGCTGAAGCACAGCATATGCTCCCCTGGTGGAGGAGTGTTTTTGAGACTTTAAAAGCGCAAGAGAAAAATCATAAAGACAAAGCAGGGGAGGAGGATAACTTCCCACGGTGTCTCCGGTGCTCACGGAGAACAAACCTTTAAGAGTGTGTGCTGCAGGATACCCCCCAGGGGGGGATCCTTTTGACCCGGGCCCGGTGGATCCTGAAAAAGAACCGGATCTCTACCCCCCCAACCCGCGCGATGTGTGGGCTAATATAAAACCCCAAGCCTTGAAGGAGGGGGAGTCAGAAATCGCTAAAACGATTGTAGCCCCTGTGATCTATCAGGGTCGGGGGGCTCAGTGGGAGGCTTTATCTTTCTCGGTAATTAAGGAACTGCGTCGTACTGTTACTGAGCACGGGCTTTCTTCTCCGTATTTTGCAAGTTTGTTGTCTTCTGTTTTCGACACTTATGTTATGACTCCGCATGATTTAAAATCTTTAGCACAACTGTTACTGACTCCGACACAGTACTCCCTGTGGAAGTCACATTGGAGGGGGGAACTCCAGGCACTTCTCACGACTTACGTGGGTCACGGCAATGCAGCTATAGCTGCACTGACTATAGAACACCTTACTGGCACGGGTCAGTATTCTGATCCGGTGGCTTAAGCCCGGGATATCCCACGGGAAGCTCTTGAAGCGATTCGTGAAAAAGCTCAAAAAGCCCTTTTTAAGGTCCCTGACTCACAAAAACCGCTAAAAACCTTCACTACGATTACCCAGGACCCCCGGAAACCTTATATGCAGTTTATTGACAGGCTGAAGCAAGCTCTGGAGCGTCAGATAGACAACACAGAAGCGCGGGAGACTTTGTTGTTAAAATTGGCTGTAGAAAATGCTAATGTGGATTGTAAAAAGTTACTGAAATCTCTCCCAAATCCAAACCCCACACTGGTGGAAATGGTAGAAGCTTGTAATAGAATTGGCACTATGGATCATAAATTTGAAGCCATGGCTGCTGCTTTCGCGGCCATGCACAGCTCTGGGGGGCTCGGGAATTGTTATGGTTGCGGCAAACCAGGTCATTTGAAAAGAAACTGTTTGGCTACCAATGCTGGTGCCAGGCCCCAGGCCCTTGGGGTCTGCCCTAGATGCCGAAAAGGGCATCATTATGCTAATCAATGTCGGTCTAAGTATGATTTCCAGGGTCAACCGATACAGGGAAACCGATCGCGGAGCACGGGGCAGCGACACGCGCAGACACAAGTACCGCAGCCGACATTTCAACCCCTACGGAGGGAACCAGCAGTGTCTCAAGTCTCCACCCAACAGCAGCTGGTAGCGCCGGATTGGACCTGGCAACCTCCCACACAGTAACGTTGCTCGATTCCTCGGTTCACTTATTGTTAACAAACGTTTCGGGGCCCCTACCCCCAAAAACTCAAGCGCTTTTGTTAGGAAGACCATCTACCACCTTGTCAGGACTTTTTGTACTACCAGAGGTTATTGATTCTGACAGTACTGATGAAATTAAAATCATGGCATGGACCCCGTTTCCTCCTTGCACAGTACCAGAAGGCAGCCGTATAGCACAATTGATATTGATTCCCACAGTGACGGACTCCCCAATTCCTAACCAACCTCAACAAAGGCAGAGAGGGTTTAAATCTACGGGGGACCCACAAATTTTGTGGATACAGTCTATTTCCCAAAAACGACCTGTGTACCAATGTACCCTTATTCGTGGGGGGCAGCAAGTAATATTAAATGGGATTATTGATACTGGAGCTGATGTCACAGTAATATCCCAGGCCAAGTGGCCTTCACAATGGCCTCTGGCTAATGTTTCCCAAACATTGGCTGGAATTGGGGGAACTGGTAAAAGTCACCAAAGCGTAGAATTAATCCAAATCCAAGGTCCGGAAGGGCATACAGCTTCTGTTAAGCCTTTTGTGTTACCTGTTCCTATGGTTCTGTGGGGGCGCGATGTACTGTCTCAGTGGGGAATGTCCATTTGGACTCATTTTTAGATGGGGCCATTGAAGTGCGCGACACCCTGAAATTAACTCGGAAAACCGATGACCCTATTTGGGTAGATCAATGGCCCCTCCCTCTGGAAAAGCTTCGCGCCCTCCAGGAATTAGTCACGGAGCAGTTAACAAAAGGGCACATTGTGCCCTCCACTAGCCCTTGGAATTCACCTGTCTTTGTCATCAAGAAACAAACTGGCAAGTGGCGCTTACTCCATGACCTTAGAAAAATTAATGACGCTATGGAAGATATGGGAGCCCTTCAACCAGGACTCCCGTCCCCTACTATGGTCCCTCGAGATTGGTACTTGACTGTTATTGACCTCAAAGACTGCTTTTTTAATATCCCACTGCATCCAGACGATGCTCCTAAATTTGCCTTTTCAGTTCCAAGCGTCAACATGCAAGCCCCGTTGCAAAGATACCAGTGGGCTGTGCTGCCACAGGGAATGAATAGTCCTACGATTTGTCAGTGGTATGTAGCTAAAGTACTCACCCCTGTTAGAACTACAATGCCCAGTGTCTTCTTGTATCACTATATGGATGACATCCTGGTGGCTGCACAACTCCATGAAGTCATGGAGGAAGCCGTAGCCCTTGTCATGGCTGCCGTTAACTCGGCAGGCCTCTGTATTGCACCGGAAAAGGTTCAAAAAATATCTCCATGGAAATACTTAGGTTGGCGCATCAGGGCCCAAACTATAACTCCCCAACCTCTACATATATGGACAGACATACAAAATTTACATGATGTACAAAAATTGTTGGGAACAATCAATTGGGTTCGACCACTGTTGGGGATTTCTAATGCAGATTGAAGTCCTTTATTTAGACTGCTAAAAGGGGACACTTACTTACGCTCCCCCCGCAGTCTGGACCCTGAAGCCACTACTTCCCTGCAAGAGGTTGCTACAGCAATTAGTCTTCGACAAGCACACCAATGGGTTCCCGAGCTACCCTTTTTTCTGATTATTTTGAACCCCGCTCGACAACCTCATGCGCTAATATTTCAGTGGGATTCTCAGAAATCAGACCCACTGCTGAATATTGAATGGGTTTTCTTACCCAGTCAGTCTTCAAAGACTATTTCAACACAGCACGAGATGTTTGCATCTTTAATCATTAGAGCCCGGCAACGTTTTCTGACACTATCAGGAATGGACTTTGCCTGCATCTGTTTGCCTGTGGCAAGTACTTACTTACAGTGGCTCCACCAACAATCCGATGCCTTCAGTGTAGCAATAGCTGGCTATACAGGACAACTTACTTCTCACCCGCCATCTCATAAGCTACTCAATGCTGACTTTCGTCTTCTGTCCAGGCCAAAAAGAAGCGACCAACCCTTGCAGGCCCTCACCGTGTTTACGGACGGCTCTGGAAAGTCGCATAAATCGGTCATCCTATGATGGGATGACCAGCGTGGACAATGGGACTCGGATATAGAGACTGTGCCTCGTTCTCCTCAGATAGTAGAACTGAACGCAGTTGTTTGAGTTTTACGAAAGTGGTCCACACCGCTTAACATAATTACTGACTCAGCTTATGTTACAGGAATTGTTGAACAGGCTGAAGCATCTGTGTTACGTGATGTCTCACATTCTGAATTGTTTGCTTTATTGCAGGAACTTATTTTCCTCCTAGACTCGCGCCCTCATCCCTATTTTGTCATGCACGTCAGGGCACATACTGCTTTACCTGGTTTTATTGCAGAAGGGAATCGACGAGCTGATATGCTTACGTTGCCAGTGCAAGTATTACCGGATCGCATAGCACAGGCTAAACTCAGCCATTCTTTTTTTCACCAGAATGCTGGAGGTCTTAAACGGCAATTTGACCTCACTACTCAGCAAGCAACTAACATTATCGCCGTGTGTCCTGACTGTCAAAAACACTCCTTTCCGTCGGTAGTGGGAGGGATTAATCCTAGGGGACTGCAGAGCTTACAACTGTGGCAAACTGATGTAACCCACTTTTCAGAATTTGGTCATCTAAAATGTATTCACTCTTCCATTGATACCTTTTCTGGTGCCCTATTTGCCTCCTGCCACAGAGGAGAAAAGACACGTGATGTTCAAAAACATTTAATGCGTGCCTTTGCCACTTTAAGTATACCCTCTCAAATCAAGACGGACAACGGCCCTGCCTACGTGTCCGCCGCAACAAAAGCTTTTTTTAACTCCTGGGGAATTACTCACGTTACTGGCATTCCTCACTCCCCTACAGGCCAATCCTTAATTGAACGCTCTCATCAATCTCTGAAACGCTTGTTACAACAACAAAAAGGGGGAGTAGGGACTGCTACCCCTGAGGAGCGTCTACAGAAAGCCTTATATGTTTTTAATTTTTTAAATTGTTCTCTGTTAGACAGCAACCCTCCGATAGTTTGTCATTTTAATACAAACGCTTCGTTTGAAGCAACAATCAAGGCCCCAGTATTGATTCGAGATCCTGAAACAGGTAAGATCACGGGACCCTACCCCCTTATCACGTGGGGCAGAGGTTATGCTTGTGTTTCCACAGAAAGAGGCCCCCGATGGATTCCAGCAAAAAGTGTGCGGTCTTTCCGTGAATCGTTGCCACAACCGTCTGAGGACGAATCGGATCGCACCTGGGACCAACCTTCAGAGCAGCAAGTTGGTGAACCTCCTCCAGAGGACCGGGACAATCAGGACGGTTGAATCATAAACATAGAAGGACTGTATGAACCAGCATATAGAAACACCAGTCACGAAAGTTTCATGTCTTTTCTGTAACACTTGCGAACCATGGGTTTTGTGTAAATGCTACACTTGTGGGCAGGAATGGTGGCGTCAGGTGACACTCGCCAGACGTTGGTGTGATGCTTGCTTAGAAAGAGAAATTGATGTAGCTAGACTTCTACTCGTTACCGGGCACGAACAATCGGGCAGCAACCGATACTTTTATAACTGTGCTGAGTGGGCCAATCTAGTACTAAAAAGAGCAGAGGATATATCATTTTCTAACTTAGAGTGTAGTAGAACTAACCTAGTGCCTGCTATATGGTCTGTCTTAAAAAAGGACTGGAATCGAACAAAAGAACGATGCAAGAAACGGTTTGCTTGGAAGGTGAAAAAAGGCAGAAAACTGCTCTGAAAATAATACTTCTAATTATGGTTATGATAGGGGAGGCATCTAACTATTCAGTTTTGCCTGCATTGCCCAAAGTTAACGTATGGGTGACACTAGCGAATCTTACCGGACAGGATACCTTGTCCCTCGCTACAGCTTCTCCTAACAACCCTTTTTCTACCTGTCTTGTGGGCTTGCCATTAAACAACTGGCCGATCCCCAGAGCTTTTCAGTCCATCTTCCCGTCTAAAAACGTGTCTCGAAATGTAACAGACTGTTGGGACATGTGGACCCCCCAGCTTCCACTTGCTACTCTGGAGCAACAAGAAATTGAGCTGTTGTCTGTAAAGATGGACTTTTGTGTCAGGTTTAACTACACAGGAAAGAATCAATCTAAGGCATGGGATGTTTCGCCTGCTCACCCTATCTTCAAAAATAACACTGTTTGGTGCAATTATACAGCAACGAATTTGTCTAAGTCTACTAATGCTCCCCTCTTGTTGCCTCCAGGGATATTTTTTATTTGTGGAGACAGAGCATGGCCCGGTATCCCCTCGCATATAAAAGGAGGTCCGTGTAGTCTTGGGCGCTTGTCAGTATTGACCCCTAACACATCTATGATTTTGCAACACGGCCTCTCCCATAGGGCAAAACGTAGTGTTCATGCCTACACCCCTGAGTGTGATGATAATGTGGAATTCTGGTCCTTTAGTCAGCGTTTTCCCACCTCTCTCTTTTTACCTGGAGCTGCCGCTGCAAAAGCATTGGCAACATTAGATAAGCTTGGCTGCTGGCTTGCTAAACAAACAAATGCCACTAGCAGTGCATTGTCGGGCCTTTTATTAGATGTAGATAGCGTTCGCCATGCTACATTACAAAATAGAGCTGCCATAGACATTTTGCTTTTAGCACAGGGCCATGGCTGTGAGGACTTTGAGGGCATGTGTTGTATGAATCTTTCTGATCACTCTGAGTCAATCCATGCCAGCATCCAAAAGCTTAAGGACGGAGTCTCCAAACTCCGTCAGGACGACAAGTGGGATTGGCTAGACACACTTTTTGGAAGATGGGGTCTATCTGGATGGATAAGAAGCCTGGTAAAAATAGCAGTTTATGTTTTAATAGTTTTTATTTTGTTGCTATTACTCCTTCCATGCCTGTTGTAGTGTTTGCAAAAACTAATAACACGCTCAGTAAAAGGAATTCTTATTGTACAACAGGAAGGGGGAGATGTGGGCCTCAGCAGGGCGCCCAGCGCGGTGCAATTGATGAGGGAGGATGTGTTGGACCTTGTGGGCCATAAACCCTGGGAAGAAGGGAGTTAGTGCCTAGCCATCCTGACCCTGAGAAGAAGAGAGATAGTGCCGAGCCATCATGAGGGAGGAAGCAAGGCCTTGGATAAGATGAGAAAAGAATGTGTCTGCATGGCCTTAGTTTAGATGAGCTTAGGAAAAGAATGTGTCTGTATTAGCAACTGTGTTAACCAATCAATAGGTGCCTAGTTTGAAACTTAACCAATCAGTTTAAAACACGCTGCCTTCTGATCTGTATAAATGTATGTGTGTAAGAACAATAAAACGATCATCCTGCTTGCATCAAGCGGTGTCCCGTCTCTCAAGCGCGGCATGCAGATATCTCGCAGCCAGAAAGAGCTAGCCTGGAAAGCTGTTCCTCAGCCTCATCTGCCCATGGCACTGCTCGCACAGAGGCACAGAGATAGGGGCTGCTTGCTTATCTTGCCACCTCAAACTTCAAACGTAGCTTTGAGGGTCCGTGCCTCCGGCAGCCCTGTTCTGGCAGCTCTGCTCCCAAAATGCTGTTGCTCAGCCTCATCTGCCCATGGCACTGCTCGCACAGAGGCACAGAGACTGGGGCTGATTGCTTCTCTTGCCACCTCAAACTTCAAACGTAGCTTTGGGGGTCTGTGTATGTTGTCTCCGAAAGCCCTGCTCCCAAAATGCGAACGACTGCAGATAGAACTCAGCCAAAACGGTATACCGTGGAAAGCTGTTGCTCAGCCTCCTCTGCCCATGGCACTGCTCGCGCAGAGGCAAAGAGACTGGGGCTGCTTGCTTGTCTTGCCACCTCAAACTTCAAACGTAGCTTTCAGTGTCCGTGCCGGGCGCCTCCGGCAGCCCTGCTCCAAAAATGCGAACGTGTGCAGATAGCTCTCAGCCAGAAGGGGCTAGCCTGGAAAGCTGTTGCTCAGCCTCATCTGCCCATGGCACTGCTCACACAGATCCACAGAGACCTGGTCTGCTTGCTTGTCTTGTCACATCAAACTTCATATTTCGCTTTGGCGGTACGTGCCAGATGTCTCCGGCAACCGTGCTCCGAAATTTCAAGTGTCTGCAAATAGCTAGCAGGCAGAAAGAGCTAGCCATGAAAGCTGTTGCTCAGCCTCCTCTGCCAATGGCACTGCTCGCACAGAGGCACAGAGACTGGGGCTGCTTGCTTGTCTTGCCACCTCAAACTTCAAACTTATCTTTGAGGGTCCGTGACTCCGACAGCCCTGCTCCCAAAATGCGAACGTCTGCAGATACCTCACAGTCAGAAGGGGCTAGCCCGGAAAGCTGTTGCTCAGCCTCATCTGCCCGTGGCACTGCTCGCACAGAGGCACAGAGACTGGGGCTGATTGCTTGTCTTGCCACCGCAAACTTCAAACGTAACTTTGGGGGTCCATGCCTTCGGCAGCCCTTCTATGAAAATGCGAACATCTGCAGATGTGGGCCTCAGCAGGGCCCCCAGTGCCGTGCAATTGATGAGGGATGATGTGTTGGAACTTGTGGGCCATAAACCCTGGGAAGAAGGGAGTTAGTGCCTAGCCATCCTGACCCTGAGAAGAAGAGAGATAGTGCCGAGCCATCCTGAGGGAGGAAGCAAGGCCTTGCATAAGATAAGAAAAGAATGTGTCTTCATGGCCTTAGTTTAGATGAGCTTAGGAAAAGAATGTGTCTGTATTAGCAACTGTGTTAACCAATCAATAGGTGCCTAGTTTGAAACTTAACCAATCAGTTTAAAACACGCTACCTTCTGATCTGTATAAATGTATGTGTGTAAGAACAATAAAACGATCATCCTGCTTGCATCAAGCGGTGTCCCGTCTCTCAGTCGCGGCAAATTGGTGACCCCGACGTGATTCGGAGAAAAACCACCTATCTGCGTGGCATGCTGCGAGTCCCACAGGACGTTGAATGAGCTGCTGAAAGGAAGCAGGAGCCGGCTTAGACAATCCCTCCGGAGCTGAGAGGTGAGCTGTGGGAAACATGGGAAGTCAGACGTCTTCCCCAGAGAGAGACGTATATGAGCTTATGAAAGCTCTCCTTAAAAGACATGGAAAGAATATTTCTGGGCATGATCTTAAACTAATGCTTAAATGGGTACAAGTGAAGATGCCCACTGTAACTGCGTGTACTATCTTTACGCAGGAACTTTGGGACGATGTGGGGGTGAAACTATGGGACGCGGCAACAACAGGGAACGCTGAAGCACAGCATATGCTCCCCTGGTGGAGGAGTGTTTTTGAGACTTTAAAAGCGCAAGAGAAAAATCATAAAGACAAAGCAGGGGAGGAGGATAACTTCCCACGGTGTCTCCGGTGCTCACGGAGAACAAACCTTTAAGAGTGTGTGCTGCAGGATACCCCCCAGGGGGGGATCCTTTTGACCCGGGCCCGGTGGATCCTGAAAAAGAACCGGATCTCTACCCCCCCAACCCGCGCGATGTGTGGGCTAATATAAAACCCCAAGCCTTGAAGGAGGGGGAGTCAGAAATCGCTAAAACGATTGTAGCCCCTGTGATCTATCAGGGTCGGGGGGCTCAGTGGGAGGCTTTATCTTTCTCGGTAATTAAGGAACTGCGTCGTACTGTTACTGAGCACGGGCTTTCTTCTCCGTATTTTGCAAGTTTGTTGTCTTCTGTTTTCGACACTTATGTTATGACTCCGCATGATTTAAAATCTTTAGCACAACTGTTACTGACTCCGACACAGTACTCCCTGTGGAAGTCACATTGGAGGGGGGAACTCCAGGCACTTCTCACGACTTACGTGGGTCACGGCAATGCAGCTATAGCTGCACTGACTATAGAACACCTTACTGGCACGGGTCAGTATTCTGATCCGGTGGCTTAAGCCCGGGATATCCCACGGGAAGCTCTTGAAGCGATTCGTGAAAAAGCTCAAAAAGCCCTTTTTAAGGTCCCTGACTCACAAAAACCGCTAAAAACCTTCACTACGATTACCCAGGACCCCCGGAAACCTTATATGCAGTTTATTGACAGGCTGAAGCAAGCTCTGGAGCGTCAGATAGACAACACAGAAGCGCGGGAGACTTTGTTGTTAAAATTGGCTGTAGAAAATGCTAATGTGGATTGTAAAAAGTTACTGAAATCTCTCCCAAATCCAAACCCCACACTGGTGGAAATGGTAGAAGCTTGTAATAGAATTGGCACTATGGATCATAAATTTGAAGCCATGGCTGCTGCTTTCGCGGCCATGCACAGCTCTGGGGGGCTCGGGAATTGTTATGGTTGCGGCAAACCAGGTCATTTGAAAAGAAACTGTTTGGCTACCAATGCTGGTGCCAGGCCCCAGGCCCTTGGGGTCTGCCCTAGATGCCGAAAAGGGCATCATTATGCTAATCAATGTCGGTCTAAGTATGATTTCCAGGGTCAACCGATACAGGGAAACCGATCGCGGAGCACGGGGCAGCGACACGCGCAGACACAAGTACCGCAGCCGACATTTCAACCCCTACGGAGGGAACCAGCAGTGTCTCAAGTCTCCACCCAACAGCAGCTGGTAGCGCCGGATTGGACCTGGCAACCTCCCACACAGTAACGTTGCTCGATTCCTCGGTTCACTTATTGTTAACAAACGTTTCGGGGCCCCTACCCCCAAAAACTCAAGCGCTTTTGTTAGGAAGACCATCTACCACCTTGTCAGGACTTTTTGTACTACCAGAGGTTATTGATTCTGACAGTACTGATGAAATTAAAATCATGGCATGGACCCCGTTTCCTCCTTGCACAGTACCAGAAGGCAGCCGTATAGCACAATTGATATTGATTCCCACAGTGACGGACTCCCCAATTCCTAACCAACCTCAACAAAGGCAGAGAGGGTTTAAATCTACGGGGGACCCACAAATTTTGTGGATACAGTCTATTTCCCAAAAACGACCTGTGTACCAATGTACCCTTATTCGTGGGGGGCAGCAAGTAATATTAAATGGGATTATTGATACTGGAGCTGATGTCACAGTAATATCCCAGGCCAAGTGGCCTTCACAATGGCCTCTGGCTAATGTTTCCCAAACATTGGCTGGAATTGGGGGAACTGGTAAAAGTCACCAAAGCGTAGAATTAATCCAAATCCAAGGTCCGGAAGGGCATACAGCTTCTGTTAAGCCTTTTGTGTTACCTGTTCCTATGGTTCTGTGGGGGCGCGATGTACTGTCTCAGTGGGGAATGTCCATTCGGACTCATTTTTAGATGGGGCCATTGAAGTGCGCGACACCCTGAAATTAACTCGGAAAACCGATGACCCTATTTGGGTAGATCAATGGCCCCTCCCTCTGGAAAAGCTTCGCGCCCTCCAGGAATTAGTCACGGAGCAGTTAACAAAAGGGCACATTGTGCCCTCCACTAGCCCTTGGAATTCACCTGTCTTTGTCATCAAGAAACAAACTGGCAAGTGGCGCTTACTCCATGACCTTAGAAAAATTAATGACGCTATGGAAGATATGGGAGCCCTTCAACCAGGACTCCCGTCCCCTACTATGGTCCCTCGAGATTGGTACTTGACTGTTATTGACCTCAAAGACTGCTTTTTTAATATCCCACTGCATCCAGACGATGCTCCTAAATTTGCCTTTTCAGTTCCAAGCGTCAACATGCAAGCCCCGTTGCAAAGATACCAGTGGGCTGTGCTGCCACAGGGAATGAATAGTCCTACGATTTGTCAGTGGTATGTAGCTAAAGTACTCACCCCTGTTAGAACTACAATGCCCAGTGTCTTCTTGTATCACTATATGGATGACATCCTGGTGGCTGCACAACTCCATGAAGTCATGGAGGAAGCCGTAGCCCTTGTCATGGCTGCCGTTAACTCGGCAGGCCTCTGTATTGCACCGGAAAAGGTTCAAAAAATATCTCCATGGAAATACTTAGGTTGGCGCATCAGGGCCCAAACTATAACTCCCCAACCTCTACATATATGGACAGACATACAAAATTTACATGATGTACAAAAATTGTTGGGAACAATCAATTGGGTTCGACCACTGTTGGGGATTTCTAATGCAGATTGAAGTCCTTTATTTAGACTGCTAAAAGGGGACACTTACTTACGCTCCCCCCGCAGTCTGGACCCTGAAGCCACTACTTCCCTGCAAGAGGTTGCTACAGCAATTAGTCTTCGACAAGCACACCAATGGGTTCCCGAGCTACCCTTTTTTCTGATTATTTTGAACCCCGCTCGACAACCTCATGCGCTAATATTTCAGTGGGATTCTCAGAAATCAGACCCACTGCTGAATATTGAATGGGTTTTCTTACCCAGTCAGTCTTCAAAGACTATTTCAACACAGCACGAGATGTTTGCATCTTTAATCATTAGAGCCCGGCAACGTTTTCTGACACTATCAGGAATGGACTTTGCCTGCATCTGTTTGCCTGTGGCAAGTACTTACTTACAGTGGCTCCACCAACAATCCGATGCCTTCAGTGTAGCAATAGCTGGCTATACAGGACAACTTACTTCTCACCCGCCATCTCATAAGCTACTCAATGCTGACTTTCGTCTTCTGTCCAGGCCAAAAAGAAGCGACCAACCCTTGCAGGCCCTCACCGTGTTTACGGACGGCTCTGGAAAGTCGCATAAATCGGTCATCCTATGATGGGATGACCAGCGTGGACAATGGGACTCGGATATAGAGACTGTGCCTCGTTCTCCTCAGATAGTAGAACTGAACGCAGTTGTTTGAGTTTTACGAAAGTGGTCCACACCGCTTAACATAATTACTGACTCAGCTTATGTTACAGGAATTGTTGAACAGGCTGAAGCATCTGTGTTACGTGATGTCTCACATTCTGAATTGTTTGCTTTATTGCAGGAACTTATTTTCCTCCTAGACTCGCGCCCTCATCCCTATTTTGTCATGCACGTCAGGGCACATACTGCTTTACCTGGTTTTATTGCAGAAGGGAATCGACGAGCTGATATGCTTACGTTGCCAGTGCAAGTATTACCGGATCGCATAGCACAGGCTAAACTCAGCCATTCTTTTTTTCACCAGAATGCTGGAGGTCTTAAACGGCAATTTGACCTCACTACTCAGCAAGCAACTAACATTATCGCCGTGTGTCCTGACTGTCAAAAACACTCCTTTCCGTCGGTAGTGGGAGGGATTAATCCTAGGGGACTGCAGAGCTTACAACTGTGGCAAACTGATGTAACCCACTTTTCAGAATTTGGTCATCTAAAATGTATTCACTCTTCCATTGATACCTTTTCTGGTGCCCTATTTGCCTCCTGCCACAGAGGAGAAAAGACACGTGATGTTCAAAAACATTTAATGCGTGCCTTTGCCACTTTAAGTATACCCTCTCAAATCAAGACGGACAACGGCCCTGCCTACGTGTCCGCCGCAACAAAAGCTTTTTTTAACTCCTGGGGAATTACTCACGTTACTGGCATTCCTCACTCCCCTACAGGCCAATCCTTAATTGAACGCTCTCATCAATCTCTGAAACGCTTGTTACAACAACAAAAAGGGGGAGTAGGGACTGCTACCCCTGAGGAGCGTCTACAGAAAGCCTTATATGTTTTTAATTTTTTAAATTGTTCTCTGTTAGACAGCAACCCTCCGATAGTTTGTCATTTTAATACAAACGCTTCGTTTGAAGCAACAATCAAGGCCCCAGTATTGATTCGAGATCCTGAAACAGGTAAGATCACGGGACCCTACCCCCTTATCACGTGGGGCAGAGGTTATGCTTGTGTTTCCACAGAAAGAGGCCCCCGATGGATTCCAGCAAAAAGTGTGCGGTCTTTCCGTGAATCGTTGCCACAACTGTCTGAGGACGAATCGGATCGCACCTGGGACCAACCTTCAGAGCAGCAAGTTGGTGAACCTCCTCCAGAGGACCGGGACAATCAGGACGGTTGAATCATAAACATAGAAGGACTGTATGAACCAGCATATAGAAACACCAGTCACGAAAGTTTCATGTCTTTTCTGTAACACTTGCGAACCATGGGTTTTGTGTAAATGCTACACTTGTGGGCAGGAATGGTGGCGTCAGGTGACACTCGCCAGACGTTGGTGTGATGCTTGCTTAGAAAGAGAAATTGATGTAGCTAGACTTCTACTCGTTACCGGGCACGAACAATCGGGCAGCAACCGATACTTTTATAACTGTGCTGAGTGGGCCAATCTAGTACTAAAAAGAGCAGAGGATATATCATTTTCTAACTTAGAGTGTAGTAGAACTAACCTAGTGCCTGCTATATGGTCTGTCTTAAAAAAGGACTGGAATCGAACAAAAGAACGATGCAAGAAACGGTTTGCTTGGAAGGTGAAAAAAGGCAGAAAACTGCTCTGAAAATAATACTTCTAATTATGGTTATGATAGGGGAGGCATCTAACTATTCAGTTTTGCCTGCATTGCCCAAAGTTAACGTATGGGTGACACTAGCGAATCTTACCGGACAGGATACCTTGTCCCTCGCTACAGCTTCTCCTAACAACCCTTTTTCTACCTGTCTTGTGGGCTTGCCATTAAACAACTGGCCGATCCCCAGAGCTTTTCAGTCCATCTTCCCGTCTAAAAACGTGTCTCGAAATGTAACAGACTGTTGGGACATGTGGACCCCCCAGCTTCCACTTGCTACTCTGGAGCAACAAGAAATTGAGCTGTTGTCTGTAAAGATGGACTTTTGTGTCAGGTTTAACTACACAGGAAAGAATCAATCTAAGGCATGGGATGTTTCGCCTGCTCACCCTATCTTCAAAAATAACACTGTTTGGTGCAATTATACAGCAACGAATTTGTCTAAGTCTACTAATGCTCCCCTCTTGTTGCCTCCAGGGATATTTTTTATTTGTGGAGACAGAGCATGGCCCGGTATCCCCTCGCATATAAAAGGAGGTCCGTGTAGTCTTGGGCGCTTGTCAGTATTGACCCCTAACACATCTATGATTTTGCAACACGGCCTCTCCCATAGGGCAAAACGTAGTGTTCATGCCTACACCCCTGAGTGTGATGATAATGTGGAATTCTGGTCCTTTAGTCAGCGTTTTCCCACCTCTCTCTTTTTACCTGGAGCTGCCGCTGCAAAAGCATTGGCAACATTAGATAAGCTTGGCTGCTGGCTTGCTAAACAAACAAATGCCACTAGCAGTGCATTGTCGGGCCTTTTATTAGATGTAGATAGCGTTCGCCATGCTACATTACAAAATAGAGCTGCCATAGACATTTTGCTTTTAGCACAGGGCCATGGCTGTGAGGACTTTGAGGGCATGTGTTGTATGAATCTTTCTGATCACTCTGAGTCAATCCATGCCAGCATCCAAAAGCTTAAGGACGGAGTCTCCAAACTCCGTCAGGACGACAAGTGGGATTGGCTAGACACACTTTTTGGAAGATGGGGTCTATCTGGATGGATAAGAAGCCTGGTAAAAATAGCAGTTTATGTTTTAATAGTTTTTATTTTGTTGCTATTACTCCTTCCATGCCTGTTGTAGTGTTTGCAAAAACTAATAACACGCTCAGTAAAAGGAATTCTTATTGTACAACAGGAAGGGGGAGATGTGGGCCTCAGCAGGGCGCCCAGCGCGGTGCAATTGATGAGGGAGGATGTGTTGGACCTTGTGGGCCATAAACCCTGGGAAGAAGGGAGTTAGTGCCTAGCCATCCTGACCCTGAGAAGAAGAGAGATAGTGCCGAGCCATCATGAGGGAGGAAGCAAGGCCTTGGATAAGATGAGAAAAGAATGTGTCTGCATGGCCTTAGTTTAGATGAGCTTAGGAAAAGAATGTGTCTGTATTAGCAACTGTGTTAACCAATCAATAGGTGCCTAGTTTGAAACTTAACCAATCAGTTTAAAACACGCTGCCTTCTGATCTGTATAAATGTATGTGTGTAAGAACAATAAAACGATCATCCTGCTTGCATCAAGCGGTGTCCCGTCTCTCAAGCGCGGCATGCAGATATCTCGCAGCCAGAAAGAGCTAGCCTGGAAAGCTGTTCCTCAGCCTCATCTGCCCATGGCACTGCTCGCACAGAGGCACAGAGATAGGGGCTGCTTGCTTATCTTGCCACCTCAAACTTCAAACGTAGCTTTGAGGGTCCGTGCCTCCGGCAGCCCTGTTCTGGCAGCCCTGCTCCCAAAATGCTGTTGCTCAGCCTCATGTGCCCATGGCACTGCTCGCACAGAGGCACAGAGACTGGGGCTGATTGCTTCTCTTGCCACATCAAACTTCAAACGTAGCTTTGGGGGTCCGTGCCGGGTGCCTCCGGCAGCCCTGCTCCCAAAATGCGAACGTCTGCAGATAGATCGCAGGCAGAAGGAGCTAGCCAGGAAAGCTGTTGCTCAGCCTCATCTGCCCATGGCACTGCTCGCACAGAGGCACAGAGACTGGGGCTGCTTGCTTGTCTTGCCACCTCAAACTTCAAATGTAGCTTTGGGGGTCTGTGTATGTTGTCTCCGAAAGCCCTGCTCCCAAAATGCGAACGACTGCAGATAGAACTCAGCCAAAACGGTATACCGTGGAAAGCTGTTGCTCAGCCTCCTCTGCCCATGGCACTGCTCGCACAGAGGCACAGACACTGGGGTTCCTTGCTTGTCTTGCCACATCAAACTTCAAACGTATATTTGGGAGTTCGGGCCGGGCGACTCCGGCAGCCCTGCTCCGAAATTGCGAACGTCTGCAGATACCTCGCAGTCAGCCGGGGCTAGCCCGGAAAGCTGTTGCTCAGCCTCATCTGCCCATGGCACTGCTCGCACAGAGGCAAAGAGACTGGGGCTGCTTGCTTGTCTTGCCACCTCAAACTTCAAACGTAGCTTTCAGTGTCCGTGCCGGGCGCCTCCGGCAGCCCTGCTCCAAAAATGCGAACGTGTGCAGATAGCTCTCAGCCAGAAGGGGCTAGCCTGGAAAGCTGTTGCTCAGCCTCATCTGCCCATGGCACTGCTCACACAGATCCACAGAGACCTGGTCTGCTTGCTTGTCTTGTCACATCAAACTTCATATTTCGCTTTGGCGGTACGTGCCAGATGTCTCCGGCAACCGTGCTCCGAAATTTCAAGTGTCTGCAAATAGCTAGCAGGCAGAAAGAGCTAGCCAGGAAAGCTGTTGCTCAGCCTCCTCTGCCAATGGCACTGCTCGCACAGAGGCACAGAGACTGGGGCTGCTTGCTTGTCTTGCCACCTCAAACTTCAAACTTATCTTTGAGGGTCTGTGACTCCGACAGCCCTGCTCCCAAAATGCGAACGTCTGCAGATACCTCACAGTCAGAAGGGGCTAGCCCGGAAAGCTGTTGCTCAGCCTCATCTGCCCGTGGCACTGCTCGCACAGAGGCACAGAGACTGGGGCTGATTGCTTGTCTTGCCACCGCAAACTTCAAACGTAACTTTGGGGGTCCATGCCTTCGGCAGCCCTTCTATGAAAATGCGAACATCTGCAGATGTGGGCCTCAGCAGGGCCCCCAGCGCCGTGCAATTGATGAGGGATGATGTGTTGGAACTTGTGGGCCATAAACCCTGGGAAGAAGGGAGTTAGTGCCTAGCCATCCTGACCCTGAGAAGAAGAGAGATAGTGCCGAGCCATCCTGAGGGAGGAAGCAAGGCCTTGCATAAGATAAGAAAAGAATGTGTCTTCATGGCCTTAGTTTAGATGAGCTTAGGAAAAGAATGTGTCTGTATTAGCAACTGTGTTAACCAATCAATAGGTGCCTAGTTTGAAACTTAACCAATCAGTTTAAAACACGCTACCTTCTGATCTGTATAAATGTATGTGTGTAAGAACAATAAAACGATCATCCTGCTTGCATCAAGCGGTGTCCCGTCTCTCAGTCGCGGCAAATTGGTGACCCCGACGTGATTCGGAGAAAAACCACCTATCTGCGTGGCATGCTGCGAGTCCCACAGGACGTTGAATGAGCTGCTGAAAGGAAGCAGGAGCCGGCTTAGACAATCCCTCCGGAGCTGAGAGGTGAGCTGTGGGAAACATGGGAAGTCAGACGTCTTCCCCAGAGAGAGACGTATATGAGCTTATGAAAGCTCTCCTTAAAAGACATGGAAAGAATATTTCTGGGCATGATCTTAAACTAATGCTTAAATGGGTACAAGTGAAGATGCCCACTGTAACTGCGTGTACTATCTTTACGCAGGAACTTTGGGACGATGTGGGGGTGAAACTATGGGACGCGGCAACAACAGGGAACGCTGAAGCACAGCATATGCTCCCCTGGTGGAGGAGTGTTTTTGAGACTTTAAAAGCGCAAGAGAAAAATCATAAAGACAAAGCAGGGGAGGAGGATAACTTCCCACGGTGTCTCCGGTGCTCACGGAGAACAAACCTTTAAGAGTGTGTGCTGCAGGATACCCCCCAGGGGGGGATCCTTTTGACCCGGGCCCGGTGGATCCTGAAAAAGAACCGGATCTCTACCCCCCCAACCCGCGCGATGTGTGGGCTAATATAAAACCCCAAGCCTTGAAGGAGGGGGAGTCAGAAATCGCTAAAACGATTGTAGCCCCTGTGATCTATCAGGGTCGGGGGGCTCAGTGGGAGGCTTTATCTTTCTCGGTAATTAAGGAACTGCGTCGTACTGTTACTGAGCACGGGCTTTCTTCTCCGTATTTTGCAAGTTTGTTGTCTTCTGTTTTCGACACTTATGTTATGACTCCGCATGATTTAAAATCTTTAGCACAACTGTTACTGACTCCGACACAGTACTCCCTGTGGAAGTCACATTGGAGGGGGGAACTCCAGGCACTTCTCACGACTTACGTGGGTCACGGCAATGCAGCTATAGCTGCACTGACTATAGAACACCTTACTGGCACGGGTCAGTATTCTGATCCGGTGGCTTAAGCCTGGGATATCCCACGGGAAGCTCTTGAAGCGATTCGTGAAAAAGCTCAAAAAGCCCTTTTTAAGGTCCCTGACTCACAAAAACCGCTAAAAACCTTCACTACGATTACCCAGGACCCCCGGAAACCTTATATGCAGTTTATTGACAGGCTGAAGCAAGCTCTGGAGCGTCAGATAGACAACACAGAAGCGCGGGAGACTTTGTTGTTAAAATTGGCTGTAGAAAATGCTAATGTGGATTGTAAAAAGTTACTGAAATCTCTCCCAAATCCAAACCCCACACTGGTGGAAATGGTAGAAGCTTGTAATAGAATTGGCACTATGGATCATAAATTTGAAGCCATGGCTGCTGCTTTCGCGGCCATGCACAGCTCTGGGGGGCTCGGGAATTGTTATGGTTGCGGCAAACCAGGTCATTTGAAAAGAAACTGTTTGGCTACCAATGCTGGTGCCAGGCCCCAGGCCCTTGGGGTCTGCCCTAGATGCCGAAAAGGGCATCATTATGCTAATCAATGTCGGTCTAAGTATGATTTCCAGGGTCAACCGATACAGGGAAACCGATCGCGGAGCACGGGGCAGCGACACGCGCAGACACAAGTACCGCAGCCGACATTTCAACCCCTACGGAGGGAACCAGCAGTGTCTCAAGTCTCCACCCAACAGCAGCTGGTAGCGCCGGATTGGACCTGGCAACCTCCCACACAGTAACGTTGCTCGATTCCTTGGTTCACTTATTGTTAACAAACGTTTCGGGGCCCCTACCCCCAAAAACTCAAGCGCTTTTGTTAGGAAGACCATCTACCACCTTGTCAGGACTTTTTGTACTACCAGAGGTTATTGATTCTGACAGTACTGATGAAATTAAAATCATGGCATGGACCCCGTTTCCTCCTTGCACAGTACCAGAAGGCAGCCGTATAGCACAATTGATATTGATTCCCACAGTGACGGACTCCCCAATTCCTAACCAACCTCAACAAAGGCAGAGAGGGTTTAAATCTACGGGGGACCCACAAATTTTGTGGATACAGTCTATTTCCCAAAAACGACCTGTGTACCAATGTACCCTTATTCGTGGGGGGCAGCAAGTAATATTAAATGGGATTATTGATACTGGAGCTGATGTCACAGTAATATCCCAGGCCAAGTGGCCTCCACAATGGCCTCTGGCTAATGTTTCCCAAACATTGGCTGGAATTGGGGGAACTGGTAAAAGTCACCAAAGCGTAGAATTAATCCAAATCCAAGGTCCGGAAGGGCATACAGCTTCTGTTAAGCCTTTTGTGTTACCTGTTCCTATGGTTCTGTGGGGGCGCGATGTACTGTCTCAGTGGGGAATGTCCATTCGGACTCATTTTTAGATGGGGCCATTGAAGTGCGCGACACCCTGAAATTAACTCGGAAAACCGATGACCCTATTTGGGTAGATCAATGGCCCCTCCCTCTGGAAAAGCTTCGCGCCCTCCAGGAATTAGTCACGGAGCAGTTAACAAAAGGGCACATTGTGCCCTCCACTAGCCCTTGGAATTCACCTGTCTTTGTCATCAAGAAACAAACTGGCAAGTGGCGCTTACTCCATGACCTTAGAAAAATTAATGACGCTATGGAAGATATGGGAGCCCTTCAACCAGGACTCCCGTCCCCTACTATGGTCCCTCGAGATTGGTACTTGACTGTTATTGACCTCAAAGACTGCTTTTTTAATATCCCACTGCATCCAGACGATGCTCCTAAATTTGCCTTTTCAGTTCCAAGCGTCAACATGCAAGCCCCGTTGCAAAGATACCAGTGGGCTGTGCTGCCACAGGGAATGAATAGTCCTACGATTTGTCAGTGGTATGTAGCTAAAGTACTCACCCCTGTTAGAACTACAATGCCCAGTGTCTTCTTGTATCACTATATGGATGACATCCTGGTGGCTGCACAACTCCATGAAGTCATGGAGGAAGCCGTAGCCCTTGTCATGGCTGCCGTTAACTCGGCAGGCCTCTGTATTGCACCGGAAAAGGTTCAAAAAATATCTCCATGGAAATACTTAGGTTGGCGCATCAGGGCCCAAACTATAACTCCCCAACCTCTACATATATGGACAGACATACAAAATTTACATGATGTACAAAAATTGTTGGGAACAATCAATTGGGTTCGACCACTGTTGGGGATTTCTAATGCAGATTGAAGTCCTTTATTTAGACTGCTAAAAGGGGACACTTACTTACGCTCCCCCCGCAGTCTGGACCCTGAAGCCACTACTTCCCTGCAAGAGGTTGCTACAGCAATTAGTCTTCGACAAGCACACCAATGGGTTCCCGAGCTACCCTTTTTTCTGATTATTTTGAACCCCGCTCGACAACCTCATGCGCTAATATTTCAGTGGGATTCTCAGAAATCAGACCCACTGCTGAATATTGAATGGGTTTTCTTACCCAGTCAGTCTTCAAAGACTATTTCAACACAGCACGAGATGTTTGCATCTTTAATCATTAGAGCCCGGCAACGTTTTCTGACACTATCAGGAATGGACTTTGCCTGCATCTGTTTGCCTGTGGCAAGTACTTACTTACAGTGGCTCCACCAACAATCCGATGCCTTCAGTGTAGCAATAGCTGGCTATACAGGACAACTTACTTCTCACCCGCCATCTCATAAGCTACTCAATGCTGACTTTCGTCTTCTGTCCAGGCCAAAAAGAAGCGACCAACCCTTGCAGGCCCTCACCGTGTTTACGGACGGCTCTGGAAAGTCGCATAAATCGGTCATCCTATGATGGGATGACCAGCGTGGACAATGGGACTCGGATATAGAGACTGTGCCTCGTTCTCCTCAGATAGTAGAACTGAACGCAGTTGTTTGAGTTTTACGAAAGTGGTCCACACCGCTTAACATAATTACTGACTCAGCTTATGTTACAGGAATTGTTGAACAGGCTGAAGCATCTGTGTTACGTGATGTCTCACATTCTGAATTGTTTGCTTTATTGCAGGAACTTATTTTCCTCCTAGACTCGCGCCCTCATCCCTATTTTGTCATGCACGTCAGGGCACATACTGCTTTACCTGGTTTTATTGCAGAAGGGAATCGACGAGCTGATATGCTTACGTTGCCAGTGCAAGTATTACCGGATCGCATAGCACAGGCTAAACTCAGCCATTCTTTTTTTCACCAGAATGCTGGAGGTCTTAAACGGCAATTTGACCTCACTACTCAGCAAGCAACTAACATTATCGCCGTGTGTCCTGACTGTCAAAAACACTCCTTTCCGTCGGTAGTGGGAGGGATTAATCCTAGGGGACTGCAGAGCTTACAACTGTGGCAAACTGATGTAACCCACTTTTCAGAATTTGGTCATCTAAAATGTATTCACTCTTCCATTGATACCTTTTCTGGTGCCCTATTTGCCTCCTGCCACAGAGGAGAAAAGACACGTGATGTTCAAAAACATTTAATGCGTGCCTTTGCCACTTTAAGTATACCCTCTCAAATCAAGACGGACAACGGCCCTGCCTACGTGTCCGCCGCAACAAAAGCTTTTTTTAACTCCTGGGGAATTACTCACGTTACTGGCATTCCTCACTCCCCTACAGGCCAATCCTTAATTGAACGCTCTCATCAATCTCTGAAACGCTTGTTACAACAACAAAAAGGGGGAGTAGGGACTGCTACCCCTGAGGAGCGTCTACAGAAAGCCTTATATGTTTTTAATTTTTTAAATTGTTCTCTGTTAGACAGCAACCCTCCGATAGTTTGTCATTTTAATACAAACGCTTCGTTTGAAGCAACAATCAAGGCCCCAGTATTGATTCGAGATCCTGAAACAGGTAAGATCACGGGACCCTACCCCCTTATCACGTGGGGCAGAGGTTATGCTTGTGTTTCCACAGAAAGAGGCCCCCGATGGATTCCAGCAAAAAGTGTGCGGTCTTTCCGTGAATCGTTGCCACAACCGTCTGAGGACGAATCGGATCGCACCTGGGACCAACCTTCAGAGCAGCAAGTTGGTGAACCTCCTCCAGAGGACCGGGACAATCAGGACGGTTGAATCATAAACATAGAAGGACTGTATGAACCAGCATATAGAAACACCAGTCACGAAAGTTTCATGTCTTTTCTGTAACACTTGCGAACCATGGGTTTTGTGTAAATGCTACACTTGTGGGCAGGAATGGTGGCGTCAGGTGACACTCGCCAGACGTTGGTGTGATGCTTGCTTAGAAAGAGAAATTGATGTAGCTAGACTTCTACTCGTTACCGGGCACGAACAATCGGGCAGCAACCGATACTTTTATAACTGTGCTGAGTGGGCCAATCTAGTACTAAAAAGAGCAGAGGATATATCATTTTCTAACTTAGAGTGTAGTAGAACTAACCTAGTGCCTGCTATATGGTCTGTCTTAAAAAAGGACTGGAATCGAACAAAAGAACGATGCAAGAAACGGTTTGCTTGGAAGGTGAAAAAAGGCAGAAAACTGCTCTGAAAATAATACTTCTAATTATGGTTATGATAGGGGAGGCATCTAACTATTCAGTTTTGCCTGCATTGCCCAAAGTTAACGTATGGGTGACACTAGCGAATCTTACCGGACAGGATACCTTGTCCCTCGCTACAGCTTCTCCTAACAACCCTTTTTCTACCTGTCTTGTGGGCTTGCCATTAAACAACTGGCCGATCCCCAGAGCTTTTCAGTCCATCTTCCCGTCTAAAAACGTGTCTCGAAATGTAACAGACTGTTGGGACATGTGGACCCCCCAGCTTCCACTTGCTACTCTGGAGCAACAAGAAATTGAGCTGTTGTCTGTAAAGATGGACTTTTGTGTCAGGTTTAACTACACAGGAAAGAATCAATCTAAGGCATGGGATGTTTCGCCTGCTCACCCTATCTTCAAAAATAACACTGTTTGGTGCAATTATACAGCAACGAATTTGTCTAAGTCTACTAATGCTCCCCTCTTGTTGCCTCCAGGGATATTTTTTATTTGTGGAGACAGAGCATGGCCCGGTATCCCCTCGCATATAAAAGGAGGTCCGTGTAGTCTTGGGCGCTTGTCAGTATTGACCCCTAACACATCTATGATTTTGCAACACGGCCTCTCCCATAGGGCAAAACGTAGTGTTCATGCCTACACCCCTGAGTGTGATGATAATGTGGAATTCTGGTCCTTTAGTCAGCGTTTTCCCACCTCTCTCTTTTTACCTGGAGCTGCCGCTGCAAAAGCATTGGCAACATTAGATAAGCTTGGCTGCTGGCTTGCTAAACAAACAAATGCCACTAGCAGTGCATTGTCGGGCCTTTTATTAGATGTAGATAGCGTTCGCCATGCTACATTACAAAATAGAGCTGCCATAGACATTTTGCTTTTAGCACAGGGCCATGGCTGTGAGGACTTTGAGGGCATGTGTTGTATGAATCTTTCTGATCACTCTGAGTCAATCCATGCCAGCATCCAAAAGCTTAAGGACGGAGTCTCCAAACTCCGTCAGGACGACAAGTGGGATTGGCTAGACACACTTTTTGGAAGATGGGGTCTATCTGGATGGATAAGAAGCCTGGTAAAAATAGCAGTTTATGTTTTAATAGTTTTTATTTTGTTGCTATTACTCCTTCCATGCCTGTTGTAGTGTTTGCAAAAACTAATAACACGCTCAGTAAAAGGAATTCTTATTGTACAACAGGAAGGGGGAGATGTGGGCCTCAGCAGGGCGCCCAGCGCGGTGCAATTGATGAGGGAGGATGTGTTGGACCTTGTGGGCCATAAACCCTGGGAAGAAGGGAGTTAGTGCCTAGCCATCCTGACCCTGAGAAGAAGAGAGATAGTGCCGAGCCATCATGAGGGAGGAAGCAAGGCCTTGGATAAGATGAGAAAAGAATGTGTCTGCATGGCCTTAGTTTAGATGAGCTTAGGAAAAGAATGTGTCTGTATTAGCAACTGTGTTAACCAATCAATAGGTGCCTAGTTTGAAACTTAACCAATCAGTTTAAAACACGCTGCCTTCTGATCTGTATAAATGTATGTGTGTAAGAACAATAAAACGATCATCCTGCTTGCATCAAGCGGTGTCCCGTCTCTCAAGCGCGGCATGCAGATATCTCGCAGCCAGAAAGAGCTAGCCTGGAAAGCTGTTCCTCAGCCTCATCTGCCCATGGCACTGCTCGCACAGAGGCACAGAGATAGGGGCTGCTTGCTTATCTTGCCACCTCAAACTTCAAACGTAGCTTTGAGGGTCCGTGCCTCCGGCAGCCCTGTTCTGGCAGCCCTGCTCCCAAAATGCTGTTGCTCAGCCTCATCTGCCCATGGCACTGCTCGCACAGAGGCACAGAGACTGGGGCTGATTGCTTCTCTTGCCACATCAAACTTCAAACGTAGCTTTGGGGGTCCGTGCCGGGTGCCTCCGGCAGCCCTGCTCCCAAAATGCGAACGTCTGCAGATAGATCGCAGCCAGAAAGATCTAGCCTAGAAAGCTGTTGCTCAGCCTCATCTGCCCTTGGCACTGCTCGCACAGAGGCACAGAGTCTGGGGCTACTTGATTGTCTTGCCACCTCAAACTTCAAATGTATCTTTGGGGGCTTGTGCCGGGCGCCTCCGGCAGCCCTGCTCCGAAAATCGAACGTCTGCAGATAGCTCGCAGGCAGAAACAGCTAGCCTAGAAAGCTGTTGCTCAGCCTCATCTGCCCATGGCACTGCTCGCACAGAGGCACAGAGACTGGGGCTGCTTGCTTGTCTTGCCACCTCAAACTTCAAAAGTTGCTTTGGGAGTCCGTGCCAGGTTTCTCCGGCAGCCCTGCTCCGAAAATGCGAACGTCTGCAGATAGCTCGCAGGCAGAAAGAGCTAGCCTGGAAAGCTGTTGCTCAGCCTCATCTGCCCATGGCACTGCTCGCACAGAGGCACAGAGACTGGGGCTGCTTGCTTGTCTTGCCACCTCAAACTTCAAACGTAGCTTTGGGAGTCCGTGCCGGGTTTCTCCGGCAGTCCTGCTCCGAAAATGCGAACGTCTGCAGATAGCTCGCAGCCAGAAAGAGCTAGCCTAGAAAGCTGTTGCTCAGCCTCATCTGCCCTTGGCACTGCTCGCACAGAGGCACAGAGTCTGGGGCTGCTTGCTTGTCTTGCCACCTCAAACTTCAAATGTATCTTTGGGGGCTTGTGCCGGTAGCCTCCGGCAGCCCTGCTCCGAAAATCGAACGTCTGCAGATAGCTCACAGGCAGAAACAGCTAGCCTGGAAAGCTGTTGCTCAGCTTCATCTGCCCGTGGCACTGCTCGCACAGAGGCACAGAGACTGGGGCTGCTTGCTTGTCTTGCCACCTCAAACTTCAAACGTAGCTTTCAGTGTCCGTGCCTCTTGCAGCCCTGCTCCGGCAGCCCTGCTCTGAAAATGCTGTTGCTCAGCCTCATGTGCCCATGGCACTGCTCGCACAGAGGCACAGGGACTGGGGCTGCTTGCTTGTCTTGCCACCTCAAACTTCAAACGTATCTCTAGGGGTCCACGCCGGGCGCCTCCGGCAGCCCTGCTCCAAAAATGCGAAAATGCTGTTGCTCAGCCTCTGCTGTAATAAAATAATCACAAATGCGTAACTTGGTTTTTCTGTTTTCCATCTCGTATAGGAAAAAGAAGGCATTCTGTGGGAAGCAAAGGAGGATAACTCTGAACGTGAGGAAATCCTGGAGGATGTTGTGGGGGATGCTGAGGAAGAGGATGACCACCATATGGAGTTCTGTAGAGTCTGCAAGGATGGAGGAGAGCTGCTGTGCTGTGATGCCTGTCCTTCATCCTATCACATCCACTGTCTGAATTCCCCATTGCCAGAGATTCCCAATGGAGAGTGGCTGTGTCCTCGCTGCACTGTGAGTTTCTGCTACTTCCATTCTCCTATTGCTACAAGAGGTGATTGACCTAATCCCTTTGGATCATTGTATTTTCCTGGAAATGCTTAGGCCTCCAAAGGCTCTGTCTCCTCTCACGCTGCTGTCATAAAACATCGAGGCCTGGCTTTTTGTGGCTGGGTTGCACCTTGTCATTTGGCCGCTTTCTCCAGACAGCGGGAAGGACAGGGTTACAGCCACTGAGTCTCCTGAGGCTTGCCCATGTGCAGAGTAGTGGGGCAGTTTTGGGTCCAGGATGCCAAGCCTCAATTTTCTTGGATTCTGTATGTATGTAGAAGTAGGAGAATGAGTGCAAGCAAATTCAGTGCTTAAATAAATATTTTAAACTGATGCTGAGCCAAGCTGGTGTTGTTTTGCACTGCAAGCTCTGTAATGCCAAGCCCATTCTTCGGTGTTTGGGAGAGATGTCTCGCTTCTCCAGGAAGTTCTTGAAATGAAGTATTATAAATGGTGTTAGGTGATAAGGACTTTTAAGATGACTAACAAAAAAGCTGCTTTGGGACATATCCCTGTGCTGGGCCGATAGTTCTACAGCAAAATATTTTCTCTACAGACTTTCACTGGAGTTGCGGTTGGATAGACTACTGGGCTTGTCAAGCCTAGCAATTTCTGTATTTCATATAGAATTTCTGAATTGGTGTGGCCCTGGGGAGGCAACTAAATTGAGGTGCTGAGTTCAGTTTGGCGTTTGCCAGGCCTAGAAAAAAAAACAAACTGGAGAAAGCTCAAAGAAATGCTAGCGATAAGAGGGTGAAAGGTTCCAAGTCCAAAAAGCCAATTCCATCCGTGTACTAAAGCCATAACTAAGGAAGAGAACTGTAACTGTATGTTTCTGCTCCTCAGTGCTTGTGTGTTAGAGTACGCACACTCTGATGTAACAAGCTCTGTTTAACTTTTCAGTGCCCATCTTTGAAAGGAAGGGTGCAGAAGATCTTGATCTGGAAATGGGGTCAGCCTCCCGTTGGCCCCCCACCACCACGTCCACCTGATGCAGACCCCAATGCTCCTCCCCCTAAGCCTCTGGAGGGTCAGCCTGAAAGGCAGTTCTTTGTCAAATGGCAGGGCATGTCCTACTGGCACTGCTCTTGGGTGTCAGAGTTGCAGGTGAGTGGAGGACTCTAACTGTTTCATAAGGATGCGGATAGTTGGGAGGAAAACACCTGCTAACTGCTGCTGTCCTGACTCCAGCTGGAGCTGCACTGCCAGGTCATGTTTCATAACTACCAACACAAAAATGATATGGATGAGCCACCCTCAGGGGACTTTGGAGGGGAAGAGGAGAAAAGCCGAAAGAGAAAAAACAAGGACCCCAAATATGCTGAGATGGAGGAATGTTTCTATCGATACGGGATCAAGCCTGAGTGGATGATGATCCACAGGATCCTTAATCACAGGTAGGGGGAGGCTGCAAGGAGAATTTTCAACAAAGACCTTAAGCAGGGCTAAGGGAGAGTAGATGATCTAAACTGCAATATGACTGGGGGAAACAGTGGGAGTTCTGTTGCTGGTGTGGCAAACATTGTTGTTCTGCTTCTGTTGCTTCATTAAGGGATCCTTTCCTCCTCTCCCATTTGAGTGGATTGAGTGAATACTGTCATTTCACTGTGCTTAAGACTTACTGGTTTCTTCCGCAGTGTGGATAAGAAGGGGAATGTCCACTATTTGATTAAATGGAGAGACCTGCCCTATGACCAGGCATCCTGGGAAAGTGAAGATGTGGATATCCAAGATTATGACCTCTACAAGCAAGCCTACTGGAATCACAGGTAAGACAAGCGTCTAGAGGTTGTGTTCCTTTCCTTTCCCTTCCCTCAAGAGAATTTACTGGAGTATGTCAGCCCCTAGCACTGGCTGGATTAGTATATGGAGATAGCCAAGAAGCATCTTGTTGCTGACTCCTTATTGCTTTGGGCAGGGACCTTGTGCCTCTCCACCAGTTCATGAAGGTTCTAGCCCTGTTTCTTGAGCCCATTTGAGTTGGGCATTTGCCCTCTCCTATTCTTTGCAGTAGTTTTCCCTTGATCTATTTCAAAAGCCATTAAACTTGCACATTTTTGGGACTGTCTCTCCATAGAGAGCTGATGAGAGGTGAAGAGGGCAGGCCTGGTAAGAAGTTAAAGAAAGTGAAGATGCGGAAACTGGAAAGGCCTCCCGAGACCCCCACAGTAGATGTAAGTTACTGTTTATTGCTTAGGAGCCATCTGTTACAGCTGCTTATTTTGAGGGGGGAGGCAGGTAAATAGGAAACTGAAGAGTGAAGAGCATATGGTTTAGAGTTCTTTCCTAGCCTGGAGGGTGAATGGGTCATAGAGCCTTCAGACAAAAGCACCCCTTGTCCATTGGGTGAGACACTGGCTGGCTCTTGGTGAAAGGTTTTTGCGAAAAAAAAAAAAAAAAGCTTTGGCCATTTGGGACTTTTGTCTGGTGCTAGTCTGGTCATCATCTGTGAAGTCTCATCTGCACTGGGGAATGTATGGGTGACTGGGAAGGAAGTCTTGGTAGCTGTCTAGCAAAGGTGAAGGATCTCAACTCTTCCTTCTTTGCGCTGTAGCCAACAGTGAAATATGACCGGCAACCAGAGTACCTCGATGTAACAGGGGGAACCTTGCATCCCTACCAACTGGAAGGATTGAACTGGCTGCGATTCTCTTGGGCCCAGGGCACAGATACAATCTTGGCTGATGAAATGGGTCTGGGAAAGACTGTGCAGACAGCTGTATTCCTATACTCCTTGTACAAAGAGGTGAGAGCTGGAAGATCACTACCCAGGGAGATTCTGCCTGTGTTAGTGACTGCATTCATTTAATGCTCTTACTGACTCTATTTGTAGGGCCACTCAAAGGGTCTCTTCTTGGTGAGTGCCCCACTGTCTACAGTCATCAACTGGGAAAGAGAATATGAGATGTGGGCCCCAGATATGTATGTAGTGACCTACGTCGGGGACAAAGATGGCCGGGCTATCATCCGTGAGAATGAGTTCACTTTTGAGGATAACGCCATATGTGGAGGCAAAAAAGCATCCAGAATGAAGGTACAGAACTCTGCCGCAACGCAAGCCAGAACTGAAAGAGGAGGTGCACTAGACTGGCTTTCAGCAGCTGAGATTCAGATACTCTGATGTTCCTGGGAACTGATTATACTTACAGTTTCCAAGGGGAAATAACTACAGATTGATGACTAGTGGGCATTTAGACTCCTGCTCTAGACTGTTTAAACACTCCTACTAGTCTGAACTAATTCAATACTGGAAAAAGAAATAGAGTTGACTAAGATAATACTGACCGTAGGCAAGTCTCTCTATCTCTTCTACTTAATCTGTGTGGTTGTGCATCATTTCTGCACATCTAAGTCAATGTCAGAACTGCCTTTGTATGAAAAAGACAAAACATACAAAAAAGTATGACCTTCTTAATGTCTCTGACAAGCTGGCTCACAGTGAGGCCATACCTAGACATCTGAGAAATTGCAATCTGTGCCCAGACAGGAAGGAAGGGCCTGAGTTAGGTGGCTAGTTTTTGCAGACCTTCAGCCTTTCTGGTAAAAGCTAAAGCTTTACCAGTGGCAAAGATAGATAGGACTCCTTTGCTTCCCTTGAAATTGAACTGTGTTAAGTACTAACAGTAACTTAAAGTTCCACAATAAACTACTTGCCTTTTTAAATCTTGGCTTTTTGATGAGCCACTCTTCTTCAGATCTTATTTCCCTAACATGCCTTTATTTGCTGTTTTGTTGTTAAACTTCTCTGTTTCAATATTTGGTAACTGTCTCGAAGTAGCAGGTAGTGAGGGGGTTGAGGAGGCTTACATGTGTTAAGAGAGTAATGGAGGATTAAAAGGCTGGAATGGTTTAGGTAGCATTTTGAATCTTGTGACAGGAAACTGTGGGTGTGAAAAGTTTTTGAAGTGCCATTTGACCAGGGCTCATCAGAATAACTGGCTGGAGAAACGGTGCATCTACTTTGTCCTGGGGCATTTCCCTGTCCCATCACAATGTTCATCCTTTTCCTTTGCAGAAGGAGGCTGCTGTGAAGTTCCATGTGCTGCTCACCTCCTATGAACTGATCACAATTGACATGGCCATACTAGGCTCTATTGACCGGGCCTGTCTCATCGTGGATGAAGCTCACAGACTGAAAAACAATCAGTCTAAGGTACAGAGAAACATAGATGGTTTGTAAACATGGCGTGTGCTGCAGGGGTGAATGGGCAGTGAGTGTTCAGGAGATTAGATAGCTGCTCCAAACCACAGAAGCTTGTCTGTCAACTCTTAGTAATTTGTTCAATAGTCATGTTGAATAGTAAATTTCATGTGTTATTAAAAAAAAAAATCAATAGCCTTCGTCTGGAGATCGATTATCATTGGTAACAACTTTCATTCATATCACTGGTTAAAACAGCTTTCTCTGGGTGAATAGGCAGTTGGTGTACACTGGAAAATGAAAAAAACCAAATGTAGTTTCTTCAAATACAAATTGACTTCTCTGAAAGCAGATCACATATCTGCACCACCTCTATTCTGTAAGGATTTACCATACTGAGCATAAAACAAGCTGCATGAGCACAATTATCGTCCTTCCAGAGTAAGCTTGCTCTCTGCATCCACCTAGCTTTGTAGCAGAACTAATTAGATGTTATAGAAATGGGAGAGGTGGGCAGAGGTGTTCAAAAATGCCTGGGTAATGCTGAAAGATGTACAACTGCTTTTGTATGAGGCTGCACCTCAGCTGAGCTTGTTTGAATTCAGCAGACTTGACTGTATTTTCTTAATCCAGCCCCTCCCTAAACTCTTGTGCCTTAATTCTGGTATTGATTTGTCTGTCTTCAGCTGGATTCTAGTGCTCAGTATGCTACAAACAATTGTTACTGGAAATCTGGTTTTATAGGTTCTTGGAGGCTGTGTGAGAAAAAATTGCCTCCTGAATTTTTTTCTTGTTTTGTTTAAATGGTTTTAGGTTTTTGGATCTTGGTGTGAGGCATCTTTCTGAGACATCACAGCTGTGCTTGCAGTCCAGGTTCCAGATCTTTTTTTTATTGTAGGCCCTAGGAGTGGATGCTGTTGTATGCTTAGCATTGAAAAGCTTTGGAAGTAGTAATGAATGCTTACTATTAATATTCATTAATTGAAAGAGGATGTAAAGGCCCAAGGTTGCACTATGACTGATAGTTACAATTGGTTTTCTGCCAAGATCATGAAATCTGCCTTTTTCTAGAGCAGTTTCCTGTCCCGTAAGGACAGCTTTAGGTGTTTGGCTGCAAGACAGGTCAGATGCTTCATGACAGATTGTGTTTATCTACCAAAGTTTTGCAGATGTAATCAGTAGCTTCCATATTTGATTCCAAAATGAGAATGTTTTTTGACTATAACTGTGTAGAAAGATAGATCCCTATGGAGACCACTGGAAAGATCCTTCTGGGTTGCTTTTCTTTAGGGTGGTGTTTGTTTGTTTGCCACCTTTTACAAGCTACTTTCAGTAAGTTTGACCTTGTGTTGTGCAAAGTGTAAAATAAGCAAGGAAATGGCCAAGCTCATAATTTCCTGCTTTATTGTCAATTTGTGCTGGTGAATTTGGCATGCTTGTGCTTTTTAGTTCAGTACTTTAACTGCTCGCTACCTCTGTCTGGAATTACTTCATTGTTGTGAAAACCAGCACAAATTACCTTAAAGACACTTTGGTAAGCCCTTACCTGTTTTTCTTCTCTGCTTGTTCAGAGCTCTGGAACACTGCCAGAATTTATATGAATAGGAAGAGTGACTTAGCTATTTCTAGAATTCTCAAAGCAGATAGTTGTAAGAATGTGGAACACTAATCTAGCAAGAAAAAGTGCATAGTGTAGCAGTCTGGAAATGATTGGTGGTCTAAAAGAGCTTGTAATTCAAAACAGCAATGGAAACCTACCAGCACCTGATGGCTTGTAGAAGTTGCAATGATCCAAATGAGATCAGTCTAGTCACCCTGACTGGAATGTGAACTACTTGGAGCTCTTGTCCAAACAGCTGATGTGATCTAAATTGAACCCTAGCTTGGTGTCAACTTTTTTTTCCTAGGAGAAAGTACTTTTTTGTAGGCCTATGACTTAATAAGCCTTTGATGTGTTTGTGTTGTATTGTTGGGTTTTTTTCCCTGCTCTCTACTTCACAGTTCTTCCTTGTGCTGAACGGTTACTCCCTCCAGCACAAGCTGCTGCTTACAGGAACTCCCCTGCAGAACAACCTGGAAGAACTGTTCCACCTGCTGAACTTCCTGACGCCAGAGAGATTCCAGTATGTCTTGCAGTGCAAGTAGTCAGCCTGCCTGTCTTGTCACTCCTATCCCCTTCCTTGTTTTTTGTATCTCTGTTTCCGTTGTGGCTTTTGCTGAGTGTCTGTTTCTTGGAGGGCTTCCTGCAAGAGGTTGCAGATGTTGCCAGGGAAGATCAGATCAAGAAACTGCATGACATGCTGAGCCTACACATGCTGAGGCGTCTCAAAGTTGACGTTTTCAAGGATATGCCATCTAAGACTGAACTCACTGTCAGAGTGGAGTGGAGCCCCATGCAGAAGTGAGTGTGAGGATGAAGAGAGCACCTGCTATTGAACTACTGTTGCTCTGTTCTGCTGTTTCAAAGAGGATGCTGAAACAGCCTCATGCTCTCTATAGGGCTTTCTACACAGTGGGTAGGAGGAAGACTTCCTGCTGCCACTGTAGCAGAGGGAGGACTAATCCTGTGCTCTGCTGTAAGGGATAAAGAGATAGTGAATGCCACTGGCAGAGCCTAGGGTAGCTGGCAGGTAATGCCAGGAGCTGTGCAGAGTTTAGCAAGAGAGTATGTTATTCATTCTCATGAGGGGTGTCATGTTGTTTGGGGTTTTTTTTTCCCTTTTCAGGAAGTATTACAGATACATTTTGACGAGAAACTTTGAGGCACTGAATGCACGGGGTGGTGGTAACCAAGTCTCCTTGCTCAATGTTGTTATGGATCTGAAGAAGTGCTGCAACCACCCCTACCTCTTTCCTGTGGCTGCTATGATACGTCCAGTCACTTATTCTGTGTAAGCAAATTCCCTGCTGGCTGTTACCAGGGAGCCAGTTAGCTCGCTAGCGATGCATGGAGGGGTTCTCCTCCTTCTCTTTCTGCTTCTATGTTTTTTCATCCTGTCTTTATGTAGACCCAACATGCTGGAAGGCCTTTCCTTTTCTAGTATCTTAGTATGACACGTAGGAGCTATCTTGTGATTCATGCAAGTTGGTGAAGACAGGAAGAGTAGGGACTAAGTAAGAAAGAGGACATCTAGGAGTCAGACTGCAAGAGAAGAGGCACAGGGTATGTTCCGTAATAGTAGTGCTACACATTGTGGTTGTGCCAAGCTAAATGACCAGACGTGAGTCAGCATCTGATGAACACAGCTAGGGGCTAAGACCAAGCTACATCCCTTCAAGCTGTTTTCTTCCCCCACCCCTTACTCCCTCCTTTTTCTCTTTTTCTCGTCAGGAAGCTCCAAAAATGCCGAACGGCATGTATGATGGTAGTGCTCTTATTCGAGCCTCTGGAAAGCTGTTGCTGCTCCAGAAGATGTTAAAGAACCTTAAGGAAGGAGGTCACAGGGTGCTCATATTCTCTCAGGTACATGGGGAAAATCTCAAGGCTGGGAATTATTTTTCTGAGAAGGGAGCCTGCTGAGCTGGTGTCCCCTGATCCCTCACTCTTCTGTGGTGGTGTTTTTCTGATATGCAGATGACTAAAATGTTGGACCTTCTAGAAGACTTTTTGGAACACGAAGGGTACAAATACGAGCGGATTGATGGAGGAATCACAGGGAACATGCGTCAGGAGGCTATTGATCGCTTCAATGGTGTGAAGTCTCCTACTTTCTTTGCAGAATTAAAACTGTTGTGTTGTATGTGCTTAGTGGCCAACATGGGATTGTTGTGGCCCAAGTCTTCCATTGCTCTCCTGGAATATTAAATTAGTAGTGATTCCCCCTTAGGTGATGTGAGTTGGGTACAAATTCTTGTTTGAGTAATTCACTATTACTAGCTACTTGTGAGCTACTTATGGAAGCACTTGTTTTAGAAAAGGCTGGAGCCAAGTTCCCTTTTACTGCCCCTTTTCCCTGTAATCCTCTATTTGCATCTCGTTCAGGCTGCGCTTGTTGGACCAATACCTGTGTTGGAGAAAGCAAAGGCTTTTGAGTTAAGCTGCAGAAAGTAGAATACTTCCCCGTAGTTCAAACTATTTGTATGGTATATAGTTTTAGCTCAGTTAAAACTTGCTTAGCTGCAGCCTTGCCTTGTTATACTTTTTGTTCTTGCCAGACTGTCTCTGGGTGGTAATTTCTAGTGGTGTACTCGGCTTCTTTCCACTTGCAGTTGGCTAGATAAAGCATCATTATAACGGTTCTGATTATAAAGTCGCTGTACGGTCAGTTGTTTCATTTTCTCCCCATTTATTGACGCAGCAATCGCAGAACGCTGTTCCAATAATAGATCTGCCGAGTGAAAGATCTTGCTGGGGGTTTGTCCTGGGTTTGGCCAGAACAGGGTTAATTTTCACCGGACTCCAGGAAGGGGCACAGCCGGGGGGTGGGGGCTGACCCCACCTGGCCAAACAGAGCCCGGTATTCCATACCATGTGACGTCACGCTGGGTTCCGGTGGGGGGGGAGCGGCGCGGCGGGAACGCACTCGCGGCTTGGGGCGGGCGCAGCGCCGGTCCGGTTTCGGGAGAGCGGCTGTTGTACGGTTCGTGGTTGTGTTTTCTCCTTATTTGTATCGTTGTTGTTCCTGTTTTCCCTCTGTTTGCTGTTCTGTTAAACTGCCCTTATCCCGACCCACCAGTTTCTGCCTCTTTCTTTCCATTCTCCTCCGCACGCCGGCGGGGGGAGGGGCCGCCGCGTGGCGCTTTTGTTGCCGGTGGCAGCCGAAACCAAAACATTTAATTGGCGCCCAAGCGTGGGGCAGGGATAACGGCAGGGCTGAGCAGCGGGTGTTAAAACTGTTTTCTTAGATTTGCTTAAATTTTGTTATACGCATTTACTGTGTTAGTTAAAGTTTCCGGCAAAAATGTTTCTGACTTTGATCAAATATCTCTGCTACGTAAATCCTTACTTCCTGTATGTGTTTGTGGCCGTGCTGTTTGTTACCTCGGGAAAAAAGATCAGGATGATGATTTTGCTGTACTGTACGATATCGACTTATGATATGATAACATCACTGTGCATGAAATTAGTCTTGTATTTGCATGCGGCACTGCGGTCATTTCCGTACCTCGGATCCTATGTCTTAGATTTTGTTAATAATCAAACCCAGTCTGTGGGGAAAACCGAAGGGGATACCTTCCCCCACTCTTTCGCCCCCCCTCTCTCCCTCAGGCTGGTCCTAACGGCTTTTGAGAATTTCGAGTACCCGTGGGATGCTCAGGCCAGCACTCTCCTTTTGTTCTGCCTCCTGAATGGGTTTCAGCTTTTGTTTAGGGTTAAGCAAGTCGTTAAGAACATCGTGCAGAGACCTGCCCCGGGGCTGGATAGCTGTGAGTGGCTGGGTGTGTGGGACAGCATGGGCAAGTACCTAGGGCAGTGGGCACCTCCGGTGTTTTTTAAACTCACCCCTGAGGAAGTACAGGATCCGGACAAACTAGTAAAGTATCTGCAAAAAGTGTGCTGCCACCCTGGGAACTCCAGAGAGACACAGATCACCGCAACGTGCTGGGGTCTGGCCCATGCCTACCGAGCCCTGTTCAACACTGTTCAGTGCCTTAAGGGGGAAAGGGGGGGAAACGAAGCAGCAGGCACTGCAGCTGGCGCTGCCCCCCCAGTCGGCCCTGCAGCCCCTCCAGCCCAGCAGGCAGTCCCAGCCCCCCCGACCGGCACCACGGCTGCTGCAGCCACAGCTGCAGGGTCTGCCTCGGTTTCCCCAGCGGACACAGCAGCTGCTCCAGCTCCAGCCACAGGCACAGTGACCGAGCCCAATGACCAACCTGTGCAGGTAGCAGTCGCCCCCGTAAAACTAAAGAAAGACGCAAAGAGAGCAGATCGCTCCGGGAGGGATGATGATGAGCCAGGGTCATCACGGGAGATAGAGACAGAGATCATCACCCGGTCCCTGTCCCTGGGCGAGCTGCGAGACATGCGGAAAGATTTCAGCCGCCATCCAGGAGAGCACATTGCCACCTGGCTGCTGCGGTGCTGGGATAACGGGGCCAGCAGCTTGGAGTTAGAGGGCAAGGAAGCCAAGCAGCTGGGATCCCTGGCCAGGGATGGGGGCATTGACAAGGCCATTGGGAAGAAGGAACAAATCCTCAGCCTCTGGAGGAGACTTCTGTCAGGCGTGAGGGAGAGGTACCCCTTCAGTGACGATTTTGTATGCTATCCTGGCAAGTGGACCAATATGGAAAGGGGTATTCAGTACTTGAGGGAATTGGCTGTGCGGGAGCTGGTTTACTGTGACACAGACGATGAGCAGGTACCTACAGACCCAGATGAACTCCAGTGCTCACAATCCATGTGGAGGAAGTTTGTGCGGAGCGCACCCTCCTCATATGCCAACTCACTGGCAGTTGTAAACTGGAAAGGTAAAGACGTACCAACAGTGGACGAGGTGGCTGTCAGACTCCGCCAGTATGAGGAAAGTCTCTCTTCCTCCCTTGTCTCAGCTGTGGAGAAACTGGCCCGGGAGGTGCGGCAAATCAAAGAGAACATGTCCTACTCCCCACCTGTACGGGCCAGTGTCTCAGCTATTAGGGGCAAGCGTTTCCCTGCTCAGGAGAGGGAATACAGAGGCTATACACCCCGGGGCACCCTGTGGTTTTACCTGCGTGACCACGGAGAGGACATGAGGAAGTGGGATGGAAAACCCACCTCAAGTCTAGAGGCACGAGTACGTGAGTTGCAAGGTAAAACAATCACCAAAGGGGATTCTGTTAGGAAAAATGCCGCTCCAGTTTCCAAAAGCCAGCTCTCCAGACCAGGTAGACAGTTTGACCTTGATTCCGATCCTCTAGAGGGGACCTCCAAGTCATTTTTACAGCAGGTGAGCAGCAATTTCTCTGACGAGGATTAGAGGGGCCCTGCCTCCAGCCAGGTGGAGGAAAGGGACAACCGTGTCTATTGGACGGTGTGGATTCGGTGGCCTGGCACGTCAGATCCACAAGAGTATAAAGCTCTAGTGGACACTGGTGCACAGTGTACTTTAATGCCATCAGAGTTCAAAGGGTCAGAGCCCATTTGCATTTCGGGAGTGACAGGGGGGTCCCAAGAGCTGAGTCTACTGGAGGCTGAAGTGAGCCTCACTGGGCAGGACTGGCAGAAGCACCCCATTGTAACTGGCCCCGAGGCTCCGTGCATCCTTGGGATAGACTATCTTAGGAGAGGCTATTTCAAGGACCCAAAGGGGTATCGGTGGGCTTTTGGCATAGCTGCTGTGGAGACGGAAGAAATTAAACAGCTGTCCATTTTGCCTGGTCTCTCGGAGGATCCTTCCGTTGTGGGGTTGCTGAGGGTTGAAGAACAACAGGTACCCATCGCGACCACAACGGTGCACCGGCGACAGTATCGTACCAACCGAGACTCCCTTCTCCCCATTCATCAGCTGATCCGCCAGCTGGAGAGTCAAGGAGTGATCAGCAAAACTCGCTCACCCTTTAATAGTCCCATATGGCCAGTGAGAAAATCTACTGGAGAGTGGAGACTGACAATAGACTACCGTGGCCTGAATGAAGTCACACCACCGCTGAGTGCTGCTGTGCCAGACATGCTAGAACTTCAATATCAGCTGGAGTCAAAGGCAGCCAAGTGGTATGCTACAATTGACATCGCTAATGCATTCTTCTCCATCCCTTTGGCAGCAGAGTGCAGGCCACAGTTTGCTTTCACCTGGAGGGGCATCCAGTACACCTGGAATCGACTGCCCCAGGGGTGGAAACACAGTCCCACCATTTGCCATGGACTAATCCAGACTGCACTGGAAAAGGGTGAAGCCCCAGAACATCTGCAGTACATCGATGACATCATTATATGGGGCGACACAGCAGAGGAGGTTTTCGAGAAAGGGGAGAAAATAGTTCAGATCCTTCTGAAAGCCGGTTTCGCCATTAAGCGAAGTAAAGTCAAGGGACCTGCGCAAGAGATCCAGTTTTTGGGAATAAAATGGCAGGATGGGCGCCGTCAAATCCCAATGGATGTCATCAACAAAATAGCAGCTATGTCTCCACCAACCAGCAAAAAGGAAGCACAGGCCTTCCTGGGTGTTGTGGGTTTTTGGAGGATGCACATCCCAAATTACAGCCAAATTGTGAGTCCTCTGTACCACGTGACCCGGAAGAAGAATGATTTTGAATGGGGCCCTGAGCAACGACAGGCATTTGAACAAATTAAACGGGAGATAGTTCATGCCGTAGCCCTTGGTCCAGTCCAGTCAGGGCAAGATGTTAAAAATGTGCTCTACACCGCAGCCGGGGAGAATGGCCCAACCTGGAGTCTCTGGCAGAAAGCACCAGGGGAGACTCGAGGTCGACCCCTGGGGTTCTGGAGCCGGGGATACAAAGGATCCGAGGCCCGCTATACTCCCACTGAAAAAGAGATTCTGGCAGCATATGAAGGCGTTCGAGCTGCTTCAGAAGTGGTCGGCACTGAAGCACAGCTCCTCCTAGCTCCACGATTGCCGGTCCTGGGCTGGATGTTCAAAGAGAGGGTCCCCTCTACGCATCATGCCACCGATGCTACGTGGAGTAAGTGGGTCGCTCTGATCACCCAGCGCGCCCGAATGGGAAACCCCAGTCGCCCAGGAATTCTGGAGGTAATAATGGACTGGCCAGAAGGCAAAGATTTTGGAGCATCGCCAGAGGAGGAGGTGACACGTGCTGAAGAGGCCCCACTGTATAACCAGCTGCCAGAAGATAAGAAACAGTATGCCCTGTTCACGGATGGGTCCTGTCGCATTGTGGGGAAGCAGCGGAGGTGGAAGGCTGCTGTATGGAGCCCTACACGACAAGTCGCGGAAACTGCCGAGGGAGAAGGTGAGTCAAGCCAGTTTGCAGAGGTGAAAGCCATCCAGCTGTCTTTAGACATTGCCAGTCGAGAGAAGTGGCCAGTGCTCTATCTTTACACCGACTCTTGGATGGTGGCCAATGCCTTGTGGGGGTGTGTGCAGCAATGGAAGAAGAACAACTGGCAGCGCAGAGGCAAACCTATCTGGGCTGCCCCATTGTGGCAAGATATTGCTGCCCGGCTAGAGCAGTTGGCTGTAAAAGTCCGTCACGTGGACGCCCACGTCCCTAAGAGTCGGGCCACTGAAGAACATCAAAACAACCACCAGGTAGATCAGGCTGCTAAGATTGAAGTGGCTCAGGTGGATCTGGACTGGCAACATAAGGGTGAACTCTTTATAGCTCGGTGGGCCCATGACACCTCGGGCCACCAAGGAAGAGACGCGACATACAGATGGGCTCGTGACCGAGGGGTGGACTTGACCATGGACACTATTGCACAGGTTATCCATGAATGTGAGACATGCGCTGCAATCAAGCAAGCCAAGCGGGTAAAGCCTCAGTGGTATGGAGGACGATGGCTAAAATATAAATATGGGGAGGTTTGGCAGATTGACTATATCACACTGCCACAGACCCGCCAAGGCAAGCGCTACGTGCTCACAATGGTGGAGGCCACCACCGGATGGCTGGAAACCTACCCTGTGCCCCATGCCACCGCCCGGAATACCATCCTGGGCCTGGAAAAACAAGTCCTGTGGCGACATGGCACTCCTGAAAGAATCGAGTCGGACAACGGGACTCATTTTCGCAACAGCCTCATAGACACCTGGGCCAAAGAACACGGTATTGAGTGGGTGTATCACATCCCCTACCATGCACCAGCCTCTGGAAAGATCGAACGTTACAATGGGCTGCTAAAAACCACTTTGAGGGCAATGGGGGGGTGGGACTTTCAAAAATTGGGATACCCATTTAGCAAAGGCCACCTGGTTGGTTAACACCAGAGGGTCCACCAACCGGGCTGGTCCTGCCCAGTCAAAACCTCAGCGCCCAGTAGAAGGGGATAAAGTCCCTGTAGTGCACATGCGGAACATGTTAGGGAAGACGGTTTGGGTTAGTCCTGCCTCGGGCAAAGGCAAGCCCGTCCGCGGGATTGCCTTTGCTCAAGGACCCGGGTGTACCTGGTGGGTAATGCGGAAGGATGGGGAAGTCCGATGGGTACCTCATGGGGATTTAATTTTGGGCGAGAATAGTCCATAAATAAATTGTATAAAGTTAGTTGTTAAATAACCCTGTCACTGTCTGTTATCACTGTTATAATTGTTATATTTTGTACCAGTAGTAGCATAGTAAGAATCGTCCAGATTAAAGAAGGATGGACTTTTTCAATGAAAACCTAGCAGAGCACGGTGATGATGGAACTGGACCTGGTTTTCAACAACTGGCATCCAGCGACTTCATCAAGATCAACATCTCCTGCAGACTGTGGGCACGGGCTGCACCAGATACATCAGCCGTGAGCTCCGGATGCAGCAAGTGACCGCCCATCACCACACATCACCTCCCCTGCCACGGAAGACCATAACGACAGATGGAGCCTGAAGTCATGGATTAAATGAACTCAATGGACACTTTAGAGTGATGATCCATAGACTAAAGGAATGATATCTGGAGACAGGAGAAGTGGTGGTGATCAACCGGACAGTGGGGGACCTGGGCATGACGTAGATGGTATGGAATAAGGGGTGGATAATGTCCTGGGTTTGGCCAGAACAGGGTTAATTTTCACCGGACTCCAGGAAGGGGCACAGCCGGGGGGTGGGGGCTGACCCCACCTGGCCAAACAGAGCCCGGTATTCCATACCATGTGACGTCACGCTGGGTTCCGGTGGGGGGGGAGCGGCACGGCGGGAACGCACTCGCGGCTTGGGGCGGGCGCAGCGCCGGTCCGGTTTCGGGAGAGCGGCTGTTGTACGGTTCGTGGTTGTGTTTTCTCCTTATCTGTATCGTTGTTGTTCCTGTTTTCCCTCTGTTTGCTGTTCTGTTAAACTGCCCTTATCCCGACCCACCAGTTTCTGCCTCTTTCTTTCCATTCTCCTCCGCACGCCGGCGGGGGGAGGGGCGGCCGCGTGGCGCTTTTGTTGCCGGCGGCAGCCGAAACCAAAACAGGGTTTTAGGAAATTATTTTGCCGGTTTTAGCAGGGAAGGAATTCCAATGCCAGGGATTTGTCTCGTCAGTCCCTGTGAAAACCTGCCTGGCTAAGGAGCCTCTGGAACATCACTGCTTGTACATGCTCGACTGGTAAAGGATCTGCAGGCCGTGCCAGTGCTGAACGTGTGTGGGGCTAGCGCCGGAGCCAGAGAAGGCCTTGATCCATGGGAGCAGGGCCCTCTGCACACCTGGGGGCTGGCGACGAGGCGGGGGAGCCCCTGGCCTGGGGCTGAGGGGCCGGCCGGGCAGAGAGGGGCTCTGGAGAAGCAAGATGGGGTGCGTAGAGGCCAAGGGAGGATGACGACTTTCCAGACCAGGGCATGTCCTGGCGTCACTGGCGGCTGGTGGCAGATTTTTACGGTAATGGGTGTAAAAACTGGAGCATGGTCCCTTTGAGGTTGTGTAGCAGAAGCAGACTCCTGCCTGAGCTGCTCCTGCTGCTGGAGCATCGCTGCGAAACGTGGCCGTGACCTGGGGTGGGGTTGTGCTGCCCGGATAACAGCGTCCTGCTGGGTTTTGTGCTTAGCTCAGGTGCTCGCTCTGTCTAAGAGAAGGTCTCTAGCCCTGCTGAGGGGATACTGACTGTACCTAGTGGAATTTGTGCTTTTATTTGCTTTCATTTTTAGACGAGAAAAAGAAATGACATTAATCTTTTTTTAAAACTGCAAAGTCAAGAATTGAGAAGTCGTGATCTTCCAGGATTAATAAACTCAGTGTGAATTTGAGATATTGCATGCAGTGCAAGAACAGCTACTGTTTTCCTCTAGAGGACACCTGCCTTGTCTTCTGCAGGGGATGCTTTGGAGGGGAGTGAAAAGCGGCATGCTGCAGCGTGACCTGTGTTTCATTTGCTGTACAAATTGAAAGGTTTGGAGTTGGCGAGGATGGGGATTGCAGGAAGGAAAAAGGCATGGTCTTGATATTCCCGAGCTGGATTTCATCCCTGCCAGAAGTTCCCTCTGTGAGAAATGATAATTTTCAGCATTGTATCCCCGTTGTCTTCCGAGATGCTTTTCTGAGCCATAGGGATGTAGTCTGGTAGTCGGCTGCTTGAGCCTGGTGTGAAGTCTGTCGTGCTGGACAAGTGTGGAAGTGTCAGATTTAGGAATGTGCGGACACCCTTAGTTTTGCTGCTTACGAATTTTGGGGGAATTTGATTTTGCACTGGTAGCTGTCCTTGAATGCAGGGGGGCGGTGTGTGGGTGCTGTGTGATTATGTGTCTGGTACTTAAGGACACCTACCATCTGAGCATTTCTGGGTATTTAAATTAGAAATGACAACAGAAATCTATTGAAGCAATAGCTTGCTAACTCGTACGGGTTCTGTATGTAACTGCGTGCTGTTTGTGCAAAAAAATAAGTTAAAGGAACAGTATCTGAGCACAGGGAGGCCCACAGTCGTTTTCACCTCTTAGAGCACTTAATTTCATGGCCCTTGCGTAGTACTTGTTAATACCTGCCTCTTGCATACGGACCTTCCCTGCTGGCTGATTGCTTTTCAGGGAAGTGTCTCTGCTGTAGAAACTTGTGGCAGTGAAAACAGAGACAGCTGCCGGGACTGGTGTATTAGACAGTTTTGATGATGGGTAGACACACCTTCATTTACACTCTCAACGTGTTGGAGAGTGGGTTCAGGAAGCAGACGTGCTTATGTGGTGTTTCTGAAGAGCTTTTCCCCCTACCTTGTTTTTTTTCCAGCAAGGGCATGAAGAGTGACTACCACCACTGGGCTGCAGATTGATACAGGAGGCAGCCAAGTGACTATGGAAGTGGTGGGGATGAAGGCAGGCACTGGAGTGGTACAGATCAAAGACTGTTACGCTGGAATCTGAAGGACAGGTAAAAAGATGGTGACCTGGGCTCTTCTTGTGTGAGCATATTCAAGGCTGCTAGATAAAATTAAGATGGGGTGCATGGCCCAAAGCCAGTATACACTCCAAAGTATTGTTGTGCTAGAGAGGTTGTTACTGTCAGGTGTCTGTTCTGATGGGGTGGCAGATGCAACACCTTTTTTCTCTTCTTACCAGAGGGCCGAGCCCAAAAAGAGAAGAAAGCTGCCCGTGCTCGCTCTAAAGGGAAGAACTCTGAGGAGGAGGTACCAAAAACTGCCCAAAAGAAATTGAAACTTGTCCGCACGTAAGTGTTTTAAGAGGTTTGCAGAAATGAGGAGCATCACTGAAAATCAGACCAAGGGAGGCCTAGCCAAACTTCCCTGCAAAGGATCTGACCCCCACACAGACCAGATGGTGTGTCCCTTGTCGCTTCTTGGGAAGCAAGAGGAAGGAGAGTCTTTAATTCTTTCAGTGGAGCGTGGCAGGGGAAGGCAGGTCACTTCAGTGGCGATGTCACTTCTCTGGCAAACAAGGGCATTGTCTTGGGAGACGCGAAGGGACTTGAAGCCGGTTATTTTGCTGACCTGCTTTGTTCCTGTCCTGCAGTAGCACAGAGTATGGAATGCCTTCAGTCACCTTTGGAAATGTCCACCCTTCGGATGTATTGGCACCTTTGGAAATGTGCACCCTTCGGATGTATTGGATATGCCTGTGGACCCCAATGAGCCTACTTACTGCCTCTGCCACCAGGTCTCCTATGGGGAGATGATTGGCTGCGACAACCCAGATGTAAGAACCGGCGCTTGATGGAAATGGGGGAGAAGGGAGTGGGGGGAGCCTTGTGCGAAAGGTCTTGTCCTGCTTGGGTGGTGCCGATACAGCAAGCAGTGACAAGAAGAGGGCTTACCTTGGATAGTTTGGAAGGGCGGAGGGGTGGCTTTCTAGGGCCTGTTAAGTGCAGCTTTCTTCGGGGTTTTCCTTAAAATGACAGGTTGTTTTCTTGCCCCCGAACTTAGCAAGGGAGGAGGGGAGTTCTCCTTGCTAACAGCATGTAGGCTGGGTGTGAGTCTTCATTCCCTGATTGCTGCTAGGTATTTAGGAGTTTGTGACCAGATGTTGGGAAACTTTGGTAGTCCAGAAGCAACGATTTCATAAGAAAACTGCTCTTTAACTGAGTGCTCCATCCCAACAGTGTTCCATTGAATGGTTTCACTTTGCTTGTGTGGGTCTGACAACAAAACCAAGAGGAAAATGGTGAGTGAACAAGCAACGTGGAGGGCCCATTGGTCATTGGGAAGGGGAGGTCTTCGGTGGCAGAAGGGAGAGTACTGTGTATACACACTTAGAAGACTTCTTAAAAGGGAAAATTTGTATTATGCTTTGTCTGAGACCTCGGAAAAGGTCCTTTGGGACTGTATGTTCGAGGTTTGTATCATGCCATAAGTGCTGGCTTTTTACTTCCCTTTCTACCAGGTTCTGCCCTCGCTGTTCCCAGGAGAGGAAGAAGAAACAAAATCCCATGAGCCCTCAGTACTGCTGCAGGAACTCTCTTCCCCCTGCCAGGGCCTCGTCCCAGCTCCCCCAACCCTTGGGGCCTTGGCTGGGAGGAGTCTTGCCTTGTTTGTGGTTTGGGCTGTCCCTGGAATGGTGTGTACCCTCACAGCCGTTCCTGTGTCTTCTGTATCCCTGGTTGCTTCCGAATCCCTAAGGGAGGCCCTCTCTGTGTACTATTCCAAACAGGTCTCTGAACCTCAAAGGGAATGAATGAGGGCACCAGGGTAGCCACCAGATTCCCAGGGATTCAGGTAGCCCCTGATTTTCCTTGGCTTTCCTTCAGCCTCCTCAGAGTTCATTGCCCGCTCTCTGCTTAGAGAACAGGGCTATGGGATGGGGGAAGGAAAGGAGGTAAGTTTTCAGCATTTTAGGTCTTTGATGTTCCTGGATCTTTTTCAGGAGAGGGGGAGTAACCAGGCCACTTCTTAATCTAGTGGGTTGGTTGAGAGACTGAAAACCTAATGTACTCCCTGTCTTTAACCATTCCACTACTGTCGTTGAGCAGTCTCTTTTGCTGGGGAGAGGAGGAGGAGGAGGGAGGAGTGTGTAGAGCTAGCTTTGTCTCTCTTATTCCTGGGGTAAACCTGCTGGTGTGGGAAGCACTTTGTGTGAAGGAGGAAGAATTTCTGACCACATGGGGAGCAATGGCTTGATCTAGCCTGTCTTCCGGCTCCAAAATTCTCCCTTCCTTTTGTGCAGTGGGGCTTCCCCATTATGTGGATGGTGGGAAGTTTGGGGATTCAGATCCCACTTGTATAATATGGAATTAAATAAAGTTCATGGAAACAAATATGCCTTGCTGTCACCTCCAAAGTAAACTGCGGCAGTTGGTCTCTGTAGTTACTCTTTCACTCTCAGCTCTACTGTTATTCTAAAGGCTGAATGTGGTATGGCTTTTTCAAGTAGCAATCCCAAACGGTGTTAGTGTGTGGCATTCTGCCTGAGTCGGGCATGAAAATGGACCGGACATACTTGCAAAAGGTTACCAAGCTTTCTAGTGGCTGTGAAAAATACCGGCCCCTTCAGTTGTGCTGCCACAAGAAGGTGGGCATTTGTTCACATTTTTGTTGGATTGTTTACTTCATCAGTTCTCTTCTCTCAGATGAGGAGAGGTGGAGGTTACAGAAGGCCAACCCTCACCGTGGCTGTTGGGCAGCACAGCTGAGAAAACAGGCCATCAGGACGAGCCACCTGCATCCGAGAATGTGGATGGGTTTCCCAGACACCCTGATAACTTGCTCCCCAGTGGGTCGCTTTCACCTTGGATCACCTTCTTGCCAGAAGCTCCAGCTGCTGTTACTAAGGTAATGTTAGGCTCCGAAACAGTGACTGAAGACGTGTCTCTCTTTGTAGTGTTTGCAGGTAACTGGGAGGAGATGATCTGTACTGAAGCTCCCCTTTATCAATTCCATTGGCACGGCCTGGATATTGATGAGCTCGAGTCTGTTCTTCCTGCTTGTTCTCTGCTATTCAGGAGGGTTGAAGCTTTTCACCTGAAACATGAAATATTTTCCTCACATAGGTTACGTGTGTGAGGGTCAATGGAGCAGTTTTGTTCTTGTAGTCATGAAGCCAGACCTCCTCCAGGGGTTCGTTATTAAAGCCATTCAGAGGACTGCATAGGTGGAGAGCAGTGCTACTCTCACCCTGTCAAAGCCATGAGCTCAGAAGCTGCTGTCAAGTCTTCTGTGCAAGTGAGTTAGCATTGAGTCGGCCTTTGCTTTAGCTTCGAGAAGGGGTTCCCGTTTCGCACAGAAAAAAATAGAGGCGAGTTCTGATCCAGACGGTGGCTCATATGGCTTGTGGTACCCCTGCCACAGCCTGGATCTCAGTCTCCAGGTTGTCTTAAACCATTTTCCTGGCGCTTCCCGCCTTAAACAGAGAGGAAGTAAACCCTGGAAGGTGTCAGTTGCCTGTGTGGTACAGCTGTGGTAACAGGAGACGCGATGCCATCATCCAGTGGGCGAGAAGGCTGTGGCAGGAAGCGAACACATGTGTTCTGCTGGGGTCTATCCGGAGATCAGCTGGGTGCTCAGCTGACAGAGCAAGGGGAGGATGTGGTCAGAACTTGAAAATGGCTTTTGGGCAAGGTGCGAGGGTGACAAAGGACGCAAACACCCCTTTGAGTGGTTTGGGTTTGGCGGGGTAGGACACTGGGTGGTAATGGCCACCATTAGCGGCGAGCTTTTGAGGAACTGTGGGCTAGAGAGGCGTGTGAAGTGGTGGCCCTGTAATGAAGCCGCTGCTGATGGAGGGTAATGAGTAGTTTGTGAACGCCTGTGGTGTCACGTGAAAGCAGTGTGAGCGGGCAGGGCTGTGTTGGACACCAAGCCAGGGAAGACGGTGGCCTGTAGCTTAGGGGCTGCTTGGTGCGCAGGGGTAGCTCTGTTCGGGGTAGCTCCGGTTTGGGGAATGCAAGTCTCGAGTCTTCTGCAGGAAGCTGAGAGGGGCGCAGACCAGAATACTCCTATTTTCAGGCTGAAGCTTGGGCACGGGGTTGCTGTTGTGCTTCTTGGGACACTGAGAATTTGAACATTCTGATGACTTTTAAGGCAGAACACATGAGGAACACCGAGGCTGGGTTGTGATTCAGTGCAAGCAAACAGCAGGGATGCTGGGTGGGAAGGTCCGCTTGCCCACCATCCGGCCGGTGGGTCCTGCTGCTGGGCAGCGAAGGGGCGCTTCAGCCAGCAGTGTGGAGCATTCCGGGGGCATTGTTGCAGCCGAGGGAACACTCTGACTTACAGGGAGAGGGAATTTAGACAAAAATATGGATGAAAACTGAAAATTTTTAAATGGCTTATGAGTGTAAATGCAACTGAAAGGAAATTAACAAATGGCCTTGGAAGAGAAGGATAAAGGGCAGTAACTCTGAAAGATTTAATCACTGAAGGGGGGAAATAAGAGAGTCAGTTGAAGCTAGAAATTACAAAGTACACAAATGAAACCAGTGGAAACAAAGCCCATAAGCGACAAGGCTAGAAACAGAAGCAGCTTTTTTTGGAGTGCCTTTTGTTTTTGATGTAACTGAAGATGGCACATGTCCATTAGCAACTGCAGACAGCAGAATTGTTTGTAATGAGAGGAGGAGGAAGTGTTCTGTAAATATTTATTCTGTGTTGGTGCTGGTGTCAGATGGGGATGATGTACTGCCTAGGCAAACAGTAATGAGGGTTTTAAATAGCATCTATTGGGGCGAACGCTTTTTTGATCCGCAGCCTTCAGTAAATGGTGTTTTGCCGTCCTGTGAAAGCCACCCGAAGGCGTCTGTGGTCGGCTTGCTGTCAGTCTCTGGGCTGCTAGGGAAAGCCTGAGAAGCTGGAAAAGAGCCAGCTCTGTGCTGGTCCTTAACGATGTCAAGAAGGCTGCCATAGCAGTCCAGATGTGAAATACTGAAACAGCAGATAAGTAAATTGCTTCTCTTCAGAACAAGCAAGAAATCCAGGTCAACAAAATAAAATCAGTTTGACTCGAAGTAACAAAAAAGGTCAGTCAAAAATTACCTTTTTTTTTAAAGAAAAAAGATCATCGTTAAGTTACCTGTATTGCTGTAGTGGTGATGGGATCCAAAAAGTTTACTTCATCCAGAGCTGAAGAGCTTAAAAAGGAGATACACTAAATTAGAGTAATGCAGAACTCCTTTCAAGAACTGGCTAGGCTGCAGATTTCCTGGAACAGCTGTCAGTGCAACATAAACACTTTCTAAAGTGGAGCTGGAGAAATTGCCCTTTTAGAGGGGTTGGAAATAACCCGTTTGATCAGTAAAGTCAAGCCTGACTTTCAGGAAGCTGGAGCCATACAGCACGACGTGAGGGAAGACATTTGCCAGCCTCTTTAAGCCCGTTTATTAATAACAATTGATCCTGCCCACAAGTGACTGATTTATCCTGTCCGGGTGTGATCGCCCCAGCTGTGGACATCATTCCTAGGCAGCTGGCTGAGCACGGTTGATGAGACTGTTCCGCGACGCGTTTCCCTCTCAGCAAGCTCCTGGGCTCTGCTGCCGCCGTGTCCACTGCGTGGTGTGCGCAGAAACCTTCCCAGCCACGACTGTCGCCTTCTACCAGTGGGACCACCTGCTTCATATTTTACAAACGTAGCCAGCGATTAAAGTAGCGCCGTAGCTCAGCAACATTCAGCCTTTAATGAAGTGCTCTTAAGGTGCTATTTACCTAACTATGCGCTCAGAGCCGTGCGGTGTGCAGTCTGTTACTGTCTGTTGCAAAAGTTGTGCAAGGCTTCTGTGCTTAAGCAGACTATTTGAGGTTCCACTGCAGAGTGTGTTTCAGTGGTATTCGCTTAGCATATTGGGGATGAATTCTTATCAGACAATTACTGCATATAAATAGATATATCTTAGAATTGGAAACACTGTTTGGAAGGCACCCCTGGAGGTACAATTCGAGACAGCCAGCATGGCTTCACCAAGGGCAAGTCCTCCCTGACCAGCCTAGTGGACTTCTATGATGGAGTGACTGCACTGGTGGACAAGGGAAGAGCTACGGATGTCATCTGTCTGGATTTCTGTAAGGCCTTTGACACGGTCCCCCACAACATCCTTCACTCTAAATTGGAGAGATACGGATTTGATGGGTGAACTGTTCAGTGGATGAGGAATTGGTTGGATGGTCACGTCCAGAGGGTAGTGGTCAAGGGGTCAGTGTCCAGATGGAGATCGGTGACAAGTGGTGTCCCTCAAGGGTCTGTATTGGGACAAGCACTGTTTAATATCTTCATCAGTGACAAAGACAGCAAGATCGAGTGCACCCTCAGCAAGTTTGCAGACAACACCAAGCTGAGTGGTGCAGTGAACACGCCTGAGGGACGGGATGCCACCCAGAGGGACCTGGACAGGCTTGAGGAGTGGGCCCGTATGAAGCTCATGAAGTTCAACAAGGCCAAGCACAGGTTGCATTTGGGTTGGGGTAATCTGCAGGATCAGTACAGGCTGGGGGATGAAGGGCTTGAGAGCAGCCCTGCCAAGAAGGACTTGGGGGTACTGGTGGACAAAAAATGGAACGTGACCCAGCAATGTGCACTTGCTGCCCAGAAGGCCAACCGTGTCCTGGTCTGCATCAAAAGCAGAGTGGTCAGCAGGTCGAGAGAGGGGATTCTGCCACTGCTCCATTCTGGTGAGGCCCCACCTGGAGTCCTGTGTCCAGCTCTGGAGCCCTCAGCACAGGGAAGGCATGGACCTGTGGGAGTGGGTCCAGAGGAGGCCACAAAGGTGGTCAGAGGGCTGGAACAGCTCTCCTGTGAGGAAAGGCTGAGAAAGTTGGGGCTGTTCAGCTTGGATAGGAGAAGGCTCCAGGGAGACCTTATTGCCGCCTTTCAGTACTCAGAGGGGGTTTGTAAGAGAGACGGGGACAAAGTTTTCAGTGGGGCCTGTTGCAATAGGACAAGGAATAATTGTTTTAAACTAAGGGAGGGTAGATTTAGACTAGGTGTGAGGCAGAAATTTTTTACAATGAGGGTGGTGAAACAGAGGTGCTATAGATGCAGCATCCCTGGAAACATTTAGGTCAGGTTGGACAGGGCTCTGAGCAACCTGCTTTAGTTGAAGATGTCCCTGCTCATTGCAGGGGGTTTGGACTAGGTGATCTTTGGAGGTCCCTTCCAACCCACACTATTCTATGACCCTATGAGGTCATCTGGTCCAGCTCCCCCTTTCAGAGCAGGGCTGCTGTCCATTCTAAATCCTAAACCTACCCATATATGCTGAGTAGCAAGAGGCTCTGTAGCAGAGGAAGCTAGGATAAGAAGCACCAGTTGCATGGCTCCAGGTGAAAGGTGGTGTTGCTGAAGATCTTAAGGCTTCATTCAAATGCTGGCCAAATCAGTCTAGAGACTCAAGGTGGCAGCGGAGAAGAAAAATGTTCCCAAGAGATAATTCACTTATACTGGCTGAAAAGAAGACCAGGTCCTCCCAGAACGTTTCTGATTGCAGATATACAGATATACGTTGTTGGGAATTGGTAATTACAGATGACGGCAGGATTGCTCTGCTCCAACATCCACAAAGAAATGGATGGCGCTTCCTCCAAGCCCCAGAAAGGAGGGACACGAGGGGTATCTAGTCGTTCATTTGGCTCAGTGAAGCTTCAGCCAAAGCAGAGCAGGACGTTGAGGTGTCTGAGCCCAGAGCACGACGCAACCCCGGTGAACAGTCTTGTGCGAGCTGGTAACAGGAGCGCTGGCATTTCATTTCTCCCGGCACAGGGCAAGGCACAGCGATCACATGCCAAGTGCTCGTCGCATGTTGTGATTATCCAAACTTCTGAGCGAGTTTAGGCTGTGGGTCTTGCACGAAGCAGACTGGGCTGGTTTCACACTTTCTGAGCTGTTGTCCTTTGTATGATGAACCACGGTTTTACTTTTTCCCTGCCACGTGAACCAGGAGGACAAACTGTGGAGATGTTGACAGGCTGAGTGGCAACACCTGGGCAGCATGCGATCCCTGGCTGCTCTAAAGCAGTGCCAGTAAACAAGGAAGACTGCAGCATTTAAAAATTTAAAGACTAATAGAAGGGAATAAAATGTCCTATTTTTCTTTCCAAAGGCAACCGAAGAAAGTTTCTCCAACTCCAATGCCTAGTAGTTACAGTATGAGAAGAAACATAGCAGTTTTATCAAATAAAATGCATTTCATTTATAAAAATTGTCATCTTCACTAATTTACACTGATTTATGTTTATTCTTCTGAATAGGCAGAAGAAATTTAAGTCTTATTTTAAAAAAGACGTTTTTGCCCAAGTCTTAAGAAGAGCCAAACCTAAGCTCCTAAAGCCTAGTGTGAAAAAAATGTTCGGCAAGTTGCCCACTTCGGTCTGTTTCTGCAGATGTACAATTTAATTTCCGTGGTTTGGGTTGCTGCCATTGAAGGAATAATTCATTCGAAGCTGAAATCCAGGCTGGGAGGACAAATGGCTGGAATTATCTTTTACACATCAACAACAAGGTGAAAAGAAAAGTGTGAGACTGTGAGATTTCCTTGTTCCGAAAGCCTGGAGTATCGTTGGAAGAACCCATTTAGTGACCACGGAAGGATTTAGGTGGGAAGAGATCTCTCTGGAGCTCCGCAGTCCAAGGCCCCGCTTGCACTAGGACTACCTTTGTGGTTGCATCAGATTGTTGTTGCACTAAAACAGCCTGCGTAAAAAGACTAGAGTCGTTCATTCAAGTGTGCTTTTATGAATCTACTCCATTTTAGGTTGTATTATTAATTCAAGAATCCACTTTTAAATGCTGTTTTGCAATCAATTAGATATTCCATTTTCTAAACGAGAAGTACAAAACTGCTTCATTCACTGCTTCCTAACAAAATAAAATGTAAATTGTCTGAATTAATGCCTGTTATAACTGCACAATGCTTGTATAAATGTGAATAGATTAACATATCCAGCAAGTTAAAATGAGTTCTGATTTTAATATAAAGTCTATATTTGTCAGCATACTCGCATAGATCTAAGCCAGTGACAGTAAACCTATGAAAACAAAGCACAACTGCAGAATGAAGGTTATTGGACCTGTGATTAAAATCAGCAATTCATATCACTCTAGTTCAAATCAGCACACTCTCTAATGCTTTTGTCTGTGGAGATGGAGCCCTCAGCCCTGCTCCGCATGGGCCGACACCCACATCCCTTCCCACACGGCCATAGCTACCAGGATGAAGGTGTTCAGTGCTGGGCTCTGGAAGTAGTTTCTGCTTCATGGAAGACCTAGAGCTGAACTGGAGGGGGACCTTGCTGTGCAATGGCTCTGAGGGCTTCTCGGCTGGGCTGCCCACTCTTCCGTTAGTACCAGGTGGCAGAAGGTCTCGGCAGCCCAGGCACGCTCCTGAGATGCAGTTCCACACCCTCCAGATGCAGCACTGGAGGACATCTAGGTCCATGCCCTGCAGGTGCTGGGACCAGGACTGCTGTCTCCGCCAGCAGCTTCGTCACCCCACATCTCAGACTAACGCTGTTCCCATCTTCTGCCTCTCCTTGAGATTCGCCCCCCCGGAAGTTTGATTTGTGGGCAGGCGGCTGATCTCTGGCTCTGAGGCCGGTTTCACTTGTGACTTTATGGTCACAGGCAGGCTCTGTGTCGTGCACAGAGACAGGGCTGGTGGGGCTGTCTGTCTATCCCCATGGGGCCTGGGGAGGAGAGGTCCGGGCTGAAGCCGCTGCACAAGCATTCCCACACCATTCCAGGAGTTGCACACACGCAGCCTGGGACTTCAACTGCTGGGATCGGAGTCTCTTCGCAGCAGGCAACCCCAGGGAGCTGACAGGAGCCACTTTTTGACTTCCCCACATGCACACTCACTCTCAGGTGCTTTCTCAACCCTCAGGCTCAACCCGAAGATTCCTGAAGCAAAGTCCCTGACACGATGTATGCCAAACGAATTTATTGAGTGGTACAGCAGTGTAAAACAGCTCAAGCTGGGTGCCTCTGGAGAGGGACCCCCAACAAAGAAATCCCTGGGCAATTATACCCTTACAGTCTAAGTTCCTGCCCCACACGGCTTCTCCACGTGGTGTCCAAGCAGCAGCTGATCCAATGGTGTTATTTGGGTCTGGGGACTTCTGTCCCTCATTGGGGCCCTTCGTTATCTGTGGCCGGGATGAAGATTCTTCCCTTATCTTCAAAGAGGCCCTGCTGCTGTCAGTGGATGACGGAACTTCCTTATCTTCTAGCTGCAACGGAGTCCTTGGGGCCCTCCTTCGCTGAGCTTGGCAAAGGTTCTGTGAAAGTTCACGGCATTCAGGTGGCAGATTCACAGCGTGCAGCCTAAGGCTTCAGTGAAGTCAGCCACTAATGCCAAGCAAGTTAGTTATACGAACATATATATATACATATATGAATAGTATACCAGAACACAAACCAGCAACTCCTCTTACATTTTGACTAGTATTTTCTCTAGCAGAGGCGTACAATGGGCAGAGGGTTGTAGGTGCCAGCGCTGCTCTAGCAGGGAGGCTGCTCTGTACTGTCCGACTCCGCATGTGAACGGAGCAAACGTGCTGTTCCTCGAAGCTGCTGCAGCCTCAAGCGAGACCCAGCAGCAGCACCAGCACAGCCACAGCCGGCGCGGAGCAAGGGCACCTGTGCAAGCCCAAATTCCTGGGAGCTGCCAAATGATTGCTGGTTGCTGAGACCGGAGCGAAACCAAATGCCCTGGTGTTGTGGTTTAGCCCCAGCCGTCGACTAAGCCCCAGGCAGCCACTCGCTCACCCTCCCCGCTTGGGATGGGGGACAGAATCGGAAGAGTAAAAGTGAGCAAACTGGTGGGTTGAGAGAAAGACGGTTTAATAAGTAAAGCAAAAGCCGTGTGCACAAGCAAAGCAAAACAAGGAATTCATTCACCACTTCTCGTCAGCAGGCGGGTGCTCAGCCATCTCCAGGGAAGCAGGGCTCCATCACGTGTAACGGTTACTTGGGAAGACAAACGCCATCACTCCGAACATCCCCTCCTTCTTTCCTCTTCCCCCCAACTTTATATACTGAGTATGATGCCGTAAGGTATGGACTATACCTTCGGTCAGCTGGGGTCAGCTGTCCTGGCTGTGCCCCCCTCCTAGCTTCTTGTGCACCCCCAGCCCGCTCCCTGGTGGGGCAGGGTGAGAAGCAGAACAGGCCTTGGGTCTGTGTAAGCACCGTGCAGCAGCAACCAGAACATCCCTGTGTTACCAACACTGTTTTCAGGACAAATCTAGAACACAGCCTTCTACCAGCTGCTACGAAGAAAATGAACTCTATCATCCCAGCCAAAACCAGCACAGCTGGGAACTGGGATCTAGCAAGAAAGCGAGCCTGGCTGGGGAAAGCAGAGAGGGGGGACCCTAAGGAGAGCCAGAGCCATTGCTGCTGAATGCTGGCATGTGTGGAGGGAAGGAGGTAGCATTCTGCTGGGGAACCATGATGGGCTTTGAGTCCCCTTCACTACTCATTCACAGTGTTGCTCTTCTCTTAGGTGTGCATTTTAGTAAATGAAGATACCACAGTTTCCCCTTTGCTTTGATGCTCTGGAAGGAATACATATCCTGGCATCTCAGGGGCTCTGTTGGCCCCTTCCTTAGTCCGCCCTAACAACTACACAAGCAGAATTGCTCATGACCTCTGTTAGCAAAGACCCTAGTGTTTGTTTTCTAGCAACATATTGGTACACAAACATCTTGCAGTTAACAGTGCCGTTATGGCTGTACAAGTACTCTGCTTTTTTTTACTCCAGCTAACATGAGAAAACAGATTCAGGTACTTTTACCAGAATTTCATTCCCCAAATAATTTTATTTTTTCCATGACAGGTGGTTTTGGAAGCCTTTTTCTATCATCTCTGCTTACATTTCAAATTATTTGAGACACATGCTTTCTAGGGATGTTGCTTGACAAGGCACTGAGTCTGGAATTCACACCTCATCTTTGTGCCCTCAACCTTCATGAATTTCTTGAGCTGATCAGACACCCTTTCCCCCCCTGCTACCCCCAGTCTAACTGACAGAGCTGACACAGTCTAACAAACATTAGCCATCATTCCTTCTTCTTCAGTTAAGTGCTCTGTGCTCCTGAGTGTGTTTTTTTCTTGGCAAGTTAGGATAGCGTGCCTGTTGAGGAACCATGCTACGCACCTCCAAGACCTAGCTCTGCAGTCACCCTCTCCCCATTGGCTTGCTAGAGCCAGGGCCTGGCTTCGCATCGTGCTACTACAGCACGGTCAGCCTCTTCCAGCTGTATTTGCCATCTGTCGTCACAGCCCTTAGCTGTCCTGCGCTGGGGGGCTGTGCACCATACACCATGCGCCTGCACATGGTAGAGGGGAAACAAAGGGCTGGGGGATGGGATCGGCATTCCGTGTCCAATGAGCGTGCCCATTTCTGGGCGCTCACCTTGATCCTGTAATGTTTTCTATCAGCCTGATGGAGGAAGGGGCAATATAACCCCTGCAGCAGAGGAAGAAGGGTCTGTGAGCCACCGTCCTGGGGTTTTCAAGTGGTTTTCAGACGTTGCTGCTTGGTGGTGGTGTTTGTGGTGGAACATGCAGAACTGAAAACACTGAGAAATAGCTGAGGTGTTGAAGACAACAAAAAGATTAACTCGGATGAGGAGCTTGTCTGCCAAAGGGCGGTCACTCACAAACCAGACAGGCTCTTCCGAAGCTGGGAATCGACATGGCAATCGGGTAGCGACATGGAAAATACAGCTCTTTTCCTTGTAACAGCACTGAGTTGTTATCCTGCGGTTACAAGTCCCTGCTGCCGGCGTGAGGCACGCTGTAGGCCTGGGGGTTACAGCTGTCTACATCAGCCCTCCGAGCTGAGGTTGGCACAGGAACACCGTCTGCAGGAAACTCCGTTTTGTGGTGGCTCTGAAAACAAGGTTGCAAATCTGCTTCAGTGCGTGAATAACAAAGTATCTTCCCTAGGGTCTTATGTCCAGCAGGACATCCATCCCTTCTGGCTCACCCCTGCTTGTGGCAGCTGCTCTGATAGCTCTGCCAGCTTTCATGGTACCTGAAAGCTGTGACCTTTAGAGAGAGACATGGCAATGGTAGCAAAATAACAAGAAGAAAAATTGGCAGCACACTTCTGTGGTCTTTCTGCTGGCAGTGAATCATTATAGTGGGAAAAAACTGTCTCTTCTTGCATTTGTTTTCAATTTTGAGTCCTCATTATGCTTTCTGCCCCCTTGAGTAAAGAGCTATTTATTTCCCAGTATTTCCTCTCCTCAAAGATACCCGTATGCCATAATTCAGTCTTCAAGTAAGCCGAACAGAGCTCCATAGCTCTCATGTTACAAAGCCTGTGCAGCTCATTTTCTGTGGCAATTTTCAGTATCACTTTAAAAATCCACTCGCTCCAGCTCCACATGCACCATTCAGCGATGGGTTTCAGGACCTGGCTATGCAGAAGGAGGTCAGCCTCACTTCTGTTCCCTTCGAGGCTCTTCTGTTTGCACACAAGAATTGTGTTTGCCTTTTTTCCAAGGGCTTCCTGCTCTTGCGTTGTTTGTCCGCTATGACCCCTGCATCCCTCTCAGCGTCACAGCTGTCCTGGATACAGACGCTGTCCTGTTGGTATTCATGTGGGGGTGCTTGCAGTTCGCGTGAGCCCAGCCTCCCCAGCGAGGCCGAGCCGAGCCCTCCCAGCGGCTGCACCCTCCTACTCCTGCTTTACCCCTCCAAATAATCCTTGTTGTGCTTAAGTACTTCATCCCCAATGGCTTTAATTTTAAGACCAGACCCTTCGTTAAGAATACTGTCCCCAGAAAAACACTCTTCTTGAATCATCATCAGCCGGTAGCAATGATTTTTCTTTTCTGCCCTGGGTCTGCTGGTGGAGGATGGGACCCGTTCGCCTGACTCTTCTCAGCTGCTTTCAGGAACTAGCTGTCACTTGAGGATGATGTAGAGGTATCTTTTGGCCGCTCAGTAAGGCCAGGTCGCAATTTGGTTTATCCGTATTGCTACTGTGCATGGTTGCTGTGAAAGGGGAGTCTTGACAAGGCAGGTTGTCTTCTTGCCACCAGGCCAAGAGAAGTTCAGGGGCTCCCAGGCTTTTGGGAGTCTCAGAGCAGGGGGTCTCTCAGTGTCCCAGGAAGGCAGAGGTAAAAGGCTGCAATATCGTGTGGGTCAGCGGGAGAGATGTATTTACAAAATACAAGTTTTCCCACGCTTTGTGCCCCCCGACCCCAGGGCAGGTGTTACATTCCTGTTCTCCCAATGGCTCCTGCTTTGGGCTACCTGCTGGGTTTGATCTATCAGGTACCTAGCCAGCTTGCCTGCTTTCTTGGCATGCAGGCTGAGATCTCTTTTTCTTTCTGAAGCTGTTAAGAACGGCTTTTTCCTTAGTGGTTTTAGTTTCCTGAAGCATCCCCCCTAAATCAGAAGTTACAAAACTGCTAGTAAGCTGCTGTTTGCTCCTTATCTTCTTTTCTGCTTGCCTCAGGTATTCATTCCACCTCACACAGCCAGCCAATATCAGCGAGGTTCAGCAGCTGAAAGTTAATGGCCCAAATCCTTGTCATTTCGTCGAGGGAGAGGTGGATGTTGTTCAGCAGCATTCTTCAGAGATACCGCTGAAGTAGGCTCTACCTGTGTCACTCTGCGTCTTGAGATGCTAAAGCAAGATAGGCTTTTATCCCAAGGTGTCTCTTTTTGCCTTTGAGCAGTTACTGATCTTGGCCCACAGATTCTTCTTCATCGTATTTTTTTCACATTCCCGCTGAAACATTGACTCCCAGTACGCGGTAGGCTTTTTCCAGGGCAGCAGTTAGGACATCAACGTGCAGAGGTACGAAGCTTTAGACAGACCTGTCGGTTTCCCCGATCCACAGATGTTCTACACATCCACAAACAGCTCAGCAGCATGTCAACGAATGCAGGGGACCAGCAGCAGTGCTGTCCTGGGTCTGCACCATTTGCCTCTGTGATGGGACACAAAGCCCCAGCACTGCCACAAGGCAGCAGCAGTGGCAGCATGGCTGGGTACACCAAAATCCAGTGCCAGGACACCGGGCATCGCTGGGAGAGGAACCAGGGACAGTGGATGCAGGTGCCCACAAGCAAGGGAGAAGCCCAGGACCCGTCCCTGAGTCTGGTGGAGTGGGGTGGGGTGTGTTCCCCTGACACCTCTCAGCTACTGTCAGGAATTAGCTGTCATTTGGGGATGTGGAATTATTAGTAAAATTAAGGTTTTACATCTAAAAATTAAGGTTTATATGAAAAACGTAGCAGTGTTCACCCATTGAGGAAAAGCATGAAATGAAAAGGAGCTCTGAGGATGGGACACAGCTGCAGCAGGCATGCAAGGAATCCACTCACACAGCAACTCCCTGCAATGTACCATAGAGGACGGAACGGAGTGGAGACTCCGTGGCCCTGCTCCGTGGTGATAAAGCGGGAAGAAATGGTTCTCTAGAACTGATAAGCAGCTCATCTGGCCCTCTGAGCCAACAGGTTTTAGAAACCTTGCCAAAGTGCTATCCTCTTGTGAACTTTGCTCATTTTAATATCATTTTAATATCAAAACACACCTCCATCCCGAAGGCTACCCGCCTCCAAGGTGCGACCACCCCTCTTCAAGTCTGCGCTCTCGATTTTTCATAAACTATACCTTTAAACGTGAAGCGAGAGAATTTTACACCAATCATGATAAAAGGTATGTATGACTACAGTCACTCAAACTCCACCTTAAATGTAGAAAGAATATAAAAATAGCCAGGGAAATGGGGGATTTTCGGAGAAGAAGATAACATCATAGATTTTCGGAGAAGAAGATAACACCGTAGATTTTCGGAGAAGATCATCTTTGGAGGAAAAGAAGATAAAACTCCACCCCAGACTGCCTCCGATAACCGGGATTGGCCGACGGGCTGAGCCTTGCTTCTTCCCCCCTTGGGACGCCTTGGGTGAGACTTAAACTAAGTGCTTTTCTCGGGAATAGTTACTCCCTAATGTTTATAGCCAGGCTGTATTATTTATGACCTTTTCACGCGTTTTATATTTGCACGTGCTTTCTTGCATACAGTCACTATCACCAGCAATTCAAAAAACCTATATACCTGTTGTACAAATAAAACTGCACTGTTTCAGTAGCCAGTTGTCACAGTTTCTCACTGAACGCGACCGAATGCGGCCGTGCTAGTTCATGAGCACGACTGGACTGAAGGTGCAGACTGCTATTAGTGTATCCAGAATCGTGGTAGTTTAATATACGTATTAAACGCGACTGGACTGGTAGTGGCACATTGGACATCACTCAGAATTTAAACCTAGTGGCCCCTAGCCTCTCACTTCGGTGAAGAGCGTTAGAAAGCAGGGGGGTTATTTTCTGCCAAATTAACGTGACAGAAAATTGGCATCACGGACAGGATTGCCATGGGTAAACTGCTGCAAAAATACGGTTGTGCCCCTTCCCAAGTCGGGAAGGAGTGGGCCCAGAAGTTTTGGAACGGCAAAAAGAAAGTAGTTGAATGTGTTAAACAGTGTCAGGTTTCACAAAAGCTCCGAACGGGTAAAGGTAAAGGAGTAATTTGTGCAGTGTTAGGTGCCTGTTTATCTTGTGCACAAAAAGAAGCTAAGGAAGCCCCTGCTCCTGCTCTGGTCTCTGCCATAGAACATGCAGCTTTAAAATCAGAAAATGAAGTGCTGAAATCATCATTAGCTTTCCAGAAGGAGACAGGAGAAAAATTAGAAACTCAGGTTAGCAAACTTACAAGCAAAAATGAAAAATTAGAAAACCAAGTTGATGAGCTCTTGGGGGAAAATCAGCAGCTTAGGATGTTGTTAGAAAAGATGAATGGGCTTTTAGATAAAATGCAGCCTTCTGCCCAGGTCCAGCAGATTCGTAAGTTATTGTGTTACCCAAGCTCAGGAATGCACACTGAGGATTTTTGGTGTAACAGTGATGATGAGGAAGTCAGTGAAGTCGAAGGGACTTTTAAATCCCAAGTGATACCCTTGCGACCTTTGGTTAAAACTGAAACAGCTGTTGATGATAGTGATGAAATCCATACCACTACACGTACTGTGCCGTGGACACCAACAGAGTTGGAAAGAATAAAAGAGAAAAACTCCAGGCAGCCAAGCCAGTCAGCTGTTGAATACGTGTGGCGAGTTTCTGCTGAAGGCGGAGATAGAATTATGTTAAGTGAGGATGAAGCGGGAGACACCTGGGGACCTGGAGTGTTTTTAACCACTATGCCAGGAGATCGTTGTTATTCCCTAACCGCTCGAGCAGCCTACTGGGCAGGCGGTATGGATCCGCGGGAAAGGGGAGAGCCACTAGATACTAGAGCTAAGGGTTACTCTGACCTGTCTGCAGCAGTACGAAAAGCAGCTTGCCTGCAAGCTATGTATGACCGGGAGAAGTTTCGAAAATCCCTGATGTTAGCTCCTATTGACCCAGACCGACTGGCCCCTCTCATCCATGGTTTCCCCGATTGCCTTAAGCCATTTACGGTCGAAACTTGAAACTGCATACGGGAGATTTGTGATAACCCTAACCGCCGTCGGAGTCGGCGTAACCATATACCCACTTGGAATGAATTTGTACAGGAAATAGACAAATACGGACACCAAATGGGCTGGGCTACCCTAACTGGTGAAAAACCCCCCGATCCTACCCGAAGGATTCTCCAAGTCCACATAAAAGACTCCAAATCTGATCGAATGCATACTGACAACCCTAAACCTGACGGGAGATTTAAACCTGATAAGAAGCGAAATGAGTTGTGGCGTAAAGCCCTGGACCTGGGGGTGCCTCGACGGCTCCTACACGGTGTCCCTACGGAAGATCTCCGTGCACTGGTCCAATCCTTAACTAGAAAAAATAATTCGGTTGGGGTAAAGCATCCAACCGGAGAATCTCCTTGTTATGACAATGTTGTGCCTTCTGCACCAGAATCTAACATGACTGAGTCCCAGCAAAAAAAAACTCCCATCCCCAGGGAGGGCAGTGAGCCACCCTGCCCGGTGGGTACTAGTGATTCAATGGCTCCCTGGTAAAATCAGCGAACATATTACTGCCCTTCCCATTGGACCCCGGAAACTGTTAACCGAATTTCTCATCGATACCAGGGCCCAAATGTCAGTAATCACTAATAAAACAGCTCAACTTTTAGGCATAAAAACCCACCGGACGAAAAGTCAAATTTATGGGGATTGATGGTGTGATAAAAACATGCCCCAGTGCAAAAATTACCCTCCGGTTACCAAGAGAACAGAGAATAACCAGGAAAGAAGTGTTAGTGGGTGCTGCACACACTAATCTTTTAGGATTTGATTTGCTGCACAGGTGAGTGTGGAAACTCCCCGATGGAACTCTATGGAGCTTTGCGGGACATGAAAAGGGATTAAACACAGTAGCACTAAGTCTGCTAGAAACCTCCATACCATTACCCCCCTCTAAAATCACTAGTGTTCAGCAATACCCATTGCCAGCAGCAGCACTTGCCGGTATTGACAGGGTGGTAGTAGAATTGGAAAAAAAAAAAAAATGCCAATACTACACCCCTAACTGCCGCAGTTCCAAATATTGCTGAAGTGGTGAAATACCCTACAAGTTTTTATGCAAGACAACCTGTGCTGATAAAAATGCCTCAAACTGGAGCAGTGCCAATGGTACTAGTCACTCCTAAAAATCCCTATGCATGGGAAGCGAAAGATTGCTCAAGAGAAATACACTTAATCAGCACCCGATGAATTTCACTTTCCTTTTAACCCCGTCGGTCTTGTCGACCGAGCGTGTTTTTTCTTCCCTTTTGTGTTCACAGGAATCCTGGATGAACTGCAAGTGGACGGACACATTGGCTTATGCTAACTTCAAGTGCATCCAAGGAATTTTGTCCCTCATTCTAACTGTAATACTATTTCTACTTAAAATGAATGAGTTTAGCAGCTGTCATCATATATGACAACAAAAAATTGCAAATACATGTATCAGAATAAAAGCATTCGATGCATAGATGGAAGGTTGATAAAGGCAAAACAATCCACATAGGTTGTCAAACCTTTAATGTTAGTAGTAGAGAAGATTTCGCTCCTTCAACCCAAGTTACTATCAGAAAATTTCCTGAACAAAAAACAAAACCCACAATAGATGAGAAGCATTGTACATCTGATGTTTGTTGGTTCAATTTTACTATAATTCAGTCAGTATCTGTTGTCTGTTTGGGAAGCACTGACAGAGGAAACAAAGCACTATCATTTAAATTTGGTTTAGACATATCACAGGAAAAGACTTCATCTACAGCTATGCCTGTATCAATCACGATGTCACCCCCAACACAATTTTGAAAATTAATCCATTCAAACACCCATAAGTCTAAATCCTTACATTTTTAACATTGGTCCTTACGTTATCAAAAATACCGGTCAACAACAAATATTGTTTAACCCGACCTACTCTCTCAAGCGAGTGGAACTATCAATGCAGATTAATGTCTCTGCCATCAAACCTATTTTCTCACCTTTCCTAGGTACATCCTATGCGGGATGGTATGCGTGGTTACATGAACGAACCCTTACCTCCTCACAATGACTGAAAAGAGATGTAACTGGTATCTTAAGAACAAACTTAAAAGTCTTAAACAGTATAGATGCTGAAGTACTTACTAACAAACTAGTCACAACTACTGGTGACTTGAATAGGTTAGAACAACCCCTGCGGTCTTCCTTTTTAACCCTGGGAAATCACCAATGGCTTTTTTCGAATATATTACCTCAGTGGGAAGAAACAAGTGAAAATGACCATCAGCTGATTGCAAATGCACTTGGTGCAGCCCAGAACAATATTTCTTTAGCACTCAGCTGTATCCAAGCCCAACTTTGGATGCAACTGATGACTGCTGCAATTATAAGTGAAGGTGAAAAGGGCACCTTACCTACTGAAATTCGAAAAGTGATATGGGATAATGCAATTGACTTTGAGAAAAAATTTCAGTCCTGGTGGTACCTAGTTAATTTCACCTATGACCCCACTGCTTTTGTCTTAACGATACAAAATGCCTCGGTATATACCATATACCAAATCATTGCGTTAGGATTAAATCACAATGGAACGGTACTCTATCCTATTGATAGATTGAGTGTGGGCCAAAAAAGATGGTGACAAATGGCAAACTGTTGACATCAATGCATGTATCACACGAGAACAACAAGGCTTTATTTGTAAGAGTAATACCCTTAAAGCGCAAGACATTTGTCTCGACACCGAACAAAACGTTTGTCATTTTGAGATACCCCCAACACTGTGCTTGTACGTGTTGGGAAAGGATGTGTTTGCATGAGATCTCCTTGTAATTTTATATTCATAGATAACATGGTCACAGATATAGATATTAATTTGAATTTTTGTGCTTGTAATTTCATTAACATTGTTGGATGCGATTGCAGTTATTCGACTCCTGTTACGTCTCACCAGCTGTTACAGACCAACTATACACTGATTCACGATTTACTACCTGTCCCCATTGGAATGAACATCACATTGGTGAAAAAGCTACTACAACATGATGACTTAAAACGACTGTTAAAGGAGGCCCAAGAAAACGAACAAAAAACTCTAATTACTGTCCATCATGATATGGAAGAAATACATCAAGTACTGGAGAGAGTCAAAGAAGACAAAGAACACAAATGGTGGGACATTCTTTTCAGATGGTCGCCAACAGCTACAGGACTCTTTAACAAGACATTGCATCCCGTTGTTGTTTTATTAATACTCATCATATTGTGCTTTGTTTTAACATTTACTTTGTATGTTAAACTTCGGCTTATGATGAAAAAGTTAACTCGCTAGCTCCCCAAAATTCGTTTGTACTTGACAACCCTTACCATAGGAACACATGTGACATTCTAGATTAATCCCAAATCTAGTGAAGTTTGAGTGACTTTAGTCACGGGGTGGAATATGTGGAATTATTAGTAAAATTAAGGTTTTACATCTAAAAATTAAGGTTTATATCAAAAACGTAGCAGTGTTCACCCATTGAGGAAAAGCATGAAATCAAAAAGAGCTTTGAGGATGGGACACAGCTGCAGCAGGCATGCAAGGAATCCACTCACACAGCAACTCCCTGCAATGTACCACAGAGGACGGAACGGAGTGGAGACTCCGTGGCCCTGCTCCGTGATGATAAAGCGGGAAGAAATGGTTCTCTAGAACTGATAAGCAGCTCATCTGGCCCTCTGAGCCAACAGGTTTTAGAAACCTTGCCAAAGTGCTATCCTCTCATGAACTTTGCTCGTTTTAATATCATTTTAATACCAAAACACACCTCCATCCCGAAGGCTACCCGCCTCCAAGGTGCGACCACCCCTCTTCGAGTCTGTGCTCTCGATTTTACACCTGGGATGCCAGAGCTGGATGAGGTCCATCCAAAACCTGTTGAAGGCTGTGATTGTCCTCCTTTACCCATCTTCCTCAAAAGCTGTGACGCCATGAAGGATGAAGTGGGACAGGCTGAGAGTGACTGAGCCCTACACGGTGTGCCGTTCCCAGACGTGTTTCTCTCCCTACAACAACACCCGGTATTTACAGATGCAGTCACCTAGACTTGAAGTAGAAAGAAGAATGGCATTAAGAAACCTCCCAGAGCTGCACACAGGAACAATGTCAGATGTCAAAGCTGGTCTGCAAGTCTTTGTGGTACCATCTTCTCCCAAGTAACTAGCGATAGGACAAAAGGAAATGGCCTGAAGTTGTGTCAGGGGAGATTTAGATTGGATATTAGGAAAAATTTTGTGGCTCACAGAGTGGTGAAGCATTGGAACAGGCTGCCCAGGGAAGTGGTGGAGTCCCCATCCCTGGAGGTGTTTGTTCAAAAAACGTGTAGATGTGGCACTTCGGGACGTGGTTTAGCAGGCATGGTGGTGATGGGTTGATGGTTGGACTTGGTGATCTTTGAGGTCTTTTCCAACCTTAGTGATTCTATGGTTTTTAAAACAATTCTTTGTAAGAAAGAGATGTCGACTTTCCTTGACCAGCTCTCTGTTCAAAATTATATCCCAGGAATCACTCCCTAAGCAATCTGGGGATGGATTTGATGCAGGTTTGGTGCAGGACAAAGAGTGTCAACCGGCACACACGAGCTATGCAAGATCGGGTAGCTGTAAGCTCCCAGCGGCTGCAGGTTCAGACACAAGCAAAGCCCCATCTCAGATTCCAAAAGCATCCATCACTGTGGCGTGAATCCAAAGAGCCGAGACAAAAGGCCGTTCTGGATGTCTTCCCTGGCACCCAGGCACAGAGACAGCGCTGTGAAGGTCCTGTGCTATTGGTAGGGTCACTGTGCTGTCGGTGTCTCAAAATGTTCCTCTGGTGAGGAGCACAAGCATCTTCTCCACCAGATCTCGGAGCCTTTCCTGTTGCTTTTAGGCTTTGTTGCAGTGCGGTGTCTGATGTCACACAGGCAACCCTGGCAATCTGAAACATAAAGCAGGACAACTACCCTCCACAGCACTCAGCTGCTCCCAGAAACCCTGCCCGGGGAAGAGCTGTCCGTCAAACTCTGAGATCCTCACCCATCATCGCGCTCCGCCCGGCAGGCCGGAAAAGGGTACAAAGCTCAGCTGGATCAAACCACCAGCGCTGAGGAGGTTGTTTCTCAGGACCACTAACACCACCTCTGTGCTAAACCCAAGAACCCAAGACAGTAGGAAACACTTTTGGGCTTTTTTAAAAACCATTTTTGTATTTTTTGAATTGGTGAACTGTGGAGTCCTGGCTGGATGAGAGGGGACATAGTTTGGTGCGTTGAGCAACCCAGGTTCTGATCCGGAAGTGAGTCTTGGGAGCGGCTGACATGGAACCCTGCTGGGAAGGCAGAGCGACGAGCTCAGGACACTGGAGCAGGGGGAACGTCACCGTTTCCAGCCACACTGTCACTTCCTTCCTGCCACGTTGTTGTTTCCTGCCACAGTACTGTTTTCACTTCGAGATGCAGCTCTGCACCAATCACAACGAGCTGCAGTAGTTTTGCCTATATATGGGTTGGGGTTTTAACCATTCAGATGCTGTAATAGTTTTGCTATATAAACCTTGTTTTGCTGACTAATAAACGTTGAACGATCATACTCATATTGGGGTCACATTGTTGCAACGGATCCGTAACCCACGCCAACATCTGGTAGCAGAGGATGGACGGTTTCCCTGCAGGAGTCCCTTGGTCTGCGGTGAGCAGCTAGAGAGGGGGCGTGGGAGCAATGGCTGGGAGGGTGCTGACTGGGTGCGAACACGCAGGGCAGGCACGGATGGCCGCCTCCCAGGAATTTTCGAGCCACACTGGGGCTGCCTGGCGCAGCTAAATTTGAACATGGAGGCCGTGGTCACAAGCATGGAGATAGGGGCTGCGGCAACGTTGCTAATCGGTATTCTCTCTAAGAGAGGAATAGACGCAATGGCAAACCAACTCATGAAGTTGATTAAACTGGGGCAATGATGGGGTCACTTTGCAGATACCCCGCTACTGTTTTCCATCTCGGAATGGCAAGAGTTAGGAGAGACGATGTGGGAAAGGACAATAACGGGGGAGGACAAGGAGGAAAAGGACATAAAAGCCGTCCGTGAGCTCTGGCGAACAGTATTACACACCTTAAAAGCCATGAAAGCTGAACGAGAGGTGGCGTGTGCTGCAGCTCAGATGCTAGCTCCGGAGCCCGGGAAAGATCACGCACCTAAGCCTGGGACATTATCACAGGTTTTCGGGCTACCTGCTGTTAGAGGGATGACTGGGATCACTTGTAACACAATTGCCGAGATTTGAGCCAGTGCAGTGTGCGGTTCCAGTCTGGGCGCAGAGTGGGGTGGCCCACCGGAAGTTGCTGCCAGAGACATCAACTCAAAATGCGAGCCGGACGCGGTAGTACGACCGCCCCCGGGGAACGGGGAGGAGTCGGGCGCGGAAGTGCGACTGTCTTTCGGAAGAGGGGAGGAGCGGCTGCCTTTCGGAAGAGGGGAGGAGCGGCTAGTACCACCCCCAGAGGGGGAGGGAGAAGGGGTGCGGCTTACGACATCGGCCCCTCCTGGGGCGCGGCCTGCAACATCGGCCCCTCCTCTCTGTCCACCCCTACCACATTCCAGCGAGGCGTCTCCACTCCCGAGGCCCTCTGATGGCGGCCAGAACGAATTGCCAAAAAAAAAAAAAAAACAAAAAACACCACAAGTGTGCGATCTTTTGCAGGCAGTTTTGCAGAGTCTTCAAGACATGAGCTTGCAGTTCCAGCATATTCCAGCATATGTCAATCGTTACCAACCCCCCCACCGGGAAAATGAGGCTTCCTCTCCAAGATATTTAGCTGGGCCTCTGGCACGGATCACACCTACCCGCTGGAGCGGTGTTATAAGAGATGCCATCCTAGATGGACAGTGGAACGTTGCCACCATTATTAGAGGTACACTAGCCTTAGCCTGTCCTGTGGAACAGGTTAATGGATGACAATCGTAAGTACAGGTGTTTGGCCGGAGGAGTGGCCACTAAGTTACCACCTCAAGAAAGCCGTGAGCAGGGGCTGGGTCCAACAGACCCTGAGCAGGAATCAGGTCTGTTTTTCTGCCCCCCCCCGGCTCGCTGGAGAATAGGACAGTCACTGAGAAAAGGAGCGATGGCTCCATTAAAGAATTTTTTACAGTGAAGTTTGAAAGAACAAAGTCTTCCAGTTTAAAATCCCTGAGGAAATCATTACTTGGAAATCAGTGCATACAGCTTTAAATGCTCTAAAACTTACAGAGACTATCTCAGAAGCAGCTGCTACTCCTCCACTGTTATCTCAAAAGCAAGGACAGAGTAGCAGTCTGTTGAAATTTAACCCTACATACGACGAAATTCCTACCGAACATGAGAAATGCAGGAAGTAAATCTGCCAAAACCTGACGATCCTTTGAATCCAGAGAAATGCGAAGTGGGGTGTAAAAATCCGGCATCCTGAAAGTGCACGACAGGGTCTCTTGACAGCAATTGGCATACCCGACCTGAGATCAAAACGAGGTGAATTCCAACATAAAACTGCACAGTCCCTCAGACGCTGTACAGCCGCCGCACCAGCAGTCACCGCATCGAACGGGTCAGCAAAGCTTACACCTGGTGGGGCACATGGCTCCCCCCGGGCAACCAGGGGCACAGTTCCCCACCCACCCACCCCCCTTTCCCCCCCCCCCCCCCTTCCCTCGATCCCAGTGCGCCGGCCCGTTCCGGCCAGCCCAGAAGCGGCGCGGCAAAGAACCATCTTTCTGACATTCAAGGACTTGGTTACAAAAAAAATGTATACAATTCAATTACTGCAGTAGAATTCCTTGTGAACAAACAGCTGGACTTTATTATCTTTCCAAGGTTCAGATGGTCTATCTAGATTATGTTATTCACTCTGTTGAAAGGTGAAAATATTGACATTATGACTGAAGATTTGTCCTGTCTATTTACTTTGTCAAAAAGGACTCAGATTTATTATTTTCCTGAAGATCAATGACAAAAGCAAAAACTGTTTTATAAAAGATTTCAGATAGAATTGCAATTGCCTTTACCTTCAGAATTAATGTCAAATTGCCAACAAATTTGTATATCATTTATGAAGGTTTTGTTTTACAGCCTTACCCTCTTTTCGATCAGTGGTGTGTTAACACGCAGAAGTTGAAGACTCTGGAATGAATCTTTTTGTCTCATACGCCCATGAAAACATTGACTTCAAAGGTACACATCATAGTGTCCTTAATAGCACAAGGTTGGAATCACTGTCAGCAAGTTGATACTATTTGCCTGCTGCTGGCTAAAGATGACTTTGTGGCATTAAACAGTGAATCCTTATCACTGCAAGCCGCTCTAGCTGATTATTTAAATAACATACGTTATACCCTTCCACAACATAAGCTGTTACATTCCCTCTCTCAAATTTCATTGCAGCCAAAAAACCGATGTGTTTCTGTTCCTATTAAAGGAGCACGAACAGCGTTTTGGAAACAAACAAATTCATCAGATTAGCAATCATCTATTTTAGTCATTGAAGGATCCACACAAATTTTTAAGCTATCAGCGGCCTTGCACGTCTTTGAATTGTTTTCGACTGAACCACTCAATATTATCACAGATTCTGCATATGTTGTGAATATTGTTCAACGCATTGCAGATGCAATGATAAGAGAAGTCAATAACAAACAATTTTTTTTCTTGCTATTGAAATTAGAAAATCATGTACGTGTATATTTTATAATGCATATATAGTTACATACTACTCTACTAAAACCAATAACTGAAGAAAAAGTTGTAGCAGATCAATTGACAATGGCAGCAGTACTGCCACACAGTTTCAAGCAAGCCCGATTATCTCCTGACTTCTTTCATCAAAATGCCTCTTCCTTGCATAAACAATTTGCTTTGCCCCAGGGGCAAGCCACAAAAAATGTTCATGCATGCCCTGACTGTCAATGTATTACAGCCGTACCATCGTGTGCAGGAGTGAACCCTCGTGGTTTACGAGCTGATGAGTTGTGGCAAAGTGATGTTACACATATATCAACATTTGGTCGACTGCATTGTGTACATGTTAATGTGGATACTTTCTCAGGATTTCTGGTAGCCACGGCACATACGGGAGAAAAGGAACGTTTCACGGACAATTTCTGTTTTCCTACAGGACTGGAGTATACAACATGTTACAGGTATACAACATTCTTCTACTGCACAAGCCATTGTCGAAAGTGTCCACGGGACCCTCAAAGCTATGCTAAATAAACAAAAAAGGGGGAATCCTATGGGCAGTGTTACCCCACAGGAACAGTTAATGTACTTAATTTTTAAAATCGTTCTGATGATCAATTATTTACAACAGCAGCTGACCGTCAATTCGGGATGGTCCCTCCATTTGTGGTTCGACCAAAAGTATGGTATAAAGAATTTGGGGAATCACAATGGACACGTCCTGTAGAACTAATAATGTGGGGAAGAGGGTATGTGTGTGTTCTTCTTTCAACAGGCCCTCGATGGTTACCGGCAAAATATGTGAAGCTATATCATGAGCTGAAAGAACGTAACGCAGAATCCGATGCCAGAGGTGACCACGCTCACTCTCAGGGAGCAACCTCTGACGTGGAAGCAGAAGAGATCCACTCTGGATGATCCTATTACACAGGGAACACTGAAAAAATTACAGCAAACGCAAGTACTCTGATGACTGCAGTGGGTGCATCACCCACACCAATTAATACATTCCTTGCATATTTGGCAATTATCTTCCACAACAGCTTTTGTATAACAAAGCAATCTTGGAGAACACGGTATACATGATTTTAGAACTGCGTCTGCACAAGAGCAAAGGTCAACTAGCAGACACCGTGAGGAAAAGTATAAACCTTCACCTGAGGGCTCCCGACGACTGCCCAGAGGTGCCAATATGCATGTACAAAAGACATTAATATATATATATATATATAAAAAAAAAAGGGGGGGGAGAAATGGAGAATGAGAAGTACTTTGCAGAAATGTAATGATTATGTATGTTAACATGGCATAAATATCTAGTAAGAGTGTCTTTTCGGTACACACATTTGAGTAGAACTGTTCCCTGTGCGTTCAGTACTGCAGTAAAGAATGCCTGCTTTCTAGAACTCCAACATTAAGTTTTAGGAAGTTAATTATTTTGCTGCTTTCTAGTAATAGATTTTGGGTACCCAGGTAGGATGCTGCTCTTGAACTTCAATGGTCCGAGGGACTGCAGGACCTCCAGCCGGCACCGAGGGATTCTCGGGGAGAACCTCTGATCACTGGACCAAAAAATTCTGAGCATGAATCATTAATAAGGCAAAGGCATTCTTCCAGTATTGTTCCTGTTGCCTATTTGTTAGTCATAGTAAAAGCTTCACAGCATTGAGCTATGTCCCTGACGAGAAGGGAAAGCGTCCTTTCTAATCCAGAATTGGAAAGAGAGTACTCTTCCTGAAACTGAAGCTTGGGAATTTGTCTGTTAAATGTTGCATATTATTGTAAGTCCTGTCTTTGCAATATTTGGATTTATGCTAGAAACTTGGTGTGCCTGTGTGTGTGTGTGTGTGGTAGCGACCATGAATGTGTGGTTTTATGTTACAGTGTTTGTATTTCTGTGGTCTGATGGATTTATTTGGTTTCTGTGATGTAACGGATTTGTCTGGACTAAGTAACTGTTTTGTTTCTCTGGTTTGGTAAGTTCTGCAGGTATTGACTATTTCTGGTTTTTGACTTTAGATTGTTGTATTTGGACTCTGATTTTTCAAAACTTCGGAAGTATTTGATACAGCAGGGAATAGATGTGGTGATGTTTGCAGCTTTATGCTTTTATGTACATTAATTTTAGCCCATATAGTTAATGAGTCATAGTTCTAGATACATTGATTTTAACCTAGGTGATTAATATGGATAGCCAATACTAAATGTTATGGATGTTTGTATATGTGATAAGTATACCTATAACTCAAGTGCAAATTTACTGAGCTCATATTATTGATACACTGCTATTTCGACGCCTAACATGGTGAGATGCATCCCCTCCCATTGACAATAATGATATGTTGTGGTCAAGCGGTACTTTAGTCCCACCATCCACATAGGAAGAAAATTGGATACAAGTAAATCCAGCAAGAAAATAGAATACAAGTAAATCAATCTACACCCATATGCTAGGTAACAGATTTACCATCAGTATGTATCATTCTCAAGTTAATTTAATCTTTCTTTATATCTAGCAGGTTATGGTATGCACTTCGCATCTCTATGTCTTCAATTAGCATTTGTGTTCTTATATCTGCTGGTATTGTAGTTTGTGTGGGCCTCTGAAAAAGTGGTAGCAAGCTGAAGACCAAAATTATGTCAGCTCTCATCATCATCAACAACCTCATCAACTATATCTGGCTTGCTCAAAAAACAAAAAGGGGGAATTGTGGAGTCCTGGCTGGACGAGAGGGGACATAGTTTGGTGCTGTTGAGCAACCCAGGCTTGGTAATGGAGATAGACCTTGAAAGTAGCAAACACGGAACACTGCTACAGAAGTAGAGTGGCGAACACGGAATGCTGGGCAGAGAAGCAAGCCAGCATTACCACAAAAGTCTTGCAATCCCTGCTAGAAGATCAGAGTAGTCTACGACATGCAGTATTGCAAAATAGAGCCGCAATTGATTTTTTACTGCTGGCCCAGGGACATGGTTGTGAAGATTTTGAAGGCATGTGCTGTATGAACTTGTCCGATCATAGTAAGTCCATCCACAAGCAATTACAATGGCTGGAACAGCATGCCAATCAAATACAACAAATCCAGGGATTTTTTGATGGATTGCTCACCTCACTCTTTGGTAATGTGCCCGCTTGGCTTAATAGTTTAATTGTAGAAATTTTGCGCATATGTATCGTGTTACTTGCTGTTGGAATTATAATATGTATTTGCTTTAGCTGTCTTAAAAGGGCTCTCTCCAAGACGACGAAGCAAACCTGGCTTGCTCAAAAACAAGAAGGGGGAATTGTGGAGTCCTGGCTGGACGAGAGGGGACATAGTTTGGTGCGTTGAGCAACCCAGGTTCTGATCCGGAGGTGAGCCTTGGGAGCGGCTAACATGGAACCCTGCTGGGAAGGCAGAGCGACAAGCTCGGGACACTGGAGCAGGGGGAACGTCACCGTTTCCTGCCACACTGTCACTTCCTTCCTGCCACGTTGTTGTTTCCTGCCACAGTACTGTTTTCACTTCGAGATGCAGCTCTGCACCAATCACAACGAGCTGCAGTAGTTTTGCCTATATATGGGTTGGGGTTTTAACCATTCAGATGCTGTAATAGTTTTGCTATATAAATCTTGTTTTGCTGACTAATAAACGTTGAACGATCATACTCATATTGGGGTCACATCGTTGCAACGGATCCGTAACCCACGCCAACAGTGAACTCTGCCCCCTGTAGAGGGCTATGGAAGTCAACCCAAGGACAGAAGCAGCAGCAGTGAAAAAGGCAGGCGTAATCAGCTTCATCCCATGTTTTGGCATCCCTGGGAAATTGCTCTCCAGCTGAATTATGGTTTTGGTGCAAAGTGCCTCAGGTTTCTGGAAGAGAAGAGATTCTCTCAGTACTTTCAGACTGCACGTCTAGAAAATGACACGAGGAAGGACAGCACGGAGGGAACAGAGCAGCAGAGGGTCAGGTCTGAAGACAGCAAAATGGAGAATTGTATGTATGACAGGGTCCTCCCAGGCTTCAAAAATAGCTCGAGTGATAAGCCCGACCGTTGCCCTTTGAAGCATAGATGTCACCCTGCCTGTGGCAATGATCTGCTTATCAGATCGGCGATATATTGCTGCTGGCAGTTACTCTGAAACAGCTAAAGTCAATAAATACCATTTCCAAATGAAGTAGCCAGAGAATTTTCCTATTGCTTCTCCTAGATTTAATTCTTCCTTCTCCAGTAAGCCACGGCGTCTTGTCGGGCAGCTTTCCTCTCCCTCACCATTAGGAGGTACAAAGTGCAGAATGACAGAGTGTCTCATGTCACCTTTTTGGCTGCCTTACCCTTTTACTTTCTAAATTTCCCATCCGTGTTACCCCTGAACTAAGACGGCATTTTCCCACTGACTGTACCTGTGGGCTCTTTGGCTACGTGATGAACTTCGTGCAAGCAGCCACGAAGTTTCCCTGTATTTTTTTCTGTATTTTTCTGTCACTGTGTTTCTCCCTGACTGATTCCCCACATCGCTTCCCCCCTCCGGAGGCAGGTCCTTTTGGAGCACCACACGTGCCGCGTGGTGGTTCAGCTCACACTCCAGACGCGCAGATGAGGCAACCACATCACGAAGACGACGTTGGATTCCCGGGCCAACACGCAAAGCCTCGCCACCCATCGCAACACACCCCAAAACCAAGCCAGCTTTTGGCAGTGCCGACCCTTTCCCTGCTTGTCTCCATTAATTTCAGCAAGAGCTAACAAGGTATCCTTACTATGGCTGCGGGCATTTCCCGCACGTCTCCCAGATTCGGGTCTCCCATGGCACCCAGATTCATGCTCCCCCCGCCCCTACTGCCCCCCAGCTCCGCAGCCTGCCGGGCTCAGGCGGCAGCGGCTGCTGTCCCTAAGCCGCAGCGGCATGTTTCCCCAACATTTTTTTTTGCTTTTTGGCCTCCCTGTCCCCTCTGAACAGGCCATCACCTGGGACTCCAGCACCGCAATCATGCAAATCATCCCACCAGGTTTTTTGTAATGTTAATTATATCAAACACATGCTCATCAATGAGAAGGTCTAATTCCCCTTGCTTGTTATCTAGATGTCACACACTGATGCAGAAGCATCTGAAAAAATTAATCTCCTTGAAACACTGCGTTTGCGGACCCCTCGCCGCCACCTTTGCAGCCCCTGCCTCTGCCCCAGAGCCCCCGGGCGACGCTGGGCATCAGCATGTACACCGCACTGTCCCCAGAAGCCACCAAGTCCTTTGCCCCCTCTCGCAAAGGCTGTCGGCGTGAGACTTCTGTGTTTGATTCGCAGAATTGCTTAGGCCTTGTGTTTGCAGCTAAAATCAGTAGGCGCAGGACAGGGGAGTTTCGCAGGCACGGTGGTGTTGGGTTGACAGTAGGACTTGATGATCTTAGAGGTCTTCTCCAACCTTAACAATTCTATGATTCTATGAATGTATACGTGCTGTATAGCACTCTGAAAAGTGACGTCCGAAGTAACTCAGAACATACATTTTAGCTAATAAGTTTCCTGCCTATAAAATAGTGATAATACCGTGTCGGCTTACAGGCTGCTGGTGAAAGAAGTTAATTCAGATTTACGAAGCTGTTAGATGCGGTAATGATAAACACGGAAAACGGAAAAGCAGGAGAAGGTCAGCAGCCCTGTTTGCAGGACGGAGTTTGGATATGCGCCGTAAATAGCCGATGGATTTGTATAGTGCCTGTGGAAGGGGGGAAAAAAAGAAAAATAGCAAATAGCTACTTTTTTTCCCTCTTTCTGTGAGCAGTGTTCTTCCTATGCAGGGAACAAAGAACGGACTTCATGGAGAAAACAATGTGTCATTGCGTAACCAGGCACAGCCGTGACACCTCTGCGTGAGGAGCCCACAGGGACAAAACCAAACCTGGCATTTCTGGACCCAAAGCACAGGGCTTCGAGTCTGGTGGTTTTTTTTTTTTTTTTTTGGGGGGGGGGGTGCGTTTTCACTTCTTGCTGCGTTCCCTCAACATGCGAGCTCGACGATCACCGGGCTCCCGTTGGGCGAAACCCTCGCAGAAGGCGCAGCCCTGCGTGACACACCGGGTTGCTTTCTGAAGCTTCCCTGTTCTTCACCTCGTACTGGGGCGTCGCAGTCCCCACAACACAACTAACCCCCCTTCACCCCCGGGGAGGGGCACTCGCACCTCCGCTTCCTGCTGTTTCACAGCTGCCTTCCTTTATTAGCTTTTTATTTCTTTTTTTTTTTTTTTAATTGCTTTCTCCCAAGGGCCGAGAGGAGCAAGGACAAGAAACAGCCGTGCCCCGCTGCATGGTAACAGCAGGGCCACAGGCCTTGGCGGCTGCGGTCCCAGGAACAGCGCAGGCGGCGGCCACCCCGGCACAGTCCCGCCCCGGGAGGCCCGGTGCCCGCTGCCCCGCCCCACACAGCCGGGTCCCGGCCGGTGGGTGAGCTCGGCCCGGCCCCGGCGCTGCGGGGAGCCGAGCCCCCTCCCCCGGGGGCGCGCCGCTGCGGCCCCGCGCGGCAGCAGAGCCGCCGCCGCCGCCAGGGGCCGCTGTTGGCCGCGGAGAGCGCGAGGCAGGCGGGGCGGGGCAGAGGGCGGGGCGAGGCCCCCCCGCCGGGCTGAGCCCTGCCCTCCCGCCGGCGGCCGCTCCGGGGCGGGGGCAGCGGCCTGCTACCCGCCGGCGCGCCCTGACTGCGGGTGGCCCTGGGTGCGGCCGGGGCGGTGGGTGCCGGGCAGGGCGGAGGACGAGGGGCAGAGCCCGCCGGTGTCCCTCCGAAACTGGGACGGTCTCCCGAGCCCGTTCCTGCTGCAGCGACAGGCTGCTTGGGGCCTCGGTGCTGCCGGCACTGCCTGCCTGGTGCCTCGGTGATGCCAGTGCGGGCCGTCACCTTTCTTTTTTTCCTTCTCTCTCCTTGCTTTTTTGTTTTCTTTCTTCTCTTTTTACCCCCAAAGTCAGAAAAAGGTGTTTCATCACCCCTCGGTGGTGAAAGGTTTGATCCTTTCCCCTCCACTCCTTCACAGAATCACAGAATGTTCGGGGTTGGAAGGGACCTCTGTGGGTCATCTGGTCCAACCCCCCTGCCAAAGCAGGGTCACCCAGAGCAGGCTGCACAGGACTTTGTCCAGGCGGGTCTTGAATATCTCCAGAGAAGAAGACTCCACAACCTCCCTGGGCACCCTGTTCCAGTGTTCCATCACCCTCAGAGTGAAGTTCTTCCTCATCTTCAGCTGGAATTTCCTCTGCTTCAGTTTGTGCCCGTTGCCCCTTGTCCTGTCACTGGGCACCACTGAAAAGAGTCTGGCTCTGTCCTCCTGACATCCACCCTAAAGATATTTATAAGGTCCCCTCTCAGCCTTCTCTTCTCCAGGCTGAATAAGCCCAGCTCCCTCAGCCTTTCCTCGTAGGAGAGATGCTCCAGCCCTCCCAGAGAACTAAGCGCTTGCTTGTTCCCATGTGCTTCAGGGACTGCAGGGGAGCACGGCTGTCTGCGCCTCAGGGGTGGCGTTTGCAGGGCAGCGAGGTTTTACAACTACGTCTCCCTTGCCGCTGCTGCTACCTGAGGGAAGCAGGTTAAAGTGGGGATAGCCGTGTCTGGCTTTAGCACATCTGGACTCTCAAACATCCTCAAAGAAAATTAGCAGCCTAGCAAGTTCTTTGGCGATATTGTGCTGTTTCTTCTCTTTTTGCCTGGGAGCCCTTAGAGATCATCACCCCACTGTGCAGGGCACTATCCAAGCCACACAGAAAGCCATCCGCACCCAAAGATCTCTTCCAGTGTAAGAGCAGAGGCAGCGGATGACACGGAAACGTAGGAAACTGCAAGGATACCCCAAGACGAGTTTGGTCAGCAGGACGTATAGTGCAGCAGCAGCCGAGCCTCTGCCGAGATGCTGTTCGCACTGCAGAACCCAGGAGTTCGACAGAAAGGCTGCGGAAGGAGCTTATGGCACGCGAAGCTCAGGCTGACTGCTCGCAGTCGTGGGATCAAGGACTCCGGCTGCAGGGTACGAAGTCCAGGTGATGACAGCTCCGAGAAGGAATGATAATGAAGAAGCTGAAAAGTGCTTGAGGCACCAGATCAGCGTCTAAACCACAAGATCAGAGAATCACACGATTATTTAGGTTGGAAGGACCTCTGGAGGACGTCGGTTTCAACTCCCAGCGACGGGGGAGGGGAGAGCGGAGGCGGGGGAGAGGAGAGCGGAGGCGGGGGAGAGACCCTCCCAAGCTCAAAGCAGGTGCAGCTTAAGTGGCTCAGGGCATTTGTAATACAAACTACATGTTTCACTGGGGGGATACAGCACGCAGTTGGGGGGCGCACAGCCAGTACGTGGTGGGTGGAAGGAATGCAAGCAGTAGTAAAAACTTTTCGGAGATGAAGGCTGGCTTGCTCTGGGACTTCTGAAACATCTTTTCAAGCTGACTTACAGAACCCAGAGCGTTGGCGGGTTTCTAGAAAGTACAAGATACATTTAAGATCACGTTTAATAGTCATAACAATATGTTTCTGTATCATCCAAATAAGGAACCGTTTCCAGAAGTGACTGGCATGTCTCTTCTGGAAATCAAAAGATGTGAAATGCTAATGTATTTATATGATTTTGAAGATATCCTCTCTGATCCGTACAGAATAAGTGGTCTGTGCTCCTTTGCCATCTCTCTGACCTTTCACTTGTTTAGTCTTACTTGATAAGATGACATTTGTTTTATGTTCACGCCTGCAAATGACACAAAGGGCAGGGGAGCAATGAAAGGCATTTTTTAGCCCTGGCGTACTTAGCAAGAATACTAATTCAAGAATTATCACAGTAGGACTTAGAGGGTCATTTATACAGGTTGGAAAGGCTCTGGTGAGCTTATGTTCCCAGCTAACCTTCCTTTCTTGAATACCATTGCTTCATGTAGTTTGTTCCTGTTGTTTTAAACACATACATTGAAGTGATTCCATTCTGTAGCAATCAGTATTGTGCCACAACCTCTTTTTAAATAGGTGACATGCACACCATCATACCCTAGGAATTTCAGATTTGTTTGTTTGTCTGTTTTGTACGGACTCATTAAATAGAAGTTATAAAGCAAGATAGCGTGAGTGACTCATTTCAGTGAGAGACAGTACAGGCCTGTTCACTGCTTTATCACCACGTGACGGAATAAAAAGATCAGGCCAACAAAGGCAAAAACGCGGAAGGAGAAGACCTGGCTAATACTGATTCTCCCTCCCAGACATGAAAAATATTTCAAATCATCCGCAGAATCCAAAGTGATTAAATTTGACTAGAATCCTCAAAAATGAAACAAATGCAAGGCAAGCTGAAAATTATTTAAAACCTAAAGGACAAAACCCAACAGCCCACTGGACACAACATTGCCTCTGTATAACAGTTAAGGAAAGCCTTCAGAAACCCGAAGTCAGAACTTTTCTGCTGTGTGTCACGTGACCAGCAGCCCCCTTTATTGTTAAACCTGTTGATGAGATCCATTAAGAGATCAGCTTTTCAGTTATTTATAATTTTGTCGAAGTGTTTGAGCTAAAGTTTCCTCTGCTGGAGGTGGAATATTTATAAAATGTTCCAGGTAAAAATAGTTCTGCTATTTTCAGGAATGAAACTATAAGAAAAGATGATGTTTTCTGATGTTCTTTTCGAGAAGTTCTGTGTTGTGTTAACTTTGGCAGAGGAGCAGCCTGTTCCAAAGGAGTGGTGTCTGCCACCTGACATTTCATTCATACTTGGCATGCTTGCAGGCCTTTGAAAAATCTCTATTCACCCCAACTTGGAGGAGTCCGACACCTCTGTGAGGACACGAACTGCAGAACGTGGAGCTGGACCATGTGGCCTTTGAGGATAATCTGAGGAAGCCAAGTCTGTTGGGCTTGGGGAAGAAGAAGTCGAGGGGCACCTAGCTGCTGTCTGCTACTACCTAAAGGGAGGGTATACAGAAGATGGAGCCAGAGTCTGCTTGCAGTGGCCTGGACTTGCAAGAAGGGAGCTTCCTGCTGAGCATTAGGAAAAGCCTCTCCCCAGGACGAGTTTCAGCGCTGTCATGGGTGCCTCGAGAGGCTGAGGAACCTCCATCCTTGGAGGTGCTCAGAAGACGCTTGGACAGGGCCCCGAGCAACCTGAACTAGCTCAGAGTCCTGAGTGCATCCTCCTCCCTGCTCCTGGGGCTTTGGCTTGCTGAGCCTGGGGCCAGGTCAGAGGCTGTGTGGCTGAGGGCTGCCCCTTCCCTTTGGTGACTTTGGGGAGAGTTCCAGAAAGCTCTGCGGGAGCCTCAGCCAGGGCTGACCCTTTGCCCCAGGAGCTGTTTTTAAGCTGGTGCTCTCACCTTTGGCTTCTGAGCAGGCTTGCCTGTGCCTGCCCATGCACTGTGTAGATCTAGACCTCTGGATAGGCTTCTTGGCTTGACTCAAGATCTGCCTTGTTAAAATGGACTTGTCTGGCAATTGATGGGCTGTGGCTCACCCTGATTACTGCCTCCAGACCTGATCCTGATGCTGGCTTGGCTTCTTAGTTTGACCTTGGACCTGCTTCATCACCACAGGCTTGTCTGACAACTGGAATTCTCAGCTGCACCCCACTGTCCTCACTGTACCTGCCTCGCTCATCTTGCTCAGGTGCTGTGGGATGGGGCCCTTGCTGGAGAAGCCCTTCCTTTACCTGCCTTGCTGCCATGCCTGGCTCTCAGCTGCCCTTCCTCTGGGGACCAGCCCCCACTGCCCTCAACAACCTGCTGCAAGCAGGGAGCTGGGGTAGAGACCTCCGGAGGTCCCTTCCCACCCAAATCTTTCTGTGACTCTATGTCAGTGCTCTAGTCAAGTTAAAGGAAAGAAAAAATCAACTTCTCTGGGCAGGGAAGAAAACATAGCAGTGAAGACACTGTGTTGATGCTCAGGTGCATGGTGTGTTAGATCTGGAGAAGGCAGAAAGAACCATAGGAAGAGGAACAAGGAAAGGGGTCTAGGACGGAGAAAGGTGGAGGAAGGCGTGGAAATGGACAGCAGTGCAGCTGCTGTGATATCACTCCACTACCCCGTAAATCCCAGAACGAAAGAGTAACATCAGACCCTAGCAGAAGGTGTGCGAGCAGCTTTGCTCCCTCTCCAGCTGCACTGTGTCACAAACGATTCACGTTCACATGGCAGACCTGGATTTTCAGAGCAGAAATACCTACTGCCCTGCAAGACCTCCTCCACCACCTCACCTCATCTCTCAGGCACTGTTAAATGTTCTTCATCTGCAGTCATATTTCAAGGCTGGTCTGCTGGTGGTGCACGGGCTGAGAAAGGGGACGGAGCTGGCCGACGTAGGGCATACGTCTCTTAAGGCAGCCTGTGACACAGGCATCTCTCTGTGAAGAGGCTCAGCATCTAAACCTGCTTCTACTGTCACCTGTAATAAAAGGGCAGGTCTTCAAGGGAGACTGGAAAGATGGATTTAAACCCTGTGTCTCCTAAACTCTATTGTAAAACAAAGCCACGATGGATTCCATTTATTCCTTCAGCAGTCATGAGGTAGGGGCTTGAAATAAGATTCGTTGCTAATTTGGAAGTCTAAGAACCAGGACTTTACTCTGCACAGCATTGCCTGACATTTTCCTTTACCATTCCTTTAACATTTTCCAAAAAAATTCAAATATACCGTAACGTACCTGTGCCTGGGTCCTGCTGGATGCCACAGAGAGGCTGTTTCGCAATGCAAGAGGAAAGGCGAGCCTTGGTCACTAGCAGGGCTGAATCACTGGGGTTCCTGGCACTGCCTGTGTACAGCTGGATCTCTCGCTTCTCGGGAGATTTACAGGGCTTTCGCATAGAGTGCAAGCTGAAAAAGCACGTACAAACAGTGCAAGCAAATGTATTTCACCGCAGCCTCATTCTGCGACATCATTCCCTTTCAACAGTGAAAGTGACTCAGACCTGAAATCAACCACCCTATGGCCGAGCGACAAGAAAGTGCAAAGCACCACTGTCAATGTGATCTGCAGAAACGATGACAATAACATTGGTACCCTCTCTGTTTCTTGGGGCCATTATGAATGCTGGGTGTACTTTTAAGTACGCTAGTGTTTCCCAGGCCATTTCGCTTTAGGTAAATTTATAGCCATTGTGCTGCGTGTGTGTGTCTACACAGCTGCACAAGCACATTTGTCGTACCTCCCAAAGACTGTTTTGCTAAGGCCTGTGACTTACTATGCAATTAGGAACCTATTTTCTGCAAGAGTACTAAACACTCAGCTATTCTCCTCAACGCCAACAAGCGTTGTGAAATGCTTCAACTCATTTGGAAAATTAAGGCACTTATTTAGGTGCCCCAAGCTGGACCTGAGACCCAGATTGAAGCATCTAGTTAAAAAAACAATGAAGTTTCCCTCAGTCGTTGCTACTAAATTCACTCTGTCAGCAGTGAGTACCACATCTGTGCTCTGATCATCCGCAGAATGGCTTCACCTTACAGTGCAGCCAGGAGGTGCTCAGGCAGGATGGGCTTGCAACAGGAATCTGTGCTGACCAGACCTAGCCACACTAGGTTGGTTTGAAGCCCTTGTTCCCCACTGTGTTTCCTGCACCAAAAGAGTCAGGTGGGACCATGTCATGGAGACAACTCTGTTTATTTGAAACAACCTTTCACTCTTCAGCTTTGTATCATCACGTTCACCCACATACAGTCTGCTGCGCTCCCTCAAACAGCTTGCTACGTTACCCTGAGCCGTTTCCCACAGTGTTGCTGTAACTATTGAATGGGTGACTCTGCCACGGTATGACCTTCTTGTGGTTATATTTCTGAGTCCTCAATAGGGCTGTTCAAAAATACTGCCATAGGAAGTGATGGCAAAGATCCATTGGGACAGATGAAGTTTTCAGCTGGGAGCTGTTTTAGTTTTGAGAAGGCATGGTCTCGGGTTGACTTGTTCTCCACAACCTGATTCTTGAGTATCCCTGTATCTGAGTCCCAGGCTTTTCCCTGCCGCAGTTTCTTAAAGGTGTTACGGAAACCCTCAGTACTGAAGTAGTAGATCAAGGGGTCCAGCGTGCAGTTCATGCTGGCCAACAGCATTGTCATAATTAAGACTTGGCGCACGGAGGCCTGTGTTTCTTGCTCAACCTTAATGACTCGGGCCTTTATCATCCCATAAACTGCAAGGGTAGTGTTGTAGGGTACAAAGCAGATGATGAAGATGACCAGATTGACCAAGAGGAGACGGATAGTCTTCTGCTGTCGCAGGGTCTTCGTCTGGCTGCTCTGGCAGAGCTCCTGAAAGATCCGGATTGAGCAGTATGTCACAGAGCTGAGAGGCAGGAGAAACCCCAAGATTTCAGCCAGGATGACTAACGGGAAGAGGTTTTTCTGCCACATGTTGTCACTAAAGCTTTCAAAGCACAGGTACATAGTCTGGTTCTGTACCTCACAGTGGTTTTGCTTGTGGACTATGGCTGTGGGGATGGAGCCCGTGAAGATCACAACCCAGACCATCAGGCAAAGGAGCTTGGCCACCTTGGGGCGTCGCAGATGCCGCCAGCGAAGTGGATGGACAATGGCAACATAGCGATCCAGGTTGATGCACATGAGGAAGAGGCAGCTGCCATACATATTGATCTGGAAGACAGAGCCAGAGACCTGGCACAGGGTGTTACCAAAGGGCCAGTGGTGGTTGGAATAGTAGTAGAGTCGGAGCGGCAGAGAGAGCGTGAAGGTGAGGTCACTCACGGCCAGATTGAACATGTAGATCATCACCACAGACTTCAGGCGCAGGTAGCGGATGAATATCCATAGGGCCATGACATTCAGCAACAGACTTGTGACGAATATCAGGGTGTAGATAGGCAGGAGGGGGTGGTGGTTGAAGCTGTAATCCTTGCATGTCTGAGACGCATTGGAAGCTGACATGCCCAGCGGGGATCAGGGCAGAGTCTCGCTGAGGTGGCTGAGCCTGCTGGTGCACTAAGGAGGCACAAATAAAAGCGCTGAGAGAAGTCATTCCCCCCTAGCAAGCCACAGGCAGGTCAGTCCCCTCATCTGCAGCTAAGAGGTAGACAGGCACACCTCTCTCTTGGCTGGTGCTGCTTTGGATTGCTGGGCAGTGGTCATCTGACAGGGGTGGTAATGTAGTCACCGAGAGTCAGCTTCTGCCTCTAGTTCAGCAATTATTTCCAGTGGTTATGTGAATGCTGACACGATGGAGGGTCATTGCCATGTGTTGAATGTCAGCGCAATTCCTGGTCAGAGTGGAAGACCAAGACAGGAGAATTTAAGTTAGAGGGGGAAATCTCTTGAAAGGTCAAAATACAAACATGATGGCTTCTGCTGCAAGAGCACACAAAGAAACCACAAGACTAAGAAAAATGGACGGTAGAAAAATGAGTAATTGCATGAAGTCAGAGCACAGAGAAGGTAATTGTTGTACAGAATCATTTATCGCTCAACCCCAGAAAATGCGTGTTGCTTTGATCACTGTGGAGAGCACACATATACAAGAAAGGGACAGCACAAAAGCACCCAGGGGAAGTAGTCAAGGCAGTTCCAGAAACAGAGAGAGAGAGAGAGAAAGAGAAAGAAAAAGAGGAGAGCAAGCATTTTGAGAGAAAAATGCTGACTGGAAGAAACTTAAAATAAAAACTGCATAGTATTGGTTTATATCAGAGAAAGAGGACTTTGAACATCCGTTACAGATAAAAAGAATTATACTACAGTTAAATTTGACTCCATCCTATCTCCTTTTCCTAGGTGAAACACCCCACAAAAACGTGGGTCCCAGCTGGTTGGAGCTCCTTGCGTTGCTTACATTCATACAGTTCCTTTGGATTGGATGTCCTCAGATCATTTTCCTGATTACAACACTGTAAAGCACGAAGTAGCCCATGTCCCACAAACACAGAGCAGCACAGCCAGGTAAGGGAGAACACAGTAAAGCAGGAAGGGCCGTTGGATTCATGTGGACAAACGTACCCGTGACTCCCAAATGGTGTGAGACTAGTAAGCACTCTAGATTCTAACGGTAGCACTGCCTTGCCAAACATTGATCAACCAGAGTGGGTCCAGTGGAAGGCCACCAGAAAGGTCTGGGGGCTGGAGGACTTGCCCCATGATGAGATGCTGAGGGAACTGGGCTTGTTCAGCTGGAGAACAGAAGGCTTCAGGAGACATAATAGCAGCCTTCCAATACCTACAATGTGGTTACTGGAAGAGGGCAGAGTTACAGTGGGGCATGGCAGGGGGCTAAGAGACGTAAATTGAAGCAATAGATATTCGGACTGGATATAGTGAAAAATGTTTTCACTGTGAGGACAGTCAGGCATTGCAACAGGTATCCCAGAGAAGTTGTGGAGTTTCCATGCCTGCAGGTTTTCAAGACCAGACTCTAGAAAGTCCAGGGTGACCTCATCTGATCTGATAGCTGACCCTGCTTTGAGCAGGAAGTTGGGCTAGAGACAGTCTTAATTATTCTATGAACCTAAAACTAGACATCCACTCTCAGAGCTGTCACGGTGGAGCAAGGTTTGGTAGGCATGACAGAATTCCCCGTAGCTGTTTGCAAGTGTTAGATAGGGACTCCCTCACAGAGCCCACGTAGAGTGGGATTTACCTCAAAAGGAAGGTAGAATTTTCCATCTAGAGGAGGAAATCCTTACATAAGGTTGATATTACTGTAAGATGAAGCTACTCAGCAACTTGACAGGCATGACTAACATGTCAGACCTTCTGGATGGAACTGTGGGGCAATGCACAGATCTAGAGGGAGAATCAATTAAAGATGGAAGAAGCGTGTGCTGACCGCATAGGTAGGAAGAGATTGATTCTGGCAACAATATGTTAAATGATGAAAGTGGAAGTCTAGTACAAGAGAGCAGAGAGCTATCAATTTGCCCATCCTTTGGTGTTGTTGGGCAGGCCCACCACCAAGGCAGGCTTCTTAGAGGAAATTCTACTGGTTTGTCAAGCTGTATCTGAGTGGCTTTCACCCTTCTTGGTGGATGAAAACTTTGTGTGAAGACTTGCATAAATTTAAAGCATAAAATAATCCAGCAAGATGAGGCAAATGTGCAAGAATGTTCTTGGTTTCAAGTGAAATTATTAAATGCCTCAAAAAGTCTCAAGGAGGAAGGATATGCCAGCTTTTGCTAAAGCCAAAACCTGCGATGACTGCAGACTGAACAGACTGCTGAGACCTTCGTCTTGAGTGAGACAAAGTTTCTGAGACTGAGACTCTGTGAGGGACCATGACCTGCTCTAACACGTGTACCCAGACCAGTCAGGTGTCAGGTGAAGTTAACTAGTCTCCACAGACAAGCTATTCTTATCAAGACGCATTCAATAAATGGCTCTAGAGAATGTAATAGGTAAGCACAATCCATCCTGTGTGAGATCAGTGGTCTATCTACAACTAGCATTCTATCTCAGATTGTGGATGGTAACGGGATAATGTAAGAACCGTGCAATCACGTAGTTATGCTCCCTCAAGTTTGTTTCCTGCTTCCAGCATATCGTATCCCAGGGATTTCCTGAGCCAGAGGTGACCTACTGGTATTCAGTAGTCCTCAGGGAAGTTTCTTTCATGGTTTTTTCTAGTTGGTTTTTGAGTTGATGCAAAATTTGCCACCTGCAACATCCAGTGCCAGGAGTGCAAATTTGTTCCACAACTTAATCGCATCTCAGGTGAAGAACCACTTCCTTATACTAATTTTTTAATTACCACCTGCTAGATTCAGTTCCCAGTTTTAATGCTGCAAGAGACAGTGGAAAAACCATCCCTACTCACCTTCACCTTATCACTAATGATTTTATAAATGTCTACCATATTCCCCCTCAGAACTCACTTTTTTTTTGAGGCTAAAGGATTCTTGTCTTCATAGCTGTTCCTCACAAAGGAGCTATTCTGTACTTTTAAACGTCCTTGTTGCCCTTCTCAGCACCTTTCCAATTCTGCTGCAGCCTTTGTGAGCCCCGTGGTGGGGTGCTTGAAACGTACACAGCGCTGATGAAGTGGATGCACATCATCATGTGCATGATGAGAGCTGAGTAGGCATAGATCTCATTTGCAAGGGGTAATGGTCAATTCAAATTGTTTTTTCTCATCACTTGGCAAGATGAAATTTCAGCTGCTATTTTAAGGCCAGTCACTCACACTTCCTTTAATCTCTGCAGTTCTTTGCAGCCAACCCTCATCTTTTCTAACCTGAATAATTTTATGTCTCCAACAGATTTGTTATTTCATTATTCATCCCGCATGAATAAGTCAAACGGCCCAGGCTCCAGCACTGGTGTCGTATAACTCTGCTGAGAAAACCAGCCATCTACCCACATTCTGTGTCCTATCTTTCAGGCACTTTTTATCCAGGTAGGAACTTTTCCTCTAAATTTCTTTAAGCACCATTGGTGAGAATCCTTTTGAAAGCCTTTTGGAAATCCACACGGGTCACTGCTCATGTGCTTGTTGACTCCTTCAAAGAAGGACTGTGAGGCACAGCATCCCTTTATAAAAGCCATGATGACTCTTCCCCAGTAATTAGATGTGACTGCATGCCAGTTGATTTTTTTCCTTTATTATAGCTTCTACTAGTTTGTTCAGCACAGACATCAAGCTCCCTTGTCTGAAATCCCTCAAGAGCCTTTTCTGAAATTGCATCTGCTAGTAAGCCTTTGAAAGCAGTTTTAAGCAAATGTTTGTACACCACAGTTAGTCAGGTCTTTCACCCTTCAGTTGTTTTTGGACCTCTGGGGTAGGAGCTGTGTGGTTCCAGACACCGTTTAGCTCATCTTGCTGCTCCATAGCCGTTCCTATCACCCTTTAGATCAGAGACAGTATTTTGATGAATTTCCCTGAAAAGAGAGTTTCTGCTGTGGACATCTCCAAGGTTTTCCTGCCATGAACACCAGTGCAAGAAAGCCAAGCCATTTAGTTTTTAAACCACCATCACCTTTTCTTTTTTTCCTGAGTGGTCTTTCCTTACATACTAGCCCTTCAAACCTTCGAGACACCAGGCAGCAGAGTTCTAAACTGGCAGCAAAGATGACTAAGAGTGTAAAACAGATTTGGTTTTTTTGATGAGATTTGTTTTATTTTCTTTTATTCTATGTTATTTTATGGTATTTTTTGTGGGTGGGTGGAAACACAGAAGCAAGAATCCACTAGCGGTGGTGTTATTGAAGCTAAGCTGGTAGTCTCAAATTTGACAGAACAGACACTGTAATCAAGATTTCAGAGGCCTGAAATGACATGTGTACACGCATGGTCTTTGGAAGCTGTGGGAACGGAGCGTTCTCTGCAGAGCTCTGAAGGTACTGTTGTGACCATCCCTCACTGAAGAGGAAAGCTACGAGTAGAGCAAGCTCGTAGCAGGGAGGCAGAAGAGCTGAAACTGGTTGGATTATCTGTGTTGGTTAATGTCTGAGAGCCACAGGCCATGTTGTTTGTGGCTGCCTCTACAAAACCTCAAGTAGTGATTGCTCTACATGAAAGTTGCTGAGAGGTCTCAAGTGATCAGCTGTGTAAAGAAGCAATGGTACCACAGCTAAATCATTCTCCTCCTCACGATGAGATGCTGTCTTGAAATCTTGAATGAACTTTCTGTTTGGTGACTGACCTTAAGTGGCCCAGGAGGTGAAGGACGCATCTTTTTGCCTCTCAGTGAAGATCAATATGAGCCCCTGAAGGCCATCTGCCGAGACCACGGCCTTTTTCCCAGGGAAGACAAGAGCAATTCCAACTAAGGATGCTACCTAGGAGGATACTTCTGCCCATTTTCAGGTGGAAAATGAATTTGTTGCTAGTATTCTTGCTGCCCTGGGAAGGGGAGACAGGGTAAATGACATAAACATGACACGTGCACATGTGTACATGCACACACACACAATGAGCAACTGCTACAGGGGAGGAGGAGCTGCAGAAACTAGAAGGAAGGGAAAACACCGATGAGGGAGGAAGAGGCGCTGGTGTAGGTGTGAGATGGGGGCAAAGTCGACTGCTGTTGCTGTGTGAGGGGAAAGCAGAGCGTGACTCTGGTGAATGGGCAGACAATACCCAAAAAAACAGCTGAAAAGAATTCGCTGCCCTCCCCTCTCACACCGCCTGTTCTGTGACCACCCCACTGAGGCGAGAGCCACGTGCCTCCCCGAAGCGCTCGGGAGATGCCCAGGGCCCTGGCTGGCGCAGGGTGCTGGGCTGGGATGAGCCAGAGTTTGGGCCCGGGGTGGGCACCTCTCGCCAGAGACAGCAAACCAGCTGCTAGGCAGGGAGTCCCCACGGGACATGCAAAACTCACAGGGATTTTGAGTTTTTTCTTCTGTGGGGTGGGAAACCCTAGCTGTACTTCCATACAGGGGCCGGAACGGGCAGGAGTGCCCTGAGATGAGACGTACACCTGGCATCTTGCTGCCTGGTCTGGGGGTGTCTTCTCTCCCGACACTATCTCACCAATAGCCACTGTCTCCTAGCCCTGCAAAAAGTGGTGAAAGAGCACAGCGTGGGGCAACACAGGGTTATGCATGGGCTGAGAAACGAGGTGGAAGAAGATATCTAGAAAAGTCTCGCCGAGTGTGCCACAGGGTCAATGTTTCTGAGACTGACTCATCATTTAAGTGGTTTGGGGCTGCCCTGGGGATGCAGAGAACACGGCATTGGGGTGCAGAGTGGTGCAGCGGCAAACACAGACTGCACAAGCTCACTTAGTAAACCTGAAACCAACAGGAAACAACAAAGAACACACCAAGCCTCAAGAAAACCACCCAACTTTGCTTTAGAAGTTGAAGGTATATTTTTTCATAAATGTGTATGCTTTTTACCTGCTGTAGTTGATGTTTAAGCCCCACTTTTCACCTTTTTTGTAACCAAGAAATTAGATTATTCTGATGATTAGAACCATGAAGACATTCAGGACTTAGGATGGCTTGTTTATAATGAGATACATGACATCAAAGCTGAGACCTCCATCTTTAACTCACGAGTTCTGATTGCACTGCTACTGCCTGCTCTCTAGGCATATCTCTCCCCTTCATCTCCTGAGGGCCCCGTGGAAGAGGTTGTGGACACCTTGGCAAGTAAGCTCTGCAGGCTGCCTGTGCTTTTAGTATCACAGGATCCCAAAGAAAGCTTCTGTTTAAATAAATCCCGAGGTTTGCCTTGCAGCTCTTGGTTCGCTAGGGAACCGAAGAGGCGTAGAGTGTCCCCCAGTGCCCCGCCGTCAGGTCCAGCAGCACATGTGCAGCAGCTCGCAGGGACAGGTTGCCCAGCGTGCCCAGACCATCCAGCTCTCTAGATGTTTCCGTCTCGCTTACCTCTCTGCTGGTGAAGAGCCAAGGGTGCAAGCAGGCTTGCTGGCTAGCGATCGCTGTCACTGCAGAAGTCTCGGGCCAGGCACCAAAGCTGCAAACAGCTTGAATCAAAACAGAGCCAGGCAGGCTCTTGGCTGCTTGCTCATCCAAATCACAGCCATCCCCACCGAGCAAAGGCTGAGTCTATGTCTGTCGTGCTGCAGTTCATCACCTCTCCTTTTTCACTTCCTGATGCACTTCTGGCTCACCACAAAGCATGAACTTTGCTATCCCAAGCTGATAAGCTAAGACATCCTATCAAAGCAAACGCAATTGTGAAAGAAGCAACACGCAGGTGTTCTTGCAACTGAGGAGACCTGCCCTGGGCCATAGTGCCAAGTACTTGCTCGTCTTTGCTGCCGTGCTAACTCAGCCACCCCCAGGACTGACAGGGGAAAATCAAAACATCCACTTCCCAAAATATTGTTAAACAGGAGGAAGAAGTGAAATACGTGACGTGAGAGCAAAGTTGATTTAATCCACCGCCAGCACAATGACTGAGAGTCCTGTCAGTCCCAGGGACTTGGGCACTTTGGGGCCAAGGCCCTTCCCGGGAGCCCAGCTGCACGCTGCTGGCATGTGGCAGGGACCCAGAAAGAGCTGAGCTCTGGAAAGACGTCAGTGCCCATGGCAGGCAAAGGCATGTTTGCCACAAACAGTCAGTCCCTGTCATTCAAGGCTGCAGGAGGCACGGCGCTAAGAAAGTGCAAGGGCTGATTTAGCAGGACATCTGCAACCTGGCACAGCCAAGCGTAGCCGGGAAGGGATCTGCCCTTCTGCAGAGCCCGTGTGGCACTCTGTTTCTTCAAGTCCTATATCTGCTTTGCCAGTCCCAGCACACCTGGAAGAAGACGCGGCTCGTGGGGACACTCCTAATCGTACTGCGGTCCTTCCCCAGGAGCAGCCGCCCTAAGAAGGTGCTGTGCCTGTGGGTTCCCTCGTTCCCTGCCTGGCTCCTTCACCCGCTGGCTGTTACTGCTGGTGTTTGACTTTCTCTCTCCTTTCCTCCCTTGTTCTGCCGTCACTGTCTCCTCATTCGGGGAGTGACACACCGAGGGATATGTTACTGTTGGCCATAAATCTTTGGGGGGTACAATAGCACCCAAACCACTGATCTCACCCTGCTCTTTTTTAGTGCTTCTCTGTTTTTTAACCAGATCCCCTTTCTCACTTCCTAGTTACTGGGATCTTTGTTCTCGCAGCTTTTTGTGTCTCTTCAGTTCCTGTCACGGCTCTGGTACCGATAAAGGCTTGCAGATATACCTGGGAGGGGGGTTTCCTTCTCGCTTTGCACCCTCTCTGACACTCTCTGTAGGAACTTTCCCCTCCCCTGCAGCCCTCGCCTCCCGCACAGATGTGGACACACCTGGCTGCGCCTGGTAGTCATGCCTTCGCCGTGTGTGTCGTAAGAGGGGGACACAGTGGCACTTAGCCTAGCCTGCGAGCCCACGGTGCCCCGCAGCATCCCTTACCCAGCCGGGCTCACTCACCTCACTCACCCTCGGTGCATCAGCTGGCGAGCTCCATCTCCTCCTGCCCGGGCGGGCTCCCACCTCTGCCCCTCGCTCTCTCTTGGAGGCTCAGCTCATGAGGAAGAGCAGCACAACCCCCAACGTTTCCTCACCCCAGTCTGAGTCGACAGCAGGTAAGACCAGATCACCAGGGTGTGTGTCGGAGGCTACACCCTGACACTGCAGATCCCAACACGCCTGCCGCCCCGGCATGCTGACTCCAGAACGCAGGAGCAAGGACCCAACGGGACAAGGAACGTGGGGAGCCGGGAAGGCAAGGAAAGAGGTGGAAAGCGTGCTACAACGGAGAGGCTGCTCAGGTTCCAAAGGGTGGCTGATACAGCCCAGTACTCTTCAGACCTCTTTGTGCAGGGAAATGTGGAGGAGCACAGCAAAGGGGTTAACCTATGTGTGGGGCCGTGGTGGAAGAACCAAAGCAGGGCCAGAGCAGCAGCGTTTCACTTTCTGAATGATTCAGACAGGAAAAGCAGAAACCTCTGGGCTGCATGAGGAGTTTCACCTTCCAGGGTGGTGGGGACAGCTAGCACTTCCCAGGTCTGCTCAGCGAACGTCAGGCTTTGCTCCCAGGACATTTCACCTCCCAGTCACACATTTTCCTGGATTCCCAGGGGCTCGTAGGAAAGGGCTGCCCACCGGCAAGAGGGGCAGCCACCCCATTATGCCTGCTTAGGAGAAGGGCAAAGACTGTCCCTCTTGCCGTGGGGAAGAAAATGAGGGGGGTAAAGGGAGATGTGCCAGAGAAAGAGTTAAGAGAGCCAGAGAGCAGCCGGGCTGCGTCTGTTTGCAGTAGCTATGTGGGCTGCAGGGTAGAAAAGAAGAATCTCCAGTCTGGAGGAGGCAGATGACGGAGGGTCCTCAAGAACAGCAGCTGGGGATTAGGAAGGCAGCAGGTTCCGGTCTTGGCTCCCACGAGCTGTCACTGCAGGGAAACTCTCCGGATCCCCAAAAGGCTTGGTGGCAAAGAGATGATGAGCTGGTGGGTCTAGTAACAGCTGCTTGGTGCTGCCAGGTTTTTCTTGCATGGAAGGCTCTGTCTGCTGCTGGCTGGGTCTCAGGCTGCTTCCTGCTGGTGAAGTGACTTGACTGTGGAAGGAGACGACCAGATTGCTGACAGGACAGCAGAGACCGGAGGTCCAACACTGATACTGTCCCCAGCCATGTGAGCTCCCTCCAACAGATGCCCACCCCAGAGTCCTAGCTCAGAGCTCTCCCACAATGCTGCCTGAGCTGTAGGTAGGGAGCAGCACCGGCGTGGACGCCCTCACAGGGCCAACCTGCCAGGTTTCTGCAGGCCACTGGCTCTCCGCTGCTGGCAGGCACACCGCGGCAGCCCATGGTCATTGCCCGGGGCGCAGGCTACCCACGCTTTGCAGCACTGGGCCGGAGCTGCTGTGAAAGCGACTGTCGGGCAGAGGTGGCGGGAGGTCTGAGGAGGGGATCCAGGCAGCTGCTGCGCCGTGGCTGAAGGTGGAGTTTTGTCGAGGACGGGATGGAGATGGTGTGTCTGTACGTGGTGTTGATCCCCGTGCAGCATGTCCTTGCTGTGACCTGGCTGTAAGTATGCTTTTCACTTGTATTATCTGGGCTGCAAAGTCACCTGGGGAGGTGCTGTCTCCTAAGAAAATGGGCAGATCTGTGAGAAAAGCGCGGAAGAAAGAACCCGGGCAACCCAAAGGCAGCACAGTCAGAGGCACATCTCGGAGCATGAAGGGAGAGGGATGGTGAAGCTGAAGAGGTGCAGACCAGGATGGGGAGCAGGAATGTCCAATTTGGCACAGACAGGAGACTGCATATCCCCTTCCTTGTCCCGTTTCTGCTCTAAAATCAGGCTATGGAGGGCTAAGCCCTACAGAAATGGCCCTGGCTCTAGTCCATCTGCGACTGAATCTCTCCCCTGCCCCACAGGTACCTGGCCAAGCAGCCTTCCCTGCGGGCGGTCCTCCGGGACCCCGGGGGCTGCGAGGGTCTGACGGGGCTGGTAGAAGAGCAGGTCCGCATTTGCCGGCGGCAGGTGGAAGCCATGGATGCAGTGAAGCGAGGCACGGAGCTGGCTGTCGAGGAGTGCCAGCACCAGTTTCACTCTCGCCGGTGGAACTGCTCCACCCTGCAAGGGCTGCAGGTCTTCAGCAAGGTCACCATCCAAGGTCAGCAAGGGGGAGGCAGGGCAGGCAGAGCTGGCACGGGGTCCCTTCAATATGGCTGCGGGGTCCCCTCGACACTTGAGCCTTTCCTGGGCTTGTGTGCAAGTGTCGCATGGGGACCAGCCCCAGAGTGGCCAGTGCCTTCCTCCACAAGCTAACAAAGCTGTCAGTGCAGAGCAAACTGAACCAAAGGCACAGGGTGTTACAAATATTAATATTCTGACTAAACTTCTTCCTCTTTTGGCCAGGCTTGGCTTTTTGGTCTCATCTGGACCATTCTGGGTACCAGTTCTGCAGACTGATAGATCATCTCCCCCAGCCTGCCACCAGCCCAAACTTTTGGAGTAGCAGCTCAAATCAAGACTTTTTCTCTGAAGCTGCAGTCCCTTTTTGTTGCAGGCCAGGGAAGAATGATCTGCCTATGCTCCCGAAAAGATTTTGCATGTGTTTGCATAGAAGGAGCCATACAGGGAGCTCTGAGCAGGTCCCCTCTGGCTCCTAGAGACAGGGCAGCAGGGTCCTCCCTGGCAAACCTCTCTGCGTGGGAGGCTCAGGTGCTGATGTCCCCAACCACGGCTCCCCTTTCTCTTCCCTTGGGGGCTGCTGACTTCTCTCCTGCAACAGGGCACCTGTCCCGGGAACTGAGGGTGCCACAGGCGAGGGCGCTGAGCCAGAAGCCCCCTGCGGAGCTGTCTCCCTTGCTGGCTCCAGGCAGCATCCTGGCAGTGTCCGCCTGAATACATCCTTCCTGCAGGCAGTCACAGCCTCTTTTGCCCCTGCTGTGTCCCATCGTCGCCTTCCCCCTCCACAGACTGGTGCCATTTCTCGCCCCGCCGCAGGCACATGGGAGTCTGCTTTCATCCATGCCATCTCCGCTGCCAGTGTTGCCTTTGCTGTGACTCGTGCCTGCAGCCGCGGGGAGCTGGAGAAGTGTGGCTGCGACTGCAAGATCCGAGGGCTGAGCCCCGAAGGTGAAGGAGGAGGCCGGTGGCAGGGAGGGGGTGGCAGAGGAGAAGATCCATGGAGGAGACCCTCACCAGGGGAGGAGACACCTCCCTTCTCCACAGCGCTCAGCCCTTTGGGAGCTCCTCCCAGGGCTTATTCTTCTTCATCTCATGCCTGCTTTCCCTCTGCAGGCTTTCAATGGTCCGGCTGCTCTGATAACCTGTCTTACGGAATTGCCTTTTCTCAAGCCTTCGTAGACAACCCCGAGAGGAGCTGCAGCGTCTTCTCCAGCTGAGCGCTGATGAACCTGCACAACAATGAGGCTGGGAGGAAGGTAAGGGCAGGAACAAGGGCTGGGAAGCAAGCCTGGTTTCAGGGGCTTCTCCCTGGCTAGGCAGAGCTCGGTCCAGCCCCCTTACGCCAAGGAGCAGTTTGGGGCAGCCATGACCTCCCAGAGGGGTTCTGCATCCTGCTGCCTTTCCTCAGCTCACACCGAGCTGGCTCCTGCCCCTGCGCAGAGAGGGGAACTGGCCTCCACCACCTGCCTGTGTGCAGGCTCCTTTTCCTCACAGAGCCCAGCTGTGATTTACATTCCTTGGCCTTTTCTGCAGAGGAAATTCGCTTCTCCATTCTGCTCCAAATGACTCCGCTGTCCCTCCAGCCCCTCCTGAGCAAAGACACCATCTTCTGGAGGGGCCGTTGTCAGATCTGGTCCCTTGAACATCCTCTGGCTCTGGGCAGATCTGTTCCCCTCCCCACAGTCCTGTGGGTCAGAGCAGGTCCCCATCTCTTCCCCTGCCTCAGGGATTTCACTTACAGACCCAAGCCAGCCTGTTTCCTGCGGAGTATATCCCATTCTGTTTCATATCGGCCTGGTTTAATAAGACTTTTTTGCCACTCCCCTCCCCTTCCCTCCCCTCCCCTCCCCTCCCCTCCCCTCCCCTTCCCTTCCCTTCCCTTCCCTCCCCTCCCCTCCCCTCCCTTCCCTTCCCTTCCCTTCCCTTCCCTTCCCTTCCCTTCCCTTCCCTTCCCTTCCCTTCCCTTCCCTTCCCTTCCCTTCCCTTCCCTTCCCTTCCCTTCCCTTCCCTTCCCTTCCCTTCCCTTCCCTTCCCTTCCCTTCCCTTCCCTCCCCTCCCCTCCCCTCCCCTCCCCTCCCCTCCCTTCCCTTCCCTTCCCTCCCCTCCCCTCCCCTCCCCTCCCCTCCCTTCCCTTCCCTTCCCTTCCCTTCCCTTCCCTTCCCTTCCCTTCCCTTCCCTTCCCTTCCCTTCCCTTCCCTTCCCCTCCCCTCCCCTCCCTTCCCTTCCCTTCCCTTCCCTTCCCTTCCCTTCCCTTCCCTTCCCTTCCCTTCCCTTCCCTTCCCTTCCCTTCCCTTCCCTTCCCTTCCCTTCCCTTCCCTTCCCTTCCCTTCCCTTCCCTTCCCTTCCCTTCCCTTCCCTTCCCTTCCCTTCCCTTCCCTTCCCTTCCCTTCCCTTCCCTTCCCTTCCCTTCCCTTCCCCTGTTCCTGCCCTCCAGGCCCATGGGAGTTATGTCGGGGGACTGCAGCTGCTGGGGGGTCCGCAGGCTCAGGAGGCATAGGGCAGGGTGTCCTGGGTCTGGCTGGCAGCTTTCTCCTGCTCCCCAGGCTCTCCTGGCCCGCATGAAGGTGGAGTGCAAGTGCCACAGTGTGTTGGGCTCCTGCGAGGTGTGCATGTGCTGGAAGGTCATGCCTCCCTTCCGCAAGGTGGGCAACGTCCTCAAGGAAAAGTTCGAGGGGGCGATGGAGGTTCACCCCACGTGGGTCGGTTCCCACAAGTTCCTGGTCCCCAAGAGCTCTCACTTCAAGCCCTACACAGCTCATGACCTGGTCTACTTGTTGGCCAGCCCAGACTTCTGCAACCGGGACCCCCGGCACCGGGTCTTCGGCATGTCCGGCCGCCAGTGCTGATTCGAAGATCTGGCTCTGCTCCCTCCCATGGGCTGGGAGAGGACAAGTCCACAGTGGAGTGCAGGGTGTCACTGAGGGGTGTAATAAAGCGGCGGCGGCAGAGAGAAGGGAGCAAATTAGATTTATGGGGTGAACGGGCTCTTTATACAAGAAGACTCATCCTTGGGAGAACCACTGGCTGTTATAGGCCTGTGGGGGGGAGGGAGGCAAGAGATGGCTGGGGACTTCAGACAAGGACAGTGGGGCCAGTGGCTCTAAATCCAGGTTCCCAGAGCTGACGCCTTCTCCAACGCTCAGCTGCTCCTTTGGCTGGAGAAGATGTTTTCAGGAGGAGTTCCAGCAGGGGCCACAGTGAAGTGCTGTTGGGCAAGGCACCCATCCTGGTGTGCCACTGCCAATGGTGCAGAGCAGGTGCTTGGAGGGGGAGATCTGGCCGTGATGATCTGGGTGGCCAGCAAGGGGTCTGGGAAGAGCTGTCCAGGTCTGTCCAGGCTCTCTGGCCCACCACAACTCCAGAGAGCCGGCGCTGGAGCCCTATGCTTCCCATGCATCCCCCTGCTACCGTGCATCACCCTTTGGTGAGGCTGAGGAACCTCTGCTCCCACAGCCTCACCTCCTCCTCTCCCTCCTTCTCACTCAGCACCCGGTAGGTCTCATTTCTCTGGCAGCCACAGTGAGACACCTGCAAGGAGAGTCTGAGTTCATAGGACTGATACCACTGCCCCTCTTTCCTCCAGGGAAAGAGCACACCCGTGGTGGACAGCATCTGAAGGCTGGGATGATGGGGGCACCAGAAGGAAGAAGGAAGAAACAGCTGGGAAGCAGGAGGGAGAGGATGATTGCTGAACTATGTCTTTGCTAAGATATGGGCTAGTCGTCTGTCCTGCTCTGGTGTTTCTGGCTTTTGTTACCACCGTGGAAGCACCCAGTACCTGGAGACCCTCCTCTGCAGGGATATACAGGGATACTCTGTCGGGTGGGAGGCTCCCCACAGCTCCTCTGTCTCAACATCAGTGGCTGTCTCCTCTGCCATCTCTTACTTTATCTGTGCAATCCCACCACCTCCATTACATGCGAGCTGTGCTCAGATCACGATTTGTCACCCCCCAAACACACCCAAGTGTGCCCTACCAGAGGGGCAAGCAGTGGTCCAGTGAATCCTGCAGGGATTTGGGGCTGGTTGTGGAGGGACCAGCCATGGAGAAGACGGCTGTGTAAAGGGCAGTGCGGGCTGCTTCTCACCTTCTGGTTGTAGAGGCTGTGGTGCAGACACTGGTGGCTCTTGAACGTGCAGTAGCTGGGGTGCTGAACTCCACCCGAGTCGCAGATCTGGGGAGATGGGAATGAAGGCCAGAGAACAAAGCGGAGAAGGAGGGATGGCAGCACTCCCTGGGCACCCACCTGGCTTGGGCGATCTCTGTCTTTGAAGGCGGCGTACTCTGCCTTCAGCCAGAGGGTCACACGAGGGTCCCCACAGCCATGGGTGGCCATGCGGCTGCACCAGTACTCCGCCCGCAGCCCTCTGAAAATCTCCATGCCATAGTACTCCAAGGTCTCTGGAGAGCTGGTCTGCAAAGGGGTGGGATACAGATGTGCTTGTTCCTCCCCTTCCCCATCACCCAGTCCAAGCTCATCTCCTCAGAGGCCAGCAGGAGATGCAGCACATTCGGTATCTTGTTGCTTGCAGCCTGGTGCTGGGCTGAGACCTGAGGGTTGATGTAGCTGGTGAAGCCGCTTGTCTCACAGTGAACACGGTTCAGGTTTTGGATGTTTTGACACTGCTCCCTCTTCAGTGAGCAGAAAGCACAGTCAGGGCATAGGTCCATGTGACACCGCCCGAGGTTGTCACACACCTAGGATGGATGCAGCAGGGAGGTCAGAGGGTAAAAGAAGGCTGAGGAGCTCCCACATCTCTGGTTTGCAGCTTGCCTCCCTGGTCACCCAGGTCAGCTTTTCCCAGGAGGTGGCACCTGAAAGGACAGTGCTGACAAGCTCTGGCTGCCAGAGCATTGTGACCAGCACTGCCGGGAGCCCTGTGCACAGTGGGGGTCAAAGGCGGACATCAGTGTCTTTACCGAATCTCCAAACCCAAGGACTCTTTCTTCCATCTCCTTCCAGGCCTGGGTGACCACAGATGAGAGACAGTTTCCCTCCAGCATTGCATAGCACAGTATCATCACTGCCTCGTCATTCTTCAGGGCTAACAGGCTGACAAAGAAAGGGATGGGAGAAGTCAAGTGTTGTCTCTTGTCACAAGCTGAAAAGATAAACCTTTAGTTAAAAATAGGAAGTGGGGACAACAACCCCAAAGCAAAGCAAAAAACCCTTCCCAAAGAAACCTTGGACTCTTGGCCAAACTGCATGGAGGAACAGGGCTATCTGCACAGTCTGTACGTGCCTGTGTAACACGGAGGCTACGGGGGTGGTGTGTGTGTATGAGCACGTGAGAGGGACTAGACGAGGAGCACAGCTTGAGGAACTGTCCCAGGGGCCCTCAGCAGCTACTGCCTAGTTTTGACCATCCAAAGTGCACAGCAAGGAGATGTCTGTTAGAGGTCGGCTGAGAGCTGACCGTGAGGCAGCCCCATTTGGGTCTAGAGTACGTAACTCATCAAGCCTCCCTCCTGCTTGAGCCAATGTGTTTGACAGAAAGGGGAAAAAATTGGTGACAATGAATTAACTGTTCATCCAAACTGACATGGGAAGCTAAAGGTGGAAGATTTAACGGCAGTGGGATTAGGACAATAAAAATATTTTGCATCTCTTAGGACCAGTAGAAATTGTAGATGTGGTATAGAAATGTTATTAGACAGGGATGGTGTGAAGTATCAGCAATAATGCAGAAGAGGTAAAAATGCTCATTAAATATTTGTCTTCTGTGTCTGGAAACAAAATCAATGGTAAATAAACAAACTCTGATCTGGCAGAAGGTAAGGAAAGAGAAGAGCAGCAATTGCTTATGTTAAAATGCTGTTAAAAGCCATGCGTGGGCTAACCTGCATGGAGATATTTTCCTAAGAATGGCTGACCTTCAGATCAGCCTTAAAAAGTAAAAAAGGAGGTGGAGAAACTGGAGAAAGGTCATGAAGAAAAGATTTCCTAAGGTCTGGAAAACTTTCATCTGGAGCAAGAAGCTGAAGAAGCTTTACTTAGCTGAGCAAAGATACTGGCGGGTGGCCACTCAGTCAGTCTGTGCTTTTCCCAAGATGGGGGTCAGCTGGAAGGCTGTCTTCGTTTCCAGATGGAAGAGTAACAACTTTTGGTGATTGCAGTTTGGGATGAGATCCACCCAAAGCAGAATTAGCTCCATGTTCCTGACACAAAATGTATTTAGCATGGGTGCAGCTGATGAGGTGGTTACTCCACAGCTTGGAGACATCAAGATATCCCAAACTTCTCTTAGGAGAAGGCTCTGTAGCTCAGCCACGCCACATTTTTCCTGCAGGGCTCACTAAGCATGACTCCACATGCTGTGCTGAGCAGGAAGGCCAGGGTGGGAGATCAGAGCAATTGCTGGGCCTGCAGGCTAAAAGAGATCAGTCTCCCTGGCGTTAAGCTCTTGAGATTAAGTGGTGTGTGAAGAAATCAGGCTGTGACTGGTGTTCACAGATCCATGCACAAGTGAGTGGCATAGACTGCATGCACGGGAACATGCAGATACTTGGCATTTGCACTGTGTTTGGGTGTGCAGTCACGCAGGAGAACATGGATGAGCATTAGGGCTACTAATAGGAGGAAGTTTGTGCACCTCCTGAATAGATCCCTGGGCCCTGCCACACACTGTGAAGGAGCCCACAGCATGTCAGGATCTCTGAAGGCATCTCTCTCACTTAGATACTACAAGGCAACCTGGGAAATCTTAGTCACAAAAAATATAATAGGTGCTAGATTGTTTTTTTAAAGACATTACAGTCAAACTTGTTTTATCACAGTGCAGCAGATGTTGCTTTAGCCTGCATTGAGGTTAGCTAAGATGTTTCTTCAACACGCTATCCTGTACTGTGGACAGGCTGCAAATGGTATTCCGTAGATACAGATATGTGAACAAACTACCGTGGAGTCAACCCACAGCACATCAACCACATCCACTGAAAAACCGAGGACAGCTGAAAACCTGGAAATCTACGTATTGCAAGCTGGTGCATCTCTTACTGTGATGCACCACAGCGTGACCACCTTGTTCAGAGGTCTGTGGGGGGAAGGTCTAGGTTCAGAGTGGGCAAAGGAATGCAAAGGGAGGACAGCACTGACAGACACCAACTCTTTTTGGCAAAGCTGGAAAGAATTAAAATGTGCCAGAAAAAAGAGAAACAAAGACCACCTACGCTGCAGAGAGCACTTTTAGAACCTGCAAGATCCTTTATGTCCACTCCTCCACCCCATGGCTCCACATTATCCTTTTTGTTTTTCCTTTTTTATTTCCTCTGTAATCATTCAGACCATTTAGGATATGAAGAAGAACAGGAAATCTTAAATTTAGAGCAAAAATCTGCGCTCATCCCACTTGAAAATCGTGTCAAATTTGTCCAATTCAAGCCTCTCAGCATTTTTCTCTGACTGGGAGCTGGACATTGCTGAGAGAGGAACCAGTGACAGCCCCCAAGGCACACCTAGCATTTCTCTTCCCTAAAGGATTGCTGTTTGTGTGGAGATTACCGAACACTGACAATGTCTCTCTTAATCAGTTGTAGCCCAGGAGAAGAAGTGTTCAGTCCACTTTGCTGATAAATCTGTGACAGCCGAAGGGAGTCCCTGCCACTACTCACGTGCTTGACTGCTTAGGCACAGATGGATCTTCGCCTTCAAGATTTGGTAAACTGGCTGGGTCATCTTGATGGGACTCACAAATTTCAATTACTGACCCTGATATTATTCTCCAAACTTCTCTGAAAGAATTTATCCACAAATATGTGATTATTGGCTATTGTGCCACTACTTGCTTGTTATTCCAGTAGCACATTGTGGTTTGATTGCTTCTTCATTACACCAGGATGCTCAAGCCAGTAAAGTGAGAGGCACATTAACAGTCATTAAAAATGATATGAATAGCTCTGGTGTTTTCATCACTGAAGTAGAAAAAAGAAAACTGCCCAGCTTGCTGTACTTTTTTAAAAATAGCAAATAAATAACAACCTGAGGCTTAGGAAGCAACTGCTAATCAATGGGTTTAACAGCCTTTGCTTTCTCCAACACACGTATTGGTCCAACAAGTGCAGCCTGAACGAGATGCAAATAGAGGATTACAGGGAAAAGGGGCAGTAAAAGCGAACTTGGCTCCAGCCTTTTCTAAAAAAAGTGCTTCCATAAGTAGCTCATAAGTAGCAATAAAACATCTGCTGAGTATTGACGACCTACTTGTTCAGAGCAGATGCAAAGTCAGACGTGGGTAGGAGCCTCTGCTGCACGGTAAACTTTAGACTTATAGACTGTATTGGATACGATCGGCTGACGCCCATCGGAAAGCCTCGGATCCCTGCGCACCACCTACCAACACTTTGCTGTTGACCATGTATGTAGAGGCACGTGAACTGCATCCATAACATCTGCTCACCCACGCAGGAAACTGAGTAGTAGTGCCATCAGGCTGAGGTTCCCAAGAAATTCGGTTTCTCTCTCTGTCACGTTCTTTTCCCCCTCTACCTCTGTTCTCCATCTCTGCTGCAAGGCTTTCTGGCCTCACGGTTGCAAATTTATGACTTCGTTTATCACCTGTGGGTGAGTGAGATCTATCTACATCATCCCCAAATGACAGCTAGTTCCTGACAGTAGCTGAGAGGTGTCAGGGGAACACGTCCCATCCCACTCCACCAGACTCAGGGACGGGTCCTGGGCTTCTCCCTTGCTTGTGGGCACCTGCAGCCACTGTCCCTGGTTCCTCTCCCAGCGATGCCCGGTGTCCTGGCACTGGATTTTGGTGTACCCAGCCATGCTGCCACTGCTGCTGCCTTGTGGCAGTGCTGGGGCTTTGTGTCCCATCACAGAGGCAAATGGTGCAGACCCAGGACAGCACTGCTGCTGGTCCCCTGCACTCGTTGACATGCTGCTGAGCTGTTTGTGGATGTGTAGAACATCTGTAGATTGGGGAAACCGATAGGTCTGTCTAAAGCTTCATACCTCTGCACGTTGATGTCCTAACTGCTGCCCTGGAAAAAGCCTACCGCGTACTGGGAGTCAATGTTTCAGCGGGAATGTGAAAAAAATACGATGAAGAAGAATCTGTGGGCCAAGATCAGTAACTGCTCAAAGGCAAAAAGAGACACCTTGGGATAAAAGCCTATCTTGCTTTAGCATCTCAAGACGCAGAGTGACACAGGTAGAGCCTACTTCAGCGGTATCTCTGAAGAATGCTGCTGAACAACATCCACCTCTCCCTCGACGAAATGACAAGGATTTGGGCCATTAACTTTCAGCTGCTGAACCTCGCTGATATTGGCTGGCTGTGTGAGGTGGAATGAATACCTGAGGCAAGCAGAAAAGAAGATAAGGAGCAAACAGCAGCTTACTAGCAGTTTTGTAACTTCTGATTTAGGGGGGATGCTTCAGGAAACTAAAACCACTAAGGAAAAAGCCGTTCTTAACAGCTTCAGAAAGAAAAAGAGATCTCAGCCTGCATGCCAAGAAAGCAGGCAAGCTGGCTAGGTACCTGATAGATCAAACCCAGCAGGTAGCCCAAAGCAGGAGCCATTGGGAGAACAGGAATGTAACACCTGCCCTGGGGTCGGGGGGCACAAAGCGTGGGAAAACTTGTATTTTGTAAATACATCTCTCCCGCTGACCCACACGATATTGCAGCCTTTTACCTCTGCCTTCCTGGGACACTGAGAGACCCCCTGCTCTGAGACTCCCAAAAGCCTGGGAGCCCCTGAACTTCTCTTGGCCTGGTGGCAAGAAGACAACCTGCCTTGTCAAGACTCCCCTTTCACAGCAACCATGCACAGTAGCAATACGGATAAACCAAATTGCGACCTGGCCTTACTGAGCGGCCAAAAGATACCTCTACATCATCCTCAAGTGACAGCTAGTTCCTGAAAGCAGCTGAGAAGAGTCAGGCGAACGGGTCCCATCCTCCACCAGCAGACCCAGGGCAGAAAAGAAAAATCATTGCTACCGGCTGATGATGATTCAAGAAGAGTGTTTTTCTGGGGACAGTATTCTTAACGAAGGGTCTGGTCTTAAAATTAAAGCCATTGGGGATGAAGTACTTAAGCACAACAAGGATTATTTGGAGGGGTAAAGCAGGAGTAGGAGGGTGCAGCCGCTGGGAGGGCTCGGCTCGGCCTCGCTGGGGAGGCTGGGCTCACGCGAACTGCAAGCACCCCCGCATGAATACCAACAGGACAGCGTCTGTATCCAGGACAGCTGTGACGCTGAGAGGGATGCAGGGGTCATAGCGGACAAACAACGCAAGAGCAGGAAGCCCTTGGAAAAAAGGCAAACACAATTCTTGTGTGCAAACAGAAGAGCCTCGAAGGGAACAGAAGGGAGGTTGACCTCCTTCTGCATAGCCAGGTCCTGAAACCCATCGCTGAATGGTGCATGTGGAGCTGGAGCGAGTGGATTTTTAAAGTGATACTGAAAATTGCCACAGAAAATGAGCTGCACAGGCTTTGTAACATGAGAGCTATGGAGCTCCGTTCGGCTTACTTGAAGACTGAATTATGGCATACGGGTATCTTTGAGGAGAGGAAATACTGGGAAATAAATAGCTGTTTACTCAAGGGGGCAGAAAGCACAATGAGGACTCAGAATTGAAAACAAATGCAAGAAGAGACAGTTTTTTCCCACTATAATGATTCACTGCCAGCAGAAAGACCACAGAAGTGTGCTGCCAATTTTTCTTCTTGTTATTTTGCTACCATTGCCATGTCTCTCTCTGAAGGTCACAGCTTTCAGGTACCATGAAAGCTGGCAGAGCTATCAGAGCAGCTGCCACAAGCAGGGGTGAGCCAGAAGGGATGGATGTCCTGCTGGACATAAGACCCTAGGGAAGATACTCAGCCCTGAGTTTGGTGCCCGTCACAACTGTGCGCACCTTTTGTTAAACCAGACACTGAACGGCACCTGCACGCACCGACCAGTCCCACCCAGCACTGCTCTTCTTGCTGGAACTAAAATGCCTCAAAGCATTTTGCCCCTTTTTTAGGCCATGTTTTGAAGACCGTTTGAGAGGAGGCAGGATATGGAGAGCAGAAAAGCTGACAGGCGCAGTCTATCTCACCTTTTTATCCTCACTGGAGTTTAAGCTTTGCTTAGCGTGACTGACGGGGCTCGGCTGCCAGGCTACAGGTACAGTCAGCGTTAGTGTCGGTGAGAAACTGCAGCAGACTAGCAAGTGTCATCTGCAGTCACAGCAGTCCCTCAATAACGCCAATATAACTAAGTCAGAGTAAGGCCTAATTTCAGAGGCCGGGAAAATGAACATATCCTCAAGGAAACAGAATTTTTCCTTAGAGTACATAATGCCGGGAAAATTTGCCGGCCAGTAAAAGCCTGCTACAATATTAGGAAGGAGGATGACATAAGTTACCGACTTGCAAGAGAACAGTTATAGCTTTAACAACATGATGCAATTTGTTTTTTCATGCAGAAGTGGGATCTCTGGCTCTAGTGTAGTAGTATGCACTGTTTTTTAACAGAAACCACAGATGTGCAATCATGCACAAAGATCTGTGTGCTTACAGAAACATCACCGGCCAGCAACAGAGCGAAACCAGAATGACTTCTCTATGAAAACCACATCTAGGCAGCATTTTTTTTTCTCTTGGTGAGCAAAATAATATTTGCATCTCAGCCAAAGCAAGTGGTCCTCAGCCGCAAAGTACTAAAGATTCAAAAAGTAAATTAGAGTGAAAATGTAACAATTATTTTGCAGGTCTTTTCTGTTTGGGCTCACCAGCCCCTGCTGCCCGAGCATGGAGGCGAATGGATCCTGGCAGATGAGCTGAGAAGAGCTCAAGATGCTCGACAAGCTCCTAAAGCAGCCCTAGGCCAGAGGAACTAAGAAGGGCGTGTAAATGGATTGCAGCAAGCTGGACTGTCGCAGGGCCCTGTGCTGAGCTGGCATGTAGCTGTTTTGAAAACCAGAACGGGGAACCCGAAACCTCCTAGGAAGAGCAACGCACAGATCCAGAGCACAGGGAGGTGCATGTGCTCAAGGAGAAGTAGTAGCTCTACACAGCCAGGAGCAAGGCTCTGTGCTCCCGGTTCTGTTTCCTACCCCGGGGCTGATTTTGCTGTACTTGGGTAGGGAATGGAGCACTCCTTGGAGCGCTCCTCAGGTCAGACTGTTTAAAGAAACATCTGCTTCATGTTGCATGCAGAGAGGAGAGGAGCACAGCGAGACACACATTTACTCCAGCATCTCAAGGACCTGTGTTTGCAAGGAAGCTCTTTTTGCAGGTCATCCAGACTCGTGGGAGATGTGAGCTGGGAGGAGGATGAGTGCAGAGGTGACTGCACGCTGCAGATGGTCACAGTGTGGGGATACACATGCATTGGATAAAGGCCTGCCTGCAGCTAAGGCCCAGCCTAAATGCACTTTGCTCAGGGCGCAAGGACAGTAACACTGCCGGGCTCTAGCAGTGCCGGGTCACCTTCTCCCTCCTCACTCTGTGCTGGAGCAGGGGGTGTATGAGGGGCTCCACAGATACATTCCTGCTTTGTATGGGATGGCTTGCTCCAGAAAGCCTGCCTGTGCTCCCCAGCTGCTCAGGACAGTGGCCTGAGTGCCATGGGGCTACCAGCCAGCGTGCGTGAGGACAGCCCTGCACAGGGAGCATGTGGCATCCCATCGGGCAGGGACACGGGTCTTCTCCTCACCTGCCATGGGGGGCTGTTCCCTGCACCCCGTCCTCAGCGCTGCCTGGTGTGCTCCCTGGGTCTGACTTGGTGCTGGGACCTGGAGAAGAGCCCTCGGTGCTCAGGGATGTCTCCAAGGAGAGGGCCAAGCGGATCAGCCGCGACACCTTGTTGTGCAGGTGCTGGTTCTAGGCTTGCTCTGTCGAGACAGGGGATCCCAGCCTGGCAGGCGAGGGGATAGGGGCAGCTGGGACCGGCAGGTTCGGTGGAAGCACAGGTAGCCCCCCGTCCTGCGGGGGTCTTGGCATCTCTGGCGCGGCCGAGGGGAGCTTCCTCGGCAGCGGTTTCTGATTTGACAGAGCGTAGGAGTACTTCAGGAGAGTGTCCACATTGGCATTCAGCAGGGCATCAGCAGGAGAGAGAGAAGTCTGTCCTGCAGCTGGAGAGAGAGAGGGACAGGAGAGCTGAAGGCACCTTTCTGAGGCGAGCCAGAAAGCTGCTGGGGGGGTGAGAGCAGTTACAAAAGGTCACCAGGTGAGCAGGGGCGCCCAGCGCAGCTCAGTGCTGCCATACCATCTTCCATAGGGAATCTTTCTCCCGTTGCCCAGGAGGCCACAGCATGAGGTTGCTTCATCGGGAGGAGAAGGTTTTTTGGAGGAGACAACCTCAGACATGGGATTCACTGAGAGAGGGAGAAACACAAGTCCCACTGTGTTATCTTCCCTTCTTCCTCACGCCTCCCAGGAGATACCGCCTCCCACCCTGTCCCAAATCCCGCTCCCCACCTTGACGTAGAACTGGCGTTTGAAGCAGCGATACTGGGCAAACTGGCAGAAGGTCTGAAACCACGGTGCCTCCGGGAAGTCAGAGCAGACCGGCCCTGGAGAGGGGTGAGAGAGACATGCTGGATGGGGGCAGGCCACAATTTTAGGCATCTGCCCCCTTGACCTGGGCGCAACAAGAGCTGGGGACTGCTGGGATGGCTGCTCACACAGCGGCATGTGGTTGAAGGGAAAGTCAAAGCTGTCTGCCCCCAAGCGGACAACACAGCCTTGTGCTCTTGTAGCTCCAGATACCAGGTGCTACATGCCCTTCCCCTCCAAACCACTGGGGTTTTCAGTTTGTCCTTCTGCCCTTTTTCACATGGTGATCTTCCCTCTTAGAGACCCAAAGCTCGGGTTTCCAGGATCTGGCAAGGACTCTGTTATTAGTCACTGAAGGGTTTAAAAAAAAGAAAAAAAAAGTACTGATTAGATGGGTTAAAAAGATGACCAGACCAAGCCTGGAAGCACCAGAGAACACAACCGCTTTGGGGCAAAATAGTTTGACAGTGGTTCCAGCCATGGAGGGGATGGAGGCAAGTCCACAGGCACTGTGGATTGCAGGGGCCCGCAAGCGAGTGAGGAGCCCAGGATCCATCCCTGGGTCTGGTGATGTGGGGTGGGGCCCGTTCCCCTGAAACAGCTGCAGAAATAAGCAAGAAATAGTTGCCCTCAAGCTGCAGTCCAAATAAGCACAGTTGGCTGATCATTCACTTCATTGACGTTTATAGCTAAATATAAAGACATATTTTTTAATGAGAAAATTGTTCCTATTTTTTTTCTCTGAAGAAAAATCCAACAGAAGTAGTCCCAAGTTTTTCAGCTGCACAGATATAATTATGCCACTTAAATTCTCTGATGCAGGGGTGCAGGGAAAGTATGACTGCAGAGATTTAAAGGGTGCTGTTGCTATGGAGCTTTCTGAACTGGGATGTTTCTTGGCTCCTGAAATGTTCAGCACTTAAAAAAGCAGCTTATCAGGTCAAGCTTTCTTAAAGGCCCATGAGAGCCCATGAGCCAAGCTTCTGCATGAAACCTCAGATCAAGTTGGAAGGAGCTGGTCAGGTTGTAAGAGGAACTGTTGGGAAGAGACGATGAGCTTCAGCGAGCTTCAGAAAACAGCGGCCATTTGTTTTCCCCTGCCACTCCACTAATGGAGATGGGGAGAAACTGAAGAGCTCAGCAAAAGGCCACTGAAGTGGCCACGGCTTTCAGCCTGTGACTCATGAAGAGAGGCTGGGGCAGATGTGCTTGTTCATCTGGGTGAAGAGGAGATGGGGCGGTGAGTTAATGGTAGTCAACAAGGACCTGAAGGACAGCTACAAGATGACAAAGTCAAACTCTTCTTGGTGGTGCCAGACAACACAATAGGGAAAAAAGAAGTGCGAATTTCTGTTTGGGAGGTTAGGACTGGTCATTAGGAAATGCTTCTTTGTCTAGGAAAGAGGTGCAGCACTGGAAGGGGTGCCCAAGAGAGGCCACGAAACCAAACTCCCTTGCACAAAGCCAGGGTGTTCTAGTTCTGGGAGTGTTCTGCTGCAAGCTGGACTTTGGCTAGAGACCCCAGAATGACCCATTCCACCACCATTCCCACAATCTCTGTGGCATTCTGGGTCAGAGAAACAGCCACCTCTGCTCCGGCTGCGGCGATACCTGTGGGTGGGATGGCCCTACCTTCCGGGACACGGCCGTGGTTCTCCTCCTGGTCCAGCTGCGTGATGGCGGGGCTGAAGCAGCCGTGTGCCTGGCGCAGCTGGCAGGACATGTCCGCCTTCCAGGGCAGATACAGGCTGGCGAAGAAGACCTGGTACTCGATGTCTGATAGGGGGCTTCCCAGAGCACGAGGCACCGGTGGAGCGGCAGTGGACATCAGCAAGGTCAGCAGCCCTGGGGAAGAAGGCAGGCTGGGCTTAACCCTCCTGAACGGGGACAAGTGCTGGGTGGAAACAAAGGAGCGGCTGGCAGGGTGGCCTGCTCCCGTCTGCTGGTGCTGAGCAAGGCGCGGGGACCAGCCAGCCTGAGGTCTCGCTCCATCAACCATCTTTGCAGGGCGCCAGGGGAACCGGGAGCTCTGGGGCAAAAGGGGGAAAAAGAATGAAAAAGAAGGAAAAAAAAGGAGAAAAAAAAAGAGAAGAAGAGAAAGCAGAAAAAAGAAATTAAGAAGAAAAGAAGACAGAATGATGAAAAAGAAGAGAAAAAACCAAACAATAAAAAAGAAAAATAAGAAAGGAAAAAACTTAAAAAGACAAAAGAAAAATAAGAAAAAAATGTGGGGGTTTTTTTGGTGAATTTGGTTTGGACTGGGGGGAGGTGTTTTGGTTTTCGGTTTTGTTTGGGGTTTTTTTGGGGTGTTTTTCCCCACAAAAGCCCCAGCCCCACTTGCCTGGTGCCTCTGGAGGCAGCCGCAATGGCACAGACTCTGCTGCCCACCTCTGCCAGCTACCCCCTCCACCGCACCAGGGCCTGTGCCCCTCCAAGGGGACATTCCTCCCTCCCTCCCTTCCCTCCTCCGCCCTCAGCTGGGCCCCCTCCTCTCCTGGCCCCGGCAGTCCCTGCCTCTGCCCCCGCATCCCCTCGCAGGGCCTCAGCCGCCCCTGGGCCAGCGGAGCAGAGAGCTGTCATGGCCGGTGGGCCCAGCGGGGTGGCCCTGTGGGAGATGTGGGGCAGGAGCGGGGGCTTCAGGCTGCGGTGGTCCCGGGAGGGTGGGTAGGGGCCGGACAGGGGTCACTCACTCACGAGGGAGAGCAGCCTCGGCATGTCTGCCCTGGGTCCTCTACAGCCTGCTGTAGGTGACCCTGCTTCGGCGGGAGGGTTGGACTAGATGACCCACAGAGGTCCCTTCCAACCCCTACTGTTCTGTGATTCTGCGATTCTATCCCGGTCACACTTGGTGGCCCCGGCAACAGCGGAATGAGAAGGGGACTGTGTAACAGTGCGGGGTGTGAGAGGAGACGGGCACCCCGCAAGGAAGGGAGAGGCTGGGGCCGCGGGGACGGGGCAAGCAGCAGGAGCGGGAGCCAGCCTGGGAGCTTCCCCCTGCGCCCAGGGACGCAGTGGTGGCTGCCCATAGCCCGGCCAGGCTGCCCCTGGCCTGAGGGCACCCCACAAGCATTTTGTGCTCTTCTGCAGCAGAAAGGCCTGTTCCAGCTCCACCTGCAGGGATGGAGACGCAGCCCGTGCCTCCCCAGGGAGCATCCCAGCACCAGCTTGCTTCAGGGCACGGTGGGAATAGGTCTGATGTCTCTGGGCAGCCATGCCGCTTCCTGAAGCCCTAGCAAGTCAGGGCAGCGCCAGCTGGTCTTCCTCTGCCTCCGGCACGGGTGCCGCAAGTGCCGCTCTCTGCACCTTAAAACCTTCCTAGGAACAGCGCTGGTGAAAGAGGCTTTGGGGCCACTAGTGCTGGGGTGCCCAGAGGCCCCGCAGGGCTGATTTCGAGGGAGACCCGCACCCACGGACCCGTGCCCGGCTCTTACGACGGAGACCGAAGAGTGTGGCCCAGGTGCAGCAACCCACGTGTGCACCCCGCAGATCGCGGCTGACAGAGCGCTTCCCACGGCTGGGCACTCTGCTGACATGAGAGGGAACGACACAACCGTCACCACCGCGGGCGAGCAGCTGTCAGGGTGGCTGGAGAGAAAGCGCTTGGCACAGCAGCTCCAAGGACTGCATCCGTAAGCGAAACGCAGGGTGGCACAGCGGCTTTCCGTGCCCGCCGCATCACCCCACAGCCTCAGCTTGGCTGCGAAATGGCCCCCTTGCAGAACTGAAGGGGAGCTGCAGGCAGAGCCGACAAAATTCCGACAGCATAGCAGGACACTGCTGAAGTAGCTTCTGTTGCAGACCCTGAGAGATGCAAGCAGCTCTGCTGTACGCAGCGGCTGCAGAGAGCGCTGCGGATGTGCCGGCTGCGATTGCCGGGCTGACACATCGCTTGCCAGTACCCTGAGTGGCCATGCGGGCTGCCAGGGTGAAAGCTCAAATCACCACAGCCATGCAGCTCATCAGAAAGGTGTCTGGAGACAGCACGTAGCTCTGTGGGTCCTCGCAGGAGACACGCTGTGGTTTGCTCTAAGGTGTCTTGTTGGAAGGTAATGTTTCGGAGAGGTTTAAAGCCTGACCATTTAACAGCAGCACTGAATTTTAGGATGTATTTGCAGTTTCTTAGAAACACAGTCAGCAGGGGACATTTTCCAGCTAGCTCCAATAAAATGGGCAACACTGCTCTGGCTTGCCAATTTTAGCCATTTCCTAGTCTCCCATTGCTTAGCTTGAGACATATTGCTTATTAGCTGATTTTAGACAACTCCAGAGCCTTCAGCTCCCCAGCTCTGTTAAGTCCCTCTGCTCCCCAGTGACAACAGCGTCGTCCTGATGCAAGCAGCTTCCCAGTCGAACTCAGCGCTGACCTCAGTGGCTGGTGGAAATGCATGACCCAGGAAAGCACACTGACTTGCCATGTCACACAGTGTTATTGATGACTGGCAGGTGCTGGCTACACGGCCTGTGTCTACATGTGCCAGCAAGAGATTTACAGCGTATGAAAACAGCAAACAAGAATGAATGGACCAGAATCCCCAGACATACACAGAGAACTGAGACACAAGGCAGATGACGAAGGAGCTGTCAAAGACGTCGTCCTTGGTTGATGTTCTAGTAGCAATGCCTATGGGGAGCTACTGCACGTTTGGAAAGAAGGCGGTTAGTGATGTGAGGACAGCTTGGCTACTTCCCACTTCTCATGCACTGCAGCATACCCTGGACTTGGTTCAGGTCATCAGAATCCTTCAGGGAACTCATATGTTCCACAAGCATGTTGAGAAGCCAGCTAGTCTGCAGCATGCACTCAGCAGGGTCAGGAGACTGTGAGTGCAGGAGACACTGCTGTGCTCTTCGGCTAGGTTTGTGCCAGCTGGCTATGGGGCACTAGTGTTTTAAGTTTCCGCAAAAAAGAACTCGTCTTTGAGGGAGGGATCAGGAGAGGAGGAACAGTAGTTTGGACAGGACACATCAGTGTGGCAAGCTTGGGGTGAGTCTACTCCCTGCTGTGGCATCAAGCAATTATAGTGGTCAGTAATGCGCAGCACAGGCTGATGTTAATTCCAATATTTTCTGATTTCTGTGGGTTAACTTGGCACCTGTAAGGCTGTACCACCGATGACGCATTACAAGCTGTGTTATTCACGCACTGAAGCAGATTTGCAACCTTGTTTTCAGAGCCACCACAAAACGGAGTTTCCTGCAGATGGTGTTCCTGCGCCAGCCTCTGCTCGGAGGGCTGATGTAAACAGCTGTGTTTTGGTTTCGGCTGCCGCCGGCAACAAAAGCGCCACGCGGCCGCCCCTCCCCCCGCCGCGGTGCGGAGGAGAATGGAAAGAAACAGGCAGAAACTGGTGGGTCGGGATAAGGGCAGTTTAACGGAACAGCAAACAAAGGGAACAGCAACAACAACGATACAGATAAGGGGAATACACAGAACAGACCGCACGACCCCACAGACCCGCTCTCCCGGACAGGACCGGCGCCGCACGCTGCCGAGCCGCAAGTGAGTCCCTGCCTCGCCGCGCCGCCCCCCCACCAGAACCCAGCGTGACATCACATGGTACGGAATACCGGGCTCTGTTTGGCCAGGTGGAGTCAGCCCCCACCCCCCTGGCTGTGCCCCTTCCTGGAGTCTGGTGAAAATTAACCCTGTCCTGGCCAAATCCAGGATAAGCTGTAACCCCCAGGCCGACAGTGTGCCTCACGCCGGCAGCAGGGACTTGTAACCGCAAGATAACAACTCAGTGCTGTTACAAGGAAAAGAGCTGTATTTTCCATGTCGCTACCCGATTGCCATGTCGATTCCCAGCTTCGGAAGAGCCTGTCTGGTTTGTGAGGGACCGCCCTTTGGCAGACAAGCTCCTCATCCGAGTTAATCTTTTTGTTGTCTTCAACACCTCAGCTATTTCTCAGTGTTTTCAGCTCTGCATGTTCCACCACAAACACCACCACCAAGCAGCAACGTCTGAAAACCACTTGAAAACCCCAGGACGGTGGCTCACAGACCCTTCTTCCTCTGCTGCAGGGGTTATATTGCCCCTTCCTCCATCAGGCTGATAGAAAACATCACAGTGTAACCAAGGGGATGAAATCTGCTAACTATAAACATAAACCATGTTGCTAGTTATGTCCCTTGTATAGCCCCTGCCCATCTGGACATTAGGTCCGGCAACAGAGAGTTTGGTTTCCAGATAATTATCAATGTTAAACAATAACGGTAAAGGGGGATTTTTAATAGGAATAGCATTACTATGGTTGCAGGTGTGTTTGTGGGTTTTATCTATTGTCTAAATTAACTGAAACAAAAAGTCCCATGTTTCCCACCTGAAATGTTAGCGGTCGCCTAGAGCCAGTCAAGGCGACCTAGCTACAGCGACAGAGTTACAGTGACCTAGCTACGGGACAAGAGCCAGAAGAGGACTGTGCATGTGCAGAAGCTGGGGTCAACCAGCGGACACTGTGATGAAGAGGATGAGCCTTCATCCTGAGACCCCCGACGACCACCACTAGGAGGCACTGCGCAAGTGCGGGTGGGAGGAGTGTATGAAAATAAACTAATTTTATTATGAAAGGGATAAGTTATGTAACCTAATAAATATGTATATTTTGATCTATATAAACTATACGAAAAAGGTATGAGGTATGCACGTTTGGTGGAATTATCCCCCGTGCATCCGGCGCTGCAATAAAGAATGCCTGCCTTTTAACACTACAGTGGTGTTACGAGGTTTTATTCCCGGATTTTCGGTGACACCCCCTCTCTGCTTTCCCCAGCCAGGCTCGCTTTCTTGCTAGATCCCAGTTCCCAGCTGTGCTGGTTTTGGCTGGGATGATAGAGTTCATTTTCTTTGTAGCAGCTGGTAGAAGGCTGTGTTCTAGATTTGTCCTGAAAACAGTGTTGGTAACACAGGGATGTTTTGGTTGCTGCTGCACGGTGCTTACACAGACCCAAGGCCTGTTCTGCTTCTCACCCTGCCCCACCAGGGAGCGGGCTGGGGGTGCACAAGAAGCTGGGAGGGGGGCACAGCCGGGACAGCTGACCCCAGCTGACCGAAGGTATAGTCCATACCTTACGGCATCATACTCAGTATATAAAGTTGGGGGGAAGAGGAAAGAAGGAGGGGATGTTCGGAGTGATGGCGTTTGTCTTCCCAAGTAACCGTTACACGTGATGGAGCCCTGCTTCCCTGGAGATGGCTGAGCACCCGCCTGCTGACGAGAAGTGGTGAATGAATTCCTTGTTTTGCTTTGCTTGTGCACACGGCTTTTGCTTTACTTATTAAACCGTCTTTCTCTCAACCCACCAGTTTGCTCACTTTTACTCTTCCGATTCTGTCCCCCATCCCAAGCAGGGAGGGTGAGTGAGTGGCTGCCTGGGGCTTAGTCGACGGCTGGGGCTAAACCACAACACCAGGGCATTTGGTTTCGCTCCGGTCTCAGCAACCAGCAATCATTTGGCAGCTCCCAGGAATTTGGGCTTGCACAGGTGCCCTTGCTCCGCGCCGGCTGTGGCTGTGCTGGTGCTGCTGCTGGGTCTCGCTTGAGGCTGCAGCAGCTTCGAGGAACAGCACGTTTGCTCCGTTCACATGCGGAGTCGGACAGTACGGAGCAGCCTCCCTGCTGGAACAGCGCTGGCACCTACAACCCTCTGCCCATTGTACGCCTCTGCTAGAGAAAATACTAGTCAAAATGTAAGAGGAGTTGCTGGTTTGTGTTCTAGTATACTATTCTGTCCTGGGTTTGGCCAGGACAGGGTTAATTTTCACCAGACTCCAGGAAGGGGCACAGCCGGGGGGTGGGGGCTGACCCCACCTGGCCAAACAGAGCCCGGTATTCCATACCATGTGACGTCACGCTGGGTTCCGGTGGGGGGGAAGCGGCGCGGCGGGAACGCACTCGCGGCTTGGGGCGGGCGCAGCGCCGGTCCGGTTTCGGGAGAGCGGCTGTTGTACGGTTCGTGGTTGTGTTTTCTCCTTATTTGTATCGTTGTTGTTCCTGTTTTCCCTCTGTCTGCTGTTCTGTTAAACTGCCCTTATCCCGACCCACCAGTTTCTGCCTCTTTCTTTCCATTCTCCTCCGCACGCCGGCGGGGGGGAGGGGCGGCCGCGTGGCGCTTTTGTTGCCGGCGGCAGCCGAAACCAAAACATTAAATTGGCGCCCAGACGTGGAGCGGGGATAACGGCAGGGCTGAGCAGCTGGTGTTAAAACTGCTTTCATAGATTTTGTTAAAATTTATCATACGCATTTTCTGTGTTAAATAGTCGCCGGTAAAAATGTTTCTGTCTTTGATCAGATGGCTGTGGTTTCTGAATCCTTATTTGCAGTATGTATTCAATGCCGTGCTGTTCATCATCGCTGGGAAAAAGATCAGGATGATAATTTTGCTCTACCTTACGATATCGACTTATGATATGATAACATCACTGTGCATGAAATTAGTCTTGTATTTGCATGCGGCACTGCGGTCATTTCCGTACCTCGGATCCTATGTCTTAGATTTTGTTAATAATCAAACCCAGTCTGTGGGGAAAGCCGAAGGGGATACCTTCCCCCACTCTTTCGCCCCCCCTCTCTCCCTCAGGCTGGTCCTAACTGCTTTTGAGAATTTCGAGTACCCGTGGGATGCTCAGGGCAGCACTCTCCTTTTGTTATGCCTCCTGAATGGGTTGCAGGTTTTGTTTAGGGTTAAGCAAGTCGTTAAGAACATCGTGCAGAGACCTGCCCCGGGGCTGGATAGCTGTGAGTGGCTGGGTGTGTGGGACAGCATGGGCAGATGTCTAGAGCAGTGGGCACCTGCGGTGTGTTTTAAACTCACCCCTGAACAAATACAGAATCCGGACAATCTGGTAAAATATCTGAAGAAAGTGTGCTGCCACCCTGGGAATTCCAGAGAGACACAGATCACCACAATGTGCTGGGGTCTGGCCCATGCCTACCGAGCCCTGTTCAACACTGTTCAGTGCCTTAAAGGGGAAAGGGGGGGAAGCGAAGCGGCAGGCGCTGCAACTGGCGCTGCACCCCCAGCCGGCCCTGCAGCCCCTCCAGCCCAGCAGGCAGTCACAGCCCGCCAGACTAGCACCGCCGCTGCCACAGCTGCAGGGTCTGCCTCGGTTTCCCTGGCAGGCACAGCAGCTGCTCCAGCCCCAGCTCCAGCTGCAGGCAGCGTGGCTGAGCCCAGTGACCAACCTGTGCCCGTAGCAGTCGCCCCTGTAAAACTAAAGAAAGACGCAAAGAGAGCAGATCGCTCCGGGAGGGATGACGATGAGCCAGGGTCATCACGGGAGATAGAGACAGAGATCATCACCCGGTCCCTGTCCCTGGGCGAGCTGCGAGACATGCGGAAAGATTTCAGCCGCCACCCAGGCGAGCACATTGCCACCTGGCTGCTGCGGTGCTGGGATAATGGGGCCAGCAGCTTGGAATTAGAGGGCAAGGAAGCCAAGCAGCTGGGATCCCTGGCCAGGGATGGGGGCATTGACAAGGCCATTGGGAAAAAGGAACAAGTCCTCAGCCTCTGAAGGAGACTTCTGTCGGGCGTGAGGGAGAGGTACCCCTTCAGTGACGATTTTGTATGCTATCCTGGCAAGTGGACCAATATGGAAAGGGGTATTCAGTACGTGAGGGAATTAGCTGTGCGGGAGCTGGTTTACTGTGACACAGACGATGAGCAGGTACCCACAGACCCAGATGAACTCCAGTGCTCACAATCCATGTGGAGGAAGTTTGTGCGGAGCGCACCCTCCTCGCATGCCAACTCACTGGCAGCGCAGAGGCAAACCTATCTGGGCTGCCCCATTGTGGCAAGATATTGCTGCCCGGCTAGAGCAGTTGGCTGTAAAAGTCCGTCACGTGGACGCCCACGTCCCTAAGAGTCGGGCCACTGAAGAACATCAAAACAACCACCAGGTAGATCAGGCTGCTAAGATTGAAGTGGCTCAGGTGGATCTGGACTGGCAACATAAGGGTGAACTCTTTATAGCTCGGTGGGCCCATGACACCTCGGGCCACCAAGGAAGAGACGCGACATACAGATGGGCTCGTGACCGAGGGGTGGACTTGACCATGGACACTATCGCACAGGTTATCCATGAATGTGAGACATGCGCTGCAATCAAGCAAGCCAAGCGGGTAAAGCCTCAGTGGTATGGAGGACGATGGCTAAAATATAAATACGGGGAGGCTTGGCAGATTGACTACATCACACTGCCACAAACCCGCCAAGGCAAGCGCTATGTGCTCACAATGGTGGAGGCCACCACCGGATGGCTGGAAACCTACCCTGTGCCCCATGCCACCGCCCGGAATACCATCCTGGGCCTGGAAAAACAAGTCTTGTGGCGACATGGCACTCCCGAAAGAATCGAGTCAGACAACGGGACTCACTTTCGCAACAGCCTCATAGACACCTGGGCCAAAGAACACGGTATTGAGTGGGTGTATCACATCCCCTACCATGCACCAGCCTCTGGAAAGATTGAACGTTACAATGGGCTGCTAAAAACCACTTTGAGGGCAATGGGGGGTGGGACTTTCAAAAATTGGGATACCCATTTAGCAAAGGCCACCTGGTTGGTCAACACCAGAGGGTCCACCAACAGGGCTGGTCCTGCCCAGTCAAAACCTCAGCGCCCAGTAGAAGGGGATAAAGTCCCTGTAGTGCACATGCGGAACATGTTAGGGAAGACAGTTTGGGTTAGTCCTGCCTCGGGCAAAGGCAAGCCCGTCCGGGGGATTGCTTTTGCTCAAGGACCTGGGTGTACCTGGTGGGTAATGCTGAAGGATGGGGAAGTCCGATGGGTACCTCATGGGGATTTAATTTTGGGCGAGAATAGTCCATAAATAAATTGTATAAAGTTAGTTGTTAAATAACCCTGTCACTGTCTGTTATCACTGTTATAATTGTTATATGTTGTACCAGTAGTAGCATAGTAAGAATCGTCCAGATTAAAGAAGGATGGACTTTTTCAATGAAAACCTAGCAGAGCACGGTGATGATGGAACTGGACCTGGTTTTCAACAACTGGCATCCAGCGACTTCATCAAGATCAACATCTCCTGCAGACTGTGGGCACGGGCTGCACCAGATACATCAGCCGTGAGCTCCGGATGCAGCAAGTGACCGCCCATCACCACACATCACCTCTCCCGCCATGGAAGACCATTACGACAGATGGAGCCTGAAGTCATGGATTAAATGAACTCAACGGACACTTTAGAGTGATGATCCATAGATTAAAGGAATGATATCTGGAGACAGGAGAAGTGGTGGTGATCAACTGGACAATGGGGGACCTGGGCACGACGTAGATGGTATGGAATAAGGGGTGGATAATGTCCTGGGTTTGGCCAGGACAGGGTTAATTTTCACCAGACTCCAGGAAGGGGCACAGCCGGGGGGTGGGGGCTGACCCCACCTGGCCAAACAGAGCCCGGTATTCCATACCATGTGACGTCACGCTGGGTTCCGGTGGGGGGGAAGCGGCGCGGCGGGAACGCACTCGCGGCTTGGGGCGGGCGCAGCACCGGTCCGGTTTCGGGAGAGCGGCTGTTGTACGGTTCGTGGTTGTGTTTTCTCCTTATTTGTATCGTTGTTGTTCCTGTTTTCCCTCTGTCTGCTGTTCTGTTAAACTGCCCTTATCCCGACCCACCAGTTTCTGCCTCTTTCTTTCCATTCTCCTCCGCACGCCGGCGGGGGGAGGGGCGGCCGCGTGGCGCTTTTGTTGCCGGCGGCAGCCGAAACCAAAACATATTCATATATATATATATATATATATATATATATATATATGTTCGTATAACTAACTTGCTTGGCATTAGTGGCTGACTTCACTGAAGCCTTAGGCTGCACGCTGTGAATCTGCCACCTGAATGCCGTGAACTTTCACAGAACCTTTGCCAAGCTCAGCGAAGGAGGGCCCCAAGGACTCCGTTGCAGCTAGAAGATAAGGAAGTTCCGTCATCCACTGACAGCAGCAGGGCCTCTTTGAAGATAAGGGAAGAATCTTCATCCCGGCCACAGATAACGAAGGGCCCCAATGAGGGACAGAAGTCCCCAGACCCAAATAACACCATTGGATCAGCTGCTGCTTGGACACCACGTGGAGAAGCCGTGTGGGGCAGGAACTTAGACTGTAAGGGTATAATTGCCCAGGGATTTCTTTGTTGGGGGCCCCTCTCCAGAGGCACCCAGCTTGAGCTGTTTTACACTGCTGTACCACTCAATAAATTCGTTTGGCATACATCGTGTCAGGGACTCTGCTTCAGGAAACTTCAGGTTGAGCCTGCGAGTTGAGAAAGGACCCAAGAGTGAGTGTGCATGTGGGGAAGTCAAAAAGTGGCTCCTGTCAGCTCCCTGGGGTTGCCCGCTGCGAAGAGACTCCGGTCCCAGCAGTTGAAGTCCCAGGTTGCGTGTGTGCAACTCCTGGAATGGTGTGGGAATGCTTGGGCAGCAGCTTCTCCCCAGACCTCCCCTCCCCAAGCGCCATGGGGACAGACAGACAGCCCCACCAGCCCTGTCTCTGTGCACGACACAGAGCCTGCCTGTGACCATGAAGTCACAAGTGAAACCGGCCTCAGAGCCAGAGATCAGCCGCCTGCCCACAAATCAAACTTCCGGGGGGGCGAATCTCAAGGAGAGGCAGAAGATGGGAACAGCGTTAGTCTGAGATGTGGGATGACGAAGCTGCTGGCGGAGACAGCAGTCCTGGTCCCAGTACCCGCAGGACACGGATCTAGATGTCCTCCAGTGCTGCATCTGGAGGGTGTGGAACTGCATCTCAGGAGCGTGCCTGGGCTGCCGAGACCTTCTGCCACCTGGTACTAACGGAAGAGCGGACAGCCCAGCCGAGAAGCCCTCAGAGCCATTGCACAGCAAGGTCCCCCTCCAGTTCAGCTCTAGGTCTTCCATGAAGCAGAAACTACTTCCAGAGCCCAGCACTGAACACCTTCATCCTGGTAGCTATGGCCGTGTGGGAAGGGATGTGGGTGTCGGCCCACGCGGAGCAGGGCTGAGGGCTCCATCTCCACAGACAAAAGCATTAGAGAGTGTGCTGATTTGAACTAGAGTGATATGAATTGCTGATTTTAATCACAGGTCCAATAACCTTCATTCTGCAGTTGTGCTTTGTTTTCATAGGTTTACTGTCACTGGCTTAGATCTATGTGAGTATGCTGACAAATATAGACTTTATATTAAAATCAGCACTCATTTTAACTTGCTGGATATGTTAATCTATTCACATTTATACAAGCATTGTACAGTTATAACAGGCATTAATTCAGACAATTTACATTTTATTTTGTTAGGAAGCAGTGAATGAAGCAGTTTTGTACTTCTCGTTTAGAAAATGGAATATCTAATTGATTGCAAAACAGCATTTAAAAGTGGATTCTTGAATTAATAATACAACCTAAAATGGAGTAGATTCATAAAAGCACACTTGAATGAATGGCTCTAGTCTTTTTACGCAGGCTGTTTTAGTGCAACAACAATCTGATGCAACCACAAAGGTAGTCCTAGTGCAAGCGGGGCCTTGGACTGCGGAGCTCCAGAGAGATCTCTTCCCACCTAAATCCTTCCGTGGTCACTAAATGGGTTCTTCCAACGATACTCCAGGCTTTCGGAACAAGGAAATCTCACGGTCTCACACTTTTCTTTCCACCTTGTTGTTGATGTGTAAAAGATAATTCCAGCCATTTGTCCTCCCAGCCTGGATTTCAGCTTCGAATGAATTATTCCTTCAATGGCAGCAACCCAAACCATGGAAATTAAATTGTACATCTGCAGAAACAGACCGAAGTGGGCAACTTGCCGAACATTTTTTTCACACTAGGCTTTAGGAGCTTAGGTTTGGCTCTTCTTAAGACTCGGGCAAAAACGTCTTTTTTAAACTAAGACTTAAATTTCTTCTGCCTATTCAGAAGAATAAACATAAATCAGTGTAAATTAGTGAAGATGACAATTTTTATAAATGAAATGCATTTTATTTGATAAAACTGCTATGTTTCTTCTCATACTGTAACTACTAGGCATTGGAGTTGGAGAAACTTCCTTCGGTTGCCTTTGGAAAGAAAAATAGGACATTTTATTCCCTTCTATTAGTCTTTAAATTTTTAAATGCTGCAGTCTTCCTTGTTTACTGGCACTGCTTTAGAGCAGCCAGGGATCGCATGCTGCCCAGGTGTTGCCACTCAGCCTGTCAACATCTCCACAGTTTGTCCTCCTGGTTCACGTGGCAGGGAAAAAGTAAAACCGTGGTTCATCATACAAAGGACAACAGCTCAGAAAGTGTGAAACCAGCCCAGTCTGCTTCGTGCAAGACCCACAGCCTAAACTCGCTCAGAAGTTTGGATAATCACAACATGCGACGAGCGCTTGGCATGTGATCGCTGTGCCTTGCCCTGTGCCGGGAGAAATGAAACGCCAGCACTCCTGTTACCAGCTCGCACAAGATTGTTCACCGGGGTTGCGTCGTGCTCTGGGCTCAGACACCTCAACGTCCTGCTCTGCTTTGGCTGAAGCTTCACTGAGCCAAATGAACGACTAGATACCCCTCGTGTCCCTCCTTTCTGGGGCTTGGAGGAAGCGCCATCCATTTCTCTGCGGATGTTGGAGCAGAGCAATCCTGCCGTCATCTGTAATTACCAATTCCCAACAACGTATATCTGTGTATCTGCAATCAGAAATGTTCTGGGAGGACCTGGTCTTCTTTTCAGCCAGTATAAGTGAATTATCTCTTGGGAACATTTTTCTTCTCCGCTGCCACCTTGAGTCTCTAGACTGATTTGGCCAGCATTTGAATGAAGCCTTAAGATCTTCAGCAACACCACCTTTCACCTGGAGCCATGCAACTGGTGCTTCTTATCCTAGCTTCCTCTGCTACAGAGCCTCTTGCTACTCAGCATATATGGGTAGGTTTAGGATTTAGAATGGACAGCAGCCCTGCTCTGAAAGGGGGAGCTGGACCAGATGACCTCATAGGGTCATAGAATAGTGTGGGTTGGAAGGGACCTCCAAAGATCACCTAGTCCAAACCCCCTGCAATGAGCAGGGACATCTTCAACTAAAGCAGGTTGCTCAGAGCCCTGTCCAACCTGACCTAAATGTTTCCAGGGATGCTGCATCTAGCACCTCTGTTTCACCACCCTCATTGTAAAAAAATTCTGCCTCACACCTAGTCTAAATCTACCCTCCCTTAGTTTAAAACAATTATCCCTTGTCCTATTGCAACAGGCCCCACTGAAAACTTTGTCCCCGTCTCTCTTACAAACCCCCTCTGAGTACTGAAAGGCGGCAATAAGGTCTCCCTGGAGCCTTCTCCCATCCAAGCTGAACAGCCCCAACTTTCTCAGCCTTTCCTCACAGGAGAGCTGTTCCAGCCCTCTGACCACCTTTGTGGCCTCCTCTGGACCCACTCCCACAGGTCCATGCCTTCCCTGTGCTGAGGGCTCCAGAGCTGGACACAGGACTCCAGGTGGGGCCTCACCAGAACAGAGCAGAGTGGCAGAATCCCCTCCCTCAACCTGCTGGCCACGCTGCTTTTGATGCAGACCAGGACACAGTTGGCCTTCTGGGCAGCAAGTGCACATTGCTGGGTCACGTCCCATTTTTTTGTCCACCAGTACCCCCAAGTCCTTCTTGGCAGGGCTGCTCTCAAGCCCTTCATCCCCAGCCTGTACTGATCCTGCAGATTACCCCAACCCAAATGCAACCTGTGCTTGGCCTTGTTGAACTTCATGAGCTTCATACGGGCCCACTCCTCAAGCCTGTCCAGGTCCCTCTGGGTGGCATCCCGTCCCTCAGGCGTGTTCACTGCACCACTCAGCTTGGTGTTGTCTGCAAACTTGCTGAGGGTGCACTCGATCTTGCTGTCTTTGTCACTGATGAAGATACTAAACAGTGCTGGTCCCAATACAGACCCTTGAGGGACACCACTTGTCACCGATCTCCATCTGGACACTGACCCCTTGACCACTACCCTCTGGACGTGACCATCCAACCAATTCCTCATCCACCGAACAGTTCACCCATCAAATCCGTATCTCTCCAATTTAGAGTGAAGGATGTTGTGGGGGACCGTGTCAAAGGCCTTACAGAAATCCAGACAGATGACATCCGTAGCTCTTCCCTTGTCCACCAGTGCAGTCACTCCATCATAGAAGTCCACTAGGCTGGTCAGGGAGGACTTGCCCTAGGTGAAGCCATGCTGGCTGTCTTGAATTGTACCTCCAGGGGTGCCTTCCAAACAGTGTTTCCAATTCTAAGATATATCTATTTATATGCAGTAATTGTCTGATAAGAATTCAACCCCAATATGCTAAGTGAATACCACTGAAACACACTCTGCAGTGGAGCCTCAAATAGTCTGCTTAAGCACAGAAGCCTTGCACAACTTTTGCAACAGACAGTAACAGACTGCACACCGCACGGCTCTGAGCGCATAGTTAGGTAAATAGCACCTTAAGAGCACTTCATTAAAGGCTGAATGTTGCTGAGCTACGGCGCTACTTTAATCGCTGGCTACGTTTGTAAAATATGAAGCAGGTGGTCCCACTGGTAGAAGGCGACAGTTGTGGCTGGGAAGGTTTCTGCGCACACCACGCAGTGGACACGGCGGCAGCAGAGCCCAGGAGCTTGCTGAGAGGGAAACACGTCGCTGAACAGTCTCATCAACTGCGCTCACCCAGCTGCCTAGGAATGATGTCCACAGCTGGGGCGATCACACCCGGACAAGATAAATCAGTCACTTGTGGGCAGGATCAATTGTTATTTATAAACAGGCTTAAAGAGGCTGGCAAATGTCTTCCCTCACGTCGTGCTGTATGGCTCCAGCTTCCTGAAAGTCAGGCTTGACTTTACTGATCAAACGGGTTATTTCCAACCCCTCTAAAAGGGCAATTTCTCCAGCTCCACTTTAGAAAGTGTTTATGTTGCACTGACAGCTGTTCCAGGAAATCTGCAGCCTAGCCAGTTCTTGAAAGGAGTTCAGCATTACTCTAATTTAGTGTATCTCCTTTTTAAGCTCTTCAGCTCTGGATGAAGTAAACTTTTTGGATTCCACCACCACTACAGCAATACAGGTAACTTAACGATGATCTTTTTTTTTAAAAAAAAAAAAAAGGTAATTTTTGACTGACCTTTTTTGTTACTTCGAGTCAAACTGATTTTATTTTGTTGACCTGGGTTTCTTGCTTGTTCTAAAGAGAAGCAATTTACTTATCTGCTGTTTCAGTATTTCACATCTGGACTGCTATGGCAGCCTTCTTGACATCGTTAAGGACCAGCACAGAGCTGGCTCTTTTCCAGCTTCTCAGGCTTTCCCTAGCAGCCCAGAGACTGACAGCAAGCCGACCACAGACGCCTTCGGGTGGCTTTCACAGGACGGCAAAACTCCATTTACTGAAGGCTGCGGATCAAAAAAGCGTTCGCCCCAATAGATGCTATTTAAAACCCTCATTACTGTTTGCCTAGGCAGTACATCATCCCCATCTGACACCAGCACCAACACAGAATAAATATTTACAGAACACTTCCTCCTCCTCTCATTACAAACAATTCTGCTGTCTGCAGTTGCTAATGGACATGTGCCATCTTCAGTTACATCAAAAACAAAAGGCACTCCAAAAAAAGCTGCTTCTGTTTCTAGCCTTGTCGCTTATGGGCTTTGTTTCCACTGGTTTCATTTGTGTACTTTGTAATTTCTAGCTTCAACTGACTCTCTTATTTCCCCCCTTCGGTGATTAAATCTTGCAGAGTTACTGCCCTTTATCCTTCTCTTCCAAGGCCATTTGTTAATTTCCTTTCAGTTGCATTTACACTCATAAGCCATTTAAAAATTTTCAGTTTTCATCCATATTTTTGTCTAAATTCCCTCTCCCTGTAAGTCAGAGTGTTCCCTCAGCTGCAGCAATGCCCCCGGAATACTCCACATTGCCAGCTGAAGCGCCCCTTCGCTGCCCAGCAGCAGGACCCACCGGCCGGATGGTGGGCAAGCGGACCTTCCCACCCAGCATCCCTGCTGTTTGCTTGCACCGAATCACAACCCGGCCTCGGTGTTCCTCATGTGTTCTGCCTTAAAAGTCATCAGAATGTTTGAATTCTCAGTGTCCCAAGAAGCAACCCCGTGCCCAAGCTTCAGCCTGAAAATAGGAGTATTCTGGTCTGCGCACCTCTCAGCTTCCTGCAGAAGACTCGAGACTTGCATTCCCCAAACCGGAGCTACCCCAAACAGAGCTACCCCTGCGCACCAAGCAGCCCCTAAGCTACAGGCCACCGTCTTCCCTGGCTTGGTGTCCAACACAGCCCTGCCCGCTCACACTGCTTTCACATGACACCACAGGCGTTCACAAACTACTCATTACCCTCCATCAGCAGCGGTTTCATTACAGGGCCACCACTTCACACGCCTCTCTAGCCCACAGTTCCTCAAAAGCTCGCCGCTAATGGTGGCCATTACCACCCAGTGTCCTACCCCGCCAAACCCAAACCACTCAAAGGGGTGTTTGCGTCCTTTGTCACCCTCGCACCTTGCCCAAAAGCCATTTTCAAGTTCTGACCACATCCTCCCCTCGCTCTGTCAGCTGAGCACCCAGCTGATCTCCGGATAGACCCCAGCAGAACACGTGTTCGCTTCCTGCCACAGCCTTCTCGCCCACTGGATGATGGCATCGCGTCTCCTGTTACCACAGCTGTACCACACAGGCAACCGACACCTTCCAGGGTTTACTTCCTCTCTGTTTAAGGCAGGAAGCGCCAGGAAAATGGTTTAAGACAACCTGGAGACTGAGATCCAGGCTGCGGCAGGGGTACCACAAGCCATACGAGCCACCGTCTGGATCAGAACTCGCCTCTATTTTTTTCTGTGCGAAACGGGAACCCCTTCTCGAAGCTAAAGCAAAGGCCGACTCAATGCTAACTCACTTGCACAGAAGACTTGACAGCAGCTTCTGAGCTCATGGCTTTGACAGGGTGAGAGTAGCACTGCTCTCCACCTATGCAGTCCTCTGAATGGCTTTAATAACGAACCCCTGGAGGAGGTCTGGCTTCATGACTACAAGAACAAAACTGCTCCATTGACCCTCACACACGTAACCTATGTGAGGAAAATATTTCATGTTTCAGGTGAAAAGCTTCAACCCTCCTGAATAGCAGAGAACAAGCAGGAAGAACAGACTCGAGCTCATCAATATCCAGGCCGTGCCAATGGAATTGATAAAGGGGAGCTTCAGTACGGATCATCATCTCCCAGTTACCTGCAGACACTACAAAGAGAGACACGTCTTCAGTCACTGTTTCGGAGCCTAACATTACCTTAGTAACAGCAGCTGGAGCTTCTGGCAAGAAGGTGATCCAAGGTGAAAGCGACCCACTGGGGAGCAAGTTATCAGGGTGTCTGGGAAACCCATCCACATTCTCGGATGCAGGCGGCTCGTCCTGATGGCCTGTTTTCTCAGCTGTGCTGCCCAACAGCCACAGTGAGGGTTGGCCTTCTGTAACCTCCACCTCTCCTCATCTGAGAGAAGAGAACTGATGAAGTAAACAATCCAACAAAAATGTGAACAAATGCCCACCTTCTTGTGGCAGCACAACTGAAGGGGCCGGTATTTTTCACAGCCACTAGAAAGCTTGGTAACCTTTTGCAAGTATGTCCGGTCCATTTTCATGCCCGACTCAGGCAGAATGCCACACACTAACACCGTTTGGGATTGCTACATGAAAAAGCCATACCACATTCAGCCTTTAGAATAACAGTAGAGCTGAGAGTGAAAGAGTAACTACAGAGACCAACTGCCGCAGTTTACTTTGGAGGTGACAGCAAGGCATATTTGTTTCCATGAACTTTATTTAATTCCATATTATACAAGTGGGATCTGAATCCCCAAACTTCCCACCATCCACATCATGGGGAAGCCCCACTGCACAAAAGGAAGGGAGAATTTTGGAGCCGGAAGACAGGCTAGATCAAGCCATTGCTCCCCATGTGGTCAGAAATTCTTCCTCCTTCACACAAAGTGCTTCCCACACCAGCAGGTTTACCCCAGGAATAAGAGAGACAAAGCTAGCTCTACACACTCCTCCCTCCTCCTCCTCCTCTCCCCAGCAAAAGAGACTGCTCAACGACAGTAGTGGAATGGTTAAAGACAGGGAGTACATTAGGTTTTCAGTCTCTCAACCAACCCACTAGATTAAGAAGTGGCCTGGTTACTCCCCCTCTCCTGAAAAAGATCCAGGAACATCAAAGACCTAAAATGCTGAAAACTTACCTCCTTTCCTTCCCCCATCCCATAGCCCTGTTCTCTAAGCAGAGAGCGGGCAATGAACTCTGAGGAGGCTGAAGGAAAGCCAAGGAAAATCAGGGGCTACCTGAATCCCTGGGAATCTGGTGGCTACCCTGGTGCCCTCATTCATTCCCTTTGAGGTTCAGAGACCTGTTTGGAATAGTACACAGAGAGGGCCTCCCTTAGGGATTCGGAAGCAACCAGGGATACAGAAGACACAGGAACCGCTGTGAGGGTACACACCATTCCAGGGACAGCCCAAACCACAAACAGGGCAAGACTCCTCCCAGCCAAGGCCCCAAGGGTTGGGGGAGCTGGGACGAGGCCCTGGCAGGGGGAAGAGAGTTCCTGCAGCAGTACTGAGGGCTCATGGGATTTTACTTCTTCTTCCTCTCCTGGGAACAGCGAGGGCAGAACCTGGTAGAAAGGGAAGTAAAAAGTCAGCACTTATGGCATGATACGAAACCTCGAACATACAGTCCCAAAGGACCTTTTCCAAGGTCTCAGACAAAGCATAATTCAAATTTTCCCTTTTAAGAAGTCTTCTAAGTGTGTATATACAGTACTCTCCCTTCTGCCACCAAAGACCTCCCCTTCCCAATGACCAATGGGCCCTCCACGTTGCTTGTTCACTCACCATTTTCCTCTTGGTTTTGTTGTCAGACCCACACAAGCAAAGTGAAACCATTCAATGGAACACTGTTGGGATGGAGCACTCAGTTAAAGAGCAGTTTTCTTATGAAATCGTTGCTTCTGGACTACCAAAGTTTCCCAACATCTGGTCACAAACTCCTAAATACCTAGCAGCAATCAGGGAATGAAGACTCACACCCAGCCTACATGCTGTTAGCAAGCAGAACTCCCCTCCTCCCTTGCTAAGTTCGGGGGCAAGAAAACAACCTGTCATTTTAAGGAAAACCCCGAAGAAAGCTGCACTTAACAGGCCCTAGAAAGCCACCCCTCCGCCCTTCCAAACTATTCAAGGTAAGCCCTCTTCTTGTCACTGCTTGCTGTATCGGCACCACCCAAGCAGGACGAGACCTTTTGCGCAAGGCTCCCCCCACTCCCTTCTCCCCCATTTCCATCAAGCGCCGGTTCTTACATCTGGGTTGTCGCAGCCAATCATCTCCCCATAGGAGACCTGGTGGCAGAGGCAGTAAGTAGGCTCATTGGGGTCCACAGGCATATCCAATACATCCGAAGGGTGGACATTTCCAAAGGTGACCGAAGGCATCCCATACTCCGTGCTACTGCAGGACAGGAACAAAGCAGGTCAGCAAAATAACCGGCTTCGAGTCCCTTCGCGTCTCCCAAGACAACGCCCTTGTTTGCCAGAGAAGTGACATCGCCACTGAAGTGACCTGCCTTCCCCTGCCACGCTCCACTGAAAGAATTAAAAGCTCTCCTTCCTCCTGCTTCCCAAGAAGCGACAAGGGACACACCATCTGGTCTGTGTGGGGGTCAGATCCTTTGCAGGGAAGTTTGGCTAGGCCTCCCTTGGTCTGATTTTCAGTGATGCTCCTCATTTCCGCAAACCTCTTAAAACACTTACGTGCGGACAAGTTTCAATTTCTTTTGGGCCGTTTTTGGTGCCTCCTCATCAGAGTTCTTCCCTTTAGAGCGAGCACGGGCAGCTTTCTTCTCTTTTTGGGCTCGGCCCTCTGGCAAGAAGAGGAAAAAGGTGTTGCATCTGCCACCCCATCAGAACAGACACCTGACAGTAACAACCTCTCCAGCACTACAATACTTTGGAGTGTATATTGGCTTTGGGCCATGCACCCCATCTTAATTTTATCTAGCAGCCTTGAATATGCTCACACAAGAAGAGCCCAGGTCACCATCTTTTTACCTGTCCTTCAGATTCCAGCGTAACAGTCTTTGATCTGTACCACTCCAGTGCCTGCCTTCATCCCCACCACTTCCATAGTCACTTGGCTGCCTCCTGTATCAATCTGCAGCCCAGTGGTGGTACTCACTCTTCTTGCCCTTGCTGGAAGAACTGTCATAGTCACTCGACTCTATCTGCTTCTCCTTCAGGTCTGCTTCAAAGCGAGCGAGATCTGTGTCCAGCCGCCGGATGTGCTTATCAACCTGCAAAGACGACAGTGATCAGGAGTTACCACAGAACAGAGCCCAAGAGGGCAAAGAGGAGAGGGCACGGGGTTTGCACGAAGAGCTGAGAAGCAAGAGTGGGTAGGGCCTAAAAAGAGAGCTCAGGGCCTTCCAGGATTCAGGGCTTTACTACAGCTTTTCATATGATAAGCACTAGACACTTCCCTTCATACCATCTCGTAGGTCTGCATAGCCAGCTGAACCTTGTCGTCCCCAAACTCCTTGCATTTCCCATAAGCCTCCTGGATTTGCTTGAGAAGCCCCAGTTTTTCCTCCGAAGACAAAGTCCGTGCATTGCTGATATACTCCGTGGCCAACTTATCGATCTCCAACTTGAGGTCTGAAACAAGTTTACCATTAAATACAGAAATATGCACACACACACACACTACAGTGCCCTCCCTTAAGAGAGACTGAAGGATCAGAGCAGCTGTCGGCTTCCTCCCCTGCCCCGAGATCCCCGTGATAAAGGCAGAGGAAAGAAAAGCTGGTCAAGCTGCTTACTTGCTGCCTCGTCAACAAAACCATCTCTAACCCTCACCTTCCGTCCTCTGATCCAGATCTCGCATGAGCTGGAAGTTTCTCTGCAACTCAAAGGGCAGGTTCTCAATACCTGTGGGGAAAGGAGGACACACGGAGAAGTCAGGTTCCTGTCCACAGTGCCAAGGCAGGGACAAAGCTAACTGATCACAGCACACACACCACCCCAGTGATTCCCAGCGCCCTGTCCTGCGGCACATTAGCGTGCTTCCATTTCTTATCAACTCCAAAGGAGACAGATTCTAAAACTGTGATAGATTTAATCCAGAAGCACAGTTCTATAATACTTCTTAGTCAACAGAAACCTGCTGCCATGCAGAAAGGCCTACATTAAGAAACCAGAAAACCAAAACTTGGAATGAAGTCAGTCATTATAATACAACATTTCCATCCAAGAACTCCATTCAGTAATGAAAAAAAAATAGTACAACAGCTGGTAAATAATGCCATTCAGCTACTTCTACACAAGGATGTCAAAACTGAAGTCGATCAAATGATGATTCACTGAAAAGTGAGTCCATTTTAGTGCATCCATTTTACATATATGGGACAGGAGACACTGTGCAGAGCCAAAAAGCAAATCTGACAGTGGCTGGTGAGCAGTGAACAGCAGTCTTAGCCCCCTGTCACGTGTTCCTTGTTCTGCTTCTGCACCATCATCTCAGAGTGGTCTGTCCAACACCTGGAAGGATGGTATACACTGTGAATAACAAATGTTTGCAGGGCTCTGATGAGCAATGTGAAGCTGATAGTCAATTAATTTTCAATGTGCTATCCTACTCACCCCCTAGGCATCACCAGATGCTCAACTGACAAAGCTGATAAAAACATTTCTCATTTTTCCATGCATTTCTAATCAAACTGAGATCTAGTGTCACTCCATTAACCTGAAGTCCAAGCTTGATTGTTGTGCCTTTTATACCTAATGAAAAAAAAAAATAATTAAAAAAATACCTCTTGTGGGTTTAAAAAAAACAAGGTGGGGGGAAAAGCTCTTCAGAAACACCACATAAGCACGTCTGCTTCCTGAACCCACTCTCCAACATGTTGAGAGTGTAAATGAAGGTGTGTCTACCCATCATCAAAACTGTCTAATACACCAGTCCCGGCAGCTGTCTCTGTTTTCACTGCCACAAGTTTCTACAGCAGAGACACTTCCCTGAAAAGCAATCAGCCAGCAGGGAAGGTCCGTATGCAAGAGGCAGGTATTAACAAGTACTACACAAGGACCATGAAATTAAGTGCTCTAAGAGGTGAAAATGACTGTGGGCCTCCCTGTGCTCAGATACTGTTCCTTTAACTTATTTTTTTGCACAAACAGCACACAGTTACATACAGAACCCGTACGAGTTAGCAAGCTATTGCTTCAATAGATTTCTGTTGTCATTTCTAATTTAAATACCCAGAAATGCTCAGATGGTAGGTGTCCTTAAGTACCAGACACATAATCACACAGCACATACACACCGCCCCCCCGCATTCAAGGACAGCTACCAGTGCAAAATCAAATTCCCCCAAAATTCGTAAGCAGCAAAACTAAGGGTGTCCGCACATTCCTAAATCTGACACTTCCACACTTGTCCAGCACGACAGACTTCACACCAGGCTCAAGCAGCCGACTACCAGACTACATCCCTATGGCTCAGAAAAGCATCTCGGAAGACAACGGGGATACAATGCTGAAAATTATCATTTCTCACAGAGGGAACTTCTGGCAGGGATGAAATCCAGCTCGGGAATATCAAGACCATGCCTTTTTCCTTCCTGCCATCCCCATCCTCGCCAACTCCAAACCTTTCAATTTGTACAGCAAATGAAACACGGGTCACGCTGCAGCACGCCGCTTTTCACTCCCCTCCAAAGCATCCCCTGCAGAAGACAAGGCAGGTGTCCTCTAGAGGAAAACAGTAGCTGTTCTTGCACTGCATGCAATATCTCAAATTCACACTGAGTTTATTAATCCTGGAAGATCACGACTTCTCAATTCTTGACTTTGCAGTTTTAAAAAAAGATTAATGTCATTTCTTTTTCTCGTCTAAAAATGAAAGCAAATAAAAGCACAAATTCCACTGGGTACAGTCAGTTTCCCCTCAGCAGGGCTAGAGACCTTCTCTTAGACAGAACGAGCACCTGAGCTAAGCACAAAACCCAGCAGGACGCTGTTATCCGGGCAGCACAACCCCACCCCAGGTCACGGCCGCGTTTCGCAGCGATGCTCCAGCAGCAGGAGCAGCTCGGGCAGGAGTCTGCTTCTGCTACACAACCTCAAAGGGACCATGCTCCAGTTTTTACACCCATTACCGTAAAAATCTGCCACCAGCCGCCAGTGACGCCAGGGCATGCCCTGGTCTGGAAAGCCACCGTCCTCCTTTGGCCTCTACGCGCCCCATCTCACCTCTCCAGAGCCCCTCTCAGCCCCAGGCCAGGGTCTCCCCCGCCTCGTCGCTGGCCCCCGGGTGTGCAGAGGGCCCTGCTCCCACGGATGGAGGCCTTCTCTGGCTCCAGCGCTGGCCCCGCACACGCTCGGCACTGGCACGGCCTGCAGATCCTTTACCAGTCGAGCGCGTACGAGCAGTGATGTTCCAGAGGCTCCTTAGCCAGGCAGGTTTTCACGGGGACTCACGAGACAAACCCCTGGCATTTGAATTCCTTCCCTGCTAAAACCGGCAAAATAATTTCCTAAAACCCCCAGCAAGATCTTTCACTTGGCAGATCTATTATTGGAACAGCGTTCTGCGATTGCTGCGTCAATAAATGGGGAGAAAATGAAACAACTGACCGTACAGCGACTTTATAATCAGAACCGTTATAACGATGCTTTATCTAGCCAACTGCAAGTGGAAAGAAGCCGAGTACACCACTAGAAATTACCACCCAGAGACAGTCTGGCAAGAACAAAAAGTGTAACAAGATAAAGCTGCAGCTAAGTAAGTTTTAACTGAGCTACAAGCTATTTGTATGGTATATAGTTTAACTACGGGGAAGTTTTCTACTATCTGCAGTTTAACTCAAAAGCTCTTGTCTACCTTTTTTTTTAAAAAAAGGATGCTCTGCATCACAGAATTTATCACAGTGATCAGAACACTTGCTGAAATTGCTTGGCCTGTGCTGGCTATCAGACATCACCTCCCTAGCAGCCCCATTAAAATAAAAAGAAATAAAAAAGCCCCTAAGATTTGTTTTTGTTTCCTCATTCCTACTAACACAACACACTTTCCCTCAGACTTTCTAAAGATTCATGTTATTTGTGTAATCTCATTTCCCCCTGAATTTCTCCATTTTCCTTTACAATTCATTTGCTCTTTCTTCTTATTGTAAGATGCACCAAAATTTTTCATGAGGAAATACTACATATTGTAAAATACCCAAATAATTCTCAGATTCTGAAATGGATCGTAGTAAAGAAAAAAACCATCCTACAGGCACCCTTGATCACTAGAGAAGACAGTGAAGGGCAGTCAATCTATCAGGGTGGTGAAGATGTACAGCGAAGAAAGCGCGAGCCAGGCCAGCAGCTTGGCCCAAAGCATGGGCTGGCGTTAATGCAGCTGTGTCCATGGGCACAGAGCCACGCGCAGCCCCACTGTGCCCCACTCCTGTCGCAGTGCGATTACCCTGTACAGCATCGGCACACGTCTCAGGGTGTTTTTCCCACTCCTTCCTTTCCTTACCTTGTTTTCATTTCTTACCACAAGGCTCTCTACCTGCCTTCGTCTTTCCTCAATTCTTTTCCCTTCACTACCCCCATTCTTCTTTCACCTCTTTTATTCTCCTCTTTCCTTGTCATTTCTTCCCCCACTCATTCTTTTGCAGACATCCATAACCATGCTGCCTTGTCCCTTAAGAATCATGCCCTCTCTCTCAAAAAGTCAGAATCTACCACCACCCTCCTTCCCCTCCAGTTTTTCTTTTTAGAAACCTGTGGGGTGCCAAGTGTAGGCAACTGATATTTAAACTCCAGCTACTTAACTCTGATATTAACTCTGACATACACACACAGAGCAAGCCTACACAACCTGGTAGCTTTCACCACAGTCCATTCTCCCGTATCGTGTCTTCTAACTGTGCCAGACAATGGGTTCGTATCGTGACAATGTCCAAATTCCTAAAAAGAAATCCATTGCACCAAGCACTGAACAAACACATGGTGCCTTTCTCGAGACATCTGTCCACCTACCATGTCCAGATACACGCTTAAATTTATTAAAAAATGTGAAAATACATTTTGAAACATAACCACGGTTGCTTTATTGAACAGTACAGATTTCAGCAAACACTTCAAACACCACACTGCTGAAGGTAATTAAAGTCCTGCTTGCGCCAGGGATTGCCACAATGAGAGGGTAAGTTCTTTGCCCCCTGATGAAGGAAAGTGGCTGGGATCTTGCGGGGGAAGCACATGGGATTTTTTGGTACTCCGTGATTCTCATAATTTTGTAGCATTTGAAGGACACTGCAGGACAACTGGCTTACAGAAATCTTCAGGAGCTTCCTTGCTTCCTCATTAGGGGGAGGGATGTGTTGTATATCCCTCCATCCCACCTTTGAGAGGACATAACCCTTTTAAAGCACTGCTTCTACTCTGTCCTGTGTTCTAAGTGAATTGTTTATCTTCCTACATAAATTATTGAAATTGGAGCATGAGCATAATACATACCTTTCTCTCTACTCATACATGGCTCGACCCTATTGCAATATACACAGCCTAAACTGTAACTTTATCCTCACAATACCTCTGTGAGGGATAGTACTACCCACATTTTTACAAATGAGGTACTCGGGTGCACAGTAGACTGACTTGCCCAGGAGCACCCAGGAATTCTGGGCCCATGTCACATATCTGGAGCTCTGGGCCCGTGCATGGCACACTGGTCCACGCAGGCGCATGTACTCCAGGCACTGTCCAAAGAAACAGGTATCAGTCAGCGACGACAGCCAACGTAACAGCCACAGAAACCTAGCACTCCCCCAAAGAGGGGACCCTTTCCTTGGGGAGGGAGGGCTCTTTGTCTTTTTCTTATTCCATTAGTTCACTACTGCAGCATCCACAGCCAAGATAGCAGGCAATGGTGTTAAGTCTCAGAATAGGGATCTTTATTGCTGTGTTAAAAATCAACCTTGATTTCAGAAGCTTGGAGGACTCAGAAGACTGACATGTCAAATGAGACTTCAACCACTCCAGGCATTTCCAGCCTGTCACAGATCTCCACAGGCAGGAACCACCACCAAAGAGATCACAGGGCTGTTTGCCAAAATGGTCACATCAGATTTGCAGTTGGTCAAGTGAAGAAACGCAGAGAAAATGCAGTATGCTTTGTTTTATAAAGCCATCTTGCATCAGCTCTGATAAAAATAGCAGTCAACAATAAAATCAATTCTAAATAAACTGGTCATTAACAATAATAAATGTATTAGCTTAGTGTGGGCTGCGCCAGTAGCTTTCACACAGAAACAAACGATGCCTATGAATCACCAAATCCTCTCCCCTGCATGAGATCTTTTGTAATTTTCCACAGATCATGCGTGCTGCTTCACAGATGCAACTAATCCAACGTCTCAGTAAAGTGAAAAGCATTTTTCACGACACTAAAACGGTGTCGAATACAGAAACAATTTATTAAGAGATTCACATATCTGAAGTATGAGGTGAGAAACTTTAGAGGTAAGAACAGGAAGGTATGGCTACATGCTACACTGGGGAGGGGATAAGAGTGACGACAGTAGGTAAAGTGAGAGATAACTGCTGGGGAATCTGGAATGCAGCCAGGTAGTACCAGGACCGGGAAGGAATCAAGGGCTAGCCTACAGCAAGTTCTGACATCACACCCATGCCCTCTAAGAGTATTAAGATAACAATACACATCATATCCTCATTCGATGAAGCTATACAGAGAAAAATCCAGAAAAATGTAGCTATTTTCAAAGATAACTGGGTCAGCTAACGTTATCAAGGAATGAAAGGATGCTCCAGTGTCAGTTGTAGGAGAAAGACGATGACCTTCAACAGGGTGTATACTACTCCTGTTGCCTTGTGCTTATGCTGGCATAGGTTTTCTAGTATTGACAAGCCCTATAGTGGTGCAACTCTATGTACCTACTGACACATGTAAATAGAAGGAGCAAAGGAAAGTTGATGCCTGCCTAATCAGTATAAGAAAGGGGAAAAACCCAAAAGAAAATGACTATACAGTACCATGTTAACTTACCAGCTGAGGACTCATCTAAGTCTGCCGTCTCTATCATCCTCTTCACTGAGGCAGATATGTCCTAGTGTCTGCTCCTGGAACAGGTCCTGACTGGTGGGCTCCAAGACAACGGAATGAGTATCAAGCAGCCATCCAAGTAGACCAGCCAGCGACATCCTTCTACCTCTCAAGCTCACCAAGGTTACTAGCCCTCTGCTGACAACTCTCCCAAGAATTTATATCTAGTTTAGACCAAGAGTTAGCAGAATCTAATTCCTCAGAAGTTTGGGGTGGGGGAAGATGGAAACATTTTTTATTGTTTTGTTACTGTTCCTTACCAATATTTTATGCTGACATTTATTCAGTAACAGACCAGTTCAACTCTATGGAAATTTGAACTTCCTTCCAGTCCGGCACACTCTTCCCAACTGGAACAACGCATGCTCCCCGTTCAGCAAGGCAAACAAAGCAACAGCCTCATCAGTCCAGGCAGGAACATATGTGGTGGATAGCGATGGCTGGAACCAGCATGGAAGGTGCTGTTCGATTTCTTCAGAAAGCACACCCACAAACACAACTTTTCTACTCACCTCAGCTATCTGAGCAACCGAGCAGACAAGACCTCAGCAGCAGAGCATAGGCAGGTGAGCAGAGAGGTCATTTCATCATAAATTCAGGCATTGGGCAGTTGAGGAGAGGTGAATGCCTTGGTTCTGCTGCCATAAAAGATAAACTTGCGTGTTGTCGCTAAGTATACTTACTTTACCCTGACACCCACTAGGTAGGTAAACAGGGAAGCACTGACGGTAGAAAATACATGTGGCTGCACAGCAGTTCCCTCTACTGTAAAGATAATCCCTACACTCACAGCACACTCACATATAAACAGAGACTTGCAGAAAACTATTTGGGACTGTTTTCTGAACATACGTACTCCGGCAATGCCTATTACAAAGAAGCTCTGAGATCCTCTCAAAAATTCCAAACACGAAGAAAACTCAGTATTTGCATCTCATCTTCTGGAAAATCTGTATTAGTCACCCTTCCTTTCTCCCCCTCAAAGCCTCCACTACAGTATTTCTAACCTAGTACGAGAGCAAATACTGAGCCAAGCACAGTAACTCAAGTTCAAGCAAGCACAAACTCTTCTGATGAGTCTTCACGCACATTCAGTCTTCTCATCACAAAACACTAGGTTTTATTCCTTCTTGTTCTTCCTCCATTCCTTTCTACATTTCTAACTCCTCCACACCCGTAGTTTTTCCCCTACTAAAGTTATACTGCTTTCTTGGTGTGAGGGAAAACACTTCAGTATCTTGCTTTCTCCCCTCAGCAGCAGGCATAAAATGGTTTAGAGACTGGGAGGAGGACAGTATTTGAAGAAATGGAAATCTCTTCATGCTTAACTTCAGCCACTGAAAAGAACTGAGGAAAGAGCCATGCGCAAAGAAAAACATGCAGGAAGAAGAGAACTGGAACAAGAAACATTCATCTGGTTCCCCTTCCCTGAATCCTTTGGCTCAGTATAGTCACTGAAGTGACGGCTTCAGTAGTACGAAGGAAGGAAGGAAGGTGAGCAGAGTAGACAAGTTCTTCTGTCATTCAGCACAGAAGGAATGTGCGTATTTTTCTGCTGTAAAAACATCTGCTAGGAGCACAATGCATTTCAGACACATATGCTTTGCAATTAACAGCTTAGAGCAAAGGCAAGGGCATGTCTAATTCTAGGTCTAAACCCAGTTTCAAATTACAGTGAGGACTTGAAAGCTACTGGAATACTAGACCTAGGAAGCTGCTAGACACCTTTTACTAAGAGGTTAACTCAGCTCTTCCACAAAAGAATTTCAGATGCCTAAAGTAGAGGACTCAGAAATTATGAACTGAAACAACTGAGGCTGGATGTATAGCTTTGTCAGATTGCTCGTACATTTTATCATATAGTTTTTAATTACTTAACTGCAGCAGATTTTCATACGAGGCGTTTCTCACTCCTAGTGACTGAGCAGTGATTCAAAGTTTTATTTCATTCTCTTTGCTTAATACAGAGTCACACATACAGGACCCAAAACCCAGTGTGAAAACTGACTTGGTAATCAGCTTTTCAAGGTGATCATTATTGTGACATTAGAATGCTTTTTCACAATGCTGCTGTGGAGTAGCCCACTTCACTTACCAATAAAATGAAGGTCAAGAGATTTACTGAGGCAAAGAGATTAAGGCCAAGAAGGCCAGCTAATTACAAACACACCTCTTAAAATGTCTACAAATGCTACATAGCCTGACTTTTCAGAATTATCTGTTCAAAGCAGACTTCAGTTGAAGCTATAAGCATTCTGCACATCTGCTCCTCTGACTACAAACTTTCATTCATAATTTGAGGGAAGCACAATCTACGCAAGAAGAACCTGTAAAAGGCATGACCCCCAAAATAAACACAAACATCAAACTCACTTTGTCAGAATGGTATTCAACAGCCTGAAACGTGAGGCCACCTTTTCTCTTCCTACAGTCTTCACTTAATTCATTACACACCTTCCTTTCTTCGAGGATTTGAAGAGGTCCTGCAAACAACTGCCCCCTTTCATCACACACTCCTCATTCATTCCCTGAGCAGATCCAGCCAGTAAACCATATGAAAGAGAAACTCTGTGGGAGGAAAAAAAAATTCAGCTGAAAACTGTGTCTACAATAGCACTATAATACTAAAAGAATTCAATTCCAAGAAGTAAATATTAGACATTTTTAAAAGAGTTGATCAAAGGTTCTGGACTATTTATTTTTATCAATTTGCAGGAAGCTTTGGAACACTAGTGAACTACTTTAAAACTGAACTGAATGTTTTTAAAATACTGAAATAATGTTAAAAATAAGGGGGAAGGAAGGAGCAAGCAGGAAACTGAACACTGTCAGGCAGGCATGAAAAGAAATGGAACAGCTGATCTGAGGTTACCTCAAAGAATTAAATGAGGGTGGAAATATAGATTAAGTGTTAAAACCAACTTCCCTGATCGGACCTTTTTTGGTAAGAGTATACATTTCATTAGTGAAAATAATTTTTTGAAGCAACAAAACTACAACCTGCATTAAATACTCAATGTAGTATCAGAAAGTATCCTGCATAACAAGCTAGAATATGAAAAAACCCAAACATAAGATATATTAAAAGTACTTTAAATGGCTACATAAGACTTTAGAATGCATTACAGAGAACTCTCAGCAGCGGCTGCACCACTCACGCACATCACACAGGAAGCAGCTCTTGATCCAACAAAAGAAAACTTAGTCTACTTGGAAGTGAGATAGACTGGGATAACAAGAACGGAAGGAAGAGACCACTGGGACAGCAAGAGACAGCCCAACTGCAAATCGATACTTCCCATCAAGTCTTACGGAGGGTAATACATTTAGGAATGAGCAATGTAAGTGATGGATAAAGGATGCTGGGCTGTATTTCCAAGAAATGGAAAGGCTGTATCATATCAATATCATGGTAGATACCGCACTGGTGAACAGGGATAAGGGCACACCCAACAGAAGAACCATAACCTGACTTCTTTAGAGAGTACCATGCAGAAGGCTGGTTTACTAAAGGACTGTACACGTTTTCAGAGAGTCAGAAGTTCAAGCAGGAAGTCAAGTGAGTAGAGCAGGCTTGAAGAAGAACAATACGACTAAAGAGAAAACTCAAAAATATGTGATCACAGTCAACTTTTTTTTTTTTTGCTAAGTTACCAGAAAGAAGGTTAAGATTTAACCAATTACAGTCTACAGAGGGAAGAAACTTTTAATGAGGGGACACTTCAATATGGCAGGTAAAAGGCGTTATAGGTGCAGTGACTAAACACTGGAACTGTGAAAATTAACTACAGACAAAAGTTACTTACAAGACCGTGACAGGAAAGCCTATCAGCAAAGTAACTTTCTGAAGACATAGACGGATGCTTTTTCACTGGAAGCATTACAATCCATATGATGTGCTTTTCTGAAAGGAACTCTAGCTTAAGCACAGCAACTGTCTTACAATTAGCTAGCAAAGGGAAGTAATGTTGCATATACTACACGGGATACCAGACAAAATCGAAAAAGGCCGTACAAGCTCTAGGAGCAAAAAAGTCTAAACCATTGCAGTGAAGATTACTTTGCTCTTCCTAACATCTTCGTAGCCAGATTTTTTTCCAGTATTTTTAGATTGTACACATGACTGTTATTTAAGCAAGACACCTTAAAAATTACAATCTACACCACCGTACTAACATTCTTTTTCAACAAGAGGACAATCTCTAATTCAACTGCAGGAACACACATCTCAGCTGAGAGAGAAGATGTTTGTAATTTTCTCTGCAAGCTTGTAGTAGAGGGGAACAGAGGAATTTCCAGGAGGTTCATCAATTTTAGCTGACGGTGACAATGAGATCCAGAAGTGTTTGGCTTTGGTAGGAACACTCTCGAGTCACCGAGCCTTTCTACAGCTTCCTTTCTCACCGACTTAGGTATCTACCATACCTCTCCACACTCAATGCTCTGTCTTTCTCATCTCTGTCAACCACCCATAATTCCCAGTCTTTCCCTCTGTCTTCACACTGCAGCTCTTACTCAAAATACACTTGTGCTCTCCCAGTAGGAAACCCCTGCATCCTCCCCACACACTTACTCCTTGTCCACCTGCTTCTTTCTCCTCTTGCCTAGCCTCTGTCCTCCCAACTCCTGGGCGTTTTTGCTGAAGAGCCTCAATGGAATGAGAAGAGCAGAACATCTTTGCCCAGCAATCTTTGCTCCTCTCTAACAATCTGTCTCCTCGTTCAGCTCTTCTTCCTGGCTTTTGCATCCTCCTTCCTCGCAGCATCTAGATCAGTATTCTTGCCTGTTCACTTCCAGCTTCTTTTCAGCCTTTGCAGAAAAGCCTCATTATGTTTCTTGAACGTTCTTAATTTAATTCATAAGACATTTCCTAATGACAAATGAAGCACTGCAGACATAAGGAATGAGACCCTTTGCCCCCATATCGACCCTGTATCAGCTCTGTGCTGGAGGAAACTCAGTGCAGCAAAACTTCTGAAGAACCAAGCTCCAACGTTTCCAAGCATATGCAAACAGATGCCGAGAGATTTAACTTGGCCAGGTATTCAGAAATAAGAAGACACACTGCCAGTATTACCCTGCTTCAAACACACCATCCCACCAACATGCTCGCCCATTTCTAGTGCTGACACCAGACCAGACGGAAAACGTGAAAAGAGCGCTCATCATAGAACAGGTTACCAAATCTGAACCCATTACTACGTTCTTTCAAAAACAACTCATTTCATTAGCCTACTGACTATTTTAGGAACACAGTGGCAAAAAACACACCTTCAAAGCCGTATCCCCAAAGGTCCGAGTTTGACAAAGCTGTAAGCACCTTCAAGCAGGAGGACACCACAGGAGGGCTCAGATAACGTTACCGACTCCACCAGTGTTTACAGACCCCTCCCTCGACCGGCAAAGCAGGACTGCGCTGTTAAACCCACGGCGAGGGGATCCACGGCAAAGCCCTCCCCACTCCACAGAAGTTATCTCTGGCTCGACGTCGCCAGCCTCGCAGGTCACCCGCGGAAAGCCGCTGACAGCCAAGCTGACGGTCCCCGCGGGCGGCTGGCGCGGCGCCGGGCCCCTCGGCCCCCGCGGCAGCCCCAGCCGAGCCCCGCCCCACGGCGGACGGCGCCCCCGTACCAGCGCTCCGGGCGCTGCGCCGGAGCCGCTCTCGCTGTTTCTCAGCGGCCCCGAGACGCCTGTAGGCGGCGGACGGGGCTTCTCCGCACGGCCCCGGGACGGGGCGGCGGCGGGGCCCTCGCAGCCGGGCCGGGGACAGGCGGGCGAGGCCGCCGCCCGAGAGGCTGGGGGCAGGCCGCGGGTGCCCCGGGGACCGGGCAGCCCTCGGCCCCGCCCCGAGCCGCGGCCCGCACGTGCCGGCGCGGGCTCCCGCCAGGGCGGCCCCGGCCGCGGCGCTCGGCCCCGCCCCCGGCGGCTCTTACTATCCAGGTAGTGCTCCAGGTACATCCCCGCCGCCATCTTGAGCCCCGCACACACGGGCGCTTCCGGCGGGACTCGGACGCCGGCACCTCCCACCCGGAAGCAGCTCTGCCCGGCTGCTGAAGCCGCTTCCGCCCGCCTTCCCGCGCGCTTCCGCTCCTGCCGCCATTTTGGGTTCTGCGGGGCGGCCCGGGCGCTGCCTGCGTCCCCGGAGGCGGGGGAACGGCGGCGGGCGGGGCCGCCTATTTGTCCGGCCCGGTGTCTCCTTCCCGCCCGCCGCCTCAGGGCCCAGCCGGCGGCCTTTCCGCAGCACCGGCCGCAGGGCCCTGCCGGGGGGGGCGGAGGGCGAGTGCGCTGCGGGACCAGCCGGGGCCGCCCGGTGCTGGTTGTGGGGAGGAGGCGGTGGGGGCAGCGGGCGGGCGGGCCTGGGGCGCGGGCCTGGGCGTGCCGCCGCCCGACTGCCCTGCGGTGCGGGCGGGTAAATACCTGCTGCCTTCATCTCCGCGCCGCAAGCACCGGGCTTCGTCTTTTGGGGGCTGCGGAGGTCCCTCCGGAATTCAGATAGTTTTCCGCAGCGTGGCTGGGTGCTCCCGCTGGGTAATCTGGATGAGGAAGCCCCGTTAGCTTGTTACGGCACTGTAGCTGTCCACTCACCGTAGAGTTCGCCAGCAGCAAGTAGCCGCTGCTATATTATAAACAGAGAGTTGTCTTTCCTGTAAAAGGATTGTGGTACAAACTTAACACACCTAACAAACCAAAAAAATGAAATGAAGTTAAACATGAAACCAGGCTCCCTTTCCTGACACCCCGAGTCACTTCTAGGCTGCAGCTGTTGCTGTGGAGCTCGGGAACCCTTCCCCAGGCCGCCCTTTGCTAGCCATCGCACGTGACGTGGTACGGTACTGCGCTAGGTCAAGAGGGTGAGGTCAGACATGCGATTACAAAGGAACCGAGACAAAATTATCTTACTTCTTTTGGTCCTTAGAGTTATATTGTTCAAGGTGGTTGTTTCAAGAGGTTGGCGTTAATTTAGTATCCTATGCTGTTGTGGAGGCACTGGGTTTGTCTGGCAAATGTTACGTTTCATCTGCCTTTCTCCCTCTGACTTGGGTATGTTGTTCTGTTTTTTCCCCATAGACTGTATAGTGACAGTCATTGCTCAGGACTGCTTGCTGCTAGATTCTGGCCATGAAGAGAAGTGACCAGACTTGTTTCTCCTCTTTCCTCCCAAAAATCTTCCACTGCACCATGCCCTTATTTATATGGATATACTGAGCTTAAGTCTTCCAGCAGCCTGCAACGTGAGACTGGGAGGCTGTTATAAAAATTCATTGCAGCACTTTGAACTATAAATCATCTCGCTGTTACTCGATTTGGTTAATTCAGAGATCCACTGTGTTCTGAAGATGCAGTGTTTTCCAGTCCTGTTCCTATAGTCATTTAAGTTATTTATGACGTATTTTTAATTATTCAAAACACATTTTCAGTTCCCGTGTGAAACAGCTGGCTTCAGTTAGCTGAACATTATTGTTAAGCCTCACTTTGTTTTTAAAGTACTTAAAAATGCTTGTATAAAATGCCTTACACTCAATTTTAATTAAGGAGAAGGATGTGGCTGTTATATTGAAAAAAAAGAAAATCTCTGCTCCCTATACCCTGTCACAGTACTAAACCAGAATCTCCCAAATGCATCCTGCTTGGAGCTACCAGGCTGAATGGAGCCAATGTTAAGAAATGGGCATTCTTAGACATCGCCAATGGGGTTAAGAGACCATGTGGGAATCCCATCTTATCCTCCACACCAAGGCTAGGGAGATGTCAAAATACTAGACCACTGAAACGGAAGACAAGCTCCCCCTGGCCTTGTTGCCACTTATGATACAAAAGACAGGGAAAAGAGGAGACACTTGCCTAAAATCTAAATGGTAAACCTTAGTGAAGTGTACAAATGTATCTTTAACTTAGATTAACTACTACTGTGAAGTTGGAAAACAAAAGGGAGAGGCAGTTTTGTGTACCTGTGTGGTCTCACAGCACTAGCAACTCTTCTAATCCAGCAAAAATGAGCTCCTGAACTCTGAATATAGAAAATATTTGCTGTCTATTTTTGCTTTCTTTGTAAAACTGAGGCACCGAGGTTCATGGAGAAGTGCATTGCTCCGGGTTCCAGAAGCATCCTCACCTGCAGAAGGAGTGTTACCACGGTAGATATTTGGCAGGAAGTGCAATGTTTCTAGAGTAAACACTTCTGCAAGTGAAAGTCCTGGCATGACCACAAATTATGTCACAGGAAGATGCTTCCCCAACTGGAATGTGCTCTAGAGGTACATGACTATACACAGGTACCCTCCACCCCAGCCTTGTATATTCATGACCGGGTTACTATTGTAATAACAAAGCCACATATGCTAACCACAGTGGTTATCACACACCACTCCCCCACCCTGGAGTCTGCTACTTCAATTACATCCTATTGTTAAACTGGTAAATACCTCCTAGTTAGATGAAGGCCCTGACTGATGAGTGGGTGCAATGCCCAAAAGGCCTCCGCATCTCACAAAGGGAAGCTGAACAGCCTACTGAAAGTCTAGAGTAGTGGTTCTCAACCTTTATTGATCTACAGATGCCTGTGTATTTTCCCTTGGAAACATAAACATCTGCATACCAAATTTAAGCCTCCAACTTTTCAGTTACCTTACAGACCTCTCAAATGTTGTCAAGGACCACAAGCTGAAGGCCGGTGCTTGAGCGGGATCCTTATGCATACCCCAGCAGGAGGCCTACAACTTCAGAGTCTCGTTTGCTTCCCTTTTTGTTGCAGAGGTACACATTCAGCTCTTTGCTAACATTCTCAAGTTCAGAGGTCCCTGCTCTGCATTTCCTTCTCTTCAGGAAAGACTGGATGTACCCACACTTCATTCTCATAAACATCAAACAACAATTGATCTGCAGCACTTGCCCCCAAGGTGGTTGATCAGCTTTACAAATGAAAGCGGATGCCAAAGACCCCAGATTATAGCTGTGTCCACGTTCCAAAAACATATCCTAATTTGGCAGCAAAACTAGGCATACACTAGTTCTTTGGTGTCATGATTTCTTTTCTTGCAGGTTTTTTTTTTTCATTCATTACATAGACACTACATGAAATCGAAATGTTTGTTGGACCAAGTTACTACATCTCTCTAGTACTTTGGTGTTCTACTATACAGAAACAAGAAACCATGCACACAAATTTAATCTGTTGTACCTGAAATGACGATTTTACAGGTACCTATCTTGTAGTTAAGGAAATGTACAGAGCAATTTCATTCTATGTTCTGAAACTGCACTAGTAAACTTGGGCAGCTTTCGAGTACATTACCTGCAAAATATTAGAAGAAAATCCTAAACATGATATATATCCTTTAGTTGATATAAAGATGATAAAATAATCAATAAAAATATAGAAGACAGGCAGAATCTCATAATTATATACTATATTAGGAAGAAAGTTGGATGACATAGACAAATCTGTGAAGTAATGAAATATTACTATTGCCAATGAGATTTAGGAAGATGTTTAGTTCTACCCATTAAATAAAACATCCTAGAAGTTGCATAGCTAGAAACTCACAATCAATAATTTTAAAAGAATTATCTGGCAAGCAGATGGAAGCAACGCGCTTTCTTTTCCAAACAATTTTGGAGCTCTCAACGTGTTCCAGAAGACCAGCAAATACTTTTACTTAAAAAGTATTTGAAAAGCAAATGGGATCATCCAGGTTGGTGTAAGCCAGTTAACCTAACACTGATTCGGCAAAATCACAGTGTAATGGATAAGGGTGCACTCAGCTAAGAAAAGAAATGTAATGCTATTTGTTTTAATTTAAAGAAAAAGATCTCATTAAAAGAACTATGTATCGGTTTATGGCAAAGTAAATTTGGTGGCTCAAGACAATTATCTAGGCCTAACGTACCAAGGCTTATAAAACTAAGCACTACACAGCCTGGTCATTCGTAAAGAAAAAAGAAAGGCAACAGAAAAGTACTACGTGATGGAGCCAAGCCTAATTGTGAGACACCTAAACCAGCTCAATTTAATGTAGCTGTTTGGAAAGATGAATACACTGACTTGGTCATGGTCTGTAATTCATTACAGAAGAAAAAAGACTTCTTAAAGCAGAAGACTTTAATGTACTGAACAAAGTCATAACAAGACCATATGGATTAAAAACAAAAAAGGGTAAAATAGAATGGCAGTTTTAACGGCAGTGATAACCAACAAAAAAACTCTAATAAGGGTCATGGCTGATTAACCACAAGACTTTAAATTATGAAAGTCTTAAACCTTTCTTGAAGATTTAACTGAATTATAGACCGGCAATACTATCATTAGTCATGGCTGAGATTCAGTTACTGTTTGTGGGTGACTTTTTGAAATTATTTCCAGCCTACGTGATGTTTCCTTTTAAAGCAACAATAATTTGCAAGATCCCGCTATGAACAGACAACCGAATCTGTGAAGAACTAGAAGAAAAAGTTCTTTTAAAGCAACAATAATTTGCAAGATCCAGCTACGAACCGATTCTGTGAAGAACTGGAAGAAAAAGTGCTGCTGCCTTCCAGCAAAGATACAAGATGCAACCCAACACAGAACTCCAGAGTCATTGTCAAGTCTTCCTGGGTACAGACGTACAGAAACAAATGGATTGGCGCCACAAAGACAATGCAGGGTCAAAGAATTCAGGGAGCTGAAGAGGAAGGACCATTGGAACCTGTTAGAGAGTCTTCCACTCTTGTGAGTGGGAGATAAACAACTGAACCGTTGTTGGCCTGAGTGCACAAAGCTGAAGAGCTGCAGACTGTGGAACCTGAGGCTTCATCTCAAGAGGGAAGAATTTTGTATAGCTGTTACATTTTGCATCCCACAGGTACCAACTATACTTTTTAAACCACCTGAAGCACCTTGAATATGTTAAACAGCCTCAAGAATCTGAAGAGGAAGACCTAATGCAAACTCAAATAAGTGACAAAGATAATGAGTGTAAGGTATCTTCAGTTATTTCTACATTACCAACAGGACTCTGCGGAAACAGAGAAATAAGAAATTCTCATTGATGAGATAAAAGAGAGACCTGGAATAAAGTGGCATTTCTGAAACTTGATGGGAAAGTGCCTTAGTAAAAAAATCATTAGTTTCTTCCTGGGTGACAGTAAAAGCTATAGGAGCGGTGGCAAACTGCACAAACACAAGCAATAATACCTTTGAAATAACTGATAACACAGGAATTGTACAGCCTTAAATACACATGGATCCCCACGCTAGGTAACAGGTTCCAAGAAGGGGAAGGACAGCAGACATTAGAAAACAACACATCAAACCAGGGACCAGGAAAGGCGATTTCAAGCACCTTGAACATATAAAATGAAAAACCACTGCAAGGAATTTTAACTTGTGAGATATTCCCCAGGGAATGCAACCAGCTCGCAAAACATCTTCCCAACTTTTAAAACTGTACCTTGCTTAATACAAGACACTGCACCCAAAACAAGTCAATTTTTCAGACCTCAAGGTGATGAGACAAGATAATAACTTGAGCAGGTCTCTGAGCAACGTGATGTAGCTGAAGACGTCCCTGCTCATTGCAGGGGGCTTGGACTAGATGACCTTTAAAGGTGCCTTCCAACCTAAGCCATTTTATGAAACTGGCAATTTTGTCCTGTTCACGCAGAGGAGAGCCACAAGCAGTAATAAACGTGTGCTGAGTCTGTGCTAATTCCCAAGGTCAGCAAAATTATAAACTGAATTATCCACGAGAGAAAAAAGAAATAAGGCAGAAAAGGGTGAATGAAATTCTTCTGTAAGAAAAATTTATTATGTGGCCAAAAAAAGCCCTAATTCCACAATCAAGAAAGAGGAAAACTTTTGGTAAAAGCTCATCCTGGGTTCAGTGAGAAAGTCCGTGAGCAAGAAGAAACAATTAAAAAAAACCTGAAACATAACACACAGAGAAGGGAAAGGCCAGACAGCAACTGACATAAATTAGACATTATAAAATAGAGAAAACTGGTATGGAAAGCTTTGTGGCTAGCAAAACTACTGGTAATAGGAAAGGGATTTGGGATCTTTCATTTCTTTCTTTAAATAAAAAATAAACAAGAAATCTTGCTAATAGTACTGATCCATGCTAGATGAAAATGGTGAAAATTCTACTGGCTCAGAACAGGGGAAATTAGTCAACAAATACTTCCAGTTCTGTATTCAGAAAGAAACGGGATGTGGCAACCGTACAAAAATAGCAACTTCTATTCAGTACCTTAGTATCCACGTAGGAGATTAGACAACAGCTGCTAGGGATGTATATTTTTAAGTCAGCAAAGAAACAGGAATCCTAAGAGTTCACTAACAAGCTCTCTAGCCCATTGATTGCAATTTTAATTAAACTTGGGATATTAGAGAAATACCTTAAGACATTCATGACAGTATTCCCAAAAGGCGAATAAAATGACTCAATGTCAAAATTACGGAAAAGCTGTTGAGATGAAAAATTAATGAATGAAAAATAAAACCTATAATCCAAAGGTTTTATGAAATACAGATTTTGTAGAAAAAAAAGAAAAACCCCAAACCCTAATTTCATTCTTAGATGACATCATTATACATTTGGTTTAACAAAGGGGACTGCATAGGTGCAACATACTTAAATTTTTGTAAGGCATTGACCTAGCACCATAAGTCAAAAAGATTTACTGTACATAATCACCTACTAAGAGGATTAAGAAATGCCTAGCCTGCAAGTCTCAAAAAGAAGCTAATAAAAAGTTGCACTGAATGATGCTTTTCAAGTTAGTGTAGGTCATGCAATATAGCATTTTCAACCTGGATCAAACAGTAAAAAATAATAACTGACACAGTTTGTGGGTGACACAACTGGGAAAACAGCGAGTAACCTGGACCATCAGTAAGCCAGGTCCATTCACACAAACCAGACTTGGACACAGCCTCACGTTAAGTATCTATGAAGTACGAACTCAGACCATACCTGTAGAAAGGGGGAAACGCTATCACCGAAAGCCGAGACTGCGGATGATCTAGGGGTCACACCAGGCAAGCAGCCAATGTGAGCTCCCGTGTAACGCTGCGAGAAGAGGGCAAACGCAATCCTCTGCAGACTTAAGGCAAAGGGCAGAGGGACCTTGTCCATGGCACTGGGGCTTGAACACTCAATTCTGAAATGAACACTTGCACACGCTACGGAAAAATTTGACAAGATGTAGAAAGAAAAGACAAGAATAATTCATGGGCTGCAGGAAATCCCTTACAGTAGAAGATTTAAGGAGCGGTTCCATCTATTTAGCTTGTCAAAAAGTGGATTAAGAAGTGACACTGCAGTGTTTAAATACCAGTCCAGGGGAAAAATCCCCAGTGTGCTCCAAGGTTCTCTGAATCAGTGGGATGGATATATCCAGAACTAGTTACTGGAAGCCAAAGCCAAACAGATCCAAAGGAGAAACTGGGCTTAAATATTTAAACAGCGTGAACACAAAGCCCTTGCAGCAGGCTGCCAATGGAAGGGATTCTCTATGTCCCAGCGTCTCAGAATCAAGCCAATGCATTTTGTCAACACATACTTCAAATACACGTTAGTTCTTGGGGCTCAATACAGCGTAAGTGGGTTGAGACATCACCTGTGAAACGCAGGAATCAAATCAGACAGCGAATTCTAGCCTAACTATGGATCTACAAAACACTCCAACCATTTGCAGCCAACCCTGGTGACTAAATGCAGAGGAAAAGGTTTCTGCCACAAGCTCCGCAGGCGCAGAGCACAGAGGGCAGAGCTCCTCGCTCTCCTTGTGCAAACCGCTGCCCAAAGGCAGGGATGGGCTGCCCTCACACCCACCCACACAGCCGCTCGGGCCTCGCAGCAGCAAGATGCTCGTGCAATGGTCTAGTGCAGGGGGAAGGAACACACGTCACAGGGGCAGGGTGCTCGCAGCAGCACCTCCAAGGAGCCTTTTACACCAATTTATTTCTATACAAGGTGGCTTAAAAAAAAAAAAAGCAGCCCCTATTCATACAGGAGTCTGGGATTCTATGGGCTTTGGGTGGGCGATTGATTTTAAATCCCAACAACACGTGCTTTTTCCCTTGCCTTCTCATTCTCTTCCGAGTCAGTCTCCATGACCCAAAGAAACTAACAAGTGACACACAAGACTAGTAGTCATGTGGACCAATTAAAAAAAAAAAAGGGGTGGTGGGGGAAGGAGAATTGAAGACGAAGAGAAAGGGAAAAACAAACAAAGATTGAAAATAAAAATTCGCCAGGATAATGCGTTTTATAAACACAGAGATAGAAACAGTTACAGCAAGGACAGAGCGGGCCAGGGGCGGGGAATAGATATTTATATATATATATATATATAAATTCAAGGGGCCTTCAGTTTATTCTTGTTGGCTCCCCCTTCTCATTAGATTGGTCTCTCTGCGGGGATCGACATCCCCTTCTCTCCACTGTCCACCTTTTGGGGATTCTCTCCCATGACCAGTGTCCAGAAGAGGCCACCACTGCCATGTGAGTCCAGCCCGTCTTGGCAAGAGGGAGCCTGGGAGAACGCTCTGACAGGAGGTGAGCAGGAGAAGCTAGCCTTTCCCTGCCTCCTGCCGGCTCCTTGAAAAGACTGGTCTATTCCTCCTCCTCCTCCTTCCCTTTGGGGAACTGGGGGCAGAACAGGCATGTGAGAGTCAGAACTGCTGTTGTTCCGCCTTTCAGGAAAGGGAGTAGAGAGAAGGGTGATGATTATTTTGGCAGTCTCTTACCCTCCCTCCGGTTGCTTTTTGGTTTGTTGTTGATGCCTGCAGGCTTTTCTGAGGAGGTGGGGGGGAAGCAGGAGGGAGAGGAGGAGTACAAGCTGCTAGGACATCATCCACAATGGGCAGGAAGAGCAATGAGCAGGAACCCATATTCCTACGGGGCCTTGGCCATCGTGCTGCTCAGCCAGCTGGGAGAGAGAGGCAGCAGCCAGTTCAGACAGATTCCTCTCTACTGCTCTCCACCAGCAGAGGAGAAAGAGTGCAATACTCCACAGCCCTCAGGCAGCGCAGGCACGTCTCCAGCCCAGAGAACATGCCTCATCTCTCCCTCCCCAGCACTGGTCTCACCTTCCACTGGGGAGAAGGAGGTTTCTCCCATCCAGTCCTTGGGGCAGGACGAGCGACCCCTCCTCCCTTTCACAAGCAGGAGGGACAGGAATGGATATTTCTCTCTTAGACACTCAAGGAAATCCTCAAAGAACCCCATCCAGCTGTGAACCCTGCCACATTCTTCTGTGGCCTGCTGAAAACATGTGTCCAAGCCCCTGTACGTACAAGGACCATCTCTCCATCCCATCCACCATGCACGTCTCAACACGCGCCCCCCCTTCTACGCATCCTACAGTGAGAGAGAAGGCAAAACGGGGCCTTTCTTTGGGTTTGAAAGGAGGGGCTCTTGCATGAGGAAGTGATCCCAGCACAGGAAAGGGGCTCTTGCACAAGGAAGCATCCTCCTACCAGGCAGGCTGTTGCACAGAAGGAGCACCCCCTTGAGACAGGCTGTTGTTCAAGGGGCTGCCATGAACAGGGTTACACGGCCAGAAGAGGCTGTTGCAGGAGGAGAGGCCGGAGACTGTTGCACGAGGAGGGCCGCTGCACAAGCGGTGCCCCTGGGCGCAGGCTATGCACAAGAGGCTTTCTGCTCCCTGGGTTGAGGTCTCTCTAGGAGCTGGAGAGGTGCTCCACTTGGATGGCGCTGGTGCTGACAGTGAGGCAGATGTCCTTGTGATGCTCTGAAGTCTTGTAAGGAGTCAGGTCAAAGGAGCACTGGGGGGGAGGGTTGGGTTGGTTAGTGTCTCCGGAAGGGCCCCCTGCTGCCCCCCCACCCTGCGGCTGGAAGTGCTGCTGCTGCTGCTGCGAAGCCTGGGCTTGCGCCTGAACCACCTGCTGCTGTGGGTCAGGGATGTTGTGTTTCCGCATGTGCTTCATCAGGTACGTCTCCTGCAATGGAAGAACGGCATGAGAGGAGGGCATGACGTTCGCAAAAACCCAAGCCAACAAGGAGGGACACGACAGCTCGAGGGGCTGCTGCCGTTGGACCCGGAGGAGCTGCTCCCTGGGATGAGTGCCCCCTTCGGCTACCCCCCAGGGCAGCAAACACTCACCGAGGTGTAGGCCCGGCTGCAGATGGAGCAGGTGTAGACCTTGGCGTGTTTCACCGTGTGCGTAGCCAGGTGGACCTCCAACGAGGCAGCGTCAGTGTACGCACGGTGGCAGTTGTGGCACTTGAAAGGTTTGTCTTTGTTGTGCTGCCGTCTGTGGGACTGGGGGGCGGCGGAAGGAGAAAGCAAGAGCAGGGAAGGAAGCAAGTATTAATACAGGAGAAGGCTTTCCCTCCCTTCCAGCCAGGCCCCAAGCTCCCTAGGCACCCATCTGCTGAGGGAGGTACACCTGGCTCCTAGCGTGGGGGACAGCTTCTCCCTCCAGCCCACCGCACCTTCCCTGCAGATGCCCTTTTTTCTCAGGCACACTAGGCATTTGAAGGGCAGAGTCTCCTAACTCTCCACAACCCCCATCTTCTAAGTCTCCACCCAACTCCTTCTCAGTCTTTTCCTCTCCTATTCTGCCTTACTACACACTTGCTCCCTGCATCTGTCACTGCCCTTCAGGGCAGGACCTCCTTTAACTGCTTGCAGCCATTTACAGCTCTTTGCCATTTGGCAGACTCTACAGTTCCCCTCCTCCAGGACACCGCAACAGGACTCACCACCTCTGCCTCCTAAATCCCTACTCTTATATACTCCATTTCATCGTAAAACAAACAAACAAAAATATCAGATACCCAGATCTTATTCTGTGTGACATTTAGCAAAAGTCTTGCCCCAGCTAAGCTAGGAAACTCTGCAGAACAGATGGAAGGAACTTGACCAAGGTCCCACCACTTTTGAGCCAAGCTTACAATTTCACAGGATGAAACTGTTTATGCAACTCCTTTGGGTCGCTAGTTCCACAGAAGCCAGGAGTCTTTCCCCTGTCCAGGGCTTCAACAGCTTTTCTGTATTCCTTCACTCTCCTCTCAGCTGCCCAAATTTCTCCATCTCCACCACAGGCAAGGAGCCTCTCCTCCCACTTGACAGCCATCCTTGCCGCCCCCACTGGTGAGCAGGACAAGCCCAGCTCCTTACCTGCAGGTTGGAAAGCTGGGTGAAAGCCTTTTCACACCCAGGATGAGCGCATTTGTAGGGCCGGTCCCCGGTGTGGATACTGTTGAGGAGGAAGAGCACAAATGGGAGGCAGTGAGCAGGCGGGCAGGACAGACCACCAGGGCCTGATGCTGCGATCAGATCTCACAGCCACTCAGGAGAGCAGGGAAGGGGATGATGTTGCCTCCAGATGCTGTTCTAGCTGGACAAAGAGAGCTCTGCCCAGCTCCTGTGTCCAGCTAGAAGTTAGAGAAGATAGGCAGTCAAGCAGAATTCAGAGAAGAGTGACTAGGACTGAGGAGCAAGAGCTTACAAATGCCTGGCCAGCCTGGCATGTGGGCCACCTGAAAACGGGTTGGGAAGGGGTCTGGAGGCCCAGGCTCCCTGCTCCAAGCTCAGGAGTCCCACAGGACCAAGAGCAGTCTGTTCCCTTGCTTCCACAGCACCAGGAAAACAGCTCTGTTCCTTCTCAGGACAGACACTCCAGCACTTTTCCCTCTACGTTATCAGGCCGAGATCACCTACAGCGTTCATCTGTCCCTGTCCCCCTGCAACGCCAGAAGAAGCTTCCACACACTCAGTCCAACCCCCGTGGTGCCAGGCTGGGATCCCCTACAGCCAATGCCCCTCTCTCTATCGCTCTCTCTCTCTGTGCCCCCCCCACGGTGCAAGACCAAGGATCCCCAGGGACAGCACGTGCCCACCTCAGCCCTGACGCGGTCGATGTCTCCTGCGCAGCCTCCACTCCGTCCACTCTGGTGGGCCGCCTCCTTCTGTGGGCGCAGCCTCCCCCGCCCGCCCCCCGCATGCTTGGCGCGCGTGCGTGCTCCACAGGTGCATGCCGGCGGCGCGGGGGGGCCAGGGCCAGGCCCCCAGCCTCCTCTGGCCCTTACCGTGTGTGCTGCTGCAGGTGGGAGAGCTGGCGGAAGGCCTTCTGGCAGTAGCGGCAGGTGTAGGGCTTGGCCCCCGAGTGGATGCGGAGGTGCTGGGCCAGGTAGGATGTGTTGGCGAAGCTCTTGGAACAGTGAGGACACTTGTGCGGCTTGACAATCGCTGTGTGGAGCTTGGAGTGGATCCTGCCGAAGAGGAGGAGGAGCAGCAGCAGTTGGACACGACCGCCATCTGGCTAGGGCTGATGGAATGAGGGCACAAAGGGGGTGGGACAGCACCACGCTATCTGCTACACCGAGGAACTCCAGGCTCGGTCTCAAGCCACGCTCCCCTTGGATTCAAGAGACCATGGTCTGTCCGCACCGGGGGAGGATCCAGAGAGAGGAACTATAGAGTCTGGACTGAGGGGCATTGGCAGAGCTGTGTGTGGGAAGCCCACGGCTGAAATAGCAGGGGGGGCTGCAAGCCTGGACTGAGACGTTTGACAGAACTACAACGGGGTGACAGGGAACAGTCCTCCTAAGCCCACGATACGCTCACTCTGACACAACCAGCCCTACCTTCTGTCAGCCAGCGTCACTCCATTGCAGATGCCCCGCAGGGCAAGCAGCGCTAACCTCTGTGCGCGCCCAGCCCCTCACAGCAAGTGACAAGTCTCACGTGTCGGATACCACTACTGCCGGTTTGCCGTATACGAGACCTGACCAGCCTGCGGAGAACAGCGAGGCCTCCCCCGGCAGTCACCCGCTGCGGGTGCTCACAGCATGCTGGGATGACGGCCACATGCAGTGCGGAGGGCCCCAGCCTCCTCCAGCCCTTACCGTGTGTGCTGCTGCAGGTGGGAGAGCTGGCGGAAGGCCTTCTGGCAGTAGCTGCACGTGTAGGGCTTGGCCCCTGAGTGGATGCGAATGTGCTGGGCCAGGTAGGAGCTGTTGGCGAAGCTCTTGGAGCAGTGAGGACACTTGTGTGGCTTTGTCTCCGTATGGGACTTGGAGTGGATCTGCATCTCCGACTTGGAGTAGAAGGTCAGCGAACACATCCGGCACCTGGGACCGGGGCGAGGGGAAGAGACAGCGTCACACTGGGGCAAGCCCCAATATGTATCAACTCTAACTGGAAGGGGTCTTCCACACAGCGAAGAAGGGACGTTTTTTTGCTGTGTGGTACTGGGGGGGTTCACCCAGGACACTGTGGTCAGCTGTGAGTTCTCCAGTCCCAGGGATACAAAGTTAAGCTGCGAACTGGTGGAAGAGACCAAATGATACCTTGCAGCCGGACAAGTAAAGGTCTCGGAAGAATCAAAGAAGTTAAGGAGACAGTGCAGCACTTTAGAAATTTTCCAACAGTAATCTGAAGGGGACAGGAATAATAATTCCCAGACAAAACCCACTTTGTTCATCTGTGATTTATTTCAGTCAAAAAAGCATTGGAAAACCTGAAAATCCCAGGTTAAGGTTCATCTTCGTAATAAACGTTAATTCCATGTACTGTAAAGTCTGCAGAAGCAGTTACAACCAAACCCACTTAACTCTGCTCCCATTTTTGGAGAACACACTCAAGTATTTAGAATACAAAATGCTGAAAATAACAGTGCTGCTTTCCTAGTGGGTCTCTCAAAAATACTCTAGATATCAAATGTGGTATTTCACTGGTCTAATGGGCTTTCATCATTTCTACCTTACCAACGTGACACAAAGTGTTTTGTCTGGGAGTTTGGACCCATCTGTTCCCATAATGATCAGAAACATATTTGGTAACACGCAGACTCTTTGAACAGGAAGCAGCAGTTGGCATCTATCTGCTATGGATGCTGCTGTTAAAAACTGCTCCTCCATCGTGACACCAGGCTGTTAAAAGAAGCTTGCACTGTTTTACAATTCAAGATGGTAAAAGCTTTTGTGGTTGATAATTTGACAGAGAGATGGAAGCTGCATCCAAGTTACTGGGCTTTTTTTTTTTCCCCAAATGCATGCCAACCAAGGGGCAGAGTTAAGATTTCTCTGAACTTAGTTCTTCCATTTGCAGACTTGTCAATGAAACAAGACAAAATCGAACCTGCACTTGGAACTTTCAGGGTCACATCTGAGAGGAAAAAATGCCACCCAGAAGAAGTGTGGCTAACATTCATTCAACCTTCACAGCAGGCTGACTTATGTTTTTGTCTGGGAATTCCCTCAATTTTTACAAGTGTTTATAAAACTGCTCAGTGACAGAAGTCTGTGCAGGTATTACAAGCCACAGAGAGTTGATCCTGCTCTTCCCCATATCCATCTCATCCCAGGAGCATACTTCATTACATCTACTACTGTGACTATGTTGGAGCCAGAAGCTTTATTAAGTGTGCTGTCTGATTAGCGTATGTAACGCGGGCAATATTTATCCAGCACCTACCTTAACCTCCACAGGCCCTTCCAAGCCACAGCTTGGTTTTAAGCCATTTAACTGGAAGCCATACCTGCCTAGGAAGCACTCTACCACACACCTGCCGTAACAATTTTTCTTCTCCATCACTGTTCTTTTACATTCATTATAATCTCTAACAGTTGTTCCCACATTTCCTGCCTTCATCTTTCTCTTAATCCACTTTAATTGCAAACTCTAACAGAATATGCAAGCTAAATACATCCTTACACAAATCCCCCTTCACATACACAACAATCCCTTCTGGAATCAAGAAACAGAAGCAATTTGGCTGTTTATCCCTAGCTGTATTAGAGATACGAAGAGTAAAAAGGAATATCAGAATCACCTTTTTAAAAAAATAGCTCTTGGTTTATAAATCCAATGACCTCCAAACACTTGTGACGTTTGTTCCAGACTTTCCAAAATGTTTACAGCTAGACTTGAATACAGCATATGCATTTTACAGTTATGAAGTCATACTTCCAAGATGAGGATTGTATCCTTGAAAGCAACAATGCTAGAAAGAACTTCGAGGTGAATACTGCACTGAAAAATAGCTCTGAGTCGCCAAGTCTAGTTCCCTGTTAATGCAAGCAATTACAGCACAATCCCATGCGTGACTTTTACCAAGCTCCTTCTCAGCAGATGCTTACTTCCGTTAGTCTTAGTTGAACTCCATTCCACAGTATCAGTCCTCTGATACGGAACCACTCAACTGAGAAGCAGCTCCCAGTGCCACGCTGTGCTAATACGGCTAACCAAAATAAAGGGGAATGGCAGGTATCATTTTTGTAAGCAGGAATGGTGCAACTATTCTTGCAACAGCATGTCTAATACTGAAGTCCACGTAGTCGTCAATTATTGAAAAACTCGGACAAATTCAGCAAACTTAAAGAATGACAGCATGTGGAAAATTGGCTTTACAATAAAGATTCACATAGCCCAGTCTATCTAGGTTTGGACAAAAGCTTAAAAGCTAACTTGGTCAATACACATATAAATTTATGTAGGGAGAAACATATAAATTACTAGAGGCTTGTTTTATGAGCAAAGAAAGGTATAATGAGAAACAATAACTGGCAGCAGAAGTTAAAAAATCCAAGAGGAAATAGGATCTTTCCAGCCATGAGAATAATGCATCTTTGGAACACTGCTCAGAGGCTATAATGTGGTCTCAATCACTTGGCCTCTACAATCAATATTCTGAGAATCCAGCTGCCTTTCTGAGAGAAATACCTTTCTAAAAGTTTTGCTATAGTTTAAATACAATGCTGGGCAGTAATCTCTTCTGTGCTGTACACATGACTATATATTTTAAACAGTCTATTCTGTTCTGAAAAATTCATGAACTTTACTATGTCATCAAGTCTAAGTAGTCCCATGCATTAAATTTGCAGTGCCATAAAGCCATCTACTTTATTTTCCATAACTTCTGTGCATCCTTTCCTTTACTTATTTGCTTTGTCAGGTATCTGCCTTCGGGCCAGGAATTCCATAAAATGAACTTAAATGAAGAGAAACAGACTGAATGTCCTTTTCCATTTTCAAAATAAAATTATAGAAAAGGTATGCACTTGCATAAAAACAGAAGATAAATCTGACTTAGCAAAAACAACCCCCATACCCCAAAACCAAACCCCCCTTGTCTGAATGCAGCAGCTATAGGCAATCCAGTATTGTTTTTCAAACAACATTTAGAAAGAAAGTATTGCAAGGACTCATTTTCTAATCACATAATTAGCATCAGCCCTGAGAGGGCAGAATGTTACATAGCATTAACAAATTCATGAGCCTTATGAGTTAAAAAAAAGCTCTGGAATATAGCAGAAAGCTGTGTTTCAGAGTTTTGTATTGTGTGTATCAGGCATTTTCAAGGGAGCAAATGATCCATTTAATTAAGGGCTTCGAATTCTGCCTCAGACAACATCAAATATTAAAGGGGAAGATGCAATCAGCCCTCTAGTGGGCAAATATGGATTGAAAAAATGTTAAATCTATATGGATAATGATAACATTGCACCTGACGCTAGCACCATTTCAGTGTTCTACTTCAGTGAAATTTTCCTGGCTGCAGAGAAGAAGAGTGCTCCTTGCTAAGCACCAACAAAACGCTATATGAAATAATTGATTTTTTTTCCCTCTGTTTAATATCCACGTTTAATCTTTTCTCCCCACTGTGCTTCTAAACTACCACTACTTTCACTGTGTTCCTTCTGAGAGCAAGTAACAGAAATGACTGCAGCGTTCTCACTGACAGTGTGACACAACATCCCTACAGCTGCTTGTTATGGCTCTGCAAATTTAGACAGCCTGGGAGAACATATTCTCAATAGCACAGAGGTTCATATAAACAGTTAATTTAGTACCCAGCCATATACAAAAGATCAAAAGTAACCCCTCCCAATGTTTATAATCCCCTCTTTTTATAGGGAATCTGCAGGGAAATAAAGTCAGACATTTAGAGAATGTCCATGTTAGACAGAAACACCCTCAAAAATCATGAAATGCCAGTAAAAGGTGGATGTGCAATTCTAATTCTGGTCCCATATGAAAGTCATCATGATGAGTCATAAACAAAATGATGCTTGTAGCAACTAGACTACAACTCTGTGGCACACAGTGCCATTTTTTTTTTCTCCACTTTTCATGGAATGTTCTGCCTCATTCATCAGATGCTGTTATGAGATAAAATACCATCTGAAAAATACCAGTTCATAGTAAAGCTTGCCTAACATGGATTAACAGCAATTTTCAATCAAGTGCTTAATTAATCACTATCACAGCTGTGAAAACTATGTAAACTTTTACATGGCTTTGACAATACAAATTCCTAGTATCTATTGAGATTAGTCTTAGAAATTAATTGAGCCCTTGCTCCTCCTGTTAGGCTTACAAATACAAGTTAGACCACAAGTTAAAAAAAAATCAGATCAGGAAGGTCTGAAGTTAAACTAGATGATAAGAGTACATTTAGGCTGTCAGAGTCATCAGTTCATTTAACCAGGAAAAAAATGTACTGCCTTTGCAATGCAGAGTTAATGAAGTAACTAATGCAAGCATAGCATAATAACAGATGCATAGTTCATGATAAATGCTAATTTAACCCTTGCACTCCCTGATTTTTTTTAAAGCTGAAGTTAAACATTTTCTTGCTAATGTTTCATAAGAGGCAGGGGAAAGGAGACAGAACTAATATCCAAGATACACAGCTAGAAAACTTGGTTAAAACCTAAAATAAAGCCAGTGAGTATGAAGATGCCAAATGAAAACATGAAACCTCTGCTTCCACGCTTCTACACCAGTATCAATTCCTGTTCAAAGGCTAACATTATGTTTCCATTTACCAGTTTACACTACTGGCATGCATACCAGCAAATCTACACTCAGAGATCTCAGTCAACTTATTTCCACAGTCCTTCAGTCACTCGGTAGCTCGATAAGTATACCGAAAATCACACCCTCCTGGCAAGGCAGAAAGTATTTTTAAATGCTCTCACCACACTGCACTTTTCCAATTCTCAGATTTGAGGGCATTTCTGCATTTTGTCCATTTTCCAAACGATCTTAAAAACATCCGACTCAGAATTTTGTGGTATTTCAGCACGCTTCACAAGTTGCCTCTCTTCTTTTAGTAACTCCAGCATTCACGCTTTCAACAGTTGCTTTTACCCTCACTGCCTCGTACTGGGAGCACAGTTAATTCCTAAAAGTCTTTTTCACAGTTATTGCTTTCCAGGATACTCCTTCCCCATCTCGCTTATCTTTAGATCAAAGACATTCAATAGTATCCAACATGACACTTCTGTCTGACACTGTTTTCCACTTGTGTCCAAACACCTAGGTCTCAATTCCTGACTGCTGGAGAAGTCACACAGGCTGTCCAAAAGGCTGTCTTCCACTGGGCTGTATTAAAATACACTTTGCTTTCATAGTTCCAGTTTAACAACCACATAAAGCTTCCCTATTTTTTTTTTTTGGCTATCCACCAGCATTGCTTCTATCTGTAAATTTTGAGCCCCAACTTTCTGTTTACTTCCAAATCATTGCACAACACCAGGCCTAAGACCCTGTCTACCAATTTTTGAAAGCAGTCACCATTAGCATAAAAGACCAACAAAACAATAAAACACAATAAGGTGTTTCCTAATATAGTGACAACATGCAAAAGCTAAAATTAAAAGAATACAAAAGGCCCATGAGAAGGCAATAGCAAATTTGGAAACGCCAGAATTAAGGTCATCTATGTCACCGTAATTTGGCTTCGCAATGCAGGTGCATTCTGATACAGCCTTATTGACTGCTCCCACAGAACTGCATCCTTACTGTGTTGCGCAGACAGACACTTAACAAGCAAGTGCTCGGTTTTTTTCATTACCACTCTGTGTACAGCCTCAAGCCTTGTCGACTACATGCAATTCCAACCTCATAAAGCAGAATCACTCATCTGCTGTACCCACCACGGAAGTATCAGTGCTCCACAAGCACCCATCTATCCCCACAATGTCTCTATTTTATTATTTTAAGGGAAGGGAGTGACAAGAGACAAAGGAGTGAAACACAATAAGACAGCCATACCCACTAATTCCGAGTGACCAAACTGATACCTGTGACCACTTTTGTTTTCCTTTAAAGGAAAATTCATATCATATACATTCACATCGCAGCTCCTATAGATTTCTGTGCTACAGCTGTGAGATGCAATGCTTCTGCAAAGCAAAACAGGGTCTGACATGTAACAGAGGACTATACAATAACACTTGACAAGAGATTACAGTTTTCGGAATACCAAATGTTAATTATTTCAGGGTAACTGTCTGTGGTCATTTTTAGCCCAGAGCAAATGCAAATCCACTGAAGAACAGACATAACTCATACTTGCACATGCTTCAAGGCACGATTATCTGCAGGCCTGAACCACATTGCTGTAGGACACCATAGCAAATCCGCTGCAGAGGCAAGCGTGATCTATAATTCTTCAGACTAGCAGTCAAATGCCTTCCCCGAATCATCTTTCTCAACTGTGCAACCCCTTGTCAATGTATTATATTTTTTTTTAACAGAACGCTCCTTTCAGGTTCTCCGAGTAAAACATGCAGGACTCTGAGAGGCCATCACACACAGACACAATAACTATAATCACATAATTAAGGATGGTATCAAAGTGCATTGACTCAATAGGGCCAAATTAAGGTGTGATCAAGTAAGACATGCAACAGTAGTTTCAAAGTTCTCTCTCTCCAATTGGAACTGTAACTGCCCCCCCTCATTCCCTTGCACACACTCATTCCATTGACATGTAAGTAACACGTGCTAAAATTAAAACTCAGGACTGCAGAACCTTTACTGTCAATTCCTTCTGCTTGGCACTATGATGAACTGAGAGCGTGCACACACACAGACAGTTACAACATCGCAGCAGAAGGGAGACAACTTACCATAATACAGGTTTTTACCTTATTATATCCTGAGGTGTGTGGTCAGTCTTAATTCTGACATTCTGACATTTTCTAACCTCCAAGCACAACATACATATACAAGCAAAGCTTATGTGTACAAACTGCATGTGTGTATACGGATGTGCATATGCACCTGTCATCCTTAACAGTTTTGAGATCATAAGACAATTTCAACCAAACCTGGAATAGGGGTAAGGATCTTAAAATCACCACAAGTCTCAAAAATAGGCAGGTGGGGAAAGAAGAGAGACCCTCTTGGAGCCCCCTGCTGAGGGAAAGGCTAGTAAGCTCACCCTTGATTAGACATCAGAGAATCCACACAGGAGAGAGCCGCTGGAAACCAGGCTTCATTAGTTCCGCTGCTCACGGAACTACTTGTTAAAAAAAGCAAACAGAAATTCCAACATGTGGCATCATACCGACACCCACGTCGGTCATCAGCAATCTTAAGATCCACTGCACACACCTCTCCCACTGCAGCTAGGATGACAAACTACAGCAATGGTAGTTTGTCACCATTTGCTGGCCTTAGAGGGGGATGAGCTGCTTTGCCAGAGGGGTTCCGTTCTTGTGCTGACACCAGAGACATGGCAAAATTCAGAAATATTTGGTTTAATATTTCTAGGCTTTGGAGGGAATGTGGTCAAAACGTCTGCCTGACACTTCAAGCTTAATTCCCCCTTTGCCATTAGCCTTCTAGCCTGCTGGAATCGCCTCTCCTGCACCAATACCCAGGCCCAAGCTCTTTACCTACACACCCCAGCCTCCTTATCCTCTAGCGCAGTGACTCTTCCTTATTTCATTCCCCCAATTACCGAATATTTGTCTCCTCTCCCCCACGTTTCTATTCACATCCCATGCTCTTGTCCCCACCTGTTCTGCTAAATTCTAGGTACCTCCTCATTTTCCAGCCCCTAGCATATCTGCCTCTTTCTTCCTCCCCACAGTCTTGGTCCTTCATAGCTTATCTCTGTGCCCTCTCTCCCTTGCAAATAGACTCCCCATCACATCCTCTACTGCATTCCCTAGTTTGTAGGCTCTAACCTTTTCTCCCTCCTCCTGATTCTCATCCCCGCTCTATCAGGTTTCCAGGCTTCCCGCACACAATCAGCTCCAGGCCCTGCCCATATCTCGTTCCTGTCCCTACTACATTTGAACCAAGCAGTGCCTTCTCACACCCTGCTTTTGTGCCCACCACAGGAGGGAGGTTACTGTCAACACTGGGCACAGAAGACTCCCTTCTGAAGCAGAAGGAGCAGTTGTGACTGAAGGAAAAGCATGCTTGGCCCTTCAGCACTAGTCTAGAAGATGCTTATTGCTGCAGAGAGAGTACATGTGCAGTCCAGCCTCATACAGAAACTAAGACAGGTCAGAGCGTATTTATCTCTTCTGTGGAGATAGAGAGTCTGGTCAGTGCCTGGAGTCAAGCAAGCCTCAAGAAACATCAAAGAGGATACAATCTTCGTGTATTTCAACTACCAAAGCATAAAGCATCTCAGAGCATGCTTAACAGATTTTTTTCCAAGGTTATGACTTGGCCAAATTTAACCGTATTTTCACAGATATATGTGGCTTACAAAAGCCATAGCCACCAGATTTCAAATCTATTCAAAACCATGGGAAGTTCACCAAACAGCAATGCTAAATCCAGTATAGGGCAGAGAAAAAGGCTTACAATGAGACATGTCTGAGAACATGCCAACCTGCTGTATTCCAACCACTGGCTGCCCTTGTGTCCCTAACCTCCTCACTGAAGTGGGCCTCCACCCAGCTTCTTTGCCTTCTGCAACTCAACTCTGCTTCTTGCTAAGCCTTCTGTGCTCTTTTTCACCCGGGACTCACCTCAGCAGCTTATGGTCTCCCAGACCCAATCCCCCTTCTGTTCCCACAACCTAGTGAAAGTAGGGAAACTCAGAACTAGCGGTGGGGAACAGAGAGCTTCTTGGTCACAGTATGATGGCAAGGCCCTTCTCAAGCCTACAACTTGTTGGTGTCCTAGGCTCCAAAGCACAGCTTGCAAAACCATTCCAGCCTATAAACTGGTATCTGTCCTAGCCTTTACAAACTTTATACTGGAACCAAGCAACGCCTATAAAGAGCTCTCTTCCTCTTGCAAAGAAGAAACTATTTGTAGAACTGTTTGTCAAAGACAGAGAACTGATGACCTGGCCCAGATAGGCTGAACCACTTCATCAGTCTTGTCCACTGATCACATCACACCACAAACTTCTAGAAGTGCACAGGAACTGACACCAAAACAGCACTAAGAAACAATACTACTGCCTCCAGGACCCATGCTTGCTCTCTCTTCCTCAGCATCTTTCAAAGTACTGAGAAGAAGTCATGTACTTCACACTGCCAGCATCTTACTGGAAAGACTCTTGACGCCAATCTCATTTTCCACAGATAAAGTAAATTCTACAAAGATGTCAGGAAAGATTAACAAAGAGCTGACAATGAATCCAGACAAGACTGAAGTGACATTACTCATGAAGGAAAATGCTTCACAGGACTGGGTTAGATGCTGTCCCCTGCAAGTTCAAGCATTCTTCTAACAGCACAAAGCAAAAGCACCAAGGACTCTGCCAGACTAATCCTAAGGCTAGGTGTCCAAGTTCTGCAAGGAGCACAATCATTAGCAAAAGCCTCACACCTTTTCTTACAAAGAAAAACCTAGTTACAAAGATTCTTGCACCACTTTCACAGCAGACTACTGTTTCACTTGCAGAGATGATAGAGCAGCAAAACAGCTGCCATTTGCTGAAGCAGGAATCTCTACATTCAGTAGAGAATGGGATGAGCTGCAATACAAGTATCACCTTTGTGCTCCAGTCCTTTCCAAGTCTGCCCTGCTGTGCAACCCATTCAAGGCCTTACTCCTTCCTCACCAATACACTAGGAGTCAGGAATTAGGGAAATCAGGCACCTGCCCAGGCACTCAGGACAAGAGAGCTCACAGAGCTCAAAGAAACCAAAAAATAACTGAATTTGACAAAATAATCCCAGGCTTTAGGAATTAGGTATTTTTTCAAAAAGTCATATTGATCAATATAGTACAACTCCTTTCAGGCATCCGACTAGATTGTCCTCAGACTATTATCATAAGAATCAGTGAAATCGTACAATTGTAGACATACGCATGCCACAAGCAACTCCTCCAGCCTCAGAAGGGAGCAGGAGTAGATGAACCTCACCCACAGTCTTAATTTAGCTAGGATATGTCTGCATACTAGTAGTAACAGGAACTACCCAAATCATCCTCTAGAACACAGAAGGAAGTCCTCAAAGTTTAAACTTGCAAGTCTATTCATATGCATATTACATAGAAACAATTTCACTGTATTTCACAAAAGTTTTCTCTCCCACAGCTCCAAGAAAAGATAGCATTTTCCTTAGTTTTTTCAGCAATTGTTTTTAGTTCCAAACTTGCACATAGAAAGCATCAGCCAAAGAGGAGATCCCAAGGAGGGCAGAAGTACTCCTTGGTGGTCTTCAATAAATCTCAGTTCAGCTATCTTGCACCTTAGCACTGCACAAAGGGAGGTGTGCTTGGGATGGAGGCTGGAGGAAGAGGCAGAGGTATTCACACTCGGATTGAACATAAAGGCAGGAAATGTTCCTGATTATGTGTTCCTACTTATAAACTCATTCGGGTTTTTTTTTCCTGCAAAGTCTTTTTCATAGCTGTTACACAGACTATGCGTGTTCATAAAGTTTCTGCTGAGTCACTCCACCTGGTCTTGGGCATTTTTTTCCAAACTTACAAGTAAACAAGGAGCTATAATTAAAGCCTTGGTTCAGCTTTAATTCTAACGTTCACTGCCAATTGTGTCCCCTGTAAATACATATTTAACAACCTAATTAGCAACCCAGACTGTAAGCAGTTTGAGTAGTGTGGAATTGTGGCTAAAGCCCAAAATAAATGGTGGGATTACAAATAGCAAGCTACCTAACACTCCCACCCCTCTTCACCATACGCTGATTATATTTTCAAAGTGGAAGAACTGGGACATTGGACAAGAGAATAAAAAGGCTGATCCAAGCTCTGGTTTTGTATTCATTTAACTGTATTGATTTAAAAATGTAAACACTTTTAAAATGCTATAGTTAAAAATGAAACAGTGCCTGGAGCAGATGCACTGATTCTGTGTAGATGCCTTCATATAGTTATGACTTAATTCCAGAAATGTAACTAAATCTGTACAAAAAAAGAGGATCTAGGATGATTAAAGAGAAACTGTCTGAGACATGATCATGGGCACATGGTAGGGAAGCAAGAAGAGCTAGGGACCAGCAGTGAGCCAGCAGTGTGCCCTGATTGCCAACAAGGCCAATGGCATCCTGGGGTGCATTAAGAAGAGTGAGGCCAGTAGGTTGAGGGAGGTTCTCCTCCCCCTCTACTCTGCCCTAGTGAGGCCACATCTGGAGCACTGTCTCCAGTTCTGGGCTCCCCAGTTCAAGAGAGATGAGAAGCCACTGGGAACAGTCCAGCAGAAGGCTACACAGGTGATTAGGGGACTGGAGCATCTCTCCTATGAGGAAAGGCTGAGGGAGCTGGGCTTGTTTAGCCTGAAGAAGAGAAGGCTGAGAGGAGACCTTATAAATGCCTATAAATATCTTAAGGGTGGGTGTCAAGAGGACAGGGCCAGGCTCTTTTCAGTGGTGCCCAGTGACAGGACAAGGGGTAATGGGCACAAACTGAAGCAGAGGAAGTTCCAGCTGAACATGAGGAAGAACTTCTTCCCTCGGAGGGTAACAGAGCACTGGAACAGGGTGCCCAGGGAGGTTGTGGAGTCTCCTTCTCTGGAGATATTCAAGACCCACCTGGATAAGGTCCTGTGCAGCCTGCTCTAGGTGACTCTGCTTTGGCAGGGGGGCTGGACTAGATGACCCACAGAGGTCCCTTCCAAACCCCACAATTCTGTGATTCTGTGACCATCTCCTATTTCTGTTTTCCCCGGCTACTACTCTGGCTGTTATTGATCTTAATCATCCCTCAGAAACGCCCATCGCTACATCACCCATACGTGCTCCTGCTTCCTAAGTAAGACAGACCATAACACTCCCTCCCCAGCACTCACCTGCTTCGCTCAGTTCCTACCTTTTCTAAAACACCCACACTCCTTATCCCCTGATTTAAGTTCTCCCTCCTAGTTAATCTCTCACTTTCCCACCACTCACTTGTAAACTCAAGCCACATCCCTCCAAGGTCAGAAACCCAAGCTCAGGGCTCAGAACTCTCCCCCCTCTTATATGATACCCTTAGGGCTCGGAAACACCCTTATACCTAATTCAGAAATATATTTTTTTCTGTTTTGTTGGGAATGCTGAAATAGGAGATCACAACGGGCAATGCACATAGGAGCAGACACCATTATCACGGTTCACTTCCTGCTCTGTGTGCCTCCAGTTTGTAGCCTTTACCTCGGGCAGACTGGAGTCCTAATTCGGGGTACCCCAATACACTAGGGCTCTCAACTACACCAGCAGCGCTCCAGTTGCAGCAGACAGTACCACATTCTGCAGCACACCAGGACAGACTACCCGGCTGTGGCATCAAGGATACAGTTCAGCCTCCGTAACAACCTGGTCATTAACCAACCTAGGAACATTAACATCTGTATATTCAGGAAATCAAGGCTGTCCACTAAGAAGGAGATCCTTAGTTTTGGGTCAACCCATCAGCTTGCAAACACTCCTGATTAGGACTCAACTCTTTCTACAGCTGAAAGATTCCCTACTCAGGGACTCGACAGGGAAAAGGCAGAGATCTCTTCCTCCCCATGTAACCCTCTGAAGGGTTAAACACACCCCCATCCCCATGCAATGGTACAAGGCTTAACTTAACCCCGCTCCCCACCTGTATGTCTTGCCATCCTTGTGCTGGTCCTCATCATCCTCATTTGACAGCACAAAGGGGTCGCTCATCTCTGGCAGCCCCGACTCCTGCAATCGCTTCTTCTTCCGGCCCCGGGGTGGTTTGGGGGCAACTCCCCCACCCCCGCCACCCCCACCGCCTTCGGAGAGGGTGGTTGTCCCTTTCTTGGACAGGTCAGGAACCACCTGGAGGGCTGCCTGGGAGCCAGGCGGTAGCGCAGAGACAATCATGGGAGCTGAGATGGGAAAGGTTTGGGCAGAGGAGGCTGTGGTCACCAGGGAACCTGACGGGGAAGTTATCACCAGACCAGGACCTGCAAAGAACGAAAGATGGAGGAAGTTGGTTATTACATCTCTAATTATGTCCAACCTCCTTATCCCACAGCAATGAGCTTTATACACCCACTTTTAACTACAACCCAGACAGAAGAGTAGTCTACACATTCCCAGTCTCCACTGCTGGAAGTCAAACTTCCATAAACAGGGTGGATGTACGCAGTGCCTAGAGACTCACAGTGAAACCGTGCCAAGGCAGCCCACACCATCAATAAGGCTAGGAATAATCTATAGTCCAAAAAGGATTCTCCAGGACCCACTTGACCCCCATCCCAGAGCCTCCTTCGTATGTTGCCAAAGTCTTTGGAGGCACCTACCTGCTGTCATGAGCCCAGCAGACTGCACTGGTACCACGGTGATGTTCTGAGTCACAGGGGCTTGGCTGTGTGGCGTCAGCTGCTCCGGCTTGGTGTCTGAGTCCATGGAGATACCAGTGGGTAGGGCCACAGAGGTGGGTACTGTCAGCAAGGCAGGGTAGTGGGGGGGAGCAAGGCTGCAACCCTTTTCTGTGGGCAATAGCTGCTCCTTCATCTTGTTAATAAACATGGTGTTCTCAATCTAAACGGGCAGGAAGAACAGCTTTTAGTATACTCTGTCACAGCTTCTTCCAGCAGTTGGCTGAGCAACTACTGCAACAGAAACACTTATCATGCATGAACTTCTAATGGGCAGCAAGACCAGCATAGTAGGCTGGAAGACAAAGATCTTACCTGTCCCGAGACGGTGGGCACTGCTGGCCAGAAGTACGGGGAGGAGTTGAAATGAGATTCTTCCATCCTAGCTGGGCACAGGGGGGAGGAGGAAGGGGGAAGGGAAGAGGAACGGAGGAGAAGGAAGACAGACAGACACACACACAAAAATAACATTAAACCCAAAGAGACTCCAACATGGAACTGACTCAGTCTAACGCTGGGACAGTTCCTTAATCCCCCCTTTCTTAATTGAGCAACTTCTCCCCACTTCTGAGCTATCTGCCCAAATCAAAAAATTATTTTCAGGGGAAAAAGGAGTCTTCTATTCCCACAGGCTTGGGTCCATCTCAAACACCTCTTGCCCAGTAGTCCTCCATGCAAAAAAGGACTGATTACAAACCCTGAACACCTCAAAAATTCCCCAATTATTATCTACCCAAGTACACAGCATAAATGATGATGTCTGTGCATCTGCAACCAGGCAAATACAGCTGAAAATCATTTTTCACTGTCACAGACGGTCTGACCCCACAAGCAGTGAAAATTTTGGACCTTGCCTGTCCCTCCACCCCAGCTCAGCACTAAGGACCCAGATGCAGCAAGGGGACATTAGCATTGTGTTACACAGGAAGAAAGACAGGCAGAGAGAGGGAAACAGACTTGCCCAAGATAACAGACAGCCACAGCAGACCAAGAAGTCAAACGTAGGGCTCCTAACTTCCTGCTGCCCACTGCTTTGACCACCCCAGCCCCACTCTGGGAAGAAACCCGGAAATATCACTCAATATTCCTGACAGACAAGATCCTCTGCTCTCATCCAATAGGACTAGGCAGTGGGAAAACACCCTGACTACCCTGCTCCTGAGACACCCTATTTCCAAGTGAGATCGCGTTACGGCTCTCTGTTGCCCATTTCACTCCCGCCTTTAGGACAAGATTCTGTCCCCAGTCAACTGTTCACTGCTCCACCTCAACTTTCCACGCAGTAAGAGGACCAGTTACGCACCAAAAGACAGCGCTCTGAAGACAGGGGCATAACCTCTTTAGGAACACCCGGCTGAAGAAGAATTCCAATTCTTACATTCCTCTGTGTAACAGTATTAGTGGACAAAGTTTGTTATACCCATGAAAACACTCTTCAAAAACTAAAGAAATTAACAAAGTAGTATTTCCTGAAGCAGAAGATGCACCTATTCCTGAACAAGTACGGCAAAACCAGTAGGTAAAACACATCTGATAAAAACTACACTCAGAGAACATCTGGCAGAGCAAGCTGCTTAGAGAAAGCAAGCATTTGTAGGTTTCTCATGCAGCTACCTGCAAATTGTCCCACTCCTCTTTCTGTTATGATGCGGCAGCAGTCGAATTAATGAGTAAATATTGTTTCTGAAGGGCTTATCTCAATCATTAGATATGCTGAGAAGCATGCCCCAAGTAGCATGAAACACTTCCTTTCCATAGGTATATTAAGGCAGAATAAATACATGTGGAATTGCTGCATGTGAGCCAAAATGCAAAGATAATTTTCCTCTATATACAGAAGCAGTATTTAAATGAACTAAATTACCTGATAATTTTGTTTTTATGAATTGCTCACACAACAGCAAAGCCAAGTATTCCTGCCTCGCTCACTCACTACAAATCAACCAATAAACACACTTAAGGATGAATTATTTACCTTGCATCGGTGGCATGCAGTCAGACTGCCAGCTGCCTGACTGAATTACTCTGGATTTACACTGCTGTGATTCAATCAGAATCTGATGGGGCAAGACTCTTACCTTGCTTCCTCTGCTTTCTTTTCTAAGCCAAATTAATTATTAAGTACACTGCCCACAGCAAGGCCTTACGCATGCAACGCTTAATTACATGACTTTTTTCTTTCACAGGATGGGCACACATCAAGAGATAACGCATTCTTGGCAACTGAACACCACCTGAATCCAGAGGGGGGTTTTTGTTTGGAATGTCAAGGTTGGTGTTCGGGGTTTTGTTTGGTTTTGTTTTGAAAATAAGTAAGCCCTTATTTGCTCAGCTTCCACATCAAAAACATCAAAGAGAACCTGATTCTAAGTCTCATATAGTACTCGGTTGCATTTTCCAAACAAACTTTGTAATTATCCAAGACTCCCCTGGATTCAACTGCAAACTTCAGGAGTCAAACAGAAAGATGCCAATTTAAACAAAAATCTCACAACAGCTTTCTTATCTAAAGAGTACAAGGAACGAAAGGCAACTCCATTTCCAGATTCTAAAATCCAGACTAGCACAGGCCAGAGCACTGAGTGGCTGCGCCCATCTCCATCCAGTCCCCTACCAGAACTTCCCAGAGCACCTAACTTTTGTTTGCTCAGTTTACAAAGTGTGCAAGTCAAAATAAAGCTCTTGCTGATTCTCAAAAGATGACTACATTGTTTCCGTTAAACTCCCTTCGAATTCACCTCCCCATCCAAAAATCTTCATGCTTGAGCGGTCAACAGGCCTCAAAACTTTTGGCTCGAAAGGCTGAAGTGTGATGAAGTTATAAGCGCGTGGAGGAAAAGGAGAGATGGCGTAAGAGTTGAAGCTTTCATGCAATCTCACTAGCAAGCCAGTCTTCCAAAGGGAGAAAACAGAGATAAGATTCCTCCACCAAATTACTGCCCTAGTACCCACAGCTCTCCCTCCCCTAACCCGCTTTTAGGCTGAAGGACATTTTGAAAACATGCACCCCTGTTCGCAGCCCCCACTTTAACGCTGCTCACACTTACTTTACCAGAACTCTGCACGCAACCCTTCCAATTGCTCTATAACTACCAGACATGGGCTGGAGCTTCAACCCTGTACCACAGCACGTTCCCACTGCAGTGCCTTCATCATCCCAGCTTCCACAAACAGGCCAGAGATGGAACCTTCTTCCTATTCACCAGTCTAGTATCAGACAGATGTCAACGTACCCTCCTGATATAAACCAAAAACACCTTCTATGTACAGACCACAAACGTACATGCACCAAATAAACAATCGAGTGACCCAAAAGAACTCACAAAGGACAAGGAATCTGGAATTTAGATCTCAGGGTACTTCACAGAATCACACACTTAATGTGTGCTGGACGTATACTTCTTTGCGGGTCATCACTTTTAATCATAAACACACAGATAAAAGCACCTGCAAGTACAAGGTGAGGTGGAGGCTGCATTTCTGGAAGGCATAATCAAGGCTGGACACCGGGTATTTAGAGGGTGACTTTCAATAAGGTTTTCTTTATTGTCCAGACACCTAGCTTTTATTTTCTATTCAGCGCCGAGTTTTCAGTTGACAAAAGGCCCTGAACACGACACACGGGGACGATTTACAATGTCGTTTTTATGTCTGCCCAAGATCTTTGTTCAGTGACAAGGAGCTTTTTAGGCTTAATGGCTGCAAAATGCCAGGGATGCTGCAGGCCACACGGGCCGTGAGGTCAAACGCAAGAAACGCCTCCACGCAGCTCGCCAGCGGCCGGGAAGTTCAAGCGCCGCTCCGCCTTCAGACCCAGCACACCTGGACATACATCAGGCCACCCCCCACCCCCCCAAACCATGCCGGACAACGTGCTGCTCCCCGACACCCGCCGAGCCGGCACCTGCCCGGGGACGCACCCCGCTCCCCCCCGGGCCGCCGACCCCCCCTCTCCCGCCCGCCGGCAGCTCGGGGGGCTCCAAGCCCCCAGCGCCGGGACCCCCCGGGGGCGGGGTCACTGAGGCAGCTCCGGGCCCTCCTTACCCCGCTCACTCTCCCTCCTCTTGCATCTCTCCTCCTTCCCGGGCCGTCTCTGCAAACAAACCGCCAGCGTTACCGGGGCAGCGGCCATGGGCGGGGGAGGGCGCTCCCCGCCGGGACCGGCCGCGATGGGGGGGGAGGGGGAAGGCTCGGACCCACCTCCCCCCGCGCGGCCCCGCGCGCACACGGCGGCGACGGCCGAGGACAAGGCGCGCGCCGCCCGGTTTCCCCCCTCTTCCCCTCCCCCACGCCGCGGGACGGGGCTGGCCCGGAGCGCGGCTCCCCCGCGGCGGAGCCCCCCTCCCCCCCGGACGCGCTCTGCGCCCGACACCGGGACGGCGGGGACGGGCGAGCGAGCAGACAGACAGACAGCACTCCTCCGTTTCCGCTTCCGGATTGCTTCGGCCCCGGAAGTCCCGCAGCCCCTGGCCCCCCACACCCCCACGCCCGCTACCCGGCAGATTACCGGGCACCACCCCCCAGCGGCGACCCCGACACCGACTCCAGCGGCGGCAGCGGCCTCCTCACCGGAAAGAGGAGCGGCGAGTCGCTTCCGGATCAGGGGGCGGAGCGCGCCTCAGCTCTTCCGGGGCGCCGACCGGAGCGGAACATCGTCATCGGCGCCTTCGCTTGAAAAAGAGGCGGAGCAGGGGCAGTTGCCGGCCTGGGGCAGGTTTCCCCTCAGCGGGGACGGCCGGGCCAGGCCAGAAGCGGGGGCCGGCCCCCGTGACGGCGACGGTGGGGGCAGCAGGCGGGCGCGCGCTTACCGGAAGTGCGGGGTGCCGGCGCGCGGGGAGCCCGGGCTAGAAGGAAGGGCGGAAGTGGCTGTGCCAGCGGGCGCGCGGCGTCCCCGAGCCCGGCCGCGAGACCGCTTCCGGCCGCGGCGGCCTTCCCGGCGTGACGTCGCGGTGGGGTGGGGGGAAACAGTCGCCCTTATGAATATTCATGAGCGCTCATGAATAATCCGGCCGCCGCTGCCAGGCCTCGGCCTGCGGCCCGGCCCCGCCGAGGCGGCCCGGGGCAGGTGTGAGGGGAGTCCCTGCCGCAGCGACCGCCCGGCCCGCGCTCCCTGCCCCGCCCGCCGCCTCCGGGCTGCTCCAGCGCTCCCCCTTCTCCTCGCCCCTGCTGGCCTCCCCCCGACCCGGGGCGGTTGCGGCCTGCCCCGCCGGCTCTGGCGCTTCCCGGGCCCAGCGCTGAGCAGCCCGGTCGTGCCAGCCCCACCCGACCTGAGGGGTTCTTGCCCACCGGTGGTGGGCAGGCCGTGCCGTCGTGGTTGTGCAAGCGCTGTAGGGAATGGGAGGCCAAGGCCCCCCAGGTTTTGGCTGGCAGCTCCCTGGCAGTGCCAGGCTGCGCGCGGTGAGCGGCTGCCCTGGGAGCAGCAGTCGGTCCCTTGAGCCTTGGCCGTGGTGCGAGGCCGCTCCTGGAGAAGATGACCCAGAGGCACTCCACGAGCCCGCGAAGCCCGGCTGGCTGATCACCCACCCAAGATCACCAAGCCATGCTGGCTGTTGCAGCTCTGCTCTGCCTTGGGCTCTTGGAGTTTTGGTGGAAAGACAGTTTTAGATAAATGGCCTGCTTCATCCCAGTGTCTATGGCAGGGCCAGCTTTGGCGCTGGGCCCACCTCCCAAGTCAGTTTGTGTTACCTTCCTCGCCTGTGGTGTTGCTTGCTGGGCACTTGGCTGAGGTGTTTCAGTGCCTTTGACTTGGGGGGGGGGGGGGGATTTTTTTTTCTTTTTTTAGTTGTTACTTGAGTTTTCTGCCAGCTTGGCAAGCTAGAACAGCTTTTTTAGGGCCAGCATGAGTAAGAGGGTGGGACCAGGGAGAGCACGACTGTAGCAGCCAGCGGTTAGATTGGCTCGGGTGATCACGAAACCGCAGCATCCGGAGCAGCGAGCAAAGGGAAATCTCCTGGCGGTGGGGAGGCAGCTGCAGCACCCACCTGTCCCCAGAAGGTGCTGGGGTATTGGTCATCCCAGGCAGCACAAAACTCCCTCCTGGGAGGAGCCAGGATTAGCTCTGCATTCTTCAGCTGGAGTCACATACAGGCAATTGTTGATTTATTTAAATAAAAGGAGTTGGCAGCCTAATCAGTTTGGAAATTAATTTCCTTGTTAATTTTGGGGTTTTGACTTGCTCATGAATATTCACAAATGCTCATCTCTTTTTTTTTTTTTACCTCCTCCATGTAATTTATTTTTGTAATTGTCAGATCACCTCTGAAGGTGACATTTTTCTCCTCATTCTGCAACGCAGCAAATGTATTCGATCATCTTATGCCTTGGAGCAGGAGCTCTGGCCTGGCACTGATGTCTCTTTCGTCTCCTCTTAGCCCCAGAGTCCCCGGTAGCCTCTCCGCTCTCCTTCCTCTCTGCATGCTGCCTAGAAAGAAATAAGACCAAGAGTCTCCTACAAGAACAGGGCTGGCCTAAGCTTGGTAACTGGGAGAGCTTGTCAAAACACCCTATACTGGACAAGGAGAAGTCATAACTGCCAGCTGAGGAATGGGACAAAGTGGTTAATTTTTTCTTACTGTGTCTAGAGTTCTTTGCTCCTCCTCCCACCCCGTGCTGCCAAGCACCCTTCAGTAGCACGTGAGGCAGCGTGACTAACATCTGTCACAGACACTTGATTTCTCTTATCTCCTTTCCTTAGGAGGAGGCAAAATCAGAGAAATACGGGTGTGCGTCTCCAGAGAGTACAGCTGATCTCTTCACCCTCTTTCCCAGCTCCCTCTTGCTTCGCTTTACTTATCCTGCCTGCCCTTGCTCCTTCTCTACACCAGGCAAGAGCATCCCAGCTGCCACCGCAGGTTTCTCCCTAGCGAGGTGTGCCCATATCCCACACGTTCTTCCTTGGTTCTCTCAGCGTTTCATAACGTCTGCCAGCTGGGCTCGGCTGAGGGCTGTGCTGGCTAAAAGCCCACATATGATCACCGATGCTGGGGGTGGGAGGAGCAGCAGCGGGGTGAAGAGGTGCCATCCTCACCCCGTGCTGATGCACAGGGGCAAGCTTGGCCCACCAGCATGACAGGTGTAGCAGAGACCCCCAGGACCAGTGGCTGCTTCCAGACCAGCTCATTTCTTTTGCAAACTCTGCTTTGGTACAGTCTCCATCTGTACAGCTTCTTGTCATTTGGAGTGTGCCACCTCAGGGCTTGGAGCTGTGTGAGCAGGGGCGGCCACGCTGCACCAGCCCTGGGGTTCGCCCAGCGGCACTGGTAGCTGGAAAGGGGGTGACTGAGAGAGGTTTATGATTGCGAGGCAAGAAAATAAGCCAGCAGCAACGTAATAGCGACTGCGGGAGGTAACAGCCGTGGAGGGGGTGGTAGGTGGAGGTTGGTGGGGCCTCCCTCCTGGGAGCAGAAGCATGCAAGTAGCACAGCTGGGTGCCCACCTCCCGCTGAGGGCACGAGCTCCTGACAAGCTTAGAAAAGAAAACGCGTGGAGGAAGCCAGCAGAGCCCAAAGTTACCACGGCAGTTGTGCTCCTACAACCTTTGTAACAAGCTCTTCCACACAGCTTTGACCCAGGAGAGTGGCAAATGCACACCTCCACGCTGGCTGCCTTCTCCGTCTCCCGTCCTTGTTACCTCCTCCACAGTCACATCTGACTGTCACGTTCCCACCTCAGCTCTTCCCTTCTTTTTAAGCTCGCCTGATTTCTCTGTCTCTCTCCTTCCTCGCCACCCTAACACAAGGCACCCGCCCCTGGACCCTCAACAATGACCACAGACCATCTGCTCATGTTGCCGCTGTATGTGCTGCGCTTGAACACCTTCTGTCTGCTATCTGTGGGTAAACTGCGCTGTTCACGGTGGCCGCCCCATTAATATAGGTGGTGCTTTGTGTCACGGGTTCCTGCCTGGCAGGCTCCTAGGGCTGGTAGACCTGGCCTGGAGTGTTCAGTAAGTTGCCTCTGGTGCTACCTGAGTTAGTTGGGGTACCTGAGCAGTAGGCAGAGAAGGACAGATGGACTTGCAAGGTGTGATGATGTAGTGACATGCATTTTAATGACGGAGGCTGTTCATTCTAGCCCAAATTTTCATCTGCTTGTGGGACAATATTAGGTTTATCCTGAAGCTGGTATTTTAATCTTGTGAGTACATTTTTCAGCAAGGCATGTTGGCCTCACTCTTTCGGGCAACTGACATATCTTTGGCAATCAGCTGATTAAATCCCCTGGCAGCACACAGCAGCGAGCACTTCAGCACGTCATTCCTGGCTTTTTTTCCGCTGCATGGAAATAAATTGCATCTTGCCCTGCTTGGTAACTCCTCTGGGTAGTGTTGCTTAAGGTTTGAGAAATACACGGTAACAGAGAGTTATAGTGTGCATTATCCTGCACATGCTTGCTTGCCTGAATCACTGCATTTTAGTGGCATCTACTCTCTTACGGGCACGGAGCAGAAGCCACACACCTGGGATACACTTTGGAATTAGGAGCATATACAACAACAATCCACTGTTTTTTCACTGAAAGAAGTGGGTTGCTCTGGAACTGGGGGCATGGAGGTCCCCCTTGGGCAGGGACGCAGTAACTCGGGATTGATCAGCCTTAGCTCCAGACTGAGTTCATTTGACTGCTGTAGTAAGGGCAATTAGCTACCAAACTTTCTGGCCAATATGCTACGAATACAAATCCCATAATTTGGAAGGAGAAAAAAGCATCACTGGATGTGTTAAGACAGCCAGAGGGACTGTGCCTGAGGACCTTCAGCACAGGGCGAAAATGACAGTCACATCGAAGGTGCCTGAGGGGGATGTCTCTTGCCTGGTCACAGCCGAAGCACACACAACCAAAGCAAAACCCGTTCCAGCAGGGTGAGAGCTTCTCTGTGGTGATAACCTCAACAGGCTTAAACAGAAATGAGTTTTATTAGATCACCACAAAAAGTCTCAAGAAGCGTTTTGAACATGATTCAGCAGTGAGCCCTTCAAGCAATGAAGGATCCCTGCAGCTTAGGCTGCATTAGCAAAAGTGTAGCCATCAGATCAAGGGAAATTACTATTCCCATCCACTTGAGAGTTGTGAGGCCCCACCTGGAAGATTATGCCCAGGGCTGGCTCCTCAGTACGACATAGCTGTTGACAAACCGCAGCATGGCCAGCAGAAGGGCCCCGCAGAGGAAAGCCAAAGCACACAATGTGCGAGGAGAAGGCTGGGGAGCTCAGTTTGTTCAAAAGAGAATGCCAAGGGGCCATCTAATCACTGTCTGCTCCTACCTAAAGGAAAGTTGTAGAGAAGGTGGAGCTGCTCCTGCCTAATGGAAAATTGCAGAGAAGATGGAGCCAGACTCTGAGAAGGGGACACAGAGAAAGGAAAAGAAACAATGGACACAAGTTGCAACAAGGAATATTCTGAACAAATATAAGGAAAAATTTCTTAATATGCTGAACAAATATAAGGAAAAATTTCTTCCGCTTGAGAGCAGTTCAGCAGCGGAACAGGTCCCTAGAAAGACTGGGGAATCCGCACCCTTGGAGATGTTCAGAAGGTGTGTGAGCAAAGCCCTGAGCGACCTGGTCTAGCTTTGGAGTTACCTTGCTGTGAGCAGGGGATTGGACTAGAGACTTCTGGATTGGACTAGGGACTGCTGGAGGTCCCTTCCCACCTGATTTTTTCCGTGGATCAGTGATTTTGTGCTGCTGATCTGCCAAGAGCCAGCATTCAGTGTGTTCATAATGTTGAAAGCCAGAATGGTGGTACGCTTGCTTGGCCCTGTGGAAATGCGTCTATGTTGACAGCAGCGTTAGCATCTGTAAAGCCCTGCTGCATGACCCTTTCTTCTCCAGCTGGCTTACCACCCTCTGTAGCCCTACTCAGCCCATCTTACTTCTGTTCCAAGTGCAGGTAACTCTCCTAATAGCAGGACCTGTTTGGCTGTGGGGTGACTCCCTAAGCGGTGACATCCATATTCTTCCGAACAGCAGCAGTCACCAAAATGTCATTGAAACCTACACTGCAAGATCTAGGAGTATCTTCCCCCACCACTACCTTCACCTTTTCAGAAGCAGAGGAACTTTAATAACTCCTTTACGTTCTTGGCTTAGGTGTCTGCATGTTTCTGTACAGTCAGAGAATCTGTAGTGAGTTTCACGGGTTCTCTGCTCTCATTCGAAGTTATACAGTCACTTTGCAAATTCCCCCTTGTTGAGAAACACACCAGTCTGCTAGCCTAAACTGTAGCATTTAATCCACCAGGAGAGCATTGTGGTGGGTGTCTGGCTGGTGCGCTCTACATGCCACCTTCAGAGCTCACCACGGTGCTGCTAAAGCACCTCTGGGTCTTCACAGCTGCCTCGTGTCACTTCTCAATGAGAAGGACGATGCTGAAAAGGGTGGGAGGACAGGACAGAAGAAAGGGTGGAGAACAGTGAATTACTGTATTGAGGCAGAAGCAAAACTCGAGAAGCTCTATTGCAGCAAGACTGGAGCTCACCAACTCACCTCCATATTTGTGATTTTTCAAAACTGGCTGAGGAAACTGCAGTTTTGGGAGCAAAGATTTGCAGCATATCCATCAAATTCAGAGTAAGCATGCCAGGGCTGGAAAAATGGAGCTATATTTCAGGAAGAGAGAAAACAGAGTACTCTGGGCAGCTGCAAACCCATTAGTCTAGTCTCAATAGAGCATAAGGTTAAGAACAAATTACAGAAGGAAAACAAAATTAAAGCTACAGCAGTAAGTGGAAAATGGAATCAAATACAGAATGGGTTTATCAACAAAAGCACTGTGTGCCCTTAACTTGATCCTTTTCCTTACCTCCTTTCCCTTACCTGGATAAAAAAAAAAAGAAATTGGTAAATCTAATCTATCTGGATTTCAGTAGGGCAATTGACACAGGAGAGGCTGGAAGGCAGCTAGATAAGCTAAAGTGAAAGGAATTAATAGGAGAATTTTAGGTGGATAAAATGCTGGGGAAAGGCAGATGACGTGTGGAGTCAAAAGGGAACTGCCACCATGAAGGAATGTTACTGGCCTTGGGAATAATTCTGCTTGCAGTAATGGCTCTAGCTCAGCAAAAAAGCAGCATGAAAAGGAAGTCTACTGATTAAATGCATTTAGAAGAATTACTCACAGTCTGGAGCAGAGAAGCGTGAGGTCCTGTTCCTCGCTCCTGCTAACAGGGATGTCTTTTACACACAGAGCTTCACTGGGTAGAAATGACAGAAGAAAAGACAGATCTGGGTGCATTCATCATTCACGAGATGGTTATGAAGCTCCAATGTGACGTGATCACAAAGACAACAGCCTTAAAGAGATCATTACATTGATCTTATTAAGGATGCTATATACAACTTGTCACCCCTATTCGGAAGTGGGCTCGGGGCTGGCAGCAGTGTGGGGGAGCCAGAATAACAGAGTCTGTCTGTCTCCATGCCTCCCCGTGCTCTCCGTGCGAGTGGACATGGAGAGGGGTTGGCTTCTTCAGCTTGGCGAAAGTCTGAGGTGGGTGAACTTCTCTCTCGAAATCCATTTTATACATGGGGATGTGCCCAGTGAAACGAGCCACTACAGGAGGGAAGGAGCTTGGCCCTGACTAAGTCAGGCACTCCTTTTCTCTTCAGAGTTTGGCTCTTTTTGAGGCTGCACAGATTTACCTCTCTTTGCAATTTGCTGTGCTTCCTTGGCAGGCAGAGCAGGTTAGCACGACAAGCGCAGCATTGTAAGAAAAGAGGTGCTGAGCACAGGCTCGCAAACCCACATTTTCCTGCTCCATCCCCCAAAGAGTTTTTCCTTAATGGGTAAGAGATCAGTCCAAAGCCTTGTATTTTCCATGCAGGTGACTGCTTGGTGTTTCTCCCACGTAATGCCCACTCCCATAAGCCCTTTGAGGAAGGAAATTTAAAACCCAGCATCTCAGAAAAGGCTCATTTTTTTTTTTGAGAAATACACAAAAGCCCTTCTGAACTAAATGCACTACACACGCCTGTGCAGATAGCAGAGCCAGAAGGGTTTCATCGTGCTGATTTTCAGCGTCAGGGGGATGAGTGATAGGTCCTGAACCTGTTTTACACCCAGACGGGGTTAGTGCTGGTCTGACGCCTGACTCGGGGGGACGCAGTGAGTACAGCTTGCTGCAGCTTGCTTCTGCCAATGATTTCTGAGGTTTATTTAATTTAATTGGGGGAAATTAAATTGGGACGAGACCTCAGGCAATCATCTAATACATCCTTCTGACCTAGTGACAAGATTAAGTAAGCACAACTCATCCCTGACAGATATTTGTTGAACCTGTTCTCAACAGCCTCTAGTGATAGGGCTCCCTTGGCCAACCTAGTCCAGCATTTTATTGCTCAATACTTAAAAAGCTTTTCCTACCACACAGCTTAAGCTGTCCCTGATGAAAATGAACCTGCCGATTTCCACAGCCCCGTTGGAAAGTGCCTTTCCACTCCAACGGTGCAATCACCCCAAATCAGCTGCATACACTTTTTGGCGATTGCGTGCACCTTTCGGCAATTCTGACTGTGGGGTTTTTTTCCATCGTTTGTTTACGAGAGCTTCATGCCTTTTGCTGTATCAAAAACCTGAAAGTCAAGACATATCACATCTACTACATCCCCTCCAGTCCGCTTGGCCAGTTACCCTGTCAGAGAGTGAGGTTAGATGGGCTTGACGTGATCTTCCTGATGAATTGATGCTGGAAGGTTTTTTCCAGGTTTGGAGCACACATCAGAGGGGAAGCCGGTTCATACGTGCAGCTGCTGCCTGTCAGGGATGAGGAAGGGGCTCGGGGAGAGGGGCGCAGGGCTGTGGCAGACCAAAAGGGCAAAACCAGCCAGGATAAAATGCAGTGCCGGATAAGTAGTCTGCTGTTGGGGTTCTGGGGATAACAGGGTCTGCCAGGAGCCCCTTGGGTAAGCGCCAAAAGCCTGGAAGGACAGTCTGCTGCCAGCGTTTTAACAGCCTGTAACATCAGGGATGCATCAAGCCTGTGCGCCGTGAACCCTGTTGGAATTCATTACGGACTCAGACACACCGAGGGGTTTTCAGAGTAACAGGCCTGGGCTGCATCACTCTGGGTGGCTTTTGAGGTTTCAACAGCTCTTGCCCCTTTATTGTATCCCAGAGCTTTCCCAGGGTCTGGAGCAGATCCCTTTGGGCAGGGCTCCCACGTTTCAGGTAAACATAACATTCAGGGAAGTAATTTTTCAGATGTGTTTACAACATCATCAGGCAAAACTTGCCAGCTGCCTTGCTTCCTCTCACTGTACCGCGGGACAGTCCATCTCCCAGGATTACTTCATCATCCTCCTCGTGCTGTAGTTCCCAAAGAGCAAAGCTCAGCAGCAGCAGTGTTAGCGAGTCACAGCACATCTTGCAGACTTCCCAGTGTTTCTCAACCTGTATCACATACCTGGACACTTCTTTTTCCCCAGCAGGCAAGGCGTGCAGCTGTGTGGCGGGAGGGGACAGTTCCTGATAAGAAGTGGAGCAAGGTACAGACAGTTTCCCTGCCATCACGTCCTGCTTCCCCTTACCAGCTCCAGGACCGTGTACAGACAGCTTTTGAGTATCTCCAAGGAGTGAGATTGCACAACCTCTCTGGGTGATGTGTGCCAGTGCTCGGTGACCTTCCAGTAAAAAACGGTTTCCTGGTGTTCAGAGGGAACCTGCCACAGTTCAGTTTGTGCCCACTGTCTCTGGTTCTGTCACTGGCACCGCTGAAAAGAGCCCGGCTCCATCCCCTTTGCACCCTCCCTTTGGGTGTTTATATGCATTGATAAGATCCCCCTGAGCCCTCTCTCCTCCTGGCTGAACAGTCCCAGCTCTCTCAGCCTTTGCTCATACGAGAGATGCTCCAGTACCTTAATGATCTTTGCAGCTCTTCATTGGACTCTCTCCAGTATGTCCATGTCTCTCTTGTACTGGGGAGCCCAGAGCTGGGCACAGCACTCCAGCTGTGGCCTCAACAGAGCTGAGTAGAGGGGAAGGGTCACCTCCCTTGTCCTGCTGGTAATATTTTGTCTAACTCATCCCAGGACACCATTTGTCTTCTTTGTGGCAAGGGCAACACGGCTGACTCCTGTTCAACTTGGTGTCCACCAGGACCCCCGGGTCCTTTTCTGCAAAGCTGCTTCCCAGCTGGGTGGCCCCCAGCATATATTGGTGCATGGGGCTGTTGGTCCTAGGTGCAGGACTCTGCACTTCTCCTTCTAGAACTTGATGAAGTTCCTGTCAGCTCATTTCTCGAGCTTGTTGAGGTCCCTCTGGATGGCAGCACAACCCTCTGATGTATCTGCTACTCCTCCCAGTTTGGTGTCATCAGCAGACTTGTTGAGGGTACGCTGTGCCCCATCATCCACATCATTAATGAAGATGCTGAACGGGACTAGACACAGTATTGACCCCTGGGGGTACAGGGGGTCGATACCAGGTACTGGCCTCCAGCTAGACTTTGCATCACTGATCTTCACCCTCTGGGCCCAGCCATTCAGCCAGGTTTCAACCAGCCTCACTGTCTGCCTATCCAGCCCATACAACAACAGCTTGTCTGCGAGGATCTTACAGGCAGCACCGTCAAAGGCCCTGCTGAAGTTGAGGTAAGCAATATCCACAGCTCTCCCCTTGTCTACTAGGCCAGTCATTTCATCATAGAAGGTTATCAAGTTGGTCAAGAGTGACTTCCCCTTGGTGAATCCATGCTGACTATTCCTGATTATTTGCTTGTTGTTCATGTGCCTGCAAATGGTTTCCAGGATTAGCTGCTCCGTCACTTTCCCAGGGGTCAAGGTGAGGCTGACTGACCTGTAGTTCCCTGGGTCCTTCTTGCCCTTCTTGAAGATAGGAGTGATGTTTGCTTTCCTCCAGTCTTCAGGCACTTGTGCTAGTCGCTATGATCAACGAAAGATTATCGAGAGTGGCCTCACAATGACATCTGCCAGCTCCCTCAGCACTTGTGGATGCATCCCATCAGGATTTGATGTGGTTCTTCTGTTTCGGAGGCAAGCAGGTCCAGCTGCCTGTATCTATGAGCGTGTCCTGTCTGTTTGACAGAGCACTGTCCTTTTCTCATTTTGTACACTCCATCTTTATGTTCCTCACACGCCATGGTGCAATCTGGTTCTGGGTAGTTTTCCACTATTCAAGCTGAGCACATGATAGTTGTGAACTTATGCCTGGGGCCTCTTGATAGACCCAAAAACTGAGCTCCTGGATGATTTACTGTTTCGCCAGGTGGAAGCACCTCTAACTTTAAATGTGGCTTTAGGGAACCCAGAAATTGCCAGGTTTCCCTCCCAGAGGGATGTGGGACCGTGGGGCACATATTCCCTGCCTCATTGTAAGCCCCTGGGTCAGGGCAGGTGAGTCCAGAGCTGCAGCAGGTAGCACTCGGCAGGTTTAAGTGGCTCCTTCCCAGTCAGCTGGCTGCGCTCCTCCTCCCAGGCAGGCTGCCATGATGATCTCCACATCCTCAGGGCAGTTCCCAGTCTCACCTAGATGCTCAAGAGTTCCTAGAAAATCTTTTGCATCATCGCCGGGCCTCATTTTAGCAAGGATGCTTGTGTTTTCCAGGGACTCCCTCAGCATCGCGGTCACCTGGGGCTTTGTTTCGTCCAGCCTCACAGGCAGAGTGAGCATCTGTCACAGAAGCCTTTGGCTCTGTCTGGGGAGCAGCTGCCACCTGAGAAACCGCTCCGTGCTCATTCCCTCTAACCTTTTTCTGGAGTGGAGACCTTCAGGCCTTCCAGCTGACAGCCCCAGCTTCCCCAGATCAGTTCCCATCACCTGCATGTGCTTGCCATGGCAGGCATGGCCAGCTGCCCTTCTGGGTCAGCAAGGGGGCCATTCTAAGCAGAGGGCAGGTCCTGCACACAATCCAGACGTAAAAAACTGTGGAAAGGTGATAAATTTCAGAAATGCTGCTTGACACCCCAAAACCACAGGAGATCAGAAGCCCAGCGTAAAGCCTGGCTGGACAGACGGACACTGAGCAGCCTGCCATGGGCAGGACCTGATTTGTGGCTGCACTTCATACTGAACCTCCTGTAAGGCACTGCTTAGGAAATACGTGCCCAGCAGCAAAGGCTGTAAGAAACTTTTTTAAACATTAGGAGCACTAACAGTTTAACGCGGTGGGGAAGGTGAGCTGGAATTGGCAGCAGCACGGGTAATCGGGGAGTGGTGTAGAGAGGGAGTCCCTCTTACCGTTCTTGCTTCTGTGCTTGAAGCTTCCACAATTGCCGTATATTAAAACTATCAAAATTTTTGCCCCTGACCCTTTGTGCTCTGCGTGTTTCTGTGGCCCTGCTAGCAATCCTGGCCTGAATTCTCTGCTTTTAATATGGAGAGCCCAGGATGGGGCTGAAGCTCGTGGCAACCTCCTAGTATCCTTCACCTCAGACACAGCAGCCTCCGTGGCAAAGCAGCACGACTGCAGCTGCGTGAAAGGGCGAACAGCTTGCTGCTGTCGGGCATCGCACGAGTCCTCCCCAGCCGTGGCAGAGCCGCATCTGCTGGGCTAGCTAAACTTGCTGCTGGAGATGGCTCTCCCCCACCCCAGTGACTTTGCGGTGCAGTGGGTCGGGGCGTGCTCTCGGCGAACTCCGGTGGTGTTCTTCCCCAAGGACTGATGCCACACAGCTGCATCTTTGTGAGCTCACCCCTGCCAGAAAGTTTCTCCTTTCTGTGTTGTTGCAGAGTGGAGAGTGCCTGGTGAAATCTTTACCCCAGGACGTCCTAATCACATATCATCTCCTTCCATCCTTCGAAGTGCTGCTCTGAGAGGGCCTGAGTATCCCGTGGACAGAAACACTTTGCCTTTTGCTATGTAGATGGGAGTCAGGCATGTCCCCCTGCCTGCCCCCATGGGACGGGCTCTCCGCTCCCTGCTCACCCCCCCTGCTCACCCCCTCTGGTGCTCACAGTCCTGCATCGTGTCCCAGGAAATGCTCCCTCAGGTCATCGCAGAATGCTTTGCACTTGACACAGCAAATGCAGACGGAGAGATGGCAGTCTCTCTGGCAGCTGCCAACTCAGAAGGAGCAGAAGTAAGGTTGCCTGGGCATGTACTTTAACTCTAAATGTCCTGTTTTTCCACAAGTTTGCGTTTTGATGAACATAATGTTCTGGGAAGGAATGAGCTATCATCAAGCAACATTAACTCTGTGTTAACAAAGGGTTTTGACATTGAATTCAAGCCTGAGGACAATGCTGGCGCAAGAATGAATTATCATAGGCTGCTCCATGGGTACACTGAGGTTGGAAATTAGAAGCAGCTTCCCACCTGCCAGTGCAAGGATCTGGAACAGCAGCAGTGAGGCCAGAGACTGAACTTGCTTTGGGACTGGAAGTCTCTGAGCAAGAGTATGCACTGGGGCTGCCTGCCCCAGGCCAGGAGCTCCCTGCCAATCCTCTCTTCTTACGCAATTGCAGGATATTTTCGTCACGACTTGGCTTTTAATGCAGCATAAGCCAAGCCGGGTGCCCGAGGCTCACCTGGAGATGACACTGGCTGCTTGGGGCTGTGGGGACACTGCAGACAGTGCTGTAGGGCTGTAGTTACCCAGGGAGCGCAGGATGCCCATCCCGGCTGCCTCCAGCACGCAGAGAGCTGGCATGGAGATTGGAGGGCACAGCATGTGACAGGCAGGCCAAGGACCAATTGCTTCGGGTGATGGCTGGGGTGTCTTGCAGATCTGAGGGGATTTCTGATGAGCAGAAGAGGGCCCCTCCACACTGCAGCCCAGGGGAGCGTGCACCCTTGTGAGCTGGGCATGTAGGGGCTTTGGGGCCAGCTCCCCCTCTGCCTTTGCTTATCTTCGTTAACCGAGGCTTGGTACCCAGCCCGGGCCAGGGCCCTTCATCCACCCCTTTCCTGGAGAGGGCAGGCAGTTGGGTGAGACCAGCCCGGCACAGGAGGGCAAAAGGGGACGAGAGAAGAGGATGCCCCAGGAGCAGCTGTCGAGGGGAAAGACGACAGCAGCTCCCCCAGGGCAGCCGCAGGCTGGGTGCTACAGTAGACCAGCGGCATCTGCCTTGGAGCACCTCCTGCCTCACTCCCTCCCGCCCGCAGCCCTGGACACCAGCAGCCCTGGGACACGGCACGCAGCTCCCAGCCACCCTTGCCCCTAGGCACCCATCTGCACTCCACTGCCCAGAGCAGAAATCCTTGCATGAAATACTTCACTGCCAGATCACAGTGGATTATAGGAGCCGGGGATAAAGTGGGAGTTACAGCAAACTCGGTGGTTGACTGTCTCTTCTGTTTTTTAATAGAAGATTAAGGCATTGCCGGAGTGACGTCTACATCTTCCTCAATGATGAAGGTTAGGGGTTTCAAGCCTAGCTGCTGACTCATAACCAGGCAGAAGAGAAAAGAGAAAATTAGCATGAAGAATGTTGCTGAAATGGCTTGTATGCCTTCAGAGATTAGCGTGGATATTGTATTGCTGCCTGTGTTATGGCTGGTGTGTTTAGACGTTTTAAATGGAGTCTGGTCTTTTTAAGAACACGGAGCACCTGTGTGTAGAGAATTTGCCTGTATCTGCAGATCCACTGCCATAAAGCGCAGATCTTTAAGAAACAAGCTCTTCCAGAAAGCAACTTTAATTCCTGACATTGTAAAACCAGTGCTTTCTTCTACGCCTAAATGCTTTTGGACATTTTAGTGAGCTATCGAACCGCTGGATGGCATGTCACTGCCCAGAGTCTAGCCTGGCTCCGCAGGGATTAAAAATCACTCCCCGTGAGTGCCTGTCTGCTGACCCTTCTGGGACACAAGTTTGGTGTTCCAGCTTCCCCATTAAATACTCGCTCTCTGACGGCACTGGCTGGCAAACTCAGCAGAGCCCTGGAACGTGACCTTCATCTAAGCCGTGTCACCTCCAGCGCACGTTGCCTCTGGATCAAGGCTGAGGCAGGTGGGGGAGGCTCAGGCTGCTGCTCCTGAGATAACTGGAAGGATCAGGGGAGCTGGGTGAGTGCTCAGTCTAAACAATGGCTTCAGAGTCAGAGTTGTGATCACACTCAAATTAACTTCAAATATGCACAGTAACACAAGAAGCAATTTGCATAAGACGTCACATGGAGTTGCATACAATTTCGCATATTTAAACAAAATACAATAAAGCACAGCTCGGGCGGGTACGTGAAATCATTTGTGCAGTGAACCATGCAGAGAAACGACATACAATTATCACAGAAGAAGAAAACAAATGGCAGCAACCACCCAGGATGCAAAGTCAGCTCAGAAGTTGTCAAAGACCAGCCTCTTCCTTCATCCGCCATCCTGATAGATGCTTGGACTCACATTATCATTACACGAGCCTGCACTACTTTTCCACCAGGCCCTTCTGGTGCAGAGGATGGTGCTCGCTGTGTCATGCCGCTACTCACTCCTTCACATTTGCATCCTTGGCTTCATCTTTGCAAAACACTTTCCTCATGCGTCATTCTTTCTGGGCTTTCTAGTGCATTCAGCTCTGAGTCTGAGGGACTCCTCTCTCACCATGCACCGCTCCGGGTGGTACTGTTCTTGCCCTGTGGTGGTAAAGGCTGAAATATTGGCTCTGGGAGGCCTGGGCAGACACTGACGGGCTCATTTTCAGTGGTCTCAGCGCTGTGCATGTTCAGAGTGCAATCCCTATGGCTTAGTTCTTAGTGCCCCTTTAGATCAGATGATGTGGCCTTCATCTCAGCTCCTGGAAAATGATGAACGAAGAATTAACATTTGAAAAGGAAGGTGGCAAGAAAAGGGAATAGCATCTCTTAGGTGGGAATGCATCATCCTTTAGAGGGAGCATCAGGAGGATTGAGACCTTTAACCCTGTGAAAGAGACTTTCACCCCCTGACCTACTCTCGGTGGCAATCCTGCGTCTCTGGCGCATGGGCTGGGTCCGCACTGCAGCAGTGAGGCTGAGCTCGGAGGGCCGAGCCATGTTCAGTCACCTCTGCTTCCCCTTCCTTTCCCGGGCGGCAGGCAGGGGGCAGGGGGGGCATCTGGCTGCTGCTCCTCAGGCAGCTGGAAGGATCAGGGGAGCTGGGACACAGGGATCAAGCTAAACATTCAGAGTCAGCAGCACTCTGATATGTGTGAGCTTCCAGACCCCTGCTTCACCCATCTTGTCTTCATTTACCCAGCTCTTTTAAAGCCCCCTAGCTCTATATTTCCATCCTGATCCCGTCCTCGGACCCTGCTTCCCCTTCCTGCCCCACCTTTTAATCCTAGCCACAACTTCTCATTCTGCCAACTCTCTCCTGACGCTGCCTTTTCCTGTCCTCCCTCGTGTTCCTGCTCCCTCATAACTCTCCTCTTAAAGGCCTGTGCTCGACAGCTTCAGCTCCTTGTATTTTAGTTAGGCAATTTGTTTCTCTCCGCAGGACTGCCTGAGCGTTAGCGAGGAACTGTCACCAAAACCCTGGAAGAGGCAGTGTTATGCTTAGTCACCATTTCATCCCAGCCCTCCTCTAACTTGCAGGTACCAGGGGAAAATCTGTCTTTTCCTCATTTGCTGCACTTAAGAGTTACTGCACCGTGTCATTAGCTACAAGCAAGCTGGCCAACACAAGTAGCTACAAGAAATCCCCATTTAGCCAGGGCTTTTTTGTCTTCAGTTTTGCCATGGAGGCCCTGATGCTTGGAATAAGGGAAATCTCTGCCGCCTCTTACAGCTCCTGCTGCGTACCCAGCCAACGCAGGGCAGCGCTAAGCAGAGCCTCGGACCTCGTTTGTGTGACATTCACTCGCATGCAATATGTCGCACAAGAAAGGAGTTGGCACAGCAGAAGAAGGCATGGGAGAGAAACCATTTCAGGCTTAAATAACTTATCCTGATGTCACCAAATGGGTCTGAATCAATGGAATGAGACTGGCGCAAGCGTCCACCGTAGGCACGTTTAACAGTTGCACTCGTGTTTCGGTTAAGGAACACATCCAGCCAAAGCTGTGTGTGTTCACAGCGCACTGACCTGGCTAGATTCACTCCCCTGATGCTAGCGGAGGACACCCACCACTGACCACCCCTTGGTTTAGGAAGGGTTCAAAAAGCTCCTGCTTTCTGGGTCACTTTACTGAGGCTCGGACAGTACCTGAGGCAATCATGATGCCTGTCCCAGCATCCTTCCTTAGGCAAACTAACTGGGAAACCAACCATCTCTTCAGCCAGGCCAGGCTGTAATGCAGATTTGACCAGTGCATACTGTAGACATCACACTACGTACCTCTGACATTCAGAAAATGAGTCACCCCAGGCTTGTTTGCTTGCTTGTTTGTTGAACCCTTGCGGTCTGTCCAGCCATCGACCAAGTCTGGGCTTCAAACTAGACTGGCTGCCCTGGAGCCTCTGCTCTCCTGCCACTGGAGCTCTAACTAGGAGCCACAGAGATGCAGGACAGGTCCCCGGAGCAGAGACTGGCATTTGTTTCCCTGCCAGAGCCCTTGTGGGGATTGATCTGAAGTTGAAGATGGTTTTGCTTGTATTCTGGTCACTCCCAGAGAAAACTGGGCTTTGGATCAATGTTCAATGCGTCACTGAATGGTCTATTATTCACTGAGTGCAATGTGCGCTCGGAGACACAGCAGCCCTCAGTAAAGATTCAATTCTGCCTCCGAGGATCAAAGCAGGAATGAACTGCAGGAACCACGCAGCTCCTCTACACGACACTGAATGGAGTGGTTGCTTGTTTCAGGGCGATTCTTCGTGGCGGTTTCCAGTTGTGCGTTGCTCCTAATTAAACAGCCATCTACACTTCCACATCCCCTTAGCAGGGCGCGGAGATACCTCTAACTTAAGCCATCCCTCTGCACCGAGGCTTACACTTGAGCTGGCACAGCTCGTCCACGCTGCTGTGCCCAGTCCACACCACGGCCCCGAGGAGCACAGCGATGCCCATAGCTCTGCGGGTGCTTTCCCACCACCACCCTCGTGCCCACAGCATCGAGCCAGCTCTCTCGCAGGGCTCACTTCAAAGGCACATGAAGTGGTAAAGAACCACACAGGGAGGAGAGCAGAGATGGAGCACACGGAGTCCTAACTTCCAGCCCCAACTCTGGAGAAGCTCCCTGAGCAAGCAAACGCTCCAGCTCGCTGCCAAATCTCTGCACTGACAGGCGCTTCCAGCTGATAGTTGCCTGATTTTTTATTTTTTTTTTTCCATAATGGGATAATTTATTGCAGGTTATAGAAGGCACTCAGCTGGAGGGAATCCCAGCTTTGGGAGATGTTTTCATAATGTTTTTCTGAAGTACTTTCTTTCCCAGGAAATCACAATGGTCAGCAATATCTCATGCTTGTTTTTGACCAATTGTTGGGGTGATTTTCATGTGCCTTCATGTGGTCATACAGTTTTTAGGTGTTCTTCTTTATTTTAAAGGATCACATCCATTCCTCCCATCTCTGCTGTCCTTGTTCAGCGTGCAGCTCCCCATTCTAGCTCCTCATCGGAGAGCAGGATGCTGGGAGGTGCTGAGGAAGGAGACAAGGCTGGAGACTGGGAAAGAAGGGAGGTGCTGGAGAAGGAGACAAGGCTGGAGACCAGGAAGGAAGGGAGATGCTGGGGAAGGAGGCAGGGCTGGAGACCAGACTGGAAGGTTAGGGAAGTCAACATGGGCAGGTGGGCAAGAGTGATATAGTGGGGAGTGGTGATGGGAAGCAGGGACTAGGCCATGGACTCAGCGTTTCAGAAAGCCAGAATAAAAAGAGGCAGCTCACAGAGCTTCTCCTGTGAGGCAGAGAGCGAGTCCTGGTGAAGAAAGGGAACATCTGACTGAGCGCCTGCAGCCTCAGCCTGTGCCGAGAGGGCACTGGAGAAAAAGCATCTGGCGACAGAGAAGTCAGCAGGAAGGGCTGAAGCTCTGGCTGGAAGCAGATGAGGTTTGTGCAAGACATTTCACAGCACTGATGAGTATGTAAGTCTGTAATTTCAGCACACTGAGAATCTGTCTACTCCTCAGTCAAGTCTCTCCAGCCTGCCCGGCCCCAGAGTCGCTGTATGTGTTTGACTGGGGAGGACCAGCTGGGTGGGCAGGTGGTCAGCCACCTAAAGCAACGGGGGTGAGGGATTCCCTCCTCCCACACTCGGCACAGAGGCGTAAGAGGGCATGTGTCTGCTCTCCAACGGGCCTGGGGCTGCCTCCAGCCCACAGAGACCCCATCCAGGGCACAGGGTGCCATGTGGAGGGGTCTGGCCCTGCGTCAGGAGGTGGTCCTGGGTCCTTCTGGTGGGAAGAAACCCCAGGACAGAGTCCGAGGTCAGGTCAGGGCTGGACAGCCTGCTCCTTCCTCCAACAGTAAAGCAGCGGAGCAGGGGCACCTCCAGTACCCAAAGGACTTGGATGGTGAGCAGGCAGAGGGAGCAGGGGCCGGGGACCACCCCCAGCACCCAGCAATCCTCCCACCATTGCCAGGGAGAGCCCCTTTGGAGCGGCCACTGTGTCTGGTGTGGGTCTCCAGCACCCCTCCGTGCCCACCCCAGCACCGATCACTGCCGGGGCTTGCGAAGTGGAGGAGTTGCAGGAGACAAGGATGCTTAATTACAGAGCAGCCCTGGAAACCAGCAACGGCAGCGGCACTGTGGCCAGGAGGGGAGGCAGCAGGGCTGTAAATAGAAATTGCGGAGGCAGCCGCAGGGAACAGAGTGAAGGAGGCTTCTGCGCTTGCATCGCTCCGTCTCCCTCCCTTCCTCTCAGCTTCTCTCACCTCTCCCAGCCACCCTGGCACCCAGCACAAACCGGCATGTGACAAGGAGCCCCAAAGCGTGGCCGGGAGGCAGCAGCTCCGGAGGCAAAACAGCCGCCCCAGGCAGAGAAGCGGGTGTGTGAGGCCCCAGCAGCCTCCTCCGTCAGGGGCCACCTCCCGTGGAAATGCGTGAAGAGGGTCAAAGTTCCATTTTAGCCAGTGAGGAGACTAAGGCGAGATGGATGCGGGGCCACATCGCCCCGTCTACCCTCTCCCCCCCGAGAGGAGGCTGTGGGGTGCCAGATGTCTGAGCCCCCATCCCACTGGGTTCTGCCCAGGGTGAAGCCCCTCTCGTCCCACCCTGACATCTCCATTACGGCCTCTTCCATAGCAGCAAGAGCTCTGCTTTCAGTATTTTGCAAAGGTTTATTTAAAAATGTTGAAACTAACATCCCACAAGAATTGAATATTTCACCACAAGGAGAAGAGAAATCCTACAAAAATATATATCACAGCGCACAAGGGCAGGGGAGGGGGAAGAGCGAGACTGAGCGGGGAGGGAAGGATGGGAGCTGCGGCAGAACGAGACCAAATGGCAAAGGGAGAACAAGAGGGGAGTGGGGAAAGCGAAACAGCAGGAGGGGAGAGATAACCAGGAGGGAGACCGTGGTACAGGACAGGAGTGGGAAGCAGGAAAACAGTGTGAGAGGGAAAACAACAGGAAAAAAGGAGTAGAGAGGCAGTAGCGGGTGAAGGAAGGGGGCCCCCCTCTACAGTCTTGCCAAGGTAGGGCCAGGACTACAGTGAGACATCAGTGGGGGTGCAGTCGGGGAGCTGGAGTTTGGCCCAGGGCTTTTGTGCTGCAGGGCTCGGCTCTAAGGCTGTGCCGTAGATGTGGTGTGTCGGAGCGAAAAAACCAAAACCACAGTTTAGTTCAGAACAGTCTGAAGGTGATCGTGTTTGGGAACTTGCAGGGAGTGAATGAACCACTCATTTCCAAGCACTTTTCCTTGTCAGAGGCAGGGAACAAAGGGACCAGATTTTCAAGGGCACTTCGGTGCCGTTGAGGAGGAGGTAGATAGCCCTCTCTGAAGCTGTGGGATGCTTGGCTGGATGTGAGCCCCTGGAAATTGGACCAGAGGAGCAGTGTGGAAGCACACACCGGAGGTCGGCTCCCCTGTCTACCAGTCGCAACCAACCAGATGGGAAGGCCCAAGCAGGATTTGGCCTTGTGGTCATGCCGCTCTGCTCGGTAAACAGGGAGACGCTCCAGTCCCTGCTCCAAAACAACACAGGGCAGAGGGGACAGATTCTCCCCCAGACCTTCCCTCCTTCCCACTGCACTCACAGAGAGACCACCCTCGCGTTACAGAAGCCAGGACCCTCTGGGGGGGCTCAGTGGAGACACGGTTCCTTCAGCTCACCCAGCCCACTTGGGTGTTCCCGTTTAATTGTGCAGAAATGTTGGGCAGGCTCAGCCCAATGCTGCCAACGTTTTCAGTCAGTTTCCCCGCACACTTTTCCTCTCTGTAAAATTTCCACTGGAAAAAATTGATCCAGATCTTTCTGCTCCAGCCACCTAGAAGACAGGGAAACCTGATGGGCTGTGACTGAGAAGGGACTGGCCTCTGCCCTGGCTTGATACTTGGTGCTGTCAACCTGTCTGTGTGCACATCTCACAAAATATTAGCTCGGGCCAGGGAAGAGACTGCAGGCATGCTCTGGCTCCGGTCTGTGTAGGGGAAGATGGTTTATAAGGCTCCATCCACAGAGAAAACAGATCCAGTGAGATGGTTTGTTGACTGGAAGAAGCTTATGTGTCCACACATGTTTTGAATGTTTTGTTCTAGGGACAAAATGTAGCAACGAAAATTTGGGCAGGGCAATGAAGCTGCTTCCCGTATCTAACCTGTTTTGTGTGAAAGAATGAATGACTGTCATAAAAACATATTTGGCTAGAAAAATTGGTCTTGGAAAAGACATTCAGCAGATCTAAGCTTCTGTCATTGTGTGAGTTTTCTCTGCTGCATTCCCCAGCTGCTCCCTTACCACAGCATCTGTGAAAGGTTTCACTCCCTGGAGATACTTTTAATAGAAACACAGACACGTTAAAGGGAGGAGAAAAACAAAACCCAAACTGCTGAAATTTGATTTGTTTGCAGAGTTTACAAAAGCCTGGCCAGCAGAGAGCAGGGCTTCCCCGCATCAAGAGTTGGAAAATGTTTTCACTACGCCTCCTGCGGTGCCCTGCCACTTTCTTACAGACCTTCTCTCCTCGCAGCGTGTGGAAGGGAAGGTCCAAGGACAGCCCTTGAAGTGGTAGAGTCGAAACTCCGGCCCTGTTTCAACCAGCACGATTGACCAAAGAGCAATGTAATTAATCTGGTCTGGAAGATTACCTAGACTGGTTGAAGGCATTGTATCGTGAACTGCCAGCAGTGAGCAGCGCAGCCCCTTGCCCAGATGTCCTGCTCCAGCGCTGGTGTGCTGGCGAGAGGGGGAACAGCCCCGAGCTGCCCTCGGCTGGTGGGGGCCCTGGGGAGCGGGGCAGCGGGCAGGACCAGCCGTCTGCCTCCTTCTCTGCCCATCCGCAGCTTGAGCGTCCACCAAAGCCTTGAACGGAGCCAGAATATAGAAAAGGCTCGGTAATAGATCGACCTACGGGAAAGCAATAATATCCTCTGCTGTAAGCGGAGACTCAACCTGTGCTTAGGCTAGGGACCTCCAGAGTCCTTTTCCACTTACACCTTTCAGTGATTTTGTGGTTTTAATAAGCTAGTAATTTTATTTGACCTGTCATTTTCTCCAAATCTCTACTGTTTTTTGCGAAGCCTATTGCAATTTACACTCTCATTTCAATGTCCTTCATGGTGAGTCAAATGGGACCCGAGATCACCTGATAGTTCAGCTGGGTAAATGGGCAGAACCAGCCCTCTTCTGACACTCCCTGTGCTTTGTCCTGTAATGAATAGGCTTTTACTGCAGAGATAAAGGATGAAAGGGCCATTTCCTTTCCTCCAAGATAACAGATAACTTTTTGTCAGAGACCTTGTATGGTGCATTAGGGCCTTCAAATTACCGCTGAGTTTCCTGGCTCCGCCCACATCAGTTCAGCAGCTGCAGGTGTTTGTACAAGATAGGGGCAACCTTACCCAAACCTGCACCATTTCAGCTCAGTGGCTGCCAAAGGGGGGGTCTATGAATTGCTTTGGAGGTGTCCACGAAAACCAAGGCAAGAGCAACTACTGTCATTAAGCAGAAATTTGCCATTTCACACTTCCTCAAAGTGAGTGGGTCCACACAGAGGAAGAGCTTGAGACATGCTGGTCTTGCTCACACAAGTAACTGAGAGTGTGGCTGCCTGCCCTACAGCCCACCACAGCCCCAAAGTACATGCTCTGGCAACCGGTTTGCACCAATACCCGTGCCATTGGTTTCGGTCCCCAACCAGCTGGGGCAATACATCGATGAAGGTTGCCACCCCGGGCATCCCTTCTCTCATGCTCTTGGTGAGCATTGCCTCATGAGTCTCCAGTCCCCTTGCGTTCCAGAAGAGACCTACCAGCAGTACATGGCAACCCTCCAAATCTTCCTAAGGTCAACTCTAGATGGCTCTTTGTCATCCCAGGCACACAGAGTCACGTCTGCTGCTTGGTGCCTGCAGCATGAGTGTCTGAAAGCAATTCCCTGCCTCAGCCCGGCAAAACTCAAGTTCCTCGTGCCCAGGTATATCTGCATACCACACTTTAGCTGCTTCGGCAGGATCACAAGGTACAGGACACTTGCTAAATAACATGATGGGCAGAGGGCTTTGCCTTGGGTTTTCTGAAGAACATCACCATAGGCTGATGTTCTTCAGAAAAACCTTGCTGAAGGAGGCTGAGGGGGTAGAGGGGGACAGCAAGGAGGCTTCCAAGAGATCAAAACATTTGGAAAGCTAAAGGAACCTTTTCCAACTTTAAATGGCAAGAGAAGTGGCGGGAGGACGAACTGAGAGAAAAAAACTGGGGACAGAGAGATAAAGAAAGATACAAGTGAAGAGAAAAAACAGAGGAGTGTTAGGCAGAAAGAAAATGGAAAGATGCATCTTCCATCTAGCGGGGAGGTAATATTTCCTTTAAAGAGATGGGTTCCTGAGGGGGCCCGGGTGCTGTGTGAGCTTCTACTGCCCAAGCTTCACCCACCCTTGGGACCCTCCCGAGAGCCAAGGCCTCGGGAACAGAAGAACCTGCCAATACTTGAGCCCCGGCTCAGGGGAGACCGAGCCCCGACAGGCAATCCTGCAGCCACTGAACTCCAGATGTTCACTTCAAAGCACACAACATGGGCAGGGACACACAGAGGGGTTAGGGTCCACGGGGACAGGGGTACGCTTTTCCACCTCGCCTACCCCCGATGTTAGGCATGCACTGGCGAGGGAGTCATGGAGATCCAAGTAAGTGTGTGTGTGTGTGTGTGCTAGGAGAGGGGCCGGGGAGGGCAAGATTTTGCACCACCACCAGCCGTCTTCCCTCCCACCATCCTGCTCTGTCATCACCCTGTCCCGCATGGGCGGGGGGGCGTGGGGAGTGTCCCCAAACTTCCCCCTGGCGGGAGGCGAAGGAGGCCCAGCTCGTGCGTTTGCCCAGGCACGTCCTGCTGGAGTTAGTTAATAATGGTGGTGGCGGGCCGTGGCACAAGGAGGTTGTTTTTTCCTGGGGTGGCAGAGGCGGCGGGAGTCTGCGCTCGCCGGCTGTGGCAGGAGGGTGGGGGGAGCCAGCTCTGCTTCTCCTGCGAGCGTCACAGGTTCACCAGCGGGATTCTGGGGGGAAAAGGGAATCGGAAATCAATTAGCAACGGGGGGCTTACACTGCCCTGCTGCCCCCACTAACTGACCGGCACCTTTGCCCTGCCTCAGCTTGCCTGTCCCCCCGTCCCCCTGCTGCCCCGGCTCACCAGCCGCTCACCGGTTGAGCTGGAAGGCCGTGCTCTTCCCATGGCCCCCCAGTTTCTCCACACCCTCCTGGCCCTGCCTGGACTCCTCCGCCTCGGGCGTGGGGGCCAGGGGGTCACCGTAGGGCCCCAGGATGCTGACGGTGGTGGGGGAGAGGTCCGTGAGGGGCTGCTGGCTCTCCTGCTGCCGCCCGCCGCTCTGCTGCCCCGAGTGACGCCGGCGTTTCTGGTTACGGTCCCAGCTTCGGAGAGAGACAAGGGGTGAGGTGAGGAGCGTCGCCTCAGACGAGCCCCAGCCCTCGACGACAGAGGGGCTCGTGGACCCTGCTACGCCCCGCGTCAGAGCCCTGCTCGGCCAGGTGCCAAACCTCGCCAGGGCTGGCAGCACCAGGTCCACACCCTGGGGACAAGCAGCTCCCAAGCCCATGGTCCCCCTGCCCACCCACCCGCAGATGCCAGCGTGCTGACGGCCCCCGTCGGCCCACACCCCACTCACCAGAACTTGAATATGATCCCGGTGGCGACCAGGACGATGATGATGGAGATGGTGATGGTGACGTACAGCTGGGGGTCCACACCTGCGAGACGGAGGGGGAGAGGGGGTGTGATGGCCACCCTCGCCGGGCCCCAGGGAGCAGCAGTGCAATGGGCAGATCCTGCCGGGGCCCTCGTGGGTTTTGCAGCAGGAGCTGCTCCGGCAGGGTGAAAGAAGCGACCGGCAGGTTTACCTTCCCCCCGGGGCCCAAACAAGAAGGGCCGCAGGGTGGCGGGGGTCTCGCGCAGGTTGAGCCCGGTGTTGTGCAGGAGCGAGTGGGAGTTGGGCTGCGCCGTCGCCATCCCGTGCGGTGAGACGAAGGTGTATCCCAGTGGCGGGAAGCCTGGGTTGGCCGAGTTGGCGTCCCCTCCGTCCTCGTCCGACACCGTGGGGCCCCACACGATGGCCCAGGGGTACTGGGAGGAGGGCATGCCGTCCTCAAACCCGGAGGGGGTGGCGGGGCGGGCGCCCACCGCCTGCCGCCTCAGCCGGACCGCGATGTGCCGCAGCTCCGCGCCCCGGGGCGGCGGGGCCTGCGGCCGCGGCGGCACGGCCGAGCGGGAAGCCCTCTCTGGCAGCGAGGTCCTGTCCCAGGCGCAGATGGTCCGCGGGGCCGAGGGGCTGCGGCGGGCGCAGAGAGGCCGAGTGGCCATGGGGCCCCGGGAACGAAGAGCCCAGACGCCGGGAGGAGGGACGGCCGAGACCAGGAGGAGGAGATGCCACAGCTGCAGGGAGTGGATGCAGGAGAGGAGCGGAGGCATCCTGCTGCGGGGCCGGCGGGGAGGAAGAAGAAGAGAGCCTTATCTGAAACATCCCTCCTGTCGAAAGGCCGAGGAGCCCGGAGCAGCCGGGAGCAGCCCGCCACCCACGCTCCCGCCGCCTTCCCGCACCGCCGGCGGACGTGGGAAGCTGCGAACCTACCAGGCACTGGGCTCCATCTCAGATGCGACAGCGTCTCCGCTCAGCGAGGATCCTGGCTCATCTTCTTCACTGGGAACCGAAAGGGAGAGGCATCAGCGCGTCCTCACCCAGCGGCGACCGCTCCGCTCCCTCCCTGGAGGCAGGGCAGCGGGGTGCCTGTGCACCCACACATGCCCACACCTCTGCGGCCGTGGCCGCCATGCCCGCGTGCCCTCCCACACGGGGTGCATCATCCCACCGACCCCGGCCCCGCACAGCAACGCACGCGTTAGCGTATGCACGCTGGAGCGAACTCTGGAGCACACGTGCAGAGGCACATGCGTGGCTTCCCTGGGGACTCTCCTGTCTGAGGGCTGAGAGGGGGTTCGGCATCTTTGTTTGCTTATCGCTGGAACAAGTTGGAATCTTAATTCCTGTGTTTATTTATAGTGTAGAGTGTGTAATCCATTTATTAAAAAAGAGCCTCTTCATTGTGTGCCAGAGTGAGGGAGCGAGAGGGGAAGCAAGAGAGCGATAAACCAAGAAGGCTGAGAGAGTGAATCAGCGAGAAAAGTCCAGCCTCACTGAAGAATTTAAGAGCAAAAATATGCCTATCAAGTATTTAGTATTTGCTTTCCTCTTAGCTAACATGGAATTACCTTCCCACAATCCTTGTCCTAGTGTCCGCTGCGCTGTCCCATCCCTGTCTTTCTCCCCCATTCCTCCCGTCTCTCCCACGCCCGAGCAGCCCCAGGCAGCAGCAGGCACACAGATAAGGGCTGTTCTCTGCACCGGCCGCACGCTTCCCTCTGGCACCGGCCGGGCCATAGCACGGCTGCCCTTCATGCCGTCCGCCCCATCCCTCGGCTGGGCACAGCGCAGTGCCGGCCCGTCCCCGGTGAGCTGTTACGCACCTGACCCAGGATCCTCTCCACACAAAGACCACAGGAGAGCACGCACACACACACACACACACACACACAGAAAAATCATTTAAGATACTCAGCTCGCTCTTTCATCGTGAAGGGGAAAGCACAGATGTCAACAACCCATGGTCATGCCCTTCTGCAGCTGCCAGGATGGAGGAATGGGGGTGCTTGCCCGATGGAGTCAATACAGAGGCCGGGCGCCCTGCGCCTCCAGCCCAGACTCCCAAAGGGTCACTGCCAGCCCCTCCCACCCCCCCCCAGCTCAGCCCATGCCCTGCACTACAACTGCAGCCCCTCCTGAACCAGGGGAGAGCCCGGTGCCTGCCATGGGTAAGGGGACTCTCGCCTCGTGAGGTACACCTGAGGAGAGGGGCTGGGAAGAAGGGCACCCAAGAGTAAGTAGCTGTCTAGCTCCTGCTGCATTAACTGGGGATATTTTTAGTTTCCTTCTGTTAAATATTTAAACAAAGTTCACATGAAAAAAGGAATTGTTGGCTAATGTGCCCTGCCCTTCCCTGCGGAGCAAGATCAGTCTCTGGAGGGGTCCTGAGTTGAAGATGAGGAGAAAAGAGCAGCTATTCTCAGCATTTCTTTGTACTTTGCTCCTGAACCTCTAAGCCTCGGAGGGGACTCAGTATTAAAATGCAGCTCTGCAGAGAGGCAGCAGAACAGAGCAAGTTTCTTCCGAAGCCAGAGGCTGGTGAGATCTTGGCCATCTGGATTATGATCACGATGCCGTGGAAGATCACGTCTGGCAACAAAAATCCATGACAGAATTTCTTTTGGACTTCAGAAAGGGAATTCCAAGGGTCGGGGACCTCCCCTTGTGAGTCCCCAGGCACACAAGCCACCCAAGTGGTTTCAAGGTGGCCTGGAACACCTGGGGCCGTGCATGGACTTCCAACGAGACAGTCATTCCCTGGGGTGAAGACTCCGCTCTGCTTGTGGCACAGCGTTATCTGTTACAGCTCTGGCCTTCAGGGGCTCGCGCTCCTCCTAACACAGACAGCACAGACGTGCCTGGGTGTAGGTGCACAGCGTGGGTCACCCAGCCCACTGCGCTCTTCTTGCTTGTTGAGATGTCTTATAGCAGAGACCTCGCCGTACTTCTGCGCTGAGATTGTGAGCTCCAGCAACAGCACCCCAGACTAGGGATTCCCAGGGTCTAAAACCTGGGCATAAGAAACCCCAGATAGGTTTCACACCCAGCAGTCTGAATTTCAGCCCTAGGGAGCAGGTAATGGCTGTAACTGGAGCTGAGGGGAAGGAGTGAGCCACAGCACTGGCCTCCTCCAACACACGTACTGCTGTGGAAGCGACAGCCCGGACATGCGGTGTAAGCCTCTGACCGGAGACGCTGCCGTGCACAGGTCCTGCTGCCAACAGCAAAGAGCAGGTGACTTCTGGTGCCCCGACCCCAAAGGCGGCTCCAGGTGAGTGCAGGGATGAGGCAACTTCAGTCGGTGTCAGCCAACAGGTTCTGGTTTACTAATCGTGCCATGGCCGGAGACTGAGAGCGTGTCCTGCACTAGCACACCCAGACGTGGTTGTGGCAGAGCTGGGAGAAGCACGGAGGTGTCTCCCGTAGCATGAATGCCGCGAGAGCAAAGGAAGGTTTCAGGCGGAAATGCCAGCCAGAGAGGGCTGGACTCACTGTGCGTGGAGCGCTCACGTCCAAAACAGAGCACGGATGCCCCCGTGGCTTATCGACAAAGCAGCAGACGTAGCGTGGCTGGGGCACTCTGCAGTTAGCCACCGGCAGCGGGGATTGTGTCCTGGGCACAGGCCCTGCTGGGTCAGAGCGCAAGTGTAACAAATGCCCTTCATGCAGCTCTGCGTGCAGCTCCTGGTGTGGATGCTGAATAAACAGGTAGATATGCGGAGAGGAGGAGAAGGAGGGGACACCAATGCTCCTACTACCTGGAGGTATAAATGCCAGTATCCACGCACCTTATACCGTTCAAGAAGCCTCTGAGTGCCAGGGCAGAGAGACTGGATTTCTGCACCTGTGCCACATGGCATGGCTCTTGCTTTCAGATCTGTTTCCCAGGTCTAATTGTGATAAAAACAGACAGGGCTACTCCCAGGGTCCAATGACGGACCTGTGTATTTCCACTCTAGGTACAGAGCCTTCATCGCAGTGTTCCAGTCCTGTGATGCACAGATGACAGAGTGTGAATGACAAAGCTATTTCCCCAGGGCACTTCATTGAGCTCAGTTTGTGATTCTTGGTGCTGGGAAGCAGTGAGTAAGAATTACACAGCTCTTTGGTACTGCATATGGACCCCACTACTAGTCCAGGCTAGAGATCCCTGGGGCTAATTTATGAGGAGCTGCTCTCGTTGCGTTTGCAGGATGGAAGCACAAATCCTGCTGCTGTTGCCCAGCATCAGGGACCCAGCTGTGCCTCCTCCTTCTTTGGAAGCCTCCTGCCACACAGACCCGCTGCTGCCGGGACGTGAGAGAGCAGACCCCGGCAGCCATGCCCCAAAGCATATATCCCAGTTTACCGAGGGGGCTGGGGATTTATGTCCTAACTAATGCCTAGGAGCAAATCTGGCCGCACTCCTGCTCTGAGCAGGGAGCGCAGACTAAGCCCTGAATGTGACACCCGGAGCTCCAGAGTACAGATGCTACCGCGCCCCGGGGAAGCCCTAGGATTCGCTGCCAGTAACTCCTTCTCCATGTCCAGGACTCCCGTATACCGTGGTCCCAGAGATAAATCCTATCCAAATATAAAAGCCGCCACAGGAATAAAAGAGCCAAGGTGCCAGCGTGTGCAGGCAATGCCCGTGCTGTAGCTCCCTCACATCAAATGCAATCTGTCACCTTCTGTTACAAAATGCTGAAGTTTGACAAATTCAAATGAGGGACAACACTATCAATACAGAGGGTCACACACTAGCACAATTCGCCTGGGCAGGTGGTGTATTCCCTACCGCCCGGAGCCTTCGCGTGGCCGTGTTTCTGAAAGAGACGCTACAGTTCAATCAGAAGTTACGGGCCTGACGCAGGAGATGAAATTGGTGAGAATTCTCCAGCCGGTGCTCTGCTGTAGGTCAGACTCGATGATCAAAATGGTCCCTCTGGCCTTAAAATCTGAGAATCTCACAGCTTTCTCAGTGCCTAGCCGAGATCGGCTCTGACTGGAGAGCAACTGGATGAAGCCAAGCACACACAAGCCGTGTTAGCGAGAAGTGGGTAGAGTCTCCTTCCATCCGGGAATGGGAAAAGAGTTGCACCCGATTCTGTCTGCCTCGGCTGGCAGATGATGATCTAGCTGTATTTTTGTAACATCTCGAGCTTGACTGCTGTGATACTGTGCCTCTAGGAACGAAACCGTCTGCTCTCAGAGCGCTCCAGCTAGTTCAGAATGCAGCAGTCTGTTTGCTCGGCGACTCAAGCTGCCGGGAATGCATCACCGTGCCCCTCTGCACCCCACATCGCCTTGCCTCTGAGCGCAAAGTCCGGTTCAAGGTCCCCAACCCAGCATTCAAAGCCCAGCATGGGACAGGCCCCAGTGACCTAAGCAATCAATCACCTCTCCTTATGCAGCGATGACCTCACATGACGGATATATTCCACTGGAACAATGGAATTGCCGACCAGTTTGGGGAGCGGGGGAAGGGGTGGGAGAAGGGGAAAGAGGCTCATAACCCTGAGGAACAGAACATTCACAGGAGCTGGGCCAAGATTATGAAACTTACTGCCGGATGAAATAACGCTCGCCATTAGCAACCCTGCAGCACTAAGAGCTTCATGCAAATCCTTTCTTTGCCCAGCTCCCCCACGGCAACAATCCCACTCAAAATAGTGATAAAAAATCAAAACAAACCTGAGGAGGACCCAGCCCTCCTGGTAGAGGAAGAACACTAGGTTGGCTGTCATTTTTTAACTCCTGGTCAGCATTCAGGGCTACAGTGACAGCTACCGAGACAAGGCTGCGATCTGGGACCGTGGAACCTAGCAGCTATCTCCAAGCATCGAGCAGAGCGAGTTTGGGCACTGGCAGTGAGACCCTCCACACGCTGCCCGGTGCCCCAGGCACCCCATGCCTCTGCTTTGCTCAGTGCCCACAAGCATTGCAGAGTTCACGGTCCAAGAAGCAGAGACACAGTCATTGCTGGTGTGGTAGCAGGAAGCGTGAACCCCGGTGCTGGTGAGAATGGGTTATTGATACGTCCCGCTGTATTCGGCTGGGTGAGGACAGGGAAAGGGAGGAATCCCGGAGCAGCTGCCCCCAGGAGGTAATTCTGCTGCACTCGGAGGAGTTTCGGCAGCTGGGAGTGTGAATCCGGGTGCTGGTACCCTGGGGTGGGAGATGCCAAGCCCACCTGGGGAAGGAGCTCCCGCTGCGCGCGGGGCCAGGGGCGACAGCTTGCAGAGCGGGCTGAATTCAGCAGCTGGCAGTCCAGACGCGGTGCCACACATCAGGCTGCTCTACCTGGTGTCTGAGACCGAGAGGGCTGGTGGCAGCGCCCAGGAGGGTCCAGCGGGACCGTGGAGGGGCTGGCACCGCTCGCCTGGTGTCAGTGCGGGTCCTGCAGCATTCTGTGACCCCTGGGGGTAATTCCTCGCCGGGGTACCGGGGTGAGCACTCGGGGGCCAGGTATGGAAAGCCTAGGCTGGGGCAGAATGCGGGGCTGGAAGGTGGCAGCGTGTTTGGACATTTTGGTAGCTACGGAATAGGCGTGTGAAGCCCATCCATGGTCCTCTGAGCTCAGGTCTCCCTGCATTTGGGAACTGTAAGTGTGGCCCCATTCCAAGCAGCACTCTAGGATGCCGGTCCCCTGCCATCTAGTGCCTGCCCGCAATACATGTCATGAGTCTGCCCATCTTCTGCCTCCCAGTTTCCCACTGTTCCCGGGCATCCGAGTGCTCCAGGTGCTGAGTCTCCACATCCGAATCGCTCTCTCTTGCATGCTGCACCCTTGGCCAGGCAGGAGGAGGGACTGACCCCTCTCTTTCCTTTCTCCAGCTGCGCCAATTTGGCTGAAGTCGCCTTCCTCGGCGCAGGCTCCGGCGCTCCAGCACAACAGGTCTGTGATGGAGCCCAGAGCTGGAGGGCAAGAGGCAGCGATGCCTCGGCTGTGCCCCCTCCCTCCCAGCCCCTCGGGCACCCCCCGCCCCGGACTGAGAGAGGAGAAGAAGGGGGGAGGGGGAGAGAAAGGAGACAGCCAGCTAGGAGATAGAGCACCTAGATGGGGAGAGGGAAAAGCAAAAGGGGGAGAAAGGACACGGGGAAGGAGACGGGGAGAGATGACTTGGAGACGGGCACACGCATCCCCCCCCCCCCCGCCCCTCGCCCCTGCAGCCCCATGCCCACACCGTGCCCCCAGCCCGGGCTGGGAGGGTGCGCTTACCTTGCGGGGAGACGAGCGGGGCGCAGCCGGGGCGGCGGAGCGGGGGGCCGTGGGAGCACAGCTGCCGCTGCCGGTGCCTCTCATGGCCAGGACGAAGGAAGGAGAGCAGGAGGAGGAGGAGGAGGAGGAGGAGGAAGGTTTGATGAGGCTGAGCCGCGGCTGAGGGAGAGGGAGCGAGAGATGCCTTGAAATAAACAGCTGCCGAGGACTGGTCCAGCCCCTCTTCTCTCTCTCCGTCTCTGTCTGCCTCGCTCGCTGCCTCCCGTTAACCCCATGGCTGCTGGCACCGCCGCCGCCGCCCCCGCCGCAGCCGGAGGGACGCGCCGGGGGACCCCGCGGGGGGCAGCGGCCAGGCGGGGGGCTCTGCCCCCCCCCCCGACCCCCCCCCCCCGGCCCCGGAGCCCCCTGCCCCAGCGGCCGGGCGCGAAGTGTCGTCCCGCTCCCCGCCCGCCCGCGGCCCCGCCGTCCGCCCGCCGGACCTGCCCCCGGCGCCCGCCGCCTCCCCGCCGCCGCTGCCCGCTCCGCTCCGCTCCGCTCCCCCAGCTCGTCGGTTATTTCGGGATCTTCACAGGAAGCGATTAGGTTGCCATGGAGAGAGGTGTCTCCAAGGGACCCGGCGCTCCAGCTCGCTCCGGCGAATGCCACCCCCGGACGGGTCCGTCCTCGGGGCGCGGAGCCCCCCCTCTCCAGCCCCCCGGGCTCACCCCCGCCGCCCCCCGCAGCCGTCCCCTCGGGGAGATGCCGCCCCTCGCCGCCGCGCCGCTCCCGGTCCCGCCCCCCCCCCCCCCCCCCCCCCCCGCATCCATCGGCGCCGGGCGGGACACACGGGTGCTGTGGGAGCATGGGGGGGGTCTCCGTCCAGGGTGGGTGTCCCAGCTGAGGGATCCCCCCCGCCCCGGTCGCCTGAGCGTTTCTGGCGGGGCCCGACGGGATGCGCCTGGGAACGGCGGGACGTGACAGCACAATTAAAGGCAGCAGCTGAGGTGCCTGTGAGGGGCCGGGTGTCCACGGTGAAAATCCCCCCACCACCATCAACCCCGAACAGAAAGCGCCGTCCAAATCAGAGGGGAGCAGCCGAGCAGCCAGCGGGCGAGAGAAGAAAGTCGACGACAGAAAGGCAGTTTCCACTCCAGGGTCTGAAATGCGAGGAAGGGAGAAAGTGATTTCCTCAGATCCTCAGAAACAATCAAACTTTTCATCATCAAGTGATGAGGAAAGACTGTGGCTGAAAAAAGAAAACCAGAAAGGAATAGTAGAGACAGCACCGAGGCGCAAAGCAACCTGCCGTCACGTCGGGAATGGACACAGCTGACAAACGAACACACAGTACCGAACCTGAGCGCGGCAGGATGCCCGGAGCAGGTCATGCCAACGTTGGGCGGACACCTGAGGGGGCTGAGCCCATTGCTCTTTGTCAGGCCTCCCGCGAGCTCCCACGCTAACGAACCAGGCTGATCCGAGCTTTCCAGGACGTTTGAGTCACATTTTGTGAGCGTGTTTGGGAGGATCAACAGGTTTTTTTGCGTCTCTGGGGGTAACGTCCGTGTGCTTTCGGACGCATCAGCACGGGGACGCGGTTGCGTTGAGGCCTGAGGTCAGCGGAAGGTCGCGATGCAGGAGGACGGCGCTGCCGGGGGAGATGTCACGGTCTGGGTTCGCATGGGACGCAGCGCTGTTGTGTGCCAACAGCCGTGCACAGGGCCGAGCCCCCCGGCTTTTGTCCCCCTCGCACAGATGGGGCTTTGCGTCGGAGATTATCCAGGCTCCCGGCGCGTTCTCCAGCCTTCCCATCCCCAACGAATGATCTGTGCAAACCCCAGTGAGCGAGCCCTCGCACGCCTGCCCCAAGCAACCACCTGCACGGACGCGGCCGGGGACACGGCGGTGCGGCACGGCTCTCTGTGCTTCTCCTCCTGCCTTCCCACCTGGGGGTAGCGGAGGGCAGAAAGCTCTGGAAGGGGCTGCATCAGCCACACGGGCTCTTTCTGACCTTTTCAAACCCTGACGAATGTGTTTAGTGTAATTGGGAAGCACAAAATGGACGAGAAAATTCAGCTGGGGAAAGGTCAGTTAAAGGGCGAAAATCCAAATGATGCAAACACTGAAAATCCCCCTGAAGAGCAAAACTACAGACGGCAGCAAAAGGAGCCAGAGGTATGAGAGGGAACAAGGAGGAGGATGTTGTAGGGACCGAGGAAACCCCTGGGAGGTGTGGGGGGGAGTCAGGAAAGCCACCACGGTGGTGGGAACAGCGAGCGCAAGGGCTGATGCCACTCTTACATCACTCTTGTGTGATACACAGGGAATGGCTGGTTTGGTTCGGAGCGCAGGTCTAGGCAAGCAGAGTGGCAGCTGGAGGTACCTTGGATGGGGTGGGCTCAAAGGAGAGCTAACGTGAAATTGCAGGGAAATTGGAGAGGAGAGGTGGAGTCAGGCGGGCTGTGGGAAGAGGATACAAGAGTGACGCTAAGTATGGAGTATTGCTCTGAAGGTGTTAAAGTGAGGGTGATGTGGTGATGGAAGGAAGGTGGAGATGTAAAAATCATCTCTGTTTGGTCAGGATTTGGACCAGGATCGGTGTACGTCGTGTGAGAACAACGGAGCACCTCCCTGCCCGGCCATACCAGGGAAGGGCATGAGGCTGTTCTTTCTGTCTGGCAGAGTCACTTAAATCATCATGTATGGATCATTTACAGCCAAGAGTCCTTAGGCCAAGCAGCCCACCACTGCTGTTTTCAGAGTTGTTTCCTCAGGGCAGCAAGACCCAACGTGGCTGCCCTGCTCTCTGCAGAAGTTTGTCTGTCCATCTGTCTGCCAGCTGCCACAGGTTTGACGAAAGAACCAGAGTCTAGAAGGTAAACATGCTCCAATAATGTGAAAACCAGCAGCCTGACAGAGCAGAGAGGTGCCTGTGCTGGAAGAGAGCCCTGAGCCATGCTGCTGGGCAAAAACCCCACAGGTCGGAGCAGTCCAGCCAGCAGGCCGAAAGAATTAAGTGAAAAATACTGGGAAAGCTGGATATGTTAGAGAGGGGTGGAGGAGGAGCCCGGCCACGCAGACTATAGACTATAGACCTCGCAGGTGTGGCAGACTGTGGAAAGGGTGTCATCAAGATACCCTGGCTGAAGGTATGGTAGTGGGAAGTACAGAACATAGAGGAAAGAAATCCATAGAGAACCCAGTGTTGTCGGCCCCGCTGCTCACCGAACAGCTGGTTAATAAGCTCTGGAATATCCGAGCCATCCCAGCAGACTGAAAGAGGGCTGTGCCCTGGCAGTATTTGTAAAGAGCAAACAGAAGACCTGGAAGTTTCTAGGCAAAGCAACGAAGAGCTGATACGAGATTCTCCAGTTAATGCCAATCAGCCTGATTTGGACGAAACCGATCTTGCTGCATAAACTTGTTTTGTTCTTGTCAGTCTTTGATGTAACTGCAGGTTTGTTTGGAAAAGGTGACGCCTTAGATCTATCCAGGCTTCTTGAAGCGTTAATATCCCAAAGCACGCCGGGGAGCAAAAAATAGCATTATGCAATATTAACAGAGGAGGAGGTTAAGTGAGCTGCTTAACTCCATTTAACGACCTGCAGATGCAAAGGAGGTCGTCCCTGGAAGCCCACCGTTGAGTGGCAGTGTTGCTTGTGTGGATGCCTAAGAAGGAGTCTTGGGTCTGGTATGACTCACCATTTTATTCAGTGTTTGGTGAGCAGATATAGTTCATTCTGACACAATTTACTGAGGACACAAATACTGCTGGAGTGTTGAAAATAATGAGGATGGACCAGCACAGAATGACCTACTGCTCTCAGCAAGGTGGTCATTCTCATAAAACTTCTTAAAAGATAGCTGAGAGCAAATTGTACAGCCATCAACAGGGAAAAAGAAGGTCCATGTTTACAGAGAACAACTTCCAGTCCTGAAAAGAGGTGATCTGAAAAAGATTTAGGGATCGTAGCAGGCAGAAAACCTAACACAAGGCCAGTGGGCCAGGCTGCAGCAATGGATCTGAAATGATCCCTGGCTGTGCAAAGACAGAAATAAGGAACAGCAACGAGGAGACGATTAAAGCTCTCTCTGTGCCTGGGTAAGTCCCATGCTGGAAAGCTGTATGCTGCTTCACGGTCCGTATTTTAAAAATAACTTTGAATCAAAGGTGATCCAAAGGCTGGAGATCTCAGCAATATGCACAGGTCAACCCGTTTAATGTATCAAAAGGCAGAACGAGACATGACTTGCTTGCAGTATCCCTTCCTTCCTGGGGAAAATTCTACCAGGTGTTCTGGCAGAGAATAACAAGAGCCAGTCACTGGAGAGTGATTAATCACAGAAACAAACTACCAAGTGAAGTGCAGGCTCCTCTCTTTTCTGGAGTCTTGAATCACGACTGGAGGCCTGTCTGGAAGCCAGTTCCTGATCTGCAAAATCCTGAGGGCTGCGAGAGCAGATGAGAGGATGAGCTGCCGTGCTGTGACCCTCTTTTTAAACTCCTCTGCAAGCAGCTGATATTGGGCTGCCTTTAGGTGTAAGCAGGTGCGGGTCTCATGGCTCTGCGTGCATTAGCCCCGCACAAGTTCTAGGGCTAAAAGCCTTCTGGATCACGTTGGTACCCAAGTGATTCCCCCCAGCCTCCTTTGTGCTTACAGCGCTTTTGTCTCGGAGTCTGTGTTACACACAGTCGTAAAAAATTGTCTCAGAAGATGTGACCCTAGCTATGTTTGGAGAAGGACTGGGGGAAAGAATACCACCAGCGTTTTGACAAGTTATTTGGAATCTGCGGTGGTGAGGAGAGAAACAGCCCAGAATGAGGCAGTACTGCTCTACAGGCTTTAAAGTGGGACAGTGAGTGCATACCAGAGAAGGTGGATCTACAGCGAGAAGCGTGGTTTCTTTCTAGAAAGATCAGAGCGAGGTCAGAAAAGAGCGATGATGCGAGGGGTGGTTACAGCGAGGATTAGAAATCCCAAACATTCAGAAATAACAACGCAGAACCTCTCCGTGTCACGAGATTTATCTCTAAATTATGAAATGTTGTAAAGACTTGCTTTCATCTGCACTCTTCGCCTCCTTCTTTCGACTCTTTAACTTACAGGGAAATCGCGTTTCACAGTTTCCCTGCAATCGTAAAGACAGGCGCTTGCTTTGTGAACAAAGTGAAAGCACGGGAGTTAATGACTCCAGAAGTCCGGGATTTAATCTCAACACCCAACACCCCGATCTAAGGAGAAGGCAAAGACCTCGCTGAGTTACGGGGATGTTAGCACGCACCCTCACCAGAGTTTGCGTGTTTTAGGAAGACGACGGTCTCCTCATTTAGAGAGCTCAGGATCCGATTCATTCAAAGGATTTTCTGGTCTTTGCCCTTGTTTTAGCTCTATGCAGGGCAAAGGAGGAGCAGACAAAAACGTGGGGACCCAGCACACAGGACGTAGGGGTCGGAGGTGAGGAGGAGGACAGAGAGAGCATCGTGTAGCTAGGATGCTCGGGCTGCCTGGCTTTATCCGACTAATAATGAAAGGCAGCAAGCGTGTCAGAGAGTGTGAGAGAAACAGATCGATAGAGAGATAAAACTGAGATGGAAGGACCTGGCGAGGGGGTGGGGACAAGAGTAATAAAACACTACAAATGAGCAGGGTTACATCTGAACCTGATCTGAATGCACTCCGTGCTGGTGGAAGTGAATACATGAGGTGTAAGGCCATGGTGAGTCAGACCTAAATACAGAAACAGAGAAGGAAAAGTAGGAAGGAGATGGTTAGTCCTCACGCTGATGCTGCCCTGTAACCTGCCTTCACAGCTCTGACCCGACCTTATAGGTCCTGATCCTCCTTTAATCCTTCTGCTGTGTGGAGCAGCCCAGACCTTGCTAGCTCTGAGAATACAGATTGATAGCCCTTCCCTGCTGCCCTGGGCCACCGTGACCTTCAGCCTGTCCTGGAGCAGCGGCACGATGTGTCTTGGTCACGTTTTACCCGACTGAGTGCAGGAAATGCTCCATTCCACCTCGTTCGTGGAGGACCCGGGGCAGGACAACTTCTGACAACGCGCTGAACCGGTGGGTTTGGGGCCCTTTCCTAAGAAGGATGATTGACTGTGCCCACGTGTATGTACCAACGGAAGCAACCACAGAAGCCTCTTTGTTCAGCTCCAGATTTCTGAGGCAAATGAGACCGAGACATCCCAAAGCTAAGGAGGTGTGAGAGCATGTAAATGAAAACATGCTCCACCAGAAAAGGGCTGAGCACCCAGGTACCTTTCTCTGTTAGGGCGCCTGTTTGTCTCCCTGGCCCAGACACTCAGAGATGTTTTGCTCCTTCTGCCTGGAATTAATTTTGCATGACTTCCACCTAATCCTAGTAGCATGACCAATAACGTTAGAAATTCGGTTTTCCACACTGACCATCACTGTCCATGCTGCTCCCTTCTTTTGTCAGTAGCCTCAGCATGGAGACCAAGCACTGAAGAGACCCTGAGAAGGGGCAGGGACTATGCATACGGCTGTTCAAATGTAGTTGGAGCAGCCTCTCACTGAGAGACACAATGACCTAACTCCCCAAGGCAGCTATGGGTCGTATTTTCCAGCTCTAAAATTGTCTTTGGAGAAGTACAATTCCCCAAAGAAGCCTTCTCCACAACTCAGCCACAGCAGCTGCATGAGAAGTACTAGAGGCAAAGCAAATGATGAGAAGGGAGCTGTTGATACTGGCAAGTAAAACCTTCCCAAACTTAAAATTTACCCAGATGAAGATTTCAAGATGTTACACCTGTTTCAAGATGTCACGCTTACAGAAGTCTGGCAAAGTGCAGATCAACTGCCTTTAATATGAGCTAAACCGATCAAGCTAAAGACCGATGCTCTTGCTGGCAATCACGTGCTGGAGCGCAGACCTGCCCTGACAGCACTAAGGTTTCAACACGCTAAAACCACGTGGCCTGCGCAGACGGTATTGGGCTCCATCAGTTTGTTGCCTCCTTTGCTTTCATGGAGAATCATCACCGGTTTCTGAAGGAGCCAGCCCTGAGGAAGCTGGTGCTGGACTGGAAACTCATGGTCAAACAGCTGAATGCTGCTTTTTGAAATAAACGTTGGCTGACTGCGCTCCTCCCGGTCCCCCTCGCTACTCACCTCTGCCTGTCACATGATTTATATGAGACAAGAAGAGCTATGAAGGTGGTGGGTTTTTTTCCCAAAATGACCCTCACTTCTTAGTCCCATCGTTGTAAAAACAGTTCTTTCACCCAGCACGGGGAAGCGTGCCCTCGGCGATGCCTCCCAGTCGCATTACACTAACTCATTTGCCCGGGAAGAGGTACTTAAAGTCTACCATAAACATTTCTATCCTTGTGGAGTGTTTAAACTGTCTTTTTATGGGCACACTCTGCCTGCATCAGGGATGCATTTCTTGACAAGTGCAATGGTTAATGATTCAGCAGATAGTAAAGCCATTTTTTTCATAAAAATTAATGCAGTAGAGGAGGGGATGCATGCAGGGATTTAAGAAATGTGCAGTTTAAATACATAAGGACAGTGCTTTGCAAGGTAACATTTTTTTACATTTAGGTATCCCCAAAACACTGCCCAAAATAGCTAGATCTTGATGATGTGGAAGCAAAGACGAGAGTGACGTGTGGGTGAGCACGAGGCAGTCTATGCGTCTCTCTCAATTCTGGTGGGGCATTCATGGAACGTACCACTGAAAGATGGAAACCGCTGTGCCATACAGCAGCGCGTCTGTTTTCTCATCATTTTTCTATGGATGAAGAGCAGATATTCACCAAAACGTGTATGGAACGGCCCCTAAGTATGTGGAGATTCACGTGGCATCCGCAACCGCACCTGAGCGCGACCGGGCAGCTCAGGGGAGCTTTTAAGAGAAGACGGGTGGTGAAGACGAGGCAAACGGCAAGCAGGGGCCGGCGGTGAGCGGGGCCCGGTGTGGAGACAGCACTGGAAAACGGAGGTGGCGGCTGGCTCGGTGCCAGTGACCCGCACGGGCACAGCCGGTGACGATCTGCTGGCCGAGGCCCGGCCCGGGCAGGCCCAGCCGCCGCCTGAGGCCCAGGGACACGGCTCCTGCCGTGCCAGGGTCGCGGGAGGGGCTCCCCGGCCTGCGGCACTGCCCGCGCCCTGGCGAGGAGGAAGGCCGACGCCCCGAGGGGTGCCCGGGGGGACGGCCCGCCCCGGCCGGGCCCGCCCCGCCGCCTCACGCCTGCCGGGCCGGGGAGGCGACGAGACGCCGCTCCTGCCGGCGGCGCCCACCCCGGCCGGCGGGGGGCGCCCTCGCAGCGATCCCTCCCCGCCGCCTGGCCCTCCGGCCGGCCAATGGGGAGGCGGCGGAGGCGGGTCCTGCGGCCGCCTCCCCCAGTCCGGGCAGGCGCCAGCGCCCGGAAGCGGCCGCTCTGCGCCGACGGTGCCATAGAGACGCGCGAGGTCGGCGGGGCGGGCGGCCGGGCCCCGCGCGGGGCGGCGGCGGCATGGCGGCCGAGGGGAAGGTGACGGGGCAGAGCCAGGAGCAGTTCCTGCTGTTGGCCAAGGCGGCCCGCGGCGCCGCCCTCGCCAGCCTCATCCACCAGGTGCTGGAGGCCCCGGGCATCTACGTTTTCGGGGAGCTGCTGGACATGCCCGCCGTCCGGGAGGTGAGACCGGCCCCCCGCGGCCCGCACCGGGCGGTGGGCCCCGCCGGGCCCTGCCCGCGGCCCCCCTCACCCCCTGTCCCCGCAGCTGGCCGACACCGAGTTCTCCCCCGTCTTCCGCCTCCTGACCATCTTCGCCTACGGCACCTACGCGGACTACCTGGGTGAGGAGGCCGGGCCGCTGCGGGGGCCCCTTCCCCCCCTCCCCCAATCCCCGTGCCAGTGGGAAGCCGTGCCGGGGCCTGGCTCTGCGGCGGCAGCCCCGGCGGCCCGTCTGGGCCCGGCACCGCTGGAGGAGCCGGCCATAATTTAACGCTGCTGTTCGCCAGCGGCGTGAGAAGTTGCCGAGAGCGTCTTGGCGGGGGCGAGGGGGGAGGCTTGGGTGTCCGCTGGGACGCGTGGAGGTGCGTAAGTGAGGAGGGGAGGGCTTGAGGCTGAGCGGGGGAGAGGCTGCTCAGGAAAGGTCCTCTGAGCTGGGAACTGATGGGGATGGCTTGGCAGGACGAAGTGTCGCTGGGGGGGTTGGTGCGCAGAAGTGGGTGCTGCTGCGCAGGGCTGGGAAATGAAAAATGAGACATAAATTCTTATACTCTGTTCTTTCCCCTGACAACAGCTGAAGCAGCAAACCTCCCTCCCTTGACAGAGGCTCAGAAGAACAAACTGAGGCACCTGTCAGTCGTCACTCTGGCTGCCAAGATCAAGGTAGCAGCCCTGTTTTTCCCCCACCCCGAGTTCTCCTTCCACTGGAATTACCTCATGCCAGTTACCATCGTGTTTCCACAGTGCATCCCCTACTCGGTGCTGCTGGAGCAGTTACAGCTGAAGAACGTCAGGCAACTGGAGGACCTCGTGATTGAGGCTGTGTACGCAGATGTGCTGCGAGGGAGCTTGGACCAGCGGAACCAGCGCCTGGAGGTGGATTACAGCATTGGGAGGGACATCCGGAGGGAGGAGCTAAGCACCATCACCCGCACATTGCAGGAGTGGTGAGGAGGAAGCCCCTGATACTAACACCCAAAAAAGGTTGCAGGAGTGACCAGCAGCTTCCCTGGATCCTCAGCATGTCACTGCGGGGTAGTGCTGTGAGGTGGCCTACCCAATCCCCTTTCCCACACTCCAGTAGAAAATAATTTTCCAAAAATAATTTTCCAAATTCCCCTGTTTGTTGCTGGAGGGGCGATGAGACCGCCGCAACCTTTGGGCAGCCCTGGCTGCTGGTGGAAGGCTTTCTGAGTGTAGATCTTTAGTTCCTAACCTCGTGCCACGTCGTTATTTGTCCCCCTCACAGGTAGTAACGTCTCTACAACTCCAGCTCCTGTTTCTTCCCTGCCGGCTGTAGCTGTCACCTTGCGGTCTTTTTCGCCTCTAAAGTTGAAATCTGTCATCTTTCACATTTCTTCCTATGCTGCGTAAATTACCTGGCCTGTTCAGTTCTGCGTCTTCTCTCCAGGTGCCAGGGCTGTGAGGTTGTCCTGTCAGGCATCGAGGAACAGGTCAGCCGGGCGAACCAGCATAAAGAGCAGCAGCTGGCGCTGAAGCAGCAGATAGAGAGCGAGGTGAGTGGGCTGAGGTGGGAGCAGCCAGCGCCCCTCACCGTAAAATAATGGGAACCAGTACCCTGTGAGTGTTACGGTCTTTGCTCGAGCAGGGCATTACCTTTTCCCTAGGTCAGACCCCCCAGAGGGTTGTGCCTGAAGAAGTGTCCTAACCAGCTGAACACTCCTCTGCAGCACAGGGGCCTGGACAGTTGTTAACTCTTTTGTTACCTGAGCTGGCAGCGCTTAACTCCAGGGCTTGTTTTGGGTGGGGGGGGAAACAACAACACAAAAAAACCCTAAAACAAACTAAAAAACGTGGGAAATTCCTCGGTTCTTGCTTCTCTGCTGTTGCAGGTGGCAAACCTGAAGAAGACCATTAAAGTGACGACAGCAGCTGCTGCAGCAGCCACATCCCAAGACCCGGAGCAGCACCTAACAGAGCTCAGGGAGCCGGCCCCTGGCACCAACCAGCGCCAGGCGAGCAAGAAAACTTCCAAAGCCAAAGGGTGAGGAGTGAGGAGGGAGCGAACGGACAGTGTGTGCGTTCAGGAGGGGAACCGAGAGGAGCCCTGTTTTGGGGCGGTGAGGTTACTGGCTGCGGGGGTCCGCTCCCTGGAGGACGGGGGGTGGTCAGAGATGTAGTCCCAGTTGAGCTTTTCTCCCGCTAACTTGAGGGGAGATCTCTGCGGCTCTTCATCTGAAGCAGAGTTCGTGAGCCTTCCTTGCGTTCTCCTCTTGCAAAGAACATCAGCTGCTCTTCTTTGTGTGCATCTATGAAAGGAAGTCGGGGTGAGCCTGGGTGTCCACTCTGAAATTTTTTCTTCTCCCCTCTCTCCATAGGCTCCGGGGCAGTGCGAAGATTTGGTCTAAATCAAACTAGTTGGATCTCCCTTCACAACTGGGAGGGTGAGAGGAAGAGATTGGGGGGACGGAGGGGTAGCGAGGGTCCCAGGTGTGATCCTTCTGAGCTCCTCTCCGAGATCCATCTTGCCAGCTAATTCTCCTGCATGTTTGTTCTCTTTCCTACCTGCTTTACCGACTTCCCAGGCAATGCCTCCCTCCTTTTCATCACAGCATTTCACACTCTAAGCTTGCAGTTGTACGCGTTGCTGTGTCCCCTACCCCTCAAGCCCCCATCGCCACGGCCACGGTTTCTCTCTTTCTCTCTCCCTGTCCTTTTGACAGGTCAATTTAAAGAGCCACGAAACTGTGTCAGTCACCTTTGCACCCGCCGGGCATCACAGAAGCTTGGAAAGAGCGCGCTGGTGCTCGGCAGTCATTTTGGCTCTAGGAGACCCCTGGGATGCTTTGCTCCAGGGCGCAGCTGCCATCTTTGATTGTTTAATCTTTGTTTTGCTAGGTGGGAGGGTAGTTTTAAAGGGATTCTTTTAAAAAATATATATTACAAATATATATAAAACAATAAAAATATAGATCTATGGACATATCTGTACAAACTTGTGCTCCTGTGGTGGTGTCTGTCTGTCTGGTATACTGATTCTGGATGTTCCAAAGTAAGTCGTGATTGAGAGCCTCTGTCCCATTTCTGGGTGGAATATCCTCAAAATACTCTCTCCCTTTTCCAAAGGGCGGTGCCACAGCGGCTCAGTAGAGCTGGGACGAGGGTTCATAAAGCAGGAATGGATCGTAAATCTTACTGAAAAGGAGTTTCTGGTGTGATTGATGTGCATCTGGAACGCTCCAAAGAGGTGCTTTTCGGGCTGTTTCAGAGGAGGGTGCAGAGACGGAGGAAAAAGGTCGTATTTGTGTCAATACAACGTCCCCTGCGATCCCGGCCAAAGCGGGGTGTGATGTGGGGACTTGTGTGACAGAGCTGAAGGTGACAGAGTCAAGGCCCACCTGGGTGGGTGTTCGTGGTACAGATGCTGCTGAAGCTGTGCTTGGGTGATGTTGGGATCTGGTCGGGAGGGGGAAAAAGAAAAAATTAATTGATTCCGTGAGGTGACCTGAAAAAACCGTCAGATTCTTCAGCGGGTGCATCCTTGAGGCTGGCTTGAAGCCAAGCCGGAGGGATGCGAGCGTCACGCTGCTGCTCCACAGCGGTGAACGCTGATGTGAAGGTAGATGGACACCATGCGGCCCACACACGTTTGGTTCTGCCTCTTTTCTTCTGCCAGTGCTAAAATCTGATTCCCTGAGCCCGGGGGTCTGTGCGTGACAGAACTGCTGAAAAATTAACCCAGCAAGGGGAAGCCCTGGTCTTTGTCTGCGTGGAGGCCCCTCCAGTCTGTTGGCCTGGGTGAATTTTCTCATGGGTCTGCTCACTGTGCAGCAAAGTGAGGGCAGGAGCTGAGGCAGCGCAGGTGGGAGCAGGCAAGGGGCGGGGGGTGAGACCGCGTTTGGTTTAGCGGTAGCAAGGTGCCAGGTCATCTCAGTACTTGAACACCACAAAATGCTGGTTTGTGCGATACCACTGTCCTGCTGACTCTGGACTGCTGTTGTACAGCACTGGCGTTCAGTGGGGAACCCCTCTCACCTGACCCCATGAATTCAAAATGAGGTGGCTTCCTTCCCGGCACATGAGGTCGCAGCACAGGGAGGTGCCGAGCTGTCCCAGGGTGACTGCTGCCGCTGGCTGAGGTCTCCAAGAGCTCGGGCAGCCCCACGCTGTTCCCCCGCTCTGTGCCTCAAGGCGTCGAGTCCCGTAGCTGCCGCCATCTGGCAAGAGAGTGCCGAGCGGGAGAGATTTGGCATGAAGCTGTCCAGACCAGAGGTGCAAATCTGACCACAGGAGTGCGTAAGGGGGCAACCGAGCTGGGGTTGTCTCATCCCGCCCGGAGAGGTCTGGCCAATCCGCAGCACTGAGGAGTCTGCTTGGCGAGTCCCGTTTGCCCGAAGTTGCGGGGAGGGGTTGTGAACAACGCTTCCAGCTTTCTTTTGAAATTACCTTGAGCCTTCCTTCCTCTGCATCGTGTCACCTGCGTCCATCTCTCAGTGAGGAAAGTCACCGCGCTCGCTGCATTTGCGGTTGTCTGCGAGCAGCAATGTCCGTGCGCATCGGATTCTCCTGCTCCCCGGGAAGGGCTCGCCTGGGACCCAGGTGCCGATGGGGGAGGTGATACCTGGCAAGCCCTGAGCACCTGCCAGACTTCTGGCACCTCACGCCCTCGGGAAGAGCAGCCGCTTGCAGAGCCGTTGGGGTGCGATGCGAAGGGGTGAGGATAACGGGTTCGGGATGGAGCTGGGCAGCCAGACAAAGCACGTGTCCTGACAGACAGCTGAGGTCCAGCGGGAGCTGGGCTGGAGCAGTGGCACCTCTGGGGAAAGCTGGAGCTACTGGTGACAGAGGAGGACATTTGTGCCCCCGCAAGAGACCCGCTGCCACTTGGGAAGAGCAGCCGCGGCAGCTTTCTGTCCCGAGTATCTCTGACCCACTGGGCTTGGCTCTGTTTAGCCGCACTGTGGCTATCAGGCACAAAGCGTCTGTCGAAACTCCCTGAATCCAGCTTAAACCCAGGCTGCAGATCCCAGGAGTGGAGTCAGAAGCAACCCAGATCTCCACGGCTAAACCACAGCTGGTGCGAGTCTGCCCGCATCTTTCTGCAGTAGCTTGGTTTTGCGGCGCCCAGCTTGCCCCCCTCCCCGAGGCTCAGCTCGTCTCTCCGGCAGCAGCATTTGCCAAGTGCAGCCTTGGGCCTTGCTCCCCCTTCCCCTTTTCTTGTTGGCACCTCTCGAGGCTGGCTGTGTGGTGGGTTTTAGGAGAGTTTGGGATGAAACGTGTTTGCTCAAGGGGCATCTGCACAGCTCTGAAAGTCTTCCATTTTGTTTACTTTTCAAAGACAACACCTTTTAAGACCTCCATTAAGAAAAAGGAAGCAGACGGTAGCAGATAAAATTACTTCAGACCTTTGGTATGACTGAAAAATAAATGAGAGGTGTGCAGTGTGGAATGAAAATATTGCTGCAAATTGCCTTGCCGGATGGCAAACAGCGGGCAGGAGCACAGGTTTCCCTCTGCCCTGCAACTGAAAACCACGCTTTTTATTTTCCTGCTCACTGCAGGCATGACGATGAATTTCAGTCAAAGAGGATGTGAAGATTAATTAATTAGTTAACATTTGTAAATCACTTTGAAGATGGCAAGAGTGAGATAAGTACTGAGCATTATTATTATAGGTTTTCATTTTAATTTTAAATGTCTTCATGTTTTTAACCCTGTTTTCTCCCAAAGAAAAAGCTGAGAAAAGAGGCCCTGAGCGGAGCAGAACAGAAATACCTGCACAGATGACACCCTGAGACCTGGCAAAGGATGGAGGTTTAGGGGACTACAGAAGAGAGGGCACGGAGAAGCGTTCGTCCCAGCTGTAGGAGCAGGAGCTCTGCCAGCCCTGGCACGGAAAGTGTGACGACTCTCGCGCAGAGATGCATTGCAACACCTCTTTGGGTGCTATACTTGGGGTGTTCACACCTGGACTCTGAAAAGGCAGGAGGTGGGAGAGGCCCTGAACGGCTCATCCCCGATGTCTGACTTGCGCCAGCCGCCCTGTGCCAAGAGGTAACCATGGGTTCTTACTAGGAATTGGGGTTAATTATGGTAACTCTTCTTACTGCGTTACCGGGGGCACAGTTTCTGCTGGGGAGCTTGCCGCTCCCCTTCTTGAAGGTGCAGGGGGGGGTCAGACACCGTGGTGCCAGCAGCCCAGCGTCTGCTGCCGTGCCTGTCGGTGCCTGGCAAGTGGGGAGAAGCCCAAGAGCTGGGCAAATGCCCCGCAGGACTCCTCCTCACCCTCTGGTGGTTTGTGCTGGGGACAGTGGAGGAGGTCTTTGGGCTTGATGGTCCTCAGCAGGGCTCCCCTCCAAGGGAGCCAAGGTTTGGTTTACTAGGGTTGCTGAGTCTGCCCTGGCCCACCTTCCCCAAATGAGACGGAGGGAGGGGGCCTTCTTTTGTTTGTTTTCTGATGGGCCAGTGTGTATCAAAGTAGCTGTCAAACATAACCAAGCCCCCTTTTTGCCACGCTGTCTTAGGGGAGCGTCTTGTGACAGCAGGTTTCCCCAGGCTGGTCCGGGGTGACGCGGGAGGACGGCTGCCCTGCCCCTGCCCAGCATCAGCCCCATGCCCGCCGCATCCATCCTCCCGTGGGTCCCCAGCACCCTTCGGGGCCATGGGGACACCGGCCACCTCGCGTTTACCGGTCTGTGGGACGTTCGTGCGGCCGTGTGGTTCCCCCCAGAGCTAAAAGCAGGGACGCCTCACCTCTGCTGCAGCGGGGGGGGGGGGGGTTGGCTGGCCTCCCCTCCGAAGGTCTTTTGTGGAGGGCGGGTGCCTGACAGCCCCCGGTCTGCTCTCCACGCGCTGTGCCTTCTTGCAAGGGCTCCCTGCTGACAGCAGCCACGGAGGGTTGTGGCTGCCTCTCGCCGCGGCTGGGTCAGCCTCCTGGGATGGGGCCCCAGCTCGGCAGGGCTGCGGCGCAGAGCAAGGTAGGGTGGTCAGAAGAACCTCACAGTCCATGTCAGCAGCTGCAGATACATCTCTCGGATCTCTGACAGCCTTCTTGTTTCCTTTTTATGGCCAGGAATAGCTGCTCATTTTCCTTCTGTGACCCCTCTCCATGAGTGTCCATCTGTCCCCACCCACAGGGCTTTTTCCTCATCCCTTTCCCTAGTCACTGCTTAGCCGCAATACTTAGAGAAAAGCACTTGCTTTCTCTGCTGGTTCCTCAGCCACCCACCTTTTGGGTGCTTCTCTTTGGGGCTGCTCCAGTTTTCTGGGAGCATCCCTGCTGGTGCAGTGTGGAACCGGGCTGGATTTCTGGCAGCAGGCTCTTCTGCTGCCAGTGAAAAACAGTCCTTTGAGAAAATCCTTTGTGCAATGTGCAATTATATTCATGTTGCGATGAATTCAATAGATACGGAAATGTCAGCTGGATTCAAGAGCTGTGACCTTTATCCAGATACCAAGAATGTCCAGAATTACTGTAGCGCTCGTGCGCGCCCTGGAAGCAACTCCAAGCCCTCCTGCTCCCAGGCAGAAGAGAAGCCCCAGCCCCTTCGGGTCGGGAGAAAGTGTTTCTGGGGAGGCTTTGCCCTATCTCCTGCAGGACTGCCTGCATCTGCTGGTGGAGCGTTTGGTGCTGGCTTTGGGATGCGGGAAGGTGGATGGTCTGTTCGGTGGGAGCAGGGGTGAGGAGGCGGCTCCTGACAACCAAGTGTGATCTCTCGCTGGTACTATCTCCTAATCCCTTGCGAACGCTTCTCAAGTGTCAACCGAAAATTGCTTAATTTTATTGCCCCCACTAGTCCTCCCCTTGGCAGGCCGCCCCAGAACCCGACTGTTGTAAAGGTTGGAAAGTTTTTCTGATTTCCAGCTTAAATGGATTCACAGCTAGTTTGTGTTCTCCTGTTCCCGCGCAGCTGGAGCTGTTCTTCCTCCCTGGGGTTTATTTCCCTCGGGTAGAGACATCCCTTTGTTTAACTAACCACACCAGCCCCCTCCTACATGGTGAGCTCTCCTTAGTTTGTAGGCTGTCCTACAAGCTTGCACTTCAAATTAAGCTTTCTTAGCTAGCATCGAGCACAGGTCTCTTCCACGGGTGAGGTCTGATCAGTGTCTTGCACAGGAGCAGTAACACCCACCTGTAGCTGCCAGAAACGCCTCCCGGATTGCGTGTGTCCTCCTCCGTGCCTCAGCAGGTGCTTACGGGCGTTACGTGATGCACTGGCAATCCTGAGTCTGTCTTCTGCTGCTTATACTCAAAGAGGCTCCAGCGTACAGTTAACCAAGTCTTCATTTTTAGGTCCTATGTGCCTTTTCCCTTTTACTTTTGTGCTACTAACTCTAGTCCCTTTGCTGCTACTGACACCTTCAAGGCCACCTACATCCCTCTGTGTGACATCCTCATCCAGTCTGGCAATGTGTCTGGGGTTTATTTACTTAATGGTGTATTTATTTTTTGCAGTCTTTGTTCTCTTTTAGAGTAAGGGATGGGTATCGCGAGGCTCGTACCTCTACTTCCAGCTTACCTCTGATCATTATGGCACCAGCAGCTGGAGACAGGTAGTGTCTATTCTGGTCCACCTCCTTTGTATCTCCTTTTTTTTTTTCCCAAGTTTGTATTAATTGACCTCAGGATTTGGAAACTCAGCCAGTCAAAACAGCCAGATGCGAGGAGACAGTGGAAGTGATAATCACCTAAGTGGAGTTTCCCCATGGGGACATTTTTTGAAGTGTTGTCTTTAAAAATGAAAATTCCCAGGAGGAAAAAAATAGTTACATTGAAGGCAGGGCTGAAAAATAAAGTCAAATCGTCTTTTTAGAGTGTTTTGGCAAGTAGAAAAATACTGCAAAATCAAACCAGTGATTTTAACCCGGATCATGTATTGAGGTCTACTTTAATTCTTGTTCCCCAGCACTGGAGTGGGAGCCATGGGAGTGGCGTTTGCCTGTGATGTTTTCCACTCCTGCCCCATGGAAGCGCACATTCGCTTCCCGAACAAGCCCCTGTGCCCGCAGAGAGCCCCAATTCCTGCCGCTCGCTCTGTGGTCCCGCGTGCTTTGAATTCCCCATCACGTCGCCAGCTCTTTTCTTCCCCTTCCCACCCTCCCCTGCAGCCTAGCGCCGCGCCAGCCAGCTTTCCTCTCTGATTCATGGATTTTTAAAGCCTGAAGGGACAGGTATAATCACGCCGTTTGGCTTCGCAAGTGGCCAGGGACTACCTCACCCCATTCCTGTGCCCGTGCTCAGCGTCTCTTGAGATGCTGCAGCCAGGTTTGGAGTAGCAAGAGCTGGAAAACCCGGGTATGGTCTAATGACCACGCTCTCCTGCCAAGGCCTGCAGCTCGTTTCCAGCTCCATCGCTGGGCGACTGCGGGTTTTCTGCTAGGTTGAAGAGCCCTCCGCTGCCAGACGCCCCAACCCCACCCAGGTAACGCCAGCCCGTGCTCAAGTGGAACAAGATCAGGCTCCCAAGTCTTGAGTCCATGTTATCTTCTGGTGCCAGTCAGGGCTTCCAGGCCTCAAGCCATGCTTGTTGCTCCGTTCTTGAGTCCTTTTGATCTCTGGTGTCCTGATCAGTGCTGTGTCCCCACGTTGACTGGTTTTCACGCAATGGGTTCATTATTGTGACACAGAGAAGAAAGTTTCCCTCGCTGCTCGGTGAGCGCAGGCTGCTGCCTCCAGGTGTTACCCATCCCCGCAGCCGAGGAATTACGCAAGTGCCATTCCTTCACCCAGTTATCTCCCAATCCCCTACTGCCTTTTGGAGTCTCTCCAGAGTTCCCAGAGAACAGTCCTCCATCTTGAAAGAGACCAGACTTCACTTATGCTCCTAGAGGAGTGTCCTGCTTTCAGCGCAGCCAGAAATCCTCATTGTTTATAAATAAGCACCATACTGATAGTTACAGACTGCTCTGCACAGCTCCCCTTTTTCCATCATTTATCACTTTCATTGTTCCTTGGGTCCTCTGAAACCTTCATTTGCACTGGTTTAGTATCTTCTTTCAGACCATTAATCAAGTTACTAATGAACATTAATTTCAGAACAGCATCCTACTAGAAATAATTTCATATTCTGGGGTCTCTTTTTCCCTTCATTACTTGAAATCTACCAGTGAACTAAAATTTGTATTATCAGCCTTTGTGCTGTTTTAATTATTTCTTTTGTTTCTTTTAATCAGAGAATAGCCTCGCATAGCTAAGTAAGAGGCCTTGTGCTGGTGTAACCTTTAACTTCAGGTCGCTGTAGTGCCTTTGTTAACCCAGCCCATGATTTAATCAGAAAATATTACAGTTGTTGGACAGGAACAATTGCGAGAAAGTGAGATCAAGAACGCTATAAAAACTGATACACCCATTTTTGTTTTTAAATCTTATGCGTTTTCAATCTCTTAATGTCAGTTACCCACAGCTGTAAACCAGGTTATCACCTCATTTACTGTTTACAAATATTGGCACAAGGTTAACTTTCCCAGGCTCAGTATTCTACGATGCTTTAAAAAGTACAGTGAAAGGTGCACCAAGCTTCGGGGCTACTGCCAAAACTATTTAAGCACAAAGTTCCCACTAGCTCCCATGGCTCTTATTTTCATGATAAATTTTCAAATATGGAAAATGGAACGTACGACGAAGTTTCTGTTCTGTTTGTGCGCAGCTAACGCACTCTCACCCCAGATTACGTCATCCATCCATCTACCATGCTTCCAGCCCGTCTCCACTTCACTCTGCACGCCCTCCCTTTTACCCCCGCCCCGCGCTTTGGGCACGGCCGGCCCCTCTCCCTCTCTCCAGGCGCCCTGCTTGCTCCTCAGCGAGACCCAGGAGCACCACCCAGCTGTGCTGCTTCAGTGCCTCCACAAGTCCCATTGGAAGGCGGCAGCTGTGGGAGAGGGAGCAAGGACGGATTGTGGCTCCTTTGGGTGGATGAGGATGACTTGGAACCGCACCCTGCGCATCCCAAACAAACCCTGCTTGTTTGACTTTCATGTTGGGAACATCCAACCAGCTTTCTCCATCCTGCTGGAAGAGCTGTCACAGACGTCTCAGAAGCGTAAGAGGCTGATCCCAGGCCTTCCCTTTGGCCCCATACAGCAGTCGGACAGACTACTTGTAACAGGGAACCATTTCCACTTGACGCTGTAACTAACAGGGAAAAAAGCAGCCAGACTTCGGCATGGTCCAGTGCCAAACTGGACCTGGCAGTGGCGCAGACGTCCTTGTTTCCAGGCAGCTCTGTCAGAGCAGCACTGCACACACAGACTCAGCCATGTGCTCACAACTCTGGGCTTCTCACAGCTCCTTGGAAGCCAGAGGAAGCGGAGCACAACGTTGGCTGTGCACACGTACCTTTCTGTGGCCTCTGTGCATTTCTCTGCACGCTCTTCTTTTGGATTAGTAACCGGCGTCAGCAACCAGTAAGCGAATTTTCATCGAAGCAGGGTACTGGCGAAAGGGAGAGCCCCGAGCGCGACTCACCCTCACTCGGAGTAAGGCACCGGTGGCTGTGCATCTCACTCCCATGTCCGCCGCGGGACTAGCACAGACCCTCTGTCCTGGGTTTGGCCAGAACAGGGTTAATTTTCACCGGACTCCAGGAAGGGGCACAGCCGGGGGGTGGGGGCTGACCCCACCTGGCCAAACAGAGCCCGGTATTCCATACCATGTGCCGTCACGCTGGGTTCCGGTGGGGGGGGGGCGGTGCGGCGGGAAGACTCTCGCGGCTTGGGCGGGCGCAGCGCCGGTCCGGTTTCGGGAGAGCGGCTGTTGTACGGTTCGTGGTTGTGTTTTCTCCTTATTTGTATCGTTGTTGTTCCTGTTTTCCCTCTGTTTGCTGTTCTGTTAAACTGCCCTTATCCCGACCCACCAGTTTCTGCCTCTTTCTTTCCATTCTCCTCCGCACGCCGGCGGGGGGAGGGGCGGCCGCGTGGCGCTTTTGTTGCCGGCGGCAGCCGAAAACCAAAACATTTAATTGGCGCCCAACGTGGGGCGGGGATAACGGCAGGGCTGAGCAGCGGGTGTTAAAACTGCTTTCATAGATTTTGTTAAAATTTATTATACGCATTTACTGTGCTAGTTAAAGTCGCCGGTAAAAATGTTTCTGACTTTGATCAAATATCTGTGCTACGTAAATCCTTACTTGCTGTATGTGTTTACTGCCATGCTGTTCATCATCGCTGGGAAAAAGATCAGGATGATGATTTTGCTCTACCTTACGATATCGACTTATGATATGATAACATCACTGTGCATGAAATTAGTCTTGTATTTGCATGCGGCACTGCGGTCATTTCCGTACCTCGGATCCTATGTCTTAGATTTTGTTAATAATCAAACCCAGTCTGTGGGGAAAGCCGAAGGGGATACCTTCCCCCACTCTTTCGCCCCCCCTCTCTTCCTCAGGCTGGTCCTAACTGCTTTTGAGAATTTCGAGTACCCGTGGGATGCTCAGGGCAGCACTCTCCTTTTGTTCTGCCTGCTGAACGGGTTCTGGGTTTTGTTTAGGGTTAAGCAAGTCGTTAAGAACATCCTGCAGAGACCTGCCCCGGGGCTGGATAGCTGTGAGTGGCTGGGTGTGTGGGACAGCATGGGCAGATGTCTAGAGCAGTGGGCACCACCGGTGTGTTTTAAACTCACCCCTGAACAAATACAGAATCCGGATAATCTGGTAAAATATCTGAAAAAAGTGTGCTGCCACCCTGGGAACTCCAGAGAGACACAGATCACCACAATGTGCTGGGGTCTGGCCCATGCCTACCGAGCCATGTTCAACACTGTTCAGTGCCTTAAAGGGGAAAGGGGGGGAAGCGAAGCGGCAGGCACTGCAGCTGGCGCTGCCCCCCCAGCCGGACCTGCAGCCCCTCCAGCCCAGCAGGCAGTCACAGCCCCCCAGACTGGCACCGCCGCTGCCACAACTGCAGGGTCTGCCTCGGTTTCCCTGGCAGGCACAGCAGCTGCTCCAGCCCCAGCTCCAGCCGCAGGCATCGCAGCTGAGCCCAATGACCAACCTGTGCCCGTAGCAGTCGCCCCTGTAAAACTAAAGAAAGATGCAAAGAGAGCAGATCGCTCTGGGAGGGATGACGATGAGCCAGGGTCATCACGGGAGATAGAGACAGAGATCATCACCCGGTCCCTGTCCCTAAGCGAGCTGCGAGACATGCGCAAAGATTTCAGCCGCCATCCAGGAGAGCACATTGCCACCTGGCTGCTGCGGTGCTGGGATAACGGGGCCAGCAGCTTGGAGTTAGAGGGCAAGGAAGCCAAGCAGCTGGGATCCCTGGCCAGGGATGGGGGCATTGACAAGGCCATTGGGAAAAAGGAACAAGTCCTCAGCCTCTGGAGGAGACTTCTGTCAGGCGTGAGGGAGAGATACCCCTTCAGTGACGATTTTGTATGCTATCCTGGCAAGTGGACCAATATGGAAAGGGGTATTCAGTACTTGAGGGAATTAGCTGTGCGGGAGCTGGTTTACTGTGACACAGACGATGAGCAGGTACCCACAGACCCAGATGAACTCCAGTGCTCACAATCCATGTGGAGGAAGTTTGTGCGGAGCGCACCCTCCTCGCATGCCAACTCACTGGCAGTTGTAAACTGGAAAGGTAAAGACGCACCAACAGTAGACGAGGTGGCTGTCAGACTCCGCCAATATGAGGAAAGTCTCTCTTCCTCCCTTGTCTCAGCCGTGGAGAAACTGGTCAAGCGACTAGACAGGAATATGTCCTACTCCCCACCTGTACGGGCCAGTGTCTCAGCTATTAGGGGCAGGCGTTTCTCTGCTCAGGAGAGGGAATACAGAGGCTACACACCCCGGGGCACCCTGTGGTTCTACTTGCGTGACCACGGAGAGGACATGAGGAAGTGGGATGGAAAACCCACCTCAAGTCTAGAGGCCCGAGTACGTGAGTTGCGAGGTAAAACAATCACAAAAGGGGACTCTGTTAGGAAAAATGCCGCTCCAGTTTCCAAAAGCCAGCTCTCCAGACCAGGTAGACAGTTTGACCTTGATTCCGATCCTCTGGAGGGGACCTCCAAGTCATTTTTACAGCAGGTGAGCAGCAATTTCTCTGACGAGGATTAGAGGGGCCCTGCCTCCAGCCAGGTGGAGGAAAGGGACAACCGTGTCTATTGGACGGTGTGGATTCGGTGGCCTGGCACGTCAGATCCACAAGAGTATAAAGCTCTAGTGGACACTGGTGCACAGTGTACTTTAATGCCATCAGAGTTCAAAGGGTCAGAGCCCATTTGTATTTCGGGAGTGACAGGGGGGTCCCAAGAGCTGAGTCTACTGGAGGCTGAAGTGAGCCTCACTGGGCAGGACTGGCAGAAGCACCCCATTGTAACTGGCCCCGAGGCTCCGTGCATCCTTGGGATAGACTATCTTAGGAGAGGCTATTTCAAGGACCCAAAGGGGTATCGGTGGGCTTTTGGCATAGCTGCTGTGGAGACGGAAGAAATTAAACAGCTGTCCATTTTGCCTGGTCTCTCGGAGGATCCTTCCGTTGTGGGGTTGCTGAGGGTTGAAGAACAACAGGTACCCATCGCAACCACAACGGTGCACCGGCGACAGTATCGTACCAACCGAGACTCCCTTCTCCCCATTCATCAGCTGATCCGCCAGCTGGAGAGTCAAGGAGTGATCAGCAAAACTCGCTCACCCTTTAATAGTCCCATATGGCCAGTGAGAAAATCTACTGGAGAGTGGAGACTGACAATAGACTACCGTGGCCTGAATGAAGTCACACCACCGCTGAGTGCTGCCGTGCCAGACATGCTAGAACTTCAGTATCAGCTGGAGTCAAAGGCAGCCAAGTGGTACGCTACAATTGACATCGCTAATGCATTCTTCTCCATCCCTTTGGCAGCAGAGTGCAGGCCACAGTTTGCTTTCACCTGGAGGGGCATCCAGTACACCTGGAATCGACTGCCCCAGGGGTGGAAACACAGTCCCACCATTTGCCATGGACTAATCCAGACTGCACTGGAAAAGGGTGAAGCCCCAGAACATCTGCAGTACATCGATGACATCATTATATGGGGCGACACAGCGGAGGAGGTTTTCGAGAAAGGGGAGAAAATAGTTCAGATCCTTCTGAAAGCCGGTTTCGCCATTAAGCGAAGTAAAGTCAAGGGACCTGCGCAAGAGATCCAGTTTTTGGGAATAAAATGGCAGGATGGGCGCCGTCAAATCCCAATGGATGTCATCAACAAAATAGCAGCTATGTCTCCACCAACCAGCAAAAAGGAAGCACAGGCCTTCCTGGGTGTTGTGGGTTTTTGGAGGATGCACATCCCAAATTACAGCCAGATTGTAAGTCCTCTGTACCACGTGACCCGGAAGAAGAATGATTTTGAATGGGGCCCTGAGCAACGACAGGCATTTGAACAGATTAAACGGGAGATAGTTCATGCCGTAGCCCTTGGTCCAGTCCGGTCAGGGCAAGATGTCAAAAACGTGCTCTACACCGCAGCCGGGGAGAATGGCCCAACCTGGAGTCTCTGGCAGAAAGCACCAGGGGAGACTCGAGGTCGACCCCTGGGGTTCTGGAGCCGGGGATACAAAGGATCCGAGGCCCGCTATACTCCCACTGAAAAAGAGATTCTGGCAGCATATGAAGGCGTTCGAGCTGCTTCAGAAGTGGTCGGCACTGAAGCACAGCTCCTCCTAGCTCCACGATTGCCGGTCCTGGGCTGGATGTTCAAAGAGAGGGTCCCCTCTACGCATCATGCCACTGATGCTACGTGGAGTAAGTGGGTCGCTCTGATCACCCAGCGCGCCCGAATGGGAAACCCCAGTCGCCCAGGAATTCTGGAGGTAATCATGGACTGGCCAGAAGGCAAAGATTTTGGAGCATCGCCAGAGGAGGAGGTGACACGTGCTGAAGAGGCCCCACTGTATAACCAGCTGCCAGAAGATAAGAAACAGTATGCCCTGTTCACGGATGGGTCCTGTCGCATTGTGGGGAAGCAGCGGAGGTGGAAGGCTGCTGTATGGAGCCCTACACGACAAGTCGCGGAAACTGCCGAGGGAGAAGGTGAGTCCAGCCAGTTTGCAGAGGTGAAAGCCATCCAGCTGTCTTTAGACATTGCCAGTCGAGAGAAGTGGCCAGTGCTCTATCTTTACACCGACTCTTGGATGGTGGCCAATGCCTTGTGGGGGTGGCTGCAGCAATGGAAGAAGAACAACTGGCAGCGCAGAGGCAAACCTATCTGGGCTGCCCCATTGTGGCAAGATATTGCTGCCCGGCTAGAGCAGTTGGCTGTAAAAGTCCGTCACGTGGATGCCCACGTCCCTAAGAGTCGGGCCACTGAAGAACATCAAAACAACCACCAGGTAGATCAGGCTGCTAAGATTGAAGTGGCTCAGGTGGATCTGGACTGGCAACATAAGGGTGAACTCTTTATAGCTCGGTGGGCCCATGACACCTCGGGCCACCAAGGAAGAGACGCGACATACAGATGGGCTCGTGACCGAGGGGTGGACTTGACCATGGACACTATCGCACAGGTTATCCATGAATGTGAGACATGCGCTGCAATCAAGCAAGCCAAGCGGGTAAAGCCTCAGTGGTATGGAGGACGATGGCTAAAATATAAATATGGGGAGGCTTGGCAGATTGACTACATCACACTGCCACAAACCCGCCAAGGCAAGCGCTATGTACTCACAATGGTGGAGGCCACCACCGGATGGCTGGAAACCTACCCTGTGCCCCATGCCACCGCCCGGAATACCATCCTGGGCCTGGAAAAACAAGTCCTGTGGCGACATGGCACCCCCGAAAGAATCGAGTCGGACAACGGGACTCACTTTCGCAACAGCCTCATAGACACCTGGGCCAAAGAACACGGTATTGAGTGGGTGTATCACATCCCCTACCATGCACCAGCCTCTGGAAAGATCGAACGTTACAATGGGCTGCTAAAAACCACTTTGAGGGCAATGGGGTGTGGGACTTTCAAAAATTGGGATACCCATTTAGCAAAGGCCACCTGGTTGGTTAACACCAGAGGGTCCACCAACCGGGCTGGTCCTGCCCAGTCAAAACCTCAGCGCCCTGTAGAAGGGGATAAAGTCCCTGTAGTGCACATGCGGAACATGTTAGGGAAGACGGTTTGGGTTAGTCCTGCCTCGGGCACAGGCAAGCCCGTCCGCGGGATTGCCTTTGCTCAAGGACCTGGGTGTACCTGGTGGGTAATGCGGAAGGATGGGGAAGTCCGATGTGTACCTCATGGGGATTTAATTTTGGGCGAGAATAGTCCATAAATAAATTGTATAAAGTTAGTTGTTAAATAACCCTGTCACTGTCTGTTATCACTGTTATAATTGTTATATTTTGTACCAGTAGTAGCATAGTAAGAATCATCCAGATTAAAGAAGGATGGACTTTTTCGATGAAAACCTAGCAGAGCACAGCGATGATGGAACTGGACCTGGTTTTCAACAACTGGCATCCAGCAACTTCATCAAGATCAACATCTCCTGCAGACTGTGGGCACGGGCCACACCAGATACATCAGCCGTGAGCTCCGGATGCAGCAAGTGACCACCCATCACCACACATCACCTCCCCTGCCACGGAAGACCATAACGACAGATGGAGCCCGAAGTCATGGATTAAATGAACTCAATGGACACTTTAGAGTGATGATCCATAGACTAAAGGAATGATATCTGGAGACAGGAGAAGTGGTGGTGATCAACCGGACAGTGGGGGACCTGGGCATGACGTAGATGGTATGGAATAAGGGGTGGATAATGTCCTGGGTTTGGCCAGAACAGGGTTAATTTTCACCGGACTCCAGGAAGGGGCACAGCCGGGGGGTGGGGGCTGACCCCACCTGGCCAAACAGAGCCCGGTATTCCATACCATGTGCCGTCACGCTGGGTTCCGGTGGGGGGGGGGGCGGTGCGGCGGGAAGACTCTCGCGGCTTGGGCGGGCGCAGCGCCGGTCCGGTTTCGGGAGAGCGGCTGTTGTACGGTTCGTGGTTGTGTTTTCTCCTTATTTGTATCGTTGTTGTTCCTGTTTTCCCTCTGTTTGCTGTTCTGTTAAACTGCCCTTATCCCGACCCACCAGTTTCTGCCTCTTTCTTTCCATTCTCCTCCGCACGCCAGCGGGGGGAGGGGCGGCCGCGTGGCGCTTTTGTTGCCGGCGGCAGCCGAAAACCAAAACACCCTCCCAACGCACTCCCCGTACTTACTCTGGGGTCTCTACAACTCTCTCCCGGGCTCCTGTCTGCTTCCCAACCATATCACAAGATCCTCCTCCAACCAAACCGCTTTCCCATTGCCCTCGACCACCAGAGGTGTGTCATGCCTGGAGAAGGCCGACATCTTGGAAACGGCTGTGGAGCAGTCAGCAAGGCTGGAGCCACCGGGTAGCTCACACCCCGCAAACGTCCCAGGCCTGCGAGCAGGGCAGCACCCACGTAAAAGCCCTGAGCAAGGGGCACACCTGCCCACACCTCAGCCCACTTTGCGGGGAGTCACCGTTGCCACAGCTTGTGCCACCAACATCCCACTTGCCACAGTTCCATCTGTTCTCTGTCCAGATGGGGAATTCCACACCCGCAGAGGAACGGATCCACACATTTTAAAGGTCCAAGTTATTCCCCATCACCAGGCCCCTCTGCCCCTTCTCTTTCTCAGACACAGCCTCCAAGAATGGCCAGGACTTCGTGGCTGGTTACCGCCGCTGCCTCGATGCTGTAAGCGCCTTTCTGAGCTCTGTGGGTTCCTCGCTGGATCAAAAGGCCAGGCCCCACATCAGCTGGAGACTACCACTGAGACGAGGGCTGCTGCTGCTGCTCCTCTTCCCTCTCTCTAAGTCTGGCAGCCCCAAGGTGACTTGTCTGCCATTAGACCTCTCCCAAGCCCTGCTTTTTTCCACGTAGCTCCTCCTTCAGCCTTGCCCTCTTCAGGGCCTGCCTTGACTATGCCACCTCCAGAAACTCAGTCCGCTCCCCAGGGGTCACTGGCTGATCCCCCCAACACTTCACTGCCTCAAACGAGGTCCTCCCTTTCACTCTCCCAGATGCTGGAGACCTCTCCAACAGCGCCTGGATGCAGAGCAGACCAGAGTCCTCCCAGGGTTTGCTACGGGACAGAACAGCACGCGGAAGCGGGGACAGAGCCTGCAGTCAGCCAAGGCTCTGCCCTGCGCTTCCATGCAGGCTGGAGCACGCGCAAACTTTGCTTTCAGGGGCCAGATTCTGCATCGTGTTTTCTGGGCAAGATACTCGGTCCTCAGCAAGGCGTTCGTCTCTCTGTTAGCGCCCAGGCGTGCAACGTGCAGACACATCGCACCAGCCCAGCACACCACTTCCAAGCGTCCGTCATGCGCCAATTACTGCCTTCTGTTCCAGAGGAGCTGACGAGGTTTACGTAGGGGTGCGTGCCAGAGCGGGAACTGGCCCAAGAACCCCAGAGATCTCCCCTAGTGCTGTATTCCTAAAGCCTCCCAAGTTCCACCTCAGACCAAAGAAATTAAGAAAAGGTCACTTGTAACAACGCCAGCTGTGGCTGTAGAGAAACAATGAGAAAATAACGGAAATATTCCCTGGCTGTGCAGGAACCCCAGAGGCCCAGTTCAGGGCTGCACAGATGACTAGGCACCAAGAAAGACCAACCAAATTCCCTCGAGTGCACAGCAAAACTACAGCAACTACAGGGCATTTTTGCAAATGGTGGGTTCTTGGGTCTTCTTTCACAATTCCCATGCTGAGCATTATCTCACTTGGTAACTACATGGGAAGGCTATAAGGCTGTTTTCTGTAAGAAAATAAAGCCTTAGAATTAAACACCAAGTTTCTCCTCTGCAATTTTCCAAGGATATGAAAGAGGTTACTTAATGCCACAGCAGGCACAATTAGGTTAGCTGAAGGTAAAGTCTGATGCATCAATTCTTTACAGTTTGTTTCTTTATTCAGTAAACATCTAGTTACAAGTTTCACAAATTAAAAAAGTGGGGGAGCTGACTGAAGAGGGGTCAGGGGAGGGCCCCCAGGCTGATCCAGCTTTTGTTCTGCTCCTCCCTTCCCTAACGCACACATCCTTCTGCTTCTCCATAGCTGCACCAAGGAGCAGGAGGGGAACCGAAGCCTCCGTCCTGGTGACGGGACCAACACGGGGTTCTACCAGAATTCCCTCGTATTTCTTTCACAGGGGACTAAACACAAACTTCAGAACCAGCCCAACCCACCACAGAAAGAGTGGAAAGTATGGAAGAGGCAAGGTGGCAGCTCCTCATGCCTACCACTACTGGCAGAAAGAACAGAACCAAGGGAGAGCAGAAAGGGCATGGGCAATTAATGCGTTCCTTGCACATCAGTGAGATTCCCCACGCCCCAGTGAAGCACCCAAGTGGGGCGCAAAAGAGCAATGCAGAAGATTAGTTGCTTTGTTTCAATTCTCAAGTGGGAGGGAGGTTAATACTAAATTCGAGGAAGGTCCATGTGGTGCTTTAAGGGGACTTCAGAGTTTCACTGTCTGTACCTGGGAGGAAGCGAAACGGAGGACATAAAAAGAGTAAGTGGTGACTAGAAAGCAGCACGGATGACAGATAAAGACATGTTTAAACCTGATGCCTAGACATAAAAAAAAAACCAAGGAAAAAAGTGCCTTTTCAAGCACTAGATAACATCCTAGTGAACCCTATTCAAAACACAGGAGAGCAGACACCAGCATTTACTTATATTTCAAACTGGATTGACAGCAAATGGTCTCTAAGTTCTATACAATGACAGTATAAACACTCTACAGATTGTGATCCTACATCATTTCATACCATTTCATCCACCAGTTAAGGCTGACACCAAACTCTTTTGTTGGTGACAAAGCTAACTGAAACAGCTTCAACCTTCCCATTCAGAATGGTATTTCCTCAAAATTCACATCTTCCCATGCTCTCTAGACCAGGTGAAAAAAACCCTTTCCAACCAACACTTCAAAATAATATCAGATTCGGGCAATGGAAAAAAAAAAAAAAAATCATATGGCTGAGGCAACCGCGCAACGGAAGATGAGGAAAAAACCTAACTCATTAAGACTTACAAGAGCGTGTAGGTAGATTTGGGGGTGGCCATGCTGCACCCCCCCCAAGGTCTGGTCTGGGTTCACCAGTCATACCGACGGGACTGTCTGGAGGGGGAATCCTCAGGGCCCTGGATCGCAAGACGAGTCCCTTCAGCCCGGCGGCCGCTGCTGCCTTCATGACGCCGGTAATCCAGCCCCCGCTGCGGCCGGAAACGGGATGTCTCTCGCCTCCACTCATCATCAAACGCAGCTGCGTCACCTACGTAAGGGAAGCACAAGATCAGACGGGGAGGAGGTGGGAAGCGGCACCCGGGTTTGCTGGGACGAGGACACGGACAGTACTCACTTTCATCCATGTTGATGTAGTCCTGCCTCTCCTCCTGGTCACCTGTGCGATGGTTCCGGGATCGCTGCATGATGTGGGCCCGCTCCCTGATGTGGTGTCCAATCGACATCTGTTCCAAGCCACTGTCCGAGTCTCTCACAGTCCGTCTAGTCTCACGGATCTGAGGGCAGATTCCCGGGTAAGATAATTTTAATTCAATTCTCCCAGCCCCGTAAGGCACTCCGATTCTTGCCTGCAGCATTTCAGCCACGTTGCACTGCCACCACTCCCAGGATGTCAGATGCAACATAATGATGAGGCAAAAAAGGATTCCCCCCTGCCAGCACTTCCCATCCCCTCCCAGTGGCCCTCAGCATGGTTCAGTGAGTCACAACGCGTTCCTCGAACCGCGACTGCAAAGCAGAAGTGCTGTGGGTGGCCAGCACCCAGGCAACAAATGAAGCCTCTCCACCCACAGCAAAACCAGCAGCCTCGTGCTGGGAAGATGCTGCAGCCTCCTCCTTACCCCGCCAGGTGCTGAACGCATCTCTGAGGTCTCCTGATAGACTTTGGGCCCATCACCCAGGTTGGAATAGGAGATGACAGTAGAGGAGGTAAATGTCTGGCAGTTAGCACCACTTGTCATATGCTCCTGTGAGAAGAAATGGGGAAAGGTATAAAGAAGGCACGGGACGGAAGAGGAGATGGCAGTGAGTTCTCTCTCTACACAACAAAGTAAGAAGAAATTACAATAGAAAGAATAAAATCCCCGTGGGTCCCTCTTTCTGGAGAATACATCTTCCTGTTAAATTAATTCTCGTTTCTTGCTGAACAAGTCTACCCTCACGCTTCCTCCCTCCCCACCTCTCCTCCCTGCACTCAGCGGATACGCCTCCGGAAGAAGCTCTATCATTCCATATTGGTCAGCAAGCAAAGCGTACGGCCTCTGCCACCTTGGCAGCCTGAGCAGACCCGATACCAAAGCAGGCCAGTAAGATGGGAGACAACAGAGTGGGTGGCAGGAGCACCCTTGGTACTCCTCCCAACACAGATCGGCTTATGGAGGGTTCTTACCATGTTTCCAATCATGTCGTTCATCATCCCAAACATATCTATAAAACCACCTGCCTGATGAAAAGGAAAAGAGAACACAATAGTCAGTTTGGAAAGATATAGGAGGAAAGAACAACAAACTATCTGCAAGGGACAAAAACCTGCTGCCTAAGAAGAAAAACCTTGCTCTTTGCCCTTTATTTCAGTAGTGCAGAAAAAACAGGACTTGGGGTTGCTGCTCTCTCCATTCTCTCAGGCTGCATCACCCAAGTGTTCCGGCTCTCCAAATATGGCAACGGGTGTTCTTTTAGTCTGGGTCTGGCTCCCCAGGCACTGGGGTTTGTGTGTCCAGGCACTCAGCAAAGGTAAGAGAAGAAATCTCTGGTACACACTTACAGTGATCTTAACCGTAAGACAGTCATCCTCAATGACATTTTTACCTCATCACTGTCAACCCTTAATTTAAACCACAAGGAAGTTTCCATTGATTGTATTCTTTCTAACATAATAACAAGCTTTCTTATTTTCCCTACAAACACCTGACTTTTTAATCTTATAAACCTAGAGGCTGCAGTAACACACCGGGCCAGCAGGTCTCACAGGTTAATTGTGAAATATGTAAACAAAATGACTATGTCAGTTTAAAGTTGCCGATTTTTTTGTTTCCTCGAGTAGCCTCTTGTTCTCATTTCCAGTAGAGCAGTACTCACACGCAATGTTATTATCCTTTGAAGTCTATCTGTTTGTATTCTTACTAATCCTTCTCTGAGCTACGACAATTCCAGGACGCTTAGTCTCTTTCACTGAGGCAATCCTGCAGAGCAAGGCAGCTAAAGTTGCCGGATCTGGAATAACCTATTTCCACTGTATTATTTTAGTAGATGACAGAGATCACCACGCTCCAAGCACAGTGTTCTCACACACACAGAGCCATTCCCATTCTAGTCCTGTTCGCCTGAAGCATTCGGTTGGCTTTTCCATCTGCCACCACTGGCGAACGAGGATCAATAATCACCTCTGTCTACTGATGTCTTTTCCTTGCGTTGTCACAGTTCCCCGTTACCTCCAAACAGAGCTGCAGCTTCTTTTTAGACATACGAGGTTATTCAGAGACCATCTGCTCTTCCTGTTTATTAACTGTCCCAACTGCTATGAAATCTTGCACTGTAACAGCTTTAGGGATCTTGTCTGGTCAAGGTGCAAACACAACCTCCCCATACAGACAGAGTTAGAAATTCTCCTCTAAAACAGCTCACAGGCCAGACTAAAATATCGGAGGGGCAACATCAGAAAGGCCTGAATTCATATAAGCGACTCAATGAGAAAGGTCCAAGAGAAACCAGCTGCCTCCAGCTTCAGTTCAATACCATCTTCGGTTTACTATAAATTTAGAGCTCATTCTGGTCTCTTTACACCTTCCCACCTCCCACTACCCGTTAGGAGTAGTGTCTTGCTCACAGATGACTACATTTTAGCACCAGTTGCACAAGGCACCGGTGAATCTCAGTATGAAGCCACTATTTGGAAAGCCTCTAATGTGACCCAGAAAAAGAGAGAACTTACCATGCCAAGCATCCCAAAAGGTGAAACAGCTCCTGCCTGCCAGGACAACAGAAAAACAGAACAGAGAATGACCTTGCAACAGCCAAACACGAGATACTCCTCAGCACACCCCCATGCTTCTCAGAAACAGAACTCAGAACACTAAAGCCCAAGAAACAGTTCAAGAAAGCGCCCGACAGACCCACTGCGCTTCAAACCATACCATCCCTAACCAACCAAACAGAAGGCAATGCTCCTAAATTTCTCCCAGTTATATTTTTTTACAGCCTTGAGAAGTAAAAAGTATTTCTTCCCTTCCTCCCATTCAACCTACAACGCAGTTGCATTCAATGTATTAGTGCACGTGGAGTAAAGAAAAGGACGAGAACACCACTGTTTTAGAGATTAATTCCACGCCCACCACCCGTGTGAAGGCGAGGGGCATGCCCAGCCCAACGATGGTGGAAGACAGGAGCCAACTGGCAGTTTATGTTTTTATCCTGCACTCGGCCCCTCTTTTACCTGCATCCTACGGCCAGCCTGGCGAGCCCCAGGTGTGGTCCCATCGGTGATGCCAAGGAGTGGGCCGAACCCAAAACTTCCAGAAAGCATGCGGTTCATGTGCTGCCGGTGGATGGCAAAAGGGTCCCTTTTGGAAAGGTCGAGAGAACAATGGTGAGGAAGGGATGACAGAAGACAAAGCCCCACATACTCCACCCATTCTGACTTTGAGCTTCTCTTGTGCAACTGTATATTCCTTTCCAAGCTGAAAATCCAGAATCCCAAAAACTCAGTGTTGCTTATGGTGATCTTTGGGGCTGGAAGGCACCTCTGGGTCCCACTTCACATCTTGCACTTGAAAGTATTCCACCAGGAATCCCTCTCAGGTGATAAGTGATGTCTGTTCAGAAGTAGTTCGGTGTTCTGCTCCCACGAATGCGTTAGGGTCAAGCTTGGCCAAGGCCATTGCAGAACCTCACTGCTCTAACAGATGAAAGCCAGTTCTCAAATCTGCAGTCCAGGTACCACTATCACTTCATATTCATTTGCTCTTGTGCCATCAAAACCCTTCACATTCACAGCTCTGCTAAACAACCAAACTCTTCTTAGAAGAGCAGTTCTTTATTTTGCAGCGAGGTGCACAAAGACCCTCCTGGCTGCACAGAGAGCACTACGCTTAATCGCACCAGAGAGCACGCGATCCTAGTTATTGTCCTCTCGCCCCTTCATGTACACACGCACAAACACACTCAAATGGGAGACCGAAACCTCCAGAATGGACTGTATGGCCTGACACTGTGTGACATCACTCCGTCCCAAGTAATCTTCATCTGCTATTTTCCTGCAGTGTTACGTGTGCACCTGTCAAGAGGCTGAGACCACATACAGCTTTTGCAGATTTGAGAGGGAACGGGAACAATAACTGGGGTCCCTAACTGGTCTTCCTTCCTCTCCTTCTTTTGCAGCCTACACTTTGAGGTCTGTATGCATTCACACGTTGGAGGAGCAAGGAGAGAAAAAGGAGAATAGGGACAAACGGTCACAGAAGACAGTGGCCGCAGTAAAAGAAGTCTGGGAAATACCATAGCATTTCTCTGCACATCTTATAGTCTGCACTTATGGCTCCTGAGCCTGAATAACCTCAGTGGCACTGAATATTCCTCAGATCACAAAAGCACCTACCTCGAACCGATACTTTTCTGTCTCCACTGCAAACGCTTCCCATAATAAAAGCTAGACTCATACCGGCCACATCAATGAGAATACACAGTCATTCTGTGACTAACTGGGACATCAAGGTCTCCTCTCCTGCTAATTTGTTTACAGCTGATAAAGTCCGTGCTTATTACCAATTTTCTACGCAAAAATCAAACTTTATAAATTAATTCCACAAAATTTCTAGTAGTGCCATGCTTAACATTATCATATTCTTACTGTAGTACAGTCTATTCCTACCAATAGCATCCATTTTCTGGACAATGGACAGAAACATTCAGTACAAGGGATCCCAAGAGGAGTTCTTGGGATCTTTGTCAGATTTCAAGGCTCGCATTTCAAAACTACTTGTCTTCTCTCTGCTTCCTTCCTTACAACCTGACAGCTGCTTTAGCAGCCGTCTCCAGCTTCATCAATGACTTCCTGAGCAGAACAGCAACAAAACACTGGAGGGAACGGCAGATTTTATCTACCTGAACTGAAATCCTACTTTGCATAAGAAAGAAAATCCTCATGAAAAATCCTCACACAAAGAAAAAGCCTCGGTGTTCCAGCCCTCTCTTCCTCAGCCAGCTGCAATGTCTTTTGGCCTACTTTATTTAATTACGCTTTCCTACAAACCCACGTTCTGTTACAGAAACCAGACCAGCGCAAACCGGGTTATTCCCAGCGCTGCCCCTCAGGAGAATGTTTGTGTGTCCCTGTCCTCCCCTTCCGCCCCCGGCAGCCGCCGCTCGGCGGTACCTACCGCAGCCCAGGGGAGCCCCTGCCCCTCTGCCTGCCCAGGGCCCACACTGCAACCGCCGACCCCACCCCCCACCCCGCGGATGCCGGGCTCGACTCACATGGCAAACATGGGGTCCTCCGGCTCGCCGTCCCGCATCAGCCGGAACATGCTTCCCTCGGGCGGGGGCGGCCTCTGCGGAGGGAGGGGAGGGGAGGGGTGAGGGCGGGGAGGGGACAGGCGGCTGAACCGGCCCCCCCCGCCCCGCGCCTCCCGCATCGCCCCATCCCGCGCAGGTGACGGCAGCGCTGCCCCCGCGCCGCCCTAGGCCGCGGCCCTCCCGGCCCCGACCGCCGCGCCCCTTCCCCTGCCTGCCGGTGGGCGCCGGGCGCAGCCCTTCCCCTTCGGCGGCAGCCGGGCGCCTGCGGCCGCTCAAACCTCCGCTCCCATCGCGGCCCGGCCCGGCGCTCGGCCCTGCCGCCCTGCCCGCGCCAGCCGGCTCGCCCCGCGCATGCGCTCCCGGCCCGGCCGGCGACGCGCTCACCGGGGGCGGGCGAGGGGGAACGGGAGGCCCCGCCCCTCGCCTCACGCCGACGTCGCCGCGCGCGCGCCCCGAAGCCCGGCCAGGCCGGCAGGGCTGCTCGGCAGGGCGCCCCCTGGCGCGGCGCCGGGGGCAGGCTCGGGGGCCGCCGCCCCACCGGGGGCCGCCGCCCGCCAGCCCCAGGCCGGTCTGCACGCCGTGCGGGCAGCCCCGCAGCCCCGGGCTTGGCTCTGCGGGGCCAGCCGGAGGAGGACGCCCCGGGCCCGAGGGGGCCGTAGGCCTAACGCCGGTGCGGTGGCCTTACCCTCCGGGAGGCCCGGGCGCGGCGGCGGGCACGGGAGCGACGGGGCGGCGCTAACGCCAGCGGGCCCAGCGCACGGCAGTGCCTGGCGGGTCTGGGAGCGAGCTGCAGCTGGCGGCGAGTGCCAACATGCCCCGGGACAAGGGGCCATTGTTCCTCGGGGGTGCCGCTCACCGCCCGCCTCGGCAAGAGGAGCGGCGGCTGAGGGGGACGGCGAGCCCGCGGCGGCTTGGAACCGGAGGGAGTGCGGTCACGGTGGCCGGTCTGCCCGCCTGCGGGGAGAGCCGGGCTCTGCCTGCGGGGCGGCTGCGTGTTGGGCTCCACAGGCGAAGTGCAGGTGCCCACGGCGGGGAGCCTCCGCAGATCGGCGGGGTGACGGCCGCTGCCGCCCTCCCTGGGGACGGCTGGTGGCCTTCGGCTACCACCGGCCTCGCCGGGTCTGGTTGGGAAATCGCACTCCTGGGTTGTGGCAGGAGCCACGTCCTTGGATTTTGGAGCCTGACGGGGGAAAGCGACCCGGCAGCACGCCTCACAGGGCAGAACGCGTAGGGAACTTGGCCACGCGCCCTGCCACAGCGGCCCTCAGGACCACGTGGTGCCCAGGCAGGACAGGAGACCTCTCGCTGGAGGCCCGCGCCTGGGCGCCTGCAGAAGGCTCCGCAGATGTCCCGCTGCCTCCGGTAAGCGCGCTTGTCGGAGGCTGAAACGAATGGGCACCAGACGGAAGCTGTGGGCAGCAGAGTGGGGCAGGATCGCGAGGTGGGGACAGACCCTGTGGGCAGGGCACAGCCACGCGGTGACAGACCTCTGGGGCAGTGCCCCGCGGGGGGGCCGCTCACAGGCGAGCCCCCTAAACTCTCCTGGAATGTCCTAGAGATGGCAGGGCTCCCTCATTTTTTTAAAAATACTACCTTGGGCATTGCTGCTTTCCAGAGACAGAGGGAGGAGGAACAGAGAGGAGTCTGGAACAAATACCACTTTGCAGATCCTTTTTCTGTCCCTAATGCTGCTCCTCCGCAAGTGGCCTGCGACCCAGAGGGCCGAGTGTGCGGGACTGGGGGCTGAGGCTGAGTCCCACTGGGCGTCTCCGTAGCCCCACAGGCAGTCCTGCCACTTGACGAGCCCACGCTACCCACAGCTGCGTGGCCAGCGGCGTCACCAGTTCAGCCAGTCTCGAGAGAATCCAGCTTGCAGAGTAATGGTGCTGGTGGCAAATGGCAGGTGAACCCCTGGAAAGAGGAATTGGAAACCCCGCCTTTTTCTGGAACATGGACGACCCCACAGCTCTGAGGAAGGCAGAGGCTGCGTTACCGCAGTGTTTGTAGGAGAGGTTTCTGTGCAGTGCTCACCACACTCCGTCCAACGGGCACCACGGCGACGGCCGCTTGCTAGGGCAGAACAACGCAGCACGTGGGGGCGTGAATGAGAAGCAAGTCTCCCATCTTGCTCCCCGCACATTGTCCATTAGGCTGCTTCACCGGGTGTCCATCATGAATAAAAGCTGTTACCTATGTCTCTCCATTTCCTCCCTTTCTTTTTTTCAAGCTGCCCAGGCTGTGTGGGAGGTGGTGGAGGATGGGGGAGGGGAAGCAGGGGCTCAGCGGGCAGCCAGGAGGTGAGCAAAGGGCGCAAGGCAAGAGGGGTGAATGGTGCTGCTGCCCCAAGGCCGCCTCCCCCCATGCGTCCCCCCACGTCCCCAGCGGCACAGCCAGCCAAGGGACAGCCGCCATGCCGGCGTTTTCAAAGCAAACCGACTCTCATGAGGTGAAGGTACGTAACCAGTGCACTGAGAAATCACGCCTCGTTACCTGCTGCTTCCAGCGACTGATGGCTTTGGCCAGGGAGACAGAAACGGCTTCTTAATGAGCCCAAATGTTCCAGGACTCCTGTGGACGCCTGTAAGACAAAGAAATCCTCCTTACCAGAAGTCAGAGCTGCCCACAGCCATTTCCTCATTGGTTCCCTTCGTCTGTGCCTCTTACGTAATCCTCACCCAACAACTACCTCTGACCTCAGACGAAGGGCGCCCTGACTGAAGGACAGCTCGGATTTGATCCTCAAACCTGACAATTCATCCGTGGGATGCTAGGGCCAGCCTGCGGTGGCCGCAGTGCGTGTCACGCAGCAGCGATTACTTCCAGAATATTTTGCTCGTGTTAAGAACGCGTGTGTCACACCGGGAGCGAGAACCACGACCTCCATCTGCACTATGTGAGCTACCAGAGGTTCACAGCAATCACCACTGAAAACCTCCCTCTCCTTTCCACCCTTCTGACAGGCTGCGTTGCCTCCCCTCACGCCCTGCTACTCTGGCTTCCTCTTGTGGTGCCACCTACCCTGCTTCCCAGCCCTCCGCAGTGCTTAAATACGTTCCCTCCCAGGAAGCCGTTTCCCAGCGCAAAGCTGGCCGGTGGTTTGAATTCTTGGGTATTTCCTCTCGGCTTCAGGATACAGCATCATGGAAGAAGAAACAAACTGATTACCTGCCTGGATTTTTAATGGGCACAGGACAAAAAGATGAACAGTGTGGATTAAATATGTAAATGCACTCACATTCCCTCCACACACTGAGATCTTCATAGTTTCACTTTGAGTAAAAGGACAGATACTCTTTGTGTCTGACTTTATGCGAGGTTAATGCAAATACACAACCTTCTGCTCTCTTGTTGTTCGGCAAACAGTTTGGAAGGGTTTTTGAACCACTTCTGAGTTAGCTCACAAAGCGACATTCCTGAAATACCCAGTACTGTGTTTTGATTTTGCTCAGAGTTAGTTCAGCCTTCACCATAAACACCAAAGTCCCCGCCCCCCAAGACAATACAGTGACCAGACTAGCAAGGTGTTACAACAAAACGCATAAATATCTGCTTCCAGCTGCATGCACCCTGCATCTGCTACAAGTGGAAAAATACACACCACACATGAAAGTCCAGACACACATGCAAGCTTAAAACATGTCTCAGTAGAAAAGCACCATATTTTCTACACTCACCACAGTAAATGTGTGTAATGGAGAGAAAAATCCCCACTGTGCGCAAACAGGTGTGTACTGCATCTAAACACACACACATGCCTGCATCAACACAAAGCACAAACAGCGTGCAGCACAAAAGTTGTAATTTATTGTGCAGAGAAAATGACATTCATATTGTTCTTCTGGCTGCAGGCAGACAGGCACAGTGTCTGTTCCCGAACAATGATGTATCACGGATCTTCTGCACCTCCCTCCTTTGATCTAAGGACATCGGACTCCAAAAACGATGGAATACATTCTGCTGAGCTGGCAAAGCGACTTGAGGCAAAGACTACAGAACAGACTGAACAGGGACTTGCATCTGCAGACCGCACAAAGAGTACACTCGCATTTGCAACAAAGGGGAAAACACAGCTGGGAAGGGAAGCAGTGCAAAGCTGCAAATCGATCTGGCAGATGAAATGCAGAGTGGCACAGCTCAGGAGGAGCAGAAGACACAGGGAAGAGTTATGTGAGACAGTGAAGGGAGGCCCTTGGGCCTTGAGCAAGGCAGCTGCACGCTAGAAGCCAAGGGAATCCCACCGCCGGGATCTGAAGGGCGAGGAGAGTTGGGATGCAGAACGGGCGCATCACCAAGCATGAAGAAGAGTTTTGCATATGATTTAAGGGGAAAAACATACCTGATGCAGGCACGCAGGGCAAAATGGGACATGTGGAAAACAAAGGAGGGGATGCGAGACGAATTTTGTACCTGGGATAAAGGATGTCGCAAAGGGAAGCCAGGGAGAGGGCTGCGGGAAGAATGTTACCAAGATCACAGGTAGGAGGCAAAAGCTGAGAAGCAAGAGATGAGGTAAAAATTGCAAAGAGGATGTGGTGGGGAGCGTGGAAGGGAAAATGTGAGGCTGCACGCTGCAAGTGCTGGGGCGAAAGGAGTGGTCACAGGTGGCACACCAGTTTGTAGAGCCGACCAAGCGTCCCCATCCTACAGGGTGCTGGAAAAAGGCTTCCCTTGCACACACGGGTGTTCGTCTGTCAGCATCTCTGGGTGTGCCATCTGTGTCAGCAACGCGCTTTGGGCACAGCGACATCACTGAATATGACCCTTGCCTTCTCCCTTCTACAACGCTGTGTCAAGGCCCGTTTATGCATTAATGCGAAAATGCCTCTGCCAAGGGATGCGTGCTGGCGTAGCTTTGCATTTTCAGTAGTTAAGCCTGTGAAGGAAAGGATGAGAAACCTGGACTGGTGAAGAGAACAGCAGAGCCATGAGCCACGCGTCTCCTGACAAGCAGAAGCAGAGAGGAACAACATCTGGCCACTTCATGGGGGTTTTTTTGGCTCCTATATTTGGGTATAGCTCCAGAAATTAAAATTTTCTTCTTGCAGAAGAGAGGGATGAAGGAGGGGTACCTGAACCAAATCAGGGCTTGAATGCCAATAGCAGCTACAGGTGAGAAGCTGACCAGAGAGGCTTACAGAATGGAAGGAGGAAAAAAAATTAATGTGTCTTTTTTCATGCTTTGTTATTTCGGTACTAGTCTGGATCTGTGCGTCTGCGTTACATGACAATTTTTTCAGGGCAGGCACTATGCACTGTTTCTAGCTAGGAAGAATATAGCTAAGTCAGAGCGTCTGAGAGAAGCAGGAGATGACAAGGTGGGGACCTCCTACCTCCCTGTCACACAGATTATGATTTACCCGATTGCTTTCATACTTTCCTTCAGGAGATCTGTACTTATTGCCCTCCCTGTTCCATAAGCACCAATCACTTTTTCTATTAAATGCTTAAACTGAAACACAACTGATTATACTTGGAGCACCAGCTCTAAATCCTGACTTTGCACAGAAGCTTACTGAGTTTGTACCAGAAGGACAAGAAGGGGTCATGTACCTAAATACATTTCCAGCCAGATGGATTAATAACCTCGCATTGTACCTGTAAGAACGGCTGTGCACACCTGTATGTACTCGTGTGCATGCTTAGTTTTGTACGCAGGCTTGCATACGCATGCAGATTTTTTTGTGCGTGCCCATGACTAAGAATGGGACAATATAAATCTGCCGGGGAGGGTAAAGGGAATTTAGTCATCCCCAATCCACTCGAGCTGATAAACAACGGCCTGAAGCACGGCCCTAGGAACATCTGTTTAGTTAGCAACAAATCCCCGCAGCTGCAAGACGCGACCTGCCGGCCCGCGGAAAGGACTTTCGCCTATGAGAAGACTCGGCCGGGCGGGCATCCTTCCCCGCGGGCCGCCCCCCGCCCCGAGGGGCCGCCGCCGCCTCCGCCGGGGGCCAGGCGGCCGGCGGGGGCCGGGACCGGGCGGCAGGGGTCAGTGTTGCACGCCGTACGCTGCTCGTCCGCTCGCCGCAGCGGGAGGCCGGGCCGGCGCCGGGCGGCTGGAGCTGCCTCTGGCGTAGAGCGGTCCGCGGGCACCGCTTCGGACTGCCGGGGAGGAGGGCGGCGGCCCGGCCCCAACACCTGCCGTGCGGCCGCCGAGTAGCACTCAGGGCTGAGGACACCGAAGGCTGCCCCGGTTTGCAGGCCAGATGCGCCCCAAGGCGTGTCAAGACAGGCCCCACTCCTCACAGCCCGTCCCGGACGGCGCTCAGGGCAAACCCCCCCCCCCCCCGCCCAGGGAGAGCGGCCCCGGCCGGCAGCCGGGCCCCGCCGCCGCCACGCGCCCTCGGTCCCTCGCGTGCCTTCCCCACCGCCCCACGTGCCAGCGGCTCCACACTGCAGCAACCGCTCCTGCGCTCCCCCCCCCACCAGTCAGCCTACCCCCGGCAGCCAATGGGAAGCCTGTTGCCAGGCAGACGGCTCATTTGAATAGCCCAATGAGGCGCCTACTCATCAGTCCCTCCTTATATGGGGAATGGGGATGCGCTCGCTAGCCCTACCGCCCCCCCCCCAGCTGCCTCGCCGACGCGCGCGGGAGCTGGGTCCCGCCCTCTCCCTCTGCCGCCGACACAGAGCGCGGGAAAAGCGGCCCTGCTCCCGCCCCGCCCGGCGGGGGCCCAGCGGAGGGGAGGGGCCGCGCCTCCGGGAGCGCTTCCAGCGGGAGGGAGGGAGGGAAGGGGGACGGGCGGGCAGGCAGCTGGAGTGGAAAATTCCAGGCAGGAGCCCGCGTGAGCCCGGCCGTCGCCAGCGCTGCCCTCCCACACAGCGCCGCGCCGGGTTCCTCCGGGAGGGGCGGCCCGGCCCTACGGGTGGCTTCTTTCCTTCCTTCCCCCGGGCCGCGCCGCACGGGCGGCGAGCGGAGGGCTCGGCAGCGCCCGGTGCCGCGGGAAAGAGCGGAGCCGGGGGTTTTTCGTGCTTCGCGCCCCCGCCCGGCCTCGACGGGCCGGGAGGCGGCGCCTCGGCGGAGGGTTCGGGGCGGTCCCCGCTGCCGGGCGGCCGCCGGCTCTATCGGAGCGCGGAGCGCACATTGTTCTCGGCGCCCGCGCTCCCCCGCGGCGCGGAGCGGCCCGTCCCTCTCCCCTCCCTCCTCCTCCGCCTCCCGTCCCTCTCCCCTCCCTCCTCCGCCTCCCGAGGTCCCTCCTTCCCTCGTCACCGGGCGGTGTATAAATCCCCTTTCCCCGGCGTATCCCCCCCGACCGCGGGAGACCCTGGTACTTTGGCCCCGGGGGCGGGAGCCTGCCGCCAATTCCCGGACCGCCAGGACTTTGCGCTCCCGCCTCTCACGGCCTTCCCCCCGCTTTCCTCCTCGCTCTCTTCCCCCGCGGGGCTCCCTCGGACGGTTCCCACCGGCCTCTTCCCTTCGCTAACCGGGATCAGGATGTCGGAAAAACGCGTCGAGGAGGCGCCGGCGGAGCTCAGCGCTAAGGTGAGACAACCCCCACCAACCCCCTCCGCCAGCCGGCCCGCTCCCGACGGGGGGTGGGGGGTGAAGGGCGCCGGGCCCCGCTCGCCTCACGGCCCTTTCTGAGGTGCCCGGGCGGCGGGGGGCGCGCGCGGGCCCGCGCGCCTCCCGGCCAATGGGGGGGCGAGGGCGGGGCGGGGGGGGCGCCAGGATACTGGCGCCCCCCGCGCCCCGCCCTCGCCCCCCCATTGGCCGGGAGGCGCGCGGCCGGTTCTGCCGTCAGGGCGGGAGGCGGCGGAGCCGTTAAGGAACGGTTTAAGGGCAGCGGGCACCCCCCCTGCCCTGGGCGGGCGCGCGGAAAGTTGTGTGGACACAAAGCGCCGCGCTACCCGCCCCGTCCCAGGGTGGCGGCGGGGGAGGGCCGGAAACGCCTCGTTCCTACGGACAAGGTTTTGGGTTTTTTTTAAATAAAAATAATTAAAAAAAAAAAACAAAAAAAAAACCACACAACCCAAAAAACCCAAACCCGTTAAACTCTTCCGCAGTTCTGGTTTCCACATGTGCAGTCTAAAAGTGGCTCTGACGCTTTGTCGCCGCTTTTCCTTTGTCAGGGAGGGCAGCGCTAGCGTCGGGTGCGCTTTCCCCCCTCACCGTTGTCCCGCCAGCTCCCCTCGAACCCTCTCTGTTTAAGCATCCCCCCTCTCTTTATTTTCTCGCCGCTGAGCGCCGGCGTGGTTCCTCCCGTCTCTTCCCTGTAGGAAATCAAAGAAAAGAAGGAAAAACTGGAGGAGAAGGCAGCCCACAAAGAGAAGAAGAAGGAGGTGGTAGAGGTCAGGCTCTGCCAGGGGTGGACGTGGAGGCATCAGGGAGGGGTATGGGAGGGGTGGTTGGCCTGGCTCGCCGCGGGCGAGGAGTGTGAAGGGAGCACGGGAGAGTAAGAAAGAGGAGAGACCAGTAGTGTCCTGAGGTGCGCAAGGAGTGCGGGGTGAAGAACAGCGAGGAAAGGCACAGACTGGTGAAGGTCGGAAGGGATCTGGAAGCAGATGTAGTGCCAGCACAAGCGAAGTCATTAGCTCTGTAGCCAGAGAGATGTTGTGGTTGTTGGGATGGGAGGGCAGCAACTTGTCAGGATGTGAGCTGGTGGATGCCAGGGAGGTTCGTATTGGGGGGGGGGGGGGGGGGGGGGGCTGGAAGGATTGGTTTGGGGAAGAAGGCCGGTTGGGAAGACGGTTTCAGCTGGGATGGTGGGAATGACGGTATCTGAGTAACAGTGCGGAGGTCACTTGATGCACATCTGAGACTGGAGTCCAAAGTGGCGGGAGCTGGGGGGATTGTTCTTGCGTTTGCAGCAAAGAGCACATGGGAACGTTATCCTGGCGCCAGTTTCTGCTCTGACCAATTTGTTTCGCTCAGGATGAGGAAAATGGAGCCGAAGAGGATGAGGAAGAGAATCCCGATGATGTGGATGAAGAAGAAGGAGGTGATGAGGATGAAGGTAGGAATAATTGATGTAGGGAGAATGGGAGGAATCGGGCTGAGGGCGGAATAGAAGATTGTGGAGGAAAATTCCTTCTCTGAGCCCTCTGACTGTGAGATTACATTCCTCTACATGCTGCTTCAATTAACCTGCGATTTCCTCTTCTGCTTGTGCTTAGAAGGAGACGAGAATGGGCAAGAGCAGGATGGTCATGCAGGAAAACGATCTGCAGAGGAGGAGGAGGTGAGTGGTAGTGTGAGAGTAACGGCAGTGAGAAGGAACTAGGTTAGCTGCCGTGTGCTGATCAAATCCACGTGGGTGCTGTCGCTCAGGATCTCAAATCGACCTCGGGTCTCATTGCTTCAGCAGGAGATGGGTAAACAAATCTGATGTGGTGTGGGGATAATAAACCCCTGTAGACTTCTCATGGGATCCAGGTCCTTCCACTAGCAGCCATGGTGCTGAGTGTTTGAGAGCCAAGGCGCTCGAGATCTCCCTGGGCAGTGATTCCTCAAACACCTGTGACTTCCAAGCTTCAGGCCAGAAGATGGATGGTGGGGGTGAGGGTGGATCTCGGGGTCTGTCTGAAGTGATGTGAGCCTGGGTTTTATTATACCTCCCGAAAGTAACAGCGCGGGTATCCTCCAGATGGGCTGTCCACGCCTTAACCGTGATCATCAGCAGAACAGCTGTGTCAGGCACTCAAGGGTGCTTTAAAGAGGAGTGGATTTAGGCCAGGCCAGACAGAGATTCCATATGGAGGAAAGAGCAGCAGTAAAAATTTTGCGGAGAAATGATGTATGTCGGTGTGGTGACTGTTTGATGGTAACTCCCTTTTTCCGTTCTCCGTGTCCTGCCTAGGATGAAGTGGATCCAAAGAGACAGAAGACAGAAAACGGGTCTTCAGCTTGAGCCCTCCCCTCCCATCTCCTCTGTTCCGTCCATCTCTCCTCCATTCCAGCCTGTGCTTGCACTGTCCATTAGCCTCTGGCTTCACACAGTCTCAGATGAGGAAAGATTAGAAATGCTCTCAAACAGAGAAGACAGCAGTTTCCTTCTCACCCAAAGACCTAGCCCATCCGTGACATGCCCCAGCTGAAATTATTCCCATCCCCAAACATCCCTTCAGCTGTGCCCAGCTTGCAAATGATCCTCTTCTCTCAAGAATCTCATCGTTTCTGGGGCCCAGTATGTACCCTCACCAGGCCCGTGTGCCCGGCTCCTCACGTGGCAAGCACCTCTCCCTCCGTTTGCACTTGCCTTCCCTTTTTTTGTCACTAGTGTGGCTGAAATTCGTGACAGCTTCTGCTGCCCAGACCTGCTGTCAGACATCCTCCCGGAGTCCAGGAGGCTGCGGGCACAGATCTCATGGTGCGTTTTCCAGTCCTAGGCCTCCTCTCGTCTGCTTTCCCACTGAACCCTCAGAGACAAAGAAAAAGAATGTTACAAGCAAATAATGGTTCTATTAAACCGCACACAGAGACAGGATTTATTTTAAGCTTTTTTTTTCTTCAAAGTTTACGTGACAGCAAGCTGGCCCTCGTGAATTTTTCAGAAGATAAGCGTTTTTATATATGAATTTCATCTGAACTGTGTATTATTTTTAATTTGGAGGCTTTTTTAAAACAAATCAAGAGAGAAACAATTGGGGACCAAACTTTGATTTCCATTTTTTTCCCTTCAGATTTTCTTGTGACCATTTTTTGTAAATTAAAGGCAATATAGCCACAGCATTTTCTATGGCACAGACATCACGAGGATGATAGATATAAATATATATATTGTTTTCAACTAGCACTGTAAATAAAAGTGTTTAAAAATATTTCAAACCTCTTGTGTGGATGGTTGTGTCCGTACATCATCTTGGGTTATGATCAGATCGGTAGAAGTTGGCTTGCGGAAAGACAGGTTGGCTTGGCCAGCAAGCAGGTGGGAAGGGGAGCCCCAACTTAATTAAAAGACCCGTGCTAATTATTCAGAGGGCCCTGTGTGATGGAGACCGACACCTGTAGGTCCTGCTTCCCTCCCTCTGGCCAGTGGTCACAGCAAGGGCATGGCACAAGGCCAAGCCCAGGGCTACTGGGAAGGTCTCAGCACAGCAGTGGGGCCTCGGCACCTGGTGGCAGAGGTAACAAGGGGAACCCAACCACTCGGGGCCCTGCGGCCGCCCTGCCCCACCTGGCTTCAGGCATGACCCACACAGCATCGGTCACAGCAGCGGGGAAGTGCTTTACGGGGCAAGAGCTTCAGCTGTTTGTCCCAGAAGCTGCTTGGGAAAGATTGGTCAAGCACTTTGTCTTTTCAGCTTTGCAGAGCTTTAAAGTTGCTGTTACTGTTTCTTCCTTTTTACACTCGTCCTTTGGCAATCACACAATGAGCCACCGAGACTGGGAGCTGTACATAATACCAACTTTTGTCTGAGCATGGGTGGCTTCGTGCTTGGCCAACTGCAGCAACAGATCAGATACTGGAAGTGCAAATAGTCACTTGTCTCCGGGGGGGCAAAGCCTTGACTGTCATTTTCTCCAAAGGTCTGCATCTCGCCACAGGGCGCAGAGGGGCATGAGCATGGTGCAAATGGCACAGCTGCTACTGAGGCCCTGCCCACCTACCAAGAGCTCTGGGGGCATGTGCCTGCCTGGTGGGATCTCACTGCGCTGCAGGGTGTGGGTGCACTGCTCCCCCAGCACCCATTTGCTGATGGAGCCTCTGCTGGGTCTGGATCCACCTCAGCCTAGGGGCTACCACAGCCCCGGTGCTCCTGCCCTGTCCCCTTCCCACCTTCCCAGCTCGGTGCCAGGGAGGGGATCTGGGCCCTTCTCCTCCAGCAGGGATGGGCCAGGTTCAAACAGGCCCCTCTGGTCCTGGGACATCCCCATCTCCAGCTGGAGTCATGTGCTGGGCTCTGCGGCACTGTCGTTGTGGCCATGCCCTCTCTCTGCTGCCCAGGGTCAGCCTTGGCCGTGGTCACTGCAGCCCCGTCCCGTCCCTCCCCGCAGAGCTCCCGCAGCAGCTGGAGCCACAGCTGATTTGGGTGCCTTCTCCCCAGGAACAGCGTTTCAAAAGCAGGTAGCTGCTGCCTCTGATTGACTTGCACCACCCAGCCCTGCTCGCGCTCATCTTGGGCACGGTGATCCATGGGCTGCTTCGGCCTGCAGGTATCTTACCTGTGCTTTTGCAGTTTTGTATTCCTACTATTGCTCCATTTTAAAAAATGATGGCTTCTAGTCTCTGTTCAAGATACTTTCAGATTGGAGCAAGTCCTCAGGACACCCTCAGACTTTCTGCTGACCAGTCACCTTCTACTGTTCAGCACCAAAGATAAATTATTAGCGGACGGTACAATCTCTGCAGGGGCTGATTGCAGTTTTCACGCTTCTTCCCCACCACTGCGGCAGTGCCTGACTATGAGTAGTGAAGGACGTACTTGCCAATGAGAAGTTGTGGAGAGAGAACTCCATTTCTGCTTTCTGTATGGATGCAACGCCAGTACCTATGACTGTGGCCAGCCCGTCATCCAGAAGGAAGTGAGGCATTACCTGATGAGGTGAGGCCAGCAGCAGCAACGCGGGACACTGCAGGACAGAGGGAAGTGGCAAAGGGCTGCCAGCCAGGTTCCCCATGTCTCTATGGTCCCCCAGACTCCCCAGCTTCTACTAGTTCTTCCATCTTACTCAGTTTTATTGAACACTGTTGTCATCATCTGTGGATAGGTGGAAGATATAGCTACAGATACAGAAACAGAAGAATATCTGCTTTGTTATTTTCTCATCTCAGTGACCTGCAGGACATCATCGCTGCCTTGAGGTGGGGGCTACAGATAACATCATGGAAAATTGCACAGTCTCTTCCCTTGCCTTAGCCCTGCAAAGATCCATGCTGTATCCGGTGGCATTTTAGCTGACAAGGTGATCACAGCAAGAAGTTGCACAGATTTCCAGAAAAAGTTGAGGATGCAGGGTTTTGCACTGCACTTCATCTCAAGACTGCCTGTGTGCTTGATTTGCATCCAAACCTGCAGACACTTTTTATCATTCAGCCTAATTCTTCTCCCACAGTGAGATCAATTGTGTCATGCCGGTATCATCAAGGTAAGAACAAAGCCCATCTTCACCAGTGGTTTCTCAGAAGTAACGGTACCATTCAGGGCCTTTATCTACCTTTCTCTGCTCTGTGCTAATCCTCCATTCGTTTAATTCAGTCCCTGTGACCAGCTGCTAACCTCATCAGCTGGGGGCGGAACGCCCTCAACGCTACCAGTTTTGCCAAAAGTTACGCTAGAAGTCAGTGCATGCTGGGATTAAACTGCAAGAGACTGTCTGCACAGAAGCGTGTACCGGCTGAACCTAACCGTGCCTTCATCAGGTCTCACTACTGGGTCTGACAGACCAGACCTTAGTTTTCAATATGCCCGCAACAAAGTCCTCCGTGGTTTCACCTGAGAGAGGTTTTGGTGTCAGGAGACCTCTCCTAAGCAACTTGCTTGCTCCGATCACAGTATCATTAGAGCTGCCAAGGAGATGTCTGGTGCTGATGGTCCCTGCCTTGCTTCCAATGGCACCTGCTCCAAGCTTCTAGCAGCTCTTGGTCCTGCCAACAGAGCGACATCGGAGCTTTCCTTCTTTCTCATCCTCTTCTGCGGCTGCTTGGAGAGAGTTGTGGAGGTGGCGCAGTCATGCTCTTGCAGGCTCTGTGAGACTTCCCTTTAGACTGACAGTTTCTGCTTCTGACGGCCCTTTTGTGTGGTTTAGAAAAGCAAACAATGCAGATGCCAGTGCAAAGAGCAGGTAGAGCCACCTGGCAGGTCTTCACTGGGTCCCCATCCTAGCTCGGATGACCAAGTGACCCCCCACTCCTTGGCAGGGATCACAGGACAGTTGGGACCCAGACCCACCGGGCTGGCGGGCTTGAAGCCTGAAGGCTGTGGCTGTGCCGGGGAGTGCCAAGCCCACTGGGACAGCACTGGTGGGATGCGAACTGCTCCTCGTTGGGTGACCGTGTAGGCGCAGGCTGCTGAAGAGGACAGTTCTGGCTACAGTGGCGAGCTGCACATGGCAAGCCTGAGAGGAGGCAGCTGATCTCCATGTTGGGTGAATAAAACCAGTTAACACTTCTGGTTAAGCAGGGCAACCTGATCTAGCTTTGGAGTCAGCTCTGCTGCAACCAAGGAGGTTGGGCTAGAGATCTCCAGAGGTCCCTTCCCACCTACATCTTTCTGTGATATATGAAGAAACAGAGGCCTGCCATGGAAAGTTTGAGCAGTATCTGAAGGCATTTTGAAGTGCTGAGCCCAGAAATGAATGCTCTTTGCATCTTCTAGCTGTCACCTCCTCATTTCCCCCTTAGGCAAATGATCCCCTCCACCCAGCCTCTTTGGTCTTTCACACCAGTTTTAAGCCAATAAATGAAACAAGACCGACGTAATCAAAACCATCGCACGGGCAGAATCGTGAACCCTCCTTCAGACCTGGAAAAAGTGAGCCCTCCAGCCGCTGCTGGTCTGGGAGGAAAACCCTTCTTGCTTCAGAAAAGTCCATAATCACCCTGTTGTATTAGCTTTAAAAAAATAGTGAAGATGAATTACTTCTCTCCCCCACCCCTGCCTCTGGGATCAGGGGCTCCTTAAGCCCTCTGGTTGGGAGATGCATTGCTCAGCCGCTTCCCATACGCCATATGGGAAACTGAAACAACTTGCCTTCCCAGATCCTTAAGAAGCCCGTGTACTTTTCCCTCCCACCTCTCTCCCTTATTTCGAGGGCGGAGTCAAAGGCAGACACGCTCATGGCTGATCTAGTCTGTGTGTTTTCTCGGGGAAGAAGACTGTGTTTACATGTGTGGGCTCAGACTGGGGACATATCGCAGATGGACAGGACTAGAGCGCTGCGTATCATCAGTGGATGAGTTTGGGGTTTGTTTCCTGGTGAGCCCTTATGGTTTTAGCAAAACATGGACAGTCACAGGGGTGAGGAGAGACCTAAGGTGTCAGTATTCAAGGGTCCCAGCCACACAAGATGGCTTATGAAGCAAGTGTGGTGCCATCAGGTACAGCTTCGCTCTTGTGGGAGGCATTTTCTCTCAGGCACAGAAGAGTATGTTTTCCCATCTTAGGCTGTGCAGGAAGCCTGTGTCCCAGCTGGAAGTGTCTGTGCACAACAGTAGTTCCTTAGCTGAGCCTCAGAGAACTGGGATGTCAGAGCAGACAAGCTTCACCTTGTCAGATGTATCTGTGCAGGCAGACTATGGCAGATGACCAGGTGACTTGCTGCAAATCACCCATTAAAGAGGATAGAAGAGCACACGACCCATGTACGTGCTGTGGGTGATATCTAGCTGATGCTGCTTGTCATCGGGGGGCTATAGGAGCCACACATTCTACAGATCTCCAGCGTTTTTTTATAATGACATCTATTATTCCCATTCTCTATTGTATATCTCAAACATTTTGTCTCAAAAAATCCAACTGAACATTTCCAATGTCCTAGTGGTGTTCGAGATGTTGTATTCTCAATTTAGTCACTTAATCCATGAAGTGGTGTCATAATGTCAGCAGGGTGTTGGCCACATGTCCTGCAATGAAGAATCTTGTCCCTAGGTCCAAAAAGTTACTGAGGCTCCATCCAAGATGGAAGATCCTAAAGCCAGTAAAGGCTGTAAGGTGTAGTGAAAATAGTCAGTTTCCAAAGCTCTGTGAATAACTCTGCCAACACCTCTTTGGCCATTCAGGCAGAGTGATGTCTTAGACTTTCCCAGGTCTTACAGAAATTCATCTGTCATTTTGGAATGCATTTCTTCGGCTGCATAATTCATAAGGAAAATTTTCAAAGACCCTTACCTGAAGCATCCTTCAGCAGCTTTTCCGTTGTTGCACGTCCAAAAGACTTCACAAAAAGGTCTTCACTGGACAGCACACCACAGCATGAGCTCAGGGAGCGCTCTGTTAGACTCGTCCATAAGCACGTCAGAAATCCCATCTGAAAACTTACAGCTCGTTGCTGTTCTCTTATGTGAAGGACAGTTTTCAAAATGGTACATCTACATTTTTTCCTATGTCAGATCCAGTCTGTCTCTGTCTGAGACAGTCTGAGGCTGTCGTAAATGGCTCCAGCAAATCTCCTGAGCTTCCAGGACAGCAGCATGGTAGATATGGACCTAGATTTGAGCTGGGAATTTGCCAGTTCTCCACAAGGTAAAATTCACAGAAGATTCAGTAGAGAAGTTTGGGAAAGTCAGCCTTGTAATTCAAATGAATCACGAGGTTTTGCTCATAACTATAGAAAATACAGACTGCTTCAGGGTCTGTGAATCCCTTTACACAACCATGGAAATAAGTGTTCTTGTAGAGCACTGCTAACAGTGTGCCGTGCTGACTGTAGTTTCTCGTTGGGAGAGGATCCTGTTCTGCCTCAGTTTCTCTACATTTTAAAGGGTTTCCAGATCAAATCCTGACTTAAGGTCTCCCATCAGTGGCAGGATTCCTTCAGGTGTTCCCAGTATTCCCAGTGCTGCTTTTGGATTTACTTCCAAGGGTGAAAATCCTGTAGAGAGCTGATGGGATCCCAGACTGCAGACAAGAAGGAAGACTGATGTCATGGAACTGGGATATAGTGGTGACAACTAAAGTGTTCTAATCGCTATACAGCAGAACACCTCAGCGCTGTACATGCTGTCATCGCTGAAGGCTCCAGTGGGACCCAGTCCTTCTGCATTACTTGGGACACAAAGGCTAAGCCTCGATCTCTTCTTTCAAGGCTTCTGCTTGTGCTGAAAAAGAGCACCACTCTGGGAGAACAGGCAGCATAACCAAATGTAGCTTGAATTGATACCTCTTTCAGCTTGGAGGCTGCACCTTGCTTTTCTTGATCCTCTCGAATGTATTTATTACTGGGAGAGGAGTCGCTGGAGTCCTTTGAGCATAGGTCTACACCTTTCCTGCCTCAAGGGCCCCCTGGTGGCACCAAACTTGGAATGTCTCTAAATACTTGACGGAAGGATTGTAAGCAGTCATCATCTGAGTTTCTCCACACCCAAAATGCCTGGCACAGAGCATGCTGTCAGCTGTCTCTCAAGTGGAGGAACCAGGAATGGCTCTGATCACACCACCGGTGTTGTGAGGGTCCTAGCTCAAACCTGGAGAAACGAGAAGTCCCTGTGTGGTCAGTCAGCATCAGATTTGGCTTGGCTGGGTGTCCACAGGTTGATTTGAACACACAGAAGTGTCTGGCTGGCTTCCAGCAGAAACAGCCCTTTGCCTAGAGAGTCCAAGGCTGGTCTAGGGAACCTGCAAGGAGATTCCTCCTCCCTTGAATCCACTCCTATTAAATGGGACACTATTACTTTCCTAATATCTGCTCCATAAATCTTCTCCTCTGGTCCAGTACAGCTCTTACTGTGCTTTTAGTCTGGAACAAGAAGAATTCCACGTCAGAAAAGTGGTACGTCATCCGGTATGTCCTTTCAAAAAACAGCCTTTCTGGGGTTGTACCATACTGTCAGGTGCATCAGGCAGAGCGTAACCGTGCCCTCCTCTCCTCTGTTTTTCTCATATTCTGTCGGAGGAAGGTTACCTGAAAGGTAAGGTTAAACAGAACAGCTCCTGCGAGCCTCTTGCACAACTTCAGGAGCCTTAAACGACTTGTGGGAAGGCTCTAGTAATCCCAGGGTTCACAACAGTCTTCTCTGCTGTAGCTGGTTTTGGGCCCTTTCCCAGTAGGATTTCCTCCCTTATTGGATCCCCTAGGCAGAGACTTGGAGTTTGACTGTTGCCCCTTAGGAAGTTAGGGGTCTGTTTTTCTCACTGTCTCCAACTCCAGTTGGTCATCAAGAGCCTATATTGGATGCCCAACAGCAGAGCCAGTAGCTGAGATCATGTCAGCTTTCTGGAGAACCTGTTCTGGGGTTGTCAGTCGCAGAATTTTCTTGGGGAAATGAACTTGTGGGTTTGGCTGGCAGGTCCACAGGTCCACAGGCAACCACAGCAACTGCCCCAAGTATCTTCAAATCTACTGGTGCTGCACTGTCAGGTGGGTTTAGGACACTGCTTGGGTGGTCCATGTCTCCCAGAGCCATCTACAGACATCAGCCAGCCGTTCAGAGTGCAATTCTACGTGACGGCAATGGCATTCTGAAAGTTTTCTGTCCTTTCCACTCCTCAGCACAGTTTCTCATCTACTCATTTGTGCTAAGGCAGCTGTCTGTAGGAACCTGCCATGGAAGCCATTGGAGTTATTCCCTATTCTAATTACACACTCACCTTTTCTTCTCCTCCTCCTTTTAAACCTAATGTTTACATTGGTCTGGCTTACAGCCCCACGAAGGGCCATATTAAGCCCCACGAAGGGCCATATTATCACAAACTGTGCATGGCAGGTGAGTATGTAGCCAGGGGCAGCCGTTCCCAGTGGCACTGAGACAGGAAGGCAAACTTGGAAGGGAGTCTCTTGGATCAATTTCCTCATGAGAGCAGCTGGAAGGCGGAATCCCACCCTCAGGCACCTGGGAAGGTTTCCAGGCCGTCTTCTGACCCTTCAATGAGCATGCCCCTTCACTTCAAGGAGTTCTCTGTTTTTTATATCCACCCCGAACATTTCTTTTTCACACACCAGGGCAGGAAATGTTGTTAGTCTTGGGTTTGGGTTTTTTTTTTGTTTTTCTTTTGAATAACTACTTTTGGCCCAGTATATTGACTGTAGCCTCCTTTTCCACTATTAAGGCTTCCGAACTGTACCTTGGCTCATGACTCTACCATTTTGTGCATATTTCTTCCTCTGCACAAACTGATCTGGTCTTACAGTTCAGACAGGGGACCCACAGAACCCTTGAGGCTGCCAGCCTTTCAGAGTGACTTTGACTTAAGAAGCAACACACAGAAAAAAAATGACAGTAATGAAAAAAAAAAAAAAAGAGAAACTCCTGTATCTCCTTGAAGTCTGGAACAAGTGAGCCCTCTGACCACCTGTACCTAAGGAAAAAACAGCAGGCCCCTGCTAAACTCAGGGGAAAGTCCCCACACCCACATGCCACCACTACCTGAGTTCATTTGGGTCCAGGAGCCTTTTCCTTCCTTTTCCCTGTGGGTTCTGTGCCTCAGCTCAGCAGTCATGCTCCTCTGCTGCTTCCAAGCCCTGTGCTGGAGTTTTCTGGCAGGGCAAGACCAGCCGGCTTTTCTCCTGCGTCTTAAAAAGGGCCCACACGCACTCTTAGGGAAGCCCTCCAGTCAGGGCTGTGAGCAAGGGAAAAGCCTGGGGAAATATGAATAGATAGTGTTTTATTCTCATGATAGTGATCAGCTGGCTTGGCTTCCATGTTCCTACAGAGACCCCCATATCCAAGGGCAGAGCAAGAGGATGCCATCAACCATTTTTCACGTCAACAGTCTGCAGGTGGTGAAGAGGCCACCACAAGAGTTCTTCCCATGAAAGAGCCTTGCTGTGAAAAAACATGGACCTCATTTCCAGCCAGATTTTGGTTTTAATGTCAAGCCACGGGTCATCCTTATGCTCCTCTGCTGGAGTAGAGGACCTGCCTCTATTTCACATCTTCTCCTCATGGGGAGAAAAATGTCAAAGATAGATTGTGAATGTAAGAGCGTAAAAAAGGTTGTACCGGTGGTCTCTCTGCCCTAGTGCCCTGCTGTAGCTGACACAAGATCCCCAAGGAAAGGCACTGAGAGACAGGGCATCATATAGAAGCTTCCTGTAATCAAGACCTAAGGACATCCTGAGCTGGCAGGCATACCCAGGCCATCGTGTTCAAAAGCCATTGAGGAACTGATCCTCCGCAAATTAACCAATCCTTATTTGAACTCATTTATACTCCTGGTCTCCACAACATCCTCTAACAATAATTCTACTCTCTTTGTGACATGAAAAATGAATTTCCTTTTGTTTTCAGTAAAATCAATGCCGGAGCTTACCACTGCTTCGTTTGGATTAGGTAAAATAGATCAAACACCTCAAGATCTGTACGTTCGAAAGGAAGATCTCCAGGGCCCAAGTCAGGTTTTTTTGTACCGCTCTTCTAAATCCTTTTCCATTCTTCCATATCCTTTCTTGAATCATGGATGCGTTCCAGTAACTTGTGCTGTAAACAGAGGTAACACAATCTGTTCGGTCTTTGAGATCCCATTTTATACAGCCTGCTATCACGTATCTCCCTCACTGGTGTCTTGTCTTCCCAGGATACTGTCTGCTGTTCTGGAAGCGTGATCCACATACTTTGTGTCGCAACATATAACCTTATGTTTTAATTCTTAGCGTGATTTTACCAGGGGTCTTAGGAGGCAGTTGCTTCCCATAAACCTTGCCAAATGAGAAGTGTGCACCATGCCAGGAGAGACAGTCGCACCTGCAGAGCTGTGAAGCTCTCCTAAATGCATTTTGGCAGCATAAGACAGCCATGGACATCAGAAAGCAAATCATGTGGCAGCCTAGCACCGGAAGCTCGCAGAGTCTGAATTTCTAGGACGCTTTCATCTCATCAGCAAAGTGTTTGAACTATCTAACCAGGACACAAAAGCATTAGCTGCTTTATCTTCTGCTCTCACACACACTAGAGAGAGTCCTTTGGTCTTTTGTGGCTTTCTGAGAAAAATCTGACAGGGAAGCCTGTTACAGCAGAGAGAACACTGCTCAGCGTGGCCTGTTCACCTCCTGGAGAACGGGACCTGACAGCTGCAGACAGGAACTTCTTAGAACCAAGAAAAATTATAAACGGCACCAAACCAAAAAACCACAAGCTTAAACCCATGTTTTCCCCATGTGGCCTTAACTGCACCCCAGTGACAAACTCCTGGCAGAACTTCCTAATATTTAGTTTGCTGGACCTCCATCTTGAGAAACCAGACCTCCCCTAGCCCTCATCATGACACAGGAGGTCCCACTCCTTCTTGGGAATTTTAAAGCCCCTTTACACAGAACTAGAGTTCCATCTCTTTGGTCCCAGCCTCCTTCGCGGGTGAATGAGAATCGGCCCTTGCACCAACAGAGCCTGTTGTGTGTGCCATGATAGCCAGTCGTCTTCCAGTGCAGTGAGGATGGGGCCACCTCCAGAGCCAGCAGGGTCTCTTTGCAGTGCTGAAGGCTACCCAAATGCTGGGCTTCATCAGCAAGAACAGAGCAAGCAGTGATTAATCCTGTCTTCATGCACGTGAAAAGCCACATCTGCAACACTGGGACATTGACACACCGGAGCAAGGCCAGCAAAGGGCTCCGAGATGGTGGTGGGGTGGAGGACACGACAAATGGCAAGGGGCTGAAGAAGAGCAGGGAGCGAACCGCTGCCTGACGCTGCCCAAGGCGGGTTAGGGAGGTGGCATGGGCAGACTCCTCTCACAGGGCCACCAAGAAAGGGCACCAGACAAGGACCGCAGGTTGCAACAAGTCAGCTGCCTATGGGACACAAGGGAAAGCCTCTCCTGCGAGGGTGTTCTGGCAGCAGGTTTTCAGAGGTGCTGGAGAATCCCCGTGGTTGGAGGTGGTCAGGATTCGCCTGGGCCTGGCCCTGAGCAATGCAGTCTGGTCCGAGTCCACCATTGCTGGGAGCAGAGGGATGGAGTGGAGAGCCCGGAGGTCCCTTCCCGCGTGAATCTTCCTGTGATGCTGCGGCTAGCAAGCGGGTTTATTTGACTTTGTGTTTTTTCTTACTGGGGCAGCAGAAGCTACCTTACAAAACTATTCAGGCTGCTACCTGCCGTGAGGTGCCAAATGGAGAAGAAATTGAAAAACCGTCTCAGCTGCTGCCACACTCTGAATTTCAGTCTGTCACACAATCATGTTGATCCAGCATAACTGTCTAGTGTTGCAGAAAGGGGCAATCCCATCTTCCCTTTCGTCTCTCCCGCTGCCTCTCTTTTGTCAGCACTGGTGAGCATCAGAGAATTGATCCAGCTGAAAGCTAAACTTTAAAGAAATAAATCCATTTTGATTTGTAATGAGCCCTTTCTGTTTAAAAATGCACTGTCTCCCTCCCTAGCAACTTTTGTTCAAAGCAAAGTGGTTGGGGATCCCCAAATCAGAGCCTTTATTCTCTTCAGGTGTGTTCTGGAGCAATGCTCTCCCCTTCCTTGCAGTGCCATCATCCACACGAACCTTCCCAGGGACTGTATTCTTCTGCAGATGATCTCTCATAGCGTCATATGCTCCTTTCGTTACCCTCTACATTTTTACATCTAGCTTTCCTACTAAGAAAGAAATAACTTATTCTTTATTAATAAGTATTTGCCTGTAGCCTCCAGAGCTCCAGTGTACTGTAAGCTATGGGCTCATGTTCTCCTGCCATGAAGCAGCGTGAAAACACAGCACATGGACCAGATTGACTTTTTCATAGCTCCTCAGGACACGTGCGACTAAGCCTAGAGCCAGACCCTCTCCGTGCCCTCTGCAGTGCTCATCCGCCAGCATCTGAAACATGTCCAAGGTGCCTCTTCTGCGTCAGAGAGACCCACGCTGCTGCCAAGAGTAAGACATAGAGAGGATCTGAGCCCCACGAGCAGAAGGCACATCCCTCTGTGGCAGTATTTCTTTGAGGGGATACTGGCTGTGTTGTCAGTTGAGAGTAACAGCAGCAACGGGGATCTGAGCCTGGCATATCTTGATCAGCCTGTCTCTCTCTTGATGCCCAGGAGACCATCCGTATTCCCCCAGCTCAGCTGCTGGGAGGTCTTGACACCACCCACATCTGTTCTAGAGATCCCCCCAAGCCAAAACAGCTCTCAGGAAAGACAGTTGTACAGTCTCCCTGCAAAACTGGCAGGAGACTGGCAAAACAAAGAAGCCACACCTAAGAAGGGGCTTGTGTGTAATCCGCTGGGGGAATCTGGGTGCTCCAGTTTCACTACATGTCCAGCATCATCCTTGCAGCCTGTCCTGACAACACTTTTGCCACCAGTCTTGGTGCCGACAACTCTTTCAGAGGTCTTGTTTGCTGGCCATTTCTGGAAGTGCTCACCTGCTTTCTGGACTACCCCTGATGCCCTGCAGTTTTCTGTCATCCATGACTGCTGTCGGCACTGGAGCTTCTAGCCCTCCGGGACCCAAGGACCCTGCAGATGGTTGGACTATCTCTCTCCAGCTACACCTGGGAGAACAGAACCACTCTCAGAGCAAGGTTCAGCTCCTGTCAGAGCGCTCCTCAGCTCCTTTTAGCCTATACCTGAGTCAAGGGAATCTTTTAGGACCGTTCTGCTACTGCCCCAGTCACTCAGCAACACATGGCTCGTTGGGTCGGTGCCTGACTCCTTCACCTCAACATCAGGTCATTGTAACTGAGAGCTTTCTCCTCACAGCTGGTATGCCTCTCCCGACCTTTGCATGCATTGGGTTCCTCAGTACCTCTTTGCTCTCGAGAAAACTCACTGCAGCCCTGGGACATTTGGGAGGCTATCACATATTTTTCCATTGGATTAAAAGCACAGCATGAATGCTGCAATAAGAAGTGAGTCAAAATGTAACCTAGCTTGCTGCGTGGATTTCTGTAGTTGACCCACCTCGCCCTCTGTGTTGCAAAACACAGAGGCTGTGACATCAAAGTCATCCTGCAGCATCAAAGATATCGCTATAACTAGATATTGGCCAAGGTACCAATACCCATCACCATCTCCACAGGTAGCCGTGGATGTCCAAAGAGGATCCTGCAGCATCCCATCTCTCCCCCAGGAAGGATGTGGAGGCCTTTTGAAAGAGAACAGTTACACACTTCTCTACAGCTAATGCTGGCCAGGAACAAGATGCTAGCTGCCAAATACGCTCATGAATGCTGCAAATTCTCTTCAGTGATTAAATAACTGGGGTTTTTTTAGCAGAAATGCAGCCCACAGCTTCAGTCAGCACGCTGCAATGTTGTTCCTGACTTTCTGATTCAGGTTTCTCTGGGACACTCAGCTATCTGCTGATGATTGTCATACAAAGGTCGCTCACCTTTTAGCACTGCAAAGAAGGAGGCTGCAGATTTGTCCAAAGACTCCATACAGCTATGCTTTCCTGCAGGTGTTCCCATGGGGTTCTGGGAAGCAGGCCAGTGCTAGACTCTCCTCAGCTCCACATCAGAGACCTGTGGTGACCCAGGCACTGCCCATTCAGCAAATCCTCTAAAAAGGACCTTTTCAAGAGTCTCCCAATTAATGTCAGGCAGCCAGCCACTCTTCTGCCTCCCAGCACTTCTGAAGAGGCACACTTTGGTTTTTGCCCAGAACTACTGGGAGATGTGAACTTTCTCTTTCCTAATCCTCAGCCCTTTTGGGGATCTGTCACCTCAGATAAATGGGTCCCTTCTCCAGGACCACTCTCTGATGCACGAGGCACAGATGATAACGTGCTGCTTCCAGGCATCATGTAGGGAAGAAGCCTGGAGCAACTGCTTCCTTCTGCAAGAAAGGAAGCATGTTTGGTACCCATCCTGGACTCCCAGAAGCTGAGCAATTTCCTACACAGAATCGATCTCAGGTTGGTGCCTTGTTAGAAATCATCACAGCCCTTTGCGAAGGAAGACTGGTTTGCATCCCTCTGCCTCCGGGATGCCCATTTTGACACATTTCCACATTGTGCATCTCACTCTCAGACTGCTAAGCTGTGAGCACCGGCTCCTTCCGGTGCAGGATTCTGCTGCTTGGCCCCTCCGCAGCCGCAAGGTGTTGGCTCGGGAACCACTGTGTCTGTCTTGAGCACCCAGAGAAGGGCAGCTCTGTTACTTCCCCTCTGGAGCCGACCTGAGATCTCTTCTAGCTCCCCAAGCTTCTCAGCCAGTGCCAGGAGTCTCGCAGGTAATCCCATTCTGACCTCTGGAAACTCCATTGCCTGTCCACGTGCGTGTTGAGTACCAACCTGCCTGGCAGCCTTTGCTCACACTACATCCCCTGCCAGACCTTCCCTTCTGTCTCACCAGGTGTGGCTGCTTTGTGCCTACAGTGCCTCGCCACAAAGTTATTAGTTATCTCTTACTAGTAAGTAACTTCTTTTTGCTTGTTATGTTTGCTTTAGCTCTGGGCAAATAGCAAGCAGGATGTTTTATATGAAGTGCTTTTGGTGAGTGCTCTATCTCAGGAACACCCAGCCCAGCTGATCTCAGGTTGCACGGCTGATAACCAGGTTTCCAAGTCACAGCGCCATTTCTTAGGTCAGTTAAAGTCTGCAAATAAATTGCAGAGCACCTCAAAAAGTCAGAACGAAGCAGAAGATTATGACTAGCTTCAGACCTGATGCTAAAAGGACCAAAACATGAAAGGGGAATCACTCGGAGAAAAACATGGTATCACAGAAATCTGGAAATGCAATGGAAAATTCCTTCAGCAAGACTAACTCAATGATACTGCCGAAGAGTATTTTCTATTCCTATTTTTATTGGTAAGTGTAGTTTGCACTTGTAAGAGATGCCAAGAAAGACAAGAAAAGCAATGTGTTAAGGTTGTGTGCAAGTGACTACTGCGGGTAACTCTGGAACCTGTCTGAAGCTAGTTAATGCCCAACACGGACAAAGGAGTATTCAGTGAGCTGGGCTTCTGCACCCTGTCCTGCGCTACTCCCGTCGCAGCCTGTCCCTCCTTCCCATGGCTCTGCCAGAGTCCCATGTGTCCCCGGCAGCCGCTCTGCCCAGGGAACCCATGCAGGCTGTTCCGAGAAGATGCTCCCGTGCTGATCTTGTTCCGGTCACTGTTATTTCTGCGGCGGGGTCCTGTTCTGGGAGATGACGAAAATGCCATTCGAGGGAGTCAGCATTTAAAATGGGTCGTTAGAGAGAAACGTCACAGGTGTCTTTGCTAAAGATAGCCTGGTGCTGAGTAAAACAGTGCCTCCAAAACCTTCATTTCACAACATGCTCACTCAGCATAACAGCCCCTTGGCCCCAAATGCCCCCAGTCGCAGAGAGCTCCTGCCGTTTTCCTGGGCTCTCCATCAGTCTCTCATGACCTCCCCTCATTGGGAATACGTATGTCTCCTTCGCTGGTTTGTGCAAGAAAGAAGCATCCCCTAGAACACGGAGTCAGTTAGGGGTGGTTTTGGAGACTAGAGGGGAACAGTGACATGGCACCGAGGCCAGGAGTGCAGAGTGGGTCGGGATGGAGGGGGAGAGCAGCGAAAACAATGCGTCCCCCGGGGTAAAGCAAGCGGAGGGGAGCAGACGACATCGGGCTGCGGAGCCATACGTGTCTCCCCACCACGGTTCCATCTCTCTTCTCTCTCTCTTGTCTTCACCCACACACTCACACCATTCTCGCACTGCTGATTCAGGGGAAAGAGAGGTTGATGCTTTCTGCTTGGACTGAGCACCACAAACTGTTTTTCTTCAACAGAAGGAAAAAACACCTCCCGCCAACCGTCACAAGTTCTCCCCCATCTTTTCTCCTCTCTTCCTCCCTCATGCCATCCCATGGGCTGTGTAACATAGAGGACACAGAGGACCACTACAAAACAGTCCCCAGAGACACTGAGGCGCACAAGGTTGCATGAGGTTCCCCTGCACCGATCCCACTCCTCGGGAGACTGAAGAGCCATGTGTGATAAAAGAGACAAGAGCAGTCACCACGACGGGGAGCTGCTGAAGTGAGGCATGCCACTTGCTCTCTTTTATCTTCCACCTTCACCACCCAGCTGAGGAAAACTAGAGAGCGATCAAGGATCCCTCCATGGTGAAGCAGCGGCCTCTCTGAGTCACCTCCCTTCCTTTACGCCCAGGAAAAGCCCCAGCCCAACCCTCAGGCGATGAGCAGCCGAGGGGCTTGGGTGTCTGAGACCTGTCATGAAGGGCTGATTAAGTCTGAAAAAGTCAGAGCCAGTGGGTTGCTGGAAAGTGTGAGACACAACAGTGGGGGTTCTCTGAGGCAAAAGGGGCCCCAGAATGAGGCACATGGGTGGAAATGTATGACCCTACGCAAAGCTCAACAGCTATACAGGAGCTAGGATAAGCCCCCTCAGCGTACGAGCTTGGGTGGGTCTTCCCCAGCGCTGCTGAAAGAGGAGGGTCCCTTGCTCACACCCCTGGCAGTGCCACAGCGTGCAGCCCTTCTTCTCGGTGCTGGCTGCCTCTCCTGGATGCTCCTTGCTGTCTCCTCAGACCACCTCAGCTTTGTCCAAGATTGCACCTGGATTGATTGCTCTGGCTTGATGGGTTACATGTGCCCTGGTTGGAGCTCACTATGGATCCTTTCCTCATGCTGCCCATGAACTGGCCAATGAGAAAAAAGAAACAAATCAGCACATTTTAAGGATTAAAGAAGGCAAAAAAAAAAAAGAACACCAAAAACCCAACAATAACAACAACAAAAAAAAGAACAGCAGAAAAAAGACCAACACGTTCTCAAAAGCCCTGAAACAATTAGAGACAAGCTGTAAGAGGCGGAAAGATCAAACCAAAAAAGGTAAGAGATGAAAGAAAAACATGAAGGGCACTTGCTGGGAAGTGTCTTCTACACTTTTTCCACTGTCTATGTAGAAGCGAAACTTGTAAGAAAAACAACAGCGACCCAAAGAATTTCCACTAAAAGATGCTTAGAACAGTGTCTCCGGTCCCTCCCTCCTCTCTCTCACTGGCTGCAGCCCTGCCTTCACGTGCCTCAGACTTGTACTGGTTCCTTGGTCGTGACGCATCTTCTTAGCAATACGAGGAAATTCGCTGCCCACCTGCAATATAAGAGCATCTAGGGAAAAGCTTTGATCAGAGAGAGAGACAGCATGAGAGCAAGCACGTCCAGCTGACCCCCTCTTGGCTCATCCACCCACTCTAACATCTTCTTTGCCCATGCTTCATTTTTATTGATCTCGTAAAGCTTCTGACTTGATCAAGCCGGACCCAAGTGGGAAGACGCAGCCTCTCGCCTCTCCTGGATGCCACCATGAGGCTGGTGTCCCTGGCGCAGTTCCTCACCTTCACTCTGCTGGTTTTCAGTGGTAAGAGGGGCTAAAGGGATCAGGGAGGGCAGAGTAGCTCACTAAGCTGAGTCTGGATGTCACTTGGTCCCTGACAGGTCTGGAGGGGAGAATCTGTGCCCTTCTAACCTCACCGAAGATGGCCAGATATTGCCCTCTGCTCCATGAGTCCCCCCCTTTGCCCAGCCCTCCATCTCGTTACAGCTGGCCACATCCTACCAGGAGTAGCACAGGGAGAAGGCAAGGAGCGGAAAGTGTGGGCCAGAGCAGGGAGCTCAGCTGTGCTGCCTTGCCACCTGAGCCCCAGAAAGATGTGGAAGAGCTCAAAGCAGCTGCTCGACAAGACATCCGTGCTGTGGAAGCGGCATGGGGGAAGGTACGCCAGGGCCAAGACAGATCCGTGTCCTTTTGGGGGGACTGGGGAGGGTGGGAGACACTTTGAGCCCCCTTTCTCCTTCCCCACATTCCCTCCTTCCACCCCGACCTCGCCTTCGCCTCTGCCCCAAGCCGCTGACTTTTCCCGCTCCCAGCGCCCATCAGGAGACACACATGGTGCTGGAGGTGGGCTACTCGGGCCTCCAGAAGACGGCCCTGCCCATGAGGCCCCGGGTGTCAGTCCAGGACTCTGCCTTGCGCAACGGCAACTTCTCCCTGCGAATCAACCCTGTCCGGAGCGAGGACGCCGGGCTGTACGAGGCGCAGGTGGCACACAACAAGGAGGTCCAGACCTGCTGGGTGGAGCTGGGGGTAATTACAGGTAGGAGAAAATGGAAACCCTGGAGAATGTCGATTTTAGGTCTGGGGAGGTTGCAAGGGTGGAATGGGGTGGGGATGATGTGTTTGCCAGGGCAGGTTAGGGTACAGGCAGCAGCCCCACGAAAGCGTGGAGCTTCCTGCTGTCTGCTCTCGGCTCTGGAGAGAGGAATGCCCGAGGGACAGAGCTAGGACAGGAGGGCCACAGAGGGATGGTTTGGCAGTCCCCCATGTTCTTTAGCTTCCCCTGCCTCCCCCTCTTTCTTTTTCTTGCAGTAACCCTCAGGTCACCCCACCCTGTGGTAGAAAACGAGCCGCTCTTGTTGAGCTGCAACTCTAGCCACCGGGCCAGCCTCGTGGAGACCCGCTGGTTCCACAACGGGCGCCTGGTCCACACCTCTGGGACCTTCTGCTCCTTGCATGGGGCTCTCTCCATCCTCCGGCCAGCCATGAGTGATGCGGGCTGCTGGTCCTGCCAGCTCAGATACTCCGATAATGAGGTCATTTCTGCCACGTACAACCTGCAAATTCTAGGTGAGCTCAGCCTCTGTCTTGCTAGTCCCCCATCCCCAAGTTGCTCCTTTCGTGTGACTGACCAACCTCAGTGGCTCCAGCTTCCCAGCACCCACTCTGTCCTCACTTCCCAAGTGTCACCTCCCTGCAGAGCTCTTTCCAGCCACCACTCCACATTGTCCTCTCTCTCTGGCTCAGGTTTTGATGGCCCAAAGAACCCTGTGGTCTATGCTGCAGCTGGCTCTGCAGTCAATCTACCATGCACCCTGAGCTACCTCCCCAGTGCCTTTGGGATCAGCGTGGTGACAGCCCACTGGAGCCGCCTTGCATGGGGACACTTGCAAGACCAGAGCATCCTCCAGAATTCGAGCAGCAGAAGCTTCCCCCATCGTCTCCCTGTGGTGGATCTGAGTGATGCAGGGCAGTACCGCTGTGCTGTCTCTGTAGGCAGCAAGACAATCAGCAGGGATGTGACCTTGGCAGTGGTTACAGGTGAGAGGAGAGACAGGGAGGTGCATCACTCCTCTGGGGTCCCATCACTTGCAGATAAACCTCCCCACATTTTGGTGCAGTGGGCATGGGTTGCTCCTGCTGATAGGTTCTCACCCCAGGGAGGGATACAAGGTCTCTATTCAGGGCATTGCACTGCACTGGACTGCTGAAAGCAGGGGTTTTCTGGGGTAACTTGATTATTCTTCCTGAAGACTGAGGAAGACAAAGAAAATAAATTAGAGCACATAATGAAGGAGGGGTGCATTAGAAGAAGGAGGGGTGGGCAAGAGATGTGGACCTGCATGTAGTCTTTCCTGAGGATAGTTTTTTCCTTTGCTGCAGTCACCCCAAGCATCCAAGGACCGGTTTCTGAGGGATCTCACTTGCTGCTCATCTGCAGCCTCACACACCTCCGGGGACATGAACGTTTCCAGTGGAGGCACCTCAGCTCAGCCCCCACTCACAGCAAGCTGACTGTGGCCACCGACCGTAACCTGGAGGGCCACAGGTCCAAGATGGGCCCTACCTTGGAAATACCCCAAGTGTCACAAAAGGATACGGGCACGTGGGAATGCAGTGTATATGGCCCAGAAGGCAGACTGGGAGGAGTGGAGTACGGGCTGCAGATCACAGGTACTGTGTCCCATGGATCTGTAACCAACCCTTTCTTTTCGCCCTGTTCAATTCCCTGTGCCCTTTCCCCTCTCAGCCTCACCTCTTCCTTCTCCCCTTTGACCACTTGGATCCCATCTTGTTGTCATCCTGCCTTAGCTCTCACCTGTTCCTCCTGTTTCTCCTTCCAGTTCCCTTCACCCTTTTCCCTTTTTGTGCAGTCCCAGCCTTGTGCCAGTGCAAAATCAATCTTCCCCTCCTTCCTAACTATGGTTCTTCCTCACAGGTGCCCAGGTCTCCAGCCCTCCCACCATCTTCAGTGGGCAGGTTACTTTTGGGCTCACACTCACACTCTTCCTCCTGCTTATGGTCTGCATTCTGGCTCTGGCCCTACAAAAAAGGGTAAGTGTCCATCATCCCATTTCTGTTCGTTTTCCTGTACATCACCCCTTATTGCACCTTCCCCTGGGTACCCTAGAGACAGCAGTGAAATGTCCCAGGGACACAGCAGCCAGAAGAAGAATGGGGCTCGGGCAGCCTGCTGAGGGTGTCATGGATATGTGGTAAAAGCTGTATCCTGGGCATCGGCAGGTCTGGCTAACCGTGGCATTCATCTGGGGGCAGGTCAGATGCTTCAGAGGAGGGGTAAAACACAGCCCATCCTTGGAAAGCACCTTGTTTATTCTTGCAGAGATGAAGCCACACTGCAATAGAGGAGGGTTAATTTCCAGGCTTTTGTAGGAGTCCTCTCTCTTATTCCTTATCTGGATGCTTTGTTGTAACAGAGTCTCCTGTTCCATATAAATGCCTGCTCGTCCCCAGATGCCAGTCTCGATGCAGTTCTGTTTTTGCTGGCTCAGCTCTCATGCCTCGGCTGTCGGCTTCTGACAACTTACTGCCCTTTGCTCAGCTTGTTTCAGCACCTCGTCTTCTGAAAAATCTGCCTTGCCTTTATCATCCCAAAGACAAGGCCAGGACTGATCCCTCCCCAGCACGCCACTGGAAAAAGCTGTGCAAACAAGTCAGATTGTTTCTCCACAGCCTTCATACTGTTTCTCTACAAATTAATTACATGGCAAATTCTTCATTCAGGGTTTCACTTTGCTGACAAATGACACCTCTCGTGAATAGCTGTGATGTAGTTGCCTTCACTCAGCTTCTTGGAAAGGGCCTACAGTGAAAATCCCCTTCTAGTGCAGAAGGGGCTGGTGGCTCAGAGCAATCTCAGATTGGGAGAACTTGCCTTGGCGAAAGAGCTGGGTGCCTTGAAGCTGCCTTGACCTGAAGATGAGGGATGTAACAGCTTTGATGTAAATTCTTAGCAAATCTTGGTGGCTGGAGGCTGAAGACAGGCAACATCAGAACAGAAGCAAGGTGGGCATTTTAAAAAAAAACATTGCGGGTAGCACTAGAGAGACTTGTGAGTGGTTCTTTGTCATCGACCCTTAATCAGCACTGACGGTAAAAGATAATCTAAAGCAGAGATCTACAGTTTCTGGGTGACTCTCTAGACTGTGCAAGTCCGGTACAAGATGATCAGAAACGCCCTTTCTGGCCTAAAACCTCAGACAAATAACCCTTTACAGTGTAGCTGTAAACCGTTAGCTAGCAGGAAAGAGGACATCTGGGTGTCCAGCTCTGCTAGCTTAAACAGCTCTAATCCAGCCAGGACACTTCTCACCTCAAAGCTTCTGTATTCGCCCTCACAACCTTGCTTTGCCAAGTAAGCAAAGCTCCCCATTCGCAGCACAGCTTCTCCATCCACTGATGGTCCTCCTGCCCTTCTCTGGATGGCCTCCCCGGCGGGCTCCTCCTTTGTGAGAGCGCAGGCGAGGTGCCTTGAGCAAAGATATTAGCTCTTTTCTTGTTCTCTCCCTCTCTCTGCTGGCATTCTCTGAGATTACATTTGCTCTTCTTGCATTGGTTGAATGCTGGCTGCTCGCCGGTATCTCTTGATGGGCTATTGCCCACATGTTAGAGATTTCTGTTCCGACCCCCTGAGCCTACCAGCGTGCAGGTGGTACTGGTGCATTTCATTCCCCCTGTCATTCAGTTTACTGCTCCGTTCTCCTGAAATCTCTGGGTCTCTGGTGACATTTTCATCCTCTTTCTTCCAAATGAGGCTCCTCAGCTTTATCAGCTACATAACTCATTAGCACTTTCACACTCTCGGTGCCATTAATGATTGGTCCCACACTGATCTTTGAAGACTTGTGCTTATCATTTGTCTACAGCCTGGCAGAAACCTGCCAGCGAAATCCCAGTCCCTTCCTCTTAGCTGAGACCGCACCTACCATATGCAATTCTTCTACTAATCTCTGCTTTCCAGTTGTATTGATTGCCTGTGTGTCACAGTATACTCTACCATTATCAGGAGCCCTGGGATCTACCTCTTTTTTTTTCATTGTCTAGGAAGTCACTTGTTAAAGCAAGATGTGAAGTCGATTCTGTCTTTAATTTGTTCTTATCTCATTTTGCATGAACCTTCATGCCTTTAATCATTCTCTCTGAAAAGGTATTGTAAAATCTGGCATGCCGTTGAACCTGACAGTGGCCTGACCATTGCCCAGATAATTCTTTGCTCTCTCTGAAGCATGTTCTGTCTTTGTTATTCCTTATGCCCATGACACCACAGAGGACAGTGTTGGTCAAGCCTTCCCCAGAAGAAACTGCATGTCTCAGAGAGTGGGACTGGGGCTCTTCCCGGCTCTAGGAGGGAATGGGACCCTCATGGCTGCAAGCAGTAGAACCGTGTCTTCCACAGCAGGGAGAAGCCCAGACTTGTGCCATTCAGTCTCCCTTCAATGCGTGATATTTCCCCTTCCTTCCCTTTCAGGCACGGTCTCCTGCCTTCCCAGCGCTGGAAGGGATGATTGCAGTCACTGTGCCGAGGAAGAAGGAGATGGAGGAGAACCAGAAAGAGAAGATCCAGCAGACTGAGTGCTGATGGGAGCAGGGACACCGGGCCCAGTCTGCATGGGAGAATGAAACTCTGTGTGCCATGCTGCAGAGAGATGGGCACCATGCAGACCTTTCAGGAGGGTCTAGGGATGGCATGAACATAGCAGGAGGCCATGGGAGCTCTGTATCTGCAGAGGGGCTGGAAGACGAGGCTCACCGCTGCAGTACGGTGGCAGGCAGCACAGATGCTTTGGAGCTACTGGGAGTATTTGAGCCAGCAGCTATTGCCTGCTCCAGTGCCAGTTCTCTCTCCCACCCTTTGCCCCTCCTTCATGGCCTCTCCCACAGCCTTTCACTGGTGGGACACTTCAGCGTGGGAGAAGGCTGGAACCCGGCTCCCCTGCAGCCTGACAGCGTTTCCCTCCCTCTGCCCACTCTCTTCTCCCTCTCCCCGTGCTGCCCTGCTCTTGCGCTCATTCAGTGGCAAAAGGGACCCCACAGAGGACTGCACATGTTGCACATATTGAGCATTTTATTTTATTAGAAACTCATTTTAGATCCTAAAATAAATCTGACAAAATAAACCCGCTGGCCCCTGCGTGTGCTTGTGGAGGATCGCGCCTCTTGACGGTGCCGGGTATACCCCCGCCTGTGTGAAGCAGCTTCTAAGGACTTTGCTGCCTTCTCTTTCTCTTTCATTTCTGTTCTACTGAAGTTTTCTGTTCAATTCTGACATTTTGATGGCGGGGAAGAGGAAATTAAATGCCACCAGAGAACAAAGAATCACAGGTTCAACCTCTCCTTTTTGCTGTGCTTCAGAGTATTTTTTTTTTCCCCTGTCTGGCTCTCCCTGCTCATTCATTCATTTATTCCTTCTGTCAGTCCTCACTTTTTCCTGATAGATCTCCCATTGATGTTAGGGCTCTCTGTCTCTCTCCTCTGGCTAAGGATGTACTTACTCATGTAATTGTGAGTCTGCCAGGTAATGTCTCCCATGACCCTCAGAGTGTTTAGGTTTCATCTAGTTAGAGAATGCTCTTCACCTACTCTCTGAACAGGTGGAGGACTGTGGTACCGCTTTTGAACAGTCATTGCACGCCACCCCAGAAGAAAGCCTCATGAGTAAAGAGAGTCACACATGTAGTTTCTCCCATATGGGTCACTGGGCTGTGGCTGCTCAAGCAAGGAGGTGGTGGTGGTACAAAAATGAAGATCTCAGTGTTCAGGAAGGGAAATTCCCTTGACTTGAGCAGAGGACTTCACTACCAGGCCAACTTTTCACTATTTCAGCAGGAACGTGAAGAGGCCTTCTTGGTGTGTGGTCCTCGCCTTCCCCCCAAGAGCTTCAGGCACACAGGTAATGAATGTGCTCTGGAATGCTCAGACTGCAGGCAGCAGAGCAGCACCCAAAAAGCCCAACTAGCCCACTTTGGGGAGCACGCCTGGGCTCCACAGCTTCTTAACTACTCAGCTAGCCATGTATTTTACCGAATGTGATACCCATTTCTCCTCTAAGTCTTAGAGAAATGCAAGCAGTGGTGTGAGGCAGACTTGTCTTCTTCAACTCTCTCACACATTTTCAGGCAGACACTGAAACAGCACCAACATGAAGAAGGACAGTCCAGCCTGGTACCAGGCATCTTCCTAGGCAAATGATAATGCTGCAGTTTTTTCAAGTTGGGAGTGGTCTGTCTGGCTTAGACTCCTCTCTCTGCCAGATGCTTTGGAGAAAAGGTGTGTTAGCCCCAATGGGGCTAAGGAGCAATCCAACATTCAACAGGACCCCATCATACTCTCTCAGTGCCTGACAGGGGTTTGCTCTCTCTTTTCATGCAGAGTGAGATGCTCCCTCCTCCTGTAACACTTTCAGTATTGCCTGTTACCACTCTGGCTGTTCTCATTGCTCAGGTGTGTGCTCAGTCTGTCTTTAAACCTCGCTGTTTTCTTGTACTCTCTGACTTGCTCTGGCAATCAGTCCTCGGGACTGCTTGTTCACTGTGTGAAAATGGTTACTCTTTATCAGTTTTGAATTCAAAGCTTTCTGTTTTCATCATCTGTTTTCTCCTGTCACAAAGGCTGGAAGAAAAGGGACTCCCAATCTATCACGTCTCAGCATGTCATCATTCTACAGCCTTTTATCACATCACTTTCTTCGTATTTTCCTATCCCCCGTGGACTCATTTCCCTTCCGGTACAAATACCAGATTTTGGGGACTTTCTCCTTGACAATTTGCTCAAGCCCATCTCTATGCATGGTCAACTGTCCTCGGATCCTTTGTTCTGGAAGAGGAGGCAGCAGCCCGGTGGGTGAGCAGTGCTGGCTTACACGGAGGTACAGTGCCTTTCTCCGCATTACTTCCATCCTGTCCTTCACGGCTCCTGACGTCTTGCCTGCTGTTCTGGCTGTTGTTCCCCACTGAACAGCACTGAGCTTGTACCGAGCTGTTCACTGTGTCCCCAGTGAAATGCTTGTTGTGATGCCCAGGGCTCTCGCCTGACCTGGTACAGTTACAGTAAGCCAAAGCCTAGAAGTATTTATGCAGTTTACATTTTCCCTCCAGCTACATGACTCTGTGAACAGCGATGCTGAATTTCATTTGCCTTCCCGTTGCTGATGAGCACAGCTTTCTTACATGTCTCCAAAGCTCTTGTCATTCTCTCGTCTCCCGACAAATTTAAATAGCTTCATGTCACCTACATACTTGGCCTTCTTGCTGCTTATCTCCTTGAACACTAGTAACTCATGTCTGAATTCAGATACTTTCGGGCCTCACTGCTGCCTCTGATGACAACTGTCAGTTTAACCCTCCTCCTCACTTCCCAGCCAGGGGCCAGCCCCAGGCGCACAGCAGAGCCATCCCGCTCGCCTCCACGCAGGGCCAGTCGGTTGCAGCTCCGAGGGGGCAAGGAGAAGGTGCTTGCTGCAGAGGATGCTTGCTTTGTTCCAAGATGCAAACCTCCAGCTGAGCACTGGTTATTCACTGTAACACGGGTAGTCTTGCTTCATGACTCTTCACCAACAACTGACGATACCTGGAGCCAGCTTGACCAGAGGCATTCACACAGTTGTGTACGGTTACACTGCAAGACCTTGGGTACACAGTACGCACCTCCACAGTCACTGTAGTACCTGTATCGGGTCCTGAAACCACTTTATTTGTAACGGAGAGTACAGTGGTGGCTGAGGTGCATAATCTATGAGGTGCCTATGTTAGGGTGACACCATCTAAAAGGGCTACGAGGCCTCAGACACGGTTGTATATAAATACAAATTCCACCAGCTTTGGCGCGCTGAGAATGGTATCTGAAGCTTCACAGATGCTGCAATCTTGCTTTTGTAACCTGCAAAGCACTTCACGCAGATGAGCATTACTGACAAAATATGGGCACCGACAGAAGTGACAAGCGTGGCCGTTGAGCTGTTTGGTTTGACAGGCCTCAAGGAAAAAGGCTCAAAAGCCAGCCACCACCAATGCAGAAATAAATGTCTATGGCCACAGAAAGCTTTCCTTCCCAAATGCTGCAGGATAAAGAATGGATCAGCACAACACTAGGAAGCAGGAAAATATTTCTGAACACTGGGGGAATTGAGATGGCACAAGGCAAATCAGTACAGCTGAAGTGGAAGGACCGAGAGCCTGTACAATAAAGCAAACAAATCTGGAAATCTGTCCTAGGTGGAATCAATGAGCAGGAGCAGCAAATAAAACAAATGTCATATGAAGGAAAGAGACCTGATGCTTTTCCACAAGCATACAGCTACAGGTGCAAAAATCAGAGAAATATTTTCAATGTACCAGAAGCAGAAAGCTTGAGAAAAAGACAGAAAAGCCAGTGGATTCCCTTTTGGCAGAGGGGAGTAGTAAAGAAAGGCAAAGAAAGTACTATACATCGACATTCTCTTACATCTGACTACTGCAAAAGGAGTGAGAAGAGGTTCTTTAATTCCAAATTATTCTTTTTGGTAAGAAAGACCAGCACTATCAGAAAAAAGTCATTACTAGATCCAGATGTTCTGCATCCAAGACTTCTGAGAGAGTTCAAGTGAGAGGCTAAATAAGTGCTAGCAAATAGCGTAATCTGACAAAGAAACAACTAAAAACAACACGTCTGCAGGGGTCTTGGTACCTTCTGTACAGCCTTTTAAAAATAATTTAAAACTTAGAACCAGATCTCGAAGGATCTAGGACACTAAGGCACACTGAGTTTTATATATGCTTGGCAAATTGGTGGGAACAATGCCAGCACCTATTCTGAAAAAAAGTGCCAAACCCATCCCTCACTACTCTGCATCGATTTCCTCAGCACTTTGATGCAGCAGTGAATAAAACCAAAATATCTGGGGTCATTCATTTTGCCTTCCGAAGATTCCCTCAAACCAAGCTCCTTACATGAATGCTGCTGTTGTAGGTGCTGCATCTTGTGCCACCCGCTGAGACCCAAGGTGTCTTGGACAGCCATCGCGTAGCTGTTGACTTTGTCACACTCAGGGGCTCCTGTTCCTGGGTTTCCGCCTTGCTGGCCTGCCAGTCCAGCTCTTAGAAGCTGCCATGCGGTGGACCTGTGAAACGGCTGTGGCTCCTGCCTGAGGGCAAGGGTTTCGGAGAAGAAGAACAAGGAGGCTGGTGAAGGGTCTAGAAGAGCAACAAGGCTGGTGAAGCGGCTAGAGCACAAGTCTTCTGAGGAGTGGCTGAGGGAGCTGGGGTTGTTTAGTTTGGAGAAGAGGAGGCTGAGGGGAGGCCTTTTTGCTCTCTACAACTACCTGAAAGGAGGTTGTAGTGAGGTGGGTGTTGGTCTCTTCTCCCAAGTAACTAGCGATAGGACGAGAGGAAATGGCTTCAAGTTGCATCAGGGGAGGTTTAGATTGGATATGAGGAAAAATTTATTTCCTGCAAGAGTGGTCAGGCATTGGCACAGGCTGCCCAGGGAGGTGGTGGAGTCCCCATCCCTGGAGGTGTTCAAAAAATGTGTAGACATGGCACTTCAGAACACGGTTTAGTAGGCATGGTGGTGTTGGGGTGACTGTTGGGCTTGGTGATCTTAGAGGTCTTTTCCAACCTTAATGATTCTGTGATTCTATTACTCGGAGGGTCTGACAGTAAGACGACACAAGGATGGTCTCTGTGCCTGTGGAAAATGGCAGGAGGTGACGCACAAGGCAGCTTTCGGAAGGACTTGTGGTTCCTCGTTAATATCGAGGTTTCTCACGTTCTTCTTTCACAAACACCGGCTGTCTTCCTCTCCCGTCACCAGGTCAGCAGCCCCCTCGTTTCACGGCAAGCGCCGCAGATTTTCGGGCGGCGGCGGAGCCCCGGCAGCCTCCCCCACAGCCCTTGGGGGGCCGGCTGGCGCCCACCCGGGACCCTCGCTCCGCTCAGGCGCTCCCCAGCCCTTCGCCATCCCACGCCCGGCACCCGGGGGACCCCCGAAGCCTCCCCCGCCGCCGCTCGGCCCCGGGCTCCCCGCAGCGGAGGAGGCAGCCCGGGGTGGGAGGGGACACCTGGAAAAGGGGGCAGCCCGGGGTGGGGGCACCGGGGGAAGGGTGCAGCCCGTGGGGGGGCACGGCTGGGGGTGTCCCCGTCCCCCCCCCCCCCCCCCCCCCAGCGCCTCCTCTCCTCGGCCCGGTTTCTGCCGCCATCTAGTGCCCACCCGCGACGAGGGTTTGCCTGCCCGCCCTGTTCGCGGTGAGCACCCGGGCTCACCTCTTGGCTTTCAGCCGAGGAAGGCACAGCGAGAGATCCGTGCGGTTGCTGCCCAGGAGCCGAACCCCGCGGCGCCGGCTGTTCACGGGACGGCGTCCCACTGCAACGCTCCCGGCCTCAAGCTGCTTCCAGTGCGACGTTCCAGACCCTCTGCGCTGACGAAACCCCTCCAGCTGCGCATCGTAACAAATACTGTCCCCAGCTTCCCCCCTGCCTTTCACCAAGGTCGTTAGCAGTAAGACAGTAAGAAATACTCGTCCCACACAGGTCCTTAAACCACCCCCACCTTGCCCCGGCCACCTCACTCCCGCCTGTTGCATTTCTGACACATCTCTAACATCGGCTTGGTTTTCTCCAGGCTCGCTTTAGCCCCTGTGACTTCTGGTGACACACTTTTGCAGCTGGTGGTTCTCGGACCACCCCTCTCTCCAGTGCCCCCGAGCAGTCCCTGGTCTGCTCCACCAGACTTCACACCTCCTGCCAAAATACAGGGGGACCCCTTGCTCATCAACAACATCTCTGGATGTTTCCTGATTTTCCACTGTGACCAGCAAACAAACCTTCATGATACTGCTCAAACAGTCCTCTCTTCCCAGTTTAAGCTTTTGCAGAGAGACTCCAAGCACCTGCAGTAAGGTATCTCCCCCCAGCACAACCTAGGAGCCTACCTCCTTTCCGAGGGACACAGCTGCGCTGGGGCAAATCACCAGGCTCCTCGGCAGATGGCTGGTTGTTCCTAGCGCTCCACGTCTAGCGTCAGAAATGCCCCTCAGCAAGCTCAACAGGTGTCAGCTCTTCTGCTGTAAAGAGAAATCCTTCGAAGCTGCTGACATTCAGGTGCCTGAAGATACGGTTTTCATGCTGTGTTCTACACTTGTCGTTCCTTCTCTCCAACACCGCTGAGCAGTCACTGATTTTCCAATACATCTGGGTATCCTTCAGAGTTCACCAGCACACTCCTGGCCTCACTGACGTGCAGGGAACTTGGTTTTAAGGAGACCATCTCTGGAGGTTCTTGGCTTTCCACTGAAGTCAGTAAAAGGGGTCCTTCTCAACATCTGACTCTGAGACTGTTTTCTCCCTTTTTCACACTTCCTCGGAGAGACTTTGCATCCCTGCAGGCTGTGACCTCCACCCAGCACAGCCTGGGAGCCTCCTCTCTCCACTGAGGTCTACAAGAATCTGTTACTCTCCAGCGCCAGTTTGCAAAAACGTTGCTAGCGATGGGATTAGAGCAAAGAGGGGCAGCACACGGTGCGTGGGGAATGTCTGCAGGGGAGTGTAGTGCTCAGGCTCTTCTGCTCACTCTGCCGTGGGGTCAGTGTGTGGTGCTGGATAAGCCCCACTTTCCCCACGGGTGTGGTACGACAGCTGCCCCAGAGAGGTGAGAACCATGGAATTTAAAAAACAGTTAAATATTTATGAGAAATATTACATTCAGAAGAGAGACTGGCTGGCTAATATTATTCATCCCTCCTGGATTCTGATGTGTAATTAATGCTTGCAAAGTGCTTTGAGATGCTTGGTTGAAAGCGATACAAACACGTCACTGCGCGCTGTGACCCTTGGTCCCCGTGGTACCTGCTCCCCACACAGCTGTAGCAGCTCTGAGAGATGCTGGAGTGAAAGCGGGTCTGTGTGGGGGCCAAGCCTGCGACTTGGTCACCTCAGGCCCACAGCCCCGCTTCTCCTCGCAAGTTCAAGCGTGTGAGGGAAGATTTACCCCTGCAGGGAATGCTATTTCTGGTAGATATTTGCAGTGACATAAACCAACTGTTTAAAAACAAGCCAGTGTTTCTGCATTACAGCATGCTGGGGAGACAAAATGTAAGCCAGAGTCCGTGCAAACTGAAGCATCAGCTCAATGCCCCAGAGCCCCAAGCCCCGAGACACCAGTGTCTTACAATCCCAACCTGAATTTTCTCATCTCTGTTTTTTCCCAGGACAGCCCCTCTCCAGCAGCATGTGTTTAACCTAGAATTTACACAAGGTAATATCAGAAATAGTACACAGAATATCATTTGCACTCAGGTACCTTGGCTTAGCCAGCCCCCCTCAGCCTTTTTGGGATTTACCCATTACATTCAAATACAGTGTCCCAATAGATGCTGAACAGTGTATTGAGTTTCCCTCTAAGTATGGGTCTGAATGTGGTCCACAGTCTAAAAACTTGTCTTGTGTATGGACTGCTTCTGATCAGCAAAAACATTTTAAACAATGGGTGAGGAGACCTCAGTATACCAAGCCATTGGGACCAGTCAGGCTATGGAATTGTACTGACAAGATAAATTGCTCCAATATTGATAACTATCCATGGGTATGGTTTGCTTCAGACCTCTGTCACCCCTTAAGAAGTACATGTCTGCGTCACAATTACAGCGCTTCGATCCCTGGGCCAGTACCAGAGTGCAAAGTGCAGGTAAGTTCTAAGGATGTTACCAGCTGGTCAGTCAATCGTGCCATGAAAATGGACACTGTATATGTAGTGCAATAATAGACAGTACTTGTACCACCCTAATGTTACCTGCACCACCTGAAACCACATGGGTATGTTCTAATGGGGAGACATCAGATTACGTTCAACCCTACTGGGATGAGTTAGAATGCACTTTTGGAATTCCAAGTCTGTGTTCCACAATAGCTTTTAATTATATTGTCATTAATGAAACCAAGAGGGTACAGAACAAAGAGAAGGCAATTTCCATCACCAACATGGCCAAGTTATTATACAATGAGAATGAGGCTAAATTTAGGAATGTCATCATTTGGGAGTTTTTGGACAGTAAATATTAACAATCTATTATACATAGAAAATCTAACATGGCAAGTGGAAGCTCTAGCCAGTTGGACATGGAAGGCCTTGAAGCTGGTGACACTCAGCTGCAAGCAACCTCACAGATGATCATACAAAATTGATTAGCACTGGATATGACGCTACTAAAGGAGAACGGCATTTGTGGATGGCTGAATACCACCTATCTCGATGAAACCTGTTGTGTATCAATTTCAAATGTATCTGCTACCTTGCATCAAGCTACGAACAAAATGCAAAAAATTGCAGACCAAACCCACAAGCTCCATGAGAAGATGAAACCAAGAGACCGGCAATGGACTGGGTGGATTTCAAAGATCTTCAGTTGGCTTGGGTTAAATGTTGGTGGATGGGTTCAGAATGTAATTCAATATGCATTAATGTTTATCATTATTATTATTATTGTTAGTATGAGTTGTCATGTGGAAATCCATGATAACTAGAGCCGTAACTATGTGTGTTAAGATGCTTCAGGTCTATGATCCTGACTATATCCCTTTAATACCATCCCTCATTGAAAATTACCAGCCAACAAGGGAGGATGAAAACACGTGAGAGAGAGATGGATCCCTCAACCCACCTAAATCTGAATTATACGATGTTCCTCTCGGTGACTTGTGACTAAGATCACAGCGTGGATAATGTGGGACACTGGACTTGTCCAGATTTCTTGGTGCCGAATACAGAAATCCCTGTAAGTCAGGAGGGAGTAGTGGGGCTTGACCTGAGCAATGCGCTTCTCTTGAGGCTTCACTTGTCGCTTGTTTTCCAAAACTTGTGTTTATCTTGCAAAACAGTTGTAACAGGCTGCAGTCTAGCGCTCAAATCAACTGAGTGACACCTCAGCAAAACCAGCTAAACACCCTGTGCATCCATACGCTTACCTGCCCCGTGCTGAATCATTGAGCCTCGCTGCATTCCCATAATTGGCAACCCTTGCTGAGGGCCAACCAGCACGCGGTAATTGACTTAGTCCCACCTCACCGAGCTTTTAGAATCCTGTATTTTGAGGATGAGAACTCAACTAACCGGACGAGTCGACAGGCCTAGACCTCTCTCCTTCCCAAGCAGGGACGCCTCTTTGGTAAGACTCGCACCTCCAGCTATGTCAGATGATACCGGGATGAATTGTTGCTATTGCCTAATTCATTAATTACTGGTTAACCTTAAGACATTTAGAGCTAAATGCAGCAAGTGAATTTACCAACAGCAATTCCGAATTTGTTATAATAACAATGATAATAAATCATTTATCTTTTCAACTTTGCGAAACTGTCTCAGTGAAAGTCCTTGAGAGGGCTCTGACAGGCAAACATTGGCTCTGATAAGTGGCTACACACCCACTCCCTCAGCCATAAACTGTCGACCAAGTCTGGGACTAAGACTGGATCCAGCCACACCTAGACTTCTCTCTAAGAAAGAGTTTAGAAAGCAAGGGGGTCCTTTCTGAACCTCATGACTCAATGGGAGGGCCTTGCCCCCCAGCCACATGTCAGACTCCTACTCTTAATGCGACAGGTAGCTAGGGACCAGAAGGGACATTTCTGTTTGCAGGCATGTGAGAGCATTTTTGAAGATACTGGTGTGATGTGGCAGGCTCTCGCAGGAGATCTGTGTCTCAGAATAGGGCTTTCACAGGCTCTGGACACAGCAAAGTGTCCCATCCCATCCCATCCCATCCCATCCCATCCCATCCCATCCCATCCCATCCCATCCCATCCCATCCCATCGTGTCCCATCCCATCGTGTCCCATCCCATAGCCCGTATCCCGCACTGGGAAGTTCTGTCTCACATAGGTGGCTCTTTCCCTGTGACGTGATGTCTTCTTCTTTCTCTGAAGACACAACCAATAGATCAGCTGTTGCACCCAAGGCCTGATCGGTGCAGTTCCTTTCACATCTGGTGGCCCCTTATGAAGCTCGGTGCTGTGGCTGTCTGTCCCTGCTCCTCCATGTGTTTGTCTGTCCCTGCTCCTCCAAAGGCTGGCTGCGTCTTGCACCCCCATCCTCCAAACAAAGGGGCAAGTCACTGCAGGGAGAAGAGTGGGCGGCACAGAGATGAAATCTCAGCTATGTCTGGGGCTCAGTGGGTTTCCGTCCTCTTGGCTGAGGCTGGGATTCAGAGAGAGAGACACCAAACGTGGGCAGAAAACCACAAAGCCCCCTCCTCCACCCAACAGAGAAGGGAAACAGCTGAGATTCAGTAGCGGTACAGGTTACCTAAGAGTAACCTTGCACTGGGTTTGCATGGCAAGGTTTTGGTAGCGGAGGGCTGCATGGGTGGCTTCTGTGAGGCGTGAGCAGGAGCTGGCCCCATGTCAGTCAGAGACATGTTTAGCCAGCCCCAAAACAGACCCACTGCAGGCCAAAGCTGAGCCAATCAGCGATGCTGGTGGTCCTGCAGTGATAACATATTTAAGAAAGGGTAAAAAACACTGCACAGCACCTGTGAGAGAGAGGAGTGAGAAAATGCGAGAGAAACAGCCCTGCAGACACCAAGATAAGTGAAGAAGGAGGAGGAGGAGCTGCCCCATCCAGGCACCGGAGAAGATATTCCCCTGCAGCCCCTGGAGGAGACCACAGTGGTGCAGGTTGTCTTCCTGCAGCCCATGGAGGTTCATGTTGGAGCAAACATCCACACTGCAGCCCCTGGAGAGTCTACGCTGGAGCAGGCTCCTGGCAGGAGCTGTGCCCCATGCAGGACCCATGCTGGAGGAGTCTGCGCCTGAAGGACAGTATCCCGTGCAGAGGACCCACACTGGGGCAGTTAGAATCAGTTTGGACAGGACCTCAATAGATCATCTGGTGCAGCCTTTCATGGGAAAGGGGCCCTAGATGACATTACCTACCACCTTGTCCAATCACATCTTGAAAGCCTCCAGCAATGGGGACTCTACCATGTCCCTGGGGAGGTTGTTCCGGTGAATGATTGTTCTCACTGTAAAAAATGTCTTTCTTATGTTGAGAGGAACATGAAGAACTGCAGCCCATGGGAAGGACCCGTATTGGATCACTTCATGAAGGACCCCACGCTGGAACAGAGGAACAGCATGAACAGGAAGGAGTGGCAGAGACAGAGTGCTATGAACTGACCACAACACCCAGTACCCGTCCCTCTGCAACACTCGGGGGGAGGAAGGAGGGGCAGAAGAGCTGGGTGTGAAGATGAGCCTGGGAAGAAAAGGGGGGTGGGGGAAGGTGGTTTTTGGTTTTGTTTTTATTTCTCACTATCCTACTCTGTTTTAAATTGGCCATAAATTAAATTAATCTCTCCCCAAGTCGAGTCTGTTTTGCCCATGATGGTAACTGGTGAGCGATCTCCCTGTGCTTATCTTAACCCACAAGGTTTTTTTCATTTTATCTGCTCCTCCTGCCTTGCTGAGGAGGGGGAGTGAGAGAGCAGCTGGGTGGGCAGCCGGCAGCCAGCTAAGGTCAACTCACCACTGCTATGAAGAAAACTTTCTCTCATCTCACCCCGAATCTCAGCCGCACTCCGCAGACAGGTGCCCCTAACATACCGTCAGGGATCCGCTCTTCCCTTCTTATCATCCCTGGGCAACCCCTGGGGTCAGGTCCATGGCCCACTCCTCAGAGGTGCCTCCTCTTAGCGGTGATGCAGGAGACAGGCTGGGAAATGGAGGTTGGCTTCCTCTGACAGAGTATCAGAGGCGTGGGCTGGGTCCGGATCTGCTCAGCTAACACGTTAATTTGTGATCTTTCTTTGTTGGTAGAACAGAACCTGTTTCAAATCATTCGCTTTTTAAGTTTCAGCCCCATCATGGCCTCCCATCAGCTGCCATATGGCCAATAGGCTCTCTCTGTTTTACACACTCATTCTTCCCAGGCGCTGCAACGCATTGCCTTCCGTTATGGTCTCCATTTCTGTTCACACCCAGAGTCAAAATCACATGCATTTGGAAAATCACCATCTAGCTAGAGAAGTTAGCGGATGTCAGCAGAACCTGGACCGGCAGCAAGACCTTGCTGACGCTCCAGCTGGAGAGGAGGAGACATCAAGGCCAAGAACGTCTGTTGAGCTACTTTCTGAACATCGACTTCGTTCTTCTTTTGTTTTAGCTGTAGCTGGGTGAGATCAATTACGGCAGGTGACAAACACAAGGAGACAGAAACACAGAGGCAGAGAGGAAGGAAAAGAGGTAAGGAAACTTTCTTTCTTTCTTTCTCTGAGAAAAGAGGCCAATCTGTTTTCGCTTTTTTTAATGTTACAAACTTTACTATTCCACACAAGTTGCTGTTTCGGCACAGACAGATTGGTTTTGCCCCACTTAAAGGTCTGATGTAAAACCATCTTGAGCATTTGACTTGATAATACTTCTGGCTGTATGATTCTCCAAGGCCTTTTACTTTTAACTAAAAAGTGTTTGTCTCCCTGGATTTTTCCCTGAAAGGGGCAAAAAAATCAGGAGCTACAAAAAGCTCGACCTGCCTCAGAGCCTGGGGATCTCACAGATCTTTTAAACCCACATACAGCGAAAAATGCTCAATACGAGGGCCTGTCACTGGTGACCACATATCTCCAAGGGCTGGAAATGCACTGGGGAGCAGCCCTCCACCAGATGCCACTTGCTATCACCTTCTCCATGTGCCCTCCAGCAAGGGGAACTTTATTAAAGCCTGAAAAAATAAGAAGATGCCGGTCTCCAGCTAACTAGGGATGTCTGCTGACATCTGTACGTGCTGAGACTGGAGGGGTCTGTTTTGCTAATCCAGGCTGACTGGCTCCACTGCCCGACACCGGCTGCCGATGCAGCCTGATCCGCTAGCTCTGGGCTGAGCGAACAGGATTCCTTGGAGAAAGAGGGATCCTTTCAATTTAAGGACACCAGAAAAGAGGCTTGCCTTCCCCCTCCATGGGCTGCCGCGCTGTTGAAAACGGGAGTTTCATTTCTGGTTGAATTTTTCAACTTTCGGGTGGTGTATTCTACTTGATCTCCATCAGCTACCTCAGATATTCCTCTATATGGTCCATTAAGGTTGAGCTCAGGTTACTGCTGAATGTTCTCCGCTATAAACTGAAGTGTGCTCTTAAGTCCCTGAGGCACGTTAGCCTCAAATCAGTTCGCAGACTTTTCCTTTATCCTCCCCAGTGTTTCACAAACATGGCTGCCAAAGCTGCCTGCAATACAGCAGGGCTTGCCTCACCTAAACCGAGCATCCGTCCCATTCCCGCTCGTGGTTCTTGGGCACCCAGGGATGCTGTCCCCCCAGTCTGCTGCGGCCTCGTGCGGGGACTGTGTATTCGCCAGGGAGAAAATAAGGAGGGGTGTCTCCTGGGGTCCGCAGGTGTAGCGGATGCATTTTTGCACTGAACGGGAGGGTACACGCCATTTTGCTGTGCTGACCTTATCGATACGTGTGCAGACCCTTCCCCAGTCCGAGCCGCACATCAAGCACGCTGCATGGCAAGATCTTGCCGATCCTGTTTCGACAGCGGCGATAATGATACCCGAACAACACCCCGGCATGCACATGGCTGGGGAGCGCGACCCAGGGCCTGCCTTCGGAGGGCTTCCCAGCGCCTTCGCTGGTCACAGCTACGGGCGGCTTGAGAAAGCTGCGAACTGCAGGATGCAAGGCGGTTTTGCAGAGCTAAGAAGAGGAGGGTTAGGAGGAAAGAAGAGAGGCTAGGCAGAGGGGGAAAAGCTGAGAAAGCTGGTGCTGAAAGTCAGGTCTTGGCTTCCCCTTCGGCTGCCAGAGGGGTCAGGGGCCGTAGAGAGCAGCCCGGGCTGTGGAGATGAAGCTGCTTCTGGTGGTCTCCACATCGGTGCAGGCAGCCGGCTGGGCCAGGGGGACTTCATGGCTGAGCAGAGCTCGGCAGGACCTCTCTCCGGGGGATCAGCGGCCGTCGCCTGCCTGGCTCCGCAGACCCTGCTCCGCACCTCCCTCTTGCAGCAGCGCTCGAGGGGAGATGGAGCAGGGTCAGCCAGGCTGGGGGGGATGGTGGGGCCCGGGAAATGGCTTTCGCTGCCATGGCCTCTGCGCTCTGCTGGCTATTTTTGTTGCTTTTGGTCTGTTACCCTGCCCGCTGCTCGCACGCGTTTGCTTTAACGTTAATACGCAACGTCAAAGAAAACCACTGCTGAGTAAAGGAGCCAGATCAGCTTTGCCTTAGACATTTAAACTGAGAAAAAGAGGGGTGATCCTCCGTCAGCCGGCGCCCCGAGGCCAAGCCGAAGCGATGCGCATGGGCAGGAGGCGGCTGCGTCCCTCAGCTCTCCGCCGCAGGGGAGATGCAGGGCGGCAGCAGGGGCTGAGGCGAGAGCCCCGGCGCGACGCGATGGCGGCGGGGCCCCCCTGCCCCGGCACAGCGAGCTGCTGCCAGATCAAAAGCGCAGCCACAAGCAAGAGCGAGAGCAGAAAACAAGAAAACCACACGGCATGAAAGAGGCACAGGAGCACACTGAGAGAGGGAGATGGCCTACTCTGCGTCAGGAGCGGTTTCTGAATTTTTAGGGTTTTTTTTTTTCTCCATTTCAGTTTCCTCCTGTGTCATGCGGTGCCAGCTGGGGGAGAGCTCTCTGCACCCATCGCCCGTCGGGGCCTGTTGCTGGCTGGGGGGACCAAGGGGCTTCAGCCCCTCTCCCAAGCAGATATTCTCCAGGCCAGACTTGGTCCTGCAGGCATCATTCCTCAGAGCAAGACCACTCACTACCTTCAGCTCTCTTTTTCCTGTCCCTCAGAGAGGCAGGGATTATTAAAATAAGTCCAGAAGGAAATTAAACCAGTTGAATAAGAGGGGGAAGTTAAAATGAAGTGGAAATCAGTGTTCACTTGGGAGGGAGCCCTGCTCCTCCATCGCTAGACATGCTAATAAATAGAGTATGCCTGGACTGTCTCTGGCACAGAGGCCAACTGGCATGAGATGGTCTGGGCTATTAAGCTCACTTAACCTCCAAAATGAACTGGCTACATGCCAGCCGCCTAATGGGAGTGGTTCCTGGCCCCTGCTAACACCTCAACGCATCCCGGGACCTGCTCAGGACAGCAAGAGCTGTCCTGGGACAAAAATGTGTCAGGAAATGTTCTAGCAATTTAACGGGACTGATGAGTGTGTTCCAGTGCCTGGGGACATTCCCTGACACCACTTAATTTATGAGTACCACCGTAAGATACATCTGGCCTGCCTGTAAGGAGGCTGTGGGTCTGCTGTAGTCATCCGCTAACGAGAGCGGCTCACTCAGCCAACACAGCAGAGCCTTGCCTGCCGAGAGCTGTGAACTCCAGAGCAGCGTTGCCTGTGATCTGACCCGGAGGGATACAGGCAGAGACAGAAAGACAACGGGAAAAGGAAGTGGCACGCATGAGAAGTAGAGAGCCAGGGAGAGAGAAAGCGCATGAAAGAAGTTCTAGCTGAAGGCAACCCATTTCTCCTCGCTGACTTGTGACATGTAGGTAGGTGGTAAACATCGTATTGTAGAGATCTGCAACAGAAACACAAAGATTAGTGTGAATGAAGTAGGAACGCAGAACGTGTGAAACCACGAGAAGAAACAAAACCAAAGGTGCATCAATCTGCATTTACCACGCTGCGCAAGGTCAGCAGTTCACCGGTCCCATGGTGCTCTGATTGTGTGGTTTCACTCCACAACCAGGTAGCAAGAAGGCAAAGAACAAACTGAAGCCAGAAGATTACAGGAAAATAGAGATTCCCAGCCAAAACAAAATGATGTTGTGTGACTCAGTGATTTCATTGATTTTTACCTGTTCCATGACCTTCAGGTTTTATATAAAGGTTAATGAGTTAAAATATTTGAAACCCAACACTGACGCTGTTAATTTGCAGTTAACCCTTTAGAGTGGGGGCTGACTTTTCCTGCTGGTCCCACTGAGACGGGTGGTGCAAGTGTTCACAGCAGGGACGAGGTTCCCTTGGTCATTCGGGGAATGAATCTTACCCACGGCCCTACGCCAGTTGTCAGTTATAGATGTGTCTTCGTAGTGAGACGCATACAGATGCCTTGTTGTCCCTTTCTTTATTCTGTAGCACAGCCCAGCAAACTGCTTGATCACTGCTACTGCATCTTGTTAGCAGTGATCTCCAATCACACGCACCAGCTCCTCTGTTTTACTATTTTCGCACAAAACAGCTCATGCAAATATTCCCTGGGGCTGAGATGGGGTTTTTGCTTTGCACGAGGCAAGCCACACATCTTGTCTGACTGTGCCTTTGCCATCTACGTCTCTTCGATGGTGCACATGGCTGCTGCCTTGCTCTTGCACCTGTATTTTTCATCTGTGTACATGTGCACATCTGGCTAGCTGCCAGATTGCCGGTCGTGCTGACCTGATCTCCATGTAAATGTAGTGCTGGTGTTTTCATCTGCTCTTTGATATTTTCATGTCCTCTGATTATTTACATGAATTTCAATATAAAATTATCCTCTGATTGAATACATTATATTTAATATTGCACATAACACATATAAATATTCTATAAAATTATTCTTGCGTTTCTTTTGAGTTCAATCCCATTATGACTCCAGGCTTCAGTCCACCATGCTACCTGTGACAGGAGGTTTCTATCACCAGCTAGAGCTGAGAGACCATCCCACCAGCTATCCTACTGACTTCTCTGAAAACCAGTGTGAATTTTTTGTTAGGGATCCATATCTCCTTGGGCTTGGATCTCTCCTCCATGTCCCCACTACTTACCAGTTCTACTTCTGATATTGGATTTTCTCCATTGGTAGCATCCATAGGTTTTTCCATACTCCATTAAAACAGGATTTGGTTTGTCCAGCTTGCTTCCCACTGCGTGTCTCTTCAGCTTTGTCAGCTTCTGCCTGACCCTTCACTCGAGGACATGGAGTTCTTGTGTTTTGGACGCTTCAGCCAACGTAATATGTTCATTTATGTTTGTTGGATTTTCCCCAGCCTTTGTTTAAAAAAGTTCTTACTTTATGTGTCAGCAGTCAGGTGCTGTTTTGGTTTAAACAAAGCTTCTCTTGCTCTAGATGAAGCCTGTGCTTTCTGTACAGTGCCCCCCCCCCATGCTCTCTGAGTTGCCCTGTTCCTGATGACCCCATACTCCTCTACACTACTTTCTCTGTCACACTTGGCAACCCTAGCACTCTGCCTTGTCTTACGCACGTTTCTAGAAGCATTTCCATCTTTCAGCTTCCTGCCTCACAAGTTAAGCTATGCCTGTAAAACCTTTTCTGGCCTGTCTCCATGTTGTGTGCACAGAGCACCCCCCAGCTCCCCTTCACAAACCTGACATCCTCCTACCTTTGCCTCAACCTGACCAGTACTGAGCTTGGAGGTGGGATGCTTCTCAGCTTCCCCAGAGCCTCATCAGCTGGCTTCCTTGCCCTTCTTGGCTCAGCCACTTGGCTGCAAGAAACCTCGTGGAGGTCTCTGTCTGAGGGATGGTGGATGCTTGCCAGGGACAAGTCCTCTCAGGGCTGACGCCTTATACAAGCAACAGGAGAGGTCCACCCCAAGGACCTCTTGGCATGGGGAGTGCCTACTTTCAGAGAGGTGAAGTCACCTCACTGGTTTTGCTCACTCCCCAGACCGGTTCACCTGCTTGGCTTCCTTTTTGCGATATATGTCTTTGCTTTAAGGATGGAGAGCTCAGTAGTCTCTTCGCACCAGCAGCCACAGTCCCTTCACCTTGTCAGCCCACCCAGCTGCAGCTGATAGCAGCACGTGGTCTCTGCTACAGTCAGATCCTTCATATAATTTGATAACTCACCTTAACATGATAGGTAGCTCCCAGTTCCCACTCAAGGTTTTGTTACCATCAGTGCATCTTCTTCTTCTGACCTCATTCCTCCCTCCTGACCAGACTTTTTGTTGAACAGTGTTAAGAAATCAAGCAAGTCTTTCCAAAAACATCAGACTTGGTGGTTATTGAGGTTCTTCAAGTAAGAAATAAGCGGACAAAACCCAAACTGAAGAAAAATATTAGTAAGAGCCTAAAGATGGCCTTAACCATAGAATCTCAAAATTGCACAGAAAGATTTAGATGGCAAGTGACACCTGGAGGTCTCCAGTCCAACCTCTTGCTCACAGCTGGGATCCTTATATCTAGTCAACAGTTCCTGGCTGCGACCTATGGATGCTGCCTCCTGTTCCTCTCCTGGACACCTCTGAGAAGAATGTGGCTCCTTCTTCTGAGTAATACCCTTCAGATAACGGGAGACTGAAACTAGATCACACCTTGGCTTTCTTGCTCCTGCCAAACCCAGCTTTCTGTGTCTCCCTGTGTATCGTGTGCTCCACCATTCTCAGCATCCCACTAGCCCTCCAGTGGACTTCATCCCATTTGTTGGCATCTATCATGCACTTGGGGCCCAAAACTGGATCCTGTGTTCTAGACGAGACCTCAGGTATGCCAAATAGAGGGGAATAACTGCTTCCCTCAGCCTGCTGGCTGTGCTCTTGCTAGCGCAGCCCTGTATGTGTTTAGCCATAATTGCTGCAAGAGCGATGATAGCCCACCATAGAGAAGTGAAAACGTACAGAACTCTTGGCAATATAAACACCTGCAGTCCAGCGAATGCCAGAAACCTAGGGATGAGTAAAATGAAATGTTTAATACCAAACTCTATGGGGAACAATGAGGATGCATTCCTGGCTGAAATGCGGGGCTCAGGTGACTTTACCAATGAGTTTCCACTGCACTGCACTGAAGGATGGTGGGTACTGGCTGGGAACATGGGCCTTATCCACCAAGGTCTCAAAATCAACCACTGTTAACAGAGCATTTGGATCTTCCAGGATAGCACCCCTTGGCACCGGCAGCACTTCCAGCCCTGCGGTCCACGGCAGGGAGGACAGCTGCCACAGCGATGGAGCCACGCGGCACGGCAGTGAGCAGCACACTTGCCATCTTCTTGGTTCTGCATCTGGGTGAGTCCTCAGCTCAGCGAACCCTCCCAGTTCTTACAGCCTTCCCACAAGCCTCACAACGTTTGGGGTGGTTTTAGGCTCCTCCCGATGTGCCATCTGACATACCTGACAGGACTTAGAGCTGGCTCATTCCAGTAACACAGCTGTGACGGCTGCCTTCTTACCTTCTCTGGCCCACTCCTGCACTGCCCGACAGCTCTCTGCGGGGCCACGTGGCGGAGATTAGGACGGGGGGCTAGAAGCTGAGGGGCTCCCTATACCATGCCCTGCTATTTCAGAGGCAGCATGGACAGCTAGAGTTTTGGGACTCGGGTTGCTCCCAGCCTGCCCGCTGAGCCTGCCAGCCAAAACAAGGGTGTCTGGAGCATCACCTAGTCCAGGGAGCCGGCCCGCAGAGATGCAGGAGCGGGGTTCCCGTGAGAGCCAGGGCGCACACTGAGCACAGAGTGGAAAACATGGCCCTCCACACTGCCTCCCTGGGCAAAAACTTGTGCGTTTCTCATCACAGGTTTGCCTTTACGGATGTGACGCTACCTGCTTGCTCAGTTTGGCTGCTAATGTTACAAGATTTGGTGAGCTTTTTAGCACTCATTTTCCAAGAAAGGGAGGCTACTGAATAAGGCCAAGCCTGCATTTCTCAGATACTCAGCTGTGACTCCTCTCATTACAGAGGAAAGATTGGAACTCTTGTATGCACCCTTGCACTAAAAGCAAAGCAAAAGATACCAACTCTCATTAATAGCATTTATATTTTCACAGTTTAAGACAAGTTCATAATTTTCTGTGGTCCAATGTGTAATTATTGAAAACCTGTATTGGCCATGTTGCAGATTACCTATGCTCTTGGAAGAATACGTAACTTGTGGAAAACCCTCCCCTGAACTCATGTAAAGTTTTTATTTTGCATCTCTGTGGCTCTCCAGTACTAGGGTCACCTGGGGGATCTGCAGGTTAGGCAGCTCTGAGAGTTTATCAGCAGTGAGGCAGGAGACCACAACCCCCTTATTTCCCATCGTACCTCTGGCAACTCCATCTCCTTCTTATGGTCTCCTGCAAAAACCCTCTTTACAGTGAAGGAAAGGAAGTGGTTCTTCCAAGGAACCACTCCTAATGTTTCTTCAACCTTATATATCCTACTTCTTTTACTGTCACATAGTCCCCATCCCAAGAACAGGAACACGACATTAGGCCAGCCTTCTTTCTTTGCTTTTTACTTTATCTGTTCATTTTCCTGGGCCTTCAGTCTTGCTCCTTGTAAAAACTGGAAGAAGAGGTGAGCAAATTTGCCCGTGCTGCCTCAAGTCTTGACTGGGGAGTGAAGGAGGGCTGGCCTATGCTATCCTGCCTTTGCTACTAGCAGGACAACAAAATCTTGTACAGTGGAAAAAGGTTGTTTCAGTAAAACTGTTGACATCTCAAAATTGCGAATGATGGTGAATCCAGCACAACCACTGGCATTTTCCCTATTTCTGAACGTACGCGAAACAGAATAGCCGTTAGGCAGCTAAAGAGCACATAGTGGAGGGGAGGGAAGCTATGGAGCTGAAAAGAAAAGGGATTGATTGATGAGGCAAAGGACTGAAAAATTCAGAAACTGAGGTTAATCTTCCCAGTATCTGGCAAAGGGAGGAGAAGTATCTGGATCTTTCTGGAGGGATGGGAAGTATTCTACTGAGCCACCCTTCAGAAAGTGAATGTATGCCTTTTTTGGTGGGTATTGATTTTCAGGTCTGATCCCCATTACGGCTCAGCAAAATGACCTACAGGTTGGGGTCGCAGGCCAGGCGGTGATCCTGAACTGCAGAGGCATACCTTGTGGCAGAGGTGTGATCTGGAAGTACTATAAGGCAACTGTTATCAGGTTGTTTACAAGTCCCCCTTTGAAAGGTAAGGTTTCCAATTCATCACTCCTTCTCCCCAGTGTATGGCTAAGAAACCTTTTCCCTCCTAACCAAGTTTATTTTTTCAAAAGGCAGAGCTCCCATGAGCGATCGATCTGAAATCATCACCGAGAGTACACAGCTGAAGGTGTCTGACTTAAAGCTCTCTGATGCTGGCATCTACACCTGTGAATATGACTCTCACACAGTCAGTATCTCACTGCATGTCTTTAAATGTGAGTGATTAGAGGGGTTTTATCCATGAGGAGGTGAAGGGGGAAGGAGACCATAGAGCTCGGAGAGACATCTCTGCTGGGATTTGTTATCCAGCTGGCATTTCTTCTGGCCTGGGCTATCATAGTTCTTTTCTCCTCCATCTCCAGGGCAAAAAGTCTCCATACACTCTTTGCTGTGACACTTGTCCCTCTCTTGCAGGACGAGGAGTTGACTTACTGGCTGCACTTTTTCTCTTTGCAGTGACGATCTCTTTAGACGGGCACTTCCTGACAAATGAAGCCCCCGAGCTGATTTTAATGCAAAACTCATCCCATCCTCTACCTGATCTCAACATCATATTCTTTAACAGTAAGAATAACACAGTAAGACCAAAAGTCATACCAAACAAGGCCCGTCAAGAATACGTACTGAAATTACAGCAACTGGAGGCTAAGGACAGTGGGACCTGGATGTGTCATGTCCATTCAGACTCTCCATTGATTAATCAGAACATCTCCTTTGATGTGAAGGTATTAGGTATGTAATAACAACAACGCAGCTCACACACAGGCTCAGGAACCAGTGATGCCTCCAGCTCATGAGCTGAGCTTTTACTTTTCAGCATCCCAAGCAATGGTGCTCCAAGGTCGATTTCCCAGGGCTTCTAACACTGCAGCTTGGGGATTGCTCTACCGCCTGAGCTCTGTCCCGTACTCGCTCCCATTTTCCTCTCCAGGTTTTCCCTAAAAGACCTCCCTCTCCTTGGGGTCTGTTCTCAGCACTGGTGAGCTTGGGAGCTTTGGGTCTTTGAACCTGTTCTCAGACACTAACTGTTTATCCTCCCTGTGGTATCTCATGGCTTTTCTACAAATCCTCTTTCAACTGACCAGAGCATGCATCTCTCCAGATCAAGGGTGGACATGGGGAAGTGTAACCACGCCTTTTCCTGTCTCTGTGTTCCTTGTCTGTTCTGAATGCAGGTTTTCAGAATCCGGACTTCGAAAGACAATATGCAGCTGTTGACAGCACTGTCACCTTGTCATGGCATCTGAACTTCCAGAAGATAAAATGGAAAGAATATTTCACAGGACAACTGAATTGGAAACAACAGGAAACTGCAGCTGCTCATGAGCTGCTTGATTTCAACATCACAGAGAGAGAAGGGCAGCATGAGACCAAAAAAAGCAGCCACTTTCGGTTTGAGATACCCGAAAGCAAACCTAAAAGCACCATAGCAGTGAAACTCCACAAAATTCATTTGAACCACTCTGGGCAGTACCAATGCCAGCTGGTGTACAACAGAAGATCTGTGACGAGCAAAATAGAGCTAGTGGTGATGAAAGGTGAGAAAAAGAGAAGTGGGTCAAGAGATGAGGAGCTGCAGAAACCTGGAAGCCACAATAGTATGGGTGGATCCATCTTCTCATGCTCTCATTCACATCTCCTCTTCTTACCCTTACAGTCTCAGCTAACCCTGTTGGGCCACTTCGCAGAGGGGCCAAGACAACCCTGATCTGCCAGGTCTCTCATCCACTCCCATCCAACGCCCACTTGCGCTGGGAGCGTGTGAATGGGACTCAGACGGACATCATGATGTCAAAGCAGCATGAAGCAAAGGTGGAGGTGAATGTCAGTGCTGCAGGGTTGTGGAACTGTCACCTCATAGAAGACAATGACAGGAAGATCAGCCTTAATTACGCTGTGGGTATGGAAATTAGCATCATGCCCCTGCCTCCACCTAAAAGCCTTAAAATTCTCTATGTTAAAATTCTCTGTCTCTGAACACTTTTCTCCTTCCACAGAGGAAGCTCCTGTTTGGATTAGCTACGTGGTAATCGGAGCAAGTATTGGAGGCAGTGTGTTGGTGTTTGGCCTTGCGTGTCTATGCATCATCAGTGGCATAAGCTGGCAGCGGAGAAGGGTGAGTCCCCCGGTCCCTGTGCAAGGTGAAGAGATGACAGTCTCCCCAGACCACAGGCTAAGTCTGATTTTCTGTCTGGGTGCATGGCAGAACAGATAAAGGGTCAATCCTTTGACTCAATGCAAATGGTTACAGATGGACAGTCTGCAGATGTCAGACAGTACTTTACTACCACTTCAGAGGAAAGCATTTGAAGTTTAAAAATATCCGATCACTATTTATCCCTTCTCTCCTGGCAGCAACGGGCAAAAACGATGGCACGAGCAAGACAATACTTGCTGGAAAACAAGACATGCCAGTGTCAACAGTAAGTGGCAATTGAGGGCACCCAGAATGGGCAAAGACTCTGGTTTCAAGACAGAGGAGCTGGATGGTCAAGCGGGGAGAAATGGAGCATGAGCCTGCTTGGTGCTACAGTACAGCTACGTTTCAGTATTTTCAGCTCTTACTCGTGTTAAGTCATGTTTAAGAGTTATGAGCTATGTTTAATGAATTTCCTGTTATACCCCAAACCCATGGTAGCACTGTGCTGGGAAACTTCTGAGCAGAGAGGTTTCACTTGAATTCCCCTGATGTTGAGACATGCTAACCAAACCCAAGCAGGGGCTCCAGAGTCCTTTGACATGTTCCACAGTGGATCTGGGACCTGCCTATCGAAGTTGTGGAGATGGAAGGCACACAACCAAGCTCAAGGATGAAACCCAAATTTTAAAATCCATGATGTCCAGAATGTGATTCCAGCTCTGCTAGCACAGTGCTGGACTGCAATTTGTGAAAATTGCCAATAACGTCCTTGGAGCAAGGAAACAGAGGAGAAAACCACAGCACACTATGAACCATGCCCTCTCCCAAAGGCCTGGCGTGATATAAAGTACACTTTCATGCCCTGGCCCTTTTTAGTGGTAGCAAGGATTTCTCAGCAGAGAAGCTGCCCTTTTCCAGGTCTTTAAGCTTATATGGTATCAGGCATCAGAAGCAGCTGTGGTGAAACACTGACAGCTATTGTGTCACTGGAAGTGGAGAGCAAAGGACAATATAAATGATTGCATGAACAATTTCAATGAATCTATAGGTACAGAACTGGACTTCTGCTTAATTTTCACTGTTGACAGTGGCAAACTGTCGTAGTTTCACCTATTTTTTTTCACCATCTCTGAGAATTCAGTGAGAATGCTTATTGGCAAATACTGCTTCATAGCTGAGATGTATAGGAAAAGTTGGTTAGCATAACGTGTGTCAAAGAATTCACCTCGTTTTCACCTCCTTGTTATCAAGGTTAAAAATAATCCCTATAAGGAGAGGACAGAGCCCATACAACTACATCAAAACCTAGATAAATCTGTGCAATACAAGTGCTGATGCAGTTGTTCTTTAACCCTCTGCCAAGTAAGCAGCTCAGTGTAACTGAAACCTAAACCGCAGCCATGTGGATGCACAAGTAACCATTGGTATCCTCAGCTACAGAGGCAGGCAGTCAGTCTCTACACTAAGCAAAAAAGTGGGGGGTTGGCTGGCTTTGAGGTGTCTGAGTGAAGCCTTTCACCTCTAAAATACTGGTACTCACACCATACTTTTCTCTTGCAGCCGACTGAATAAGTAGTATTGCAGCACTGGAGTCAGAAGCACTGACGAAGTCGCTTGCCTGTGCCTAAACACCTGCCAGCCCATAGTGCCCTGTGAATCCATCTCCGTTTCTCCTTATTTGTTGTAATTCTCTATTCCTTCATCTTTCTCCCAGTCGAATGCCATGGAGGGATGTTGTCTGGCTAGGAGCCAATGGACAAGACAAGAAACCCTTAACGGGTTATGATTGATCCCCAGTTCTATAACGACAGACAGTGAACAGAAGATACATATACACACTTACATATATGTTTGTATCTTGCTCATGCACTCCATTTGACTTTCTTGTGGAACCAATTTTATGTACTTCTTTTATCTGCCTCAGCTACAATAAATTACTTCGGGGTTGGGGGGGGGGTTTTGCAGCTGGACTAAATTTTTTTCCAAGACACTCTCCTCTGGTTCAAATCTTCATTTCTCCTTTTCCTGCTAGGCTGCCGCGAGCCTTCCTTTCTGCACCAGTCCTCTGCTATCCATGAAACCTGTCCACCATCATCTGCCTTTCCTGGGTAGTCTGAGCCCTGTGGTCCCCCCCGACCCCTCTCTCAGCCTGAAGTCTTCCCTTCTCCCACAACAAACCAATGCACAAGGGAAAACACCACGAGCAGTGGGATAATTCAGGACTAATTTTGTTGGGAAGGCAGTTCAGGATACCAGTAGCTTCTGGAAATCAGAGCCTGAAGAAGTTGTGAGTTGATCTAGAAGGTAAGTTTGGGAAGGGAGTGACAAAGGAGAGCAAACCAGCCTTGGACTGAGCAAGCACACAGAGTGCAGAGAGCAGATGCTTCTGAGAAAGCCACCAAAAATAGTTCTCACCAAAATGGCTTAAGAAGACGGGAAGAGGGAGTGGAAACCCCAGTAAATTTAGGATGGAAGTAAAAGCGTGTCGCAGAGATGCCAGAATGTCCTGAAAGAAAAACACTGTTAAAATATGTACGCAGAAGCCTTGTGTTTATAGATGTTATTCTACCGTCTGCTAGCGGCGGGTCAAAAAGGCTTTGAGGGCCTTCAGCTGTCGCTGGCTGGGGTCCAGGTTTGTTCGCTTGTGCTGGGCGTGCTGGGGAAAGGCAGAGAGGGGCAGTGGGCTGCGCGAAGGGCTCCCCGTGGGAAGGGGTCCCCATGGGGAGGGGTCCCCATGGCAAAGACCCCCCCCCAGGGCACCTGGTGCTGGAGGAAGGGGTTTCTCTGTGGCAGCCACGCCAGCATCATGCCGTTACTGACAGAGAAAAGACTGGTGGCAACAACGGCAGGGACAACACCTGCAAGCCGGAGGAAATCTTCCCCCCGACACAACCCCGTCTGGCCCCTGGAGCAGCTGCGGCAGCAGGTGTGGGCCGCCATCAAGGCCATGCCTGCTCCTCCACCGCCGTCCGCACACAACCAGCAGTGATGGAGGCTCGTGCTAATGCCATTTTGCTGCCCACAGTTTGCGCTTGCGCACACAAAACCGCATTACTTTTGGAAAAGCCTTGGTCCGTATCCCCGGGCATGCAGTCGCTCTTCTTGCCCCTGTCCTGTCCCTGCATAACGTGGGAGCAGGATGAGGCCCATCAGTCTGCTAAGCTGGGCACCTTCGGGGCTTAAGGAGAGGTCATTTTGGGGAGCGGTATGAAGGAAATAGAGCTCAGGGTCAGTGGTGGACAATATAACAATCATGACAAAGTGCATGGCATAGTCCCCTCAACTAAAACCAACCCCTGCTCCTGCAGTCCAGACCCTTTTTCCTTAAATAACTGCTCGAGTACCCAAGCCTGCTCCTCTTCCCACCTACACAGCTGTGCAGAGCAGAGCGATTATCCTGTGCCACCCGATCCCCGGGTGCGACAAAGCAGCATGCTGGGCAAGCGTCCATCATGAGCTCCTCCAGCACTGCAGCCCTCTCCAGCACCCCAGATGCCCATCCGAGGCTCTGGCAGCTGAACCAACCACCTATGTACCTAAACACACAAGCCTCGGCTTTTTCAGCGAGACGATCAGCCTGACAGAGAATCAGAATCATTAAGGTTGGAAAAGACCTCTAAGATCACCAAGTCCAACAGTCAACCCAACACCACCATGCCCACTAAACCATGTCCCGAAGTGCCACGTCTACACTTTTTTTGAACACCTCTAGGGATGGTGACTCCACCACCACCCTGGGCAGCCTGTTCCAATGTCTGACCACTCTTTCAGTAAAGAAATTTTTCCTAATATCCAATCTAAACCTCCCCTGGCGCAACTTGAGGCCATTAAGAAAGACTAAGCTAACAGGGCCTACCCTGCCTCCAGCACAGCGTCCATCAAACCTGGCCTGTCTGGGATGAAGCGCACGGGTAGCAGAGAATGCCCGCGCCGGCGGCTCAGGGAGCGCGGAGGTGCCTGTGCTGCCTGGCAGCGCTGCCCGGAGCAGTGTGAAACCGGGAGGCATGGCGCCTGCCCCACCAGAGCCCCGACATCACGCTGGGCAGTCCCCAGGCCAGGCTGGCCCTCTCACGGGGTGAGGAGGGGCACCGGGCAGACGTGCAACCCTCGGCTGAGCAACCCCAGCACCGCGTTCTGCTCTCACCCAAGGGTTCTTGCTCTCTCCCAGGGGCTGGCAGAGGCACACCGAGTCCCCTCAAGCGACTGAAGGCTGTGTCCCTGCTCACAGCTGGGACCGACCTTCAAAGCACGGTCAGACTCACACCCCCGACACGGATGCAGAAGGTCCCTCCACTAGTTTCCTAGCGGCCTGGCTGGTGTTACAGCAGACGCCGTGGTGACACTGGGATGCCTGTAAGGGTACAGCTGCATCCACAGATGCACAGCTTCCAGTTCTCCCATCTGGATGGGTGTAACAAGAATGATAAGCCTTCCTCACCACTGCACATTTCCTCAGTAGGTCCCTTGATCTCAGCAGTCGTGTCCCTGCCCTACTCAAAACTCATCTGCAAGCACAAACCACTCTAGGCTCCAATCTCCTAAATCTCTTTTTTTTGGCAACTCTTCTATCTGTATCTTTTCACACGACGACTTTGTTCCCTAGATGCACGGACTGCCCTGATTGAGAGAAAAGTCATCCACAGAGCAAGTCACAGAATCACAGAATCACAGAATAGTAGCGGTTGGAAGGGACCTCTGTGGGTCATCTAGTCCAACCCTCCTGCCGAAGCAGGGTCACCTACAGCAGGCTGCACAGGACCTTGTCTAGGTGGGTCTTGAATATCTCCAGAGAAGGAGACTCCACAACCTCCCTGGGCAGCCTGTTCCAGTGCCCCATCACCCTCAGAGGGAAGAAGTTCTTCCTCATGTTCAGACAGAACTTCCTCTGCTTCACTTTGTGCCCATTGCCCCTTGTCCTGTCACTGGGCACCACTGAAAAGAACTTGGCCCCATCCTCCTGACACCCACCCTTCAGATGGTTTATTAGGTCCCCTCGCAGCCTTCTCTTCTCCAGGCTTAACAAGCCCAGCTCCCTCAGCCTCTCCTCGTAGGGGAGATGTTCCAGTCCCCTCATCATCCTTGTAGCCCTCCGCTGGACTCTCTCCAGTAGCTCTTCATCTTTCTTGAACTGGGGAGTCCTAGATGGGCTGTGCTTTCCTTCTGAGTGCAATACTGAAAGCTTCAGTGCAGGCTTCAAGGCAGTGCAGAGGTGGAGGTTCAGACCAGATAAGAACAAGCTTGCACAAAACATGAGTGTAGATGTAGAGGTACCTGAGAAGTCCCCAGCTGGAGTGGATTACAGTGACATCTTGCCCAGGCCTGGGCTGCCATAATACAACGGCACGCTCCCTTTGTGACACCACACACTGTCTGCACAGCCCGTGCAGCAAGTGACATGGTGGCAACGGTGCTCCTATGTGGCACTGAAGACAGAGATGAGAAGCCAGGTGTCCCTATCAGATCATTTTTGTGTCCCCTTCCTTGTGGCATCCCAGGGCTTTACAGGCTGTGTTGCATGTATTCCCATCCTCCTTCTCAGGAGGCATTGAGGACTTCTCCCTTTGCCAGGTGTGACAAGGGTGCAGCTACACTATGCAACAGAATGCCTCTGCACAACGCAAACCACAGTGATGTGCAATTCTTCAAAGCGGCAAACACAACAACAGACATATTTTATCATCTGGTGGCAGCTCATCAGGCTAGCCCTGAGATGACGGCAGGATGCAGCAAGGCATACATCGCAATACTTACAAATGACAATGGCAACCAGAGCTCTGTGCAGTGGTGTGGAAAGCAAGAATTTAGAAAAACCTGAGAAGTTCTGGTTTTCCCTAACATTTTTGTCTTTCTGGTACTGCTGTTCCCCACATTTCTGAGCTGCAGAAGGGAAAAAGCACATACTTCAGTCCTTTGGACCCACCTCCAAGGCGTGGTCCCCTGCCAGGACCCACAGACCTGCTTGCTCCGGCGGACGAAGGGGCTTGGATGCAGCTGAGGCTATAAAGCTGTGCCCGGTTCTGCTGAACCAGAAACACATGGGCTGATATAACCCGGGCCCATAGCCCTGCCTCCCCAAGCCCCTCCTGCTTCCCAGTTTATTTCTGCCCGACACGAGGCAGCTATTCGGTGGATGCTGTCAGCCCGGATCTGCTGAGGCAGTCCATGTGACTCATGCTCCCCGCGGGCTCTGCAGCGAAGCACTCGCATCCCTCCGCCTTCAGCGCCACATGACCCTGTGTGTTTCTTTGCATGTTCCCAAGGTCTAGAAGCAAGGAAGCTGTGCACTTGAGCCTCTTCTAGCTTCTTTTTATCTCAGGGGGGAAAAAAAGAACAGTTTTCAGCATCCATTTGAGTGGTTTATCAGCCTAACGCAGCTGCAGAGTAGCTTCCATCCACGCTTCTTCGGTGAGGGCAGAGTAGGAGTACCAGACCCTTGCAGATGCTCAGCTGTGGGCTGGTTCCTTTCTGAGCATATCCCCAAGTGTGTGTTTACTAGAAGGAACCCCAGCGTTCATTAGCGCACTCACATCTGAGCAACACTTCCAAGCCACGGCTCACGCATGTCAGCATCCTTCCCTAGCATCCCCCTGAACAAGTCTTTGGCTCTCCTCCTGTTCATTTTCCAGCCAGCCTGGCTGAGTCTTAGAGGTGCTTCCAGATTTGGAGAACTAGAGAAGGGCAGAATAAGAGGTAGTGGCAGGGACTGCCTCGCTAGCAAGGAATCAAAAGGGAAGAGAGGAGAAACCCCAGCTTCTCAATGCATCGGCACCAGCTGGCCGGTGTCAAAGTGCCTGTTTCACGTTCCGGTGCTGGGAAGTCCCTCCTCTGAGCTCGTCTCTGGGCTGTGTGGAGGTGAGGTACTGGAGATGAACAGCAGTAACAGTGACGCTGGCTCTGTGAGCACCACAGCTCCGGGGGGGCCACCACACCAGCTGGAATGACGAGGGGAGCCAGAATGCTTCCCTCGCACGGGCCAGCTGCATCCAGCGTGTCAGCGGCACTCCTGAAATCCCAGCCTACTTCTGAATTAAGGAAAGAACATTCTGGTCTTGAGAAATCTCAGACATACCTAGACAAGCTAGGGGAATGGGTGGTAAAATAAAAATTGCAATTCTGTGTTAAAAATCCAAAGAAAATAAATCATTCCAGCTCCTTCCAGATATCATAGGTTCCCAGATTAATGATTCAAGAGCTCCTAATTATCCTTTCTGTGTATGAGAACAAACAAGTAAGTGTTCAGTAATTTTGGAAAGTGGCATAATTAAATCCTCAAATGACATTTTTACATCCTTTACAGACTGGAGCTCATTGAGCTGGGGTATCAGTGAGGCCACAACAGCGGAGGGATGAAAAAGGGGTCAGTAACATACAGAAGAGAACATGCAAAGCATTACTTCAGGCGGGTAAGGAGTGAGGGAAGCAGGAGGATATATACACCTCTGCCAAATAGCATGCAGCGTCATAACAACCATGTATTTGACAAGCCTACCCTGGTACTTCCTTTGCTCAAGGAAAATATCACATACAAATATTTATGTATGTGACAGAGGAAAAAAAATCTTTCAGAAGGCACCCAGCTGTGTGAGAAAAAACACTCGGCTGTAAACAAGCATCCACAAGTTCAAATCCTAGTTTTTACACTGCAAGCCCTTAATATTTCTGTGTAGCTCATGACCAGGGCTAGTCGTCCGTCCCCTGATGTGAGCTATTACTTGCCTATTTTGCAATGAATTATCTGAGATATCTCACTAAATCTTTCCCTATGGTGCTAGAAATAGAATCTACAGTTTGGATATGACAAATCTACATTGCAGTCGCTGTCTTTTCTGCAGCAATACGCTAACGTATCTGCTTGGCTGGACTCTTGTTAGCCATTAACCACACCCTGCTCAGAGAGCCAGGAAGACTGCCAGGAAACCTGCTTGCAAGCACACCAGCATAGCCTCACAAGAGGCTGTGTAAGCCATGTTGGGGCTCTGAGGATGGATTTAATTGCACCCACGATCTGCGAGAAGCGTGTGTGAAACCTCTCACAGTCACTGTCACAGTCCCGAGTAAAAGTTGCGAACCATCAATGCCCCGTGAAGTCAATTTGGCTATTCGGTTAATGCTTTTGCCTTTAGGATCCTGGTGCTCGTTTCTTGGTTAATGAGCTCTGTTCCTTTAAGAATCCCGGGCACCTCTGGGAAAAGCATTTCCCTGGACCTGCAGAGCTGCTGTCCAGAAATAACTGATCTTTATGCAGTGACCTTTTCCAGAAAACATTTCTTACCCTGACATCGTAACAGCGGTGTTTCTTTGGGCCTGGATGCCCTAGGATATTCTAGCGAGCTCCTGAGCCTTCAGACAGCAGATCACCGGTCGGAGTCCTGCCTGGCTCTGTGGGAGTTAAAAATAGCTCCCAGCTCTGTGAGTCCTTCCAGCAGATGAGTCTGGGGGAGGTCTCAGTTCTGGCCCGGGCTTCCCAGATACACAGGGAAACCAGCACCCCGCAGGGAATCCCGCACTGCGGGGCTTCGGGATTTCTGGATCCAAGCACTGGTGCACCTTTGCGTACACACTGTCAATACACAGCACACATGCAGCTGCTGACCCACCGCTTATCAAGACCAGGGAAACCAGGTGCCTAGAAATCCTAGGCAAATAAAGAGTCTTTTAAATCCATTTAGACGGGATGGATGGATGGACTGCTTGGGAGTATGACAGCCCTAGGGTAAATGCTCTTCTCCTTCCCACAGAGTTCATTCCACTGCACAGTAAATTTTCAATTTTGAGCATTCATACCAAGAACCCAGCCTCGTCGAGCTAGGAGGACCTGTCCCCATCCAGCTCTGCTCATCAACCTCTGTCAGGTGTAGTCCAAGCCACGAAGAGATGCTGGGCTGCGGGATGTCCCTACCTGAGGACAGCTGAGGCAGGCAGGCAGCACAGAAAGTGCTGGAAGCTTGGTGTGCTGTTTCCCTGAGATGACAAGAGGATTTAGTCACCCACGCAGGCAGGCTAACAACTCATGCTAAGGAGGCTCAACTTCTGAATCAGAAGAGGATGGTAACGTGGAAGTCATCACATTAAGGAATTCATACAAATGACACAATTGGAGCTGCACAAATGTTTACATTTGTGGATACAGAACTTCTCACTCCAAGGCACAAACCTCCCACCAACGGTAGGAATTGAGAAGAAATGACTGGGGGGGCCATAATTGTCCATTCTCATGTCTCTGGCTCCTGCCCTTGCTGGACTGACCACTGAGATGAACGCCCTTGAGGCTGTTCCACCGTGGCAGTTGCCACGTGCCAAAGAACAGCCAGAGCACAGCAGCGTCATCGCCACGCGCCTTCCTCAAAAATATCTCTTATCACCTCCCCGACACAAAGCCGGATCTATTGTACTGGTTTCTGATTCTACTCACCGTCTCTACAACAGGCCCCAGTCACAACGGCCAGTGCAATGCAGACAGGTCTTGTCTCAGAGATGATCTCTTTTATACCTCTGGAACCTCCTTCGCTGCTGCCCCCGGGCCTGAGAACCAGCAGTACCTCCAGCTTTCTCACTCAGGAGTCTCTCCTGCCGACCATACAAAGCTCAGATGAAATTCCTTGGTATCCACGGCACTTGGGATCACCTCAGGCAACACTCGGAACGATGTATGAAATCTGCCCTGTCACAGGGGGTGATCAAGCTGAGCAGACGCCGGATCTGTAGGGTCAGGTCCACTTCAGCAAACAGGGTGATGTGGCAGGAGCAGATCTGTAGAAGAAAACAGCTGATGCTGAGGACTTGGTGGCCACGCTGTAAATGTCCAGGGTCTTACTTCAAACTAACCCTAGCCCAAAAAGCTGAAATCTCATTAAAACTCAGAGCCTGTTTGTCACTTATCTTGCAGGTCCTTCCACTTCAGTTGTCCGTGTTCTCCTGGCCCGGCTGACGCAGCTACACCCTAACTGTCCAGAAGCACAGACTTCCACCCCCCCCAGTTCTAATGGAGGAGTGTAGAGATGTTGGTGGACACCAGTTTAGAGATGTTGGCGGACACCAGTGTAGAGATGTTGGTGGACACCAGTGTAGAGATGTTGGTGGACATCAGTTTAGAGATGTTGGTGGACATCAGTTTAGAGATGTTGGTGGACACCAGTGTAGAGATGTTGGTGGACACCACTTTAGAGATGTTGGTGGACATCAGTTTAGAGATGTTGGTGGACACCAGTTCCTAAAAGGAACAAGGAGCAGGAAGGTGTTGGTGCCTTCACTTCGGCCGCAAGACAGCGACTGAGGGAAACGTCCGTCGCCTCGTGAGAGCTTTCTAGCCGGGGCTGCCCTCGCCCAGGCGGCGCAGCCGGAGGTGGGGGTGGCTCTACCCTTCCCCCACGCCCACCCCACTCCCCTCAGCACCGCTCCCACCCTGCCCCCCTCCTCCTCGTCCCCTTCCCGTGCTCTGGGGACCAGGCTGCGGGCCGCCGATGGCTCGGCTCGGCTCCCCCCGGGCCAGCCCCCAGCGCCCCCGGCAGGCCCCTCCGCTGGCTCCTGGCCTTTCCCCCCCCGCCGCCTCCCCTCCCGACCCTCTTCCTGACCCCGGCCCCCTGGTCCCGCGGCTCGTGTGCCCGCGGGCGGCCGGGCGTGCCCGCCGGGGGCGGGAGCGGTGCGTGCGGGGGGAGCCGCCGGGCCCCGGGCCCAGCGCAGCTGCGGGAGCGCTGTCTGGCGGCGGCGGCGGGTCCGGCCGTCCCGCCCCCCGCTGCCGGGCCCGGCGCCGCTCCCGGCGCCGCTCCCCGCCCCTCGCCCCCCGCCGTCGCCCCGCCCGGCGGATGGCCGGAGCGCGGGGCCGGGCCGCCTGCCTGCGGCGTCCGGCTGCGGCGGCCGGGGCCGGGGGCCGGCACAGCCGGGCGGAGGAGCGCGCGGTCGCGCGGGGCGCCCGTCGCCATGGCAGCGCTGGCTCCGGCGAGAGGTAAGATGGGTCCCGCCGGCCCCCGCCCGGCCCCCCGCCGCCCCTCCGGCCGCCGCGGGAGCCCCGGGCGGGGAGGGGTGGGGTGCCGGCACCGCGCCTCGGCCTCGGGCCGCCGGCCGCATCCCCCGCCCGTCACCGCGGTTTTCTCCGCGCTTCCCTCTGGGTCATCTCCCCCAGCTCCCCGAGCCTCTCCTCTCCCCGCTGCGGGGGGGATGGAGCGGGGGGGCTCGGGCCGGGGAGCAGGGCCGGGCGCGGAGGGGCTTCCCCGGGCTTGGCGATGCTGGCTCGGCCGCGGGGCTCTGCCGTCTGCGGGAGCGCAGAGGACGGCGGCAGCGCGGAGCGGCCCTGGGCCCCGAAGCCAGCAGAGGCGGGAGGGCTCCCGCCTCACCGAGGGAACGGCGCGGGCCGCCGGATCGGGCAGGGTGGGGAGGGCGGCAGGAGGAGATGCCGCAAGGAGATGCGTTCCCTGGGACTGCCAGGGCCGGCCGGCTGCCTGACCCGTCCCCGGAGGCCACGGGCCTGGCTGCGGGAGCGGTGGCACCGGGGGGGCAAGGGGTGAAGCAGGGCAGAGCGGGAGCATCGCCAGTCCCGTCTGGCAAACGGCTCCAAGCCGGGAGGGAAGGAGGAAAAGCCTCAGGTGGTTACAGAGAGGGTGAGCAGACCCGGAGGAGCAGAGGGAAGGGGAGGGGTGGGAGCAGAGCCCCTCGGGGGGCACCGATCCGTCCGCGGAAAGGCAGGTTTACAGCTGCTCCCGTCAAGCCATGGAGCGGGCCTGGAGTATCCTGCTGGGGGGTACCCACGAGGTGCAGACGGGAGAGGGGGTCTCGGCTGGTGGGGCCAGGGGTCGCTGGCAAAGGTCTCAGCACAGAGGCGAGCAGTCTCATATGCCAGGTTTGTAACCTCGGGGCGTCGGGGGAACCAGGGCTGCCCTGGCAGAAACGTGTGAGTTGTGGGGCAGCACCCTGCGGGGTGGCAGGGTGCTGCTGGAGTGGTGGCGCGGGTCTGCGGATGGGACGGGGCGGGAGCGGCAGGTTAAAATCTGGAGCACTGGCAGGGAGAAGCTGAGGTGCAAAGACTGGCAGAGCCGTGGGAGCTGTGCGGTGGGAGCAAGGGGCGTTGGAGCGAGAGCATGGGGAGGGCAGGAGCGGAATGGGAGGAAGCGATGTGAATCGGGCCTTCCGTCACAGAAATGGCGCTAGGAACGCTTTGGGTGGGGAGCCTCAGGCTGGACGGGCAGGGAGCATGGGGTGTCTCGGCAGCACTGGAAGGAGTTCCTGGGGGCCAGAGTCCGGCCTCGGGTACGCGGGTACTGGTGCAAATCTGGCTCTTCTGTTCCCTGAAAGACACAGTGAGTGCTCTGCGCGGCCTAAATCATGACAAGGTGTTTGTGTGGGCAAGGAGAGGGAGAGATCTGGGGAGATAAAATGATCTTAAATTACTTTTTCTCTTTTCTCTCTTCTACAGTGAACCTCGTGCCCTGAATCTCCAAGGGAACCTTTGAAAAGGATCTTCCCCTCCCCGCCATCTCCTCATTGTCTGCCAGCTCTGCCCTGCGCTGTGCAGGGAAGCTTGAAAGAGCAGGCTGAGCCACGGAGGACAGCAAAAAAGGACAATGTAGTGAGGGTGCCGCGAGGTCTTGGACAGGGAACCTCTGAATCTTGTTCCTCACCCTTCACTCTCCGCTGATGGCTCTCTGACAGCCTTGGCGGGAACCTCTACCTGGCCACAAGCGTGGCATTTGCTGAGAGGGGGATTACCCACGGAGTCTACGCCACCCTCGCCATTTCTGCAGGACCTTTGTCCTGCCTCCTGTCATCTCCGAAACTCTCAGCTACCTCCTCACTGACTGGGACGCTGGGCAGCAGGCGCTTGCTCCTACCAAACTGTTTGGAGTCCCCAGCAGCCCACGTTTGCATGTGGCCTTCACCAGTCCCAGCAGAAGGTGGTCCCTGAGACAGGAGGTGCCTGGTGGGCACATGAAGTAAGGAGAGCTTTTTCTTTGGGGGAAGAGTGGAGGAGGGGGATGAAATAGATGGGGAGGAAAAAAAAAAGTGAGCCCAAGCGAGTGAGGGAAGAAGCACTGGCAAGTGTTCATGAGAAAGAGAGAGAAAGAAGGTGGAAGAAAGAAAGAGAAAGAGAGCAAGGGAAAGAACAGGTGAAAAAGTTAGAACAGGGGAAGGAAATATAATCAAACAGAAGGGAAAGAGAGGACTGAAAGCGAGACAGAGCTGACGGCTGTTGCGCCTAGCACCTGGCGGCAATGCCTTGAGGAACCCTGCCCTGCAGCAGCAGCAGCAGCAGCAGCAGCAGCAGATGAGGAGGGACGTGGCTCCCCCAGTGCGGAGTCCCACTTGCCCTCTGACGAAATCCCAGCGGCAGGGCCGGGGTGCAGCCTAGCAGGGGTGGCAGCATGGGGGACTCTGAATCGGAGTCCACCTTGCACAACAACTCGCTGTGGTGGCTGGCGTGTGGGATGTTAGCCCTGTTGGCCAACTCCTGGATTATCCTCAGCATCACGGCCAAACAACAGAAACACAAGCCCCTGGAGCTGCTGCTATGCTTCCTTGCTGGGACCCACATCCTCATGGCCGCCGTACCCCTCACCACCTATGCCGTGGTGCAGCTGCGGCGTGAGTCCTCTGACTACGACTGGAATGAAAGCATCTGCAAGGTCTTTGTCTCCACATACTACACCCTGGCGCTGGCCACCTGCTTCACAGTGGCCTCCCTTTCCTACCACCGCATGTGGATGGTGAGATGGCCAGTCAACTACCGGCTGAGCAACGCCAAGAAGCAAGCTCTGCACGCAGTCATGGGTATCTGGATGGTATCATTCATCCTCTCCACCCTGCCCTCCATCGGCTGGCACAACAACGGCGAGCGCTACTATGCCCGTGGCTGCCAGTTCATTGTCAGCAAGATAGGGCTGGGCTTCGGTGTCTGCTTCAGCCTCCTGCTGCTCGGAGGAATCGTCATGGGCTTGGTGTGCGTGGGCATCACTTTCTACCAGACCCTGTGGGCACACAGAAGACGCCAGCAGTGCCGCCATCAGAGGGCAGAGGAAGCGTCATCCTGCTCTTCATCAGCACACGCCACTTTCAACGTGCCGGCCATCGTAGTGGAGGACGTACGAGGCAAAAGGAGGTCTTCACTGGACGGCTCCGAGTCAGCCAAGACCTCCTTGCAGATGACCAACCTCATCAGCGCTATTGTCTTCCTGTATGACACACTCACTGGGGTGCCTATCTTGGTAAGCAGCGAGTTCTCCCTTTCCCTTCACAGAGTCCGCAGATAAACTAGATTTCCGTTCCTTTCAAGTTTTAGAGAGGAAACTCTGTCTTCTGTCCACCAGCCGCAGAGTTGCCGCATCTGAATCTGTGTTACTCTCAGGGCCGGTTTTAAAGAGATTGCAGTAATTCTCCCATCCTGCAGCAGCAGCATTTTCTTAAGAAAAGTCTAAGCCTGGGGAATACGCACCACACAGCTAAAACCACTGTGAAAGTTTTAAGTGGCTGAAGAGGAGGCTGGAGAGGAAATTATTCTGCAAATTTACAGGGGGATTTACCTCTGTAATGAAAACAATGAGATTTCTGTTTCTGCAGTTTGCTTTTGGAGAACTGATACACCAGCTTTAAAAGCTGTTGCAGACGGTTTTCTTTTCACTCCTGCTTGTATGGTCATAGTCAGCATCCAGGTTTTGGCTGGCTGGTTGATTCTCTGCAAAACTGGAGAGCTGGGGAAGTTCTAAAAGGGAACCATCAAGAGAACAGAGGCTTAGTCATAGCTTTTTTTTTTCCAGTGGCTATGTCCTGGTTAGCACCTATTTAGCTCCAGCTCATAATGAGCATGGGGAGGAAGGGATGTTAACACCAGGTCTCATGTCAGAGATAGGACAGCTCAGAATATGGCCCAGCAAACCTGGGGCAACACCCCACGAACAGTTTTTCAAAGGGGCACGGGGTATTTACTTAATGAGTCCTTTACAGCCAGATTATATTCTACTACAGAATTGACTCCCGTTACCTTTCTGCCTTGATGCCCGCTTCTGTCTTCCTTCTCAGCGTTGTTTCTCTCTCTTACCTCCAAGGTCGTGAGCTTTTTCAGCCTGCGCTATGACACGGCGCCCACCTGGATGGTCCTGGCTGTGCTCTGGTGCTCCATGGTGCAGACTCTGCTGCTCCCCTCCTTCATCTGGTCCTGCGAGCGCTACCGAGCAGATCTGCGCACTGTGTGGGAGCAGTGTGTGGCCATCATGTCTGAGGAAGACGGAGATGACGGTAAGCGCCTCGCCACCCCACAGTCACCTTTCCTCACTAAGCCCCTCCGCAAAAGGAGGAAAGAGAGGTCTGCCCTAGGAACAGGACTCGATGGCAGTGGGAGCGATGTTGTGGGTGGGTAGGTGAGATTCATGTTATAGCTTGGAGTCAGCAACTATGACAAAATTTATTCTGGAGAAGGCTCTGCCACTCACTTGCTGCCTTAGGACTCACTAGCATCCAGGAAAAATTAGGGCAACATCCTGCACTGCAGATGTGAGAGCAGACCCGGTGTGTACAGCTGCCAAACCACAATGAAAGTGACACACGGGGCCTCAGCCCCACCTGCTGATGCAAAGGTCCAAGTTCTGGCAGTGGGAGACTAAACAGCGAGACAGAAGAAACAGGGCGGTCTGTCTCCGGGTCCTTTAGTGCTGCTGTAAGCAGAAAGACGAGGTCCTTGTTCAGAGGTGCGCCCTGAGGGCTGCAAGTAGGGTGGCAGAAGTCAGACAAGCATTGGGATTGCGTCCGGGTGCCCTGATAACGCTCCTCTTCTGGCTGAGAAGCGCTGACTGCCGTTCCCCTCTCTGCCAACAGATGGTGTGTGCGACGATTACGGCGATGGCAGGATCTGCAAAGTGAGATTTGATGCAAACGGTGCTGCAGCTGTGAAGCGGGACTCGCGGGACATCAAGCTGCTACCCATGCACCACATGTTGGTGCCCCAGGACAAGGTGCACTACCTGCAGGTGAGCCGAGAGCTAGCAGGGGCAGCCCCACTACCCGCTTCCTTCTCTGTCAGTCTCCCTCGCCTTCGTGTCCTCCTGACTCTCTTCTCTGAGAAGGCCTCAGCTACTCCCCTCCCGTTCTGTCTCTTTGAGTCTTCCATCATCTGCCTCCTCCGTTTTCCAGGTCCCTATCTCCCGGAGAATGTCACATGATGAGACTAACATCTTCTCCGCCCACCGGTCCGCTCCGTCCTTCCTGCACAAGTGGTCTTCATCTGACGACATCCGCATTTCCACCCCCCGCAAGTCTGGAGGCCCCATCTTCTTGCCTCCTCAGCTGCATGACTACCAGCACCGCCGGCGGCCCCCAGAAGACGAGCTGACGACCCTACGGCAGTTTTTGGAGGGGGGGCTGATGCCCCGGGGCTCCAGCTCCAGCGCCTGCTTCTTCCGAGATGAGATCACCACGTTCATCGACGAGACGCCACAGCCCACCCCAGCCTGCAGCCCACGGCACTCCCGTCTCCCGCTCGCATCGCGCCGCGATCGCCGCCTCTCCCTCGGCAGCAGAGAGGAGGAGAACGCCGACCGGCCACGGCGCTGCTCCCTGGCTGGCAGTGAAGCCTGGCATCTGCAGGATGGGGAGCAGTCACCACGTGAACGGACCCTTGAGGCCTGTGAGGCAGAGACCTTCCAGGATCCCAAACTATGAGAGACAGCATCAAAAACATTCAGTGCCATCACGATTTTTAAATAAAACTTCAAGTGTTCCCTTTGTCCTGGGACCCGATCACTAATTTGCATTCTCATCTTTCTCGCCAGCAGGCAGGAAAACACAGCACCCCACGCTGGTGGGGGAAAAAGAAGAGGGACAGACCCCCAGAAGGGAGCGAGACAGACAGACGCGGACAGCCTGTGCCTGCTCTCAGGTTACAAACACACCCGCCGCTGCCACCGCCACTCGGCACCCTTGCCAGTCCCGTCCCTTTGTGAACTCCACCCTCGCATCCGCTGTGCCCTAGGAGACAAGGCAGGCGCAGAATGGTATTAAAATTCTATATTTGGAGTGTCAATCGCGTGTCTGTTTTTAAAATAATATATTAGTAATAATTTTGTTTCCATAGAAACAGAGTGACTGGCCCAATATTTAATGAAGCTTTGCAGGCTTCGGGAGGGGAAATGTGGGACGTGCGAGGCTCCTCTCCTCCCTCTCCATCGCTTCCTTGTCAGTGCGTCTGGAAGGCAGCAGATGCTTAGCAGCCCAGGGAAGGGAGCAAAGCCCATCTCAAGGAGTCCTCACGGGAGACTGGGTGAAAAGTTTTTCCTGCCTGTTTCAGGGGAGGCTTAGGCTGCCTACAGCTAAGCAGGAGCAGCCTCTGTGGTTTCTCGTATCGCTCAGCAAAAGGTATTGCTTTGAGGCAACCCCAGGCTTGAAAGCAAGCAAATTCTCTCCAGAAAGACTCTGACGTTTCACCGGTGCACGCTGATTCCAGTGTGAACTCTGCGTGAAACACAACAGCTCACACTTCTCGCCCAGGCAGAAAAGCTGACCGAGCCTTCCCCGGGCAAGGTCCCCGTCTGCCCACGCTGTCAAAGCTGGCAGCCCTGAGGTCCGGAGCGGGCTCCTGCTCCGTGTGGACGTCTCGGAAGGGAGGTGCGGAGGTAGTACGTGGGTGATGGGCTGCCTCGGCCCGCTGCAGGCTGCAGATACAGCCACGGGCAAGCGGGGGGCTGCCTCGGAAAGGCCCTTCGCCCCCCAAAGCGCTCCTCGGCGTGCTGGGGCTTGGCCAAAGTGCGCCTTGTCCCCATCGCGGATGCCGGCGGGTGAACCGTCACCCTCTCACAGGGCGGCTGGCCGGCGGGCTCTGGGTTGGGGCCGGCGGACGCCTGGGCGAAGGACCACGCCAGACAGCGGGGTGCCGCGGCTCTGCGGGGCCCGCGGAGGGACCCGCACCGGGCGCCCACGGAGAGGCGGACGGTCTCAGCGGGCCCTGCCGCCAAGGAGGGACGCGGGAGCGGGGACTGAGCCGGGCCTTGCCCGCCCCCCCGCCGGTTGGGACGCGGGCGGCGGCCCCGCAACCCCCCTCACCCACCTGCACGCCGAGCCGCTCTCCCGGCCGCCGCGGCTCCGGCCCCGCACCGCCCGCCGGCCCGCCCCCCTGGGTGGGCCTAGCCCGGGGCCCGCCAGGACCTTGCCCGCCCCGGACCCCCTCTCCTCCTCCTCCCCCTCCTCCTCCCCGGCGGCTCGGCCATGGCCTCCCTGCGCTGCCTCTGCCTGCTCCTCGCCGCGGCCGCCGCCACGTCGCCGGGCCGCCTGGTCCCCTACGACCTGCTGTACGCGGACGGGGTGCGGGCGTACTTCGCGCGGGACTGGGGGCGGGCGGCCGAGCTGCTGCAGCGCGCCCTGCAGAGCTACGCGGGGCTGCGGGCGGCTCTCCGCGCCTGCCGCTCCGCCTGCCGCCGGGAGGCCGCCTTCCTCGGCCCGCCGGGGGCCGGGCGCTGGGAGTCCGCGCTCTTCGGCCGGGTGCTGCAGCGAGCCGACTGCCTGCGGCACTGCCTGGGGCTGCGGCTGGGCGCCGCGCCCTCCGCCCACCGCGCCAGCCTGGCCGTCCGCCGGGACTTCGAGCGGAGGGAGCCCTACAACTACCTCCAGGTGGCCTTCTTCCAGGTGCGGACCGGCGGGGGGGGGGGTCTGCCCCGGGGGGCTGCGGTCGCCAAGGTGCGGGGGTCTCGCCGTTGGCGGGGGGGAGGCCCGGGAGCAGCCGAAGGGGGTGGGGGATTGGGTGAGGTGGGGTGGGCCCGCCGGAGGGTGACGGGCGCCGCTGCCTTGCTCCGCAGCTGAAGAAGCTGGATCAGGCCGTGTCCGCCGCTCACACCTTCTTCGTCGCCAACCCCCAGCACCTCCAGATGCGGGAGGACATAGAGAAGTACCGGCGCATGTCGGGGGTGAAGTCGGACAGCTTCCGCGACCTGGAGGCCACGCCGCACTGGGTGAGGGTGAGGGGCAGAGCCGGGCGTCAGCAGCTCGTGCCCCATCTGGGGTCCTGGTCTGTGCCCACACCAGGGCCGCAGCTTGAGACAGGGCCACCATACGTAGAATCGTAGAATGGCTTGGGTTGGAAGGGACCTTAAAGGTCATCTGGTTCCAACCCCCCTGCCGTGGGCAGGGACACCTTCCGCTAGCCCAGGTTGCTCAAAGCCCCATCCAGCCTGGCCTTGAGCATGGGGCATCCACAACTTCTCCGGGCAACCTGTTTCAGCATCTCGCCGCTCTCATCGTAACAAATCTCTTCCTTGTCTCCAATCTAAATCTACCCTCTGTCAGTTTGAAACCATTGCCCCTTGTCATGTCACTACAGGCCTTGGTTAAAAGTCTTGCTCAGTCTTTCTTGTAAGCCCCCTTTACATATGAAAGGCTGCAGCAAGGTCCTCCTGAAGCCTTCTCTTCAGGGTGAAGTCAAACTCTTGCAAGTGTGACACGGAGACTTTCTGGTGACAGTTACAGCAGGCCGTAGGGCCTTCGAGAAATATGCTTGGCTCGAGCCCAGAAGATGTGCTGTCACTGCGTGGTGGACTGTGCATGGTCAGGCGGGCCCTAGATGTCAGCACTACCCTGTGAGCGACTCGGGGAAGTGTCTGGGAGCCCTTTGGTGTCACCCCCGCTGATGGGGGCCTGCTCTGTCCCTGGCAGGAAGCCTATGAGGCTGGGGTGCAGCACTACAATGCAGATGAGTACCCGCAGGCTGTGTCCAGGCTGGAGGAGTCGCTCGCAGAGGCACTGTCAGCACTGGAAGAGTGTCGTGCTCTTTGTGAAGGTCCTCGGGAGGAGGAGGAGGAGGAGGAGGAGGAGATGCAAGCTGGCCTATACGAAGCCATTGCAGGTAGCGTTAGAGGCACACAGGGTTGGGTAGGAAGGCCATGCTCCCTGTGCTGGACATGCCCCGTTTCCCAGCGCTGCTGTCTGGCAGAAGTGGGAGCTGCTGCCTTTCTTGCTCCTCTTTCTTGCAGCCCATTATATTCAGGTTCTGAAGTGCAGACAGCAGTGCGTCCTTGAAATTGCCACAAAGCCGGGGCGGATTTCTGCCACGGAAGACTTCATACCCTCTCATCTTGATTTCCTGCAGTTTGCCTATGATCAAGGTGAGCAGAGCCACAACCCAGCGGGTTACGTTGTGGCACCCCTAAACTTGCCCTTTGCCTCTAGACCTGGAGGGCAGCATCTCGTGGGGAGAAGTGGCACACTGACCTGAGCTCTCCCTCTCTCTCCCTCCTTCTGCCCCGTGACTCGCCTGCTCTGCCTAGAACCTCTCTTCTCTTGCTCAAGCCCAAGCCTGTGGCCACCTTGAGACAGGTCTCCTGTGGTCTGCTTCAGCCTCCTTGTGCAGCCCCTGTAACGTGTGGCTGTTCTCACTTCTTTCCTCCAGCGCTCTCTGTTTCAAGTCCTTGCTCCGGCTGCCTGCTGCTGTTCCAGCTGTGTGGTTTATACCCTCCGTTTCAGTACATGGCTCCAGACCAGGCCCCCGCTTCCTACCTAGAGCATGCATGTGCGTCTCACCTCAACAGTGGTGTTCCTTCTGAGTCAGCCCTGCCTGCCCTCTCTCCACTGGTGGCCTGTTGTGACACTGGTCACCCTGTCACTGTCACACATCCCTCAGCTCTTCTCTTGGGTACTTCTGCTCCTTCCTGCACTGACCCAGCTGTCTCTCATCTCCTCTCAGGGCACTGGTAAAACTTGTATCTCAAAGAAGCCTCCAGATCCCTCATCATGATGTTGGGTCGTGCTGGCCTATACGCATTTGATGCTAACATCAATTCTTTCAGAGACCTGTCTGTTTGTTCTGTTCTGTCCCTGCCCAAGCTGGGAACCAGGCACTGGCTGCTGAATGCGCTGCTTCCTACTTGCTCTTCTATCCCACGGATGAGCCAATGTTGGAGAAAATGAAGCAGTATCGCAGAGAACTGGGAGAGGACACAGCTGTCACAGCCAGAGAGGTAGTTACAACCCCAGGTCTGTACTTTGTTGGCCCTCCTCTGTCCCACACAACAGGATCGCAGTCCAGGAGGCGAAAAGGGAAACATGTTTTACTGCAGGTGTGTGCCAAGCCCAGGACTGAAGAAACGGAGTCTGAGTTTACTTATAGTCTGTACCAGGCAGGATCACTTCAGGACGGATCTGGGCTTTCCTAGTGAACAGCAGTGTGTTGGGGCAGCCTTCTGCCCTGGACAAGGATGGGGTTGTCTTTTGTGGGGTGGTTGATTGACAGCCTCTTTTCTTCCTTAGAGCATTCAACATTATATGCAGAGATCTTTGATGGAGAAGAAGTTGATTTATTATGCAGTGGAGCATCTAGGGGAAACTTTTAATGACCCTGTAAGTAATGGTGTCGTCTTAATCTTCCTGCCCTGATTTCACCAAAACAGTTGCCAGAACTCACTTCAGTAGCACATGATCCAGAAAGGATCAGATGCTGATGAGAAGGACCCCCCAAGTCCTTATGAGGTGGATCTTTAAGGCCTTTCCACTGCTCCAGTTCCAAAGTTAGTTGGAAATTGCTGCTGTAACCATATGCATTAGCCCAATCTGGCTGTCATCGGAAGCAGACCAGAACCATTGGTCTGATACTCACTGGAGAAGCGGGACTGCGAACTGGCTGTTTGACATGATCCAATGTGGGAGAATTTTGTTGTGTACTGAACCGTCTGCGTTTGTTCCTACAGGATCTTTGGACTCCAGATGAGCTGATTCCTGAAAACCTAAAGGAGAAATACAGGTAAGGTTGGCCAAGTCAACTAGCACTTAAATGTAAGTGTTGGAAGTAGGGGATGGAGTTGGACTGGCAGGGCTGGTACAAGGAACAGTAATACCTGCTGAGGAATGGGCAAAACAGGAACAGAAGGGGTGTGACATGCTACCACAGAGGAGGGTTGGCTTAGCTCTGTGTACTGACAGCCCCAGTCTCTGTTTTTTTCCTTGCTCCCGAGAGAGGATCAGGAGAAGCAAAAGCAGGAAACTCTGGATGTGGAAGAGAAGGAGAAGAGGGGTGAGTAAAAGAGCTTAAAGGACTTGGATGCAGTCAGCCAGGCTTAGCCAGGCTAAGTGCTGTCTTTTCTTCCATCCTCAGACATTTGAATGCTAGCATAGATGCAGACTGACTCGAATGGCTCAGCAAGTCTTCTCACTGTTTCTTTTCTCCCTCTTCGATGCATGTGTAATCTTGCAAAATCTCGCTGCGTACATCTCTGGGATGGGAACACAAAGAGCACTGTGGCTGGAGAAGCTGAGAGCGGTGGTGCCTGAATACGTGACAAGCCTGTGGACATGCAGATGCCTGTTCAGTGTGGCAGGAGTCGCTACACCAAACCTGGTTCAACTCCACCAGCCCAACTTCAAACAACTTTTTTTCTGAAGGGGACAAGGAGAGGAGGGGGGGAAGTGGAAACTGGAAACAGACTATTCGGCTTGGGCAAGTTTTTCCCTGAAAAACTGAAGTGCAAATGGTTCATGGCTGAGTGCTATAGACTGCAGTGCAGAGTCCCGTGTTTTTGCTGGTCCTCTGTTCTTACACGTGGACACAGCCTCTGCAGGGCTCTGTCCTGGAGTCTTTGCTTGAAGTGACCCCAAGTGGTTCTCTGCTGTGACACATGGGAGAGCAGATCATTCTGAGGGCCTTGGCATTCCTGACCATCCAGAGGTCAGAAGGGGGAGAAGAAAAGGCCGTAGATCAAAAGATCAAATCACCAGCTAGTATCCTTTGCTTCTGTTTGGGGCTGACGGAGGTAGAAAGATCCACTAGAGGTAATTCTGGGATAAGGTGTGTGATTGAAAGGAGGGTTGATGGAGGTGTTTGCCTGCTTGTTTTCTCCAGAGCTTCACCCCAATAGGCTGGACCTGTTCTGTTGCTGCGATCCACAGTGTACTCAACTTTCCCCAGCTCCCTGCTGCTCTCCCAGCAAGCCCCAGGTTTCCACTGGCTCCTGAAGCACTTGCTGTAGGCCATCTTCCCCAGCTGATGCTCTGGTTCCCCTGAAGCATGTGAGGGGTGCAAGTGGCCCAGGTCTGCGAGGAATGGGCACTTCTGGGGAACTGTCCTGTCTTCTCAGAGAACGTAGAGTGTCTCCCCGCTTCCTTATCCAGGCTGGGGGTTGGTATCTGAGGGCTTCTTGTCCAAAGCTTGCTCACGCCTAGCTGTGCTTGCTTCTCCAACAGGTCCTTTGCCTTTTGAGGGTATTGCGGTCACGATGGATTCCCAAAGGATGAATGGAACCCAGAGGGTTGTGTTCGACAGAGTGCTGACAGAGTCCGAGTGTAAAGACCTTCTCCGGCTGACAAAGGTGAGGCCTGGGCCTTGTAGGAGCTCCTGTATGTATACGGTCCTCAGCAGGGAGGGCTGTAGAGTTTCCGTGGAGGTGAGATGGCAGCCTAATGTGTGTCATCTATATCCTTCTGTTCCAGGCAGCAGCAGAAGCAGGAGACGGCTACCGGGCACGACGGTCGCCTCACACCCCACATGAGAGATTTGAAGGGTTAACCGTTCTGAAGGCCATGCAGGTAAGTGGCTCTGTGAGTCTGCCCTCTTCTTGAATATCCACAAAGAGTGTTAGCCACCGGGGCGTTTTTCTCTGCGAAGCGTGCTCTGGATGGGGTCATGGGTGTGTTGTCTTCCTCACAAGCACACGTGCGTTTGCCCTGACTCTGTTCCTCCATGATTGTGTTTAGGTACGTTGGATGTGGAGGGCTTGTGTCACTTGCCCCTGTGAAGACAGGGTTTCGGGATTGCTGCTTGTCCATGTATGGCAGTCTTACATACATGCTTAGCTTAGAATTGGAGAATAAATTAAGGTGGAAAGAGCCTCTGGAGCTCTCTGGTCCAACCCCCTGCTCACAGCATGGCTAATTCCAAAGCTGGATGAGATCCCCTGAGGCTTTGCGCGGGCGAGTCCTGAACATCTGCAAGGGTGGAGATTCCCCAGCCTCTCTGGGCACCCCTTTCAGTGCTCTGCCACTCTCGGGAGGATGAAATTTTTCTTTATATCTAGCCATAACTTCGCTTGCTGCAGCTTTTCACCTGTTGCCTCATGTCTGTTCGGTGCATCCCTCTGAGAAGAGACTGTCTCCATCTTCTCCATAACCCCCTTTTAGGTGACAGTAGACTGTAGTTAGATCCTCCTTTGTCCTTCTCTTCTGTAGGCTGAAGAAACCTACCTCTTTCAATCTCTTTTTCTAAATCATGTACTCCAACACCCCGCAACACCCCTGCCATCTTAAGACCCGTCGCTGAAGACTCACTCCAGTTCCCCAGTGTCGCTTGTGCGCTGGGGGACCCAAAACGGTGCTGCATTCTAGATGTGGCTTCATGTGCTGAGTAGAGGGAAAGAATTGCTGTGCTGTGCAGGTGTACTCTGACTTACGTTTACATGAGAAAACGTGGTGTTTTCTTACATGTGTGACCACAGGGCTTTACGCAGGTCTCTTCTTCCATACTGTGTACGTGTATCATTTTTTAGAGCGTCTTTGTATGTAAGTATTCTAACAGCCTTGTTTTTCACTTGTAGCTGGCCCAGAATGGGGACGTGGACTGGAGAGACGCCAGATTACTTCTGCGGGCCAGTGAGAAATCACGGAAAATCATAGAGTCCTACTTTACTCCTGGGAAGAAACTCCATTTCTCATTCACACACCTTGTGTGCCGCACAGCTGTTGATGGTAAAGAATCTTTCACCTTGTTAGTTCCTTTCTCCTGGAGAGTCTGCTCAGCCCCAGCCATGTCCACTCGGGAGACTCTCTTCCCTTTACGCTCGCTGTGCCCCTGTCTTTCTGCTTTATTCTTTCTTGAAACAGAAAATGCCTGTATTCTTTTTGTTTAACTTCCCTTTTCAGAAGAACAGGAAGGTCGCATGGATCTTAGTCATCCTGTCCATGCTGATAATTGTCTCTTGGATCCTGAGGGGCAAGAGTGCTGGAGAGAACCACCTGCCTATGTCTACAGGGACTACAGGTAAGAGAAGAAGGATTGGATCACAGGGAGACCAGAATGTCTCCCTGGCCCCATCAGAGGATGAGCTCAGCTTATAGAAACCAGGTGATGGGTTGTTGGCTCAAAGTCAGCCAGGACTGTAGCATCAGGCAGAAGGCTGCTTTCAGAACGAGGTGTGAAATGCCTCCCCTAGGCTGAGAAAAAGATTTGCTCTTTCTCCCTCCCTCCCCACAGGCAGCGTTAACGGTGAGCAGAAGGAGCTGGGGGGCTGCATAGATGAGAACTGTGATATCAAATTGTCATCTTGTGGGTCTACCACAGTACCCCAGTCCACTGCCAGCCCTTATGACAGTCTATTTCTTCTAATCAAGTTCTGTCTTTCACAGTCTTCCGTGCATTACGGGAGAGGGAGAACCAAGCTCCTTGGCTTTCCTTTGTCTGAGCAGTCAGTGTACTCTGGTGGCTGTTCTCTCTGTTCATCTCCCAAGATTCACTGCCAATACTTTGTGTTGGGTTTTTCCATTCCATGTGAGAAATTTTTTCCAGCCTGTGGCAGTATTTTTTTACTCTTCTGTGAAAGAATGCAAAATATATTTTAGAGACGGTGACAATTATTGCACACTGCAGCTAAATGAGGTCAATTCACTACAGTTGATTCCTCCTGTTTCCCATCCCTTCCCTGGGCATCCAGAAATTTGCCTTTTCTTTGAGTGGTAGCCGTACCCAGAGGAGAAACCTTCTCTGAGCAACCTATGGTGAGGATGTGGGACTTAGAGTGAATTCCAGTATCATTGAGTCAGTTTTCCTTCTGATATAGGTGTTGACTTGGTATAGTCAGATTGTAAAGTTACTGGGCTCTGTCATGTAACTGGTTAGATCTCTGTCCCTCCTGTGGGAAAGCTGTCCTGGCACCTCACTCCTCCCTGGGTAGGGGGCTTCTCTGACTGCTACTTGAATGTATGTTAAAATATCTTCTGGGATTTATGCCACTGAGCTGTCTCCAGGAGTATTCATGTCCATTTGCAAAGTGAATTGTGATTGACCAACCAGCTCACAAGGGCTGAGCTCTTCCATTGTATTTCTGAAAGAGGTCCCTGTGCTCCAGATTTCCTGGATCTCTTTTGTGTATTTATGCTATGGTCATCAATGAAACTACTGAACAGGGTTGGGCCCAGGGGTCCAAGACTCGCAGTGATCCTCCTCCAGGTGACCAGTACTCCTTTCAGCTCCAGCGGTCCACGAGTCGCTGTGTGCTTCATGTGCTCTTCTTCACCTTCTCTGTGTTTGTTGGCAGTTTCCCCAGTGGCACTGTTCCGAGTACTTCTACCACAGTCCAAACTGCTGAGATCGAGCATGATTGTGTGGCTAGCTCAATCTGCTTTTAGTACCCCCATGTTATATTTTAAGACTGTTTTCCATTTACCTCTTGTCCCTCAATTATCCTTCTCCTCAGAAATAGGTTCGAAAGCCCTGCAGACTCCTGAGGTCAGGCTAACAGGCCTGTTTATGCTTCAGGCATTATCCCTGCCCTCCCGCCCCTTCGTGTGTGTGAGAGCTGTCCTTGCTTTTCTCCAGTTAAGTTACCCCCCTGACTTCACAGTCTTACTAAAACTGTAGCAGAAGAGCTATAAGTCCCTGGATTTCAGTACTGGGGTGATCCTCTCACTGTCCTTATGTCCTGAATGTTTTGTTTCAGCAGCCACAGTGTTGATTGATTGCTATTGCATTCTCGCAGTCCCATTGATGAGCCTCTCTTGTTGCCCTGACATCTTCTATCAACTGAATTGAATACCAAGAGGAGCTCAAGTGGTTTGTGGTCCATTGTTTCACCTAGTTGACTGTGGTCGCACCTGCACTGCACAGTGGCCTCATTACTTTTTTCTTTATCTAACATGAGTGAAGAAATTTCTTGTTTTAATTTTCTTCACTGCATGCACCAAGCCTCTTTCTGACCGTTCTTATGTTACCCTCAAATTTCTTGACTCTCAGGACATGGCATTCTTTGCTGATCAGTCTCCTCTTCCAGGCTTTGGATTATTCCCAGTCTTATAAACAACGTCATGCCAGGTCAGAACCAAGGTCCGTCTAGCCCAGGGTGTTGTCACAACGGTGCCACAGATGCATGCTGCAGAGGATTGAAAAACAAACCAAACAAAACAGGACAATCCCATAGAGCTAACTCACCAGCGTGTTCTCCTAGCCTCTTGTGGCTTGCAGCTCGGGGACTCCCCTGAGCTAGACGCTGCGGTATTTGATACCCTCAAATGGATTCTCCTGTTAACTGGTCTAGACACATTTGGAACCTGAGGTGACATTCAGGTCCCACAGCCTCCCATGGCAGGAGAGTGGGGAAGCACCTGGGAGGAAGGAGCTTCACCGTCCCTATGTCTTTTTTTTTTTTTTTTTCTCCCCCGCAGTGGCATTCTCTACCTCAATGATGACTTCCAAGGTGGGAGCCTTTTCTTCACTGAAATGGACACTGTCACTGTCACAGTAAGTCTGGGACCGGCCAAAAAAAAGGAGGGAGGACGGGGGGTGAGACTTAGTCTGGGCAGAAGGAAACTAGCTGGCTATTGGATCCCACCATTCCAAAAGCAATCCAGTGCTGGTGCTGTGGCAGATTCAAATAGGGGCAGCTAAAGGCAAATTGAGGCAAATCTCAGAGAGGAGATGTTAACTCCTTCCTACCTGAGATATTCCAGGCTCTTCCGGTCTGTGGGTGTCTGTGACCCGTGTTGTCCTTTTGACTCTCTCTGTCCCTCCCCAAGGTCTACCTTGCTCATAGACTGACAGCAGATGCCTTGCGGCTCTCCACTGTTCCACGTTCCCAGAGGCAGCATGACCTCTGTAGAAGGACCATGTACCGCAGAGCAGGGGGCTGCTGGCTTCATTGTTTCTTCTCTCTCTCTCTCTCCTGGCAGGCTGAGGTGCGTCCTAAGTGTGGGAGGCTGGTAGCCTTCAGCTCTGGCAAGGAGAACCCCCACGGTGTGTGGGCAGTGAGCCGCGGAAGGCGCTGCGCCATTGCTCTCTGGTACACACATTCCCAGGAGCATGCTGAGCAGGTAAAGGACCATGCTGGGGAAACGGATGAGAGTACCTCCAAGCTAGATCAGATCCCTCCGAGGAATGGCTGGTGGGCTTTCCCATGGGGCAGAGTGTAGTGCAGCAGCTGGGAGTTGTCCTCTGACAAGGTAGCTGGTAGAGGGGACAGCCTGTGATGGGTCCTGCAAGAGAGAACGGACTCTGGTGGGGTTGGATGGATTTGTCAAAGACAAGATGTGCCTTGTCAGCCCTTGTGAGCAGAGCCAAGACCCTGGCAGGGAGGGCTTCACATCATCTCTGTCTCCATGGCTGCAGGAGCGGGTGAAGGCAGAGGAGCTGATGGAGCAGAGGGCTGTGGAGCAGGAGCGGCCAAATGGAGAAGAGCATCAGGGGTCTGATCACAGTGGCAGATCCTCCTCAGAGCCTCCCATTCCCACCAGCGGAGCCAGGCCCACGAGCCGGAGCCGCAAGCCTGGCTCGGACAGGACGCAGCACCCCAAGGGGCTGCGAGCCAGAGATGAGTTCTGAGTACACAGGGCCCTGGGGCAGGGCTGGCACACACCATGGCCTGGCAGGTCGCGGTAGCACCGGGACCACAGAGGCCTGGAGCAGTGTATTAGCATGCTAGAGCCGTAGTGATGGGGAGGGATACAACTTTCTTCTCTGTGACATCCCAGCAGCTGAAAAATGGGAGCAGGGACAGAAGTCAGTGACACCAGGGACTTTCTTCACTGCCTCACCAAGGTGTTTGCGTCACGCAGAACTAAGAAGGTGGGGTCTCCTCACCCCACTCCTCTCAGTGCCACCTTCTTGGTCATCCAGGGCCAAACCTGAGAGGGGGAGGAGGAGCCTGGGGTCTTTCAGCAAGGGCTATCTCACATTTAGGAACTCAAAACAGAAGCCTTTGAATTTCCTAGGAGCTGCAAACTCCGGAACCTTGCGGTTGGTCTGAGAGAGGGAAGGTGAGGGACTGTGAATATATGGAATAAAAGCAAAATGCTGGACACAGATGTTGATGGAAGTTTGAGTCTGTACACCAGGAAGGAGACACGCACGCTCATTGCTGATGGAAATTTAATTAACAAATGATGGAAGTAGATTGAGCCCTCAATGAAAGAAAACAAACAAAGTGGTGGTGGGGGGTGCCTTTAAGAAAAAGCACTATACTCACATTTCCCTGCAGCAAGGCCTTTCATCTTTTTTTTTCCTTCCCCCTCTCCATACACCAAATTGCCCCTGAAAGCAGAAGAGATATTTTGTTCATTGTTTTCCACCCTCATACAAAGACAATCTGCTGTCACTGCCCAGGGGATTAGTGTCCCGAGATGGGATTATATTGTAGCCAAACAGGAATTGAATGGGGTGGACATGGAGTATCAAAAAGAGCAGTGACCCTCTTCCTGGGAAGCATTAGAGCCAGAGATCAGTCTGTGGTCATGACATACTCGATGAGTACGACACAGGCCTCCATGAGGGTTGTGCATGGAGATCCCAGCTACAGTTCAGATGGAAGAAACCTGTAGGGCCAGGCCCAGTGGTGTGAGAGGCGGGTGGGTGAGCCCCTCGCTGCTGTCGGCACAGGGCCCCTGCTCGTGGAAAGGGAAGTCTTTCCTCAGTCACAATCCCAGCACTTCCTCAACACGCAAGCTTGGGAAAGCTGCATCGGCAACCCTTTGTGCTTGCCGTCCTCCCCAGGGTCACAGGGAGAAGACAGTTTGATGCGTTTTTCAAATCCCCTCTCCCTGGCGGGAGGTCCGTCGCATCCTAGCACTCGCACGTCCGCCCCGATGACCTGTGTGGGGGTGCTGGGTGGTTCCTGCTTGATGAGGATGGGCTGGGGGACGAGGGGCCAGTGTCCACGTCTCTGGCTTGCTTTGCTCAGAGGTGGCTTGGGTGATTAGACTGATGGCCTCCTGACGTCAGATGAGATCCGTTAAAAGGTATTTATCTCAGGCTTGGGCCAAAGCTGCAGGAGAGATTAAAAGAGATTGAGGCCAAGATAATCCCCTCGCAGCATCCCACTAAAGTGGCTGCCAAAAGGCATGCCACCAAATCTTTTGCCACCCCTGGCCCCTGTGCCCAGCTCTGTTTTCCCCACGCGGAGCCCAGTATGCTGCCCAGAGAAGGTCTGACCCCGGCCCTGCCGTTGGTTTTGCCTTGGCAGGGCCACCGTGGATGGCACCATCCCTCTTCCCACCCTGCCTGGGACACGAGTGGCACGCTGTCCTCGGCAAAACAGGAATTCCTGTGGACTGTGAGGTGCAGCAAGCCCTGCCCCAGTGGCTGATAATCCCAGCCTGTTCTGGCTAATCTTCGCTTTATTAGTTTGTTGCTGATATAAACAGAGGGAGTCAAATCTGCCTGTGATGGTTTCTGTCCCTTCAGGAGCAGCGTGCTACTCTCTCTTTTCACCCCTCCCCATCCACCTGCTTTGCATTACGTCCCAATCCGATTTCCCCAAGTCTCTGGTGTCTGATTTAATTTGCCTGACGCTGCTCCTGGAATCAGCCCTCCCCCAGCCCCTCCCGTCCACAGCCTTCCAGCTCCCCATGGGGAGATCAGTCCTGGGAGAGGCTGAGGAGCGGAGAGGGAACAAGGGACTCGCTGGGTGGACGGGCAGGGCTGACTGGAGACCACACAAGGACAAGGGGCTTCTGGCCGGCGGGGAGACACTCTCAGCAGAGGAGGCAGGCTGTGAGGGTCCCATCCAGGGGGAACTGCAACCCACCTCGCTCTACGGATCCCGGTAAGGATGGTGCCTTGTGATGCCTGAGGTCACCTTGGTGAGCCTGGCACTTGGGACGCTGAGTTTCTCGGTGTGATTCTGTGGAGAGTCTTTGTACAAGGGCTGAACCCATCAGAGGAAGCGGGAGGGGAGATCATGGTGGGGAAGGAACTGGGATTAGCATTGAGATGTCTTTACGATGGTGAGGGGCTTTGCACTAGGATGGGGTTGCTTGTTCTCCCCTTGGCGGGTAGACCTCTCCAGTTTCCAGACTGGGACGGGGGGGTAACGCCTGCCCCGAGGGGCCTGGCACTCACTACCCATACGCAGTCCTGCACTCCCGGTGTGCTCCTGTGCATCCCTCTTTGCAGCCGGCTGCTTTTCTGGATGGAGAAGGAGCCCTCAGAAAGCAAGGAGCAGAGCAGGGTAATTTTACCCTGGCCTTTGATCTCAGGAGAGGGGGATCATCTCTGTATCCGGCTCTGCAAGAAGCCCAGGGTCACCAGGGCAAGCGTGCAAGGCCAGCCAGGGATTACACAGGGACCCAGGGATGCTGCCTATTAATACTCAGTCCTCCCTCCTGCACTTTTGCCTTTTCTATTTACAGCCCTCTCCCAGCATCCCATAGAGGGACCTCTCCCTCCCCACTGTGGGGGAAGCTACCCGGAGGATAGCAAATAAGGGGGTTCACCTCCCCTTTCTTCCCACCCATCACTTGCGCCCCGATCCCCACGAGAGAGTAACGCAGGTGGCTCAGTAGGACCATGGCATGGTGCAAAGGATGTAGTCACTGCCCTGAAGAGTCATGGTGCGCCAGCAAAAGGCAGAAGGCGGATGATTCCAGACCCCCCTCAACCTCACGCCACAGTAGAGGCATTTGGTCTGCTGCAAGCAGGCACCCGGGGGCTCAAATGGGTCTGGTTGCCCACAGACAGGAGCACTACAGCAGGTGCCTCCAGCAAGTTAGTCAGCAAAGGCGGGAGGGGAAAGAGCTGTCATGTTGGGGAGCAGAAGAAATGAAATGTGGTTTCAAAAGCCAAGAACTGGATGAGAACAGCCAAGGCAGAACTCAGAAGAGGGCTGGCATGAACTGACTAAGCCCAGGCTCTGGCTGTGCCGTGCTCCTCAGTGATGCTTGTAGGAGACAACTCTGGACCAGTGCTGGTGCCAAGGTCCTCCTGCCAGTAGCTCTTTGCAACACTGGGCTGGTGGTGGTCAATTGATTTTTCAAAGGTACCTAAAGACATGGTTTCATCTACTGCTTAGCATCCACCTGAAAGAGCCCTTGCTTCCAGAAAGCAGCAGGTGTGCGCCATTTAGAAGCCTTTCCCATTAAAACCAGGCTGGGCAGCTGCCATGAGGAACCATGACCTGACCCGTGGATCCACAAGAAATGTGCATCCCTAAGGTCCTGCTGGTCACAGCGGGAGCGTGCCTTGGCCAGACTCCAAACTCCATTCCCCTTTCCTCTGTTCTTCCTTCACTTGGTTCCCCTATTTCCCGTCCTAAATTTACATGGCCATGGTGAGCTTCTCTTTTGCACACCTGCTGTGGGCCTCCAGGGCAGCAGCTCCACTCCGATGGGGACCAGCAACTCGCTCTCCACAAACTGCACTGGGATGTGACAGGTGGAAGCGACAGGCGAAGCTGGAGCTATTATTAGTGCTCATCTGTGGCTCCGTGTCCTTCTGAGGCTGAGAACAATTCCCAACTTCATTTGGAGTGTTCCCTCAAAGGGATATAAAGGTTTGGACAGAGTCCTGAACCTGAGCTGCACCTTCTCTATATTTAGCCCTTTTTATCCGTCCTCGACATCGTGCCCCTGCCCTTTGATCTGCCTGCCAGCTCCGAAAGCCCCTCATCTGGTTGTGCAACTTCACAGAGCCGGTGCCTGTGAGGTGCTGCTCCCGTGCTACGTGGCAGAGTTGAGAAAGAAAGGCCCGGGGAAGGGAAGAGAAAGGTAAAAACGCAGGAGAGATGCGAGGAAGGCTGGGGATCCTGTGGGTAATGAGGAGGAGATGTGCAGCCAGCTTCACCTGGGGCAGATGTGCAAGGAGGAGAGAACAAGGCTCCCATCTCCATGCAGGTCAGGGTGGGCAAAAACAAGTCCACAAAGACAGATTAGGGCAGGTGGATGGTCGATGATCTCAGATGGCCAAAGGTGCGTGAAGTAACAGCCTGCAGAGCTTGGGGACCAAGCAGACACTGGAAGAAGAGAGTCAGAGGGAAGAGATGGCTCTTCAGGAAAAGGCAATCCAATGCTTAGGGTTGTTGATGGGGGGGAGGTAGGAACAGTCCTAGGGAAAACTGAAGAAGAGGAAGGTGTGGACCACAGTGGTAGTGCTGGTCTCCGCGGGGTGGCTGGAAATCAGGTTTGCCACTTGGTGTGCTGGTAGGTAGCGACCGGAGCCAGACGCTGTCTCTGCAGCTTGACTGTACACCAAAACTGAGGGGCAAACCACAAGACAAAGGAGGCTGTGCAGCCTCCTGCTGAGAGCTGCAAGGCCTTGCGCAGCACCTCCCTGGTCTGTCAGTTAGCTGAGAGATGGTGTGGGGTGCCCAGCCCTTTCCCAAAGAGGAGAAGAGCATGCAGGTGGGCTTTCATGGCCAGCATCACTCAACCAGGTGCAGCTATGCATCCTTGCTGGGAGGAACGCCCTCATCACTGTTCTGTCAACACAAGAGAAGAAAAGCACAGCGGAAAGGGCCCAGCTCAGGCGCTGTCTGTCCCCATCTTTCGGCATAGCCAAGGCTGGCAGCCCCAGGCCACTGCTGTGCCACGTGCCTCCAGGCTCTAACGGCACAGCCCCGGGCTCCTCTCCTGCCCCCTCGCTGTGCACTGATGCCAGCAGCCATGTCCAGCACATGGGCAGCGAGCAGGGAAGAAGCAGCTGTGCCGTGGCTCCATCCAGGCTTGCAGCCAGCAGGAACAAGTCTCTCTCTGCAATATATAGCCTGGAATAACCTCCCTCTAGGATAAGCTCATGCCTCCCAGGAGCTAGGGGAAACCTGTGTCTCCCTGTCCTTCCTACACTCAAAGCCATGCTGCAAGAGTCATTGACCAAGCAGACACTCACTCTGCCTGGAGGATCAAAAGAGAGCCATGGAGACGTTCAGGGGAAGGGATGCTGGAGGGAAACTCAAAGAGCTCTACAAAGCAGCGAGCGAAGGTGGGACCTGGGAGCTACCTGCATGTGCTTGCCCACAGCAAGAGAGCAGCCTGGCATGGAAGGACTCAAAGCCCCGCTGGCTGGAAGAAACAAGGCCTTCAGGCAACCGGCCAGAGGAGGATGGAGACGATGTGACCCACAGGGACTGAGAGAATTTCTGCAGATGCTGCTGGAGCATTTCTTGGCCTTGGGGCAAAGCGCTGGTTCTAATGAAGAACACCACCTGGAGCACATCTGGACACTCACACCTACCCAGGAGAAAGACTGAAGCAATTAAAGACCAGATTTGTCTACGTGAGTGGGAGGTGCTAGAATCACTGGTGAAGTTTTAAGTGCCACGTAACAAGAAAGAGAGAACTAAACAGAGATGCTGTATAATCATATGGTGCACCTGTATCTTGAATATGGATTACAGTTCTGGTTCACTGCTCTCTCTGCAAAAACATATCATCTGTATTCTGTAAACAACTGAAAAGGGCTTAGAGAACAACAGAGGTAATAGGATGTAACGGCTTACCTGGGAGGAATGACTAAGTGTGCTCTGCAGTCTGGAAAAGAGATGGATGAAGACGGTTATGGCAAAGATCTATAAAATACAGATTGATGCTGATGTGAATAGAGACCAGTTATTTGCTGACTCTTCCAGTTCAGAAGCTAGGGACCACCAAGTGCAACTAGTGCCATTGGGGAGTAACAGAACCCGGAACTTCTTTGCAGAGCCTCCCAATAAGCTGTGGAAGCCATCACCGTGGGGTGCTGAGGATGCTAAACTTCGACATGGGCACAAAAATTGTGTGGACAAATACATAGAAGAAAAGTCCATCCAGGACTTGCATACAGTAATGCTGCCTCTAGCTTCGGACATCAATGAAAAGCTGGGGCTAGGAATGTAGGAGAAATACCACTATCTGTTCATGTTATTCTTAGAGCTTCCTGAGGCATCCACCGTTTGTTTTTTTTTATGGGAAACTAGAAGGGAACCCTGACAGAGCACCCTGACAGCCCCCAGATGGTGGGCACTTGATGGTGAAGGAGCTGGTGGGCACTGCCTGGTGATGCTTTGCCTAAGACAAATGATAGGAAATAGCCACCAGGCTCCAGCCTTCAAGTTTCCTCCTCCTGGAGCTAAGATGGACAGCTTGGCCTTGGACAGGGAGAAGCTGATGAAGAGGACCCAGGACTTCGTAGGGCTTGGAACAGAGAGGTTAAAACAAAGAGGTGAGGGGACAAGTGTGGCCAGAACCTCAGCAAGAGGCTCTGGAGGTCTTCAGTTTTCCAGTGTACGTGTAAACAGGACACAAGACCAAATGGACTCAGACCCAGTACGATCTTCCCAAATGCTAAGGGCTTTGACCAAACATAGCACAATACTACCAAGCATGCAGCCAAGAAATCGTTGCCAAGCCTTTATCAGAGATGCCTACACTTGCATAACTGAGCAGTTGTGTTAGTGCTCTTCCTACCTCACACCTCTCCTTTGATTTGTCTCCCCAGAATCAAGGCTGCCCACGTGGAGGAGCCACCCCTAGGTCAGAAAGATGGGGGAAATGGAACAGATGAAGCAGGAGGCCGAGCAGCTGAAGAAGCAGATTGCGGTAATGCTGGCAATGCTCATGAAACTGCTGAGAGACTGTCTACCCTGCCACATCCAAGTTCTCCTACTCAGCCACAACTTGGAGTTGAGCTTTCTCCATCTATGTCCTTGGAGCCCTCTGCAGTTCTGCATAGCCCTTAAAGTGCTAATGGAAACCTTCACAGCATGGCAGGGGGGAGAGGGGGAGGGGAAGGGAGGCAAGAGGGGACACTACAACTGTGAGAAGGAAATGGCCACCAGCATTGTGTCTGCAGAGGGCCAAAGAGTGTAGTGTGTCCCCAAGGAACTCCTCTGTCTGGGAGGCAGCTGGTGTTCTGCCGGGCAGGAGGATCCAAGGGGAAGGTGTAGCATGGGGAACTGGGCGCTGAGCAGCTTTTGGCTCACCTTCTTGACATTTGACTGGTGCCGGGGTGCCCTAGTCAAAGACCAGGATCCCGCTGTGCTGGCCACAATCCAAACACAGCAAAGCCACAGTTCCTACTGCTGGGAGCCCCCAGGCGATGCCCCTGGGTTTCACTTGCCATTGCGTTCATCACACGGCTTTTTTCTGTCTCACCTGCTCTTGTCTCTTCTCCAGGACGCCCGGAAAGCCTGTGCAGACACAACACTTGCTCAGGTGAGAGACAGGGCTGTCTGGGCAGGTGAGTGTGCGCGGGTGTCAGCTATCACCACTCCAAGGGGAACTCTCTCCAGCTGGGAAGCAGGGTTAGGAGGCAGAGATGTGGGGAGCAGTAAAGCTCCTGACAGTCCAAGATTAATTCTTTCTCTCCCCTCACTCTTTCCTCAGATTGTGTCTGGAGTGGAGGTTGTTGGCCGCATCCAAATGCGGACCCGAAGGACCTTGCGTGGGCACCTGGCCAAGATCTATGCCATGCACTGGTCCACGGACTCCAAGTGAGAGACATGCTGCTGATCTGCTGGGTGCTGGGCAGATCGTGGGTGTGAAGGGCAAGAAGGCTCTGACGGGAAGAGAGCTACTAACCTAATCTTGTTCCTCTCTCACAGACTTCTGGTCAGTGCCTCACAAGATGGGAAGCTGATTGTGTGGGACACGTACACAACTAACAAGGTAGGAGTTGGACGGCTGCAGCAAGCCGGGGCGCTGGAGTGGGTCTCCTCAGAGCGAGTGCCCTTGCCCTGCTCTCTCTGCTGCCAGTGTCTCAACATGGTTTCTCATCCTCCCAGGTCCATGCCATCCCTTTGCGTTCTTCCTGGGTCATGACCTGTGCCTATGCCCCCTCGGGAAATTTTGTGGCCTGTGGGGGCCTTGACAACATGTGCTCCATCTACAACCTCAAGACTCGTGAAGGCAACGTCAAAGTGAGCAGGGAGCTCTCAGCCCATACAGGTGTGTGTGCTGCCTGACTGCAACCTGGGTGCCATCTGCTTCCAAACCTCACTCTTCTAGCCCTGCCCCATTTCTCATATTTGGTTGTTCGTCCTTCCCAGGTTACCTCTCCTGCTGTCGATTTCTTGATGACAACAATATTGTGACTAGCTCTGGAGATACCACGTGGTGAGTGTTACCTTCTGCGTTGTAACAACATGACTTCTGGTTCTTAGAGGCACAGCTCACATCAGCAAGTGCAGTCCTTTTGCTCTGCAGCAGTCCACTATGTAAGGACGAATAGCTCCTACACAGGGAGGTTGCACAGAGCACCTCAGGAAGCCTGATACCTTCTTCCTCCCTTGGTGGAACCGATGCTTCTTTTCCCATTTGAGGTCAGGTCAAGATGCAGGTCTGTTGGTGAAGCAGTAGGGACTGTGTTGACAGCTCTCACAAAGCATAGGGTTGTTTATCCCGGGACAGAGAACATCGTAAATTTATGTGGCTCCCACATGCATGCTCTACCTCTCAAGTCTTGTCTGCTGTGCAAGGGGCACCTGCAAAGCCAGTGCCTGGATCCTTTGGTTCCTGGCTCTTGGGTCACGCTGTACTGCAACTCTGAGCAGGGCTGAGTCTTTATTCACCCCCACCGCACCCCAGCACCTGCTATGGAAGAACTTCTTGACCGAGGACGAGTCAGGAAGTGGTATTTCCACCAGAGATCAAGGTTGCACAGGGCTTGTTTGCCTGGCTGAAATGTGGGATCCCAGTGAATATGGCCTCTGCATCCTACCAGCATGGACACAGGAGATATTTTTCAGCTGTTTGCCTGTGGGTTCCGCTTACCTCCTCTCAGTATTCCCTTTGACTGTTGCAGTTACGGGAATATAGTCAAACCTCAAACACCCCCAGCCTTAGTCGAGCTCTGCTTCGGCAAAGGTATGGCCAGCGACAGCTGTGAAGGGATCTCCTGTTGTACACAGCTGACTCCAGCGATGCTCCCGCCCATTTTCCCATGCTGTAGCCAGGCCCATGGCTCCCTCCTTTTGTTTGCAAGTGGGAAAGCTCTTCAGCCCAGCTGTAGGTCTGTCCTGCCTGGGCTGGCTCTGAGTTCTCTCCTCTCCCACAGCGCACTCTGGGACATTGAAACAGGGCAGCAGAAGACTGTGTTCCTGGGTCACACCGGAGACTGTATGAGCTTGGCTGTTTCCCCAGACTTCAAGCTTTTCATCTCTGGGGCTTGCGATGCTACTGCCAAACTGTGGGACGTGCGGGAGGGCTCCTGCCGTCAGACCTTCTCAGGGCATGAGTCCGATATCAACGCCATCTGCGTATGTATGTTGTCTGCACGGTGGTGGTGAGGCAAGGAAAATGGGGGGTGGACCAGCTCTGAAACAGGGTCTTGGGACAAGGTTGAAAGAAGCTGTCACAGTCACATGGGGAATAAGGGTCTCAGGATACCTTGGCCCCATGATCCAGCCTGAAGCAGGGAGGAGGGCCTGAGTTCAAGATCTTTCTGGGCACAGGGCCACCAAAGCATCTAGATTAGACTCAAAGCACTGCTTGGACTCAGCCAGCACGCCATGGTCTGTGGAGCTCAGCATCCTGACAAACACTGGTGCTGGTGCAGCTTTGGTCATAGCAGCTGCTGGGAACCACGGTTCAGGCATGCTGCAGGAGCTCTGGCCCAAAACACAAGTGAGGCAGCAAGAATACCGAACTTAGCTGAGGGTCTTCGTCAGCTCCAGCCAGCAGAGGTGGGAACAGGAGAGGTGGGATCATGGGGAGATCTTCTGAAGGTGAATTCTTCACAGGAGGCAGCACAGACATGTGGGGGCAAGTATCCCCCTCAGAGGCAAGGATTCAAACCAGAGCCCTAGAGGTGGCAGGACAAAGAACACATCAGTCTAATTGCGTGCAGCTAACCAAACGAGTCTGCCAGCATCCTGCAGTGCCTGCTGCTTGAACTACCCTCCACTGACTTGGATGAGTACAGCTTTTCTCACCTGTCCCATGGCTACCCTGCCAGCTCTCTGCCGCACCTGCTCCTGAAGAGCTCTTTTCTGCTCCTCCGAGCGAGGACACAGAAAAGGAGAGTGTGTGAGAAAGCTGGGGTATGAGGATCAGACAGAGGAAGGCTCTCATAGCTCTGAATCATGCCAGACCCCACTGGGGGGATAATGGGTGGACACTTGTCAAGCACCAAACTAACAGCTGGAGTTAGAGACAATAATCTTTCCTCAGGCACTGGGACGTCTTGCAATAGCTCTAGACCCTAGGTCATTGGCTATCTTGAGGTGGAAGGGGTATACTAGGTCTTAGCAGAAGCCTCAGTCCCCCCTTTCAGCAGACTCAACTTTCATGATCCAGTGTCTTGCCCTGCTGTGTTTTCCTACCTTCGTGGCTTCCTGGTGGATAGCAGGGAGGCCAAGAGTTGAGGAAATCTGTAAGGCACAACCTGATTAAAATCTGTTGTGTGCCCTCCTCAGTTCTTCCCTAATGGTGAAGCCATCTGCACTGGCTCAGATGATGCCACCTGCCGTCTCTTTGACCTCCGGGCAGACCAGGAGCTCATAGTGTACTCTCATGAGAGCATCATCTGCGGTATCACGTCGGTCGCCTTCTCCCGCAGTGGGCGCCTCTTGCTTGCTGGATATGATGACTTCAACTGCAACATCTGGGACTCCCTGAAAGCAGAGCGTGTGGGTGAGTGGCTCTTGGAGGTCTCTCTTTCGTTCCCTGCAAGGTCTTCTGTCCCTGACAAGACAAGGAAAAGGCCCTTGTCTTTTCTAAAAGCAACACAGCCTACACTGACTGAAACCCAACAAAGCTTCCTCACACTTAAGGAGCACACCATAACTAGTACAACTCCCTTTTGTGTAGAACTATTGTTTTCAGTGTTAAGGAAGTCAAGCCTTTAAACAGCATTGTTTCAAGGGAGGAAAGAGCTTTAAGGTTCCTATTAGCTAAAACTGCTCACAAGCACCAGCAGTGTTTCCTACTTTCTCCTAGCTTCTGCTGTTTGCCAGTTTCAGCTATTCACAGTGCCACTTGGTGGCCAGGTGCTAAGCAGAGCATGGACCCGGGCTTCTATCCAATGTCTTTGGATACTCTGTGACGCTCCTACACAGAATACACCCCAGTGCCATATTTTTTTCAGCTGTGGCCCCTAGCCTCCGAAAGTTTGTAACACAGCCCACCAATGGCATTGCTATTTCTCAGTCTTACTGAGGTCACCATCCCTTCTCAGTCCTTACATTGCTCCAGGGTGAAAGCAGTTGTATGAGGATTCAGCTAGTCAGACCTTCCCAAGAGCTTTGGCCAGTCCCAGGGGGTGGTGGTTGTATGCCACACACAAATGTTCTTCTGCATGTTCTTATTAGCGGCATACTGCTTGCAACACGTTGTGCAGGAACGGACAGCGCGATAGAGGGGTGCAGGTACACAGCCTACGATGCGTGTCCTCAGCATGGTCAACCCCTTCATCTCTCCCAGGCCCCACTCCTTCTACCTGAACTCTCTTCTTTCCCTCCATAGGAATCCTTTCTGGCCATGACAACAGAGTGAGCTGCCTGGGGGTGACAGCAGACGGCATGGCCGTTGCCACCGGCTCCTGGGACAGCTTCCTCAAGATTTGGAACTGAGGACAGCAGAGAGAGGGAAAGAGCAGCAGAAGCACGGCCCACAGCCCAAGCCCATGCAAACAGCATTGTCAGCGGAGCACAACAAAAACACCTACCTACCACTCCCGCTTGTCTCTAGACACAGGTCACTTGTAGGGGTCTCCCAGAGTGAAAGAAGAGGTCAGGGAGGGGGAGTAGGGGAAGCTGGGGAGCAGGAGCACACATACCGGCCCTTGTCTCCACCTCTAAACAGGCCCAGCATTTTCCAGCATTGTGCAGGCTTGAAGACCTGCAAAACACTGTTCATTATGTCTCAGGACTTTACAGGACAGTTCAGACACCCTGCATCTTCCTTCCAACACCTCTACCCACATTGACACCCACCCTTCACTGGACCCTTCATCCAACACCTCTGTCCCAGACTAAGCTCTGTCCCTGATTTAACTCCATCTAGCATCTCTGTGCAGCTGTCCTCTAGCCCTGCAGACAGCCTCAGAGATGTACCGGGTTTGAGATTTCTATCATGCAACCTCAAACAAAAAAGCCACTGTAAATTGGGTTCCTCTTCCACTGGGAAAGACTTAGCTCAAGTCTTACCTACGCATAAATCAGGGAAAGGTAGCCCTCAGACCTGCCAGAATACCAGGGATATTACATTTACTCTTGCTTATTGTCTGCTGCTTGCTGTTCCTTCTTTTTGCCTCACTGTGTGATGACCCTGTCTAACCAGTAGCTATCACCCCATTTTCAAGTCTGTTATAGATCTTCATAGCCCAGGCAAATAAAGAAAGCTCACATAAGCACTGCAAGCTGTGTTCTTTCCAGCATTGCTATGAGCTACTGCAAACATAATTCACCTCCTGTGAGTACTGCCTGCTGACTCCATCCAGAGAACATCTCATCTGCAGGCCTTGCTCTACCTCAGAGTCCCCAGGGAAGGGTGTTCCTCACCTATGTTCTAGCTGAGAAGAATCTGCGAGTCTCAAGGCTTGCTGCCCCAGAAATGGGCTAGATAGCTGAAAATGCATCCTTGCAGACCTTGAGGATTTGAGCTTAGTTACAGAACTCAGACATTATATTCAGCCCCTACTCCGCTCATTGGCCCATAGCAACATTCTAGAGTCCTAAGGCTCTGCTAGAGAGTTGAAGGTCAATAAAGTGTAGCAGCTTATCAACAGGTCAAGATATTAATGCACAATACTCTCTGATCCTATTTTTGGATCTCACCCTCACACCAGACCTTTGCAAGAGGCTACAATCCTTTGTCTACATTAGTTTCAGGCCAGCATAGGTGCAGCAGAACTCCAGAAGTGACACTAGATATGTCAGTCTCCTGCACAGAGCTGCAGCTTCCCAGACCACTCCATAATACGCGGGTTCAAGGTCAGAGCCTTCTCAGCACAGCTCCACGGTGGCACGTTACAGGCAGGGGGCAGATCTGAGTTTTAGGGCTAATGGAAGGCTGAACTGTTTGTTCCTGAATCCTTGTCCCCGGAACAAACATTGCATTAGGCAAGCAGGGGACTCCCACTGTCCTCTCAGGACACAGATACAGTCAGCAAGAGTTTAGATACAAATTTATTTGCTACAGATAAGAACTCTACAGTAAGTCAATACAGCTGATGTACAATAGAAGAGTCAAAGTCCATACTGTACACAAGACATGCAAAGCTAGGAGAGCGAGTGTGCTCTTTCCCCAACAGGGACTGGTGAGAAGAGTGACCACAAGTTTGGAGTTTCAGTCCATTGCAGGATTTCTCACCCCTAGAAGACTCCCAAAACATAGAAGCAAATTACAGCAAGATCCTGGAAAAGGAAACCTCTAGTTCTCCACAAAAGGACGCTGTTGGTTCTCTTTGTTCAAGTCACTCCAAGCACAGTTCCCAGATTTGAGGCTCGTGCTCAGATCCACTATCATCTCCTTCTCTCCAAGGTTCTCTCCCAACACATGCCTCTTACCCTAGAGAAATAAAACACAGACATACAGCATAAAACAGAAGTTAATTGAGGGTTAGTTAATTCTCAGTGGAACATGTAGCCCATTTTCAGGCCATTCAGCTTGGGCTCTCTTGTGACTATTCAAGAGCAAGGGACTTCTTTCTGCAGCCTAAAGAGAAAGGATGCACTGAAATGGGCAATGTCATGGTAAGGCCAAAGACACAGACACCGAACAAGACTTGGAGGCACCTAGGGACAAGACTGACCCACAGAAAAACACTTACGAAGTCACCAGGCTCTACCGACCTAGGAGGACACAGTTTCAAACTGGGGCCCTACAAAATAAGGAAACTGAAGGATTTGGGGTTTTTTCAGCCCGTTCTCCCTCCCACAGTACAACTCATCAAGCTTTACCTGGCGAGGGGCAGGAGCACTCGGGGAATTGTCATCTTGCAGGATGCTGAGGGGAGAGCGGCCAGTTCCACCAGATGTTGCCAAGATTTTGTTGGTCTTGCGTCTTACGGGTTTGCTCCCTAGTGACAGAAGAAAACACATCTGTGTCACGATAAGGCTAGAGGGTGCTGGATTTTAAATGCCTCCTGACCTCTATGATCTAGCTTGCTTGCCTGCATGGCACAGACTGCTACCCAAGAACTTCCAGGTAAAGGGATCACAGAAAGGCTGAGGTTGGAAGGGACCTCTGGAAGACATCTGGTCCAACCCCCCTGCTTCATCAGGGCCACCTAGAGCCAGCTGCCCAGCACCATGTCCAGATGACTTTTGACTATCTCCAAGAACAGAGACTCCATAACCTCTCCAGGCAACCTGCTCCAGCGCTCAGTCATCCTCACAGCAAAAACAAAGAGCATTTCCTGGTGTTCAGATGGAGCCTCCTGTGTTCCAGTTCACACCCGCTGCCTCTGGGCCTGTCACCGGGCACCACTGACGACAGCCTGGCTCTCCCTTCACATGTTTGTACTCATTACATCTCCGCTCTCGTGACACCCCACCTGGAGTACTGTGTCCAGCTCTGGAGCCCCCAACATGAGAAGGACATGGATGTGTTGGAGCAGGTCCAGAGGAAGCCACAAAGATGATTTGAGGGCTGGAGCACCTCTCCTACAAGGACAGGCTAAAAGAGTTGGGGCTGTTCAGCCTAGAGAAGAGAAGGCTCTGGGGTGACCTTACAGCAGCCTGCCAGTACCTGAAGGGGCCTACAGGAAGGATGGAGAGGGACTTTTCACAAGGGTGTGCAGTGATAGGACAAGGGGGAAGTGCTCTAAACTAAAAGAGGGCAGATTTTGATTAGATATTAGGAAGAAATTCTTCACCATGAGGGTGGTGAAGCACTAGCACAGGTTGCCCAGAGCAGCTGTGGCTGCCCCATCCTTGGAAGTGCTCAAGGCCAGGTTGGATGGAGCTCTGTGCAACCTGGTCTGGTGGAAGATGTCCCTGCTCATGGCAGGGGGGTTGGAACCAGATGATCTTCAAGGTCCCTTCCAACCCAAACCATTCTATGATTAACAGGATCCCCCAAGCCTTCTCTTCTCCAGGCTGAAGAGCCCCAGCTCTCAGCCTCTGCTCAGAGGAGAGAGGCCCAGCAGAGCTTTCTGAAGCATGGTCTGTACTAAAGACCCTCAGCACCGCCCGGAGGTGCTTCCCAGGGAGAAGCCCCAAGGTGCCACCAAACAGGCCTCCGCGATGGCGAGTCTGCCTCAGAGAGCAGAAGGACTTGACTTTTACCTCTCGATTTTTTCCGACTATCGATCGAGAGCGTCGGCGTCCAGCTCCCGGCAGAAGCCAGCTCGACGGGAGGGCAGTCCCCAGAGGGGGCTCGGGAGGCCCCTCGGCCAGGCTGCCGGAGGCGGACAGCCAGACGGCAGCCGGGCTGCCCCGGCACCGAGCACTTACCCGAGGGGAAGCCGGGCCCAGCAGGGAGGGCTGGCCGAGCCGGGGCCGCGCTGGGAGATGGCGGCCGCTCCGCGTCTTCCCCCGGGGCGGCAGGTGGGGAGCTCCGCCGGGCCGGCTCCTCCGCTGCCCCCTCCTCGGCGGGACGGGCCGCTCCCGGGGACGCCGGCTCAGCGCCGAAGGCCTCGCCGAGCTGCTTCACCAGGTGATCCACGCTGTCTGCCAGGGAAGGGAAAGAGGGCGGGGTGAGCCCTCGGGCCAGGCCGAGCCTCCGGGCCACCCCCCACTTCCCGGTGCGGGCGCACTCACCGTTGGACGCGGCCCTCATGGGAGTGCGGGAGATGCCGGGCGTGGGGGAGCGCGGGTCCTGGTCCTGGCTGGTGCCGGCCGCCGGGTCGGCGGGGCCGGGCTGCGGGCTGCCCGCCGGGGAGCTCACCACCTGCGGAGATGGGCAGGCGTGGGGCGGCGGGCCGGGGGGTGAAGGGAAGGCCTGCGGGAGGGCGCCCTACCTCGATGGGGGTGCGCGGGATGCCGACGCTGGGGGAGCGGGGGTCGCTGACGTGCGCCAGGTGCTTGTTGCGGGGGGCGGCGGGCGTGGCCGGGGCGCTGCCGGAGTCCCCCATGGCGGCGGGCGCCGAGCCGCGCTGCTGCCCCCTGCGCCCCAACGCCGCGATTCAAATCTCCCGCGCGACGGGCGGCGCCGCGCCCATTGGCTCCCGCCCACGGGCACCGCCCCTGAACGCCCCTCTCCCGCGGGCACCGCCCCGAGGCGCCGCAGCACCCGCCCGGCACGTCCCGCCTCGCCCGCCGCCGGCCCGCTGTCAATCTTCGGGGAGCTCGCCGCCCCGCTCTACGCCGCCATTGGCCGAGGAGCCCCGCACCGCCTCCCGTGACGGCAGCAGGGTGGCTGCGATTGAGCGAGCCGGCCGGGCGGTGCCGAGGGCCCGGCCTTCAGCCTCGCTGCCGGCGCGCCCTTGCGGCGCGGGATTGGCCAGAGCCCTCCTGACCTCGCTGGGCTCTGATTGGTTAGGGTAGGGCCGTGGGTGGTGCCGCAGTGAGCCGCTGTCATGGCGGAGCTGAGCGAGGCGCTGCTCTCGGTGTTGCCGTCCATCCGGGTGCCCAAGGCCGGCGACCGGGTCCACAAGGACGAGTGCGCCTTCTCCTTCGACACGCCGGTAAGCGCGCCCCGCCGCCGGCCCGCCCGCCCGGCCGGGCAGCCCCCCGCCCCGGCCCTCTCCCAGCCCACCCACCCGCCGGGTGCCTCCCGCGCGGGGCACCATGGGACTTGTGGTTCCGCGGCGGCCGTAGCGGCCCGGAGCCGGCCGGAGCGCAGGGCCCTCGGGGACTACAGCGCCCGGCGTGCCCCGCGCCGCGCCCCTCCCTGCTTGGGGCGCCGGGGGATGTAGTTCTGGGGACGGAGCGGGCGTGGGCAGGTCGGCGCCGGGAGAGCGGGTGTCCCCCGACCCACCCCACCCCACCCCGGCTGCGGGGGCTCGCCGGGACTCGCAGTGTGGCGGAGAGCGGGGGAGCCGGGGTGCGCCCCGGGCCCGGCCCTTGGCGGCGGGGGTTCCGCCCTGCCCGGCTCTGAGCTGCCCCTCCGGCACTGTGGCCTGGCCCGGCCCGGCGGGCGGGGGGCGAGTCGGTGCTGTGTCATTAAGATGGCAGTGGTCCCTTCGCCAGCTGTCTCCACCCCGCCGCCGGCATCCCTGCTCCACCCTCCCGCCTTGCCTCCCTACCCCCGCCTGGCCGAGGCGGACCCGGGGAGGGCCCCCCCTGGCCTCCGCCGCTGGCGCCCGGCCGGGCCGTGCCCCAGCCGATCCGAAGAAATGGGCTGCGGCTGGAAGATACGGGTCCTTCGGGGAGGCAGCGCAGGCAGCCTGGCCGCCCTCCCCGCCCTGACTCTGTCCCAGCTGGGTAGCGTCGGGGAGAGCGGGCTGAGAGCCTCTCGGCGCTTTCCCTCTTTTCCAGCCTCTGTATTTGGGTCCCTCGCCTCTTCGATTTAAAAAAGGGTGTCTCTGCTGCGTGAGCGCGGCGTTCGCCGGGTGCTTGTGGGATGGGGAGGGCTCATTCCATATCCGTCACGGAGCTGCTCGCAGGCTTTCGAAGGCAGCGGCAAAAATAAACAGCGATCCGTTCTGACGTAGCGCCCTGTGGCACTGGGAATGACACTTCTCGACAGAGCGGCGTGGTTTTGTTGGTGATGATTGTGCCCTGCTCTGAACGTGTGAACTGCGCGTGCTAAGGGCCTTGTGCGAGACAGGCTTCCGAGGAAGCTCAGGCTTTCCTGATTCGGTAGCGTCCTGCTGTAAATGAACAGGTAAATAGGTTTTCAGACGCATCATCTAGACAGGAGTACCTGTTCTTCTGGGACAGCCGGGCTAGGGCTGGCCGTCTTATTTCCGACTAGCTGCTGAGCAGCTGGTGTGTAGGAATGAGCTGCAGCCGTGACTTAATGAATAACGAATAATGAATAGTGTTCCTAGAGGTGAGTCTGGGCCTATCCTCGCAGTTGGAATGGCATTCTTTACCACCTCTCTTCAGTTTTTATCCATCCTTCCTTCCAGGAGTCGGATGGCGGCTTGTATATCTGCATGAACACGTTCCTGGGCTTTGGGAAGCAGTATGTGGAAAAGCACTATCAGAAAACAGGCCAGCGGGTCTACCTGCACCTCAAAAGAACACGTAAACCGGTAAAAAATAAAAATACACACAGTCAAACTTGTTCTGAAATTGGTGGCTGAGCTATGTCTCTGTGTTCAGCCAGATACAGAATTCTCTCTCCCCAGATGTAACTGATGTTTTTCCTGGTGAGCTGAGGTACGCTGGTTCTTCAGCTCTACTAATGTTGAATTGTTGCGTGGATTGCCCACACTATTTCTGCCTGGCCTCTGTGTGTTTTCACAGCAGCTAAATTTCGGTCCTTAGGGCTTGCCACAGCTTGCCTGTCCCCCTAACTCTATTTCCCTATTTCTTCTCAATGCAATAGAAGGAAGAAGACCCCAACTCCAGTGCTGGGGACCCCCCAAGGAAGAAACCAACTCGCTTGGCTATTGGTAAGAAAGCGCTTGGTTACTGTGTCGTCCTTGTAGTTTTGGACCAGTCCTCTGGAGCTGCCTGGCTTCGTGGCACGTCTCTTTCGCCTTTCCTCTTCTGGGCTAGTTGAAGTTGGTATCCCCGACGGAATGCAGGTTTCACATTTTCTAGTGTGTCTTAGGTGGGCAGTTGCTGCAAAACAGTTGTTGAGGTGGTAGTTTTGTTCTGTGTTCAGAGTTGCATTATGTTTTCTGTAGATAAACATGTTTTGCATCCTCTCTTAACTCCGTATGCTTAACTCAGCTCGGTGGGGTTATAACCGGTGTGGGGCTGTTGCTGTATATGGACGTGTCCAGCGTGGGGCTGAAGTAAGTTTGAGAAAAGATGTAAGTCTGGGAAAAGTAAGCTTGAAGTTTCTGATAGGAGAACCATTTTTTAAATTTCTCAGATATTGAACTAGTGTTATTTATAGAGATAGGGAAGAAATTACTGGTAAATGCTGTATTACCATTTTGGGCTTGATAGTTCTTTGAAATACAAGGCTGGTACTGGAGAAGATACATGGTGAACATCACAATATAAAAACCAAGCCCTTTTTGGAAGAAAAGGGCTGGTGTTCCATTACTCTCCTGCACTGACTGCAAAGGCTGTCATGGCAGTCAGCAAAGATGCTGCTTATTTGGAGCAGTCTCGGCTAGTAATTTCCGAACCATTATGGAGATCGATAAAGCAGAGGACAGGAACATTTTTGAGCAGTAACAGGTTCTTGGCTTGCTGGAGGCTGACCACTAGAGGGAAATCCAGAACCTGGACCATGCACGTCTTGCTTTTTGCTCACTCTTTCTCTGGCTGTGCCATTGTGTAGCAGACGCCCGGTGACTCCACTGCTGCCACAACACAAACACCAACGTTAAGACTTTCAGCTGCTCCCTGTTTTTATGGTGAGGCGAATGGAGTCCTGAAGGTCACTTGTAGCAAATCTGAGACCAGAATCTACATTTCTTCAGATAGCCAGTGCTTTTATGTATATGGTTATGCTGCTTTTGGAGAGATGAGGCTCAGTCTGTATTATGAGTTCTTTCCGCGTCCTCAGTGCTACAGAGGTCTTGAGACAAGTGTTGTCACTAGGTCAGCAAGTAGCTGCCTGCGATAACAGCTTAGTGGCGTGAATGGAGTGGGAGAGAATATGAGAAAGTACTAGCCCTCTGAGGCAATGATCTTAAATCCAGGAGAGATTTTTCTCCCCTCTCTTTCAGCTAAACTGTGGTGGTTTAGCTAATCCTGATACGGAAGATTTTTTTTAACTGTTGTTTAGCTGTTGCCTGTACATGGGAGGAGAAGGGCTAGGAGGCAGTCTGCTGGCTGAAGACCCTCTTCCTCATCTGGAGCCTCGGAAGGTTCAGATAACCACCGGAGCGGACCTCACCAGTCTGTTTTAGTTTGTTTGGAGTTCAGGAATTGTGTAATACCCTGAGAGATTGTGCCTTGCTTTACTCGATGAAGGGGTGACAGGAGATCTCTCTATGATGCAGTGAAGAGGCACACCTGTCTGGGTGTGTTGTTGCATGATGCTGGCGACTGTTTCCAGGTATGCCTGAAATCACTCAGGTTTGCAGTGTCTGCATTCACACGTGGCAGTTTGTGCATAGTCTAAAAAACGTAGGTATTTGAGGGGAGAGTTGCAGGAGATGTTGTGGGAACTGGGTATTTTTGTCAATGTTTTAACTCAATGTAGTAGTGGTTATTGGAACTGTGTCACACACGAGATTCTTGAGGCTGAGGTATCAAACAGCAAAAACTCATATTCCCTTCAGAGATTTGTTGCAGCGACAGATCTTCAGTGCTCCATTGCAGAGATCTGTCACAGCCACAGCATGCCATTTTTAAAGAAATACAGGAAATTCAGTTAAAAAACACATGGGAGGTTAAGGCTGCTAGTAAGCAGTGTGTCTTCTGCCTGTTTCCTTCTGGGATGTAAGGTGTCAATGCCTGGAGAACAGGAAATCAGAAGCTGTTCCCTCCGCTGCAAATGTTGCTTTTTGGTGACCGTCCATCATGACTCTTGACAACTGGCAAATAAGCTTTAATGTATGGAACTTCTATTTCTGTTGCAACCTCTGGAAAGCATGGCTAGGTGGCCATGAGAAACTACTAGAACTATACTTTTCCTAAGACTTTTTCTGTAATTCTGGATGTTGTGGTTCCAGAGGAACTCCTAGTTCTCCTTGCTTAAGTTCAGGACTTTGAACTGCCCGTCCTGGAAGAGGCAAGGAGCAGAGCCAGGCTTCTTAAAGATGCTGGTAGTCTGGACCTTTGAACAGGGTTAGAATATGATCTCTTCACGCACATCTCCATTCATCATCCTGGATACACTGTGAAGGATGAACAGCAGTGCTTCATCGCAGCTCTGTTCTGGCCATCGCCTCTCGAGAGCAGGTCTGTTTTCTGGTTGTAGTCAGGGTCTGGAGATGCCTTCTAAGCACCTGTAAAAAGAGCTGGGAACAGCAAACCTATTGTCGCTAGGCTTGTATTTACCCCTGTGAAGTCCACACCTCCAGCAGAAACTTTGGGATCCAGAAATCGAAGGAAGATTGCGGATCATTGATGAGAGCTTTGCCTTAGTCATGGTGCCTTATTTCATGTAAGCTATGGGCAAAGAGGCCTCGGATATTATTTAGTTTTACCTGTTACTGCAATGGTGCTTTTTTTTTCATGTAGGTGTAGAAGGTGGATTTGACATCACAGAGGAAAAGTTTGAATATGACGAAGATGTAAAAATAGTAATTTTCCCAGAGCATTTGGATATTCCTCGTGATGGCCTGGAGGGACTACCAGACATGGTCAGAGACAGGGTATGTTTGGGTGGAGGGCTGTGTTTTCTGTTGGTAAGGAGGAAACGGATCATTACAGAGAAGGAACAGCTGTCCTGTGAGGGGAGTCCTGCAGAGCTGCTGTGAAGCCTCAGCTTGGAGTAAGCAGGCTTGTTCTGCCCTTACACAGTGCTTTACATTACGGAGCCCTGGCTTGAGACTGATGCTCCTAAAGGCTGCCCTAGAACAACTGACTTGCCGATCTGAGCCTGAACATGGAGAGTTGTGGCACTGGAAGCTTCTCACCTTGTGCCCTCAATTCTTTTTCCTGCTGTCCTAATTCCAGATTGCCAGTGCAGTCGAGGCCATCCTGACAGCAGATTCAGCCTCACGGAAGCAGGAGGTGCAGGCTTGGGATGGGGAGGTTCGGCGTGTGTCCAAACACGCTTTTTCCCTGCACCAACTTCAGAATGATGTCCGCATCCCACCATGGTGAGCACAGTACTGAAACTAGCTGTATCACTCTGTGTCCCAGACCCACCCCCATCCCCTTCTCCTGCCCTGCAGCAGCAGATGAGACTTCCTTTGTGAGTCTCTGAGCGTGCCTTGTCCTAGTAAATTCAGGGGAAATGGCAAACTAAGGTATTTCAGGATGCTCAGTCTTCTGAAGTAAAAGAGGAATGAGATTGCTCATACTATAGTCAGTGGGTAGTAATGGAGAGGGTTTGGGAGGTAGAACCCAAAGGTTTTCACCCTGGTCTCTTTTTCTGCGTTCCTTATCAACAGTGGCTGGAAGTGCAGCAAGTGTGACATGAGGGAGAACCTGTGGCTGAACATGACCGATGGAGCCATCCTCTGCGGTCGGCGCTATTTTGATGGCAGCGGTGGCAACAATCATGCGGTTGAGCATTATCGGGAAACTGGCTACCCACTGGCTGTGAAACTGGGAACAATTACTCCTGATGGAGCTGGTGAGAAGGGGGGTCCTGCGAGGGTTGTAGGCGCCGGGCACCGCTGAGGCTGGCTGTGGTCTCTGGCAAGGGAAGTTAGGGAGGATTTCCAGGAGTTAGGCTGGTCACGTGTTCTGGAGGAACCTCAATATTGTGTCTCTCCTGCTGCCCTCCTGAGAAAGGAGAGAAACCCCAATGGCTCAGTTTGTCAAAAAGTCCCAGTTCTGAGCACGCGGTTCTCTTCATCCAGCAGTAAATGTTAGATCAGAGGCAATGATAAGTCTCTCTCTGTCGTCTGCGTTCCTGCCTAGATGTCTACTCCTACGACGAGGATGACATGGTGTTGGACCCCAACCTGGCAGAACACCTGGCTCACTTTGGGATTGACATGCTGAAAATGCAGAAGGTGAGGTGGGGGGGGTGGCCCAGAGTGGCAGAGAAGTAACTCTGAGGTGTCTTAGCTGGATCCCAGCTTTCTGTGGCTATGCAGAACCATTCCTGGTCAAGAAACCCTGTTTTTTTTCAGGCGGAGAGTTGTCTCGCCTGCCTCTCTTCTTTAATTGCCTGTTTTGCCTTTCTTTCCTGTCCCTCAGGTTTATTTCCTTGGTGTTCTGTGTCAGTACTGTGGGCAGGGAGGTTCCCAGGCGCTGAGCTTTGTTCCCTAGATTCAGTGTTGGTGCGTGATTTCCATGCCCCTGTATAGGGTATGGTTCAGTTTTCCCCCACGTTCCTTACCATTCCTCTTTTTGTCCCAGGTATTCAGATATTTGAAAACAATTCTTGTATCATCCTCCTCTTCCAATTTAATAAAACAGAACGGATTTGACTCTATGTTTCTCTACAGCGTTGCACTTTTCACACCTCTGATGTTCCCTTGAGTCTTCTCTGAGGGTTTCTCCTGTCCTTTCCCTCCACAGACAGACAAGACAATGACAGAACTGGAAATAGACATGAACCAGCGCATCGGGGAGTGGGAGCTCATCCAGGAGTCTGGCGTGCAGCTCAAGCCCCTCTATGGGCCTGGGTACACTGGTATCCGTAACCTGGGCAACAGTTGCTACCTCAATTCCGTGATGCAGGTGCTGTTCAGTATCCCAGACTTCCAGAGAAAGTAAGTTAGCTTAATTGCTCCTTTCCGTTAGCCTGGGATCAATACAAAGGTCTCGTAGAGCTGGGAGCTTCTGTTGCAGTAATCGGGCTCCGAACTGTGTCTTTACTAGATGAACCTGTATGTCCCTTAGATTGCTCTGTTTTGCTTTGCAGGTATGTGGACAAGCTGGAGAAGATATTCCAAAGTGCACCTTCGGACCCCACACAGGACTTCAGCACACAAGTGTACGTAGAGTTTTGGTGAGAGAAGGAAAGCTGAGGCTGCCTGGGTGCGTCCCCTCTGCACTGCTGCAGTGTGCTTTGCCACGGGTTTCTCCCTCAAGCCTCGCCTCTCTGTTTCCCTGTCCATCACCAGCGACACTGATCCTCAGTGATCAATAAGGATCTAAATGCCCTAGATGGAGAGGACAGAGTGCACCTCAGTGTTCACGAGAGGCTCTCAGATGTGTTACGTGGGGAAGGCAGTACCGTCTGTTACCATGGGGGATTTCTGGCAGGCGTGTTCTGTCTGCGTAACGGCAAAAAGGTGCTTGCTCTCTGCAACAGAGGGAGGTGGCCAAGAGCAAAGAAGTACATGGATTTAGGCAACTGTATTCTCAGTGAATAATTTATATACGCTTAGAGAGGCTTCCTGGAAGAGGTATTGTGCGAGCAATAGCGGGAGACTATACGGAAGAAGGAACACAAGATTTGGGAGGGTGTTGCATTTTAAATACATTAATTCTTTGCTACGTCTGCTCTAAAACAGCAAAGCAGTGTATGGAATAGAAGGTGGCATTTGTGGAAAGGAGTTCAGTGGTAAGAGAGGATTCTAAATTTGGAGAGCCCAGAGTGAGGTGTTCACCGAGGAGGGGATTAAGTTGAGGCAGCCGTAAAGATCTTTGCCTGGGCAAAGGGAAGGCATTCGTAGGGTTCGGTTCCAGACAGATGGCAGCAGCGCTGGGGAAGGACTGGAGTGAAGCGAAATAGCAGGAGAGTCTGAGCATAGGAGGAACTCGCTGGACGTTACTGTTGGTCATGAAGTGCCTCTTGCAGTCATTCTTGATCTTTCCCCTGGGAAAATGTGATCAGTCTGCTCACAGCAATGCTATTTCTGGCTCAGACAATTTCATTCTGCCCCGTTGTCTCCTGCACAGTCGATCAGATACACTACTACTTTACCCATGTCAGGCTGCAGCTTAGTTTGGCTGTTACGCAGCTGCTCTGTGGCTCAGCACCAGCTGCCCTTCTGTCGGGAAAAGGAAGCTGTCCCTTGATGTTCTCCCACTGTGCGAGCAATGGTGGAGATTGGTGCCCAGAAGTCCTGATAACTTTCAAGTCAATGATGCCTCACGGGACCAGAGAGCAGACCAAGATGAGATGATCTGGGCTGTTGCAGCAGAGAACGCTGATCTCTGTGAGACTGACAGTTCATGGCAGTGTTAAAGCTGGGTGGGTTGGTATGGCTCCCAGAGTATGTGGGATTGCAGAAAGCTTTTTTGATGCTAACAGTGACTTCTTCATCATTCCAGAGCCAAACTGGGCCATGGCCTCCTTTCTGGGGAGTATTCAAAGCCAGCTGCTGCAGAGGGGGAACAGCAGCCCGATCAGAAGGTGAGACTTGGATATGGCATCTCCATGACATGTGTGTTGCAGGAGGCCTTGTGTGTGTGTGAGATGGGGATGGAGAGAGAACCCTTTCTGAAGACATGTCCTGGGGATCGCTCCAGGGCCTTGTCACCTGAAAAAAAGCATGGCTAAGAGTATAGTGCTACATGCCAGGACACATGCTTAGGAAATTATGACCACCTTCCTCTTCCACCTTGTTATTTGCAGGGTATGCAAAATGGCATTGCTCCACGCATGTTTAAATCCCTCATTGGAAAGGGGCACCCAGAATTTTCCACTAACCGGCAGCAGGACGCCCAGGAATTCTTTCTGCACTTCATCAACATGGTGGAGGTAATGGTTGAGTCTATCTGTCACATCGTGGAAAAGCTCGGCTTTGTTTTCTCCCCACAGTGGGGGTGAGGAGTGGAGGTGAGAAGAAGAGATGCTTGGCCACGTTTTCAAGGCTGATTCCTTGGAGGAATCTCTTTTGGGAATGGCACAGCTGGAGATGTAAATTGTTTTCTTTAGGAGCAGCAATGTCATGGGTTCCTGGGATACGGAAGTTGGCTCTAGTTTACTCTTTGCTTTCTTTTCTAGTGGACTGGGTACAGAAGTGAATATTCTTTAGCCGTGCCCTGGGTGGAACTGCTGCTACTGCAGACAGTTATTTCCACCATTCTGATGTTACATCTGTCCTTCTAATCTCTCCTCCTTCAGAGGAACTGCCGCAGCTCTGAGAACCCTAATGAGGTCTTCCGTTTTCTGGTGGAGGAGAAGCTGAAGTGCCTGGCCACAGAAAAAGTGAAATATACCCAGCGTGTGGACTATATCATGCAGCTGCCCGTGCCCATGGATGCTGCACTCAACAAAGGTCAGTAAAGTGCCAAGGTGAGAACGGTAGCAGACGTTGTGTTTGGTTATTGTACTTTTGTTACAGAACTCCTTAAATGAGAAAGGGACTTCCTCGAGGACTGGCTTTGCCACTTCTGAAGCCAGGTCAATCCTTCACCTGCGCTTGTGGGATGACACTGGTTTCTTCTGAGGTGGTGTGACACGGTGATGTCCCTCTAGAACCTTTCCCTCTGACACCACAAGCTGGGCTGTGATTCAACAGCAAAACAGGACTGCAGTAGCAGAACAGGGCTTTGGAAGACACAGTCCATGTTGTGCTCCGTTCTTGATGGCGTATATTTGTAGGGCTGTTGTGCCTCCGGGTGTAGCTTACACCAGTTGCTTTGTAGGTACCTAGAGGTGGTCCTTGACTCCTCTGCTTTATTCTCTAGATGAACTACTGGAATATGAGGAGAAGAAGCGGCAGGCAGAGGAGGAGAAGCAGCCACTGCCTGAGCTGGTGCGAGCCAAGGTGCCTTTCAGTTCCTGCCTAGAGGCCTATGGAGCTCCAGAGCAGGTGGATGATTTCTGGAGCACAGCCTTGCAGGCCAAGTCTGTGGCTCTCAAGTGAGTGTGTGGGGGTTACCAGCTAGGCTGTGAGGAACTGGCAAGAGCTGCCTCTCTGGGGACTTCTTTTAGTTGCTTAGGAAAGAAGTGTTACCAAAGCTTTGTAGCCCTCCACAGCCTGGGCCCATGGAACGTTGAAGCAAAGGGGGAACCGGTCTGCCAGTGCTGAAGTGGTTGCCCCCAGGGCATTACAGTGGGCAGAACAGCAGTGCTGGGGAAATCCTTACCATCAGATTTGAATTGCTGAGGGGCTATGAAAATACAGTGATATGCCAGAAAACTAGCAGCTTTACGGCAACACTGGTCCTGCATGGTGTCTAAAATGTCGTTAAAGGAAGTTTTTAGCCATTAAAGTTTGATCAAAACACTGAGCGTGAACAGACGTGATTTTAAAGAAGGCTAACTGAAATGCTAGTAGCAAGGTGTAATAAACAGCTTTAGTTTGTCTCGCTGCCTGCAGCACATGCAACAGTGCTGCAAAGGTGTAGTGAGAAGACTACACACTTAAGCAGCTTCCTGCTGTGATGCTACTGACTGTTCTGCAGTGAAAGAGTAGTCCTCAAAGAATTGGAAGTGTTTTTCTAACAAATGTTCTGTTATTAAGCAGTACCTACTATAAACGAACAGTCAGTAACATGATCACATTGAAAAGTAACATTTTGGTTTGCTTTTAAGTAGTGAGTTATGTTCAAACGCTTTGTGAGAGTTAGCATTGAGTATATACTCTTGCTTAAATTAATTTTACGGCATGTTACAATTATCCCCAGATAAGAAGTATCTGTCTTTTTTATTACTGCCTCTCCCTTCATAAACATTCCCCTCGTAGATTTCAGATTTCATAGATTCCAGACACCTCCTCTCTCAAATTGTCTAACTAAATAATGTTCATTTAAATTCAGTTAGCTTAAAATTCACTGCTTCTGCTTTGTATCTGAAGAAGTGCTCTTGTGCTTGAAGGCTTGTCAGCTCCTGCGGCTGTATCTGTCGGTCTAACAGAAGATACTATTTCCTCTACGTTCCTTAAGGGTTAGACTTTTAATTACTAAAATCTGAGGAGGCTTGTAAAATACAGGATTGGAAGGCAGAGAACACGTGCTATTTTTCCTCATCCCCCAAGATTTTGTAAATGTTGCATTCCGTCTAATCTCATCAGAGCATCTGCTTGAGGTTCTGTGCTTGAGGAGCTTCAAGCTTCAAGCTCAGCACAGGAGAGCTGCACAGATACGTGAATCCCCCCTTAGGACTTGCCTCCGCCCTAGTCAGTGATTTCTTGAATTGACTGGGTGCCCTTAATCATTGCTGCCAAAGTATTCAAAAGTATTATTCGTCTCTTCCAGAACAACACGGTTCGCCTCTTTCCCGGATTATCTGGTGATCCAGATCAAGAAATTCACTTTCGGTCTGGACTGGGTGCCCAAAAAGCTTGGTAAGAAGGATGAGAAGTACAGAGCACATAGGTATTGGGAGCCACATGCTGAGTATTGCGGCCATTACTGCAAAGAGGGAAGTAACTACCCCAAAAGTAGCTGCAGACCGCAGCGCGTTGTGTCCCCAGGGACTTACCCTTCTCGGTCTCCCGACCGAGTCCTTTGTTTCTGCCCCTGCGGGGAGGCTGAGCAAGACTCTGTCTTGCAGATGTCTCCATTGAAATGCCAGAGGAGCTGGATATCTCTGCACTGCAGGGGACGGGGCTGCAAGATGGAGAAGAAGAAATGCCAGACATCGCACCCCCACTGGTGACACCAGACGAGCCCAAAGGTAGCCTGGGGTTCTATGGCAACGAGGACGACGACTCCTTCTGCTCCCCTCACTTCTCCTCTCCGACATGTTAGTGATTCTCCTCCTCTCTTCCTGATGCCTGCCTCATTTCCTTGCTCTCCTTGTCTTGTCTCCCATGCTAGTGGTTTCCACCTGCTCCGACTCCCCTGTCCCCCTGTCAGGGAATGCCGGCTGCCTCCCTCGCGTGCCTGTTCCGCAAGGGTATTGCGCAAGGGAGTGTGTGGGTTCCTGTTCGGTGGGAGGTGGGGAGGTGGCGCGTCTGCTGCAGTTGGAGGGGGCAGAGCTGAGGTCTACGCAAGATTTAACTGGGAGAGGTATTGTATTTTCACAAAACGTAGCGGGAGGTAGGGTTCGGCGGCTAGGGAAGAGCCAGTGCTCCCGAGTCCGTGAGCTGGGTCAGTTTGTTCCCTGGGGTGCCTGTGCGTGAGACTGCCCTTCTGAAGAAGACAGGTAGCGAAGAATGAGAAGAGCAGAGGGACGGAACTTGAGCGAAACGAAGCCAGGAAACGGTAGCCCGGGGGGGCTGTGCAACACTGCCCGGAGCAGAGCAGGCCGGGCTGGGCGGGATTGGGTGGCTCTAATCTCTGCCTTCCCACAGCACCCATGTTGGACGAGTCGGTGATTATCCAGCTGGTGGAGATGGGCTTCCCCATGGACGCCTGCCGCAAAGCAGTGTATTACACAGGGAACAGTGGGGTCGAGGCTGCCATGAACTGGGTCATGTCGCATATGGATGATCCAGGTACAAGACCGCATGGCTGTGGTGAAGCTTGGTGCATCTGGGCCATTGTCCTTCCTGTCCCACAGAAAACCACAGTGGAAAACTGTGGTTTGGACCTCAGGCCATATCCCATTTGGAGAGATCTGACTGCTTTCGGCTGTGTTCTGTTTCCTGCCGCAGACTTCGCTAACCCGTTAGTTCTCCCTGGATCCAGTGGACCGGGATCAACTATTGCCTGCCCAGACCCTCCTTCAGAAGACAGTGTGGCCACCATTGTCTCCATGGGCTTCTCCCGAGACCAGGCTATGAAAGCGCTTAGAGCCACGGTGAGAGGCACAGCCGACATCAGGCTGAAGGGATGTTCTCAGGAACGGGCATTCCCGAGTTCGCCGTCTTCTCTTCTTCCTTCCAGAACAACAGTCTGGAGCGTGCTGTGGATTGGATCTTTAGTCACATTGATGACCTCGATGCGGAAGCTGCTATGGATATCTCGGAAGGGCGCTCGGCAGCCGAGTCCATCTCTGAGTCTGTCCCTGTGGGTCCCAAAGTGCGCGATGGGCCTGGAAGTGAGTTCCCACCAGTAGGAATACGGATTCTGGGGTGCAAACTGAACATCCTCCCTGCTCTGTGCCGTACCGCTGGTTTTAGCAGCAGAGCTGATCTGGTCATGGAAGTGGAAGGAGGGAGGAAAGGGAGAGGGGTGGCAAAGCAGGGCCCAGGCCCCCCAGGCTAGGGATCACCTGGAAGTCAGTAAGCGAGGGGCAGAGGCAGCGTCGTCGGGTGAAGGGCGGGAAGGGCTGTCCTGCTTTTTCCCAGTCATCCCGGGAGGCTTTTCCAGAGCGGGCCTTGCGCGGGATGTCGCAGGGTGGGGGTGCCTTCCTTTCCGTGATTGCTCCTCTCTCCCCTCCTTCCCCCCAGAATATCAGCTCTTTGCCTTCATCAGCCACATGGGCACGTCGACCATGTGCGGGCACTACGTTTGTCACATCAAGAAAGACGGCAGGTAAGAGGGGTGCCGGGGAGACCCTGAGGCACGGCTCGAAATCGCTGCGCTCCCCCTGTTTCCCCAGGGGTCTGGGGGGGCAGCAGGGGAGGGCCGTTGAGCCGCGTCTAAGCCGCAGGACGGCGTCCCCGTGCCCCCCTTTCTGCCCCTTGCAGGTGGGTGATCTACAACGACCAGAAAGTCTGTGCTTCCGAGAAGCCCCCCAAGGACCTGGGCTACATCTACTTCTACCAGCGGATCCCCAGCTAGAACGGCCTCGGGGGGGGAGAGCGGGCTGCAGCCGCGGGGGGGCGGGGTCCTCCCCCCCTCGCCATTTCCTCGCCATTTCCCTTCCCGGAGCCCCACGGGGAGCCGAGGGTTCCCCGGCGGGGGGGGGCGGGGCTGGAGCCCCCGGGGGGGGGGGGGGGGGTCGGAGTACTCCTGCGCGCCCCGCGAGGCGCCCCCCCCCCCCCCGTCGCGCGCCCTTCACACGCCAAAATAACGCGAGGGGCGAAATAAAAGCGGAGATCACCCGCCCGCGTGTCTGTCCGCGCGCCGCGCCGGGGCGGGGCCGGGGGCGGGGCCGGGGGCGGGGTCGCGGGGGCTGCCGGGGCCATAAAAGCGGGCGCCGGGAGCCGCGCGCCGCCGCCGCTGACCTTCGCGCCCGCCCCGGTACCGGCCGCTCCCGCCATGGCGCCCAGGAAGTTCTTCGTGGGGGGCAACTGGAAGATGAACGGCGACAGGAAGAGCCTGGGCGAGCTGATCCACACGCTGAACGGCGCCAAGCTCTCCGCCGACACCGGTCAGGGCGCGGCCCGCACGTAGCGCACGGCCCGCACGTAGCGCACGGCCCGCCGGCGACCGGGCTGGGGGGGGGGGGTGGTGGCAAATGTCAGAGGGCGGCGGGGCCTAAATATAACCGGGCCGAGGGGCTAAATATACCCGCGAAATCGGATCCGCCGCGGCGGGCGGCTCCCCCGGGCGGGCTCGGCTGCGCCCCCAGGCGGTGGGGCCGCGGTTGGAGGCCTCCCCCCCCTCCCTTCGCTGTAGGCCTCCGCGCCCGGCTGGGCCCTGTCCCCTGTCCGAGGGCCCCCTGCGGAGCTGGTGGCGGTCGGCCTGGCGCCAGCTGCCTGCCCGCCTCCCTCCCTCCCTGCCGCGGAGTCATCGGGTAGCGGGGAGGTTCCCGCTGCGGGGGTCCCCCGAATGTCACCCAGGGTGCGGCAGGCTGAGCCCTCTGGGGGGGAGGGGCAGGGAGAGAGGGGCGGCCTCGCGGCTCTGGGATTTGGGGTCGGTGGCCGGGTACGGTCTCTGCCCTTTGCCTGTCCCGGGGGTAACTAGCCGCCTGCTCTGCCTCCCAGAGGTGGTTTGTGGAGCCCCCTCCATCTACCTCGACTTTGCCCGTCAGAAGCTGGATGCGAAGATCGGGGTTGCGGCACAGAACTGTTACAAGGTACCGAAGGGCGCATTCACAGGGGAGATCAGGTGAGCCCACGGAGGAGAGCAAACCCGGGGTGCCTCTGGGATGCACGGTTCCTCCAGAGGTGTGAGTCACCTCCTTTCTCCCCAGCCCTGCAATGATCAAAGATATTGGAGCCACGTGGGTGATCCTGGGCCACTCTGAGCGGAGGCATGTTTTTGGGGAGTCTGATGAGGTGAGCGACCCTGGGATGGAGGGGTGGTCCAGCTCGGATGTGCCCGCAGAGGCTGGAGGGGGTGAGCAGTTAAAAGAAGACTACAGGAGTGGGTAGGTCTGACTGTCGGTTGCCTTGTTTCTTTCTACTTCCCAGCTGATTGGGCAGAAGGTGGCTCATGCTCTAGCTGAGGGCCTCGGGGTCATTGCCTGCATTGGAGAGAAGCTGGATGAGAGAGAAGCTGGCATAACTGAGAAGGTGGTTTTTGAACAGACCAAGGCCATTGCTGGTAAGGAGAGAAAACGGGCGCTTTCTTCTGGTTTGGACGTTTGGGAAGAAATGGCCCCAGTGGCCTTAACTAGAAGGCTATAATGGCCATCCTGGCCTGCCTGTAAGGCTTGCAGATACGTTGCTGCAAAAGTTTACATAAAATATTAACATGATCGTGTTAATAGAAGGCCTGCGTGTTCCAGAAAGCTTTCCGGCTCTGCCCTTTGTAGCGTGGCGTGCTGTGCTTACCTATGTCTTCTCCCTCCTCCTCAGACAATGTGAAGGACTGGAGTAAGGTGGTTCTTGCCTATGAGCCGGTTTGGGCTATTGGAACTGGTAAAACTGCAACTCCCCAACAGGTACGAGCAGGGGAAAGGTGGCTGACTAAACGGCTTACTGACCCTTCCCACTCAATAGATCTTCTTGAAGGTTCTCTCTAAAGACTTGGAGAATCTCTGAAGATGCCCTTGAGGAGATTCTCCCTTCTCTTTGGAAGGGAATTGTGTGCAGAGTACATGTTGCTCAGACCTCAGTGGCACACTCTGTTCTGTTGCAGGCTCAGGAAGTTCATGAGAAGCTGAGGGGATGGCTGAAAAGCCACGTGTCTGATGCTGTTGCTCAGTCAACTAGGATCATCTATGGAGGTAAAAGCATCTGAAGCCACTTTTTGGTGCAGGAAGCACTTAGTTTCTTTGCTTGTTGCTGCAGTTGTGCGGCATCCTCTGCTGATGAGGAAGCTTGAGGTTGTTCGCGCATGAAGAACCACCTGCTAGCTTGTTTCAGTAAATGGGAGACAGTTTTACTGTCTGCAGAGTAAGATGTGGCTAGTCTAACCTCTGGGGCCTGGCCCCATTTTCTAGAGCTGGCCACACCTGACATTAACACTGTTCCCTCCCTAGGTTCGGTCACTGGCAGCAACTGTAAGGAGCTGGCCTCTCAGCATGATGTGGATGGCTTCCTTGTTGGTGGAGCTTCTCTCAAGCCAGAGTTTGTGGATATTATCAATGCCAAACACTGAAGCAGCCCGTGAGGAGCAGTCCCTTGTGGTTCAGAGCAAGAAACGGTGGCGAGAAGGGACCTTTCATTGCATACATCTCAGTACAGAGGCCTCCTGAGGCTTTCCCCCTCCACAGTCATTGTTCTAGCTGTGCTACTAACCCCCACCACCATGCTGGAGTCCTGTTAGCGGGAGCCTGTCCTGGCAGAGCCTCGACAGCCTCCTCCCTGAATTGTCAGAATCCTTGATTGCCTGTTGATGTGTAAGAGCCCACAGTCAACCTGGCCTGTGCCCCCCCTTTCTCTGCAGCGCTGCGGGGGAGAGGGCCTCTGGTGCTGGGGGAAGGAAGAAGGAACTATGGTCTCTTGCATCCTTCACCTCCATCAGCAAGGAGCCTGTCAGCTTACACCCTTGTGAGATGTCTTACCTCACCTGTGTCCTGTACTGAACAATAAATGAAAACAAGAAAAAGCAAAGGTGTGTCCTGGGTCTTACTCGGCAGCAGCTGGGGACAGGCAGTGTACAGAATTTACTACCTCTGCAGGTATCTGGTTGCCGAGAGGACGATGTGGTTTTTGAGGGCTCACCATTGCCCCAGAAGCCATTGCACAGGTTCAACCTGCAGCTTGCTAGCATAGGTTTCACCTACAGTGTGCCCTGAGCATCTTGCTTCTCTCCTGTCACAGCTCGTGTGTGGGCCTGCGGTGGTTTGTGTAGCTGCTGGAGCACAGACGGGTAATTGACTTTGTTGCTCACTAACTGTGGGGCAGAGCAGCTGCCTCCTTACGCAGGGGAGGTTTCTAGCCCATGTGCCGAGGCTGTGCTTGCTGTGTGCTGATGGGCAAGACCAGGCGCTATCTGCAGGCTGCTGCACCAGCTGGGGGGGTTTTAGGTGGTGCTAAGGGTAAGGACAAAGTGCCTCAGACAGAGGAGCTTGGCTGTGAGGCAGTGCATCCTCAGGACACCGCAGGCAGTGCTCTGGGGTGGAGCAGACACGTGAAGGGGCGCTTGACATGTCAACGCACAGCTGAGGGATGTGCTCCCCTTCCATGTTTTTTGGTCCATAATTTTCTGTCCTTCTGTGTCCCTGCCCTGATGTTCCAGCTGTTGGTGTATGGCCCTGCCACTGCCACTTGAGGGGGGACAGACAGGGGGTGGGGGGCCAAGGAGGAGAAAATCTCTGGAGACCTGCTGCTAGCAGTGTGCCCTCCCCCCAGCAGGAAGGGGAGCGAGGAGCCCCTGGCCCTTCAGTGTGGCATCTCCATCCCACCTGGGAGCAGAAACCGGGGCTGGGGCCTCACTGTGCAGCCAGCATGGGCAAGTTCAGGCCGTCCCACGGCTGCATGGTGCAGAGAGCGGCTGTGCAGCGTGGCAGGGCGGTGGGCCCAGGTGTGGGAGCCCGGCAGCCAGGAGCCTCCCATGGTGGAGGAGCCCATCGAACCAGGAAGGGCCTGAGGAGGAAGAGCCCGCCTGCGGCGCAGCCGTGACAGCTGCCGGCCCTCGGTGCGTGCGGTGGAGAGGAGGATGCTTCAAAAGCAAAAATAAAAAAGAAAAAAATTAATCCTGAAAACTCTGGTTGCTACAGCCTGAGTGCGTGTTTGTGAGAGGCTGCGGGGCATGGCCATAGCTGCGTGCCTCAGGGCGCTGGGCTCAGGGTGACTGGGGTGGCGGTGACTTGGTGGGGACATGGGCTGTGCGTGAGGCTGCCGGGAGAGCGCAGGCAGCATCGGCCGCGGGACGCAACGCTGCTGTCAGCTCCCACTCCCGCCCACAGAGCCAGGCGAGAGCCCGGGAGAGTGACCTACATAGCAAAAACGATGGGAGCCGAGCGCTGACCCTGCTGCTTTGAAGAGAGTGCAGAGGCATGAAAGCATTCATTTGATGAGGAATAAACCAGGGGAAAATAATTTCTGCATCAGCAGGAATGCCAGATCTTGTTTTTCTTCTTTTTTGTCTGCTTTCTGGCAGGACCGCAGCTCTGTGGAACGGAAACGCTGCCAGATCCTCACTGCAGATTGGAGTGGTTGGATCTCAGACAGGTTGTTGTTGGGAAAGATGCATTGTGCTGGAGGTGACAGCCCCAGAAAGGCTGCTGCGGCTGCACGCCCTCAGCCTCAACCGCTAGCCAGGCCAAGCTGCTGTTCCCAGTAGGCACCCACACGTGTGCACCACATGCATACACACATACACACAGGTAACGCAGCCAGCCACACAGAGCACTCACACGAGCGCACAGTGCCAGCAGCCTCATCCCACCCCCTCTCCAGCTGAGCAGGAGTGAGCATGCGTGTATCTATCTGTCTATCTGTGTGTGTTATGTACACATGCCTACATACACGTACAGCGTGGCTCCCTCCAGCAGCTGGGCTCAGACACTCTGCCCAGTAGCTCCCCTCGATCCCAGCCTCTCCAGTCTCCCTGCTCCCCCAGCAGCCCCTTCCTCTGAGTCCTTAATCTGGGTTCCCGCCTGCCACTGTGCCTCCGGCGGGCTGATGGCTCCGGGGACGGGCCCAGGAGCAGCCCTGCGGGGTGCTGCTTGGGCCCCCCTCCTGCTGTTGCCTCCCCGTGCTCCTCTGTGGGTCTGTGGGCAGGCTTTCATCACACAACCTCCTTAATGATCACTATAGTTAGATTTGGGATTTATTTTCTATCTCTTTATATATATACCCAAAACAAACAAACAAAAAATATACACCCTAAATAAACAGTCTCTCCTTTAAAGATTTGTGTTTCCTTGCATAATTTGTCTTGTTTCTTGTAAGTTCTTTGGTCATCTAGAGCCAATTGACCCATATGTTGCTGTTGCAAGACATTATAAAAGGTGCATAGAGGCACACTGCTTCTGCCAGTCCGTTCTTCAGCATAAAGGGACGCAGGATGGAAAGAAAAACATGTCATTGCTTTTCCTGATTCACTGAAGGGCTCCTTAAAGCCTTGGAAAGCAAAGGCAGGAAGAACTGTCACGCTTTGTGCGCAGGGTTGTTTTTTTTTGCAGGAGATATAGTGGAAAACCACATCATACGCAGGTTAATGGCCGGGGAGCGAATTCAGAGTGAGCGTAGCATGTGGAAGGGGTCAGCGCTGGGGAGTCAAGCGGGACGAGGCAGGGGACATGGCGCCAGCTTGCTGGGCAGCCCTGAGCACAAAGGGGTGCTTTGCAACGGGGCCGACGGCTGGCACGCGTGCTGTGAGAGCGTGCGGCCCGCGTCTGACGGTGGCGGGTCCGTCCCTGCTCGGACCAGCTTATCCAACACTGACGTCCCCCGGGGGCGGCGAAGGAGCAAAGTGCACTGGAGGGAAAGCGAGCCGGACCTCGGACTTTGCCGCCAGCTGCGAGCAGCGCTCCCGGCCGGCAAACACCCAGCTGCGCTTGGCGGGGGACGGCGACAGAGCCACCCGCCTGCCCCATGGCATCTGCGGGGCACCGGCCCCCGGCCCGGGGCAGGGGCCTGCGGCGGGCCGGGGCGCCGAACCCCGAAAGCCGCTGCCTGGCACCTCGGAGACCGCGTGGTGGGAGGCTCCAGGCGGAGCCCGAGCCCCGCTCTGCTCGAGGTGCTTGCTGCGGGCTCACCGCGGGGAACGCCTTTCCTCAGGCACGCTCCAGCCGCCGCCGCCCTGCGCAGCCCGCCCCGGCGCGGAAGCCGGCCCCGTTCCCAGCCGGGGGGGTGGACAGGACGACCCCCAGTGAGGTCGAGAGCGAGCCCAGAGCACGAGGCCTGCAGACCCCCCAGCCCCCCGCACAGCCCCGCAGCCCCCCGCAGAACCCCAGCCCCGCGCCGGCGCGGCAAGCAGCAGCAAGCCCCCGCCCGCCGCTGTCGCTCAAGCCCGGTTGCTATGGCAGCGGCGCCGGGCCCCGCCTCCCCCCCGGTGGTTTCCATGGCAGCGGCGCCGGGCCCCGCCTCCCCCCCGGCGGTTTCCATGGCAGCGGGGCGCCGCCGGGCCTGGCGGAGCGGCCGCGGCGGGGTGGGAAGCGCGGCCTGTAAGGATGGCGGGCGAGGAGCAGTACGCCCCTCAGGGCGGGGAGGAGGAGGAGGAGGAGGAGGAGGAGGAGGAAGAAGCCCAGGTGAGCGCGGGGGCCTCCGGACCCTCCGGGCGCGGCCAGGCCAGCCGGCGCTGTGCTCTCTCCGTCTCCCACAGGCGCCGGCCCCGCGTCCCCTGACGGAGGAGCTCCTGCGGGAGGGCCTCACTCTGCTCTGTAAGACCGGCAACGGCCTGGCCCACGCCTACGTGAAGTTCGAAGCCAGACACAAGTGAGTGTGCAACACCCGCCCCGGGAGAAGGCGGCCTCTGTCTGTGCAGCCACGGCGGAGCTGCACCGTAAGGCCGCTGGTGACCGGAGGGTTTCCAGGCCGCGTCCTCCAGCTCTCTGGCTTCCAGTCTCTGCCCCAGCACGGCTCGTCCACCCTCAGCCCGGAGCTGGGGACTGACTCCACCGCAGCCAGACGCGCGGGTGGGAACGTCGGCGTCCCCCTGGACTGAGGGGAGCCTGCCCGTGCCTCTGGACTGTGGTCTTCCAGGGGGGCCTGAGCGCGGTGACCTCCCGCCAGTCACTTTCAGAAATATTCATTAAGCATCTCTCCTGTGAAGGGCAAACCTTTACAGCATGCACTTGTAAATGCAGTGCCACAATGGCCTGGGGACAGCGTGGAGCCTCAGTCCCATCAGTATACCCACATAAGGCCAACCGTACCCCGGGCTGCATCAAAAGCAGCATGGCCAGCAGGTCAAGGGATTCTGCCACTCTGGTGAGACCCCACCTGGAGTCCTTCATCCAGCTGTGGAACCCCCAGCATAGGAAAGACATGGATCTGTTGGAGCAGGTCCAGAGGAGGCCACAAAGATGATCCGAGGGCTGGAACACCTCTCCTATGAGGAAAGGCTGAGAGAGTTGGGGTTGTTCAGCCTCGAGAAGAGAAGGCTGCAGGGAGACCTGATTGCAGCCTTTCGGTACCTGAAGGTGGCCTACAGGAAAGATGGGGACAATCTTTTTAGCAAGGCCTGTTGCGACAGGACAAGGAGTAATGGATTTAAACTGAGGGAGGGTAGATTCAGACTGGATATAAGGAAGAATTGTTTTACAGTGAGGGTGGTGAAACACTGGCACAGGTTGCCCAGAGAGGTAGGCCACATCCCTGGAAACATTCAAGGCCAGTTTGGATGGGGCTCTGAGCAACCTGGTCTAGTTGAAGGTGTCCCTGCTCGCTGCAGGGGGCTTGGGCTAGATGACCTCTAAAGGTCCCTCCCAACCCAAAGGATTCTATGATTCTATAACCCTAGACCTAACTAACAGGCCTCAGTAAGACCGTGTCTTTCAGCAGCTTCATAGGAGTCTCAGCCAGCTTTTTCCCACTAGGAAAATCCTTCCGCACAGTTTTTGGTATTACCACTACTGTCTAACAGACTAATCCCCTAAACTTATCCTCTGTTCTGCTCTGGTTCTGCCCTCTCCTGACAGCTGCAGTTCAACGGGAGGAAGTGCTCCCTGTGCCAGGGAAGCAGGTCGATCTTACCATTTGGCCTTGTTTTCAGACCCTTTGGCCTGTCCCTATCGTCTGCCTTTTTCCTCCCTCTCTCCAGCAAGGCTTCCTAGGACAGCAGGGAAGTGGGAGAAGACGATGCCCTCCCTCCAGTAGTGGTGAGGAGCAAACAGAAAGCTGGTAGCAGGGGGAAATATGAGAGATGTTTTATTCACATCCTCCCTCCCACAGGGACTTGACAGACATCAGCCTCCTTGAAGGCTTCATTCATCTGCGGTACGTGGATTTGTCAGAGAACAAGCTGAAAGATTTGTCTCCACTGAGCAGCCTAACCCACCTGCTTTGGCTGAAGGTGGATGGGAATCTGCTTACCAGTGCCTGCATGCAGGAGCTGCCCTACCTCCAGATCATCAGCTTTGCTCACAACCGCATCAAGGATATGGAGGGCATTACTCACCCCAGCTTAGCCAACCTCAGCCTGAAAGGTGATACAGACCACCTCTGTTTTTGTGCACACAGCACACTCTCTTTGGGTGGGATTAACGCTCTCATAATTTCTTCCTCCTCTGGCAATCAGGAAATAAAATCCAGACAGCGCTGGGCCTGAGTCATGGGCAGTTGTTCAGCCTGCAAATCCTAGAGCTGCGAGGAAACGAACTAGAGAGCACAGCAGGACTCAATCTCCCCAAACTGAAGAACCTCTATCTGGTAAGGGATCAGCCAGCTTGGGGAGTGGGACAGCGCTGCTGCAGAGCCTGGCACCTGCAGTCAGTGCTGGAAGGGAGATGCTGTCTCCTTCAAAGAAGCATAAATTTCATGCTAGTCCATTCAGTTCAATCTTCTCAGCCTGACAGAGGAACAGATGTCAGAGAGCTAAAGAGACAAAACCACTTCTCTGGGGTAGCTGCTGCTACTCTCTCTGCCCAGGTAGTGCAAAGGCAGTAGCCTCTGACCAGTGATTGCTCTGCTGAGAGCGGCACAGTTGGCAGTGTTCAGTGCATTGGGTTCTTCCCTCACAGCCTCACAGGAGAGCAGTGTTCTCTTCTGGCAGTGTTAGGCAAGAACACTGTGCTCCGTGTGTCCCAGGACCCCGGGAGGTCAGCGTGGAAAGCCACGGGTTTGCTCCGGGTGACAGGGGGAAGCGATGCCACTCACATCTCTGATGGGCCTAATCAAATACTGGTTTAAAACCAGCACAATTATATGATTCACACCTTCAGCTGCCAAAAAAGAAACTGATTGAACATTGCGGTGAAACTAAGGAGAAGCAATTTCCTAATACCATAAACAATCGCTTCAGGGAACATTTACTTCTAGAGGCGCCAAGTGAAGAACGTGTGTATGGCTTAGTCCCATGTATCACACAGTGCTACAGCTTGCGAAGACTGGATAGGTGTCCTGAGTCACTACCCCTTAAAAAGCAATTAAAGATGACAAAGGATTTGAAAAGCTACATGGCTTCTTTTCATCAAGACTCCCTGGCAGAAAACACTGAGGAGATTGCTTGCTGAGATTGCCTGCAATTTTCTGGTAGAAACCTGAGATTTTAGGGCTGGAGGTGCTGGAAGAAGCGATGAAGTGGGTAAGTCACTAGCTATAATGCAGAATTTCAAAGTAAAACCAGTCACTTTAGTGAATGATTGGAGGGAAGCAAACACTACACCTGTATGTAAAGAAGGTTCCCAGCATGACAGGAATTTCTGAGCTGCGCATATAAAGTGGACAAATTGCAAGATGTGGTCATTAAAACTAGAACAACTGACTCGTTTTTCAGGAATGGGGCTTGAATTTGCCCGCACGTCCACCTGCCTACCAAATCATGTTGGAGGGGTATCTCTTCCAGCACTGCTTTGCTTTCTGTAGAAAGATTTTGGTGTTACTTGAGCCATGGGTAGATGAAGCTGATCCCTCATGGACAGGGTTCAAGACAAAGGGTTCAACTTAAAGGAACTGAACCAAATTTGGTGAATGTATGACATAGTTGCGGATGAAATTTAAGATCAGAAAAGCTATCCTCGCTGGCTGGCTGCATACCATGTGGCACTTGTATCGGTTGGAGGATCACTGCTGTCCGCAGGGCTGTGTCTGTTCCTGGTCATTGCGCAGCAGTGTGACACAGGCTAGCTAGAGCAAGGCTGGGTGTGCAGGAGGGGGAGAATGAATCACGGGTGACACACTGTAGTAGCTTTCCATAAGAAATGGTGGCATCACACCTAGGTGAAGAACTGGTATCTAAGGTAAGGTGATGATGTGAGCATTTAATTAAAGGAGTCATACGGAATATTCTTTGATTTAGGGAAAAAATACCAAACAACCCTGAAAAACACCCATTCTGCATTGTCTTGTTAGTGCTTGCAGGGCCAGAGCCGTTAAAACTCTTCACACTGAAGTAATGAAGAAAGTGAGGGTGATGGGAGGTTACTATTCATTTTGCAGAGCAGTGGTTTGTGAGCCCCCCTCCCTGTTTCCCACAGCAGCTCCTGATTTCCTCTGAGGTACAATTTACTAGTCCTTCTCGGTTGTTAAATCTGTTCACACAGCCTTCGCTAGATCTCCAGCTTTCCTCTTTTTATCCCTGTGTTACTCTCTTTACTTGGCCCAGCTGGTTCAGACTTTTCCTTGTCCAGTTTCCATTAGAGTCCTCCTTTTCTACAAAATGTCCTTTTCCCAAGTGTCCCTATCCTAAACCGTTCTCCTGTCCCACCAGTTTGGCCTGTGCCCCTTTTATTAGTCTCAGGCATTGTCCACGCCACCACCTGGGTGCTGAGAAGGAGCAGAGGGCACAACAGCAGCTCTCTCCCCATCTCCTTTTCGGGTGTCTCCACCCTTAGAAGCTGCAGCCCTGAGCCACCACAGCGGGTGAAGCCCTGCTCAGCTCCAGGCTGGAGAACGTGGCCAGGAAGTTGCGGTTACGGGGGATGCTCCAAACTCGGCTGCACAAGACGCCGGTGGTAGCACTGCAGTGGGCCCTGGCCTGGCCAGGAGACCTCTAGTGGTCTTGTCCACCCGAAATGCTGCTGCGAAAAAAAAAATTAATTGCCGAAATTCAGAGCTTCGTTTCTCCCCGACTCGTGACTCATATCACGGTGAAGTGAATCAAACTCAGCAATGGGGAATGTTGAACTTCCTGCCGTGAGATTGTCAGATTTGTTGCAAGAAGGTGCACCTATGGATGGATAACAACAACCATATCTGGAAAAGCTTTAAAATCAAACCAACGCCCCCCCCTCCCCACCTCTCTCAGGAACACACAGCCTGCTTCTGCGCCTAGAGGAGCAGAAGAGGAGATTCTTGGTGGTAGATTTCCCCCACATGAGGAGCAGCTGGCACTGGAAGATCCCCGGACGGCGTGGACGATGTGACTGGGCAGGGCTGGTTGTTCATCCTGTAAACACACTTGTTTCAGGCTCAGGTCCGTGCTCTCCCCACCACGCTGTTGCTCTCTGAGGCCTTAGGGACTCAGATCCTGCACTGCCGTGGAAGGGGGTGCTGTGCTGGCAGTGGAGTATTCATCTGGGGTGGTTTTGTTTCAGTTGCTAAGTGATGCTACAGGAAACACTTTTTCGACAAACTTTCGGTCCTTGAATCTGAATACTTAGAACCCGTTTGGGTGAGACCCTGAGCAACCTGCTCTAGCTTCAGAGAAGGCTGAGTTACGAGTGGTAGGGAGCCTGAAGGGCAGAAAGAGCTTTGAAGGCCAGAAATAACTGTTGTTCCCTCTCCTGCATGTCCTCTTTTTCCTTCTTTCTTCACGCCTCCCTGGTGCCCAGGCCCAGAATGCCATTCGGAGCCTTGAAGACCTTGAGGGGCTAGGACACCTGACAACCCTGCACCTGCGTGACAACCAGCTTGAGACCCTGGATGGATTCTGTAGTAGCATGAAGTGCCTGCAGTACCTCAATCTACGGTGGGTCCTCCCTGCTCTCTGGTGGGCCCAGAGACCCCTTCATTGGGCTGTGGTCCCATTTAGATCTTCAGGATTTTCTGGTTTCTTTGGAAGTTGAAGGCCTGATGGAGATGGGTTGATCTTTACCATCCTTAACTGGTGTTCAGCACTCAGCTGTCTAGGAATATAAGAGCCAGGGTCTTTCCCAGGCTTCTCAGAAAAGATCTGCCTCTACAGTCACTCTCACACCCCACCTCATATTTTTTATTCCTTACTGTAACTCCTTTGCATCCCTCTAAGTGTGTTCTCTATGTCCTGGACATGACTGCAAGTGCCCTTGACTTCTTGGCATCTGCCACACAGGGCGATGGCAGTATCACACAGTTCAATGGACTGTTTGAGCACGGGGAAATCCAGAGGAGATGTCCTTTATGTCCCTCAGTCTGGGGAGCTGCAGACAGATCTGGATCTTAGACCACAGGTCTGTGGTCTGAGGCCTACAGCCGATCATGCTGCTAGGCTTTGCTTTGTCTGTCCTGTCAGCTTAGTCTTCTGAAGGAACCTCACTACTTGCATGTGTCAGCCTCCCCTGCTCTCTGTGCTTCCTCTTCCTCAGGAACAATGGCATCAGTAGCCTTCGGGAGGTGGCAAAGCTGCAGGTCCTCCCCATGCTGCGGGCGCTGGTGCTGTTGGACAACCCGTGCTCTGATGAACCCGATTACCGGCTGGAGGTCCTGGTCCTGCTGCCACACCTGCAACGCCTCGACAAGGAATTATTTGAGCAAGACGAGCGGGCAGAGGCAAAGAAAATCCGTCAGAAAAGGGAGAAAGAAGAAGAGGTGAGAACAGCATGGCAGGGGGAGGAGAAGGAAGCGAAGGGAAAGAAGGAGGATCCAACATGGCGATCAAGCCTCTCCTCCTCTAGGTTACAGGAGGGGAAGGCTGAGGGAGGTCAGTCCCAAGGGCAGAGGAGCCGGCACCAGAGGCTGGGCTTCACAGCCGGGTTGTGACGGCCGGCGTCACAACCCGATGGCCAGTCCCGACCCGGCCAGCAGCAGCGAGCGGTGAAAGGGGAACAGGAGTCGGGCACGGAGCCATTTCACTTCTGCCTCTCTCCTCCTTCAGGGAACGGCGGGATCTCTCGAGGGTGATGTGGCTCAGTGACCCCTGGTTTTAGCACCTGTTCCCAGAGCCACTCCAGGCTCGGAGACACCTTCCCCCACACGAAGCGAGAGCTGCAGGTATCGGGGCTACCCTCGCCTCATTTTGCCCCGGCAGAAGATGGGAGGGCGACCACCCCGCTCCCGCAACCTGCCCTCGGGACCGCCACGCTTTCCCCCGGCCGCCGCGCTCCTGTGCCCCGCTCTCAGCAGGCCAGAGGGAAGAGGGGCAGAGCCGCGCAGCCTCTGCGTTTCGATTTACGCCCCCCCCCCCCCCCCCCCCCCAACCCGACAGGATTTTCTGATCTGAATAAAAACACCGCATCAGCCTGGAGCGACGGGGACCGTTCCTCCCGCTCGCCCTGTGCCTGTGCCCCCCTCCATCCCCTACGTGCCGCGGCCCCGCCGAGCGCTGACTGACGGCTGCGGGTCACATGCTGCGGCCGGCCCTCCCGGGGGCGGCTCCCGCACCCCGCCGCCTCGGAGGACGCAGCATCTCCCCTTGAGGTCCCGCATCCCTCCGCTCCTCTCCGCCGGCAGCTGCTCCGGCTCTCGGCCCGCGTCCCGCCCCGGGAAGGTGAGTGTCCCGGGTCCGTGTCCCCCCCCCCCCCCGGGCAGCCCACGCGGGTCCCTGCTCCCCACCGCGCTCGGGGGTCCCCGCAGAGAAGGAGCGCGGTGAGCGGCGTCAAAAGCCGAGCTCCCCCGCCCTTCTCACTTCTCTCCCCTGTTTTAATTCCAGGTACTCCCTCCGCCCCCGCGTCCTTTCGGGTGCGGGCCCGGGCGGGGGGCAGCCCGCGGGGGCGTCTGCTGCCCGCAGGGGCATCCCCGGGAGCTGCTGCAGGACCGAGGTTTGCGGGGGGGGGGAACGGGGAGGGGGCAAAGCGCGGTTTGGGCGCTGCTGGGGGAAAGGACCCAGCCCCGCAGCAGAGCAGCCCCCCCCCGCCCAGCTCTCCCGAGGTGTTGACACAAACACAGCTGGGTCCCGGAGGGGGGGGGCGGGGGGATGTTTTCTTGTCGCACAGCCCCACGCCACGCAGGGGAGGGGGGGCAGCAGGGAGAGGAGGTGACAGCCGAGCGAGCAGTAGCTGCATCAGCCGCGACACTGCAGCAGTGCGGGCTTCCTGGGAGCAGTGCCCGGCCCGGGGGAAGCGCAGCAGCAGCAGCAGACGGGACCGGTGGCGGTGGCTCGGGGTAAGGTCGTCGCCATGCCGGCCTGCCTGGCGGGAAGGGGGACGTGCTGCAGCGCAGAGCTCCGCCGAGACGGTGCCACCAAGCACTGCGGCAGCGCCGGTCTCGGGGGTGCCGTGCCCAGCCCCTGGCCGAGGGAGGCTGGCCAGCCTCAAGCGCGGCTCCTCTCTCCTCCTCGCTCCGGTCGATGGGCTCTCGGCTGTGGCTCCGTCACTTATCCCGGCTTATCCGCCTCTGACCTCCTTTCAGGACAGCGCGGCTGATGCCGGGGATTTCAGGGCAGTTTCTTGCGCCGTCCAACGCAGGGCAAACGCGGGGGGACACGGGGCAGCAACACAAGGGGAGAAAGGGGCACAAGGGACCAGGGAGAAGACATTGAGTGAGTGACAGGGTGGGGCAGGCGGGGCTGGATTTTGGCTTGTCGTTCGGCTTCCTCGGAGCTGGACCCAACAGCAGCGGGCAGCGGAACGTGACCACGGGCAGCACGGCCGCATAAGCAGAGAGGCACTGCATCTGGCGTGGGTCTCCCCGTCAAAGATCACGTTAGCGGGGTCCCGTTCCTCGCCCCCCTCCGTGGAGGCTGCTGGGGCATGGCCAGGGCAGTGCCGCGGAGGAAGCTCGCAGCAACGCGGGCACGGCTCCGGAGGAAGCTCCCACGGCGGGTGCCAGATGGCGCGAGGAGCGCTGCCAAGGCGGCTGCCAAGGGGATCCCGGCCCAGATGGACATGGCGGAGGGCCCTGCGCAGGCTCCGTAGAGCCCCGGTGCCGCGGGCTGAAGCTCTTGCTGAAACTTTGGGGCAGCGCCATGTCCTCGCGCCCCTGTGATTTGGACCCGCCCGAGGCAGCAGGGTCCAGAGCCGACGCCAGCTTCCCCCAGCCCGCTTCTCAGCTCGCCTCGGCGCTGTACAGCCCCTCTCGCCCACCAGCCCGGATTCCCCTTCGGGTTTAACCGGGCGCCAGCTTTCCTCAGCCCCTCATCCCCTTCCCCGCCTCAGGAGCAGGGCGAAGGGCTGGGAGCTGGGCACAGCCCCGGTGTTCAGGCAGGGGCTGGGTGCCCCCCCTCCCTTCGGAGCCCTCTCTGCCACGGCTGAGGCACCGCGGCCTTCAGCAAGATGGCTCCTCTCGCCGCCGGCCTCTTCCGCGCTCCCGCCGCCTCAGCGCGGCCTGACCCGGGGGGACGGGAAGGCTGAGCCAGGCGCTTTGCCGGGGCTCGGGGACGGGAGGGGAGGCGGCAGGAGCAGGCTGCCCGTCCTCAGCACTGGGGCCGCAGGCAGCTGCCGGCCATGCCGGCTGATTCCTCCTGCTCCGCTGCCCAGGGGTGCTGTGGCACCATCCCCAGCTCCGCGTCCCGGCTCACACCAGGAGCCCTGCACCGGCCACCATGCGGGGGGAGAGGGGACAGAGCTCGCGGTTCGTTATCGGCAGCAAAGGGACAGAGTAAATTCAGATAGATAACCGGTTCCTGGGCAAAATGTGGGTGGGTTCCCACAACCTGAGTTTTAACAGCAATTTCTAAATTTCCTCGAGCCAGTAGTTTTAGCTCCAGCTCCTAAGGTTGCTCTTCCTTCAGCTGCCTTCTCTCCATCAGTGTCTTGTCGAGATATTAGACAGGTGAGCACCTCATCCTGGGGCCTCTCAGAGCTGAACGTGTCCTCTCCTCAGGCTCACCATGGCAGTCGAGAGGATCCATGCCCGCGAGATCCTGGACTCCCGTGGGAACCCCACCGTGGAGGTGGACCTGTACACACACAAAGGTACGCCGGTGAGGATGAGCGATGGCGGGAAGGCCTGCCCACCCCGGCACGGCAGCCTGGCACGCTCTGCCGAGAGCACGGAGGGTCTTCTCCAGCAAAGCCCTGGCAGATAGCAAGCTGGGGGAGGAGGCAGGGCCCAGAACTCTTGTTTGTGGCTCTGCTTGTGCGTGTGCTCACCAACACCACGCACGTGCTGGGCAAATCACCACAGGACAGCTGGCTGCCATGTATCTGACTTGAGCCACGTGTGTGCTACTAGCAAGGATGGAAAGCTTAGGTAACATTAATATACCTTCTTGTCCTATCCCTGCCATGCCCTCCTGCAGCTGTGCTTTTACTCCTGGGACGCAGTACAGGTTTGGAAGCGCATCCATGGCCATGCTCATGAGGTGGTGGGAAGGTTGGTCCTCGAGGTCTCTGTGAAGGCACGGATGTGCACATGCATCTCAACTGGGGGAGCCACATCTGCGCTGGGCCTAAAGCTAGGTGGGCTGAGAGGTGCTCCACCTCTGAGAAGACCAGCCACGAGCAGGCAGCCAGCGGGGCCATCCGTTTGCACAAGTGGTTGCCCCGTCCTTTCCCTTGAACGCGGGACAGAAGCGGGTGCACGAGGGCTTTCCCTCCTTTTCACCCTCTGCTTGTCTCACACCCGTGCTTTGCTGTTCCTCAGGCATGTTTCGAGCAGCGGTCCCCAGTGGCGCGTCCACTGGTATCTACGAAGCGCTGGAGCTGCGAGACAACGACAAGTCGCGTTTCCTCGGAAAAGGTGGGGGGATGCCTGCCCTGCACCCCATCCCCAGGGCTGCCTCCGCCGGAGGGTGCCGCTCGCCCACTGGTGTGACGAGGCTGTGTCCCGCTGCCCCCAGGGAGGCCACAGAGGCACAGACCTAGCGTAAAGTGAAAGATCGGGCCTCAGTCTTCCCTCGCTCTCTCCCGCTCTCAGTCTCTCTATCGGTCCTCTACCTCCCTCTCTCTTTCCACTCTCCTCTTTGCCTCACCCTCTCTCTCTGTCTCTCTCTCTCTCTTTCTCTGTCTCTTCCCTTCTTTAGGGGTCCTGCAGGCCGTGGATCATATCAACAGCACTGTTGCCCCAGCTCTCGTGGGCTCTGTAAGGATTTCTCTTTGTTCTCCCTTGTCTAACGCTTACTCTGGTCCGTCTCTGTCCCCCTGTCTCTGTTTCTGGCTCTCTTCATCTCACTGGGTTAACAGACATTGTGATGCTCTCTGTCAGCCTGGGCACACCCCTCCTGCCCTCCATGTCTGTACGTGCCCGCAGCGACCTTTTCGCTGGGCGGAAGGGATTTAACGCTACCCTGTCCACCGCAGCATCTGTACCACCTAACCAGTCCCCTCAGTGCTCCCTGTAGAGCGAGCTCTCTCCCTCTTTGAGACATGCTCCTCCTCAAGCGCTGAACCTCACCCACGTGCCTGTGGCCTCACGCCTGCCCATCCCACCCAGCGCTCGTGGTGGGATGGGCAGTGACCATGCCGTGCAAGGTCTGGCAGCTCTCCCGGCACAGCCTTGCAGAGCAGCGGTGACCCATCTGGAGCCTGCTCTGAGGAGAGCTGAGCTGAAGCCACATGTTACACCCTGTGCAGCCCGTGGGGGGTCTGGCTCAGAGCCCACCTCTCTCCACCCCTGAAAAGTACCTGGCCTGGTGGAGGGCTGCCTGTGTTGGGCCCAATCCTGCTCTCTGCTTCGCTCCAGGGGACGGCTCCATCCAGTCCATGTTCGCTTGCTTGGGACTGAGCATGTACTGTTGTTGTGCCCAGCTTCTGTGTGGCTGCAGCACCACGACGCTCCCTGGAAGCTGCCAAAGGCTGGGTAAATCCCCGGGGGAGTCCTGGGTGCCCAGCAAGGCGTGGCCTTGCCTGGGCTGCTGCTGATCCCCTCTCTGGCATGGGTACACCTGTGCCGTGCTGCAGCAACATCATTGCGGTTGCCTGACTTGACCGTATACCGAGGCACTCATCTCCAGAGCTTTGTGTGTGTGTTCCTCCACAAGCTAAAAAGGTCCCTGTACCCCCAGCTTCTCCATCAACACCTCCTTTCTTGCACGCCAGCTCTGTTCTCAGCCTCCCCTTCTCAGGACCTGTTTCTTTCTTGCAGGGCCTCTCTGTTGTGGATCAAGAGAAGATAGACAATCTGATGCTTGAGATGGATGGCACAGAGAACAAATGTAATTCACTCCTTTTTTTTTGGCCTGGGAAGCAAAGAGCATGGGTGGCTGCAGGGCTGGTGCGGGGGCACTGTTGGAGCCGCGGTGGGCCCAAGGCTGGCTGGCCAGAGCATGCGCTGGGCAGAAGGTTGCTGCCTGCGAAGCCTAACTGCTCCCCGGTGTTGCCCACAGCCAAGTTTGGTGCCAATACTATCCTGGGAGTTTCGCTGGCCGTGTGCAAGGCGGGAGCTGCGGAGAAGGATGTCCCCCTGTACCGGCATATTGCTGACCTGGCCGGCAACTCCGATCTCATCCTTCCTGTGCCAGTAAGACTCCTTCGTCCTTGACATCCACCTTCAGAAACTCCCAAAGAAACTTCAAAGGCTGTGTTGGGAGGTAGAGGAGGGAGGGACGTAGGACTGAAGTGTCAGCGGAGTGCATTGCACTGGTCAAGGAACCAAACGAAGGCCTGAGATTTGTCAGGTTTCAGTATGGAAGAGAGGGGCCTGAGGATATGGTAGCGGTTGCGGTGGGGTTTGACTGAGGATCTCGCTCCTAGCACAAGAACCAGAGGGCATCATGTGAACCCTCTGGGGCACAAGGGCATATGGGTCTTCACACCAGGGGTAGCTGCCCTGTGAAACTCCTTCACAAAGGGTGTTGTGGACGCTAAAATTTTGCTAGAGTCAAGGAGGAAGGTCTTGGAAGAGATTGACATAGTGTTGCTCTTAAAAACATGCAGGTAAACAGCACAGATAGGTACTTGTTTGTGTAAGATCGATACAGATCTCGGGAGATCTCCGAGGGGGAAACAGGTGGGAAAGGCCTCTCCAACCATTTGCTTTGAGCCACTGTCAGAAGGAAGACCCTGGGCTTATATGCCTCTGGTCTGAGGCCTTGTAGCGGGTGTGTTGTGTTACCCTGTGGGATGAGGCGTGAATGGGCATGGTGACTCATCTGAGAGCCTCCTCTAGGTGGTGCCAAGACCGGTTCCTTCAGCTCTGATGCTCTTGCGGACTCTTCCAGGCTTTCAACGTGATCAACGGAGGTTCCCACGCAGGCAACAAACTGGCCATGCAGGAGTTCATGATCTTGCCGGTGGGAGCTGAAAGCTTCCGCGATGCCATGCGCATCGGGGCCGAAGTCTATCACAACCTCAAGAGCGTCATCAAGGAGAAATACAGCAAAGATGCTACCAATGTGGGTGACGAGGGAGGCTTTGCCCCCAACATCCTGGAAAATAGTGAAGGTGAGAGCCTTGCGGAGACGGGGTACCCCTGCCTGCAATGCTGTGGCTTCCTACAGCCAGCTCACAGCATTCCACAAAGGTTGGTTCAAAATGTGGTGCCTCGGTGTCATTGTCCTCCCGTGTTAGGGAATGGTTTCTAAGCTCCTGCTCCTTGGGGTGGCCTCGATCTGTCACAGCCTTTCCATACCAACCTTTCATGCGTGTGCAGACTTTTCCAAGGCCTTCCCCTGACTTATCTCTGAGCTGTGGGATTGTATTTTAATTCCTCCTCGTCTCTTTGGACATGGCCTCTGCAGCTCCTTGGCATGTTTCTGTTGCACTCTGGGCTCCCTTCTACCTCTCCCATCACACCATCAGACTCTCAGTGGCTCTCGGGGGCAGGTTCCCACTGAAAGGCAGAGCTCTCCGCATGGGCTGACTCTCTTGACTGCCACTCTCCTCCTCCCAGCTCTGGAGCTCCTCAAGGAAGCTATCGACAAGGCGGGCTACACGGACAAGATTGTCATCGGTATGGATGTGGCAGCCTCCGAGTTCTACCGTGATGGCAAATACGACCTGGACTTCAAGTCCCCCGATGACCCAAGCCGCTACATTTCCGCAGATGAGCTGGGCGACCTCTACCAAAGCTTTGTGCGTGATTATCCAGGTGAGCTGCTGTGCTTGGCAGCAGGGAGTCAGCACCAGTGTTGCGTACGTAACAGGCGCATCCCCTCTGTCTTCTTGGTGTAGGGAGGGAGGCAGCTTTGACTCGTGTATCTTCTGTTGTCACTGCAGTGGTCTCCATTGAGGATCCCTTTGACCAAGATGACTGGGAGGCCTGGTCCAAGTTCACGGCCAACGTGGGGATTCAGATAGTGGGAGACGACCTGACGGTGACAAACCCCAAGCGCATCGAGCGAGCTGTTGAAGAGAAGGCCTGCAACTGCCTCCTGCTCAAAGTCAACCAGATTGGATCTGTCACGGAGGCCATCCAAGCGTAAGTCCAGCCCGCTACCCTTGTTGTCCTGTGAAAGCGTTGGTGACGAACCGCAGCAGGGTGTCACGCTGTCCTTTGGATGAATAGACTTTTGTCTCTACCAGAGCATAGGGGGTGGGAGGAGCGGGTGCCTGGATCTCACCCTGTCCGGGTGGTGACTGTGGGAGAGGGAGCTACTGACTGCGTTTCTTGCTCCCTGCAGCTGCAAGCTGGCCCAGGAGAACGGCTGGGGTGTGATGGTGAGCCACCGATCTGGGGAGACCGAGGACACCTTCATTGCTGATCTGGTTGTAGGACTGTGCACCGGGCAGGTAGGTGAGACCCAGGCCAGGCACAGGCCTGGAGGAAAGCGAAGGGGTGTGAAGGCAGAATCCGCTGCCCCGCTGTGGGAAACCGGTGTGAGTTGTGACAGTGTCTTACAGTGTTTGTTTTGGGGAATGCTTTGCAGATTAAGACGGGTGCTCCCTGCAGGTCCGAACGCCTGGCGAAGTACAACCAGCTCATGAGGTAAGGGGGTCCAGGGACGGCAATGGGGAAGCAAGAACGGGGGAGTGAGTAACTGCAGTGGGAGAAGCTGAAATGAAAGCCCATGGGTAGATGGGGCTTGTGGGGGAAATGTTTGTGAAGACAGGGCGTGGAGATGACAGTAGGATCCCGGGGAGATCTCTGGAGCAGAGTCCTTCCCTCCTGCTTGGGGTGAGGGTGCTGAGCTCCTCCGGCCCATGTCAGCTTCCTGGCCGATGGCAGTGCTTCTCCAGCGCCCCAGTGCCTGCCACGCTCCCTCACAGCGAGGGCCTGACATGTGCTGTCTCTCTCCCTCTCTTTCTCCTGCAGGATTGAGGAAGAGCTTGGCGATGAAGCACGCTTTGCCGGACACAACTTTCGCAACCCAAGCGTTCTTTGAACATTGTCCCCAGGGCACAGCCACTCTGCTGCTCTTTCCCACCTCACAGACTCTGAAGCCCCCTTCCCTCCACTGCTCCCTTTTTTGCTCTTCTCCCCCCACCTCCGCCACCCGGTTCCCTTCTCACCGCACACCCCCTCGAGTTCATGTGTCCCTGGCTAGGTGTCCCCAGGTGAAGGATGAGAGAGAGGCCTGCACCCTGTCCCTTGCTTTGGGGTCGTAAGCATTTCTGGATCTAGGCATCGTGCATCTTCTGGTTTCTGTGCCGGGCTGCGTCTGAGCCACCCTGTTCGCGCGTTGGGCTACGGGAGCGTGCTGCCCGGTGTGTTCCCCTTGTACGCCGAAGCGTGTGCAGTGAGCACACGTGCGTCGGCTGGTGTGTGTGGACAAGTGTCGCACCCGTAGCTGTGTTCGGACGAGCATCGCCAGCGGCTCGCTCTCGTCGTGCGTGCGTGTAGGTGTACATGTACCGGCCTACGGCGTCCCTGCGCCCGCAGCGTGTGTCTGCGCTGAGCCCCGGTGGGACCCCCCCCGTCCCCTCCTGCCACGCCGAGTGCTGCGCTGTGTTGGGCTGTGCTTGCCAGCAGCTTGGTGTTGACGTGCGCTGCTGTCCCTCGCTGGGTGTGCGTGTGTGTGCGCGCGTGTGTGCTGTCAGTCTCCACGTCAGCGCATCGTACTGTGGGGCGATGTATTGAAACACATCCGTAAAGAAGCCCGCGCTCTCGTTTGCTTCTCGTGACCTTTTTCTCTCTGTTCCCTCTTGCACTCCTTCACCCTCTCTTCCGCCCATAATGTCTGCTTCACCTCCTTGGACAGCCCGTGCTCAGCTGAGCAACAGACAAACTACAGATCCCTAAACTCAATTAAAATGTATTTCACACCTGAGTTGCCTGGCTTGGCCTGCTGTTTCTCTCTGCACACCGGTGTTCGGGAAATGGGGACATTTTGCCATCGAAGCAGGAAAGGCTCATGCAGAAAGGTAACCAAAAAAGCAGAGGGGGCTGGCAAGAGAAAGAGCAGTCCCAGATATCCCCCCTGCCTCCTTTCGCAGCCTTGTCCCACAGCCAGACTGCTCCGCCGGCCGCCCAGCTGGGCAATGTGGAGGGGAAGGCAGGCGGCACGGTGGGAATTGTCCCTGCCATCTCCACCAAACCATGGTGCACGAGGATCTGCTGTGCAGGGATCTTAGTCGTGCCTGCTGCTGATGGAAAGACCTCAGGGCGGGCTGCGGGCCAGCTGCCCGCCAGCTGAAGTGATAGTAAACTGGAACTGCAGGTCTCTGGGAGAGAAAAAGCTGGTCCTCCTCCCAAAAAGGGGGTTGCAGAGCACTGGATGGAGGGGTAGGTGGGATGTCGGTCTCTCCCAGCTCCATCTTGGTTCACAGGGGCGATGCAGCAGCACTTGGGGAAAGCAGCCAGCGCTCCAGGCTGTGCCGCAGCAGGCTGAGTGCCAGCAAGCTCCAGCGCCTGCTCACAGCGTTGTTCTGGTCGGGTTCCAACGAAGGGGGGAAGCTGGGGGGTGACACTGTGAGAAATCCAGCCCGAGGTACGGCGGAGAATAAATGCTAAACCGACCTCGCCTGCTGCTATCGGTGCATGCCAGTAGCCCCTTTACGTACGTGGGCCCGCTCAGGTCCTGCAGATCTCCCGCCCTGATTCACTGCAGGATTTTCTTCTGCAGGCAGAAAGTTTGCAGGCCCTCGCTTAAGCCGCACCACCCCATCTCGCTGGGCGAGCAAGGATGAGGGTAAAGACCAAGGCTGCTCAGCAAGCCCCAAGCCCCCTTGGCTGCATCCTGATGCAGACTCAAAGGCAACGCTTTAAAACATCGGCACTGACGCTGTGCTGAGTCGCACAGAAGAGGGAGCGGGCCCAAGAAGGGCAGACAAGGGCCGTGGTATGCGTGCCCACGACAGTAAGGCGGGAGGGAGGGAGGACGTGCGGGCAGAGGCAGCGCTGGTTTCTCAGGGATCATCGGTGCACATGGAACGAATCCCAGCAGGAAGGATCGGCGCGCGTCCGAGCTGCGGGCCACCTCTCGCCCGCGCTCTGCGTGAGGTCTGCTCAGCCCCTCGGAGCAGCAGCGGAGTCAAACCCTGCACCCGAAACCCGGCGCACCCAGCTCCACACCAGGTGCCCACGGGTGATCCAACCCACGCCAGCCCCGCAGGCCGCCGCCGCCCCAAGCCGAGGACCGCCGACCAGGGGGGGCCAGCGGCGCGGGGGGGGGGGGTCCCGGGGGGCTGGCGGGGCCGGGGGCCGGCGGGGTCCCGGGGGTCGGCGGGGCCGGGGGCCGGCGGGCCGGTCTCGGCGGAGGCCCGCCGCTGCCTGCTGGGAGCTGTAGTCCGGGCTCCATATTCCCGCGGCGGAGCGGAGTGGGCCGGGCCGGGCCGAGCTCCCGGCGGGCGGCAGCCGCCCCCCCGCTCCGGGACGCGGGGCCGGGACGCGGGGCGTCCCCTGTCAGCGGCGCCCCGCGGTCACACCTCCCGCAAGAGCGTGTGTGGGCGGCAAGCGCTGGTGTTTGCGAAGGAGAGCGCGTTTCGGGCGCGGCAGGAACCGGGAGCCTGCCATTTCTCCCCGTTCCACGCCTGACCGCTGGTCTCTCGGCGCTGGGACCCTGCAAGCGGCATGGCTGTTGCTGAGCGAGCGGGGACATCTTTTTGGAAATAAAAATATAATTTCTTAGCTTTCATATTCCCAAGAGCGTTACCCCACCACTCCCCCATTTGTCTTTTTGGTGCCAGGAAGACAAAGGCAGCACCCCGGGTGGGCTGTGTGTCCCCCACAACGCTGTGACAGCAGGGAGCCGGCACCTACGTCCCTCCACAGTGCGAGAAGGTGCCAGTGAAGGTGCTGCCACGTCCCTGTGCCGGAGATGGGTGGGAAGCGCCGAGGCGGTCAGAACGCGCTGCGCCGTAGTAGTGCCTCACCTCGGTGCCTCGTCTGAACCAAAATGTCAGTGACGGCACGACAAATGTCAGGAATATGTGACCCTGATACGTTTGCTGGGGTCACTGCAAATATTCATCCTCGGCGGACGCATCGTGAGGCGTACGTCGCCTTCTCTTTGCCGCGGCGGTGGAGATTTGGTTGCAGACTCTTTGCGACAGAAGCGTCCCAACGCTGTGCTGCTCCCGCGCCTGGGTGCTCCCGTCGCGTGGGCCGGTGCTGCCGTCAGATTGCTGCGCCGCAACGTGCCCTCCGTCAGGGCGCGAGGAGCGGCACGCAGACGGGCTGGACGGGGGACGGGATCTGTGGAGGGAAACGTTTGTCGGGCTGGTTTTCTTTTCACTCTCAAATCGTGCTCCGTCTAGGTGACATTTTCAGAGCGATGTAGAGCTGCTAAAGGGCTACATTAACACTAGCCCCCCTCCCCTCTTAAAGGCTGCAGAATTATTCTTTTGTTTCTAAATAGGTGTGTGTGCCTGTGAGGGAGCTGGAAGGGGAGATGGCACTGAATTAGGCTTGCTGTAGAGTGCATGGGGAAGCCTTAACAGTGAAGAGCTACTGAATTTCTCCGATATCTTTTTGTCTTTCTCAAGAAGGATGGGGTGGTATTCAGCCCCGGGAAACCAACGTCTTTAACATAGGAGGCTGTCAGAGACACTCTTCTGCTGAACATCTAACAAGAGGTCCAAATATTTGGGTGCTGGGTTAATTCCTATAAGGTGGTGGCCGCCTTATTCGAATGAAGAGGAGTATGAAGCTCCGTTGCTGCAAGACCGAATACAGACAGCTTGGACAGGTTGTCAGGAGGACATTACGAAGCTCACTGTCTGGGGCAGAGGTCGGCTTTGCATGTCTCAGTGTGGAAGCAGCTGTAGCTGTGTGCTACCCCACATATGGCGGAGATAAAACACCTCTGTAAATGCCACAGCTGCCAGTTTTGGATAAACTGTGGGCATCTTAGGGCTCTCTGCTGGCGCGGTGCACATCCTGCTGTGCCTCAGAAACCTGCCGTGCCGGTACGACATACTGGCACACCCAGTGGACGACTAAACTGGGGCGATGGGTAAGGTTACCACCCTTGCCCCTCACTTCTAGGGGATGCCAGAGTGGCACACGAATGAACCACCACAATTAACACCTCCCTGAGCTGCAGCCCAGGCCCAATTAGCTTGATTAAATGGTAAACTGAGGCAGCTCATTGTTTCACTACCAATCACTGAGCCATCTCGGCCACCGGGACAGCCATTGCTGGGAGACTGGTGAGACCAGGCAAGGAGGTTTACAACCTTCTCGGTGTTTCACTTACCAACAAACACCAGCTTGCGGGTATTATTTGTGTGAGTCTGAGCGAGCAAGCAGGAGAAGCCGTCCTGGGTGGCCCTGGCTGGGTTCTGGCTTGGAGAAAGGCTTTGCCCAGGCCTAGTGCAGACTAGGGGGCTTTGCTTGATTATTTTTTTCATCAAGAAGATGACTACGTGCTGCATGTCGGAAACAAGTCTCTGTGTATTTTTAGAATCAGTTTCATAGGAAGACTCAGATGTCTGGAGGTCTCCACTCCAAACTCTTGTATGCCACAGGCTCCAGCACCTTAACGATCTCATTACACAACCCCTGCACCCGGGACTGTCTCGTTTATCAGCTCTCTAGTTTCGTAGGAAGGCTACATGGCAGCCAAGGCCTATCGTGTCGCAGGCTGCTCTTTGTCCCCTGGGTAGAACTGGGAAGCCGTGGGATGATGGCAGCTGAAGAGGCCTCAATGAGGCGGCGTGGCCCATCTCCCTGCTCCGAGGGAGGACCAGCTGCACCCCAGCATGCTCGGTGTCTGCTCGCTAAGCCTCCTAGGTGGCTCGCAGACTCCCCGAGTCGTTTATCCATCCTAAAAAGATGCAGCTAATAATGCGGTATCTTCGATTTTCCCAAGGTCTTCGATCTGTCGGTTTCAAAAGTGAGGTCATTTCTCTCTCACGTTCTGCAGCCAGCACGCCTTGGTTTCTCCACATGAGCACATACAACTGCTCACGTTCCTCTTCCCTGTTTTACGCTTATGATAACCGCCCTCAGTTGGGGTTTTACCTAGAACCAATTTGGCTATGATTTCTGAGCAGGGAAGGGGAACGGGTTTGTCATCTCTGGGAAGGCTGACAACACCCGTGGGGACCCTCCTCAGCCCTCTGGAAGCCTCCTCCTGGTCACAGCCTCCATAGCCTGTCCTCAGCCAGCCGCAGACCCAGAAGACATCCTGACCAGCTCCACTTGTCTTCAATCGTTTGTCATTTTTCATTCCTCTGGCCCAGAACCTTAGCCATTAGTGGAGATGCTGCTCGTTGTCCACAGGTAAGCTCTCACAAGTCAGGATCACACAAATGCAAGTTGTGACCCTGTCCCGCTGGTCCTGCTTCTCTCGTGGATCACTGCTGATGTCTTGTCATGAACTAAGACCACAGGCTTTACAGGAGACAGGCCACCTTCAGCTGGCTTCCTGAAATAACGCTAAACCTACTGAGAGTTTCATAAGGCACCGGTGTGTCGGCCTCTTATTTAAATAATAAATGGCTCTAAAGTCTTGATAACAAATTTAACATTTGTTTAAGTCAAATTTTTGAGCTTAAGCAGCTGACCTGGTTATGGGAGATGATGACATGAAAACCATCTGGGGCTTGGCTTTGTGACTGAATAAACTTGGTGTTGTGCGTTACTGATCCAGAAGACCCTGGGACTGAAGCAATACCAACCTGCTGTAGCTTTAACAGAGGTTTGTCCCCAGATCACAGACCTCAGGGATCTGGGTATTTTGTTCAGCATCCAGAAAACAGAGGTTTTGACAAGGTCTTCCTCCTTCATGAATCATCACTTTGGTCTCTCAGGGTCACACTCATTATAAGCTGGGGACACCAGGCTGACAACTCCTCAGGCAACAGTTGGAAGCAGCCCCGATGACTGCAAACAGTATGACCTCAACAGCAATAATAATAATAATATTATTATTTCTTGTTTTCTGGGGCTCAGCTTGGTGAGACACTTTGCGGAGCAGATAATGCTTACCTCTGTGCTCGGGCTCAACAGGGTGTTCCCTTCAATCTAGCGCCTCTGCAAAATAACGTTCTGAAACCTTCTCGACCGGCCACCCGGAGTCAGCGGGCAGTTCTGCAGAGCTTTTCGAAGCCACCCTCCACGTGTGGAAACCAGGAGGTCCCAGGGAAGACCCGCAGCCCCGGGGTTACTGCTGACGGGGCGGAGGCTCTCAGCAAGGGTCAAGACGAAGAGCGAGGTTGGGGAGAAGAGCGGATGAGGGAACGGGCGAGGGCTGGAGACGCGGGGCGTCACCTCTTACGCTGTGCAACGGGGCTGGCTGCGGAGCGAGGGCCACCAGCAGCCACGCCGCATCCAGCATTAACAGGGAGGCCCTGGCCGGGTCCAGCACCCTGCGAAGAGGGTGTGGAGCCAGGCCGGGCGCTGGGAGCCATCGGCTGCAGGGGTGTCGCAGGGGCAGTGCTGTCAATGTTTCTAAAGCGTTCGGGGGGATTAGCACCGCAGAAGCACCCACGCGGAGATGGGGTCTGTATCCAGCGCCGGGTTTGGACGCGGTACAGTAAAATGGCGCTGGGAGCCGTGCAACGGACGCTAACAACAGCCGAATACAACGCGGCCGCGGGTGCGCCGTCCGTCCGTCGGTCTGGGCCCCGCCGAGGGGGTGTCCGTGGCCGCGCAGCGTGAGGCCTCGCCCGAGCGCTTGAAGAGCCTCCCGTGCCCCAGCGCGCAGGCGGCCGCCCGACGCAGCCCGGGTTCCGCTCGCTCGCCCGGCCATGGCTTCTGCGCCTGAAGCGCTGGGCAGGGGCAGCGTGCAGCCGCCCGTCGCCGCTCCCGGCCCGGTGTGGCCCAGCTGCCCGCGCCCCCGGAGAGGCCGGCGGCTGTACCGGGATCAGACCCCCCCCCCCCGCGACTCCCGGGGTGACAAACCCCACGGGCTCCCCCTTCCCCCAGCCCTGCCTTCGGCCGCCGCTTCTCCAGCACGGCCATGGCCGCCATCGGGGGGGGGGGCAGCCGGTGTCTGAGCGCACGGCGGGGGGGGGGGGGGGGAACAACAACAGGGCTCCCCCCGCCGGCCCCCGCGCGAGGCTCTCCCTTTGTGCCGTTGCCTGGTAACCGGGCGGGGGATGGGAAGCGGCCCGGGGGCGGGGGAAGCGCGCGCGGCCGCGGGCCGGGGCGCGCGCCCGCCCCGCGCTGCATGCTGATGAGCGCCAGGCAGGCGGCCCCCGCCCCTCCGCCGCGGGAGGCCTCGCCGCAGGCCCCGGCGCCGCAGCCGCGGGGAGCCCGGCTCCGGCCGGCCGTGTGTGTCCCCGGATCGTGTGTCCGCCCCCCCGCCCCGATCGCCCCGGGCCCGTCCTGCCACCAACGCTCCTCCGGGCTCTCCCCCTCCCCGGCCTTTGTGCCGGCGCCGGGGTGGGGAGGCGAGCGCCGGGGGAGCGGGGCCCGGCGGCGCGGGGCGCGGCTCTGGCTGGCGGCTCACCCCGCGCCCGGGCCTCCCCCCCCCCCCCCCCACGCCCCCCGCGGGTGGGTTGGGGGGGGGTGTGTGCGGTTTCGCGGGGCCCTCGCGGGGAAAGGGTGGCGGGGAGGGGCGGCGGCGAGCGCAGCTTGGTGGGGGGGGCGGGGGAGGGGGGCTTGTTCTGGGCCCTTCGGAAATGGGAGGTGGCTAAGGCGGGCAGCGGTCGGAGCGATGGGAGGGCGGCGGGGCAGGGGCGGCGGCGGCGGCGGCTGAGCGCGGGGTGCGCGGCGGGGGAAGGGGCCACAGAGCCGCGGGGGGGCAGGGGGGGCCGCTCCCCGCCGCACCCCCCCGAGCCGCTGCCCCCGCCGCCGACCGGCTATTGCGGAGACGCGAGAGGAAGCGAGGAAGCGCCGAAAAGGAGGAGGGAGGAAAGAGGAGAGAGAGAGGGAAAAAAAAAGGGGGGGGGGAGCAGCGTTTAAATCCCTTCCCCCGCCGCTCGCCGCCTCCATTCCTCCCTTCATTCGACCTCCCCTCCGCAGCCGCCGGTGAGTCCCTCGCCCGCTCGCAGCCGCTCCCGCCCCGCTTGTCATTTGCGCCCGCTCGCTGCGGGTGGGTCCGTGTCCCCCCCCCCATCCCACCCCGTCCGCCTGCCGGGGGGGGGGCACAGCAAAGTTGGGGTGTGGGGGGGAGGGGGCGGGATGGCGGTTAACCCCCGCGGCGCTAAGGAAGGGTCCCCGGCGGTGCCTGCCTCGGCGCGGCGAGGGGCCGGGGGTCGCGGAGGCTCGGCGGGGCGGGGGCCCCGTCCCGGTCCCGGTGGCGGCGGGCAGTGCTCGTAAATCAGCGGGGGGGGGGGTGGGGGTGTTCGCTCGCTGCCCGGGGGTTGTTTGCTTCGGCCGGCGGCGGAGCGCGTTCCCTCCGGAAAGGGGCGGGGGGGGGGCACAGGGGGGCTCCGCGCCCGCCGCGGGGGTCCCGGGGTGGGGACACCCCCCTGCCGCGCGCCCGGCGTGACGTCACCACGCCGCGGAGCCCCCCCATCCTTCCCTGCAGCAGAAAGTTCGGCGGGGGGCAGGGGGTGAGGGGCCGGGGCGAGGCGGGAGTTGCGAGTTCGCGGCCCGGCCCGGCGCGGTGCGGTGCGGGGAAGAGCGCACACAATGCCGGGGGGGTGCGGGGATCAGCCCGCACGCTGCCTGCCGGGCCCCCACATTCCCCCCCGAGCGGCTCCCTCCTCCCGGGCAGCCTCGCATTGTCCCCGCTTTCCCAGGTGCGGTGTCTGGGGGTGGTGTTTCCGTCGGGAGCTGGCCGCCGAGCAGCGGGTTCGCTCCCCCTCCGCGGCCGTGGCAGGCATGGGCGGGATCGAGCCCCTCTCGATGCCACCCTCGGCCTGGGGACCTGCTGCCCGCTCCCCAGAAACGCCGGGGGACCTGGGGCAGACAGATCCCGCACGGTCGGGCGGCATCGGGACGCGGTTCGCACTCCCTCTGAGCCGGCTGGGATCCCTTGGTGCGTGGGGCTGGTTGCCCATTCGCTATTTCGTGGCTCTTTTTGAGAAGTGGCATCCGTGTTCCGCACGCTGTCCTTGCGGCCGACGCGGTGGCGGTTCTGCCCCGCTGCCGGCCTTGCCTCGCCTGCTGTTGCCCGGCGAGTTGCCGGCTGTGTTTTGCCGAGTGGCCACTGCGCTGTTGGAGTGGCAGCCATTTGGTCACCGTGGCGTTACTTTGCGCGCTGCCTTCGCTTGCCGCGGAGTTCTGCCTCTGTAGCTATTGTGGGTTCCCGAAGTTGCTTCCCAGATGGGCAGCGCTTTGCGTTTGTCTCAGGGCTGTGGCTGCCGTGGCTTCTGCAGCGAGTTACTCACTTGCCAGGTTGGCTACTGTAGGAATTTGGATGGCTTTTGTCCGCAGGGTCTGTTTTGCAGTGCTGCGGTTCTCGAGGAAGCGGCGTGTCCTTACAGAGCTGGCCGCTCAAACCTGTTTGCGTTCCCTCCGATTGCATGGGAACCACTGTGCTCTCCAGCGTTAGACAAGTGAGGAGAAAGCAGTGGGCCGTTATCCTAAGGTTTTGTGTGCACCCGAATGGTGGAGGATGGTTGCGTGGTCGCACACCCATCGAGTATGCCCGCGTCTCAGGCTTCGGAGTTCAGCCCTGACTTCCCACCAGAATCGGTGTGGCTGTGCCAGTGCGTCAGCTGAATCCCTGCCGGGTTCCCTCAGTGTCGTAACCCAAATCCCACCCAAATCCCACGGCTGTTGGAGTTGAAAGCTGGACCCTCCTTTCTTGTGAGCCCGAGGGTATTGTGTGTCCCGAGGGGCTGGAGCGCCGAGATCCTTAGCGGATGGGACACTTGTAAATGTGAACGGTCAAATTGTTGTTGGAATGAATTTCAGCCTTTTTTTCCCAGTTATTCATCCTTTTTTTCCCTGTTTCTTGGCCAAGTAAGTAGTTATTTTTACATTTATTATTGGTGACAGTACAACCAATGGCTTGTGTATTTCACCAGCTTCTCGGGAATGATCTGGTCTTTCAAAGCAGACTTAGCCAATTGTGATTCATGATGTAGCTTTTCAAGTATGGCCATTAAGATGTGAATGTACAGTACTATGGTTCTTGCTGGAAACAATAAAAACCCTCCAAACATTTGAAAATGAAATGTGCAGTGAATCCTAACGAAGAAGATTAACAGGTTTAACCTGCTGTGATGGCCTGCCTTTACCTCTCTTCATGTGCATTTACCTCCTGCCCCAGATTTTGTACCCCTTGGATACCTCTGAAAGGTTCTGGCATTCTCACCTTTAGGTGTGTCTGCACAAGGAAGAACAGCTGAGTTTCTTGAGTTTCTTGTGGACATACTTGTATTCCAAAATAATACTGGGCATGCAAGGAACTGTGATTCTGTGGCACCGTGGGATCAGTTACTAAAGGCAATCTGATCTGTATTTTTCTTCAAGAGGGGGACCATCTAGTCCAGTTGGACTAGATGGTCGTTGTAGGTGTCTTCCAACTGGAATATTCTATTTTTATTTGTAGCTGAAATGAACCAGGCAGGTTTGCCTCTGCCCAAAGTTCAGCCACTGTCGCTCCTTGTATACCTTCCTGATTCCTCCTGGAGCTCCCTCATGTTCATCAGCATTTTTCTGGAGGATGGAGGTGGAGTCAAGGGGAGTGCTCGCTGTGTAGGGAAGGATTATTTATTTACCAGATCCGGGTGTAGTACCTTTGCAAATGCAGTCTCTGGAATTGGTCTGAGCATTTATTCAGCTGTGCCGCTCCTTAAATATCTACCTGAATGTTTACTCAATCTTACCTTTTTCCTCCTTGGGTGTCTGCCTTTTCTTCTGAGAACCTGGTTTCCTCCTCTGTCAGGCTGCATCTTCCCCAATTCTGTTTTTTCTTTCTCCCATTCTCTTTTGGACAAAACTTTCCTGCCTCCAGTGGATTTTCTGATTGCTTTCTTCCACCATTAGGAGATGCTGTGGAAGTATGAAAGTGTATTTCCTGCATTTATCACTTTATCTCTTCCATCTGTACTTTTTGAGGACTGTTGCTGGTGAAGTACAGAATAGTAATGCTTTAGAAATTTCTTAAAGGCCAAAGGAGAAGGCAACACAAGTTCTGAGTGTGTTTAAAAGTGGAGGCATCTCTGGAAAAGTCATGCTCTTGACCAAGTGAGCTACACCTAGGGTATGTATTCTCTGCAGCACTAATGTATGTGGTCACTGCCGGAGTCTGGTCACAGCGGATGGTTGAACATGAACATGAGATGCTCCATCTCAATGCCTTGCATGAGTTACTGAAGCTGCAGCGGTGCCCCAGACATGTCTGTTACCAGGCTGGATGGGTGCGTATCCCATTCCTCTTTGTGTCGCGCTGAGCTGAACACTGGAGAATCTTGCTGTCCTTCCAGTCGTGTGGTGGGCAATCGTGAGTCCACAACCCATGTCCTCAGTGAGACGTGTGGAGAATGATGAGACAGAAGGGGATGTTTCCAGGTCGAGTGGTGTGAGCTTCACCTCTCTACCTTAGCCTGGTAGGCTGATTTGGGCTTTTGAGCACTTAGGGGGGAGGACTTGGCGTATGTCAAAAGTTTAATGCAAGTCAACTTTGTGAGGAAACGATCCCTTCAGAAGCATTGTCTTGCTGAATGTGCTTACCGTGCTACTGCAGAACTCTCTGGCAGTCTGCTTTCTGTGTTTGTTGTGGCAGCAAACACCGATTTGTTACTGTCTCCTGTAAAAATATCAATGTTTGATGGATTGTTGTGGCAGTAATTTCACCTACAAACCAAAGGGCAACTGCAATATCTTCTCTGAGCAATTTTAGCCAATGATGGTCTGTCTGGGCTTTGCTGAAGAAGGATAGCTGGTTGCTTTCAGTCTTCTTTCGTGTATCCTGCCCTGGTGACATTGTTCATCACAGATCAGTTTAGCTGGAAAATTTGAGTGTTGTACTTACAACGCACTTGGTGATACCCTGTTTCTGCTGCAAGGTCTCTCTGTGTTATAGATCACTTAAGTGAAGGTTGCGTTTGAGCAACCTTCATCTCTCTGGACAGTGGATTGAATATACTGTGTGTATATATAAGTTGTGTGTGTGTATGTATGTCACACACGCACACTATATGTATGTATAGAATAGTCTGTAGAACATAATATGATATATATTCTATAATACGTAACACTATATCTTATATTAAATTTTATATTGATATATATAGCATAGTGTATTGGATATAATGTGTATCTATAGCATAGAAAAACCTGTTCTGATCAACTGTCCGGTCCTCTCCCCTGCACCGCGCATGGCAGGGAATGTCACCTGGTGGTCTTTGCAGAAAATATTAAGAGTATTTGTTTTAGAATTAATATAAAATAACCCTTAAAGATTTCCAGTGATACGATGGATCCCCATGCAACTTTTCTAAGTGATTGATTTCTCCCCCTTCTCAGATTTTGCTCTGTTTCTGTGTGGAATTTGTCTAGCTTCAGCTCCTATCTGTTGGATATGGGGTCTTTGTCTTCTAGATTAAAGAGCCCTCTGCTGTCAGAAATCTTTCTGCTCTCAGAATCCCTTTGTAGTACTTACAGGCCATGGTCAAGTCGCCTTTTAACCTTTTCTCTGATAAGCTCGATGTATTTAGCTTCTTAAGGCAGTTATTGTAAGGGAGGGGAGCTATCAGACTTCCTTCTGTTTCGGAAGTTTTCAATTTGTTAGCATTCTTTTTGGAATATGCAGGTAAAAAAATGAATGCACTGCTCGCATAATGGTCCCACCAATCCAGTATATAGTCAGATAAAAATCATGTTCCTGCTCCTGAAGAGTATTACTCTCTTTATGCACCGGTGGATTTCATTCATTCAGGAATAGTCCCCTTAGAAGTCTTGTGCTGGGAGCTCACATTCAGTTTGCTATCAGCCATTAATTACAATACCTTTTCAGAACTTCTGTGTATCCTTGGATCTTCATTCTGGAAAGCATTCTGCGTTCTTCTGTTCTTGATGTAAAAATCTTCGATAAAGCACTTGTCTTTCCATGTGACCCCGTCGTGGCAGTAATGCACACACAGTGGTCTGTGCTGGAGTTCCCATGGCATCATTCACCATCTCACCTGCCTCGGCACCACCAGCAAACTTTACCCACGTCTCTGCAAGCTTTGTTCAGCCAGCTACCGACGAATTCCATGATGGGCCACTGTTGCCTCTCAGTGGCGAGCTTCAGGGGACTTGCTTTTTGACAGTGAGGTCTTTTTTGCCGGGACAGGTCGTGCTTGTGCCATAGCTATGCACCAGGCTTCAGCCCAAGGGGTGTCAAGTGCTGCTTTACAGAGATCACCCAAGGCATTAAAAATATCTCAGGCAGTGGTTTCACATGCCATCGTGCCTTTTCTCCTGGCAGTCCAGCCTGAGCCTATGTAGAGCTCAGTCTCTGGGCTCAGGTGCCCACTTGAGAGGTGGAAGCCTGTGTCTGCGGTTGGTAGGGTAGATCATGGATCTGTAGCTGGTAGCACTTCGGCGTGAATTGCTTGCTTTGAATTCTCTCATGAATGCGGAGAATTTTAGATACTTGCGACTTTTAATCGTTCGTTGTGTCATGACCAGGAAGACCTTGATTTAGCAATAAACATGTTGTCTGATTTTATAAAATTGTAAGACCTAAAATCGTACTTCACCATGAACTTTGTATGTAAGACAAAACCTCTCCTTCCTCCCAAGGGAGGTTCGGCTCCGGTGCAGGTTCCCAGGGAGGCTGGGCAGACTCTGTTCTCTGAGGCATTCATGGCAACGTCATCTGGCTTTGCAGTTTCGTACAAACAGGGAGGTTGAGTGGAGACCTCCCATGATCAAACGATGTGTAAATCTTCCTGTGGCACACCCTTGGATTTCCCTTCCCACAGCCCCAGAGGTGAGGGCAGGATCATCCCACTTAGAATCATAGAAACATAGGTTGGAAGAGACCTCTAAGATCATCAGGTCCAACCGTCAACTCCATGCCTACTAAACCTTGTGCTGAAGTGCCACATCTACACGTTTTTTGAATACCTCCAGGCACGGTGACTCAACCACTTCCCTGGGCAGCCTGTTCCAATGCCTGACCACTCTTTCAGGAAATAAATTTTTCCTCATATCCAATCTAAACCTCCCCTGACGCAACTAGAGGCCAGTTCCTCTCGTCCTATCACTAGTTACTTGGCCAGTTCTGTAGACCAAGGAAAAGCTGTGGAATCCCAAGCAAGAGAGTGACTCAAAGCTTGTCAGTGTCTCAGGTCTGCTGTATGATTGTTCCTGTGACCATCTCCCTGGCCCCAGTTCACTCATTTCTTTATGGATCTGTCTGTCCATTTTCATCCTGTTCAGATGCTTGCCCTTTGCACAAATGGCTCTCATGTTGGCTTCGCTGTCAGTCATGAAACAGAGAATCAAAAGGGCATCTTTGGGTCACTGGCTGCAAAGTCCTTTTGAGCTCCATGGCACCTATCTTCTTTTGCAAACTTAGTGAATTCTCTCTTTATCATATATATAATAATGATTTTCTTTTGCCCCTGTTCTGCTCCAGGAACAGAGCTTCAACAGATGGACAGGAGTCTTCTCATTTCCATCTTAAAATTGTTGGTGGCCTGTTTATACCCATTTGGACTTATACCAACCTTCTCTGTTAAGTTAAATACCCCTTCTGACTCATTTGTGTTTAGTTTCTGGTGTTTTACAGACAGTAATCGCATCACCTCAGCTTTTATTTTGTAAGGTTAAAAAAGCAAAGTCTTAAAAGGTCACATATATAACAGACAGACTTTCTGTGTCCCTCAGCATTCTGGAAACTGCTTTCTTCACCTGCTTCCATCCACTTTCATCTTTCCTGATGTTGGGTAACTGAAGCATTACATGGTGTACCAGTGGATGTCTGACAAGTGCAATGTCCAGTGACAGCAATGCTTTTTCTCATTGCTTGATAGCACCTTGTATGATTCCTTCAAAATAACAATGGTGTCCATAGCTGTCCTGTGATTAATAAATCCCTTTCCTCCTCAACGGTCCTGACTGATGAGCAGAAGTTCTTAGGGCAGGTGTGCTTGTCACTTCTCTTCAGTGCCTCACTCAGCACTTTGTACTGCTGAACTTGTTAAAAACATAGCAGTGACCTTACTAGGTCCATCCAGTCCAGAGTCCGCTGCTCCAGCAGTGGTCAGTACCACATACCTAGGAGAGAGGGTGAGTTAAGGCAAGCTTATGTGCTGCTTTCCTCTGATAGTCCTACAGCTTCCAGCTGTTGTCAGCGCAGGGGCTGCCGTAGCTGGATGTGGCTTCTCGCTATTCAGTAAGCAGCAGTTATTCTCTCTTGCATGAAACTCTCCAGTCTCCTGTCAGGTCCATGAACTTCCTAGCACCCGTAGTGTCCTTCGTTTGGGAACTCTGCAGCCACCCATTTCAAGAAGAGTGAGCTCTCTCTGTTTTGTTTTGAACTTGTTTCTGTGTAGCGTTACTTGATGGTCCTCAGTTCTTGTACTGGAAAAGATGGTGAAAAATTGTTTCCTACCCAACCTCTACTTTTCATGTATGGATTTACAGTCCTTGATCGCATCCTCACTTAACCACCTTTTCTCTGGACAGCGATGTCTGACCTGCTCAGTCATGCCGCTTTGTTGCACTCTCTGGTTCCTGTGGGAGGAGCAGCACTGCACACACGTGTCAAGATGTGGGAAAACCATGTGTTTGTGCAAGGGCATAATGACACTCTCTGTTTTGTTTTCAGTTCCTTTCTCAGGAATTTCTGGCACGTGGTTCGCTTTCTTGATGGCTGCAGAATGCCAAGGCAACATTTTCATGGATCTGCCTCTCATATCCCAAGGGTATCACTGTCGAGTGGCACTGGTCAGCTCAGAGTCCCTCATTTTATATGTGGAGGTGGAATTGTGTTTGCTCTGTGTGCATTGCTTTAGATGTATCTAGATTGAAGTTCACATGCCATTTCATTGCCCAGTCACTCCTCTTGGAATGTCCTTCTGCACTTCTCAGTTAGTTCTCGTCCTCATTATTACCCTCATTAATTCACTCTCATCAGCCACATTGGCTTCCCTTTGCTGTTTTTCTATATCCATCGTGGTTTTGGTTCTTCAGTGTTTTATTCTCTGAAGTTATCTCTTAAATCGTGATTGTCTACGATACCTGGTGTGTCTCCTAACTTAATGGCATTGGGAGCTACGACATTGATCCTTGTGGGCATCCAGGAGACTTTCTTCCACCTAGGCTGATACTTTCAGCGCTTTGTTCATTCAAATCCATTGGCAGAGTTTGATCTTTCTAGCTATTGAGCTTCTCTCTGGTTCTTCTCTCCACTCTGACTAGTTTGCCTGGGACTGAGGGCTCTGAGCAGAGTCGTATCGTTGCCTGGACCTCCACCTGTCAGCTTCAGAACGATACGTGTCTTGGCAGGAGGGGGTGACCATGCTTTTCACTAGTCTGTTACTGAAGGGAGGGGTGGAAGGTGTGGCTGCTCTGACTTTGGATTCAGATTCTGGTTTCCTGTATTCTTACACGTGTCCTGCAGCTTCAAAGTTATCAGCAGTCTTCCCCAGTTTGAGAGACCTGCAGCAGAAGTCTGGAACCGTGGTGGGTTGACCAGTGGATAAATTTGAGGCACTGAGAGTGAGGAGCTATGGTATGTGGAGTCATGGTCACAGGTTACAACAAGGAAATTGTGACTGATGAGGAGTGTTTTCACACTGGAATGGGTGTCCCAGGTCAGCTGGGGAGGCTTCGCTCGTTGAGATGTTCAGGACTTGCATGGATGAGGCCCTGAGCCACCACATCTAGATTTGGGGTCAGCTGTGCTGGAGTTTGGACCTGCAGAGGTCCCTTCCAGCTGACATCTTTCTTTGAGTAGCTTCTGATGTCTTTCAGTAATTTACTTTGCACTTCTTAGGAAACAGACATCTGTGTCTGAAAAGGGGGAGCTGCGTATTACAGCAGACCTTTAACCCCTGACAGCTCCACAGGTAAGGTGTGCTCGGGCATTGCGAATGTAGAAGACATTGTGCTTCTTAAAGCAGAGAGCATGGAGAGCGTGGTGTGTCCTTCTTCTGCATTACGTGTACGTAGGCCTCCATCCCACTCGCAGAGGGAAGAGCCCCATGCGTTGCGTTCTGTGATCCTCCACTGGGCTCTGCCAGCCTGTTTCTACAGGAGATCCAGGGCCCCTTCTCGGGGGAGACTGAGTGATTCTTCTGAGCTTTTGAAGTAAATCTGTTACATACTTACAGTCATTTTAGTGTGCCCTCAGGAACTGTTTTATGATTAACGTAACCTTCTTTAGTACATCTAACCTTCATTTAGTGAATCAAACTTTATTTTCAGTTGCTTCTGCAAAAATTAGTATCTTCTTCTATGCTGTAAATTAAGCTGTTGTTAAGTGCATGAGTGTTTTTATTATTTATTACCTCACTTTAGCTCTGATTGTTTTTATTTCACTCTGCTCATCAGAAAATATTTTTTTCTCCTTGAATACATTTTTCATGGAATGGACATTACAGAATTGTGGCTTTCATACTCAAAATAAGACTCTTAGTCCTCATGGTTGTGCAGAATTAGGAAAACAAAGCATTCATGTAAGCTTAATAAAACGTAAACTGTCTTCATCTCCTAAGACTGCCAGCACTCTGCAAGTTTATTTTTAGTACTCTTATTTGGAACACTTTCCTGAAACGTGAGCATTTTAATTTTTATTTATTATTTCACTGGGGAGAAGGAGCTCCTAGTAGCATGACAAATGAATTTGTCAACAAGTACTGTTGACCGATAAGTTGACAAGTACATACAAGAAAAGGATTAAAGCTGTTGTCTCAGGTTGAGTCCCTGTTTTGCATGGGAGGTATTATTTTAGGCATAGAATCATAGAATCACAGAATGGTTTGGTTGGAAGGGACCTTTAAAGATTATCCAGTCCCTCTGCCATGAGCAGGACCTCTTCCACTAGACCAGGTTGCTCAAAGCTCCATCCAACCTGGCCTTGAACACTTCCAAGGATGGGGCACCCCCGGCTTCTCTGGGCAGCCTGCTCCAGTGTCTCACCACCCTCATGGTGAAGAATTTTGCCCTTATATGCAGTCTGAATCTACTGTCTTTCAGTTCAAAAGAGTTGCCCCTTGTCCTGTCGCTACAGGCCCTGGTAAAATGTGTCTCTCCATCTTTCTTGTAAGTCTCCTTTATATATTGAAAGGCTGCAATAAGGTCTCCCTGGAGCTTTCGCTTCTTCAGGCTGAACATCCTGAACTCTCTCAGCCTTTCCTCATAGGAGAGGTGTTCTGTCCCTCTGATCATCTTTGTGACCTCCTCCAGACCCGCTCCCACAGGTCCATGTCTCTCCTGTGCTGAGGGCTGCAGAGCTGGACGCAGGACTCCAGGTGGGATCTCACCAGAGTGGAGCAGAAGGGCAGAATCCCCTCCCTGGACCTGCTGGCCATGCTGCTTTTGATGCAGCCCAGGATACAGTTGGCCTTCTGGGCTGCGAGCGTACATTGGTGGCTCATGTCCAGCTTGTCATCCACCAGCACCTCCAAGTCCTTCTCGGCAGGGCTGCTCTGAAGCCCTTCATCCCCCAGCCTGTACTGATCCTGCGGATTGCCCCAACCCAAATGCAGGACCCTGCACTTGGCCTTGTTGAACCTCTTGAGGTTCACACAGACCACTTCTCCAGCTTGTCAGGGTCCCTCTGGATGGCATCCGTTCCTCAACTGTATCAACTGCATCGCTCATCTTTGTGTCCTCTGCAAACTTGCTGAAGGTGCACTTGATCCTGCTGTCTCTGTCATTGATGAAGATATTAAATAGTATTGGTCCCAGTACGGACCCCTGAGGGACACCACTCATTACTGGTTTCCACTTGGACATTGAGCTGTTGTCTGTAACTCTTTGAACGGGGCCATCCATGCAATTCCTTATCTTTCAAACCCGTATCTCTCCAGTTTAGAGAGAAGGATGTTGTGGGGGACTGTATCAAAGGCCTTACAGAAGTCCAGGTAGATGACATCTGTAGCTCTTCCCTTGTCCAGTGATGTTGTCACTCCATTGTAGAAGTCCGCTAGTCAGGCACAGTTTGCCCTTGGTGAAGCCGTGTTGGCTGTCTCTAATCACCTTCCTGTCTTTCTTTTGATATCTATACCTATCCAGGTAGATCTGCTCCATGATCTTATCAGGCATTGAGGTGAGGCTGACTGGTTGGTAGCTCCCAGGGTCCTCCTTATTACCCTTTTTAGAATGTGTGCAATATTCCATTTTCTCCAGTTATTGGGGACTTTGCCTGACTGCCATGACTTTTCAAATATTGTGGAGAGTGGCTTGACAACTACATCAGCTGATTCCCTCAAGACCTTGGGATGCATCTCATTGGGTCCTATGGACTTGTGTATGTTCGGTTTCCTCAGCTCTCAAGCCTGATCTTCTCTTACAATGTGATCATGAACCTGCTCTACTCTTGTATATGTAGGTAGATCTCAGTCAAGAGAGTTCATTCAGCTTGTATATTGTAGCGTGCATAATTTGCCCTTTGGTGCAGAATGAAGTTTCTGAAATCATACATTTACATTTATTGGTTAAATTTATTTTAAAACATTTCATAGTGACCCATTTTATGTGATATTTGAAGATAGAAGAATCCAGTGAAGTTCTGATTCGTTGCCTATAAAATCAATTTATTTATAGAAAATGACAAAAATGACAAAAACTGTCACTGTTTTTATACCGAGCTATTTTTATGCTGAATTTATAGTTTGATTTCTGAGCAGTAATAGCAGTTTTCACCTACGTTGCAGGCATTTTTGTCTAAGTTTGCTGCGCAGCGCTGTGCTGCAGAGCCTCCCGAGCGAGGTCGGTCTCAGCCCTTCCCAGCCGTGTCTGACGGCTGCTGATGGTCGGATGCTCCTGTCACGGGCGCAGTGTTGGGGGGCTCTGGAGGACGGGGAGGTCCGTGCTCTGGTTGTGGGGTGCGTGTGTGCAGTGGGGCAGGAGTGGCTGCGGGAGCAGGGTGAGCAGGTGGAGAAAGCTTCAGCTAATGCTCGCTGGCTTCAGCCTGGGCTCACGAGTACTTTGCTCCCCTGAGATCCTCCAGCTTCGCTTTAGTGTTGCAGGAAGGATGTAGTTAAATTTCATCCACTGGGCAGGCAACAGTTTCAACTGGAGTGTGATTATTTGAGCAGGTCTACAGTCTTATTCCTTGATTCACAGCCCCTGCATCCACCCAGTGTTGTAATAATTTTGTAGGAGACAGAAAAATGCCTGTGTTTGAAAACTGCTTTTCATTTGGTGTCACATAAATATATTTCTGAAGAAAACTACTGAGTAAAAAAAAATGTGCAAGTCGTGGGAATATTCACACCCAAGATAATATTAGCTGCAAGCGTTTGCCCACTGCCATCTTGGTATTCAGCCATTTTGGCATCCTTATCCCTGCTTTGCTCACACAGTCATTCTCCCTTTTACAGTAACGTCACATCTGACGTACGTATCGGAAGGCTGACTGTAAGCCTCTGACATGCAAGCTGAACCCTGACCTGTTTGTTTATTGCTGTCTAACGCTGAACCCAGTGCCCTTCCCATTCCTTCCCTCCCTTTCTCCACCAGGCCCTGTAGTAAGATGCCAGGGTTCAAGCATGAAGGCAGGTAATTAGCCATTGGGAAATGTCGTACTTCAGGCTGCCGGATTGCAGTATTTTGGACGAAACTTTCTGTTTTCCAGATACTACGCAGTTGTTAAACCCAGTTACATTTCTGGGAATTTTCTCTTCATTGTATAAAATGAGGGAGATGGAGACAACAATTAAAGATGCCTGGGACCGTTGTTCACTGGGCAGTGTGTGTATATATGTATATATATGCCAACTTCTGACCCCCCCCGTGGTGTGTGCCCTCTGGCTGTGCTGCTCCAGTGGGCACTCCCTTGTGAGCAGTCTTCACCTGTCAAGAGGGATCCATTGCTTATCATCCCATCTTGCTTTCAGGACACTTCCCAGCATCTGCAAAGAAAGCAGCCGTGTTTGTTCGTCAGCCTGGTTCCTCCCTCCGGTGCTGACTTGTCCCTTCGCAGAAGCGGGAAGAGAAAAACCGGGACGGGAACACAGAGATAATAAATTGCAGAGAAGGAGACTTAGTTTAATTCCTGCGTCTTCTGACTTCTAAATCCCTGCCTGTGCAAGCCAAATGCCTTTGATTTCACAGGAGTTTGGAAGTACTTCCTACATTTAAAAAAAAAAGACTTGAGGAGTAGTCACTGCGTGCTTTCAGCAGTTCCCAGCTGCAGCAAACAAGAGGGTTGGACTTCAGAGCATCTGTGCTTAGGGTGAAGGAGGAACTGACTCCTTGCTCCAAACTTATTTTCTGTGGACTGGCATCTAGTGGAAGATGGCGCTGGCTGTGTGTGTAGCAACAACACTGGTGTGCCGCGCTGGCTGTCCATTGCCGTGGTGTTCCTTTGTCTGGTCTTCGGCCTGGGCCAGCGAGTGCTCTCCCGCATGATGCCCGAGTGCGATGTAGGGGTTGGCGTAGGACCATGCTTATTCCCAGTGGCTAAGTTAGATGTGTCCATGCCCTTTTGGGCAGGAGAATTTTGCCATCCGAGTGCAAGATGTATAATGTCAGTCACCCCCAGGACCAGAGAACAGACGCTGTCCCATTTTGTTTAAAAGTACAGATGCTGTCAAATTGCTTCTTCTTGCAGCATTTGTGATCCTGATGGGTGGCTTTTCATCCATTTCTTCTTTGAGACTGAATGATCCGGCCACCTATCTTGACATCTTTGCGCATAGTGCCTCCAACTGGTCTGTGATCTCCAGGGCAGTGCCTAGGTAGAGCCTTGGTGGAGAGAGGAGCCTACATCAGTGCTACTCCCCTCCACCCCCAAACCGTCACTGGCTCGGGGTGGGCTCCTGTCAGGTACCATGGTCATGTTGTGCCTGCTGCACCTCCCCTCCTGCTTGGACCAGGTCTGAATCCACCTGAGATTACTGGGACATTACAGTCGGAGAAGATTGGGAGTAGCAGATAATAAAACCAAGTAGATGTTGTTGGTTTTTTGTCTTTTTTTTTCCCCAAGAGAGGAGTAACATAAAAGGGAAGATACTGTGGTGACTATTGACGACTGAGTACCCGCAGCTAATCTCGGCTGGCTCAGGCATTAAATGTCTGCTAGCTAAAGAAACACAGCTAAAGTAATGGTGGTGTTAGCTCTCTTTCGTAAGTGGCGTGGATACTGAGAGCCTTCAGCTCTCCTTGTCGCTGGCCCTGGGGAGGACTAGCTGGACCTCAGCTGGCATTTAACCTTCTCAAGCAGGCTGGAGCCCCAGACTCGGGCTGCCCGTCCTGGAGCCTGCTGTGCCATTGAGCACCAGCCGAAGTGACAAAACCCTTCAGCCTCGGTGGACTCGGGGGCACCTCCCAGACTGCCCTGCCTCTCTGGAAGTCGCCTGCCTGCTGTTGGGACATGGGATGGGTGTACCTGCGCAAAGCTACAGGCCTGTGCAAGCCTGTGGGGCACGTGGCTCGTTTGTCATTTATGGTCCTGGCCAAGCCCCCAGACACCATCCCAGGCAACTTGGTTCTGTTCCTGTTTCCTCTGCTTCTTTTGCCGTCTAGGAAAGTTGATTTATTATATTTCCTCAATCTAGTATGTAAACACTATCCTGAGCCAAGGACAAACATTGACCAAACTTTCTAAGAGACACTGAGGGTGTATAGTGAAGTGGGTAAAACTTCAGTGCATCTCACTTGAGATGGGCTTGATTCTGGTTTTGTTACCTGTGAGGAGTTGCTCCACACTGCAGCCTGGGACGGAGAGAGTTCATCTGCATCCTTTGGTGGGAGACGAACTGGAGCCTGCGATCTCCTGGCTGCCTGTACAGGACAGTCCACCTTCGGCAAGGAGAATTACTTGGAGCTAGGGAGGAGGAGGAGGAGCGGGATCCATTTTGGATCCCACGTGGGGATGCCTGTTGAGTGTGTGTTGCTCGCAGGAGACTGCGCCAGGGCTTACATGAGAATATGGAGGGGTTTGGGCAGTAAGCCAAACCAAGCTGGGTTGTATGAAAAGCAAACAGAAAATAGCCATTTGCAATGCCTCGTAACTCAGTCAAACCTGTGAAGGGCTTCACAGGGCCAGGAAAAGGTTATCCCTTCGGCAGCAGCCCTGCCAAATGTCTCATTTCCTTTCCAAAACCGCAGAGCCCTAAGAACTCTTCAGAGACATTTACAGGGATCCTCCGTGATGGGAAGGGTTGGGTGTAACTTTGTTGATTGTCAAGGCTCACATTGCTTTTATTTCATAGATGGTAAGATCAGAAGGTGGTGTTGTGATCCGCTCATCTGGCCTCTGGCATAGAAGTTGCTGTACGGAGCCTAATAACGTGTGGGTCAGTTCTGTTACGTGTTTTAGAAAAGTCTTTGCCCTCTAAGTGATAGAAACTTCTGCCCCAGTGGTTAATTATGTCTGCTGAAACATTTGTTTCTAGCTTTGTTTGGTACTGCATGTTTAGCGGTTGACATAAGTACTGAGTTGGTATTCCTGTTAAAAAGGGAAGTTTCAATGTGTGGTGTGACTGCATAATATTTCTCTGACTTACTTCTCTGGAAAGAAGACCATAATTGTCATTACGGAGCGAGACCTGTGCGCTGTATTGTGACGTTGGGTTCGTGGGGTGGGAGTTGTGGGCAGCATCCCCCGTTGAACGTAGAGAGCAGTGACGTGGTGGTGACGGGCTGCTGCTGCTGTGTGTTCAGCGCTGAGCTCTTGAAGGTTGCCAACATGGCGTGTCTTGAATTTGAGTTAGATTAGGATCACCTTACTTCCAATGTTTGTTTCATGTAAGAAATGTTAATTCTAGAAGCTTATCTGGAGTAGCCTCAGGGTAACTGGCTGAATTAGCAACCAAAGGCTGAACTACGACAGGAATGCCAGGCTGTAGAACACTTCAGCTGGTAGGGATTAGGAGAGTGCTCTGCCTCCATTAGGTCAGTTATAAACCATCGTGAGCTATTTTTCTATTAAAGAAGAGGTCTCCGTTAATGAATTGTTGTGTGTGGGAATTAATGCTGGATGAGTCCCCTGTGGCTTTCATGATGAGGGTCAAATAAAATATTAATGAAATTAAAACAAACCGTCCCTTGCTCTTCCCAAGTACCTTCCAGATGGGTTTCTCTAAGCATTGGTCAGGGAAGATGTGGAGCCCCACAAGAGACAGGCCAGTGTCATTACTCCCTTTCCATGGATGGGGAGGTGGAGGTGATGGAAAGCAGTGACTCCACAGTCACATAGTCCAGCAGCGGGGCTGCACAGGAGGTCCAGGAGTTCTCCCATCCTGTGCCTTTGCTCACATCCCTGGGTTCAGCTCCTTTCTGAGAGAAATTGAAGTGAATCCAGACTCCTCCCACGCTGGCCAGCTGGAAGCTGGTCTTTCCAGATCTGGGATAGCCTTAGGAGTCCCGAATCTCAAGTCGTCGTATGCTTATTCACATAACTTCCCCATGCTTCCAGATCCGAGAATATAACCCAGGAGATGTAGCCGTTTTCTCCTGATGCCTCATCCATGGGACACATTTCCTTGTCTTGGTGGATTGTCCGTTCCAGAGGCCCAGTATAGGAGCTCGAGTGTCAGGCTGGGGAAGGACAGTCTCTTCTTGGTTACACCAGTGCAGTGCAGTGCAAAAGATCTTGAGCTGGATGGAGCCAAGCAAACCAGCTTCAGGAGCAGCGTCCCTGAATCACCGCAGTCCAGCTCTCAGGCTAACACAGTCACGGTGCTTTCAGACTTTAAACTAGGAACTGTTTAAAGCATAACAGTTAAAAATCTAGGGTGCTTTTGGACATAGCTCAAAGCTGTAAATTTATTCAGAGGGAGCCCAGAAATCTTCCTGCTGCTGCTGCGAAGTGTAAGGATGTACTCTGCATCTCCGGGCACGACTCTGTCTGGTACACGGAGAAACAGTCGAGTGTGTGGAAAAGGAGACCTAGGTGGGCACTCCAGACTAAACAGAGTTGATTCTGGTTGCGTCACTCAAAGCTAAATGCGTTTTCTCGCACGTATTTGTGTACCTTGGGCACCGAACAGCCTGAGCAAGACTTGTCACATTTTCTGCATAACGTGCTGGTGCATGTATGCATGTGCATGTGCTCTGGAGAGGGCAGGGCTGTGTGATAGCCCTTCAGCAAAGGCCACTGGGGGCTCATTACGTAGAGCGAGCTAATGACAGCACACGGCCAGTATAAGGATGGTGTAACTTACTGCACGCACAAGTACAACGAGGAACTTGGGAAGTCAGATAAATTGTCTTTAGGAACATTTTAAAGCACTTTCCCATTTTTTTTCTTGTCCTCCTTATCTCTGATTATCAAATGAACAAGGAAGTGGAAATGGTAAAATGATTTGAGAGGACAATCAACATAATGGTAACCATTCCTTCCCTGCTTCCTCCAAAAAATGATTGTCGGGCCCTGACTGCCTTGCGTTGTGTGGGTGTCACTCTAGAAATTGGAAATCAGAGGTGACAGTGGCCAAATTTTTTCCCCTACTGATAGGAAAGTTTATTGCATTCTTGGTAAAGATCATTGCATCTGTAAATAATAATTCACGAAACAGTAATAATTTTGTCATATTTCTATAGCAAACGGCAAATGTCCTGCAATCCACTCACTACTTCTCCCCTCTCACCTCCTTGTCTGCCTTTCAGGATTCACTGGGATCTCGTTGTGTTGCTGGTATAAGCCTTCCTTGCAGAAGAACTGCTCTTGCCCATCTCCGCTTCCCTGGGAACAGCCGAACGGGGGTGCGGAGTGATAAAAATTTATGTTTTCATCAAACCGGGCCAAGGAGAATGGGGGTCCCACACCCAAAAGAATGAAGACACGACAGAACAAGGACTCAGTACGTGAGATGGGAGAGGGGGGTGGGACCCTGGGGCCAAGCTGGAGCTGTGCGTTGGGGCTGAGGCTCACAGCAAAGCTTGTGGATATGAGTTTGGCGTAATGGAGTGCCAGGGGTTCAGGGGCTTTGGGAGGCTGGGGGAGAGGCAGGAATGGAGGGAGGTGGCACAGCAGGACTGATCCAGTGATCCCTCTCTTAGATGTCAATGCGGAGTGGACGGAAGAAAGAGACTCCAGGGCCCCGAGAGGAGCTCAGGTCCCGGGGTCGAGCTTCCCCTGGGGGCGTCAGCACCTCCAGCAGTGATGGCAAGGCTGAGAAATCCCGACAAGCCACAAAGGTAGTATAAGCTAGTGCGCGAGTATGGGGTGCCTGAGGATTGCCCAGACCGGGTAGGATCAGCTTGGAGGTGCAGGGACGCAGACCAGAAGGGATCCACCGAGGAACCCATGCTGGGTTAGCTCTCTGGAACGGGCGGGATCTGCCTTTCCTCTCATCCTCAGCATCTTGCCCTTCCCACCATCTCCCCAGAACTGGTCTTCTGTCTCACCAGCCCTTTTTAGTGCTAGTTTTTGCCATGTTCTGGCTCAGTCTTGCCCCACTGTCCGCTGCCCACTGTCTGCCAGGCTCTTCAGCACACACGCCGTGGTGGATGTGTCTCACCTGCTGCAGGCTATGAAGGCCTGACAGGGCAGGAAACTTCCCCGTGACCTTCCCACCTCCCTGTTCTCCTCCTCTCCCTTGCAGAAAGGCCGGGTGGAGGAATCCTGCACCCCCAAGGGCAGCAAGCAGGTCCGAACAGAAGAGATCTCGGAGAGTGAAGGGGAGGACACCAATGCTCCCAAAAAAACCAAAACCGAGGTGAGTTCTCCCTGCAGTGATTGCTGGCATGTCCTGGGTCCAGGGCAAAAGAGCGTCCTGCTCCCTGCCTGTGCTGCTCATGGCTGACCAGCTTCAGGTTCCAGCTGCTCAGGAGCCCTGGCACCTTGGGTTTCGCACCGCAGCTCTTCCACGGGCAGAACCTAAATGGCACCCGCCTGGCTACAAAAAAGCCACCAGGAGCGACGATGGGGCAGGCAGAGGCTCTCCATCTCGTTCACCTTGTCTGAAGGACTGCTGTGCTCTTGGACTGTGCACGTGCCCTGCCTTTCCCCGGCTGGGTGGCAGGAGCCTGGCTGCGCTGGTGAGCTGCGGTTACCCCACTTGCTCCGCATGCAGCTGCGGGACGGGTTAGACTCAGCCTCTTTGGCTCCCACCGAGCAGTGTGAAACGGAGGTGCTTGTCATGGTGGGCTCCAAGTGGTGGTTGTACCAGTCCTGCTGGGCGTGCAAAACCTGCTTGCACACACAAACTCCATAATTGTGGCAGAGCTTGTCCAAAATGCCAACAGCACTGGGCTGGATCCGTGGTCAGACAGTTGGAGGAAGACTCTTGTGCTTCTCAGTTCCTTGTTAGTCTGTTCAGGGAGTTGGGCTTAAAAGGCCTGTGGACATGGGGATATTGTGCGCGTTGTGACATGATTGTAATTAAACCACTGTGGTTACACCTATGCAATTTCTCCACACGGACACTCCGTTTAGCCTCTCTTGTAAGCCCTGAGGCTCAGGAGTGGCACTTGTTAATTGTCCGTGCTCAGTGTTGAATCGCCAATGCTTCTTTGCCTGAGGCAAGAGGTGGTGGGGAGGAGCAGGGATTGGGCAGCGCTGGGCGGGGGGGCTCTGGGAGGCAGGGAGTGGGGCAATGAGAGAGGGCCGGAGGGCAGCAGGTCTCCTCACCCGGGGACACCTCTGCAGAGACAAGAAGAGCGATTCTGGGGCTGGGGGCTGTGCTGGGCTGTGCTGGGAGCACTGTGGTGTGAGCTGCTGTGTGCCACTTGGTGGTGTCATACCCTGGCCAACGGCCCATCACCATTGGTGGTGGTGCCAGGACCTTTCCTATCTATTCACTCTCAACCTGGTGCGTACCAGTTCCCTGCCCTCCCTCGCTGCCTCTCTACACAAGGTACCCATCACTACCTCCTTCCCGAGCGTGGGATGCTCCTGAAGGGCCCGAGAGCACTGAAGGGGAGGCGGGAGGGCTGGTATTATTTGTACCTTGCCAGATGATATCTCCTTCCCTCAGTGGGGTTTTCTAGTGCTGAGGCTGGCAGAGAAAAGTCAGCAAGCAAGTTCTCTGGGGACTTGAAATGTGTCGTGCGTGGTCTGGGAGGCCACATAATGCCTGTCTCCTTCTTCCTACTTCAGGAGTTGCCCTGTCCTCCATCCCCGTCCGATGTTGACAGCCTTGATGGCCACAGCTTCAACGATGAGATGAGCAGTGACCCGCGGGACATTGACCAGGATAACAGGAGCACCTCGCCCAGCGTCTACAGCCCCGGCAGCGTGGAGAATGACTCCGACTCCTCATCTGTCCTGTCCCAGGGGCCGTCTCACTCCTACCACCACCCGCCGCTCTTCCCCCAGAGCCCGCCGGTAGCTCCCCCTCCTGACAGCCTGGCCCGTCCACCCGAGCCCAGCTTCGGGCTGCCGGGCGAGGGGCACCCCCAGGGACCCCCCGCGGGGAGCTACCACTCCCAGCTGGAGGGCCAGGCCTCCCGCATTTTCCAGGCTCAAGCCCCGCAGACGCCTTCCTCCTCCTCCTCCTCCTCCTCTGCTGTCGCTGCCCCTCCTGCTCCCCCTGCCTCCTCCTCCTCCTCTTCCTCCTCCTCTGCCCACGCTCCTCTTTACCCTGCGGCCAACGCGGTCCAGGTTGGGGCCAAAATCGCAGGTGGCGTGGGGGGTCTCCCAGCAGCGGGGGGTCGCGAGCAGACCCTCGGCGCCAAGCACAATCCGCCGCCCACCACCCCCATCTCGCTGGCGTCGGCGGCAGGGGGGCTCCCCCCGCAAAAGACGCCCCCAGCCAACCCTCCGGCTGCCCCCCCGTCTTCGGCCCCTTCCTTCCCCCACGTCTCCGCCAACCTGCCTCCCCCTCCAGCCCTGCGCCCGCTCAACAACGCGGCGGCCGCCTCCAGCTCCCCGGGGATGGTGGGGCAGGCCCTGGGCGGCCACCTTCCCTCGCCCCACGGCATGGCGCAGGACAAAGCGCCGGCCCTGGCCCCCTCCCGCTACCCCTACGCCCCGCCGCTGCCGCCCTCCAGCTCCTCGGCCCAGTACCCGTCGGCCTCACCGGCCCAGCCGCTGCCCAGCTACAGTGGCTCCTACGGCCACTCCTTCCCCCCGCCCGGCGGGCTCTCCGTGTCCAGCCAGCCCCCCAAGTACACGCAGCCCTCCCTGCCCTCCCAGCCCGTCTGGAGCCAGGGGCCTCCCCCCTACAGCCGACCCCTGGGCAACGCCGGCTCGCACCCCGCCGCACCCTTCCCCGGCCAGCCCCCCCACCACCAGCAGCCCCCCCAGCAGCACCACCACGGCCACGGGAGCGGCGGCGGCGGGGGGGTCTCGCCGGCAGCCGCGGCTCCCCCGCAGCCCCCCGGGGGTTACCCCCACGGCCTGGAGTCCGGCGGCCATCACCCCTCCCACGCCGCCTACGGGCTGCGCCTCTACCCTCCCCACAGCCAGGCTGCCTATAGCCAGGCTCCCTCGGCTGTCGCCGCCGCTGCCCCCTCTTCCTCCTCTTGCTCCTCCTCTTCTTCCTCCTCCTCCTCCTCTTCCTCCTCCTCTGCCACCTCTTCCCAGGGCAGCTACCCCGGCATGTGCGCTCACCCCCCGGGGCAGAGTCCCACCACCTACGCCTTCCCCCCGCCGCCGCCCCCCTCCCCTGCCCACGGCGCCGGCCCTCCGGTCACCTCCGCCGCCACCACCCTCTCCACCGTCATCGCCACCATGGCCTCCCCCTCCACGGCCCCTTACAAGACCGTCTCGTCCCCGGTGCCCCCCTCGGCCGTGGCTCCCTACGGGAAGCGGGCGGCCTCCCCCGTCCCCACTTTCCAGCCCCCAGCCCCCTACAAGCCGGGCTCGCCCCCCGCTTCCTCGGCTGCCCCGTTCCGGGCAGGCACTCCTCCCGGCTACCGGGTGGCCTCCTCCCCTGTGGCAGGGGGCTACAAAGCCCCCTCGCCCGCCCCCTCTGCCCCGCCACCCCTACCAGGGAGTATGGCCGCCCCAGCCCCCCCGCCAGCCCCGCTCCCCCTCAGCGCCACGCAGATCAAGCAGGAGCCGTCGGAGGAGTATGAGCCCCCCGAGAGCCCCGTGCCGCCGGCTCGCAGCCCCTCGCCACCCCCCAAGGTGGTGGACGTGCCGAGCCATGCCAGTCAGTCAGCCAGGTGAGGGACGGCGAGGGGGGGTCCGGAGGGAGACCCCGGGCTGGGGAGGGATGCACGGGGCGGGGAGGGGGAGATCGCCCCGAGCGTGGGGCGCAGCTGCGCACTTTCGCCTTTTCCATGATGCGCTTCCCTTTCCCACCGTGTCGGGCTGGGCTTTTCCTGCCCCTGTCACCGTCCCTGTCACCGTCCCTGCCCTGCAGTCCCCTCCTGCACTGACAGGCTTCGCCTCTCCCCCTCAGGTTCAACAAACATCTGGACCGCGGCTTCAACTCCTGCTCCCGCACGGACCTGTACTTCGTGCCGCTCGACGGCTCCAAGCTGGCCAAGAAAAGGGCAGACTTGGTGGAGAAAGTGCGGCGGGAGGCCGAGCAGAAGGCGCGGGAAGAAAAGGAGCGGGAGCGGGAACGGGAGCGGGAGAAGGAGCGGGAGCGGGAGAAGGAGCGGGAGCTGGAGAGGAGCGTGGTAGGTTTGGGGGTCCGGCTGCCGCTGTGCGTACAGGGAGGGGTGCTCCAGGACCCCCTTGGCCGCTCTGTGCTGGGACCCTGACGCCGGTGTCTGCTCTCTTGCAGAAGATGGCCCAGGAGGGCCGGCCGGTGGAATGCTCGTCCCTTGGCCCGGTTCCCCACCGCCCCTCCTTCGAGCAGGGCAGTGCTGTGGCGACTGTTCCTCCCTACCTGGGCCCCGACACCCCGGCTCTGCGCACCCTCAGCGAATACGCCCGGCCCCATGTCATGTCCCCCAGCAACCGCAACCACCCTTTCTACGTCCCGCTGGGTGCGGTCGACCCGGGCTTGCTGGGGTACAACGTGCCGGCCATCTACAGCAGTGACCCAGCGACGCGGGAGCGAGAGCTGAGGGAGCGGGAAGCCCGCGAACGAGACCTGAGGGACCGGGACCTGCGTGAACGTCTCAAGCCCGGCTTCGAAGTCAAGCCAGCTGAGCTGGAGCAGCTCCACACCGTGCCAGCTGCTGCCATGGATCCGTTCCCACGCCACGGTGGGCTGAGTCTGCAGACGGCCCCCGGCCTTCATCCCGCTTTTCCTTTCCACCCGGGGCTGGGCCACTTGGAGCGGGAGAGGCTGGCGCTGGCAGCCGGCCCGACCCTTCGTCCCGACATGTCATACGCCGAGCGCTTGGCGGCCGAGCGCCAGCATGCTGAGCGGGTGGCTGCCCTCAGCAACGACCCCCTGGCCCGGCTGCAGATGCTCAACGTGACACCTCATCATCATCAGCATTCCCACATCCACTCCCACCTCCATCTCCACCAGCAGGATGCCATACATGCAGGTAAGGATGCCGTGGTGGTGGTGCCCTCTACAAAGCCCTGCTCTCCATCCTGCTGAGCCCTCCTTGCGCTCCCTCCCCCTGGCCCTGGGGAAGCCCAAAAGCTGCCAAGACCAGATTTTGTGGTCCCAGATCCTCCCTGATCACGTGTTGACCAGAAAAGGTCAACGTCATGGTCGTTCAGCCTTGCCCTTGCTCCAGTCCCACCAAAGGCACCGACATCTGTTGCAAGCATCGGGGTGTCTGCGATTTTGCTGCTTAGTGGCGAGCAGAGTTGGTGGCACCACGTCCTTCAGTTCTGCATCTCTGGGGTCGCAATACGAGTGCTGGGGTCCCACTGGCTGCCAGGGTGGTGGTGCTGTGGACTGCATCCCTCACCCTGTGGTCTGCAGGGGAAGCGGGAGCTCTGCTGACAACAGTTTTTAACAGTTTCCTTGAGGCTAACGAAGTGTTGGCTCTCTGGTTTGCTCCTGTGGCTCTTACTGTGGATGGTGGGATGGGATGGGAGAGAAGATGGGCGAATTGTAAGGAACTGGAGGCTGCTGTCCTTCAGAATTGAGTGGTGGTCACTTCCATTTCTATGTCCTACAGGAAAGCAATGTAAAAAGAAGTTTAGGGATTAAAACCTCGGGGAAGCAAAGCCCAAGCTACGATACAGTAGGAAAAAGTGCTGTGCCTGCTCAGGTACTGTGAGCGGTCAGTGGGATCTGGTGGCAGAGTCACAGACGGACACCCAGTCTGAGCAACCCCAGCTCCTCAGGGATGGCGTCAGGTAGAAATCGGTGTCCGTTCCCCCCATGCTTAGTAGCTGGGCACCTGCAGCCAGCACTCTGGCGGTGAACCCAAAATGCTGGAAAGAGCAGCTTTCCTGGAAATAGCATCTTGCATTTCGGCCTTAGATAGCACTTGCAAACTTGAGTGCCTGGCACTGAGCGTCTGTGCTGGCTGAGACCTGGAAATGGAAGCACCCGACGGGAGCATGCATGGGAGTGACAGCCGGGGTGGCAGGCAGGCGCGGTACTGGGTGCAGACGTGATTGCAGAGCAGGTCTGTGCAGAAGCGACTCTGAGGAGCAGTGCTTCGCCCCGAGGAGGGCAGGGACAGAGCTGTGCCAGGCTGGTCCCTATGCAGGTCAGCGCAGGTGGAGAGGGTGACACTTGGAAGTGAAGGGTGCTGCGTTGTCTGGCCTTGAGATCATTCCGTCTCTAACACACCCCGACCTTCTCCGTGTCCGTTTTGTTGTGCCTTGCGCCTTTCTCCGTGTCTCCTCTTGCAAAGCATGGGACAGTTACCTTGTGATCTCTTTTTCTTGTCAGCCTCAGCCTCTGTTCACCCTCTTATCGACCCACTCGCCTCGGGATCACACCTCACCCGGATACCGTACCCAGCTGGAACCATCCCCAACCCTCTCCTCCCTCACCCTCTCCATGAAAATGAAGTGCTGCGCCACCAGCTTTTCGGTAAGGACCCGTGCAGGGCCTGCTGGTCTGCTCTGGAGGGCATGAGCAGAGCTCCGAGGGGCAGGGCGGTGACGGGGTGCTGACAGGACCCGGCGCAGGTCTATTAAAGAGCTCTGGCGTGGTGTGGGACAGCTCCATGCTCTCAGGGGGTGAGCAAGTCCAGCGCGTGGGCAGGGCTGGGAAAGGAAGGGCAGCAGAGTCTTGGCTGAGGTGTGGGGCCACGGGAGAGGACGGAGCCGTTCACGCTGATGCGTTTATTCTCTGTTTCGCCTTTGGCTGCAGCTGCGCCCTACAGGGACCTGCCGGGCTCCCTCTCCGCGCCCATGTCGGCGGCGCATCAGCTCCAGGCCATGCACGCGCAGTCGGCTGAGCTGCAGCGCCTGGCCCTGGAGCAGCAGCAGTGGCTGCACGCCCATCACCCTCTGCACGGCGTGCCGCTCCCGACGCAGGAGGATTACTACAGGTGCACGGGCCCGCGCTCGCCACGGCGCGGGGCGAGCAGACCGCTCCGTCCTCGCAAGTAGACCTCCGGGGCCTGGGGGTGGCCGAGGCAGTGGGGACAGGGGACGCATCACCCCTGGAGCGGGTGGCCCTGGGCTGAGCCCGCAGCCGGGAGCAGGGGTGCCTGGCCATGGGGGCACAGCTGTGGGTTGGCCACGGGAGGGTCGTTCCTGGCAAGTGGCCGCTGCGTGGGTGGTCTCACATGGGGTCTCGGCTCCTCTCCTGTGGGGCAGGGGGTAGACTTGCATGTTTCCCACGTGCTAGTGCAGTCAGAGCTGACACAACCGTGCCAGAACACCAAACGCGCGAGGGCTGGGTGCTTTTGCCAAGATGAGGCTTTCACAGGCGCGTGGGGAAGCACGCTGGGAAAGAGAGCGGTGCGGCGGTGTGCCTTTGCGATAGCATCTCCTGCTTCAAGGCCGTGCAAAACTTCCCAAGCCAGCAGTGTCGTGTGGGTCTAGACTTAACAAAACCATAGAACCATTAAGGTTGGAAAAGACTTCTAAGATCACCAAGCCCAACTATCAACCCATCACCACCATGCCTGCTAAACCGTGGCCTGAGGTGCCACATCCACATGTTTTTTGAACCCCTCCAGGGATGGTGACTCCACCACCTCCCTGGGCAGCCTGTTCCAGTGCCTGACCACTCTTTCAGTGAAGAAATTTTTCCTCACATCCAATCTAAACCTCCCCTGGCACAACTTGAGGCCGTTTCCTCCGGTCCTATCGCTGGTTACTTGGAAGAAGCAGTGGGAGGCAGTGGGAGATACTGAATTGCCGCCTTCTGTCTCACAATCATCTTGTTCCTCTTCTTTACCCTAGTCACCTGAAGAAAGAAAGTGACAAACCCCTTTAAACGGACTCCTGCTGTCAACGTGACGTCATCATGTCTTTCTCTCAAGAGGAGCAATCAATCAACCAAATCCTGGGGGATGGGGAGCTGCGGAGTGACACATCGTGATCCCACCGTGCAGCAGAGTGCAAGAGGAGACAGACAAAAAGTGCCGGGTAGCTTCCTGGGAGCAGAAGGCGGAGGAGAGGTGTTGGGGAGGGCCTGGAACACCACCAACGGACGTGAAATGATCGGTACGTGATTTTGGCAGAGCTCTGAAGGGAACGGAACCGGCATTGCACAGACCAAGACTGGCGTGAATTCGGGGCGGCGGCGGCTCCGTCCTTTGTTTCGGGGGAGCGGTTGCGTTGGATGGAGAGCGCAGAGCCCTGCAGGAACCTCATGTACGCGACGCTGCTGGCTTCCCCGCTGCTGCGAGGAGGTGGCGCGGCCGGGGAGCGGCTCAAGACACAGCAGAGAGCCTTTTTTCCAAGATGCCTCCGCACACCCCCCCCCCCCCCACCCCTTTAGGTGTAAGATACCGCTTAGCGATAACGGAAAAGCGACGTGGAACTTTTTTCCGACGAGCTGGCACGGCTCCCCGTTCTCCGGTGTCCCCTTGGACACGGGCGAAGCGTTGCGGGACCCTTTCCCGGCCGTCATCCGGGTGCGAAGCACCGCGAGACTGTTTGTGAGACGGTGGGCTGCGCTCCCCGCGAGGTGCGAAGCACCGGGAGACCCTTCCTGAGCCCCCGGCCGCCCCCATGTCCCCCTACAAGCCCGGCGTGGCCGAGCGCGTGGCATCCTGGGACTGTCCGTCCGTCCGTCTGTTCGTCCGGCGGCGGCCGCCCCCTTCCCCTCGCCCCTTCTGATTGATGTACTTCGACTCCTGCGCACCCCTTGTTAGACGTGGCGGTTTTTATGTAGCAACTGTGACTCCCCTGCCCCCCCCGCGTGCGTGTTCAACTTCACGGTTGTATCTCTCGATCGGTCCCCACATATATATATATATATATATTTACTTAACCATTAAAAGGAAACCAACCGACCACCCAGCTATGGAAAACACCCGAACCACATTCCCCGTGCACTCCCGAGCCCCGACACACGTTCTAATAATTTATATATATAAATATATATATGAAGCTCTTAAAAATGAAAAAAAAAAACCAACCAACCCCACAAAACAAAAAAAACCCCAAACAAACAAAAAACGCCCTTCCAGAACCGAGGCTCCGTGGTGGTCTTTTCCTTGTGCCGGGGCCGGGAGGGAACCTGGCCGCGGCAGCGGGCAGCAGCGCGCTCTCCGGGCGGGGGGCGGACACCGGGGCTGCTGAGAAGGGCCGGGCGCCGCGGGCGCGGCCTCAGGAGAGGCGGCGGGGGAGCCGGGGAGCGGGCCCGCCGCCGCCGGCGGACGAGGCCTGCCGGGGCCGCGGGGGGGCGCTGCCCGCGGCGCCAGGAAGGCGCCCCCCGACGCACCGCCCGCGGGGGGGCGGGGCCCGGCGCGGCTCCTCCTGCCGGCAGCGCAGGCGCTAGCGGAGGGCGGGGCGTACGCGCCGCGGCACCAATGGGAGGCGGCTCATCTGCATACCGCCGAAACGGCGCGGCGGGGCTCGGCGTTGCGGCTGCTGCCTTCGCTGCCCGGCGCGGGGCCGGGGAGCGGCGCCGGGCGCCCGCGGGGGAAGCGGGCGGAGGCGGGAGCGGCGGCGGCGGCCCTCGCCCTCACCTCGGGGCGGGCCGGCCCGGGCGGGCCGCGGGGCGGGGCGACCACTCCGCAGTGATTTCAGCTCTTTTAGTATTTGTCCAGTAGGTTTCCCGCTGAGCGGGAAGCCTCACCTGCAGTGCAATGGCAGCGAGGGGCGGGGTAGCGCATGCGCGGCGGGGCGGTCCCCGGCGGTGAGGGGGCAGTGCGTCGGGCGCCCAGGCGGGCGCGATGGCGGCCTCCGCGCAGGCCCCGGCGGCGCTGAGCGCGGAGCAGGCGAAGGGTGAGTGCGGGAGGGCGGAGGGCTGGGCTGGGCTGGGCGGCCGCTGCTCCCGGGAGGGCTGGCAGCCGTGCACCCGTGTGCCGCAGCGGTGCTGGCGGAGGTGATCAAGGCCTTCAGTTCGCCCGAGAACGCGCAGCGGATGGAGGAGGCGCGGGACAACGCCTGCAACGACATGGGCAAGATGCTGCAGTTCCTGCTGCCCGTGGCCACCCAGATCCAGCAGGACGTCATCAAGGCCTACGGCTTCACCAGCGACGGCGAAGGTGGGCCGCGGCCCGGGGGGTTGGGGGGGCGTCGGGGGGCTCCTTCCCACCCGCTGCCTTCCAGGGGTCCTCAAGTTCGCCCGGCTGATCAAATCCTACGAGTCGCAGGACCCGGAGATCGCCAGCATGGCGGGCAAGCTGAAGGCCATGTTCCTGCCGCCCATGACGCTGCCACCGCACGGGGCCGGGGCCGGCGGAGTGGCGACCGCCTGAGGCCCCGGGGCCGCCGGCTTCGCGTCTGCTGTTGTGTGTGTGCATCAATAAAAAACGTCCGGAAACCGCCTTCGTTCTGTCGGTGGCCGCGAGCTCAGCGGCGCTGCCCGGGTGCTGCTCCCCGGCGCGGAGGCAGGTGCGGTGGTGCCCGCCCCGTCCCTGGTGAAACCCGTGCTGCTGCTTTGAGGGCCCCGGGGCGCACCAGGCTCTGCAAAGAGGTGGCTGCTTGTGCAAGCCTTGGTGTGAAGCCCCGGGGCTTGATAGCAAAATGACTTTTTTTTTTTTTAAACGTTTCAGAGGTGCTAAGCCCTGTCTAAGAGCAAGCTGTTTGAGGCGTGCTAGGTGATGTGTCCCAAAATGTCACCTCACGCTGTTCAGCGAGTGCCACAAATGCCGCCGAGCCCCCTGTCCCCAGCAGGGTCAGTGCAGCTGGCTCGCTCCTGCCACCAGTGCCCGTGGCTGCACCGTCCTCTGGCTGAACGTGTGATCGAACCCGTTAGCCATAATGAAAAAGGTGGCAGAGAGACGCACCAGGGAGCGGCTTGGTGTGGGAGCACTGGGCTCACTCCGTTTGGCTGCAGCCTGGATTGGAACAACATAAATGATGTAAAAACATCTCGCTGCTTCTGGGGCGGGAGAGAGACAGACCTGGGGGAGCGGCCTCGCCCCACTCCGGTGGGAGGCTCTGTGTTTGTGACCAGATTCAAACGAAGGGGCGTCAGACACGTCTGCTTGCAGACTCCTGCCTGGTGTCCCCGTCGCACTGGGAAGCACTGAGCTCTCTGGGGAGGGCGGCGGGGACCGGGGTGGCAGGGCGGGGGGCGAAGGAGTGGGGCCAAGAGAGAGGAGGGAGCTGCGCCTGGTTTCGTCTCCTGCGCCTTCTCATTGCGAGGCAGGCAGGAATGTAGCCAGCGAGGGCGTGAGCTCAGTGGGTGGGAGGCAGGAAGAGCAGTCGGTCCCTTCCGTCTCCATCCACCTCTCCCAGCTTGGCCTTGGCCTTCCCCCCACCCCTCTAATTACTCATTAACTACAGCCCAGGAAGTGTTTTGCAAATGGTGAGAATTAAGCACTCTGCTTGAGGCCTGCGGTTTGGCTGACCTGGAGCTACCTCCTGCGTAGTCCGCCCAGGAGCAGGCAGAGTTCGGGACTGCCTGTGCAGCTCGGACACGGGTGAGTCCCGGGAGGTGCCGCAGCCCCCAGGTGCTGCTGCCACGAGCACTCAGCCCCGTCGGGATGGTGCGAGTCCACCCCTCCTCTCAAGGCCTTTGAACTCTCTCCCAGGTCCGTCTCAAGGCACTATCTTGGCAATGCCAATATTGCTTTATTTTCTTTAGTAGGACTCACTGCTTAAGGGCTGTGGTCCCTCCTCCGCCTGCTGCTGTCAGTGCCCCGTCAGTGGGGATCTGTGAGTCAAGATCCTGATGCCATCCTGTGGGTGAGTGCCGTGAACGCTAGTTAGGGGAAGAAACTGAGAGTTATTGGGGAGAAAAATAAAACTACTGGCAGTAGGAATCGGGCGCAGCAGGGAAGAAAACCCACCTTCTAGTGAAAGCTACAGGATAGCTGGAAGGCTGGAGCTGGTGGAGTTTTAGGTCGTTGTGGCTATTACCGTTGCTCCTTCTCGCTTCGAGGAAGAGCAAGCAGGATTCGCGATGCCTGGTCCGCTGTGGTTACTCTGCCAGCCCCACACCTGCAGCATCTCTAAATGCTTCTGTAGACAGAGAGGTCGGGCGGCTGACCTTGTTAATCCTGGTTATTTCTCGGTTTGCTATGGTCTTTAACATGCCCTTTATGGAACAGTAGGACGTGAGATCTTCACGGTCACTCCAGACGGGTGCTCAGCTCTGGGGACTGCCATGGCATAAGGAAGTGGGATTCACACTGGCATTACCCTGTGCTAAGGATCTTGGCAACCGTGGTGGCCCAGCGCTGCCTGGAGTCCCGTGGCCTGACAGGGAGTGTCTGCCTTGGGCACGTCACAGAAGATGGTCCGCCTGCCCGTTCCCCAGGCCCAGGCGGCCGTCACTCTGCACCAACAGCTGAAACACGATGCAGTTCCGTGCAGAACGGCGAAACCCCCCATCTAAAGGTGTCTCAGTGCTGAGAACTGGAAGTGACAAACGCAGTGACAATTCTCAAAAAGGGCTCTGGCTGGGATCCCCTAAAGGTGAGGGCAGCACAGAGCGATAAAGTTGGTATCTTGGCAAGAGTGCAACAGAGAAAGCAAGGAGTGTGAGATTAAAGAGTCAGCATCTGCTTTTGTAAAGGCAAATCCTCTCTTGTAAAACTGGAGTTTTTTGAGGGACTTAGCAAGCCTGTGGATAAGGGAGGTCTGGCTGACACTGTTTCCTTGGATTTAAAAAAAAACCAAAATTGACAAGATTTTTTTGTCAAAGTCTTTAAATAAAGCTAAAGTCATGCCATAAAAAAGAAGATGATGTTTTTCTTGGGTAAAGAATTAGTAGAAAATAGGAAACAGAAAGTGGGAATAAACATCCATTTTTTACAGCAAAGGGAAGTCGTCAGTGATGAGGTCACAGGGCCATAACCTGAAACACACTGTTCAGTATATTCCCAAATGACCTGGAAATAGAGCTTGTATGGTGAGGTGAGAAAATTGGCTGATGGTAGGAAGTTGTTCAGGATAGTAGGGTGGGAGCTGACTCTGAGTAACTGCAGGAGTTTGTGATAGTGTATGAGTGGGCAATAGAACAGCAGATGGAATATAAATATAGGCAGCGTAAAACAATGTTCATGGAGAAAAATAATTCAAAATTTACATATAAAACGATGAACTGTGAACCTCTCTGGAGTAAGACTGTCATCATATGTAAGTCTGTGCAATTGTTACCTTAATGCTCAGTTGTGGCGAACAAATAGCTGACATCATCACTCTGTGTGTGTGTGTATGTATGTCTGTATCTCACCAGCATCCTGAACACTGCAGTTCTGTGCCACCCTTCGCCCTTATCTCCAAAACAACACAACAGGGTTGGAAACATCTCAGAGAGGGACAGCAAAGATGATCAGAGGTGTAGAAAAGCTGTGTACGAAGAACACCTAAGTAGGGTGGGAGTCTTCAGCCTGGCAAAGAGCTGAGGAAGGACGTGGACGTTATGGGTCCGTGTCATGAGCCTCTTGGAGGGGGTGAACAGGAACCTGTCATTGATTTTTCTTTCTTTACAACAAGCAGATGTTAATAAGAATGGGCAGGGAGCAGGTTATCAGCAAGCCAAGGAGGGAGTGCTTCTGTAGCTGAGCAGTGGAGCTCCTTGCTGAAGGATGCTAAATTTCTTATGGATTTGATGGTTGAATTCTACGAGCAGCTGCAAACAGAGGCTTAGGGAGTATGGGGGAAAAGAAACTCTATACATAGCCTGTTCCTCTGCTCTTCCTTCGACGACTGTTGTGACCTCTGGATCACCTAGTCCAGCCCCCTGCAGATGGGGTTGGCAGAGGTAACCCCAAAGCTAGATAGGGTCGCTCAGGGACTTGTTCGGGTAAGCCCTGAACGTCACCAAGAGCGGAGAGTCCTCGGCCTCCCCGGGGACCTGTGGCAGCTGCCAAAGTGCCCGGGGGTGGGAGCGCCTGTGCACTTTTTCCTGGTACCTGATCAGAATTTCCCTTGCTGTGAGCTACGCCTGCTGCCTCTTGTCCTTTTGCTGTGCCCCACAAAGAAGAATCAGGCTCTAAAACCCCCAGCCCCCCTCTAGGTCGTCCCAGACAGCTGTCAAATCCCTCCTTAAGCATCTTTTCTCCAGGGTGAACAAACCCAGCTCCCTCAGTCTCTGCTGCGTTCCAGGCTCCTCACCACCTCAGTGGCCTTATGCTGGATTCTGTCCGGGTTCTCAGCGTCGTTTTTACAGTGGCCCAGATGTGGGTGTCTTTCAGTTAGCTATTTCATTTATCTTCTCTAAATTGGTTCCTGCGCTAGCAGTAGCTTGGCTCCACAAAATATTTACAAGATGAGGTTCTACCACCTGTGTTGTACTGAAAGCTGAACAGCAGCACAGGAGATAGGAGTAGTCTCTTTGCTGAAATCTCTTGACCTGTGAATTACATTACAAAAATATTTTAGCGGCTCAGCTGTAGTCCGCTGTTGCACGCTGCAGCATTTTAGGAGTGCAACCTCAACGTTACCGGCCAATTGCTTCTCTGCGGTGGTATTTCCCTCCCTCACCAGCAGGAGCTTCCCACGGGGAGTTTTTAATTAGATGGCCCAGGTCAAAGACACCAAGGCAGCTTCTGCATCCAGTCCTTTCCTGAGCTGAAAGCAACCAGTAGTACAAATTCATTCTGTAAATTATGCGGTTTGGGATTTGTGTCCACACAAGTATTGACACATGGGTTACACTGCACCCCGTGGCTTGTCCTGCTGGAGGATACTGAGTTAGATGAGTGCTAACTCACCCTTTCTATTCTGACCTGGACTCTTTGCTACCACATTCTTTCCCTGTTCCCCTGTGTCCCACTAATGTTCTCTTCCTTGGACAGATTTTCTGCTTCAGCCAGTTCGTAAAGTGTAGGGGTGCCTAGGTTTGTTGGTTTTTTTTTGTCTGCCGTGGCTTCATATCAACCCTACATAATCTAATATTCTTTTGATATCAGGAATTCTCTTTTGGGACTTCTGCCCAGAAGTTCCTGTCATTTCTGTCCCACCACTAAACAATACTTGTTTCTCGTGCCAATGGTAGACTGGCTCTGATTTACATGCAGTCTTTTAGGTGCAACTTCTACAACTTGGTGTACAAGTTGTTCGCTTGAGCCACTGGTCTCTGTGCCTTTAAAGTCTCTTTTTTTTAAAAAAAAACCAAACAGCAGTTTTAAGTCAGTCCAGCTGGATCCCTCCAGCTTACCACATCCCAGCTCATGTGTGTGAAACTAGAAGCATTTCAAAGGAAGCTGTTGTAGGTTGCCTTTCTAGCAACGAAGTTTAGCTTCCCACTCGTCTCTCCTGTACTTCCCTTTGCTGTTAGTTTCTGTCTCGGCCACGAGTTTTGTCTTGGTCATTGCTCACAGCCTCTTCAGTTTTTTTTTCAGGATATCTCAGCGTGGCGGTGCGCAGGGAAGTCTGCAGCTGCTGATACATGAAATGAGCAAGTCTCTTGCTGTTCCTGCTGCCCCCGGCACCGCACAGGGTAGCAGAGATGGTCCCAGGGAGAGTGCCTCCTTTGCCAGCTGGGTTGCCCTCTTTGGCCACTGCTTCGCTCCTGTTCCTTGATGAGACCTGCAGGCCCTGAAATCAGTGCTATGGAAAAGGGCAGTCATGGGCCGTAGCTGGAAATGGCTGGGTAACTGGAAAGGGTTAGTTTTCTTTCTTTTTCACTGCTGGTCCAGGTTGACAGCTTTGGCCTCATCGGTGTGCTGTGCTGGGATCTTGCAGGTCCTTGGCTGGGTGCTCCTGGCGCTGTGTGGGCCCGCAGCAGCTGTTTGCCCCGCTCTTTGCCTGCTTTTCTGGGCAGCTCCAACGCTGCCTCCCAGCCCGGCCCTTCCGAGCTGCCGCTGGCAGTTGCATCCCACATCAGGCTGTTTTCGGGATGGCAGCACCATGCTTGGAGTGCGAGCCTGGACCTCAGAGCCTGCAGCTCGGGGTTTGCACGGATCCCCCCTGTGCCTCTGCAAGGCACGTAGGACATTTACCTGCCCGCAAGGTCCACCAGCGAGCTGGAGCATGGAGGATTCTGCCGAGGGCAGCCCGGCAGAGCCAAGCTGAGTGGCCGGGCGGTCGCAGCCTGCAGCAGGGTTGCTTCACTGCTCCCCGTGTGCTACGTGTGCTGCCTGGTGCCCGGGCGTGGGGAGCACTCGGGGCTCTCGCTGGCCGCCTGGGGAAGAAGGGGAACAGAGAACGGGCAGCGCTGGATTTTGTGAGCACGGCCAGGACCCGTGATGCACTTGTAGAGTCAACCCTGATGTCAAAAAAAGACGGGGACCTAAGAATAACAGGGGGGATGGGGAGGAAGGACGCAAAAGGAGAAGCAGAAGTGTGTGCAAAGCAGCTTGGGGCCGGGGAGTCGATGGCTCAGAGTGCTTCCTGTTCCCGGAGCCGCGCGCGCCCGCCTGCGCACCAAATCGTGCCTGCCTGTGCCCCAGTGCGCTGCGCAGAGGGACGGGCACCAGGGCACGTCTCCAGAGACGGGCGGATGGAGGAGGCCTGAATGGACTGACCGTGGGCACCCGGGGAGATACATGGCCAGCTCCCAAGAGGCACAGGAAGAGCTCGGTGTTGGGTGCTCCAGCACAGACCTCCGACTTCCCTTTTCTCGCCAGCGCAAACTGATTTCTCCTCTGTGTTTCTTGAGTTGCTTTGGTGGTAGCCGCTTGGCCCCTGCTTCTTTCACCCTCCACGATGGTGAGGTAAGAGGGGCTGAGGAGTGTGTGTGTGTAAGGAGTGGGGCCAGGAAAGTAGGACACATCAGAGGGGGGATCGTCCTGGAAGCTGTCTCTCCATGGAAACCTTTCATAGGCTGGGGGAGGTATCCGACTGGAAGGGATGCTGCTGCTCGCTCTAGGGATGCTGACCAGGGACCGTTCTTCACTGTACAAGTCTCCTCAGTAGTGCCTGGCCTCTTTTATTCACTTGGTCTTGTTTTTGTCTTCTCTGCTAGGTGGTTTCACCGTGACCTGAGTGGGCTGGAAGCTGAAGCCTTACTGAAGGGACGAGGTGTCCATGGGAGCTTTCTGGCCAGACCCAGTCGGAAGAATCAGGGGGATTTTTCTCTTTCAGTCCGGTAAGTAACTTGGACCCCAACTTCTGTCTTTCCAGGGTTTCATACGTAAAATACTTAGATCCTCACGTGTCCTGTGGTGTCTTCTTCATCCTGTCCTTATTCCTTTGAGTTCTTTCCAAGCTGTAGAAGGACCTGAGCTTCCCAGCATCTTCTAGACCCTCCCTCAAGTTGCCCCAGGAGCTTCTCTTTCCAGTCGTCTCCTTTCACTGGGATGGTTTGCTCTGGTTCCATGGCAGGAGGTAATGCAGAACACCTTCTGCCTCTTTTCCAACCACCTCACCGGGCTGCTCTGTGCCTCATCCCACAGGGTTGGTGACCAGGTAACCCACATCCGCATCCAGAATACTGGGGATTTCTATGACCTGTATGGAGGGGAGAAGTTTGCCACCTTGTCGGAACTTGTGGAGTACTACACGCAGCAACAGGGCTCGCTGCAGGACAAAGATGGAACCATCATCGACTTGCGATACCCGCTCAACTGTTCCGACCCCACTACAGAGAGGTACAGAGAAAGCGAAGCAGCTGGTGTGTCTGTGGTGGGACCTCCTCTGTGTCCCGCAGCCTTCTTTCTGCCCTGTCTGTGTCCCCAGCGCAAACCCTGCAAAAAGCATCTCCTGCCTCCCGTAGCCTCCGGTGCTTCCACGGGTGCAGCGTCCCTGGGAGCAGCTGGGTGTACCTTGACCCGTTGCCGCAGACTTAATGGGGCTCTGGTTTTTTTTTTTTACTTCTGGTTTCCTGTTGGCTTTGCTAATTATGTTCTGTTCCTAAAAGCAAAGGCTGTGGCATTAGCTACGGCCCCGCAGCGGCCCGCAGCATGACAGCTTGCCTGGAAGCCCTGGGTCTCGCCCCAGACCCCGTGGTTATTGTGGGCCTGGGTGACTCACGTAGCTGCGAGCGGGGCCGCGCTCCCCGGCCATTCCTGGCCTGCTCGGCCTCCGTCCTGCCCCCGCTTTGCCTGCGGCTCCCATGCCGAGCCAGGCGGGCAGCGCGGCCCTGCCCTTGTGCTCTCGGGCTCCCAGAGCCAAGGCGGCCCGGTACAGCCCAGTACGGCCCGGGCTCCCCAGGACTGGGCTGTGGAGGGGCAGCGGGTGCTGCCGGCTGGCCTTGGCCCCTCCGCGCCGTTGGGTTGCAGCCATGCAGCTTCCTCCCTTCCTCTCTGCGGTTGGAAACTCCCCCCCCTCCCCGCACCCCGGGGTGTTGCGAAAACTCCTCTTGCTCTCCCCAAGTGATTTTTCCATCACGTGGCTCCTAAGAACTGGGCTCTGCGGGGGGGAAGGGGGGGGGACACACACGGCACCCATTAACCCCTTCCCACCTGTGGAGGGGGGGCCCGGGGACCTCTTTGATGGGCAGGAGGGGTCGGCCGTGGCACGGGGGGCATGTGGTGGCTGGTGGCTTCTTTGGGAGGAGATTTGGAGGTTAATGGCTGCTGTGTGATGGAAGTCACCAGCTACTTCTGGCAGCACGTGAGGTGAGGATCGACAGCGGTCGCTTGCCGAAGCACAATAACTGTCCGCCACGTCTTGATGTCAGAATGGTTCCTCAGCGTTGTGTAGAGGAGTGCGTTGCTCTGGCCAGATGCAGGAGTGAACGAACGCCCCAGATACTCCCGTGACTGGGACGTGGCCGCCTGAGCTCTGTTTCAGTGCTTGGGAACAGGTAGCCCTAACAACGTGGAGTTTGCCATGGCCACCAGTACCACCCCAGGCACCCCACTGGCCTCCACCGTTAGCTGCTCCATGGGCAGCAAGCCTGCTCCCGCAGCTCTGACCACGATGGCTCCTCCACTGAGCATCAGCCTGGCCTGGATGGCAGTGCACACAGCGACACACGGAGCATGGCTGGTGCTTGTTGTGGTGCCTGCGACGAGCGGGAGCCAGGAGGGCCGTTGCAAGCCAGCCTGATGCAACAGCTACCTGCTTTTGGAATGCTGTTTGCCAGAGGAGATGGCTGGAACGGCTGTGTGTCCAGCTGCTGAGGCAGCTCTGTGGAAGTGGGACAGAGCCGCACTGAGCATGGCCAAGGCTGCCCAGCGGCCGTGCCGCAAAGGCCCCGGAGCGCAGAGCCCAGCACATGGCTCCAGCTGGAGATGGGGATGTCCCAGGACAGAGGGGCCTGTTTGAACCTGGCCCATCCCTGCTGGAGGAGAAGGGCCCAGATCCCCTCCCTGGCACCGAGCTGGGAAGGTGGGAAGGGGACAGGGCAGGAGCACCGGGGCTGTGGTGGCCCCTGGGCTGAGGTGGGTCCAGACCCAGGAGAGGCTCCACCAGAAAATGGGTACCAGGAGGAGTGAGATCATTCAGAGCATCCCCCAGCTCTCTATGATTTACATCCCTAGCTCCAGCTTCCTAGGGAGTTTTGCGGAGGCAAGACAGAGCTGCAGTGAACATGGCCTTCTGCATCTTGACTTGGCTGCTCAGCAGCGCCCTCCAGGACCTTCTGGTGTGGCCCAAAGAGGCTGTGGAGCTTGGGACAGGCATGAGGAACCAAAGGATCTTCACAGAGACGACCTGGGTCACATCTGGAGTTTCTGCGTAGCCAGAGTCCTGCAGTAGGAGGCGAGGCCAGGGTTGTCCCATCTCCCAGCCTGCTTCAGGTGACCATCACTTGCATCCACACTGCACAGTGCAGTGAGATCCCACCAGACAGGCATAAACCCCCCCACCCCAAGACCTTTGTAGGCGGGAACGGGCTTGGCAGCAGCTGTGCTGCTTGCACCACGCTTGTGTCCCTCTGTGCCCTGGGTCCGGTCCTGCAGCAAGGAAGAGAGCACCTCAGTCTAGTGGGGATGCTCCTCACCTTGTGCTGAGAGAAGGAGCTGCCAGCTGGGTGTCTGTGTTGAGGACAGGAACGTGCACATGGATCAACAACAGTGACAAGTGCTGGGAGCAGAACACGGGCTCCAGGTGGCTCCTGGTGTTCGCTCCCACGGCTAGGCTGATTGCCGCAGCGTGATGTGCCCACAGAACAGGAATTATCCTTTGACTGAAGAGGTGACTGGGTTTCAGGAAGAGAGGTCGCTGGGATGGTTCTTTAATGGATCTGATCTCAGCACAACCACCTGAGTGCTGCTAAATTTGATGGGAGAGTTTCTGACTCACTGGGGGTTTATCCTGGTTTCCTTGGCGTTTGAGTTTGCAGTGCACCCTGCAGCAGCAAGGCCAGGATCCCAGTAATACTGGGAGGTGCTGAAAGCCACGGGCTACCCTCCCCAAGGTGGTCTTCCAGCCAGCAAGCATTGCTTATCTGTGCTGGTGTGTCACGCAACTGGATCACGCTTGATGCTTTCCCGCTGTGTCCTCTGGTAGCAGCATTCCGCTCCCCAGGTCCCTTCTGCCTCCACCTCATTCCTTGCCCTTCTCTTTTCTTGCCATCTCTCTACTTCTTCCCGTCTCATCTGCTTTTCTCAAGATCCTGTTTCTCCCTTGGTTTCCTGCCCTCCGTCTCCTCCTTCCTTTTTTTCCTCCCTTGCCCTTCCCCAGTGTTGCAGTCCTTCACTCACCAGCATAAGAGCATCCACTTACCTGCATCTCCACCCCTCTTCTGACCCTCTCTTGTTTTTCCCTAGGTGGTACCACGGGCATCTGTCAGGTGCTGCAGCTGAGTCACTTCTCCAGGCCAAAGCCACCCCTTGGACCTTCTTGGTGCGGGAGAGCCTCAGCAAACCTGGGGATTTTGTCTTGTCCGTCCTCACTGACCAGCTTAAACCTGGGTCTGATGCTCCACCAGCCAGGGCAACCAGTGCCTCTGCGGCCCGGCTCAAAGTCACGCACATCAAGATCATGTGTGAGGTGAGCAGTTGGGAGAGCAAAAGGAAAGGGAGCGGAAGAGGTCTCTGCCGATCTCTGCTGATCAGGTCCTCAAAAGCACGGGCCCTGTCAGCTTGATTGCTGCCAGCAGTGTTCTTGAATTTGGATCAAAGTGCTGTCACCTTGCATGTTCCTAATGTCCTTGCCCCACCCTGGTGACCGTGGGTAGTGCTGGGTGCTCAGACACGGGAGGAAGCAGGGCTCAGTGTGACCGAGAACTCCAGTACAGGCAGTTTGTGAATCCTCCTCTCTCTTTCACCACAATCTGATTACGAGTTCATCGAAAGAGTTAAAAGCTCTTGGAGGAGGAGGAGGGGCATCTGCAAGCCCTCCACACTTAGTCTGAAGGATGTTACCAACCTGACTGTCACAAGTCCTCCTATTACTTTCACGTGGGACAATGCAGAGGGTGGAGGGAGCTTTCAAGGACAGAAAGCAACTGCCTTTAAAAGAGAGCGGAGGGCAATGTACCTTCTCTGGTATATTTAGAGTGGACGCTACACAGTTGGAGGTGCTGAAACGTTTGACAGCTTGGCAGATCTGGTGGAGCACTTCAAGAAGACTGGCATTGAGGAGGTGTCTGGCTCCTTTGTGTACCTGAAGCAGGTAAATCCTGTTTCCTCCTTTCCTTAGGGATCCTTTGGTGGGACCCACTTGCTGTTTGTTTCTGCTTTGTGTCCCTCTCCTCCTTTCCTCCATAGCACACAGAGAAGACTTTGCTCTCCAGCAGCGTCTCTCTCTCTCTCATGCCAAGGCATTGTGTTTTCCCATCCCCAGCCCTACTATGCTACGAGGGTGAATGCTGCTGACATTGAGAACAGAGTGCAGGAACTGAACAAGAAGAGTCTATCTGAGGAGACGTCCAAGGCTGGATTCTGGGAGGAATTTGATGTAAGAACTGCTGGGGGACATTATTCTGGCTTTTTTGGAAAGTTCCTGTGCACCACCTCATTCTCCATCCTTGGTTTCTTCTTGGACACAAACTTCTCAGGTGTCTTGTAAATTCTTGTAAATTTATCTCTGAAAAAAGTCTCTGTTTGGAACCTGTTGCGCTGGGGAGTGACTGACATCTTTCAGGGAACCAAGTAAGGTAGAAAGGTACTTTTTCATGGTTGGGAGAATGAACCACCAAGACACTAAGGGCATGAACCTTGGACTTTTCAAGCCCGGATTTGCTTTTCACTTCTCTGCTCCCCCACAAGCATGCCCGTGCGTCCCCAGAGTCACCCCTGTTCCACTGAGTGCCCACCTCCCCTCTCATACTTTGTGTCCACGCCATGACTGTTCTCTCTTCTGCTCTCAGAGTCTGCAAAAACAGGAAGCCAAGCACCTGTTTGACCGTCACGAGGGTCAGAGACCTGAAAACAAGAGCAAGAACCGATACAAGAACATCTTGCCCTGTAAGTCTTGCTTCTCCACCATAAAAAAAAACCCCAACAGAGACACAGACAGGCAATGAAGAGCTGTCCGAGTCATCCCCGCCCCTGCCTCAGCCTGCTCTGTCCTCCAACGCGGGTCACAAGGTGTGCGGCATTGAGGATTTAAGAGCTGATGAGAGAGGTCACAGCCTTTTCACATCCTTGAAGGAAGGAGGGAGGGATGCATCAGACTCGTTAGCTTCTGATTGTCCATCATTGGGGTAGGGAGATGGGAGGACAGGGTGAGATTGGTCTGACCCCAGAGAAGGAGAGGTGAAAATATGGGGCGTGCTGTGTGCACCGGGTGACATGCATGAGGTGGTGTGGGGCAGTGAAAGAGCTTCATGTGGCTGGGCACAGAGTATCTCATTGTGCCGTTTGTTCTTCATCGGCATGCTCAGTTGATCACTCCAGAGTCATCCTCCAAGGAAGGGACCCAAATATCCCTGGATCTGACTATATCAATGCCAACTATGTCAAGGTGAGACTCTTGAAAGGCAGCTTTATGCCCCAGATGGGGGAGGGCCTTGCCTGCTCCTGCAGCCCTCCTGATCTTCCCCTGTCCATGCTCAGAACAACCTCATCAGCCCGGATGAGCGCACCAAGACCTACATCGCTAGCCAGGGTTGCCTGGATGCCACAGTCAACGACTTCTGGCAGATGGTGTGGCAGGAGAACACGCGCATCATTGTGATGACTACACGGGAGGTAGAAAAAGGGCGGGTAAGTAGCAGATTGCGGGTGTCTTGGCGCTGCCCTCTTTTCCCCTTCGACCACCGCTCTGCTCTTTCTCTCTTTCCTGCCTTCTGCCTGTCCTCACCCTGCCCTCTCTGCCCACACAGAATAAATGTGTGCCTTACTGGCCAGAGGTGGGCAGCACAAAGGAATACGGCCCCTACCTTGTGGAGAACACCGGGGAGCATGATGCTTTGGAGTACAAACTCCGGCACCTCTGCGTGCGTCCGATGGATAACGTGAGTGTGCCTGGTCGAGGGCTGCTGTGGAGCCCACGGGTCTGACGGTCACTGCGTGCCGACGGCTGGGAACTGCTGGGTGCTGTGGTGGTGCTGCTGTTGTATCATTCTTGGGGTTGCTGTTCCCACATGGTTTGGACTGGAATCACACTGGTGGAATCACCAAGAAGCTCGCAGGAGAGAGAGAGATTCTGTCCAGCTTCAGACTCACCTCTCCCCGGGACAGAGGCCGGGAATAGGACTGGGTTGTAGTTTGACCAGCGGGTTGTTTTGTTATTATCAGGGTAAGGCTGTGCGTGAGATCTGGCACTACCAGTACCTGAGCTGGCCTGACCACGGTGTACCCAGCGAGCCAGGAGGAGTGCTCAGCTTCCTTGACCAAATAAACCAGAAGCAGGAGAGCATCCCAGATGCAGGGCCTATTCTGGTGCATTGCAGGTTGGTACGGAGGCTGGGTGTGAAGCGTTCTCCGTCCTTAATATAGGGTGAGGTGCAGAAGGTCTGTTGTGCTGCACCAGCTCTTCCCCAGGACTTGCAAGTGCCAAACCCTGACATTTGCTTCTTCCTCTTTGGTGCCCCCCAACCAAACTCTCTGCCTGTTGAATCCTCGACTCTTGTGGCGTTGCCGAGCAGCTGCTACGAGGGCTGCATCCTTTCCCAGAAGCAGCTGCATTTTGTTTCAGGAGCTGTATTGCTCTGACCTCTGCTTGTCCTCTCCTTGCAGTGCTGGGATTGGCCGCACTGGGACTATCATCGTCATTGATATGATAGTGGAAACAATCTCCACCAAGGGTAAGAGGACTCCAAAGTGTCTTGAACTGGCCTACGCAGTCACGCTGTGCCCTTAAGGGATGAAAACTATTGGGCATCAGTGGGAGAGATCCTGCCACAGCCCTGAGAAGGTTGTGCTGTCCTTGCCATGTGGCAGCTGCTGGGTCTCTGCACTGTATCCACTCACTGCGGCTTCAGCCTTCCCTGAGCTGGGGCTCTTCCTCCAGGGCCAGACTTGGAAGCTGCTGAGCAGGAAGGCGGGACAGGTGGTCAATATGGGAGTAAAGAGTATGGAGGGAGGTGGAAACTTCTTGACTGACCTCCACTGTGACCGCTTTTGGTGAAGAATTGGGAGGGGGGAGCCAGCAAACACATCAGTAAGCTCTTCTGGTGCCCCTTGCTAGGGCTGGACTGTGACATTGACATCCAGAAGACCATCCAGATGGTGAGGGCCCAACGCTCAGGCATGGTGCAGACGGAGGCCCAGTACAAGTTCATCTACATGGCCATCTGCCAGTTCATAGAGACGACCAAGCAGAAGCTGGAAGTTATCCAGGTGAATAGGGGGACCCTCCTGTCCTGTCAGCCTAGGCCCTGCACGGTGCTGGCTCTGAGCCCAAGTGCTCTTTCCCAAGCTTTATGCTAGCACTGAGACCTACACAGACTACGATGGCGCACCAAGATTTGAGTCCCTGCTCCTCCCTTTAAAATTCAGGGCACGACATTAGCAGCTCAAGTGCCAGCCCCTTCCCAACTGCCGAACAGGAGGAAGTTCTAATGCAGTTATTCCAACTACATTCTGTATCATGTCTCTGTCAAGCGCTGTTTTGTTGTAAGCCGAATCTAAGACAGGCAAAGACTTTCCCCCTTCCTTTCCTCTTTCTCTTTCCCATCCTGGTTCTGCAGTTGCAGAAAGCGACTCGTGGAAACGCTTTCCTCCTTACTGGCTGAGTAGTGGCCTCTTTTCGCACTCCTTGCAGCCTTTGGCAGCATCCGCTAGCTGCTGCCATCTGTTTAATGTGCTCTAGCTGCTGCGTGGCACTCCCAGGCAGTCCAGTGCCTCAGAAATTTGTTGCCCCCCTGTTCACCCCTGTGCAAGGATGCATTTGCATCCCTGCTGCTCACCGCTGTGACAGCAGCAGGTGGCGTGCACTGAGCATGCCGACTTCAGCAATCCACCAGGATCCACCGAGATCCTGGCAGGAAGCATGGCTAAACGGACAGAACTCTTCGCGATGCCTCGTGCTTCTCCCAGGCCGCACTCTTCTCAGCTTCGTTCCTCTCTCCTGCAGTCTCAGAAAGGCAAGCCGAACGAGTCCGAGTACGGGAACATTGCCTACCCCCCTGCCGTGAGGAACGTGCACACCAAGGCTTCACGCAAATCCTCCAGGTAAGAGCTCACCTGTGCCTGCCTCTGGCAACAGTCTCCCTGCTGGCTTGGCACCTTGCTCACTTTTCCCTTTGTTTTTCCCTGGTCTTCCAGGCAGAAAGAGGAGTCGATGGTTTATGAGAACGTGGGGAAAAAGGAGGACAAGGTACGGAAACAGCACTCCTCAGAGAAGAAGCTGAAAGGCTCGCTAAAGAAAAAATAAGCGTACATTGCAGGTAGCCCCATGGCGGTTGTCAGCCTGGGGTGCAGAACTGGAGCTCCCGTCCAGGCTGCTCTGTCTCGCATTCCTCGCTCTCGGACTGGAAGTAGGCCTTCCCCCTTCTCTTCTGCGCCACCTCTCAGCGCCCTGAACCAGACTGCTTCCCAGCTCGGCTGACCGGCTTCCCTGTCCCTTGCCTGTGCAGGCCAGCAGAGTCTCCTGCTGCCCCTTCATCATTCATTAACAGGGCAAAAGAATAAAAAATCACACCCCTTCTTCCCCTCGCTGTCTGAGCGCTGGGGCCCAAACTTGCCTCTGCTGTGCCAGCTCCAGCTGACTCTTTGAGGAAGAGCGAAGGAAGCTCCTTACAGGAGCTACGTCTCTGCCCACTGCTGGGAGTCGGAGGTTAGCCTGTTAGCATTCCCTGAAGCCTCAACTTTTAAAGTCTGGAGTTTTGGGCCTGTTTCAGCTCAGCTCCTCTATAACTCAACAGGAAACTTCCTCTTGCCTTAACACCAACCCTCTGCCCTACCATCCCTTTCCTACCCGATCCTTCCATTGGATGCTGTAAATATACCAGAATTTGATGTGATGGCCATGTTTTCTCCTTTGTTTGTAAATAAATGTGTATTTGTTTGAATGCTGAGTCCCCCAAATTTTTTTCCTATAATTTCTCTTTGAGTATAGCTGTACTCCTGGCTTCACTTGCAGCCCTGCAAAGACCTACGAGAAAGGCTCTAGCTTAGTTTTGATCACTTCCTGCAGCCTTCAGACTCCTGAACAGCAGCAGTGACCAATTATGGTGGCTCCTTGCTGCCAGAGGAGCAGGGGTAGTCCTCAGGTAAGTCTGCATGCAGCAAGTTAGCTGGGACAGACTCAGGTGCAGGCTTTTGCACTGAAATTTTGGTATTTGGAAGAGTTGTCCTGGTGCCTCCAAATCATTAGTCATTTTGCCATCGGTCTCCTCTGTCTTTGGCAGTATCCATCCTGAGCTGGAAGGTCAGCCATAAAGGCTGCGTCAGCACACAGTGTAGTGCCTGACTGCCCCTCCCCAGGTACCGCTTGGTAGAAATGAACCTTCATCTTTGAGGAGAAGGTAGAAGCAATTTCACCCTATGCCCAGGCAAGTTTATGAGGGACAAATCACAGCACCGAGGATGAGTGCCATGTGCCATCGCATGCAAGGGGGGAGAAATTCTGCCTCTTCCCAGCTGCAAACTCTGCCTCAAGCAAGCAGAAGCAGAAACACCACCACAGTGGCAATCCCATCCTTTCCGAGTTCGGCAGCTGGTTCTGGAGCACATGGCTGAGAAAGCTGCCTGGGATAAAGACATCCACCTGCGGCACACCATACTGGGAGGAAGGACACTGCTTGCTGTCATTTGATACGGCAAGAAACTTGGTTGGAAGGATTCAGCAGACAGATGACACGTTGCGAGCAGCTCCTCTTTCCACCTGCTGGACTTCAGCTTCCCTCAGCCTGCGAGCCAAGCAGCACAAGCATTTACCAGCTGGCTGTGCCATGATACTGACACTGGAGGAAAAACCAGGAGAGGAAGAGCGGGGAAAACAACGGCCTGAGAAGTAAAGCTAGAAGATGAGCGGAGGCATACTGTTTCACCTCTGAATGATGCCACAGACCCTCTTCTAACTCATGGGCCTAGAGACCTACTCTCAGGAAACACCTACTTTGGCTTTAGATTCCAACCCACCTCCTTCTACAAAGCTGCCACAGCCTAGAGCACGGCATAGCAATGGCTAGCTTAAACTCTGCCCAAAGCACGCAAATCAAGACATCTTGTGGAGCAACTCTGGGTTACACTGAGAATGTAATTTGTGTTTAAATGCCAGAGCTTATCATGTCCGTAACATCCACTGTCTGCAACGAATATAGACCAAACAAGAACTTTCATGATTCTACGTCAAGAAATGCAGCACTGAAACAAGCGGTCTCTTCTGCCTCACGCGTAAGCGTTGTTACCTACAGATTTCTTTTGAGTGACTGTTTGAGAACACGTTTTCAAAGCTGGTTCAAAACAGTTGGTGCTTCCTTGATGTTGCAAGTCAAGACGTGGGTGTTAAGTTATAGCTCTGCTTTCCAGTAACAGTGAGTTGTAAAACCAGGAATCCACAGATTGCATCTGTTCCTTTAAACACCTTGTGCTCTGCTTCGCCTGAGTAAGAGCTCCTTCAAAGGCCTCTCTTTTTCACTGGAGAGCTTAAGCTGGAGTTGTTTGTACATAGAGATGGATGGTTGTAAATACAGATGGGCTCGTAGGTGGCTGTCTTGGCCACTGTGATCATGAAATAGTCGAGTTTAAGATCTTTGGTGATATGAGAAAAACTGTCAGCAGAGCTACTACCCTGGATTTTGGGAGAGCAGACTTCAGGCTGCTCAAGGAACTTGTTAGTCAGGCCCCCCCTGGAATCTGTTTTTGAGGATATTAGGGTCCATAAATGTTGGTCACTTTTTAAGGGCCTTCTTTCCAGAGCGCAGGAGCATGCAACTCCAACGTGTCTGAAGTCAAGCAAGGGAGGCAGAAGGCTGGCTTGGCTGCACAGGGGTCTCCTGCAACTTAGGAGGAGAAAAAAGCATGTATGGACTTTGGCAGCACAGACAGGCTGCACAGGCTGCAGACGTGCTGTTCGCCACTACAGGGAGACAACTGGTACGGCCTGAGCTCAGCTGGAGTTGAAGCTGGGCGGTACGATGGTGGATAACAAAAACCAGGCTTTTTTAAGTATGTTGACAGCAAAAAGAAAACATTAGTCCATTACTCGATGAGGTTGGTCACCTCATCCCCAAACAGGGATGAAGACAAAGCAGAGATACTTTATGCTTTCTTTGCCTCTTTCTTTAACACCAGTGCTGGGCCCTGGGACGCCCAGAGCCCTGGGCTGGGGGACTGCAGCTCAGGGGGCGATAAGCTCACGGCTGACTTTGAACTTGTAGGGGATTTTCTGCTGCAACTGAATCCACACAAGTCTATGGGGCCCAACGGGATTCATCCCAGGGTCCTGAAGAGTTGGCCAGTGTTATTCTGAGACCTCTCCCAGTTACTTATCTACAGTCTTGGGAATCTGGAAAGGTTGCAGCTGACTGGAAGCTGGCAAATGTCATCCCAGTTTTCAAGAAGGGCAAGAAAGATGACCCTGGTCATTACAGGCCCGTCAGTCTCACTCCAGTGCGTGGTAAAATGATGGAGGTTATTCTGGGAGTTACTGAAAAAGACTTGAAAGACAATGCAGTCATCAGTCAAAGCCAGCATGGGTTCTTGAAGGAAAAATTATGCCTTACTAACTTAATCACCTTTCATGACAAGGTCACCCACCTAGTGTACAAAGGGAAGGGGGCAGATGTGGGGTTTTTTTGGATTTTAGCAAAGCTTTTGATATCATCTGTAACAGCATCCTCCTGGACCACGCCCAGCATACAGCTCAGGATGCCCACAATACATTGGGTGAACAACTGGCTGACGGGTCGGGCTCAAAGACTTGCAGAAAATGGGGTAACATCTAGCTGGTGGCCAGTCACTAGGAGTGTTCCCCAGTGCTAAATTTTAAGGCCATTTCTCCTCAAAGCTTTTATCAATGACCCAGGCAGAGGAGCTGAGCACACAGAAACTGATAGATTAGCATGCCAGGCAATCACCGACCATATGAAATCTCACAAGAAAAAATGCCAGATGTGGCACCGGGACTGGTGTGATCCTGGATGTACGTGTGGACCGGGGGACAAGGGGCTGGAGTACAGCCCCACAGAACGGGATGTGGGTGTTCTGGCTGACGGCGAGCTCTGTGAGTCGACGACGTGCCCTAGCAGACAGAAGGGCCAAAAGGGACCAGCAGAGCGGGAAGTGCTGATCTCTTTGGTGTCCAGCAACAGGACACAAGGGAATGCCTTCAAGCTGTATCAGTAGAAGTTCAGACTGGATATCAAAAAAAGTTCTTCACTGAGAGGGTGGTCAAGCTCCCCAGGGAAGTGGTCATGGCCCCAAGCCTGCCCATGTTCAAGATGAGCTTAGACAATGCTCTCACCCGTGGTCTGACTTCTAGGTTGCCCTGTGGGCAGTGAGGAGTTGGACTCGATGATCCTTGTGGGTCCCTTCCTACTCAGGGTATTATACGAGTCTGTGAAACCTCTAAGTCCTAAACCTAGTAAGGCAGGGAAAAAGCTAGCCCCATGAAGCAGATGTGATTTTGCCTTGGAAACCCAAGCACAGAAGAGACTTTAGTCAGTGGAGGAATATTTCTCCTACACTTCTGGCCAGGAAAGCAGCGGGAAAAAGACCAAAGGTGTGCCAGCGGAGGTCAGGACAGAGTACAGGCATGCCACTGCGACATGGACAAGCAGGTAAACTTACGCTCACCTCTGGCATCTACAGGCAGCTAAGAAACTGGCCCTGGTCACCCACGCAGCCACACGAGCATCCACCCCTGCTCTTTCTCTCCCTACCCTGTGACTTCTCAGTGAACAGGAGCGTATTTCCCATGCTCCTTTCCCCACAACATCCTGATTCTGCCTTCAATCAAATAAAAGCTCTGTTCCACCTCCCCCTATGCAAAATAACCTCCTTTTCTAGCACTAAGCACACTTAGACACGGTATAAATTTTGGGGTTTTTAATTTTTACAAATGTTTTAAAGAATCACTGAGCAGTGACACAAATAGATATTCCAGGAGTGCCAGGCACCCAATGAATGACATTATCCTAAATTCAGTCCCAGGTTCTCTTGGGATCAAGAGTGAAAGAGAAATGAAATCTACTGGAAAAAAAGCCTGGTGCTGATGGCAGTAGAACTCCCTTGCTTGTCCAAAAAGAAGAGAATTCTGATTTTACCCTACAGAAATCTAACAATTAATGAAGATCAGAGGTGAATTACTATATCCACATGGGTTAATAGTAGGAAGCACCCTTGCCCCCTTCCCAAATATAACTGGTGGGGTGACAAAGGGATTACATCTGCCCAGTGGCAGAGCCCAGTCCCATAACTGGATCACCACAGATGGAGCAGGGGCACGGGAAACAAATTTGGCTCCTGGAACAACAACTTCAAAGTGAGGGCAAACAAAGCTAGTGGAGGGAGTTTAAGCTCCTCACTCATGTCTTCTGCTGGTCAGCACCGGTGGTTCTAGGAGGCTTCAGTTTGTTTCATTTCTTCCCTTGTTTGAGTAGGAGACTGTCACTGAAAGGGAGACAGAAGTGAGTCATTAGCACAGAAAGCACAGACAAAGCTGAACCAGACCCTCACTACAGACTTGGGGGTGTGGGGTGTCACACCCAGAGGATCTGGACTTCAGGTCCTTCCTACCAGGAACTTTTTTCAAAGCCCATTAAGCCTCCTGGGATGAACAAGACAGAATCTGCTCAGAGGTAAGGAAGAAGCATCTTACAATCAGAGATCTCACAGAAAAGAAACCAGCTCTGGCTTCCTTTCTTGATTCTCAGAAATCTACGCTTTTATTTGCATGCTAATAGCTCAGCTGGCACTGCCTTGTCCAGTAAACACTGGATACATCAGGCAAAGCCACCGAACTCCTGCCAGCTCTGAAAGCCAGGAATGGGGTTTTCCAGCACAGGTTGGAAAGCTCTTGGGAGAGTAACAAGAGCATCTTTCCTAGAGATCACTACCCCAAACTAACAAAAATTCCTATGATCTTCTAACTGCTTTCTTACAGCCCCCTTTGCCATAAATGCAGGATGCCATGTGTACATGGGACAGATCAGAGGATGCTCCTCAGATACTCCTGCCTTCCCCACGCAAGGTTCCTTATGGGACACACATAGAGCTCCAGTTACTGAGCATCTCCTACTTGATGAAGATGCTTGTGTGGCCCCTGCAAGGAAGGCTGCAAGCTTCACATCACAAATGGGAACCGAGGCAGAGATGGAATAAACTTGCTGTGGCCAGAAAAGCCAGAAACATCCCAGGCACCAGGCAAACATCAACACTTTTCTGCTCCAAGTGCTAACAAAAGGATCAAAATAAACAGTGCCCTACCTTCCTCTGTGTGTCAGGAGGTGCAGTACATGTGCGGGGGAAAAGAAGAAAAACAAGAGTAAATTGATTAGATTTAACAAAAATCTCAATTTCCACAGTAAGAAAGACTGCTCCCTACTTGGCTGTGTCCTCTGGCATCAGGCTCCTCTCAGAGAAAAGATCCTGAGAGAGCTCCAGAAAGGGGACCAGCTTCACGGGCAGGGTGCAGATAAATCCAGCCATCTGGCCCCTTTACCTGGTGAAGCCCTCATCCTGCAGGTTCAGTACCAAGTTATCTGCTGTGAGATACACACGGTTTTGTGAGCCAGCAATCTGAAAAAGAAACACATTACAGAGATGGCATAAAGGAATATAAATGCACGTGGAATCGCACGAATAAAGAACCTATCTCCCCCTCCAGATACAGCACTCTTGTTTTACTTGCTTCAGCTTTTACTCTCAGTTGCATCAATTCAACTCCCCAAAACAACTCTGTAACTTCGCGACTTCCCATCCCAGTGCCATCAGACTTTCTAAAAGAAGTGCTCACTCTGTCTCCCTGTCAGGCAGACCTTTGATCCCACACTGTTCCCTTTTCTCAGCCTGCAGCAAACCAGGAGCTTTTGGTGGCTGCAGCTGAGCAGTGGGTGATGGAATTTGCTGTGGATCTGGCCTTGTCATATGGAGGGCATGAACTCCTAGCCTCATATCTAATTGCCGATCATTGCAAGCTAAACCTTAAGCTCAACTTAAGCAGAGAAGGGCTGGGCAGGAACAAAGATCGCAACAGGGCAGGTCACATTCGCCTTAAATTCATCATGTGGCCACTGGGCTGGGAGGGCAGCACACGGACTGCAGAAGGACCGTGCAAGTTCTGTGCCTCATTGCTCACCGTTTTTGAGATGTTTTGAGCAGCTCGGATCTTACGTAGCTTGATGTAGCCTGGATTCCTGCTGAGAGCTTCACCAAGGTACAGGGGAGGAAAAGTCAAGGAAAAACCTGCTAACAGGAGCTGCTTACCCTCCAGGAGTTCTTCCTAAGCCATACCATCAAATATCTCAGCAATCTCTACTCCAGTGACTTGGACCTACTTCCCCAGATCAAGAACAGCATTATAGATTATGGTCACACACAGCCAGTAAAAGTTTAACCTTACAACAGGGAGTGAAGGCTCATGGCCTTCTCTACTTTGACCTATAACCTCACTCCAGCCAACTGCGGGGGGGGGGGGGGGGGGGGGAAGATGACAGTGACCTGCTTGAAGCCATCACCTGTCAACAGTCTCCCAAGTGTGAGCCCAATGCGACAGATCCTCAGGACTGTCAAGCTCACCAGCCACGTCCCACAAAACCTCCCAAAGCAGGATATCATCTTGGCAGCTGTAGCTTCTCCTTCAGCCTGAACAATCTTCTGCTTCTGCTCCTGCTTGGCCTTCTCCACCAGAAACTGCGCGCGCTGTGCCTCCTGCTGAGCTGCAGACAGAATGGCCAAAAGCGTTCGAAGCAGCCCCCATTTTCTGAGCCCCCCACCAGAACCCTATGGCTGAGGCCTGGGGACTCTGCTTCCAAAAGAACTGACAGCATTCTAGGGCCATATCCACAATAAGATACGGATTTAAGTGTACTTCACTTTTTCTTAAATAAGATCAACAGCATCCAGACCCTGTAAACATAGCTCCCACGGTAAGTGATAGAGTCCAGTCTGAAGAGGAACCCTACAGCCTTGGGAACTCGGTCCCACTCACGGTCTATCCCATTAGCTACAACCCAAAGTCTCTGATAACACCTGAGAAAATAAACTGTTTAGCTCCATTACTAAGGAGGTTATAGCTGAGATTTATAACTCTGTAGCTGTATCGATGCAGAAGCAATAACGTGCTACCCCAAATTCTGCTTCCTTGTTTAATAATCCAATGAAAAGGCAAAGGCAATCCACCCTTTCCAGGCACAAACCGAACTCACCCACTTGCTTAGCCTCCACAGCCGCTGTGTATTCACGACTGAAGCTAAGCTCTGTGATAGCCACATCATCCAGGATGAGGCTGAAATCCTTGGCTCTTTCTGTCAGTTCTCGCCTAATGAGCAGAGACACCTGAAACACAAACACAGCGAAGAGAGTACCAAACACAGGCTGCTTCTCACTTCCTGTGAGCTCTAATAGTGAAGCAAGACTGCTCTTCACACTTCATCCACGTCAGCCCCGGCAGGGACATTACCTAAAACAAACCCTGAACCATGGACATTAATACCATCTCTGAATCTGTCACCTCAAAATAACACTGCATACCCACAAACCGCATTTTCAAAAGTATATTCCAGCTTATTTGTAGTTATTACTTAAGTATGCTTGCAATTAATGGTGCAAAAATTAAAAAATTTCTTGAAAGTTTTTGTTGCTTTCACATCCTACCACATCTAGCCCTACAGTTCCTACGCATGTTTTGGCAATAAGTATTTCCTTCTCCATCTTGAATTTGCCACTATTTGCAGTCTGACTGTCTCCTCACACTTGTATTCAGATTAAGAAAACAAAAAATACGACTCCCCACTTCTGCACACTGTAGACATATCACATCTCTTAATCACTGCAGTTACTCATCTAGTGTGGCTACTCCACTTTTTCTCATTTCTTTGGGTGAGTGTTGTTGGTAGATCTTTTGCTTTATTCTACTCATTTCTGAGTTACCTTTAACTTGTTAGTCTGCCTGAAAAAGATACAGGCAAGTCCTGCACCAGGTATTGACTTAATTATAAATTACTGATGCAGTATCACATCCTTGACCAGTCTAGCATTTGCTTTTACTTTTATTGCAGCCGTTTTTGAGCAGAATTCTAAAACGATGACAGAACCCTTTATTGAGGGAACTGTGAGCATGTAACTATGTGAAGTTACTTCAACTGCTTCTGATTATCAACCATGTCACTATACACCGCTTCACAGTAACAAACACTAGATGAATGTATGACAAGAAGGCAAATTCAAGCCAGTTTGTTCAGAAATTTCAGACACACCCACGTTGCTTTGCTTCCGATAAACCTGAATCCCTTGCAGGAATTGTTTCTCTGTTGTCACGTTCTCCCTTTCCGCTCATTCTCTTTCCACAAGATCATCACCAAATCCCTCCAGTGCACAGCACGTGGCCTAGCACAAAACCCTGAAGTCCCTGCTACGGATCAGTTCTCACAATGAGACCTGGACGCTTAGCTCTACTCTTTGCTTTTTTGTCATAGAACAGCAACTAAACCTAATTAGGAGATGCTTTGCATTTCATCTTTCTGACAACTTCTCCTCTTCGTAAGTCTCAGGCAGGATCTCCTCTAAAGCCTTTTAAAAAAAGATCAGCAACTTCTGCCGCCCTCGGCTGTGACAGGTGACAGATATTCTCAAGAATCCTTGGCAAGCAAATTATCAGAACACAAACTTTCAGGTATAAGCTTTTATAAACCAAATATTTCTCTTGTTTTTCAGCCCACCTGGATTACTCTCTTTTTCTAAACAGAAATATTTGCTACCTTTCGGCAGCACCCATTACTGAAAGTTTACTGCTTTGTTAGCTGCCCACCCGCTTTGCTTTTCAGAAGCTTTAGACCCGTTTAGTTTGCTTTGGTAGCTCTTCTGAGACCCACAAACGGCCAGCTAATTTTTTTTTAAAGCCAGTTCTACTGTTATCGGTGGACTACAATGTCAATCAGCTCTCCCTCCCGCACCATTACATTACGGTGCAGTTTTGCACTCCATACGCCAACAAATCCAGTTCCCCTCTCAGAAGCCAGCAGCACAGCCTCAGCATCTGTGTCAGAATCAACTCGCAAGCGGGATGCAGACCCGCGCCCTTTCTGTTTGGATGCACCAGCCTAACGTATCCGCCCTTCATCTGCTGCACCACTCCCCACCTCCAGAGCCCAGCCGCTTCTCTGCGACGCGGGGGTCAGCCTCCCCAGAAGAGCTCACCTGGGCCCTCTGTGTGATGAGCTGCGACGCGTTGAACTTGGCCACCACGCTCTTGAGCACTTCGTTCACGATGGAGGGCAGGACGCGCTCCTCGTAGTCCAGGCCCAGGCGCTGGTACATGCTGGGCAGCTCGGCCGCGTTGGGCCGCGTGAGGACGCGCAGGGAGATGTTCACCATCTGCAGGTCTGACCGGGAGCGCGCGGCGTCGGGAGCGGGGCCGGGGCCGCCCTCCCGACCCCCCACCCCACCCCCCTCAGCCCCGCGGGGCCGCGCTCACCTTTGGAGCCGGTGGGGGAGGAGATTTTCCGCGGCCGCGCTCGGATGTCGTAGATGATGGGGTACTGGAACCAGGGGATCCTGCGGGATGGCGGAGGGGGGAGGGCCCGTTAGGCGCGGCGACCGGGGCCGGGCCCGCGGAGCCGCGCTCGGGGCCGGGGGGGGCCGTGCCCTACCTGAAGTGCAGCCCCTCGGCGAGGATGGTGTCCTGCTGGACGCCGCCGATGCGGTTGAAGAAGATGGCCCGCTGGCCGCCTTCCACTGCGGGGAGAGGGGGGGCACGGTCAGCGCGGGGGGGGGGGGGGGGGGGGGGGGGGCGGACGGGCGGACGGACTCACCGATGAAGACGGACTCTCGGACGCCGTAGGCCAGGGCGCCGGCGCCCAGCAGCAGCTTGAGGGCGGTACCGACGCCGCGGGGCCCCGCCGGCAGCCGCCCCGCCAGGTCCTTCAGGTTCTGCGCCATGGCCCCGCCGCGCCGCGCGCACCGCCGGGAAGGACACCGGAAGCTGCCGCCGCCGAGGCGCTCCGGCGGGAAACAGCGGCGCGGGAGGCGACACTCGCCCCGAGGCCCCCTTCCGGCGCCGCCTCACCGCCCTCCGGAAGTGCGTCCGGCCGGAGGGGGATAGCAGGCGCGTCCCAGCCACCATCTTGGGTGGCCGCGGCGGCCGGTGGGCGGCCTGGGGGCGGGGCGGGGCGGGGCGGAGCGGAGCGGAGCTGCCGCTGCCGCGTGCCCGGTAGCAAGATGGCGGCCCCCAGGCGTCCGCATGAGGAGGAGGAGGAGGAGGCGGCGGCGGCTGAAGACGTGTCGCTGGAGGCGAAGCGGCCCCGCGGACAGCGGCGGCTCCTGGTGGTGCTGGAGGGGGCGAGCCTGGAGACTGTGAAGGTGCGGGTCGCGGCGGGGCCGGCCGGGCCGAAGGCGGCCGCGGGCGGCCTTGCCCACCTGTCCGTGCTTTGGCCGTAGGTGGGGAAGACGTTCGAGCTCCTCAACTGCGACAAGCACAAGGCGCTGCTGCTGCGGAACGGCCGGGACCCCGGGGAGGTGCGGCCCGACATCACCCACCAGGTACCGGCTGGGTCCCGGTGGCGGCGGGGCGGCCCGGCAGCCGGCTTAGGGAGGGTGCCCCCGGAACGGGGGCGGTGGGTTTGGCCTCGCCCGCTATGCTCGTGGTTTGTAAGTTTAGTAATTCTTTTTATTTGTACATGGGACCGCTTTCTCTCAGCACTGCAGTGGGGCTCGTGTGGCCAGGTGAACTCCCTTCTGCCTCAGCATCGGTCCCTTCTGCAGTCATGGGGGATAACCCTCGCGCTTACCAAGCTTTCTTCTCTCTTGCACCTTTTCTTCTTCCACTGCTGTACGTTGTTCTGTTTCAGAGTCTCCTGATGCTCATGGACAGCCCCCTGAATCGGGCAGGTCTCCTGCAGGTTTATATCCATACCCAGAAGAACGTTCTAATCGAAGTCAATCCCCAAACCAGAATCCCAAGAACTTTTGATCGATTCTGTGGTCTCATGGGTAAGTGATTCAAACTTTATACTAGCCACAAAATAATGCAGGCAGGTGGTTAGGAGCAGAGGAGTTTTGGAAGGAGTCAAAAAGTTGCACCAACCTTTAAAATGTGAAAGAGAGAAAATAGCAGAGAAGTGGAAGTGACTTTTTACGAGTGTTAGGATGCACAGTCCAACCATGTGTTTGTTAGCACAGCGAGGAGTGTCTGGATGAGACTCAGCAGCAAAATAACTTGCTGATCAGTATTTCTTAGGACCGCTTTAGAAGAGGCTGGGAACTCTAAAGATAGTCTTTTTGCCTACTTTAGCTGTGATAACCAGGTAAAGGATAGGATTCCTCTGGCAAAAGAACAGACAGCTTAATTAGTTTTCTTCTCTCTCAGTTCAGTTGCTGCATAAGCTCAGCGTTCGAGCAGCTGATGGGCCTCAGAAATTGTTGAAGGTAATGTTACAGCATTCCTCCTTTGCAGCTAGTGATGTGGAGGTGTGTGGGTTTTTTTTTTTGTGGTGGTGGTGTTGTACAAACCATTGACTTAGCTATGTGGCAGGGCCTCTTGCCTCTGTGCCCTTAGTAACTTTCTGCTTTCTGTAGGTGATTAAAAATCCAGTCAGTGATCATCTCCCTGTGGGCTGTATGAAGATAGGTACCTCTTTTGCAGTTCCAAAGGTGTCAGATCTGCGTAAACTGGTTCCTGCAGCAGAGCCAGTTGCCATTGTTGTGGGAGCTTTTGCCCACGGTTCGGTAAGTGCATGTGTCCCTTACTTGGAGCTTTAAAAATCTTTAACAGCATAGATTTTAGCCTTGTTCTGAGTATGGGGTTTTTTTCTGCCCTTTTTTTGCTTGATTCCCTATGTACCAATTCCCCCTTTCCCCCCGGTAGGCTTGTCAAATAAAGGCCCAATGCTGCAACACTTGGGACTTTCCTCCCTCCTGAAAATGGGCACTAGTGAGAGCTAGCAGTTGTCCTGCTGTGTTTTGCTGTGTTTGTGTTCAGCTGTGGAGAAATACTGTGCGTCTCTAACCAATGGAGATAGATGGGACTAAGTGAAAACTTGCAGCTTGTTTTTTCTCTCTTCTTCTAGGTCAATGTTGACTATACAGAGAAGATGGTCTCCATCAGCAACTATCCCCTCTCTGCTGCCCTGACATGTGCTAAAATTACTACTGCCTTTGAGGAAGTCTGGGGAGTAGTATGAGCTTCTGCTGCTACTACCATCATGGTGGACTCCTACACAGTGACTCCGTGTCCCGGAGAGGCTCTCTTAATGAGGTGTGGACCTGGTGCAACTTTGAGCTCCTGGAAGAGAAAAGGCTTCGATTTCATCCTTGTAGCTCCTGGAGCAATGAGACTTTAAATGGACTGCCCCACCCGAACCCTTTCCTCCTATTAAAGGTCACTTTTGATAGGAGTGCTTGTGTACTTTACTTTCTCATGTTCAGTACATGGGGAGGCTTGATCCCCGTATAGCAGGGACTCAGCCCAAATTTGTCATGGAACTGACATTCTCAGCTGTGCCCTGCTCGCCCTGCAGCTGCTGTTGCCGAGTCCCGTAGAGCCGCCTTGCTCGGCAGTGTGTGACAGGTCACACTCCTGCACCGAGGCACCCGAGAGGAAAGGAGCCGAAGCCGATATGAAAAAGACCAGGAGCAATTTTTATCTTGGATGACAAACGTAGAAAAGTCAGAAGGTGGCTCCGATCCAGTACAGTGCCTGCGTTGAGTGTGTGACAATCATCGGACACCGGCGGAGGGACGCGAGTCCGCGGGAGGGTGGCAGAGAGATAAGGCAGCGTACAGAAGGTAGAGGCGCCGGAGGGAGGCTTGCTCCCTTCCCCTCCTTTCGGGTCTTGGACCCTGTGCTTTCTCTTTCCCCCTCCTCGCATTGCAAAAAGTCATACTTCAACACGGCAAACTTGGCAGGTGATGCTTCGCTTCCGGAGTGTTAAATCGACTCCTACAAATGCACACGTGGTACAATCTGAAAAAAAGAAAAAATGTGGTGGATTTGTTTTGGTTGCTTTTATGTTTTCCTTTTGCCTTGGCACGTAATGTTGCTGTCCCGAGTGTGGGACTCTCTCCATGTAGTATGGCCTTACCTTTTGGCTGTTACTCTGCCTTTTTTAGCTTTTCTTTTCGTGGCACAAGTAACCTGCGTATGTAAGGCAACACCAATAATAAGGTGAAGAACAACACATGGCCGAGGAAATAAACAGACCTGTACACCTGTAAAGAGGAAGGCAGGGCCAAGGATCAGCGAGCAGCTTCGAGCCAAGAACGTGTGAGACGGGATGGAGGGAAAAGGGGTGGTTGCATGGGTTGTCCGTTTACGGCTGCTAAATACCTTCATCCATTTGTCCCAGGTGAAAAGGCAAAATGGCACCAGTGAGTAACCCATGAACAGCCAGTGGTTGGCCTGCTGCAGCACGTAGACGATGGACCGCAAGGCTGTAATGGAGGCCAAACTGCTTAGAAGAGGGCTGTCCCGAACAAGGTTTATGACCTAATTTAAAGAGAAAACAGAGTTCTCCTCAGTTGGATGTCCTATGGCTATATATGCAGGCTCTGGGGCCAAAGTATCTAGCCAGCTGTGTAAAATGAATTTTAATAAGCAATTAGTCTAAAAAAGTAGTTAAGTACCCCATCCTGCTCAATGTTTTAATTAAGAAAGAAAGAAGTTTAAATATGGAATATTGTTCTCTCAGTACTGGGAGATTTAGCAGAGGCATTCAGCTCATGTGCTTGTCCTCCAGCCTTTCCAGCTGCTAAGCACTGCAGTTGCCCTCTACTCATGCGCCAAGTGCTCCACTTCTCTTCCTGCCAGCTTCTGCAATACATTTATGGCTTGCCCGTGCAGAAGCCAGCAACCTCCTGAACCCCTGAGAACAGAACCATACTACACTTGAGTGATCACGTCAAAGTGAGCAGCCATGTTTCACATTTAGTCCAAGTAAAGCTTTCAGCATGGCAGTTTCCAGACTCAGGGGGAAAGGCTAACGCAGGCCACCCCATTCTGGTAAGTCAGACAAAGCGCACCTGTCTTTCAACGATGACTATAAGCAACTCCATTTGAAAGCACACCAGGTAGCCAGAGTGCAGCCCGTGCCAAATGGCCAGGAAGAACAGGGCCAGTGCCTGTGACAGCAGTTTGTTACCCAGGAACTTCAGACGCTTGAAGACGTAGCTAGAGCAGAAAAGAAACAAACTCAAAGCGCTTCTAGTTCATTGTCTGTCCTCCCCTCTCCATCTCAGGGGTGCAGGGCCCAGGGACCACACGCCTTTGCACACCCCTGCGGTGACTGAAACAGCAAGACAGCTCCCCTTACCAGGGCAAAATGCACCTCCGCCCTGGTCCTAAAGAAATCCCAGCTAACGGGGAGAAGTGGCTCCTCTGACAACTCACAGGGGAAGGAAGGTGTTATACAATTCAGTTGTGTGTCCCAGCAAGGGCTGAACCAAAATCCGGTGGAGTCACTGCACAGGGACCATCAAAAGGCCTGATGTAGGAACCAGCTGTCAGAGCGGTGCTGCGGCTGTTTGTCTGACCAGGCAGGCCGAAGGGCTCGCTGCAGTTCCGCTCTAGCCTCTGCCCTCCTGCTGCCATCAACTGCTCGCCTGTATTAATGAACTGCCCGTTTGGACTGAACAAAAAGATCTGTCTAACCCAGTAACCTGTTTCAAACAGGATGGCAGCAAAACGTGAAATAGAGTGTAACAACTGGAAAATGGCAGATTCTTCCTCTAGTGCTCCCTCTCAGCCTCGGATCTTGGTTCTGTTGACACAGGTGTTACTGACACGTTACAGAAGGGGAATTTTGTCCTGCTCACCGGGCCACCCAAGCATTGGTGTTGATGTTGAAAGAAGCAATGGTCCCTGTGAACAAAGGTGTTGTCTCATACAGCCAGACCTTCATGTTGGCACAGGCATCCCACAAAGGCTTTCCGCTCTGGTCCTTCCCATTGTACCCCAGACCAACAAGGATGCAGACACCTTCCTATGGAAAAAGATTCACAAGAAAGATTAGAGGAAAACATTGCCCCCTTTATTTTTTTTTTTCTGAAAGGCAGAGCTGGGGAAGCTCTGACTCTCACCGTGTTGAGTGGAGAGAGACCACTGCAGATGGAACAAGGGGATTAAACACTGCCTGCTTATTAGTTAGCTAGCCTTTGCTAACCTCAAGCGAGCGAAAGTGACCTGCATTGATCTCCAGAAATTTGGATTACCTCCATTTAGCGCTAAGTCCAAGAGCATGCTAAGTAGCTGCAAAGGCGCTACCTTTGTTCATTTCTCTTTTGTTTCTGGAATGAGATCTAGACTCACCGTAACAAGCCAGCAGGTTACGTATTTGTAGAGTATAACTTTGCCCCAGATCAATATGTAACCACAGCGGAACCAGAAGGGCTTCTCCTGCAGAGATAAGAGTGAAACAGAATAAAAATAAAAACTGGAGTTGAGTGGCAATAATGAGACAAGGTAGATGAGAGCTCATCACTGTCTTTCATTTTAATCTGATGTGTAGAGCCTGCTGCATGGACTGGACCACCAGGCTATTGGCTCACGTAAATTTACAGATCATTCTCCTTCCTTTGGTAATATTGGGCTGTACTGAAACAGGTACTTGGGGAAGGCTCTGGGATTAGCATAATCATTGCAGAAGTTAGACCCTCATTTACTCATACTGACACAGAAACACTGATAATCTGCAAGTAGGAATTACTTGTTAAGAGTTTTCTAAGAACCTCAAAGATTCAGGTAAGCCTTGCAAGTTACTCTAGTGAAGTTCTTTGTGTGTAATGGTTAAATGGAAGGCCATTAAAAGGTCACAGTATACACCTTAGGTTTCCAAAAACAGCAGCAGCTTCTAAGATTAATTCTCTATTTGGAAAAGTTCTAATTTGCTTCAATTCAGCTTAACACATTCCTGTCCTGCATCAAACAGGAATCCACAGGGCAGGCAGTAAAGCCAGATCAGTTGCAGAAAGGCTCATCACTAGTTGCTGACTTATTTCTAAATTGAGGCAAAACTTAAAAAAAAAAAATCCACTCTTGTAGATCCAGTGCCCACCAGAGCAGTGGAATTCTTCCATACCCCAGAACTGCCAAATGAATACGTACCATATAATCATCTGAGATGAGGTATTCATCGGAGATGTACAGGCTCGACAAGGTATAGGTTACTAGAAACAAGAGACCCAAACTCAGGCGCTTGAGAGCAGGCACAAAACTGAGAAAGAAAAATACAAAGGTCAAAGAAAAGCCTTCGAAAGAGACCGTCAGACTCCTAATTTTAAGAACAGAAGTGGCAAAGAGGAGGTAGGGGGGATAGGAATAGGGAGTCACCACATTCCACTGCAGCAGATGCCTCTGTTTGGAAGCTGGGATGCCAACATTACCAGGTTGAGACTGAGTCTGTACTAAAGATGTCAAACAGTTGTTCATGTTCATGCCCTGGAACAATGCTAGGGCATTAAGCAGAGAGTTATGAGCAACTTTTGAAAGACTGCCTTGTCCTGCGAATCACTTTTCATCACAGGACTTTAGTGTCCAGGTAAGCAGGCCCTCTGCTGCAGGGAACATGTGGAGCATTCCGCATTCTGGGAACTTAGGAAGGTAGGAGCTAAGCGGCTTTTTATTACCTATTAGGTCTCTGGCCTTGAACGTCAGTCATCTCACCCCTTGCCAGTTTCTGATAGTCTGTCATGGAGAACTGAGGCCCCACCATGAAGGCACCATAGAAATAGGAGAATCCTGAGACCTCCAGCAAGGTGGGAACTCCCTGGACAGCAAATCGCCGCTGCTCAGGGGTCAGGAACTCCTGCACCAAAGGGAGTGGTGTTAACGGGTTTCATACTTGCTCTGGATGTTACGTTCTCGGCCAACCTACTTAACGGTCTCAGCTCTTGCTCTCCATGTGTATGGACCTTTCCACTTTGTACTTCATGTCCATTCCTCTCCCCAGGCGTCTCCATCCCCGCCCCCTCTAAACAGCAACAAGATCCAATGGTTGAGACCAGTCGCACAGATCTCTATTCCCAAATAAGCTCAAAACATCAGAGGGACATGTACCCCCACCAGCACAGTGAAAGCACCGTATCTGACATCTGCCAGTCCCTGGCTGCAGTCGCATGTACTCTCGCAAGACCTTAATGTCCTACCATTCCTAGTTCTTGAGCAAGAACTCATTGTCTTTAAATACTTGAAACTTCAGCTTGGGAAGTTTCAGCTCAGCCTCACCTTCTTGCAGTCAGCAGTGATTCCATGGACACTACAGACTATGTCAGGAGATGGGGAGTGTGGATACTTGAAGTAGGATTAAGAGACCTCAGCAAGTGTTCTGTCCTCTTCCACACACTGTGATGTGTGACTCCTCTCACTGTTTAAACTGCTCTAAAAACAGGGCCCTTAATAACAGTAAAGCGCAACTGTTCACAAGGATATGGTAAAACTAAACAAAGAAAAGGAAGATGGTAACTGAGACCCAGTGCTGATGGTCAGCAAGTTAAAGGTACGCTACCCACAAGACACAGAGCATTAGGGATTGGGAATCTAAAGCAACAGAGTCAGGGGAAGGAGGTGGTGGGGAATTTGGAAGGGGGCAGAATAATATTCTGACATGACTGAAACAACTTTTGTCCACCTCTAATCACTACTGTCTCTGTTCCAAATTACTTCTTTTCACTCCAGAATTCTGTGCCCTCAGACACTCACAGATGCTCCCCTCTCAGCTATGGCTTTCAGCAAACAATGAATGCGGTTTGCTAACTCGCATCCTCTGAACTTGATTTTCTGACCTCTAGCTCACTAGAATGACACAGAAGAGGGGAGGAGGAATGAGGGGGAAATGGTGTTTTACTCACCGGATCTTTTCCTCCATCATAGTAGTCAATGGCCAGACCTAGAGGTGAGAAAGAATTATTTGAAGCACTATGACAGGCTGATCGGGCCGAACAAGCAGCCCTCTCTTCCCTGAGGCATGGCTTGCAGAGTGGAAGAGATAGGAAGGAGGTGTCACTCACCAATCAACTTGAGTGTCAAGACACAATGTGGCATTGTCCACTTGATGTCATAATGCTCTGTGGCTGTGAAGTAATATCCAGCCATAAGGTATGTCTGAAAGAAATCATTGTTTGGGTTATTCAAACTAATTCCTCCAGCTGGTTTTGATCTGTCTCCACCTTTCCACCCACAGTTGCTACTGGGAAGCGCAAAATTGAACAGAGGGCTCCTTTCTACAAACCGATGCAGTAAGAAAGAGAGTTTTACCATCTGAAAGATGAAGGTAGTGAAGACGGCAGTGATTGTGCGACCCATTAGTCTCAGTATGAGGAACTGGATTAGGACACATAGCAGGGAATGAAAGAACTGCATCCCTGTGGAGAGGGGAAAGAAGAGACAGAGATGAAGTAGAAACAACATTTTCCCATTATAGGTCCTCCCAAACCGCAGCATGCCCTGGGCCAGGCAGCTCTCTCTTCCCAAACTCATCTTACCAAAATTGAAGTAAGCGATTGAGAGTCCTGTGAACACATTGTAGAGATGAATGAGGTAGGTGTCCTTCTGGAAGAGGAAATAGCGCTGGAACAAGGCAAAAGGATATCCTGAGTAGAGGAGGGAAAAAAAAGGTGAAAGAGTTGTCAATCAGTGTAGAGAAGCATTTGTAATGGTCCAGATTATAGCCTTCCTGAACATGTTATTAGAAGATGCGCTTTACATAGATACATCACCAACACAGGTCATGGTACACATTCCTGATACTGTATTTCCATCTTGGGAGATAGATGCCAGATGAATTACTATGTATATTATACAGAAGAAAACACTTTAACAGGAATGTAATTACATCAAAGTTGACACTGAAGTGCGAGAAATTCCAGGATTACAGTTTCTCAATACATGAGATCGATAATGCTGAAATATATGAATCAGACTTTAGTCTCTGATTCATTCCCAAATTCTGTGACAAATACAGTGAACATGGCAAGAACCTTTTTTTTTTTAAAAAAAAAACAGGGGTGGGAAAGAGGGGGAATTTTATGGTTAATACCATTACATTGCCCTTAGAAATTCAATCTCTGCTCCCACCTCAATGAGTTTTTACATGATGCTAACCAGCTTTAATCCCAGAGTTCCTCAAGCAACCTCCAGTAGTATACTCTTTATTTTCTAACTCTCCAACTTCTGATTTGCATCTGATCTGTAAACTACTGGGCACGCAAAGCTGTAACTAAAATCCACTGGGACCATGCATGTAGTATTTTTGAAAAAACAAAAGCCAGAAGCACTTCATATAGCGCAGCTAAGATAAGTGGAAGGAGTTTTTTCCTTCCATTTTCTGTGTGTTAACTCCCAGTCTAATTTAGGAATGGCTCCAGATTATTCATTTGTGGCTCTACTGAGAAGCAAACATTTGTAAAGCACTCTGGCAGTGCAGTGAGAAGTGCCATATAGAAACCTTACGAGTAAATTAAATTCTGTAGTCTAGGTGAGGTTCAGGTGGCACACAATAAACATTGCCACATACTAGACAATAAATATATAATGTTTGAATACACATTGACACAAGAAGCGTTGTTCATCTCATGAGTACGTGAAGTCTGTTCACACAGTTAGTGTTTCTAAAGGCATGTGCACAACCAGCTGAGCTGGGATAGCAGAAGTAACTTTAACGCTGGCATTTCGTAACTTAATTGCTGAACTTTGCAAGCTTATGTTCTTTTATCCTGATTAAAAACAAAACAAAAAAATCTTTTCCGTCAAAAAAAAAAAAGGAAAACCATCACACAGCACCACACTGGCACCCACATCGCTTACTAGCCTAGCTGAAATCTGCAGTGGTGGATCGATCTCTGCTGCTTGCACAAATGGAGTAATAGTAGCAAGAGGTAGTCATGTTTTATACGGAGCAGTAATAAAAGGTGATGAAATGCACATTTTGTTGAGAAGTGTTTGATGGATGGAAGGTTTCTGACGCCGTGAAAAGCCGGAATTGAAGACTCAATAGTCGGCAGACTATTAAGCAGGTATTCTTTATTGCGGCGCCGGGCACACGGGGGATCTCTCCTCCAAACGTGTGCACCGAAGAGACACAGTTACTAGGTATTTATGCTATGTTAACATACATATTCATTACATTTGCAAGAAATGCTTATCATAGTAATGTTTTTTCCGAGAACTCATTAATACATGGTAATGTCCGTCGCACATGTTTGTTTGGCGTCTCTCGGCAGGGGTCTTCAGATTATCCTGCAGCCTCCTTATCTCTGTAGTTTGCATCCCTGTTCTCCCAAGGCCCAGGCACCTAAAGGGATTATTCAGGAGTCCCTTGTCTTGCAACGTCCCAGTTATTCACAAAGAACCAAGACTTGTTTCTGACCACCTGAAGTGATAACGTCCCCTACATGTTACATTTGTTACATTTACAGTTATCATTTCCAACAAGCAAGGCTGAATCTAGCCACTACTGTGAGAGGAAATCGGAAACTCTGTCGCGTTCTGTAAAATACACATATCGCAGTCTGTCAGTGCCAATGGGCTGAGGTGTGACTGGAGCCATTTTCAGGTCCTTTCCACCCCCCCCCCCCCGACCCCTTGGGAGGGAGTCCCAGCGTTTGGGACTTTGGGGCTCCCTGTGAGGTCCTGTTCGGCTCTGCTGAGCCCCGCTGTCTCCTGGCTGCTCACTGAAACGGAGCCGCTGCTCCCCGTTTCCCCAGCCTCCTGCCTCCCCTCTTTCGGCCTTCCCTGCCTCCTTGCTCCTGTTCCTTCCTCCCTTTGTGTCCCGTGCCGGTTTCCATGCCACAGGCTGCTTTCTCGGTCCGAGCGGCCGGCCAGCCCCACATACCACGGCCCTGGACCCGCAGAGCCTGGCAACCTCGCTCATCCGGCTTGCTCGTCCCCTCCGCAGCAGCGGCTCCAAATCCCCCTACGAAGCGCCTTACCCAAACCGTCCCTTTCCCCTCCCGCTCCCCCATGCTCTTTACACAGCCTCCTCTTCCTCAGCCAGCGTGCATGTCTGCCCCATTTCCCCCGTTGCATCCCCAAACACCAGCTGAGGGGGAAAGAGGGAACTGGCAACGAGAGTTCATCACAGAGGCTCTCTGGGGACACAGGAGTAACTCACAGAACCAGAGCAATTCAGGTGATTTAAAAAAAAAAAAGTACTATTCTCCACCAGCCTTATACTCAGAAACATATAGACAAGGATGGTTCTTTTTTCACTTGTCAATTTTCCTGCTGAAGTTTAATAAACGTATTAACAACTGACAACACATTTATGAAATGGAAAGTGGTAAAAAAAAATATAAAGTGTCACCTCCAGTTCAGTTCGAAAGCTAAAATGCTGAGGTTTACCCTGGAAAAATGTTTCCCCCTTTTGAGCAAGGGGGAGAAAGATCAGATCAGAAATACAGGCAAAGCACCATTTATTGCTGTTCATCAATAGTTATGGTTTTAAAACCACATTTTCAAGGATTTCCCACTCTGAAAAATCAGTACAATCTCGCAAAACATTCCATTTTCATCAGAAAAAAAATTATGTTTTTTGGCTCCAGGCATTGCTGTAGAGAGAATTAAATTATGACTGAATACTATAATGTACCTCCAGTTTCTAAAAACCAGACATTTTATCTATTTTCTCCCAACCCCAACTAGTATTCCTACTCTTTAAAAGACCTGTCTTGCTTGTCACATGTACTCCTTTTTAGCTCTACACAGGAGATCATAACGCGGTTTGGGAAACGCTGCTCTGAAGGAGAGAGAATTACGAGCCCTTGCAAACAGAGAGCTACTGGTATGCACAGCATATATGTTTTTAGAAAGCCACGAATTTAAATCCCGGTCTTGTACTACATGGGTGCTGTTTCAGTTCAAAAGTCACGACATCAGTCTAAATTCTTCCGACATCCAGAGCAACTCCCTAGTACTCTGGACTGCAATTTAGTTACAGTTTTGCTGCACAGGAGGTAATTTTCTCAGTTTTACAACTGGACCAGTTCCACAAATATAAACTTTAACCCCCAAATGGCAGTGGATATTTAATATTAATGGCCATTCTGCTGCGCCCATGCTTCTCTGAATGCTCATAAACCACCTATTAAATAATGAGCTGTTCCTACCGATAACAACGGCAGTACTGCTGCTCCGCTACGGGGTTCCTGAAGCCGCCCCAACGAGCCCAGCAAAAGCAGGAGAGCAGTTTTTGAGGTTGCTGTTGCCACCCGGCAAGCTCGCCGTCACATTCCGATGTGTCGGCTCTGCCTTTGCTGTTCAGAAACCACCGGAGCAGAGTCCCCGCTGCTGCCGAGGCACCCGGCCCCGCAGTCCCCGGCCTCCCAGGCTCCTCTTCCACGGCTCCCTTGGGCAGAGCAGAGCTGGCCAAGGCAGGGAACCAGCTGCAACACTCCAGGAGAAAACAGGAGGTCACATTCTGGTCCCAGGTAATCCTCCTTCCCTACGCACCGTGGACGTGAAAAGCAGTCTGCACGCAGAGCTGATTTTTGCCTCTAGACAGACTTCCTATAGAAGAAAATATCAATTGATATACAAGTGACAAATTAGCCAAGACATGCTGCTGCTGATAAATTCCTCCTTTTCCCCCCCTTATCCCCTTCACAGGAACAACAGGATGATCCCTGGTTAAGAGAACCCCGGCACTGGAAGGAAAGGACAACGCCACCTTCTTTGCCACAGCCATTTGGGAGAGTAATGGGCCACCGCACTATGCCCAGGCTGTCCACAGATAGAAGTATCTAACTGAGCAAAAGAAGTAAATGATCAAGAGGCTGGATTAGGCAGCAGGAAAGTCCTACTAATTCAAGCAAAAATAGCGCTGTCAAGGTTGCCATCTTCTGGAACGGGTGGTTAAGATGCCTGTCTTTTTCCAGAGTTAAAGCTGCAAATAACACCAGAAACATTCTTTTCATCTCTTCTCCCTTTATTTCCTCTTTTATATGCACTAGTTCCGTTTCATCTTCAAGAGAGCAGACCAGACTGTTTTTCCTCTTCTCCCTTTTGCTGATCCGCTAACTCCACCTTCGTTAATATGTAGCAGATCAATTGTCTCTGTTTTCTTACGAGAATTCTAAAACTAAAAGGAAGGGGACAACAGGAAAAAGACTGTTAAAATATAAGCCTTATCTAATATTTTGATGTCAAAGGTATTCTCTTTTCCTGTCTATAATACTGCAAAAGTCCCACACTTTCATTTGTAGATGAATATTTCAATTCAGCTCAGGAGTATACTTTTGAAGTCCACTTACGGTGCCTCAGGTTGCACAGCGGGACCGCCTCAAAGCGTGTGAACAGGACGCTTTTCAGATGCAACTGAACTGAAAATGCACTCCAACGGGTGCTCAGTCTGTATAACCAGACTGAAGCGCTTCCGAAGCAAATGCCCAGAACCCACGGAGTGAGGACACCAGGTACTGCACACAAAATAGTCTGCTCTATGGATCTGCTCCTGCTGTGCCATTTTACTTGCTAATGTAGACACAGTCAGTGTGTAGCAGCTCTCTCGAAGTTTTAAAATTATTATTATTTAAGGAATAAGATGTATTTGAAGTCAAGAGTTTAAAAAAGGCAGCACATGAGTACTGTGTGACAGGGCTGATTTTAGCACCTGTGACAGGATGGTGCTGCTTCTTACAACTTCTTCTCCCATCTCTCACCCACTGAAACCAGTTGTCTGCCTCCCCTTCAGTAAGGTTCTTGCTTGGCGGACCAGCTGGGAACTTGATAAGCCATCAGCTACGGGTGACCACAGGGAGAATTTCACTGAGCATAAAAATCTTCAGGATGGAGAGAACAGGATAAGCAGAGGATGTGAAAAAAGACTGTGTGAGGTAGAAGAGGAGGAGATAAGGCCACTTACAAGCAAAGCAACTGGTTTCTGGCACCTGTTCAGGAGGAACACGTGAATTTCTGCAGGTCACTGCTCAGCCTGCAGATGAAGGAATGCTTCCCCAGTGCTTTTCCTGGCAGCTCTGGGCAGATCAGCAGGGTCAGTTCTTGGCTCAGGGCTCTGAACAGCGTGTTGGCCCCCCTCCATATTATGCAGTAGAACGTGCCAGGTAGCTTGCAAGCCACTGTGTAATAGTATGGCCAGATAAACATCTTTAGTTCTTTGGGATCATACAGCCACACAAGAAATAAGATCAAGCTTTAAATACACAGCGCCACGAGGCCTTCTGTATACTGGCACACACTCCGAGCAGCGACCGCAGGAGAGAAACCTGTCTCCTCTCTTGGAAGGACAAGAGCAACAGCACAGAGACCTTCTCCCCTCCTTCACACCACTGGAGGGGCTCGCTCCATCCCTTCCTCCTCTGCGCGGCTAGGACAGCACTGGTTCACGCTGCTTACTCTGCCACTGGAACACAACTCTGTAGGTGCAGAGCCGAGACCACCGGTGTCTTCCATGCTGACCTAAAGACTGAGTTTCTCCTGGGGGAACACTGGGCCCTGGACCTCCTGAGGAATGCAAGGCAGAGTACATCTCTCAAAAGAGATTTTCACATGACTGACAGGCATTAGCGTAGTGGACATGCCACAGTTTTTTAAATGGCAGGGTCCAGAAGTATGCTGCAAGTATTAGTGCTGTTGATAATGCTGCCAAATTGCAGCCTAATTTATTCAAAGGTCATTTATGCAAATTTTCACATATGGGAAGTCTGAAGTAAGTTTTTAATCTTGTACAATCTGAGTAATACTCTAGCTGCACGCCTTGCTTCAAAATCACAGGATGTATAAAAGGTGTCTCCGACTTAAACACAAAGCTGTGATTAAAATCCCCATAAAGCACTCAGCAGTGTGCTGTTGCAGTCTTGACTCGTTCACTGAGAAAACATGGTGCCCTTTAGGACTATTCCAATTTTTCTTGTTGGTTGCTCTTCCTTTCTCCTTCTCTGGTTCTCCCCTGTATTCAATTTTTTTTCAGTTGTGGCAGAATGTTAACAGTTTTAAATGACCTCTTTTGGTTATTTCAGACCATGACTAAGTAAACACTCTTACTCTGAATCAAGAGAGTCCATTCAGACTGCTTTTTCAACGATAATTCAGCTTTCTCTGGAAATGAATTTAAGAAGTTGCAAAGTCCTTTGCGATTTTTCCTCTTTTTCAGAAGGATATTTTTACCCGTTTCTAGTGATCTCCTGAACAATGAAACCCTAGAAACAGTTGTTGCAGTAGAACTGCACGGCGTAGATGGCGAACTGCATCACAGAGCGAAAAATAACCAACAACTTTTTAATCCATCTTTGGAATGCATCATCCTCATGGTCTTGTTCTGAAATAATTCAGCAGTATTAGCTGTAGCCAACAAAAACAATTTTCTTCCTGAATCTATCCAAACACCTGAAATGGAAGAAGTGAAGGAAAAGCCATACCTTGCCTGTCCTAATGCCATTTCCAGCTTTTAGAAATGCTTTTCATTTATACCCCACGCCATCGTATGAAGTGCTCATCAGTGCTAGCTGCATTACCAACAGGCTTAAGGCTTTCGGTCCTTTAAAAGGCTGGTAAGCTAAGCTGCAATTAAACGAACCTTTCTTTTCATGTTAGCACTGGGTTGAGGAACTCTTCTCACTCTGCTCTCACGCTGCTCTGGAGTGGTGCTTGGCACCTCCTTTTAATGTGATGGTATAATGCTTTACTACCCATCCACTGAGCAGGACAGCTGGAGTAAATCCCCTCTGCCCGAGTGGTTCAATCTCCATGAACTGTAAGAGTACCAAACTAGAGGTGAGGCTGTTCTGCATGCCTTTAAGCCTTCTGCCTGAAGCTATGCCTTCAGTTGTGTGTAATTAAGAGATACTGAGCCAGGGAGAAAGGACAAGGAAATGTGCAGCTCTAGCCTCCTGGTTTGGGATACGCTCCAGGTACGCAGGGGAAAGATGCGAGTGGGATCCCAGTCCCCGATCCCCAGGCTTTTAATACAAACGATAAAGATCCGTTAAGACTTTACGCAACACGTACTGTGGCCGACATCATGAAAGGACACGGTGCTGTCTCAGCGGCTTAGCATCAACACTGTACGTGGAACGTTTGGAATGACGCGCACGAACCGCAGACTTAATGAATCTACCGACTGCAGCGGGCATCTCTTCTTATCAGTAAGGTTATAATTATCTGCTGTTCATTACAAAGAAGTCAGTGGTTTTGCTCACCCACAGGACACCAACTGGGAAATGACCTTCTGATGTTCTGTTCTAGCTTATTGCTAGTGAGAAGGAAGAAGGAACCCTGAGAGCATGTTCAAGGTGTGTTCTGCAAAGGCATCACTCCACCGTAGGCATCTGCCTCCACACACGCTTGCTAGCACCTTCTCTGCGTCAGTACTCGTTAGACGAGTCCCTTGGTTGGTTCTGTTGACTAACCTGGTCACTGTCTGCGTTTTCCAGTTTAGGTTTCTGCCAGGCAAGTAAGCTCAGTCAGATCGCAACCAGAGCACCAGACAGACGTGGGAGCAAGGAAAGCAGGACTTTCCCCGTTCAGCCGTGGGGAACTGCCGGATTAATTTACGCTGACTTCTGTGCGTGTCCTGTATATGCTTCCTATTACCTTTTTCTTCATAGAAGTTTGGTTTAACTAACTTCTAAGTTCAAAACGATAGTCAGTTCAACCCCCGGTATCTACTCTTGACGTGAAGAACTGTTTTGGTTCAGTTTGATCTTACACCTCGTAGATTAAACCAGGCAGAACCGACTCTGGTCCAGACCACTGTTACGAAGTGACACCACTCCCCTTGCGTCCCTTTTTAAAAACTATACTTCCAGTTAGCCAGAGGACCTTTAATTTGACAGATCGCACACCAGCGGCTGTACATACATATACATACGTATATACGCATGTGTTCATACACACTTTTAGGTTCAGAGAGAAGCTCGCAGGCCCTTTCTGCCTGGTGACCGCGCCGCCAACAGCTTCGAAACCCGAAGTTTCCCTGCCGCGTGCAGAGGCGTGCAGAGGCGTGCGCAGGCGGCAGGGACGCACACACCTGCAGTAACGCCCTGGGAGCCGCAACCTCCCCCTCGGCTGCCGGCCGCGCCGTGACTCCAGCCCTGCCTTCACACCCCACGTGTCACTCGGGAGCACGCCCTCGGCGACACGCACAGCCCCCCCCCCCCCCGGACCCACGCTCACGGGGGAAGCCCGGTGCCCCGCGGACGAAGTTCCCGCGCCCGCGGCGGCGCGCACGGCGCGGGACCCGACCCGGAGCCGCCCCGCAGCGCGCCGACCGGCGCCGGGACGGGCTCTCCCCGCAGCCCCCCGACCGACGGGGCAGCCCGCCCAGGACCGCCCGGCCCCTCCTGCCCGGGGCGGCAGCGCCGTCACCCCCGGAGCGCCGCGCCCTCTGCCCTCCCTTACCCATCAGGATGGACACGATGAGGCGCAGCGCCTGCTCCGACGAGCCCAGGGCCTCGGCCAGCTGGGCCAGGCCCCAGCCGGACCCCGCCACCGCCATCTTCTCCCCCGGCCGCCCCGCCGGCCGGTCGCTCCCCGAACCCGGCAGCGGCACCAGCCACCGCGGCCCCCGCACCGCTCGCGGCCCCCTCCGCGCCCATTGGCTGCGCCGGGCCGGCCACGCCCCCGCGGCGCCTCCGATTGGACAGCCGGTGGCAGCGGGGCAGGGCCCTACGCTCACTAAGGCAAAGGTTACCCCGCGAGCGGGCGGTGCCGCGGGGGCTGTCCCCGCTAGCCAATGATTGGAGAAAGCGCTTCCGAGGGCGGGGCTAGGCCCGGGTGACGTGGGGGCGGGGCCAGGCAGTCGAGGCGGAGCCCGCCTCCCCATTGGCTGTGGCGGGACAGGAGAGAGCCGGGCAGGGAGGGGTAGGGGACGGGCCGGGGCAGGGGTTATTCGCGGACACGAGGCGCGTGGGGAGGTCGGCGCGAGACCAACGGTCGTGCGAGCGGGGCAGGGACCGGGCCTGGGCCTGGGCCTGGGCTTGGGCTTGGGCTTTGGTCTGGGTCTGGGCTTGAGCCTGAGCCTGAGCCTGAGCCTGGGCCTGGGTCTGGGCCTGGGTCTAGGTCTGGGTCTTGGCCTGGGTCTGGGCCGCTGTTCTGCTGACCGGGGGTGAGGCACACGGCTGAGCCTGCCCTGCGCTGCCGGGTCCGGCCACCCCGCTGGTCCCTGGAGGGCAGGCCTTCGCTGCTCGGCTCTCATGGCCCCGAGGGGCCCGCTCCCCGCAGCAGGCCTTACAGCAGCGCCTGCCCCTGCCCTGTCCCCAGGGCACCCAACTCTTCGTACTCATGGGGCAGCTCTGTCTGCGTGGCCTCCTGGGAGCTTGTCTGCTGGAGGGCCTTCTGCTCCGTGTGTCCCTTCATGCAGGCGTCCATGAGCGCACTCCAAGTTCTCCTCCTCTGCCAAGGGTTCAGGTGCAAGGGATGTGATCCTTTTCCCCTTGTTTGTGTTACCATTTTCCTGCCGTGTCGTTCAGGTGGGTAGTGTTGTCCAAGCTTAGCTGAGGGGGCAAACACAGACTCACACAAAGGTTTATGTGAAAAGGGACCTCTTCAGGTCTCGATCCAAACTCCTGCTCACGGGCTGGACTCCAAAGCTGGATCAGGTTGCTGAGGGCATGGCCCAGGCAAGCTCTGTACGTTTTCACGGTGGAGAGCTCCCAGCCTTGCTGGGCACTTGAGCCAGTGCTGAATCACAGAGTCATAGAACTGTTTGGGTTGGAAGGGACCATTAAAGGTCATCCAGTGCAAGCCCCCTGCAACGAGCAGGGACATCTTCAACTGGAGCAGGTTGCTCAAAGCCCCATCCAACCTGGCCTTGAATGTTTCCAGGGATGGGGCATCTACCACCTCTCTGGGCAACCTGTGTCTGTGTTTCACCACCTTCATATTTTGGTTTGGCCTCGATAAATGCCAGGTGCCCACCAAAACTGCTCCATCACTCCCCCTCCTCAGCTGGACAGGGGAGAGGAAATATGATGAAAGGCTCCAGGGTTGAGACAAGGACAGGGAGAGATCACTCACCAATTACTGTCATGGACAAAACAGACTGAACTTGGGGAGAAAAGGGAGTTTAATTCATCACCAATCAAATCAGAGTGAGAAAAATCAAATCAGATCTTAAAACACCTTCCCCCCACCCCTCCCTTCTTCCCGGGCTCAGCTTCACTCCCCTTTCTCTAACCTCCTCCCTCCCCCCCCCCAAGTGGGGCAGGGGGACGAGGAATGGGGGTTACAGTCAGTTCATCACACATTGTCTCTGCCACTCCTTGTCCCTCAGGGGGAGGACTCCTCACACTCTGCCCCTGCTCCAGCGTGAGGTCTCTCTCATGGGAGACAGTTCTCCACAAACTTCTCCTGCCTGAGTCCTTCCCACGGGCTGTAGCTCTTCACAAACCCAGCGTGGGTCCTTCCCACGGGGCACCGTCCTTCAGGAAGAGGCTGCTCCAGCGTGGGTCCCCCACAGGGTCACCAGCCCTGCCAGCAAACCTGCTCTGTCGTGGGCTCCTCTCTCCAGGGGTCCGCAGGTCCTGGCAGGAGCCTGCTCCAGCGCGGCCTCCCCATGAGGTCACAGCCTCCTTCAGGTATCCACCTACTCCAGCGTGGGGTCCCTTCCACGGGCTGCAGGTGGATATCTGCACCTCCATGGACCTCCATGGGCTGCAGGGGGACAGCCTGCCTCACCATGGTCTTCATCATGAGTTGCAAGGGAAGGCTCTCTGCTCCGACATTTCGGGCATCTCCTCCCCTTTGCTTTTCACTGACCTTGGTGTCTGCAAAGTAGTTTCTTTCACATCCTCTCACTCCTCTCTCTCTCGACTGCCATTTCAACACATTTTTTTTTCCTCTTCTTAAACACGTTATCACCAAGGCGCTGCCACCGTCGCTGATTGGCCTGGCCTTGGCCAGCAGCAGGTCCATCTTGGAGCCAGCTGGCACTGGCTTTATCAGACATGGGGGAAGATTCTCACAGCTTCTCACAGAAGCCACCTCTATAGCCCCCCCCGCTACCAAAACCTTACCACGCAAACCCGTAACACCTCATCATAAAAAATGTCTTCTATCTAGCCTAAATCTGCCCTCCCTTAGTTTAAAACCATGACCCCTTGTCCTATTGCAACAGGTCTCACTAAAAAGATTGTCCTCATCTTTCTTACAAGCCCATTTTAAGTACTGAAAGGCCACAATAAGGTCTCCCCACAGCCTGCTCTTCTCCAAGCTGAACAGCCCCAACTCTCTCAGCCTTTTGTCATAGGAGAGGTGCTCCAGCCCTCTGATCATCTTTGTGGCCTCCTCTAGACCTGCTCCAACAGGTCCATGTCTTTCCTGTTCTGAGGGCTCCAGAGCTGGATGCAAAACTCCAGGTGGGGTCTCACCAGAGCGGAGCAGAGGGGCTGAATCCCCTCCCTCGACCTGCTGGCCACGCTGCTTTTGATGCAGCCCAGGATACGGTTGGCCTTCTGGGCTGCGAGCATGCATTGGTGGCTCATGTCCAGCTTTTCATCCACCAGTACCGCGAAGTCCTTCTCGGCAGGGCTGCTCTCAAGCCCTTCATTCCCCAGCCTGTACTGATAGCAGGGGTTGCCCTGACCCAGGTGCAGGACCTTGCACTTGGCCTTGTTGACCCTCACAAGGTTCACACAGACCCACCTCTCCAGCTTGTCCAGGTCCCTCTGGATGGCATCCCGTCCTTCTGGCGTGTCAACTGCACCACTCAGCTTGGTATCATCTGCAAACTTGCTGAGGGTGCACTCGATCTCACTGTTTATGTCCCTGATGAATATATTAAACAATACTGGTCCCAGTACAGACCCCTGAGGGACAGCACTTGTCACCAGTCTCCATCTGGACACTGACCCATTGACCACCACACTCTTGATGCAACCATCTGACCAGTTCCTCATCCACCAAACAGTTCACCCATCAAATCCATATCTCTCCGCTTTAGAGAGAAGGATGTTGTACAGGACCATGTCAAAGGCCTGACACGAGTCCACATGGATGACATTTGTAGCTCTTCCCTTGTCTGCTGATGCAGTGACTCCATCATAGAAGGCTGCTTGATGGTCAGGCAGGACTTGCCCTTGATGAAGCCATGCTGGCTGTCTTGAATCACCTCCCTGTCCTCCATGTGCCTTAACATGGCTTCTAGGAGGGTCTGTTCTATGATCTTCCCAGGCACAGAGGTCAGGCTGACAGGTTGGTGGTTCCCGAGGTCTTCCTTTCTACCCTTTTTAAAAATGGGTGCAATGTTTCCTTTTTTCCAGGCACTGGGGACTTCGCCTGACTGCCATGACCTTTCAAATATCAAGGAGAGTGGCTTGGCAACTACATCAGCCAGTTCCCTTAGGACTCTGAGATACAATCATGCTTTGGGGGAGGTATTTTTGTGCTGATAATACTCTGAATTGCATCTGTTGCGAGTTATGCCCGTTGCCTCTTGTCTTGGTAAGGGTCTGACTCCATCCTCTTTATAACTACCCTTTAGGCAGTAGTATCCGTTCGATCCCATTCCTTGTCAAGTCTGGCTGGGACAGGGACTGACAGGCAACAGGCCCACACAGACCTCATTTACTTAGGAGACCAGGCTAGAAACCTTGCCCCCTCTTGCCCTTCTTTTTCCCAGGCTGAACAAATCCATATTCCTCAGTATCAATGCTCCAGTCCCATATCCAGTGGTCCTCGACGGGGCTCTCTCCAGCTTGTTCACACCTCTCTGGTGCTGGGGAGCCCATAACAGACACAGCGTAGCAAATATGACTGTATCTGTGCCATACAGAGGGAAATAACCACTCCTCTGCACCCGTTGACTACGCCGTCATTCGTGCCACCCAGTGTGCTCTTGGCTTTCACTGCTATGAGGGTGCATCATGGGCTGCTGTGCCAGGATCCCCAGGATCTTCTCTGCAGAGCTTCTCCTTAGCCCATTGTCTCCCAGCCTGTGCTGGCATTACCCCGCCCTAGGTGCAGCTCTGACCATGAGGTTATGGTGTGGCTGTGGGGTGGGCTCACCTGCAGGGCACAGGCCTTGGTGGGCGTGGGTTTCACTTTAGATTATGGGGTTTTTTTCCTTCTGTCTTCCTTTCCCTGCCCCACAGTGGCAAAGGCACAGATCCAGAGAAAGAAGAGGAAATAGTCTTGAAAGGGCAATTTTCCCTGCACATTGGGCAGTGCAGCAGGGGATGGAGAGAGTAGGATAGATAAGGAATTGAAAGAATGAAGTAATGGTTTCACAGAATCCTCACAAAGTTCAGAAAAACAAATGCCCCTGATATAATGTGTGGCTTAACGTGGAGCTAAGGAAGAACTGAGCCAGAGTCACTTCAGAGTTCCACAGTGAAGCAGCGAGAAGCAATGGTCTCAAGCCACCATAAATGAAATTTCAGACTGAAGGGTTATTCATCATGGGAATAGGTGCTTAGAGAGGCTGGGGAATCTTCAGCCTTGGAGATGTTCAGAAGATGCCCAGACAAGGCCCCGAGGCTCACATAAGGTGAGAAAAATGGAAATGAAGAGTAGTCAGTGCAGTAAGGAAGTGCATGAAGAAGGGGAGATCTTGACCTTAGCCTCCAGAAGTCCCTTGAAGGTGGTGTAAGGTGCAGAGTAGCAGGCCAAAATGGTCAGCAGAGGTTTAAAAACCCTCCTGGACAGCTGATTCCATCAAGTTAGATTTTACAAATAGCTTACTCTATTTGTTCACCCTCATTGGTCACTGTTAGCCAAACTTTCTGCAAACCCCAAGGACTGACTGACTATCCCTGTGTCATTTCCACATTTAATTGGGTTTTTATGGTGTTTAGGCCAGTTTCATAAGTAAATGAAACCTATGTGAGCACGCTGACTCTCTGTCCTTCCCCCAGTCATATTTGACAAGGAATGGGCATCTCAAGCTTCCACGTTTGTAGAATTTTCATGAAAACGGAAAGCCAGATTGTACAGGGAGGCCTGTTGGCATCACCACTGAAGGAATCTGCTCCATAATCAAGCTTCCTCCCATGTTTGATACAATTGGGTTATCCCACAAATTTAACACTTCTGGGGCTATAACCTCTTAAAGTTTCTATCCTGCTCAACTATGCTGTTGTCTGACGGGATCATTGTTATAATTTTATTAAAAGTCTGTGAATGAGATGAAAAGTGATGAGAACATTCATGTAAGAAAGATCCATTGAGGACACGTAACCAGTAAGATACAGATACAGCTTCTGGCTCCGTAAACCTCTAAGCTTTAGATAGCCAAAAATGGGAGAATATACCAGGGAATGATCACCATGTGCTTGCCTCCTTTCTCAAACCTACACATCTGGCTTCCCCTCCCCTCATCCTTCCCCTTCCCTTTTCATCCCCTTTCTATAAAAATTCAGATTATCTGGAGGATTACCTAGATTCTGTGGGCAATGGCCTTGCTTTGAAGGTCAGACAGTAACCTGCCACCAACCATGCCGCTGTTTCTGTGGCTGCTGGTACTCTGTTGGGCTTGCCACGAGGGGTCACAGCATTTGGCTTAGCTTTCTGCGTGTGCCAGCACATCCCTTGCCTCCTGGCAGACACAGACTCCTTCTGCTTTTGAAAAGGCAAGGTGCTCCATCTGGTTTTGGAGGCCACATCTGTAGCGGCAAAAATGGCTTTGGAGCACAGTCTTGCTCAAGTGGTGTCCTCCTGTAGACCTCCAGCAGCCCATCATCTGCAACATGGACCTGTTGTTTGCGAACAGGGGAGGATCTGTGGGTGATGTAATGGTTGGAGGCCGTCTTGGGCACAGAGACCATGAAATGATAAAGTTTTCGATTCTCGGAGCATTAAGGAGGGGGGTTAGCAGAACTGCCACCTTGGACTTCTGGAGGGCAGACTTTGGCCTGTAGAGGCACCTAGATGACAGAGTCCCTTGGGAGACAGTCCTGAAGGGCAAAGGAGTCCAGGAAGGCTGGGTATTGTTCAACAAGGAAGTCTGAAAGGTGCACGAGCAGGCCGTGCCCATGTGCTGAAAGACGAGCTGGTGGGGAAGAAGACCAGCCTGGTGGAACAGAAAGCTTTGGCTGGAACTCGGGAAAAAAAGGAGAGTTTATATTCTTTGGAAGAAGGGGCAGGGCGCTCAAGAGGACAACAGGGATATGTGAGGTTATGCAGGGAAAAAGTTAGAAGAGCCAAAGCCCAACTAGAACTTAGCCTAACTACTGCCATAAAAGACAATAAAAAATGTTTCTATAAATACATCAGCAGAAAAAAGAGGGCGAAGGAGAGTCTCCATGCCCTGTTAGAAGTGTGTGTGGGAAACTTAGTGACAAAGGATGAGGAAAAGGCTGAGGTACTTAATGCCTTCTTTGCCTCAGCCTTTAACAATATGGGAAGTTGTTCTCTGGACACCCAGCCCCCTGAGCAGGAAGACAGGGATGGGGAGCAGAAGGAAGCCCCCAGAATCCAAGGGCAACTGGTCAGTCACCTGCTATGCCACACAGACACACACAAGTCTATGGGGCCAGATGGGATCCACCCAAGGGTGCTTAAGGAGCTGACGGATGTGCTCGCCAAACCACTTTCCATCATCTATCAGCAGTCCTGGATAACTGGGGAGGTCCCGGTTGACTGGAAGTAGATGTGATGCCCATCTACAGAAAGGGCCTGAAGGAGGATCCTGAGAACTACAGGGCACTCAGTCTGACCTCAGTGCCGGGGAAGGTTGTGGAGCAGATCATCTTGAGTGCCATCACATGGCACACACAGGACAAGCAGGTGATCAGGCCCAGTCAGCATGGGTTTATGAAAGACAAGTCCTACTTGATCTCCTCCTATGACAAGATGACCCACTTAGTGAATGAGAGAAAGGCTGTGGATATTGTCTACCTAGACTTTAGCAAAGCCTTTGACACTGTTTCCCACAGCATCCTCCTGGAGAAAACAGCTGCTCATGGCTTGGATAGATGTACACTTTGCTGGGTAAAAAACCGGCTGGATGGCTGAGCCTGGAGAGTTGTGGTGAATGGAGTTAAATCCAGCTGGCAGCTGGTCACAAGCGGTGTTCCCCATGGCTCAGTATTAGGGCCAGTTCTGTTTAACATCTTTATCAATGATCTGGACGAGGGGATCAAGTGCATCCTCAGTAAGTCTGCAGAAGACACCAAGTTGGGTGAGACTGTTGATCTGCTCGAGGGTAGGAAGGGTCTGCAGAGGCATCTGGACAGGCTGGATTGATGGGCTGAGGCCAACTGTATGAAGTTCAACAAGGCCAAATGCCGGGTCCTGCACTTGGCTCACAAGAACCCCATGCAATGCTACAGGCTTGGGGAAGAGTGGCTGGAAAGATGCCCAGCAGAAAAGGACCTTGGGATGTCGGTCAACAGCCAGCTGAACATGAGCCAGCAGTGTGCCCAGGTGGCCAAGAAGGCCAACGGCATCCTGGCTTGTATCAGGAACAGTGTGGCCAGCAGGAGCAGGGAGGTGACCGTGCCCCTGTACTCGGCACTGGTGAGGCTGCACCTCGAGTGCTGTGTTCAGTTTTGGGCCCCTCACTACAAGAAGGACATTGAGGTGCTGGAGCATGTCCAGAGAAGAGCAATGAGGCTGGTGAAGGGGCTAGAACACAAGTCTTACGAGGAGAGGCTGAGGGAACTGGGTTTGCTGAGTCTCGAGAAAAGGAGGCTGAGGGGGGACCGCTCTCTACAACTACCTGAAAGGCGGTTGTAGCGAGGTGGGTGTTGGTCTTTCCTCCCAAGTAACTAGTGATAAGATGCGAGGAAATGGCCTCAAGTTGCACCAGGGGAGGTTTAGACTGGATATTAGGAAAAATTTATTCACTGAAAGGTTTATCAAGCGTTGGAACAGGCTGCCCAGAGAAGTGTTTGAGTCACCATCCCTGGAGGTATTTAAAAGACATAGATGTGGAGCTTAGGGACATTATTTAGTGGTGGAATTGACAGTGTTAGGTTAATGGTTGACTCGATGATCTTGAAGGCCTCCTCCAACCTGAATGATTCTATGATGCTATGATTCTGACCTAAGACCGCAGAAGAAGGGAGAGTTAGAGGCTGTAATGCTGGTTTGGACAACCTTGTGGTCTACGTCCTTTGTGTTCTGGAGTAGCTCAGGAAACAAACCCATGGAACACTCCTTTTGGGCATGGACTAACTTATTTGAAATGTCCACTATTGTAAAATACATTTTTAAAATACTGTAGTATTTAAATACACTCATGGTCAGCTAGCTATCTGTATATGAACTTTTAGAATTACTTAAATCTGTAATTTGCTATTGTTGGAGAAGGATTTCAGAAGCAGCATCTGCTCCTGAGATTGCCTAACAGTTTCCATTGCAAGATTCTGTTTTCAGTTGCTTGAAATTTTGCTGTATTTGACCTGTTTAGCTTAAATGCTAGGTAGCCACTTTGGGTCAGTGCATAGTAGCTGTTTTTGAGACTCAGATCACGATGAGTACCATTATTTTCCAGTACTATTTTTTTTTAATGATCGGGGAAGCGCTATGCTTGGAAGGAGGGGGTGTGACCAAAAATCTTTCTTTACCGACCTGAAGCTATAGTGTGGTTTCATGACACTGCTGTAGGTATTAGTGTGAAACTTGAAGATCACGAGCTCAGTGCGGCGATAAGGGCAGGTAGCTGCCGAAGCTTCTGCAAATTCATTTTTACTGACTGTATTCAAGTGGCTCGTGCGGCTTTCCCGCAGACTGCAGCTGCACAAGACCCCAGATGGTTCTTCAAGAGCTCTGGCAAGAACTTTCCTTCCAGGACCATTCCTTCCGCACCGAAGAACAGAAATGGGAGCCTTGTGCCCTGCCTTGCTGGTGCCTCTTCTCCCAGCCTGTCCTGGTTGGAACGGCCGCGGGACAGGAGCAGGGTGCTGGGGACAAGGTGACTGTCTGGAGAGCGGGTGGGAATGCAGTTTAGGGGCTGAATGCTGACGATGAGGAGGAAGATGCTGGAGAAGCAAGGATCAGAATGGAAGAGAATCTGACTGAATCCCGCAGAGGCGAATCGCTGAGCCGAGGGGAGAGAAGCTTCTCTGAGGAGATGGCGTCCGCAGGGAGAAGGGTCACTGCCTGGAGAAACGGGCAGGGGAGACGCGAGAGTGAAGTTTTCATTCCAAGGACGGAGACGGGGCCTTGGAGCCTGCGGGGGAGAAGAAGACAGGAGCGGGTGGCTGAAGCCGGAGGGAGTCGGGGGGAGCTGGGACTCGGTGGACGCTGGAGATGTGAGGAGAAGGGCGCGCCTGACATCAACCCCCCCTTTTCGGTGCGGAAACCACCGCACAGCTACGCGATGCCGGAGCTCGTTTGTCACAGACCGATGGCTCCGTTCCCCCCCCCGGCACGGGGTTGCTGCAGGCCGCGTCCCCCACTCACGTCGGGTGAGCGCCACCGGCACCCGAGGCGGCGGCGGCGGCAGGGCCTCCCCCCGGACCGGGCCTCTCCCGGGGCCGCCCGTCTCTGCCGCCCCCTCGCGGTGCCGCCGGGCACGGCTGTAGCGGGCGGCCCCCGCCGTTCGCTTCAGGTTTGGGGGGGGGGGCGGTGGGAGCAGGCGGGAGCCCCTCGCCCGTGGGTGCGGCGCTGGTCACTCGTGGCGCGGCCGCTCTGCCCTGGCCGGCGGGAAGGGCCGGGCATCTCGTCGCCGCCGGGGGCCCCGGGTAGCGCGTGCCGGCCGTTACCGGCCCCGCTGCAGGAGGACAGCCCCAGGAAGGTGACGGCAGCGGCCACGCCGGTTGTCCCGCGGTGGGATATCACCAGCTGCCAGCCACAGCCCTCGCCCTCCGGGAGGGCGAACAGTGCTGCGGGGCTCCTGTTGTGCGGGGAAGGTGGTGTGTGGCCTGTGCAGGCACCTGCTGCGCCGAACAGCCGCGGGCACTTGGAGCTACTACAGCCAGGGACGTAGAGAAATCACAGAAACCACAGAATCATTAAGGTTGGAAAAGACCTCTAAGATCATCATGCCCAACCGTCACCCCAACACCACCATGCCTGCTAAACCATGTCCCGAAGTGCCATATCCACATGTTTTTTGAACCCCTCCAGGGATGGGGACTCCACCACTTCCCTGGGCAGCCTGGGCCAATGCCTGACCACTCTTTCCGTGAAGAAAATTTTTCCTCCTATCCAATCTAAACCCCCCCTGGCACAACTTGAGGCCATTTCCTCTCGTCCTATCGCTGGTTACTTGGGGGAAGAGACCAACACCCACCTCACTACAACCTCCTTTCAGGTAGATGTAGAGAGCAAAGGGAGGGAATCCAGAAGGGAAGATGCATCTCGGTGTGGCGCAGTGCACGGAGCAGAATGGCCCCAAGCCCCAGGTTTTACGGGGAGACTGTGGGAGCTTTGCGTTCAATTTCAGTGCTGGAGGGAGCAAAGGAGGTGGACAGAGTCTGGCGAAAATCCCCCTGGTGTGGTATGCAGAGGCAGGAATCAGGGGGGCTATGTCAAGCTGTTCTGAGCCAGCACACAGGCAGGTTTTCCTGGGTCTCACCCAAGGCTCTGAATTTAACCCGTGACAACAAACCCGGCCCGGGTCACAAAAGCAAGGCAGGAAAGTGCAGGCGTGCAAGAAACCAACTGAATCCTCGTATTGGCAGAACAGGAAACAGGCAAATTGCTGCCGAGGTCTTGGTGGGTCGAGGATATTTTACTTGCTACTTACAAATGCTTGATTCCCTGCTGGCAGATTTCACCTAGTTAGTTTTATGTTTTCTCTTTTAATGTTTACTCCCTTTATTTTATGCACTGACTCAGGGTTTCTGGATGGGAAAGTGTGGCTTTTCTTAAGAACTTGTGAATAGTTTTTTTTCTCCCAGCTTCCTGGGGGAAGACAAGCCAGTCAAGCCTGTTTCAGGTGGTAATTTTATGAGAACTGGAACACTACTGCTCTTCATAACATCTGGCAGAAAGGTTACAGCTGCGCAGCTCTGAGTCATCGTAAAAAAGGTTTGTCTTATGCAATTTGGGAAAAGTAGTATGTGGTTGTGCAATTTAGGAATTTAAGAGAGTGCGTGTGCCTCTGAGCAGAATCATATTGCATTGGCAACCTTAATGTTATCATTTATTAACTTGAATGGCATGATTTTGCTGCTTTTAAGTTATTATTTTAATATTTTTTCTGACATAGTTTAAGTGAATTGTAAAATATATTACCTAGCTGTTTCATCTCACGAATTATAAAAACAGTACAGATCTAGGGAAATGCAATAAAACACTGTATGTCTGTTCAATGTAAATATCTACATTAGTATCACCGGTCTTCTGCATAAATAGTTAGCATGATGCAATTATGTGCCCACATGAAATGCAGCTACCTTTTTATTTAACTAACTTCAGCAACCTTTTTCTTAACTAATAGCTGTACGTCTTATAAAGAATTGTTAATATCCACACACATATTAATTTACCACTGCTACAGACAAGTTGAGTCAGGTTTATATGAAAACATACAATTCCCTTGTGATGAAACGACATGCAAAATCTATCAGCCCACACTCATTTTACTTCTGCCATGCCCATTTTAAAATCTGATTGTGACTTGATGAGTCACTGGCAGGGTCTTTGCCCAGTTTGGAGGAGAAAACATCTCTCCATGATTTGTTGTATGTCTTTCATCACTGTTTTCCTGGCTCTCAAAATTCCAGTTAGAGACCTCATGCTGTATTCCCAAGAGATATCAGAAGCGAGATGACATGCTGTTTTCTTTCTCTATCCATTCTGCGTTTGACAAAGACAACAGACTAGGCATGTTCTTCAAGTAAAGCCTTTATTCTGACTACAATGAAGTCAGTTATGATTCATCTGTAAGTGTTTCTCTCTCTTGACAGTATAAAGGAGCCTTTTGGCTGGGCTTTGCTAATACACTTTGCCTATGGCCTGTTGAAACTTGAATAATATTTTTCCTGGCTAAAACAAGCTCTGGAGTGTGCTGTGCTGATTGTAAAGGGTAGAGGTTTAAAGGGAGTTTTACATTTTTGTTTCTAGCCTGACCCCAGTGTAGCTGGTTCGTGAGAGGAGGGGTTTTCTTGAGTATTAGTGGTGGGTCTTTAGCTTGCATGGTGGTGTTTTGGTCTTGGGTTGTGGGCACTGGCTGGATTAAAGGTCCTTCCTGCTGTAAGTCTTGAAACTCCTTTCTGTGAGGGTCTTTGATCTAATTTGCTCCAGGGCTGAACAACAGCTCTTACATGAAGTTCACTTGGTAAATAGTCATAAAGAGATAGTTATGAGTTCTTAGTCAAGTTCGTAGTTCCAGGAGTGTCCCCATAACAAAACCCAGAAAAACAATGCACTCTTACTCCTGCTGGTGGCCTCAGGGAGGAACAATATTGAACAGGCCACTATCTTTTCCTTTTTTCCCCCTAAAAAAGGGATCGCTGAAGCGTCAGAGGAGGAGTAGCAGCAGCAGCCCTGCGGCCACCAGTTTGCAGTAACAGAGTGGACTCTGGCAAAGCGGTCTCTGGAGGAGGAGGAGAGGGGAGGCAGCCGAAAGGCGCTCGCCTCCCATTTCCCCAAAGTCATCTGATTTCCCGAAAATGTCTAACGTGGACCAGATCTGTGTGGCCTGCAGCCCGAGCCAAGAGGATTGTGCAAGTCGTTCTGGAAATCCCCACCCGTGCCGAGGGCTGGCCGGCCCAGCATCGCGCCCACAAGCAGAGGGTGCTGCGATATTGCGAATTAGCGGTTTCCTCCCCAGACCCCTGGACGGTGCGCCTGGAGGAGGGTGTGTGCAGGAAGGGAAAACAGAAAGGGAAAGAGAGGAAAGAGAAGGGAAGAGAGAAGAAAACCAGACACGAACTAGGGAAAGAAGGTAAATATTGCAAGGGTTAGACATGGGAAAGGAAAATATTCCTGAGCATCGCTGCCTGACAGCTAGAAGAGTCAGGACAAGCTGCTCCCCAACCCCAGGGTGTTAGCATAGCTTTTGGGGCGCTGGGAAGAATGAATTGGGTACCTCGGGGGGGGAGGTGCTTTCTATCTGAGTTTGCTATGCACCAGCATGGTGTTAGGAGACACTGAAGGTCGTAAAGGTAAAATGCGAGTACCAAGACAGAGATCATCTCTGCGTTTTGTCAGAACGGAGCCTGGCATCCCTTCTTGATGCTTGGGGTTGCTGTATGCAGGGAGGAACAGAGATACAAACTTGCTTTTGAGGCAAACCTCAGACGTATTCTCCACAAGCTGGGGCGTTAGGGTCTTTGACCTGCCTAGCAGACACGCAGAAGCACAGGCAACGTTAATCAACCACACTGTTTTTTGTCCCAGACCATAACTCCAAAGTCCAATTCCTGAAAGTTTTCAGAAAGGAAGATCTGCTTTTTCCAGATGTGGTGAGTTACTGAATCTCCAAGTGGAACTCAGGTTTATTAATAATTTCATTTTATAAATTAGGTGGTTTTCCCATATTACTGTACTGATTCTCAAGCCTGAATGTATCTGTAGCCCGAGTAGCCCCCAGAACAAGGCAGTGAAGTAGGAAGTAGCACTTAAGACCCTTCTGCTCAATTCCTGCATCATTACCAGCTCCTATAGAGCTGGAGAAGAGCAGAGAGCATGCCTGAGGTTGTACTCCTGCTATGTGAAATGCTACAGGAGAAAGACAAGCCCCACACAGCCACAGCATTGGTCATTAAAACTCCAAAGCCAGGAGCTATGCTGCATGCCATGTACAGCTTTTTCACTAGGGACTGTGTGCGTGTACGGACAGAGAAGACTACTGCAATGTCATCTTCCTTCCTGTATTCTCAGGTACCTTATCTTATGTCTCCCTGTCTGGGCTGATGCAGCCTCCATGTATGGTGAGATCTTGTCACCCAATTATCCTCAGGTGTATCCCAATGATGTCCAGGAATCTTGGGAAATCCAGGTCCCTTCAGGATACGGCATTCGCCTTTATTTCACACACATGGATCTCGAACCATCGCAGAACTGCGAATATGACTCTGTGAAGGTACTGTTGTCATCCTCAAGAGAGAAAAAGACAAGAAAGCAGGCTAGAGCACAGAACAGCAAAGCTCAGGGCTGGAAGAGGAGATAGATGCATCCCTCCTATTCTGAACTCCAAGACGCCCAAATGACTGAGTGTATCTGCGCTAGCAGTCGCTAAATTGATTTGAGTTTTCCTCATTACTACATGAGCATTGTCTGCCACCTGAGCATCCCATTTATGCCCCCCTCCCTATGTTTCTCCTATATTCATAGGAAAAGCCTTCTTAGCCATCACTGACACCTCCCTATTGCAAGGCATATCTTAGTCAGTGAACAGTAGGTATAAAAGGGCCATATTCTTAGAGTATTGATTTTCTGTCCCTGAAACTATCAGGAATTAATACACGAGTGGACATAGATGATTTAAAGCAATCAGAAATTGACTGGAAATGATGAAGGTTAAAAATCAATCAAAAGATCTGTGTATGGATAGTGGGCACTCAGATAAAGTGCCGTGGTCCATTGCACCTCAGCGTTCTTAAAACTTAGAGACCCCCTAGCTCTGCTCCATGTTGTCCCACAAGGCACAAAAAGATCAAACATTCCCACACAAACAGACAGACACAAGATCATCCTATCTGCAATACCTCTGTGTGAAAAGGGGCAATAAGATCAGGTGCAGCACCAGAAGGAGACCTTGGAGAAGGACTGAGGTGGGACAATGGGGTGGGTATGCTCTGCTGGGAGCTGTAATAACATGTGTCCTTTTGCAATGAACCAATGAACCTCTTAGACTGCTCTGCAGCCCGTCAGTGATGGGTTTTGCCATTTTGAACCACGGTGTTCACTCTTTTTACAAGTGGGCCTGAGGAAAGGTTGTTAACAGAACTTTCTGGGTTAGTTTGTATCTGAGAAATGAAGATGGGTATTTCACAGCTGGGAAGTCAGTAGGAGGGAACACTCCTCAAGGGTCTTACAAATGTCATGAAACTTGCTGTCTAGGGGTCCGCTCAGCTGTGCCTTGGCTGTCTTCCACCTTTGGCCAGCTTGGTGGATGACACAGCAGCCTTGGTTCCTCCTGCTAGCTATTGGACATGGCTGTGCCCTGGGAGATCTACCGGAATGTCATGAGAAATGCATGCAACTTAGGAGCCTTTGGTTAGCCACCTATTTGCTGAAAGACTAAAGTGTTGGTAGCGACACGTATTCCAGTAATGAGACGAGACCTCTCTGCATCCTCCCACAGATTCTGTCTGGTGGCCACGTTGAAGGCGTCCTTTGTGGGCGGAAGAAACCTTATGCCCCTGGCTCCTCAGTTGTGGAGGAATTTTATGTTCCTTATAACACCCTCACTATGACCTTCCAATCAGACTTTTCCAATGAGGAGCGTTTCACTGGTTTTGCGGCCTACTATGTTGCAGTGGGTAAGGTTGAAACAGCCTCCTCTGAATCTCTGTAGTGTCCAGGCTGGGGGCAGGGTGGGGGGGGACGGGACGGGGAAGATGACAGAATGGTTTTCCTTACAAGAATGTCTTATTTAAAAAAGATCCCATCAGACAGGACTGCCTTCCAATACGGCCAGTCTAAATGGTGTCTCAGAGATACCTTTTCCTTGTTGTCCACCAGTGTTTGCTTCCCTTTCTCATCTTCCTTCTGCCCTTAGGGCCTTCTCCTAATCTTGGCTGATCTTTTCACACTTGCAGACTTGGATGAGTGCACGGATTTTGTGGAGGAACCTTGCAGTCATTACTGTAATAATTATATTGGAGGTTACTTCTGCACCTGTCCACCAGATTATTTCCTCTATGAGGATAAGAAAACATGTGGAGGTAAGAGATCTACATGAGGTGTGGTCAAGTGAGTTGTTGTACATGGAAGACCTTCTCCATCCACCTTCTCAATCAGTTGTGACTGGTATATTTTAGAGAAAAGAACATCACAGTGCAAATCTGAACTGGCAGTAGACCGTGATTTTGGGAATTTCTATTAACGTATTCTCAACATTTTTCTTTTTTTGTGTCAAGAGAATTAAGAAGCTATTAAATGACATTCTATAAAGACTGTGATGGAGACCCTTCTTAGCATACTGCTATCCGTGAATCTTTTGCTCTCTGACAAAACAGGGCAGTTCAACGAAGACACAAAAATGGCCAAGGGGCTGCTTGGCTTGAATCAAAAAATTGCAAAGTCACAAGTGGTGCATGTTAAAAGGGGTGTAATATGAGGACCTGAGCATGAGAGAAGGGGCCCTGAGTCGCAGGTAGAAGGTAACAAGAAAGATGGATGGAGGAAGAGAGGACACTAAGAGAAATTAAGTGAGACTGAGCATAATTAAAGATGTGCTGAAGCTGTCCCCAAGTGAGGGGCATCTGAGGACACCAGAAAGCTGCCCAAAGGACGGGCAAGAGTGCAAGGTGGCTCAGGCCACTGGAAGTTAAAGTCCCTGCCTAACTGGATAGAGAGTGGCCCTGGTTTCAGTTTCTTGAAACGATGCAATGCTGTGGACATGATTAATGCAGATGACTAGGGAGACTGGGGGTGTAGTGGAAGAAGGAAAGCTTGTCTGCTTTGGACCGTCGGATGGTTTCCTTTCTGAATCCTTCCTGTGTTCCTACCTTAATCCTAGTGAACTGCAGTGGAAATGTCTTCACTGAGCTATCAGGGGAGATTACCAGCCCCAACTATCCCAACCAGTACCCAGAGAACTCGCGGTGTGAGTACCGAGTGGCTTTGAGGCCAGGCTACTTTGTGGCGGTGACCATACGCAGCGGGGACTTCGACTTGGAACCAGCCAGCTCAGAAGGGAGTTGCCACGACAGCTTAACAGTAGGTGTGGGGCTTAGGGAGGGAGTCATAGAATCATAGAATGGTAAGGGTTGGAAAGGACCTTGAAGATCATCTAGTTCCAACCCCCCCTGCCATAAGCAGGGACGTCTTCCACTAGACCAGGTTGCTCAGAGCTCCATCCAACCTGGCCTTGAACACTTCCAGGGAGGGGGCAGCCACAGCTTCTCTGGGCAACCGAGTCAGAGTGCTTTGGATCTCCCCTTAATCTCCTCATATTCAGAGGACCCTCTGACTGCTTAGCTTTCTTTTCAACTATGTTGCCTTTTGAAATTCTTGGGAATATCTCTGTCTCTGAATACATTTGGTATTTCTCATTTCTTCTTGTTTGTTATTTTCCCAGCTTGTCTCTGGAAAGCAGCGTTTTGGTCCCTATTGTGGCAGCAAATTCCCAGGTCCTCCTGAAATCAAAACTAGGAACAACATTCTTGACATAATCTTCCAGACAGACCATGCAGTACACCACAAAGGCTGGAAAATACGCTACTATGGGGAGCGTGAGTAAACACTTGGAAAAGCATTCCCTCTGCTGCTGAGTTAGGAATAGAGCTTGTCCCAGGTCAGATTCATGGTATAACAGCATGTGAACGTGTTCACAGCTGCTAGTATCGAGTAAAGAGAGGATGCCTATTTATTAGGGAGAATAATCACTGGGGAGAAAGAAGTTGGGAGCTGGAAGGAGAGTAAATCTTGAACCAGTTAATCACTGATTTCTGCCTATCTGTCTCCTCAAAGCTGTAACCTGTCCCCTGAGTGTCATCCCCAACTCTGTTCTTCACCCAAAGAAGGACAAGTATATCTTGAAGGACAATGTGAAGGTGACCTGTGTGGAAGGCTACGAAATTGTGAGGGTAAGTTACATAATAAAGCATATATCCTCTCTGGCCCTCTCAGCAGCTTCCTGATGCGATTTCCTATCAGGTGTCCTGAGCACCTCTGGGGACTCAAAGTTTTCACCACAGCTGTAGTAAATGGAAACTTCTTCCAGTCACTGCAGCATTTTGACGACCCTCCACTGGAGTGCCTGCGTCAGACACATTTAATGGCCAGTGACTTACATGGGTCATGCGTTCTTTTCCCTAGCAACGAGACAGCATCACGACTTTTCACTCCAGCTGTCAGCACAATGGTGAATGGAGCAACTCCCATTTCAGCTGTGTTCGTAAGTGACCCGTCTCTGTATTGTGGGAAGCAGACTGGAATGGAGCCTTTAGACTCTAGATCCACTGTTTCTCCAGATTAGGAGGACACTGAAGGACTAGGAGGTGAGCAGGCTGAAGGGACAGAGGAAGGGAGTGCTGATGATTGTACAGGGACCAGAGGAGCTGAGTGGTTTTTGGGTGAGGATGCCCCTTTGATTATATTTGGTAATTTTTGTTTCTTCTCTATAGCTGTGAACTGTGGCGATCCTATTCCTATTGACAATGCCCAAGCCGTATATGTCTCCGAACTTCAAGAGCCTCTGTACAAAGCTGCTTTCCAGTATCAATGTGATTCACCTTACTATACCCTCAACAACAAAGGGGATGGTAAGCATCGCCTCTGCTACACAAACGTATTTCTTTGATCAAAGGCCGAAGAAACAGTAATGGCATCGTCACGGGGCTGGGATTGTGTTCCACTGGGTCAAGACTGCAAAAAAGTTCTTACTGGTCTGCTGTTGCAGGCAGTAGTTTTGTGTTGTCTTTGTGTTTATACACTGTAATAATATCTGTACTTGGGCTGTTGACCTTAAACCCATTAGCAAGTCCTCTCTCCATTTGCCTGGTGTGTGAACCATGGAGATTTTTGTCATGGCACACATTTCTGGTGGAGGATTAAAGGACTCAAGAAATCTATTAGATGTCATCCCTCCAAAATAGGGGCAGAAGCACCCTGGTGGGGTTGTGTACTTCTAGGGAGATCTCAGCAATGTTTACCTAGCTGTGCTTGCTTTGGAAATGAGAAGGTTAATACATCATATTACACAGCAGCGCTACTTACCCACTCTTCATCTTGATTGTATCTTTATGGCATTCTTTTTTCTTGTGTTTTCCAAGTGGTGTATCAGTGCTCAGCCAGTGGAGAATGGGTCAATGAAGAGATGGGAACAAAGCTACCAAAATGTGTCGCAGGTACTACTAAAAACTGTGTGTATGTACACATGGCATATGAAGCCCACTGCTTCTTTCATTTCTCTGTTTTTAAACTGTTAAGCCTGAAAGTACAATTGATCCTTTCTGTGTTGTTTGAATCACATTGGACAGGGCGTTTCTGAAAGCTGTGGTCCCCCAAGAAGGGTCAGATGAGGCAGCAAAAAGAACCTGGAGGCATAAGTGGGCAACATAATAAGACATGTGGTATAATAGGACCTCTTCAAGTATCAATATCTGTTTCTGCACCAATCTGCCCACCTTCAAGAGTGCACATTCTCAGGTTGTTCAGTGCTTTAGATCTCTGTCTGCATTGCAGGCAGCAAAAAGACTGACAGGTCAAAAGAGATGTCTGACAATGCTGAGCCTTTCTTTCTTTCGTCCCTCCCTAGCTACATTGAGAGTTGTATCTTCTCTTCAGACTTCTCCTGGGGAAGGTGTCTGGCTGTCCACTGGGCACTATGGATGCAGCGCTACAGGGAAAGGGATTTCACTACTCTCACTGGAAGTCATAGCCTAAACCCTTAAGGTTTAATGTGTCCTTCAGTATTCAGCTACACTTACTGTGTCTGAAAGCTCAAGCAATATCTCTGTCAAGGACCTTCTCATCCTCACTTTGGGTACTTGGGAGACACTGAGGAGGGACGTGCATGGGTACTACTCCTGCTCCTGACTGCTGGTAGTTATGTCTGGGTCTTAACTTCCAGCTGATAGAGAGAATTTTAAATCGTATATATTCTGCACACTGTTCAGCTTACCCTCTTAGAGAAGGAAGCATGCCTTGGGCTAGTTGTACATTATGCCTACTCACTACTCCAAACCCCCAAATACTCGTTGGCAAAGTACAAGATCCAGCTGAAGGTGATTCAACCCTCCTGAGGGCCAACTCAGCCAGCACTTGTATAGGCAAGTGCACAGTGCAAAAGGCAAATAGTAAGACAAAGTTCAGGGAAATAACTACCCAAGAGGAGGTTGCAAAGAATGTGAAGACAGACTCTTCTCAGTGTGACACAGCAATAAAAGACAATGACAGGCAATCGGCACAAGTTGCAACAAAGGAAATTCTGACTGTATTTAAGGCAAAATGCTCCCCAGAGCACGGGGATTGTTGCCCAGAGAGGCTGGCTAATCACCACCCTTGGAGATGATCAGAAGTCACCTGGCAAAGCCCCTGAGCAACCTGGCTTTGCAGTTAGGAGGACAGGGGGAAGGGCAGTTAGGGATGAACAGGTTGAACTAGAGACATCGAGAGGTACCTTCCAGCCTAAATCTTCCTATGGTTATGTGAAATTCTTTAACAAACTCTGTTTCATTTAAATTGGAAGCTACCTACTGGCTGTAGTCCCTTAATCTCTGACTATATGACTAAGGGTTCAAAGTAAACAAGACAATGTAATAAGAAATCAATTTCCTAGCTACGTCAGAATGACTAGCCTTATTTATGCCCTTAGTGGTCACATTCTGCAAAACATTTTACTCAAAGAGCACAGAGCATCTCTGCACCCATAAGACCCACTGGTAACATCTCCATTAACCCACTGCTAACATACCAAAAGAATGGAGAGGAAAAATGGTAAAACATCAGTGAGAAACCTGAACACTTAGAACATGAGACTATCTGGAGTTCACAAAAAAACCACCCAGAACTTGTAAAGAATAGCGTCATATTTTTAAGAACTTAAGCAAGTATTTTTTCAAAGACAATCCCTTCACCTACAGGATGTAATTCAGCAAAGGAAAAATGCTAACTAGAATGCAATAAAATTGTGAGCTTTGACATACTCAGTGCTAGTGGGGTGACAATAGCTGTAAACATTCTGCTTTCCAGAACAAGAATTTGAGAACGTGTCTTTTTCAGCCTAAATTGAATGTTGATAGTCGTTTAGCTTGAATTTTCTTAAATTTCTCTGTAAATAGGAGTTGCAAATTCTATCACACAGAATACAAACATTGGTTACTCAGAATCAAAAATGATTTAGAGGACACAAGAAGGAGGGGACTATGGGCTTTTTAGTGGTACCAAAGAACGCCCTATTTGTAACTGCTAATTCTTCCATCTGGTTCCTCTTTTTTTTCCTTTCTTTCCAGTCTGTGGGGTGCCTAGTAATCCCATCCGAGAGAAAGGAAAGATTTTTGGAGGCACCCGTGCAGAAAAGGGCAACTTTCCCTGGCAGGTGTATTTCAATCACCCAAGAGGAGGTGGTGTACTCATCTCTGAAAGATGGGTAATGACTGCAGCTCATGTGCTGGAGGGATATGACAAGCCCAACATGTATGCTGGGGTAATCAATGTTGGTGGAGCATCCCTCACCTCGGAGGCCAAGCAGCTGATCCCAGAGGCTTCATTCATCCATCCTGGCTGGAAGAACCAGCCCATAGAAACCAGGACTGATTTTGATAATGATATTGCACTAGTGAAGCTGAGGGAACCTGTGAAGATGGGCCCAAACATCTCACCCCTCTGCCTTCCTGGTAAATCACCTGAGTATGAGCTGCAAGAAGGGACTCTGGGTTACATTGCTGGCTGGGGCCAGAGAGAGAAAGGAAGACTGCCTGTTTATCTTTGGAAGGCCCAGATCCCTGTGGTGAACATGGATAAGTGCCGATCTGTGAAACCAGAGGGTTCTGCTGATTCCAGTGCTTACCGATTCACTGACAATATGATCTGTGCTGGTGGTGACAAGGACAGCTGTAAGGGGGATAGCGGTGGAGCCTACTCTGTCCAAGATCCTATTGATGAAAGACAGTACTATGTGGCTGGGCTGATCTCCTGGGGACCAAGATGTGGTACCTTTGGTCTTTACACGAAGGTAGTGCGTTATTTGGACTGGATTACAGAGACCATGAGCAAGCATCAGGATGCAGAAGCTCAGCAAGATTAGCTCTTGCTCCTTTCAGCACAGTCACCCTTTCTAAATGTGATGGTTACCAGGCTGGCTGTGATCCTGTTCGCTCTGTGTGTGTAACGGGCATTGTGTCCGTGACAAGTGGACAGTCAGGAATATGTATCGCTTTCTCCCAGTGTCGTGTCCGGGAAAGGAATTTCTGTTTCTTCTTCCACTCATACTAGCATAAAAGGAAGATGCTGTTCTGGATGAAGAGGCTCCTTCTACTTCCTCACCTATTTTTTTATCCCGTTTTTTCCCACTTGGAAAAGACCTCGCCATGCCCCACCTGACAGGGAGATTTCAATGAAGATAAGAGAGAATAATGACTGGTTCCCAGGGTAGGTTCAGAGCCTGGTTTCTGACTTGTGTATTTCCTGTATTGTTCAGAATATCTAACAGCATTAAAGAATGTCCAAATTGCCTTTTGTGCAATGTGCTGTTGTGTGTGTATTGCCTTTCTTCTTCTCAGTCTAGACCTAGTTCTCCTTGAAACTCCCTAAATCAAGTGTCTAGTCACATTTTGGCCCACTACACAGCCAGCTTTTGTCAAGCTGTAATTTGTGCTACCTCACCTCTCTACCTAACAGTCTTTATGAAGTTCTTTTGAGATGGCCGCATCTCATTGACCAACAGTTACCAGCAGTGAGGACTTCAGACTTCTGAATCAAACTGAGCAGGAGACATCTTCAAAATCCTTTCATTCACCTGTCCTCATGGCTTTATTTTTCAAACTTTATTGTGTTAGATAAGAAATAAAGGTTGCTTGATTTAGGGGAGGTTGTGTTGTGGGAGAAGATTACTCAACATGCGTTTAGGGGTGTCCTCTGCTCCATAAAGTCCTGTATCATTCACAGATATCTTACTGCTAAGATGATCAGGGAACTGGTGTGGATGCCACATGAAGGAAGATGGAGGAAGCTGGATTTGTTCGGCTTGAGAGGGGGAAGCCAAGAGGGGCCTCTGACTGCTGTATTCAGATACCTAAAGGAGGGCTGGAGAGTACACAGAGCAAGTCTTCAGACTGGTGAACAGTGACCGGACAAGAGACAACAGACACAAATTACAAGAAGGAGATTTCCAATTGGGGTTTTTCCCCAACATGTGGGTCAGCCCTGGAACAAGTGCCATAAAAGACTGGGGAATCTCTGTCCCTGGACATCTTCGTAACTTGCCCAGGAAAGGTCCTGAAGCTCTGATGTTAGTCCTGCTGTCAGCAGTGGATTGGACTAGAGACGTCCTCCTCCATCCCAAGTTTTTCTGAGAGTCTAGGAAATGGCGAGGAGGATGTGTGCAGCTCCTGGGAGATTTTGTATAGATTCCTGCACTCAGCTCAAGCACCTTCAATTTTGTGTAACAAGCAAAAGGTTATTTTGTTGTTGGGCTAGTAACCAAGGGTCTTATATGACATTCCTGAGGAACCGTGTTGAATTCTTTTTACTTTTTTGCTTTTATATCTGTATGTGCCAACTTTAATCTAGCGTGAAGTTTTATAGTCATTCCTTCTTCTTGCTATGTAGGTGGATGCATCTCAGCTTTCATCTTTTGGAGTGCAAAATGGAAGTGTCCATCCCTGGTAACTAGTCCAGGCTGCAATCTTAGCCCATGTTCCTCTTAGGCAAAGAGGTGATTGTGTACTGGTAAAGAAGCAGTAATGATACAGTGGTGCCATTGTAACAGTATTTTTATATCTTCACAGTATGTGTTAGAAATTCATAAATCATACAGACATGCACAAACACCTGGGGCAATGGTAAGCAGAAGCCACGGCTTACCAGGTTACAGTCTGCTATGTCTGGCTATTCGGAAGCTTCTGCTTTGGCATGTGATGGATACTTCAGCAGCAGAAATAGCTCAACAAAGCACAATTTGGGAAAAATTAATCTACTATAAGTTCTGAAAAAGTGGCCTTCAAACTAAGGTAAGGCATTTCCTTAGCTTCTGGGACCACAAAGCCACGCAAGAAAGCAGAGCAGGGGGTTCTTTAAGATGGCTTCTCAGTAATTTTTCCCATTTTCTACAAGGACTGAACAGTTGAGTATTTTGTTGTTCTTGTCACCTGTACTCACTAAGAATCCCAGAAATTCCCTGTTCTTCACCTGGAATACCCCCCAGTTACATACGCCTCATTCTCCCCTCCCCCAGACCACGGTTTGTCCATTGCTCCTGTGCAGCTGGACACTTTGTTTTTCCATGCTCTTGTTGCCCCTCCTGCTCTTCTCTTGCCCATACAAATATGAAAAATCAACAGAATTCTGACCCCTGGAGATCATGGATGAATTTATATCAGATGTGCAATTTCACAGATCACTCCCCAGGGTATATTATCCCCAAAACAAATGAGAGATACCAACACCTGAGAAGATCTGGAGCTGGATCTTGCAGAAAACAGTGTGAGAAGGCAGCTATGACCTTACCCCTAGAGCTCCCCTGACAAGCGCTTGCAGACTTCAGTTCTCTCAGCGACTCACAAGAAAAAGGTAGGTTGTTCTGCAGCAGCAAAACTAGTCAAGAGACAACTCCAGAGAATACCACAGCACAAGAGGGGTCACCTTCTCTCTGAGTCAGCACCATTTTAGAGTTGCTGTTCTGCAGTCAGAGCTTTATTTCATATAGTATAAAAAAATCCATCCTCAAATTCTGATCAGTAAAGGTTTCCGGGCTCTATTCTCCATGAGATTTGTTGGTTTCTTCCCTGTCTTTTGAATGTGGCATCACACAGACAACTTATTTTTGCCTCCCTTGAAGCCACTTGGAGCTTCAGACTGGGTAATCTAATGGTGGTTTTGTTACAGATGAGCAGCTGCCACATGACACTGCAGAACCGGCAACACTTTCGTGGCAGGTCAAGCAATCCCTATATAAAGTCCCTAAATTGCTTTCAGTGATGGGGAATATTCAGCAGTTGCTAAAAATAAAGACAGAAAAACATAACATACCTGGTTTCTCCAGAAATTATTTTAATATTCGTGCAGTGGGCATATGCACACTGTACTCGGCACAAAGTACCACATCCTTCAAGAAAGTTTGCTGCCCTGCAAGCTTCCCACACACAGAGCACAAAAGTAGACTGCAGTAGTCTGATGATACCGTCAGCACTTCAAACAATAGCATGTTTGCTGTCATGAGACTTCCTGCTACTATTAAGGCTTCATTCATTAATAAGACTTGGAAGAACTAGAACGTCCACAGAGGCATTCCACAAGCTGCCAATGGTACAGCAGCTTTGGTAAGTTTTGATGGGACCACCAAGAATTCATCAAACAACACGGTGGCTTTCAGAAGTGCTCATGGTGAAGGTTACATGATCTGTGTGTTTGAAAAGCCTTTGGGACAAAATTAAAAGCTTTAGATACAATTTGCTGTGTCTGGAAATTTATACGCTATCAATGATTCTTCAGCTAGTAGGACAGCAAAATTTAGAGCCTATTGTCCCTTACTATTCCTTTGATCCAGTCCAAATAGTTGAGGATCTTGGTGTAGAAGCCATAACCTTCGGCACAGCCGATACCCCAAGAAACAATACCGGTAGCCACCCAGCGACCACTTTCTGTGTCTAACACTGTGAAGACGCTCCCACTGTCGCCCTGGCAGGTATCCCGTTTGATTTTGAGGAAGCCAGCACAGAACATGTTCTCAGAGAAAACCATAGGTACAACTCCCTTCTTCTCGTCCAGCCAGCTCTGACACTTCTCTCGAGCAATCGCTGGTAGGCTCACATACTTCAAATCGTTTGAAATAAAGTTCTTTTCCACACCGAAGCCGCTCACATAGCCCATGTGCCCATCCATGTAGAACGTGGTGTTGGTAGTATCTGGGAGACAGATGGGCAGTACTGTAGGGCCCAGGGTTACTGGGTGCTTCAGCTCCAGCAGGGCTATGTCCCCATTGAAGTTGTGGTCATCGTTAGGGTTGTAATCTGGGTGGATAAAGATCCTACGTACAGGGTGGTTACCCATCTTGTGGAGCTCTTCTACTTTGGTGTGGCCGAGGAATATGCGAGCCTCCTCTGCCAGCTGGTCCAGGCTTACACTTTTCCTCACTACCCCTTTGGGGAAGACGGTATGGGCAGCAGTCAGGATCCAGCGGTCTCCCAGGAGTGCACCACCCCCTCGTCCATGGATGCTAGTCAGAGCCTGCCAAGGGAAACTGCCTCTGCTTGCCAGCTTGCCGCCCAAGATCCGCTGGACTTCGGTGATGGGATTGACCGGCTTCCCACACACTGTAGAGAAATGCAAGGAGATCGTGACACCCTCTGTTGCCCCAGCTTGTCTCTCGCTTTCCTACACCATCGCTGTTTGATTTCACCTTATTTTTGCCTTCCTGGACAGATTTCCCTGTCCTCCCTCACTGACACTGTTCTCCTTGACTCCCCTCCTTGCATGTTGTCCTGGCTTTGTACTGACCGTAAGCATGAATCGGTAAACGCCAGACAAAGGCAGAGTTTTTTACTGACCTGGCAAGCAGGCAGGAATCCTCGCTTGGCCATCTCCATCCACCCAGGTTCCCTCAGGAGAGCAGGTGAATCTGTCTGTAGGGTGAGACAGAAGTGAATGAGATGCAGGCCTGCAAGCATAGCATGGGAAGAAAGAACAGAATAGAATACAAGTAATTTTCAAGGAGTTCCTCTCTCCAAGGTTTCCCAAATGCTGCTCTCAGCCCTTCCATCTCAAATCCACCCTTTCCCAGGAAAAGCTGCCCGTGGCACAGTCTGGAACATCTCCATCTGGGATAGCATGTATATCTTTAAGAATCTCAGTTCTAGGTGACCAGTAAAGTTCAGGCACTGCTTCTGTAGAAAAAAAGCCTGAAGAGCCAGCTGAGCAAAGTCTTAACTCCACTCAGTCCACATGCTTACAGAGCACTGTTGGACCTTAGCTACCCGAAAGAAGGGAGAGAAGACGACCTGGATTTTAGATTCAAGTTTCTAGTCTTTGTAGTTTGCAGAGAGTAGGACAAGGTGGTTTGTTCCAGAAAGAGGAAGAACATGAGTCAGTTACTGTACATGCTCAGTATCTATTTCTGAGGCTATATACAGGTCAGCTAACTCGCCTGTCACTCTCAACACAAACTCCACTGCCTCCATCATTTTTGCATTTTTTAGAAGGTTTGTGCTGGTGACTAAAAATAATTTATAGACAATTTAGCTTACACTGTATTGAATGCTTCCAAGAAACTGCTGTTCTCTTTGAAAATTGACTAAATCACAGTCACTCCCCATCAGAATTTGGCTGGTGCTGATATTTACTTGCTCCTGATTTTTTTCCTGATGAGACTGAGCTCTGACTCTTTAGGAAGGAGTTAAACTCAGACGCAAGAATAATTAAATACAACATTAGTACCAACTTAAAGAACTCCTTAGCTGCTTGCTCCTGGCCCCAGTGCTAGCATGTCACCTCTCTCAGGCATGCTGCACAACTGTGGGTCCAACTCTGGCAACCATATCCAGGAACTGATTCAGCTCAAAAATCTACAATTTTTTTGTGGAGGCTAAATGAGCGGCCAAGGCAAGGAAATCACGAACTCCTTACACTGTTCTTGTAACCAAAGCAGCTGTGTCATCCAATCATGTCTCAGGTGCAAAAAGACGGCATGTGAATGGTTTTGAATGTTGCATTAATTTTTCTGACCTGTTACACAAAAGCAGGTATTTCTGCATGTATGTTATTTAGCCCTTAGACGTCTCTGCTGCTCAACAATATTCCAAAGAGGTAAACAGCATTGCAGTGGAGTGGAGTGTGAGTTTGTATTTGCATCTGTAGCAACTTGGACTGGTGTGATGAGGTTTCAGAATTTCGGGGATTCCCACACACCATGCCTTGAATTTCAGTGAAAGAACAAAGTGCACTAGAGAAGAATAAATCGTGACTACAGATGAGAGACTAAGACCTTCTGCAAAAGTTAAGGAGAGCGTGGAGAAGGGATGTGGTGGACTCTGGGAATGAAGCAAGGTGGGAATACGCTGAGACAGCAAGCCTCAGGATCCATGCTGCAGAGCCAAGGAAAGACTGGAGAGCCTTCAACAGGAGGAAAGCATGAGACCTAAGCCTGGGGAGCAGAGACAGCTCTGACTGGAAAGCTGAGAGGGCTTTTCACACACAGGTTTCAATGTCTGTGTGGGATTTGAACTCACCACCACCTGCTCCAGTGACAATGTGATAATACGGCTCATTGCATTGGTACGTGATCACTGACTGGTAGTTGTTGTCTGCATGTTTGTTAACATAGCTGAACGCCCCATTGGTCAGGCCTGGAGGGCTGCCACAGTTCACAACTACAAAAAAGAGGAGGAAAAAAAAAAAAAGAGGTGAATCAAAGACAGCCTTACTGCTTGCAGGTTTAGGCCTGACTTGGATTGTGGCCACAATGTGAAGGATGGAGAGGAACAGTTACTACTGTAGGCAGAGAGAGGTTGTTCCAAAATGGATCCCGAAAGGGGATCTTTTGCTTTTTAGATGTTACAACATTACAGCAACTTTTTTAGTGATATTTGAGTTATTTTTGTAAGGGAGGAAAAACATTTACATTTTTGCAAGCGGAAAAATGTAATGAAAATCAACAGTGGACCTCCACAGGTCCTTCCAGCCAGCACATTCATGAGTCTATGGCCAGGCAAATTGAGTCACAAAGGCTGAACTTCCCATGTTCTTGGAGGGGGAAAGGTACAGCTGGGGGCATAGTTCCTGTTCTCAGATCACTCACTTTCACAGCGGGGCATGGATTGATGCCATGTCCCATCAGCCTGGCAGACAGCCGTGAAGGACAGCAGCTTTTGATTGCCCTGCATGGGAGAGAAAAACATCTCTGTTGATTGTGAAGAGCCTTAAATTCCCTTCCCCACATTAAAATATGATTCTATCTGCCCATCTTTTCACTGCTGTCCAATAGTTGCTCCTCTGCAGTCTGTTCCAGTTGCTGTCCTCTCCCTTTGCTGCCTTCCCTCCATCCTGTGTTTGCCACAGGCTACAAATTCTTCATAGCAGGCCAAGATATCAGCAGCCAGCAACCATAAAACCGTGACGAGTCTGGGTCGTTACCCAGCCCTGGCAATAAGTTGGCAAGGGGGGCAGGTAACATCCTCTGCTTCTGAGCTCCTACCCTTCCAAAGAGATATTCTTGTTTACCGATGTTTCCTGGGATCTTTGCCTCTCGTCTTCTACCAGGGCTTCGTGAAGCAGTAACTGCGTAAGGAAGGTGGCTAGGAAAGGAGAGACGACTGGAAGAAAGCTGACAGAAGCAAGGAAGAAACAGAAATTGCAAGAGGTTGCCACGAGTGCAATCTCCAGAGAAAGTTTTACTGAAAGGTGAAGGACTTACACAAACTGAAGAGAAGCCAGAATACAGCTGAAGGGAGTGGATAAGGGATCTCACCTCCACCAGATTATACCCAGTCTGGCACGTGACAATGAAATAGTCCTGAAATTGATACACACGCTGCAGGTCTCTGATGATGGTAAACCTATCCCGTGGGACAGGCTGCGGGCACCGTATTTCTGTCAGAGAACGGGACAAAGTAAGCTGGTATTAAGAAATGGTGCAGACAGGCTGCAGTAGCCTCTGGGGAACAAACGTCTTACTCTCCGAGGTGTAGCGGATCTTCCAGCCACGGCTGAACCCTGACTCATCAGTGAGGAAGAGTATGTCCACCTCATTGCTGTTGGTTTCAATGCTGCCAGGTGACTGCTTGCCACAGAATTCACCGATCTCTCTCCCTCGTACTTGGATCTGATGAGGAAAACATGCATCACCGGGACAGAAACACGCATGCCTGTCTGCCCCAGTATTCCCATTTCAACTTGGACCAAGTTTGCCACAGTGCCTACGATGGTGAACGGGGCTGGTTGTCTGACCCATCTTTGCCGATGTCTGCACAGACAGATCAGAGCAAAGCACTGACCGACCACAAGCTCTGCTTCTCCCTTATCACAGGAATCAGAGCCATCAACCCCTTCAAATCCTGAGATTAAATCAAAGGGAGATAAAACTGGATGAAGGATCATTTTTTTGGCTACACTCACAGGGGCCTGTGACCCAGAGCTTCTGACCTCAGGACAACGGTAGTTGAGTGCACTGAGGGAGGGACAACGGAAGAGCTCAGTCCTTCACGCTGGGGCATTCTCCTTGTACTGATCCCATATTTCTCATGTGAACAGTGGTGTCCCCACAGTTCGTGTCCAGGTCTGGCAGCAGGGTTGGAAGCAGTTAGTTAATCTCCAGTACCTTGAGCTGGTCATAAGGACAGTGGACTTGCTGGTGGTCATCAATCTCAAACGGTTCCAAGAACTTGAGGATGACAGACAGCCCCTTTTGCAGACGGATGCTGTAGTTACACCGGAGGTCTTCAGGATAGGGATGGGGATACTCAGGGCTGCTCAGGTACCCAGATGCCTCTGTGAACAACTCACTGCTGCACTCCACTGGTGTAGAGGAAGAAAGCAGAGGTCACATTGCGCAGCTGTGTCTTCTGCAGCCCCGTCAAGTGCTCCCTAAATCACTTCTCCCACCCTTCCCGGTCGAAGGCCTCCTTCCCTGGAACCCTCTGATCTTTCAAAATTTCAGTTTACCTTTGCAAGAGTGGTGGTCACTCTGAAGCTGGTAGCCAGTCCGGCAAGAACAGAAGTAGCCACCCACGTAGTTGTGGCAGAAGTGCTGGCACTGAGGCCTTTCATCTTCCTCAGCAGCTCCATTAGGGTCACATTCATCAAGATCTGAAGACACAGGAGATGCAGGGACAAGGGAAGAAAAGTGTTAAACTTCTCTACTGTACGTTGGAAGTACATGGAGATTCATATCCTTGCATACAGCTTCTCTTTATTTCCCTAACAAAGAGGCAAATTGGTTGGAGACACACAGGCTTCTTTCTGTGTGCTAAGGGTGCTGCCTACTCACCCACAGCTTGGTAATAGGCCAGGAAGCCCCTGTAGGGAATCACCGTGCCATTGTCTTCATTGGAGAAATCGGAGTGAAACGCCAGACGCATCCTGTTCCCCTCAGATACAAACTCCTTTCTTCCTGGGTGATTGCCTGTGGTTGACCCAAGCTGGCCACAGTATCGGCCCAAGTTCTTCTTGTCTGCTTTGACCTGTCAACGTTAAGGGGAAATCCCTGTAGCCTCATAAGATTCAGTCTGCTGCATGCATCGCTATTACCCAGCCACCAGCTGCCAGCACCTGCTCCACCTGTTTCCATCTTTAACTCCTTCCCTTTGTGGGAGGCATGAGAGGAGGCCCAGCGAATGAACAGCCACCACAGGGGGTGGCCACTAGATTCCCATCTCCAGCCACCCCCTTGGCCCAGGTATCTATGTACATACCGTAACATAGTCGTAGAAGCAGGATTCAGATGGCTCTAGGTCAAAATGTCTGAAGGTCAGCTTCACCACATAGCCTTCTGGGACGTGGATATCCCAGGTGCTGATGTTATTGTTGGGATATGGCTTGGGATAACCGGGGGATCTGATCTCCCCAAAAAGCTTTCTTGGGACCAGACTGGAACTGATCACTCCAAAAAAGGGAAAGGCCCACAGGAGTAAAGGAATGTGCCTGTGAACATGGCAAGTAAACGATGACATTGCACACAATCAGGTCATCCAAAATCAGGGGAGACTTCACAGGTGACTTGTGCACTGTCTAATGGAATCCAAACACGGGACGCCTGGTTGCGGGTCCAGCTTCCGGCTTGGATTGCTCGGGAACGAGGAGGACAGCTGAACCGAAGACACCAGCGCTGCCCAGGTCCCAGCAAGGCGCTGTGACCCAGCCAAGGAGACTCGCCAACCCGGGAAGCGGCCTGAAGGGACACGGGTGACTTCTCTGAGCCGCGCCCGCCCGTTCCCAGCAGGGATGGGGCTGGGGCCCTCGGAACCGGGGGCAGTCTCGTTCCCCCTGGCCCGGGGCCAGCGGGTCACGTCTGCTCACTGCTGCTTCAGGACCTTCCTTCGGCGAGGGTCCGAAGACCCCAAGCTCGGCCGGCTGAGGAGCAACCCCGCCGTGCCTCTGGGGCAGCCCTCCACCCAGCCGTGCCCCCATCCTTCCCCTCCCCTCCTAAAACTGGGGTTTTACCCCTCACTCTGCGGGTGTCCCCCGCCCCACCCCCCCGCCCCAGGGAAGGGGGCTACCGGCGTTCCCCCAGAACAAGCCGCCACGGAACCACCAGCCGGGCAGACCCTTCCCCCTCAGCCCGACGCCCGAGTACCGGCGGGGGGCAGCGGGCAGGAGCTCAGCCCACCCCGCACCCCCCCCGGGAAGGATCCGAGCCCCCTCCTCACTCACGGGCTCCGGTCGGCTGGCGGCCCGGCGGGGAGAGGCGGGGGGGACGGCAGAGTCAGCCCGGCGCCGGAGCGGGACCCCGGAGCCCGCCGCCTGCTGCCCTCTGCCGCCGGGCCGCCGAACCGGGGCTTGGGGCCGGGGGGGGGCCGGCCCGGCGGGCCCCGGGTGGGCGAGGGGGCGGTGGCTGGAGAGCCCGCCTGGGGCTCGGTCTGCCAGGCCGCGGCCGCTCCGGCGGTGGGGACCCCCCAAAGGTGTCCCTCCGGGGAAGCCCCCCCCCCCCCCCCCCGGCTCCTCCTGGGCGGTTTGCTGGGGTAGGGAGAAGAACAGAAATTTTAGTCTTGGAAAATTAATTTAAACTTTTATTTTTTTAAAAAAAGGTGACACTCTCAAAGCAGCCGGGTTTTCTCTCTTCTGGTTTGCGGAGGAGTGCTTTGGGGTTGTTTCTGACGGGAATTGGGAGCTTCTTCAGGGAGAGCAAGAAACCTCAGACATTCCAGTTAAACAGATATTGATAAAAAACCGAACTAATTCTTTAATTAGAAGTAAAATTAGGATTAAAAGCATTCTGAGGACAAGTCCCCTTCCAAGAGCCCTTCTTGCTGTTTGTTCTGCGAGCATGTTCAGCAGAAATGAGACAGACACATACAGCCTTCAGTGTCTGATGGGAAATGAGAAGAGGTCGCAACTCAGAAGCACGCTTCAGGCTGTTACCAGCACAGCACCCAAGACACCTATTGTGTGCCACCAGCTTTGTACAGTTTAAAATTTCTTGGCCTTCAGACTCTGGTGTGAGAGGTAAAACACCCTTTTAGTGTCCTCCCTTGGAATCATGGGGGGGGAAAAAATAGCAACTAACCTTGCATTGAAATCATAGGAAATAATTTGCAGCCACTGAAACATGTTGAATAAAGATGAAAATAGTGTTAAAAAGAAAAAAGAAAGCTTCTTTGGTATGTTTATGGAAGTGCATTGAAGACTAGAGAACCTGCTCATCAAACGCCTTTGAATTTTTATCTGAAAAAAAGATCACATAAACATGTAATTAGTGCCTGTGTAATAACACCATGTGGCTCCCGACATCAGAATTAAGATCAAGCGGTGGACACTACCCCAGCACTTCCAGAGGTCCAGACAGCTCCTCTGCGTGATGACCATACTTGGGCAGGCTCACTGCTGCGCCATGCCGTGCCGGAGCAGGTTCTGCTGGCTCGCTGTCCCACCAGGACAGTTTACTCAGAAACCACATCTGGAAGGTAGCTGGCAAGCGCTGGAGACTACTGTCTGAGACATCTGCTATGAACAGGTCACTGGTGGGAAGTGTTCCCTGGCAAAGCACCGACAGACGGAGGTGACTGAGGGATCATTTGTGAGGAAGCCGATCATGTCAGCGTGTTCTCCAAGAGGAATCTTACACCCAGAGGGCACTGGTAGCTCCCCGCGGCACCTTCAAGGCAAACCTCCCATGCCTCCATTTCCTCCCCCCCTGCCCCGGTAACACCATCTTGGGTGTTCCGTGGGTGTTATCTTAGAAATCATAGAATCATAGAAAGTTTTGGGTCGGAAGGGACCCCTAGAGGTCATCTAGTCCAACCCCCCCGCAGCGAGCAGGGACACCGCTAACTAGATCAGGTTGCTCAGAGCCCTGTCCAACCTGGTCTTGAATGTTTCCAGGGATGGGGCCTCCACTACCTCTCTGGGCAACCCGTTCCAGTGTTTCACCACCCTCATTGTAAAGAATTTCTTCCTTATATCCAGCCTAAACCTACCCTGTTTTAGTTTAAAACCATTACCCCTCGTCCTGTCACTGCTGTCTCTACCAAAAAGATTGTCCCCATCTTTCCTATAGGCTCCCTTTAAGTATTGAAAGGCTGCAATCAGGTCTGCCCGCAGCCTTCTCTTCTCCAGGCTGAACAAGCCCAACTCTCTCAGCCTGTCCTCATAGGAGAGGTGCTCCAGCCCTTGGACCATTTTTGTAGCCCTCCTTTGGACCCGCTCCAACAGTTCCATGTCCTTCTTGTGCTGAGGGCTCCAGAGCTGAACGCAGTACTCCAGGCGAGGTCTCGCCAGAACAGAGTAGAGGGGCAGAATCACCTCTCTCGACCTGCTGGCCACGCTTCTCCTGATGCAGCCCAGGACACGGTTGGCCCTCTGGGCTGCCAGTGCACATTGCCGGCTCATGTCCAGCCTTTCGTCTATCAGTACCCCCAAGTCCCTCTCAGCAGGGCTGCTCTTGATCCTTTCATCTCCCAGCCTGTATTGATACCGGGGATTACCCCGACCCAGGTGTAGGACCTTGCACTTGGCCTCGTTGAACCTCATGAAGTTCACACAGGCCCACCTCTCCAGCTTGTCCAGGTCCCTCTGGATGGCATCCTGTCCTTCTGGTGTATCAACCGTTTCACTCAGCTTGGTGTCATCTGCAAACTTGCTGAGGGTACACTCGATGTTGCTGTCCATGTCATTGATAAATATACTGAACAGCACTGGTCCCAGTACGGACCCCCGAGGGACTCCACTCGTCACTGGTCTCCATATCTTGAAGCATAGGAAGTTCTCTCTGAACATGAGGAAGAACTTCTTCCCTCTGAGGGTGATGGAGCACTGGAACAGGCTGCCCAGGGAGGTTGTGGAGTCTCCTTCTCTGGAGATATTCAAGACCCGCCTGGACAAGGTCCTGTGCAGCCTGCTGTAGGTGACCCTGCTTCGGCAGGGGGGTTGGACTGGGTAACCCACAGAGGTCCCTTCCAACACCGAACATTCTGTGTTTCTGTGGGTGGTAGGAGGGTACTTCGGCTGGTAAAGCGAGGGTGGTCAGCCGGGGATATGCCTCTCCGGAGCAGCCCACCTCTGATACACGTCCCACAGACTCGCCTGATGTGGCCACCACAGCTACGCCCTCCGCCCGGCTCCAGTGCTCCCGCTGGTGGCGTTCCCCTGCAGATGCTCTGTGCAGTCCTCCTCCCCGTGTCAGGTAGGAGCCAGGAAACACTCGGTACAATTTTTACCTCGGAAGGATGTCTGTGCCTTTCTTTGCTTCGGGTCAGAATACACAAAGGACCGCAAACCACACGTAGGACCACTGAACGCCAGAACTAGCGCCTGTTTGCTGCCTGCTCGGCTCAGCTGGGCTACAAGAGGACTGAACAATAAAACCAGACAATATCAGAGCAAAGTAAAGAAACTGTAGATCTTCAGCTCTGTCAAAGATGCCAGCATCCTCTCGTGGACAGAGACTCCTGCTTTGAAGACATTGTGTTGCAAGAGGAAAGAAACCTGCTCTACAGCCTCAGTGGCCGTGAGATCATCCTCTGATGTGCCGACCCTCTCATCCACTGAGAAGGAGAAGATGAGCTGGATACTTCATCCTCAAACCTGAGGCGAGGAGGACAGAGAAATACCTCCGCTGGGCCTCCTACAGCTACACCACCTACTGTACAGTACACCAGGGCCACAGACCCAGGCTCACCTGTGAACACCGAGCTGCTTTCCCAGGGCACAATACCTTTAACCCCTTGGTACCCATCGCAGCCTTTTGGGAACACTCTGCCACTAGCCGCAGGGCTTGGGCTCCACACAGCCAGGCCTGTGCTATCCAATGGCTCACCACTTTTTCAGAACAAGCATGCCACTCCTGCAGCTTGGGCTGGTAAGAAAATAAAGACTTACACCAAAATAAGGCTCAGGACTCTTAAGAGTGGGTCTTCCCCCTGGTATGAGATGGTGAGCAGCAGCAGCAGCTTGTTAGTCTGTTTCTGTGTCTTCTAACTCAAGGAGCAAAGCCGAGCGTAATACCCCACCAGGGACGGAGCTCTGCAGCGCCAGCCACTCGGCAAGGGGCAAGAACAAAGGCGGAGTCCTCCCAATATCGCACCTTATCCCCTGCCTTACGCTAGCATCCTCACCTCCCGCAGGCTCGTGTCTCAGCGATACGGTGCTGTTGTGCAAAGTCACCATCTGACCTAGGTATCTTGCCTATGGCATGATTACAAAAGAGAAAAAAACAGTGTATTATTAGCGCTAGTAGTTACTAACTGAAGCCCCAGAGTAGGCTGGAATAATATCCTTCATGATGATTACGACAGTGGACCACATCAGGTGGGTATGATTCCTATCTGTGGTTCTGGCATAGCTGGCTGCTTCCCGAAGGTGAGAGGCTGTTATGGCTATGTGACGGCTGCGGCAACGGGTCAGAAGCAACCCACTCAGCGTATCACCTCACACAGGAAAATTAGGTCGGTGGTTGGCATGCCAGTGGAAGAGTCTGGCTAACCACCTGAAGGCAGTAGCTGTTTACCGTCAAACCAGAATGTAGGCTCCAAAAAGGAAAATTTGTACATTTTGTACCAAAAGCTTTTGGTGCAGGGCCTGAAATTAGTTGATTAATTGTTGGGCACGCAGTCTGGAAGATACCAGTCTGGACATGGTGAGGTGAGCTAGGTGCTGGGGATCAGAAGCAGCTCCGAAGGGCTGACATTGCACGGAGGAGTAGGAAGAGGGCAACCGCTGAACCGGCTTCAGCTGCTGTCAGTCAAATCTCTGTCTTTTGCAACCTTGTGGTACAACAAAGATAACGTAGAGGCTCCTCACGATAGAAGGAATGATGGGCTGTGGAGGTCTGCGTGGAGCAGGTGACACGCGGGATGGTGTGGCTATGATTCCTCGTTGGGTTTGATTTGTATCCCACCCCGTCCGTGGATACTGACAGCAAGTGGCAGCCTGGGATGTCCTCAGAGATGACCCTGAAGAGCCAGAGGCCGACATTACAGGTACAGCTGTAGCTCCCTGACCTCTTGCTCACCAAATGCTCTGAAATAACGCTTTTCTCACTGCACTCATCTTTTCATTTCCCTGAAAAGAAGCTATTTGGAAAATGCTACTTTTTAGATGAGCTGCTGGACGGAAAAATTGAGAGTCCAGCGGAGGGCTACAAGGATGATGAGGGGACTGGAGCATCTCTCCTACAAGGAAAGGCTGAGGGAGCTGGGCTTGTTCAGCCTGAAGAAGAGAAGGCTGTGAGGGGACCTTATAAATATCTGAAGGGTGGGTGTCAGGAGGATGGGGCCAAACTCTTTTCAGTGGTGCCCAGCAACAGGACAAGGGGCAACGGGCACAAAGTGAAGCAGAGGAAGTTCTGTCTGAACATGAGGAAGAACTTCTTCCCTCTGAGGGTGATGGAGCACTGGAACAGGCTGCCCAGGGAGGTTGTGGAGTCTCCTTCTCTGGAGATATTCAAGACCCACCTGGACAAGGTCCTGTGCAGCCTGCTGTAGGTGACCCTGCTTCGGCAGGAGGGTTGGACTAGATGACCCACAGAGGTCCCTTCCAACCCCTACCATTCTGTGATTCTGTGTGATTCTGTTTTCTCAGCTTGGAAAGGGGCCTGTATTTTCAAAATCTGCCTACCTCTTGGTTCTCTGTGACGGCAGTAGCTACACATTTCTGAGCACCCTGCCCTTCAACCTTTTGATGGGGGACAACCACAAGTACTCTTTCAGAATTAACTCCCTGTGGGCTGGTGCACATCCCATTAGGTGTCTTCAGTGAAGTCTCTCTTTGGCACTGGTCCGGCTTCTCAGGGGACCTCGCCCCCTTTGGTTCTGCCCCTTGGTCTCTAGTTGTAGAGAGGAGCTGTGGACCAGGGGAGAGCGATGACGGCCCTGTGGAGACAACTGCCGGCAATGCCAGAGGGAGCGTGGAGGCTGGAGGTGGCGGCCGCGGTCTCCCACACGAGGAGGAGAGCCTGAGCCTTCCTCACCCTCGGCACCTTCTCAGACCCAGCCCTCGGATTTCACACGACTGTGCGAAAACCTTTGACTCTGAAGGACAAAGTTCTGTTCCCCACTGGCCCCGCTCAAGGAGCCCGGGACCCTGAGAAGAACGCGGGTGGACGAGAGGAGACGGCAGGTGTTGGTGGCCGCGGAAGAAGGGGCATCCTCCCCTACCCCTGCCCCCTCGGGCATCAGCTCTTGCATCCCGGGGGGGGGACACCGGGGACGCCGAGGGGTCCGGCTTTGGCCTCGGCGGGGGCGGCGCACCGGCCCCGCTCCTCCCCGCCCGGCTCTTATTCTGAAAGGAGCCCCCGTGACGGCCCGTCGCCCCCCCCCCCCCCCAGCCCGGCCCACCGCCGCCTCCGCTCCCGCCTCCCGCCCGGCCCCGCCGTGACCCCCGGGCGAGGCAGAAGGAAACACGCTGCGACGGCGCGGGACTCGGCTCTTGTTTTCTTTCTCAAGCCGGGGCAGGTCGTGCTCGGGGAGGGGGCGTCCAGCCCGGGCATCCGTCGGGGCCGGCCCGGGGGAGCGGCTCACTTCACTTTCTGGAAGACCTGGACGCAGACTTCGTCTTCAGCGGTCATGCGCTGGGGGAAGCGGGGCCAAAGAGGAGTTTAGGCCGGCTCCCCTACTCCTTTACCCCCCCATCCCCCCAGTCCCCGCACCGCAGCCCTGCCCGCCGTCCCGGCGCTGGCCGGAGGCCCCGCACGCTGCCACACGCCCTCGCCGACCCTCAGCGGGGTCAGGCCGCGGGGCAACGACGTCGCCTTCGCGGAGCGGTGTTAACTTTTAAACCCGGGAGGCGGGTGTTTGCGCGGACCCCCCGAGGTCCCGGGGCCGAAGGCTGAGCGGAGCTGGAGGGAAGCCGCATGGCTGGCTGAGAGCCCGCAGCGCCCGCATGGCGTGTCCCAACCTGCCCACCGCGACCGGGGCTTAGCGAGCTGCGCCAGACCCCTCCTCACCAGATGCAGCTGGTCCCCCTCCAGCCAGTGCCTCCAGCCTCGGTTCCTCTTCTCCCCGAGCTGCTCACACACCAGCTGATCCCCGTCCCAGGAGACAGTTGTCTGAAAGAAAGGAGCAGAGGGGAAGGCACGGTCCCGAGACAAGCGGCTCCTGGCTAGACAGGTTTCCAGTGCGGACACCGACTGTCCCTCTCAGACCCATTTTTGAACGCAGTCCCCCGATCTGGCGTCTCTCTGGTGGCTCCTTGGGACTGATGTTCTTTCTGGGAGATGAATGACCATCTGGCTTCCCAGTGCAACAGAGTGCTGCCGAGCGGGCTGACGTTCTGTCTTCTCAGGGCTTTGCTCCAAAGGATAGTGCCCTCCGGATCCCAAAGAACTGGGTTTCTGGCGGTTGGGTGCTCATCCCCTGCGCTGTGAGGGATTTGCTCATGGAACCACTTCTTCCCGGACCTGCCAGGGCACGCCAGCTCTGGGCCGGGCTCTCATCTGGTTCCTGAATCAAAACCCAAGCAAGTCCCTCAGCTTCTGGTGCACCCCAACCCGCCATCAGGCTGTGCTGCTTGGGCTCCTCACCTGGCACTTGCGCCCATCCACGGGACCCAGATCTTCCTCAAACTGGACCCCCAGGTCAAAATCCATAACGTAGTCCCGCAGGGAGGTGATGGTGCGGATGACCATGTGGTCTCCCGTGTGGATGATCTCTTTATCGGGCTTCAGGAAGCAAACCAGTTTTCGCAGGACCACGTTGATATCTGGAGGGTGAAAGGAGATCCGTTGATATCTGGAGGGTGAAAGGAGATCCGTGGACGACCCCCCAAACTCCTCTGCTCCTAGCCAGGGTCCCCCAGCCACCACCCGTCCTCCCCCCTCCCGACAAAGCGCCGGTGGCAGAGGGAAGGACCTGAGGGTTCCCAAGCCCCTTCCTCCCCGACTTCTGATGGAGCTGGAGGCGAGGGGAGCCAGAGGCGAGGCGGGAAAGGGACGAGCAGGGCGAAGGTACCTAAAGCGCGCAGGTAGTTGTCCATGTTCTCCTGGGAGACGAAGCGGTAATACCCGGTGAGGTTGGGGGGCATCGCGGTGGGGGGGCCCGGCCCGGCGGCGACGAGGAGAGCGGGCACGGAGCGGGACAGACGTGGAGCCGGGACCGAGCTGGCTGCCGGGCGGGCCAGTGCCCCTCTGCGGGGCGGTTCTGCGGGGCGGCCGGGCTCCCCGCCGCAGTAAGAGTCCCCGCGGCGGGGGGGCGCGGTAAAGGCCGGCCCTGCCCCCGCTCCCAGCGCCCCCGCCCCGGCTGGGGAGGACGCGCGAGAGCCGGGTGCCCCCCCCGGCGCCGTGCCCGGATCGCAGCGGGCAGCCGCCCCCCCCCGCCCGCAGCACCTGGCGCGTCGGCCCCTCGCATTGGCTGCCGAGCCCCGCCGCGCCCGTGACGTCATGCTGCAGTGGCGGGGCGGGGCCGGGCGTGGAGCGGAGCGGGGCTGGCGGAGGGGCCGCGCCGTCCCTGCGCGCTGCCGCCGCGGGAAAGGCCGGGCCGGGCCGGGCAGGGCCGGGCAGGGCAGGGCAGGGCCGCGCCCGCCGCTGTCCGGTAGCCCCGGGCGGGCCGGGACCCGCTGCCGCCGCCGCGATGGGCGACCCTCGGCCTCGCACCGCTGTCCTCCTCCCGCTCCTCTGCCTCTGCGCCGCGCTGCCCGCCGGCGCCTCCAACAAAGGTGAGCGGCGGGCGCGGCCCCGGGGGTGCGGAGGGGGCTCGGTGGCCGTCGGCGCCGTCGAGCTGCCCGCCGCCTTCGTCCCGCCCGGCGGGTTTCCACCGGGGCATCTCCGCCGTCCCCGGGGTGCTCTGCCCCTTGGGGCGGCCGCATCCCAGCCCCGCTCCCCGCCCGTCTCCTCCCGCCGCCCTTTTCCCCCTCTGCCCCCCGGCTGGTCTTGCTTTTGTTCCCGTTACCGCCGCGTGGGTTCAGCTCTCCTCCCCTCCCGGAGAGAGAACGCCTCGCTGCTCCACCGACCCCTGCGGTCACCGACACGCACCCCCCTGCCTCTGTCGCCCGGTTCTGGTCCCTCCAGCTAGGATCTGCCCACAGGGATTATCATGGTTACGTGCCAGCTGTGCAGGCTGCCGGTGTCAAACCGCATTTCAGCCGCTGAACGTGGCCCCCCCAGCCCTACAGCGGTGCCGTTCTGAATGCGGACGTGCTCCCAACGCGTCACCGCGCCGGGGAGAGATGCGGGTTTCTAGATCTGTAGGCACAGGGGCGAGAAATTCGTCCCGGGGGGAGTCGGTGCGGCAGTGGTTCGGCAGGGTGGGGGAATCTGAGAGCGCGGGGCTCGGGGGTCGCCGGGGATGGTGACCTCTCGGGGCGCCTTCCGTGCTTTGGGGGAGGTCAGGGCTGCGGGGCCGCTGCAACGCGGAGCTCTGGGCACACGCTGGCGTTGGCAGGGGCAGGGGCGTTTATCTGGGCTGCTCGGGTGCCCGGGGGCCCGGTGGCGAGGCAAGGCCCCTGACGCTCTGGGGTTTCTCCCTCCGTGGTAAATTTACGCTCTGAAACACCTGCCCACCCTCCGGCAAATCATTTTTAGGTTTACAGGAGCTTTCCTGAAGCTAGTAGGAGTCTGTATCCTAAAAATATTCCCGAAATGTTTTCCTAAGCTCCAGGATCTTGTTTCCTGAGCAATCAGATCGGTGATTCCCAAGTTGCAGGTGGATGCAGCAAAGGATTTATCTCTCTGCCACCGGCTTGTTACCCCAGCAACAGGGCACATTCGGCTCTTGCAGCTACAGGTTCCCACCTCGGTGGCGTGGCCGCGCGGACCGGAGCCGCCACAGAGTGGAATCTGGTGGGGGCCACAGAGGGCACTGGCAGACGGGAAGGATTCCACCTGCATACCGAGCAGGGTGGATGTTTTTCTGGGTTTCCTACGTGGTGCTTTATAATCTTAATCAATATGGAGAGGGAGAAATGCCAACCCATGCTCTTCACTGCGACGCCAGGCCGGGTCTGCCCGCTCTGCCCTACGGCTGCATCCCCAGCCTGACCCGTCGCCCTGTCCGCCGGCCCGCTGCCCGGCTCCGGCACCGTGCCCTGGCCCCGGTTTGCAGCATGCTTGGCCGTAAGGGATACCGTCCCTTTCGAGGCAACGCACCACGCCACACCGGCACGGCTTCAGAGGATGCCGTGCTACAGAGGATGAATTCACACGTTGGAAGTCGTGCCCTTGAGGGGGAAGGCTCCGTATCCTCTGAGCCACGCTGTGCTCAAAGCGTTGCTCGGTTGTGATGAACCGTGGTCTCCAGGGGGTGGGAGAGTGGGGGATTCTCTGGGAATGGGGGTTGTAACTAGGCCATGTAATATAATCTCCGAGGCCCATTTGGCAGGGAGTGGGCATGGGGGAGGGGTTTTTAATTTGTAACGATTTTTCTTCTCTCTCCCCTCCTCTCCACTCCCCTTCCCTCCCCCCCACCCCCTTATTTCTCCCTTTCCCTGCCCCGGAGCCTGTGTAATAAAGATTAATTTGCTATTTCTGGGCCTGTGACATTTTTCAGAGCCTCCTGCTGGCTGCTGCCTCCATGCCAAGCCTGGCTGGGCTCCAGCCATCGGGATTAGCAAGGAGGGGCCAAGGGAATATGGTGCTCACCATGGAGCAGGGAAGGAAGGAGCCAGGGACTCTCGGAGTAGGCTGTTGTCCACGTAGGGTGACTGACTGAAAGCGTACCTGGGTACATGTGTGTGTAGACCCTGGGCCTTAGTCCAGAGGATGAGGGGTGTACGCTGGTAATGGCTGCACGCGAGTCTTGTCCCCTGGGAACACCCCAAGGGAAGATGTATCTTGGATCCTTTAGTTTCGCCTTCAGTGAGGAAGGATTTAGCATTTGGAATCCATCTCCAGAATCAAACTACTTCTGCCTCTTATTAGTTTTTTTTAACCACTCCAGCTTTCCTGGGCACCTGGATGCCTCTCCACATATTCCTAAGATATTAATGAGGAGGCCAGAAGGAACACACGGCTTCTGACAAGGTCTCCCAAGAGCCATGTAGGGTGCAGCTAAAGAAAGATAACTTCTTCCTCCCAGCCTATTTTAGACTTCTTTGTTTCCAGAGAAGAAGGTGGGAAGGGGTGGTTGTTACCTGTCACTGGATGATATTTTGCTCTTTTCATACTGAATCTGTCATCGGCAGCTAATACATTCCTATGCTCCATCCCTTACCCCAAATCCACCTCAGCCAACAAGCACAAACCCTGGATTGAAGCGGAGTATCAGGGCATCGTCATGGAGAATGACAACACGGTCCTGCTCAACCCACCGCTGTTCGCACTGGACAAAGATGCTCCACTGCGCTATGCAGGTAGGTGGGCAGCAAGCAGCTCTGGGAAGGGTGGGAGGCAGGGAGAGACCTCCCAAGAGGCTGAGACAGGGCAACGTCCATCCCTCTGCTGGGTTCTAGCTCTCTCCAGGAAACGGTCACCTCCAAACCTTCCTCCGGGGGAGGTCCCCAGTGAAGGCTGGAGGCAATCTGGGCACAGCTTGGTTTAGGATGCTGTGAGCTGTTTCCCTTAGGGAGCGGAATTGAGGGTGGAGCCAGCTACTTTTTGACGCAGTTCTGCTATTTCCAAAGATCACATGCACAGCTCTGTGTCTGCGAGCACTGGAGAGAGCTGGTAGGGCACACTTCGTTGGCAGCGCTACCTCCGCTTGCAGAAAGCGCAAATCCCTGGAGCTGCAGACGAGGTTTCAGGAGGGCTGTCTTCCTGGTGCTTGTTTAGGCCATGCCTGGAGGTTCCTCACACATCCTCCCTCAGCTTTGGAAGAGGAAAAGTGGCCCCTGTGAGCGGAACTTTAGGATTTAGGTGACCCTATCTGCAGTTCCCTGCGGTACTGCGCACATCCTGCATGCGTGGGTGGATGAGACATCATGGATCTTCACGCTTTGGCTGTCTCTCTGCAATATATGGCCTGTTCTGCCTCCCTGAGGGACGCAGAGGAGAAATAAGGTGCTCCCTCAGCACTGTGCCAGTGTAGCACTGATAAATCTAGCTTGAGCTTTGCAACCATCTTTCTTGATGCTGGTCAAGACTCCTGGCCGTGGGAGTAATCTCCAGTAGAGGGCAATCTACACCGTTAATGGCTGTAAGAGGAACTCCTACGGAACCAAAAATTGCTCGAAATGAGAGGTCATAGTGGGGGAGAAAGGAGAGTGTAAGTTAGCAGGGAAGAAAATATGGGAGGGGGAAGTCAAGGGGGCATAATGCGCTCTCCTCAGTCCTGTTCTTTCTCCCCTTCCTCTCTGCGTCCATGGGTACCAGGTGAAATCTGTGGCTTCAGGATCCATGGGGCAGGGGTACCTTTTGAAGCTGTGATCCTGGACAAAGCTACAGGTGAGGGGCTGATCCGGGCCAAGGAACCAGTGGATTGTGAAGCACACAAGGAGCACACCTTCACCATCCAGGCTTATGACTGTGGAGAGGGACCTGATGGAGCAAATACCAAGAAATCACACAAGTAAGTCCATGAAGTCATTGCTGCACATTACAAAATGCGATCTGCCACAGAAAAGCCAGTGAGAATTGCTGTGGGAATGGTTCCTTTAGCCAGAAGTATTTTTCTCTAGCCTTGATACTGTAACCCAAGGTGTTAGTAAGACCGAAAGAGAAATGTTCACTGACCAAGTCACGTGAGTGAATACACTAGAAATGGGGGCTGCTTGATTGTTGTGTCTAAGGGTGGTGTTTTATGTTGCTGCAGGGAGGAGGTCCAGATTACGTTATCATTCCTTTTACTCTTTCTCTGGGCTGGGAAAGCATTGTCCAAGCTCCTGTGAGCCAACATTGCTGTGCTGAAACCAAGGTCTCTTTCCTTGTCCTTGCTTTTGATGGCTGCAAATCAGACCGGTGCACTTTAGGGAGGTGATTTACACTGAAATTCAGGTGGTGTACGGCTCCTAATCAGCCAATCAGTTCTTACTGATGTCTCTCTGTGTCAGGGCTACAGTGCACGTTCGAGTAAACGATGTGAATGAGTTTGCTCCCGTCTTTGTGGAAAAGTTGTATCGTGTGGCAGTGACTGAGGGAAAGCTGTATGACCGCATCTTGCGTGTGGAGGCCATTGATGGAGACTGCTCGCCACAGTACAGCCAGATCTGCTACTATGAGATCCTGACTCCCAATATTCCCTTTCTCATTGACAATGACGGTAAGAATCCATGACTGGCTGGGTAGACAAAGGGAGAGCCGTGGATGTTGTCTACCTTGACTTCAGCAAGGCTTTCGACACAGTCTCCCATGATATCCTCCTAGGGAAGCTGAGGAAGTGTGGGCTGGATGAGTGGTCGGTGAAGTGGATTGAGAACTGGCTGAATGGCCGAACTCACAGGGTTCTCATCAGCGGAGCTGAGTCTAGTTGGAGGCTGGTAACAAGTGGTGTCCCCCAGGGGTCAGTACTGGGCCCAGTCTTGTTTAACTTCTTCATCAACGACCTGGATGAAGAGTTAGAATGTACCCTCAGCAAGTTTGCTGATGACACCAAACTGAGAGGTGTGGTAGATACACTAGAAGGCTGTGCTGCCATTCAGCGTGACCTGGATAGGCTGGAAAGCTGGGCAGAGAGGAACCTGATGAGGTTCAACAAAGCCAAATGCAGGGTCCTGCACCTGGGGAGGAACAACCTCATGCACCAGTACAGGCTTGGGGTGGACCTGCTGGAGAGCAGCTCTGCGGCGAGGGACCTGGGCGTCCTGGTGGATGACAGGTTAACCATGAGCCAGCAGTGTGCCCTGGCTGCCAAGAAAGCCAATGGGATCCTGGGGTGCATCAAGAAGAGTGTGGCCAGCAGGTTGAGGGAGGTTCTCCTTCCCCTCTACACTGCCCTAGTGAGGCCTCATCTAGAGTACTGTGTCCAGTTCTGGGCTCCCCAGTTCAAGAAAGATGAAGAGCTACTGGAGAGAGTCCAGCGGAGGGCTACAAGGATGATGAGGGGACTGGAACATCTCTCCTACGAGGAGAGGCTGAGGGAACTGGGCTTGTTCAGTCTGAAGAAGAGAAGGCTGCGAGGGGACCTTATAAATGCTTACAAATATCTGAAGGGTGGGTGTCAGGAGGATGGGGCCAAGCTCTTTTCAGTGGTGCCCAGCAACAGGACAAGGGGCAATGGGCACAAACTGAGGCACAGGAAGTTCCGTCTGAACATGAGGAAGAACTTCTTCCCTCTGAGGGTGACGGAGCACTGGAACAGGCTGCCCAGGGAGGTTGTGGAGTCTCCTTCTCTGGAGATATTCCAGACCCGCCTGGACAAGGTCCTGTGCAGCCTGCTGTAGGTGACCCTGCTTTGGCAGGAGGGTTGGACTTGATGACGCACAGAGGTCCCTTCCAACCCCTACTATTCTGTGATTCTGTGATTCTGTAATCCGCACCTACCACGAGCACGTCACTCCCCCTTTCCTGCTTTGCTCCCTCTCTGCCAGTCCCACTTGCTGACAGAGCCGTGCTATATGAATTTTCCAGCACTGCTCATCTCTCTCTCTTGGTGCAGAGATGCAGCAGCCATTTTGTGTCTTCTATGGAGTGGCACTGTGCAAGGGGGGGACTCAACTCCTTTTTAGTTGTTTTTGTAGCTGATGAAAAATAAAAGTGGTTTCTGCAAGGAACATCTCTGAGGAGACTGTCTTTCCTTTCCCTTGATCTCTGTTTCGCTAACCAGGGAATATCGAGAACACGGAGAAGCTGCAGTACAGTGGGGACCGTCTCTACAAATTCACTGTGACGGCGTATGACTGTGGAAAGAAGCGGGCTTCTGATGATGCTGAAGTGGAAATCCAGGTGAAACCCACCTGCAAGCCCAGCTGGCAGGGTATGAAACCTCCAAACACAGTGATGTCTTCCCTTTGCTTTTGCTGAACTGCTACTCGGTCCTACTCATTGGAAATGTTTGTATATAGACATACAAATTTGGATGCACATATATATGATTAAATTCTCGCACCAACCCATCTGTCCCATCTAAAGGGATGCAGCAGGCATCTAAGTCAGTTGCAAAGCCACTGGAAGGCAATTCTAACATTGGAAAATCATTCCTGGGATTATTGTGAACCATTATGTATTTGGTAAGGCTTGTAGACTGTATTCAATGTAGATTGTTTTGGAGGCTGCTTATCTTGAGGATCTTTGGCTTTTCTAGAGGTGCTGCATGCCTACAGGTTCACTTTAGTCAATAGAATTAAGGGGTAATCAACACAGCTCTGCCTGGTGAGAGACGCTGACAATCCAAGGAGTGATGCTACATTGGTACTCGCTGTAGAAGATGAGAATTTGGACTCTGTGCTTCTAGGAAATCTTCCCTTGCACTGATGCCAGCTGCAAAAAGCCTTTTCAGCGTGGAAAGGGCCAAAAATCTCTTGTTTCTGGGCAAGTCCATAGCTGTCACTTGTGTGTGTGCCATTTGTTCTGGCCTTGGGTCTTTGGCAAGACCTAGCCCCTCTCTTTCTCTCTCTCTGCTTCATTAGGCTGGAGCAAGAGGATTGAGTACACTCCGGGTGCCGGCAGCCTCGCGCTCTTCCCCAGCATTCACCTGGAGACCTGCGATGAGCCCCTGTGGAACATCCAGGCCACGGTGGAGCTGCAGACAAACCATGTGGCCAAGGGCTGTGATCGGGATAACTACTCCGAGAAGTCGCTACGCAAACTCTGTGGTGAATTGATTCTTTCCTGAGCCGAGGGCAGCTGTGGCACAGCACCCTGCCCCTTCCCCTGGAGGGGTTCACAGCGGTAGCTCTGTGCCTCACATGGGAGAGATGCCAGGGGACGAATTCCTCACATCTGCTGTGGTCAGCAGGGCTGTGAGGACGCCTAGCTCGCACGCTCCGTTGAGGGGCAGTGGGCACCCTGCCCGTATTTACAAGGGGGTCCCCGTGGTTTCCTCGCTGGCAAGCCAGAGGTTGCTGTGCATTGCCCCGTCACGCAGAGTCTGTGGGATCGCCCTTAGGACGGATGGAGAAGTCGCCATCCTTCTCCAGATAGGAGGAGGCCTGTAGGCAACTCCTCCTCTCCCCATGCTCTGGGACGTTACAAGTTCCCTGGTTGTCAGGTTCCTTATGCACCCATGCTGACATTGCTGACTCCTTCCTTCCCTTCTTGGCAGGTGCTGCCTCAGGAGAGATTGACCTGCTGCCAGTGCCCAGCCCCACGGCGAACTGGACGGCGCGGCTCTCTGTGCACTACAGCCAGGACAGCAGCCTCATCTACTGGTTCAATGGCAGCCAGGCTGCCCAGGTGCCTGTGGTGAACGGGCCGAGTGCCCATGAGGGGCTGAGTGACCACTTCACCCTGTCTGTGTGGATGAAGCACGCCGTGGTGCCTGGCAAAGGCAGGCGGGAAGAGGAGACGGTGATCTGCAGTACAGTGCAGAGCGGTGAGACCCTTTTCTGGCTTCTGCTCTCTGCCTCTAACCTGTTAGAAGGGATTGTCCCCACGGGGGGGAAACCTCTCGCGTTCCAGAGCGGGACCTGGGCAGGGGTCCCTCCTTAGGAACCCAGATTCTCCAGGTGTCACTTTCCTGGGAGCAGCCAAGCCCACTGTGAGCTGGCGGTGCAGCGTGCCAGTTGTGCAGGCTACCGTGAGCTTCTGGGCGCTGGTGTGAGGCTGCTCCGAGGCGCAATGGGCGCGTAACTCCCTGTGCTTGCCCCTGGCAGAGGATGGCTACTCGCATTACTCTCTGGCCGTGCACGGCTGCCGGATTGCTTTCCTCTACTGGCCTTTGCTGGAAAGTGCAAGGCCTGTGAAATTCCTCTGGAAGCTGGAGCAGGTGAGGAAGCATTTGCCTCTTCCCCGTGTCCCTTCTCCTTCTGCCCTTGGCTGATCCTCCCTGTGCCGTCTGCCATAGGTCTGCGATGACGAGTGGCACCACTATGCCCTCAACCTGGAGTTCCCCACTGTCACGCTCTACGTGGATGGCGTCTCGTACGACCCTGCCCTCATCCACGACAATGGCCTCATTCATCCCCCGCGGCAGGAACCCGCTGTCATGATCGGAGCCTGCTGGACCGGTGCGTGCCTGCTCCCCAAACTGTGTTCCTCCTGTACAGTAAACGAGGGAGCAGGGGGAGACCCAGAACAGTGAAAGAAACACCACTCAACACTAAATGCTGCAAGCCACCTTGCAGCCATCTTGCCTTCTTGGCACCAAAGCCAGTGTGGCTCCTTCCTTCCTTACAGACCAAGCCAGCAGGCCACGGTAATAATAGCTCAGGGATGAGTGTCACTGGCAGCTTCATGGGCAACAGCAGTAGAATATGCGATGGACAACCAGCTTTCAGGCAGAGGTGAAGCTCTGTACCTCGTTCAGGTGCTGGCGTTTCCATCAAAGCTTTTCACCAGAGAGCAGGCAGTGCTATTTGTACTCCTGGTTGTATTGATGGGGACTTCTGTGTCTTGAGGGTCTATATGAAGAAGTCACACATCATTCTTTAAGGGAATTGAGTTGGATGAGAAAGGTCAGGTTAGGGACATAGTTAAACCACTACCAGATTAAAACCTATTCTGTGGAGATGTAAGGCTGCATTTCCCAGGTCTTTCAGCTCTCCTGCAAGACCAGAGCAGGACTGAACTAAAGGAATTTGCCTGCTGCTTGCCTTCACTCCAGCAGAAATTTCTAATCTGTACTGTAGTGCTGCTTCTTCCAGGTCAGGGATCTTCCCACAGCTCTGTGCTCTCAATTTGTCTTTTGCAACCACCAAATATTCATCAGCTTGGGACACCCTCCTGGAACCATCTGAGTTTCAAAGGGAATTTGTTGCAAACATGGCTAGGGCCTTGTTTCGTATATGGGAACCAATCCAAAAATGGATATCACTGAGAAAGGAGAAAAAACCCCTATACTTTCTCCCTTGTATCAGTTAGTCATCCTGCAGTCTCACCACCCCCTTCACGAGAGGGACTCTGCCCTCTTTCACCTGTGATGCGCTGTCTCTGGAGTTGAAGGGCGCACTGCTTGGCACATGACTCCAGAGCTGTTCTTCTGGACTGGCCAGTAGAGACACTTGTACAGTAATTACCCTCTTCCAATGCCTTATTGCTTGTCTGAATGTTCTCCTTTTGCAGAGGAGAAAAACAAAGAGAAAATCAAAGGAAACGAGAACTCTACTGATACTGTACAAGGTAGGGAGAAGAAAGAAGACAGTTCTCTTTCCCTCTTCACCGTGCATGACTATCAGTTCTTGCATGGTGCCTTCCTTATACAGCTTCTCCAGTCCTGTCCTGCTGCCTCCCACCATCCTGGGAGGAAAACCCTTATTTGGCAGATTGGTCCTTGATACCCTGATACCTGTGCAGCATGAAAAGGCTGAGAGGAGGACTACAGCCTGCTTTGAGAGATGGAGTATGCTTTCCATGTGCAGAAAGTCCTTGTGCCTGATCATTAAAGTTGGTCTCTGAGGAACACAATAGCCATTAGAGACATCAGGAGATGTCCCCTCATCCCTAACTATCTATGGAACGTACAGTTTCTTTTAAAAGCCCTCACAGGAAGCAGAGTGAGCAGGGGACAAGAAATTGTTTCCATCTGGCATTCAGCAGTTTGGCAGAAACTTCTCTACGCTACCCACCGTTCACTGCCCTAGTCTTTCTGTTGGTCTGTTTTTCTCACTTTCCCCCCATCTTGAATTAAGAAAATTGTCATCTCCTTACTTCAGCATCCCCTGTCTTCTTGTTGTCTTCGCTTTTCCATGCCCTGTGCACCCCTCTGTCTCTCTCTACGTCCCTTAACATCTGTATGTCCCTCACACTGTTGCTTTTGTTGTCTTGGCTTTTCCATGCCCCATGCAACCCCTCTGTCTCTCTCTACCTCCCTTAACATCTGTATGTCCCTCACACTGTTGCTTCTATTGGGTTTTGTGCTCTTCCTCGCCATGTCTCTCACACCCTCCACCTCCCATGTTTCCCTCAGGAGATCCTCTGTCGATACACCACTACTTCCATGGTTACTTGGCTGGCTTCACTGTGCGCCCTGGTAGCTTGGAGAGCCGGGAGGTTATTGAATGCCTGTATGCCTGCCGTGAGGGGCTTGATTACAGTGACTTCGACAGTCTGGGCAAAGGGATGAAGGTATGCCCATCTGCCCAGCTTGCATGGGTCTCTTCCATTCTCCTTCCCAGCCTTGTTTCCCAGGACTTTGCCTGCTCCCCCACTTCAGACAGCTCCCCACCTTTCTCCTTTGTGTCTCTTTTAGCCTGGACTCTTGGCATTTGCCAAGGAACTCTTGAGTGTTTTCTTCCCTCCCACCTGTAGGTTCACGTGAACCCCTCTCAGTCCTTGCTGACCTTGGAGGGCGATGATGTGGAAACCTTCAACCATGCAATCCAGCATGTGGCTTACATGAATTCACTGCGCTTTGCTACCCCTGGAGTCCGGCCACTCAGACTCACCACTGCTGTCAAGTGAGTGGACAAATCAGTGCCTCTGGCTGAGTTCAGCAAAAGGGTGACCTCTCTTTTGACCAAAATCACACTCCCTCACCATATATTTTAATTCTAATTGATGGTCTTGAAATGGGTAAAACTCTTCCTGAAAATAAAGTATCCAAAATCCAAATAGATACTGCAATACTGGGTCCTGGGGTCCATGCAGGTAGCAGAACTTCTGCCTTCACTCATGGTGTTCCAGGCATGTGGGCTGGTTTTAATTTTCTCTGTGGTATGTGGATGCGACCAAGTTATCTGAAACCCAGTGATGTCATTCCTACCGTACCTCTCTGTCTCATGCAGCAGGCTATAGGCAACCTTTAGGAAGACTGCCACGAAAAGGATATTTCCTTCACTGGCAGTAATGGGCAGGAGGTGTTCTATTACAGTGTTGCTGGTGGAAGTGTGGGCCAACTGATGCTTTCTACTGCTTTCCTTCAGGTGTTTCAGTGAAGAGTCCTGCGTCTCCATTCCTGATGTGGAAGGTTATGTTGTGGTGCTACAGCCTGACGCTCCCCAGATCCTGTTGAGTGGCAATGCCCACTATGCTCATCCTGCATCAGACTTTGAGGCTCCTGACGGGATCCCCCTGTTCCCCAACCTCCAGATCACCTGCTCTATTTCTCACCAGGTGGAGGCCAAGAAGGATGAGAATTGGCACGGTACCGGTGAGTGGAGTACAGGGCGAGGTATAAGAGACAAACTGGAAAGACCTACAAGAGTTGCTATCCTGCAGAGAAAGCAGAGCCCCTCGTTACCCCCAAAACAGGAGAGAATTTACAAACATAGAAGCATGGCACATTGTCTGTCAATATGTAGGCTGATCGGTTCTTATCCCTTTCTGCTCCTCCCTGTAGTTTTTCTGTCCACCCAGTTCCTTTGCCTCGCTCTCTCCTTCTTTCCCAGGCTGCTCATTCCTAATCCCTTTAACATTTTACCTACATTTCCCTTTATTGAATCCAGCGCTGGATGGATGTCCTGCCTGTTACCCTCTCCACTCTTGCACTTACTCAGTCTCCTCCTGCTTCCTTCTCTCCTGCTGTCCTAATTTGTTGCCCCATCCCATCTCTTCCTCCATCGCTTACTCCTGTGAATTCCCCAGTCAGTTTCCTCACACCCTATAGTATCTTGTCCTTGAGTTTCTCTTCATCATCCTCAAACTATTTCTCTGCACTCTATGCTCTACACATCCTTTCACTTCCTTCACATCTCTTCTGGTAATGGTATTTTTTGCTCATAGTTTTCTCTTTAGCATCTTTGCCTTTCCTCACACAATGATGAGTTTCTTGGCCTAGAGCAGGCTGGTCTTAGCTCTGCTGAAAGCAGTCAGTCATTGAATGAGATTGCCATTTTAAAGAAGATCAGGTCTCAACCTTGGTAACCACCAGCTGTGAGACAGGAGAAAGCTTTCAAAAGCACTCAGGGTCTGGGAATGTGAGATAGAGTTGTTCCTAATTTGCACATTGTCATTGTCAACAGAGTTCTTACAGCCAAGATGTGTTAGCGGGAACCAATCTGATAATAGTATGTTGTTCCAAAATAAAGTGATTTTATTATGTGCATAAATAATGTCATTAGAACCAGGGAGACTCCTCCAACAAGTGATTAGACTGACAGTGATTTTACTCAAGGTCAGTGTTAGCCAGGGAAAGAGAAGTCATTACATATGACAGGAGGACATTGAAGTAAGTGGGTACCACTCTGGGTGACTCCTGCCTTCACTGATGGCTTTCTGGCTTTCTGGCCCTGTCTTCTTTCCGTTTGCATCTCAGTGACAGACACACGAATGTCAGATGAGATTGTGCACAACCTGGATGGCTGCGAGATCTCATTGGTAGGAGATGACCTGGACCCAGAGCGGGAGTATCTGCTCCTGGATGGGGCACTGCTGCAGCAGCGGGGCCTGGAGCTTGTTAACACCTCTGCCTACCTGACCATCACAGGTACGACCTCTCCTTGGCCACAGATGTCTAATGATGCCTCTCTCACTCCCTGTCAGGCATTGCTGGGAGAAGCACTTAACCCAGTCTTAGAGATGGTGTACTTTGTGAGACTCTGAGATGTAACCATTTGTTGAACTCCTGGCTTTTGGAAGTCCCAGGCCATTTCCTTGGGGAGGTGGCTCGTCCTCGAGCACACAGTACTAGGGCACGGTGTCTGAGCAATCACCCAGGCTTGTATCACTCCTCCTGACTTACTCCTCCAGGTCTGGTGTTCTCACATGCCAGCAGCATTGTGTGTGACATGACTGGGGGACCGCACATCCCACAGGTTGTGGACTGGTACAACACCATTGTACTCCCCAGAACTTAACAGGGCTGTTGCTCTTGATCCTTCCTTCTCTTCTGCTTGTTTTAGCAATACAAGCAGGGATTTAATCAGATCCTTTGCAGCCAGCTCCATCTCTGCTCCTTTCCTAAAATTAATGAACCTAGCATTGCCTTGGATTCCTCTATAGCTCTTCATTGCTACAGGGTTATGATGCCAGATGACTTTGAAGCAGGGGCTTCCTCACCCCACACCAATTCTCTCTTCTTGTCTCAGGTGTGGAGAGCATTGCAGTTTACGAGGAAATACTACGCCAGGTCTCATACCACATCAGCCGTGGTGCTGCTCTTTACGAAAGGAAGTTTCACCTGTCCTGCACCGAGATGAATGGACGCTACTCCAGCAATGAATTTACTGTTGAGGTACAACATCAATACGTGCACATACGTGTGCTTACGCATGCGTGGAGAGGACATGGTGGACGGGAATGCACACAATGTAGAAGGTACCATGAACACAGGGCTGAGGCTTTCTCACTCTGGTCTTTCTGCAGGTGAATGTCCTCCACAACATGAACCGAGCTGCTCATCCTAACCATATTCTGAGTTCCCAGCAGTTCATGCACCGAGGCCATCATTTACCCCCAGAGCTATCTGGGCACAGTTTGGCGAGCACCCATAACAACCCAAGTATGTAACACCATCTTTTGGTTTTATTCCTTTAGGTTAGGATGCTGATTTTCTGATATGCTGGTAGAACCTCTAGCAGCAGATTCCTTTTAGGCTGCCTATACCCGTGTTATTGAGTTTTCATTATACTGCCCTGTGCCACTCATCCTTAGCAAAGGGACTGCAGTCTGTGTCAAGTTATGTTTTAGAGCTTGGTGCAACAGTCCTCCTCTTTTGGTGTGTTGTTTTCCTGATGTAGAAGCAGTCTGAAATCTACACCTGAAAAGAACAACCGTAAGCTGGTACGATTTTGTTCACGCACCTTGCAAAGGTGCTGTGAGGGCTTGGGTAATGTAATTTCAGAAAGAAACTTCAACAGCAGGAGAGAAACAAGAGAATCAAGACTGCCACAGCTCTAAAAAAAGAGATGGGACTAGGTGGTAGTCAGCAAGGCAGAAAAATATAGGAGACGGCCTTGCACAGAGGAGAGGATTCTTGCCCCCAAAACAGAGGAAAGAGAAGTCCAAAAGCTAGACCAGAGATTAGATTTGTTGGTCTGTGCTGGCAGCCCTGTGCCACAAGCATGACTGCAGTCCAGTTGGCTCCTCCTAGGCTGTGAAAGCTCTAGGACTGTTTTAGAGCACCCTGTGGAAAGCACCTTTGATGCTAGATTTTGCTGCTGCTTCCTGCAGCAGCTGATGCCAGGCTGGCCCAGTCCTGCAGCTGGTGCCGAGCCACTGCAAGGACAGCTTACATATGTGCGGAGAGAGCACCAAACATCAGCCTTTGCCGCTGCCTTCCCCAGCTCTGCCTGATGGCAGCAGGAAAGGAAAAGTTGTCCCTGCTGTACAGAACCACCCAGAGCAAATGCGTGGAGGGCCTGGATAGATGTTGCAGGGAGCAGGGTTATCTGGGGGGCCGAGGCTCTGCCTACAGGCGTAGAACAAAGAGGTAGGAACTGCACTAAGGGTCTTCGATGAATTTCAAGTTTTCTCCTCTGGAGAAGCCAGGCTTTGACTGTGGCACTAATTAGAAGGCCGTCACAGCTCTCGCCTCTGCCCCATGTGCAAAGCAGACTTCTTTTGGCTTTCTTCTTTCTCTACCGCTTGTACAAAAATCACACTCTCTGAAAATCGTCCTTGTGCCCGTAGAGGCTCTCCCTAGCCCACGTTTGTCCCTCCTAAAGGGAGGAGACAAAGGACTGCTGTGCCCCATATTCTGGTGATTTCTGTAGATGAAGATCTGCAGCCTATATGCTGGGCTGACATCAGAGGACGCCTGGACCTAGGCAGCCTGGAAAACCATGCAGGCCTCAAGTGAAGATACAGCAGCTGAAGGCAGGAACTGCCTGTGCCCAGGGCAGCAGAAAAGTCAGGACACGTTCCTGCCTAGACCAAAAAGCCAAGCTCTGCCCAGGAACCCTGGTTCCTGCAGGTCAGGTTGGAAATGCACATTTCTGTGACAGACTCTAACCATGCCTTCTCCTTTTCCTTCTGCACAGTGGTCCCCAGTGCTGCCACTGTCATCATTGTGGTGTGTGTGGGCTTCCTGGCACTAATGGTGATCCTTGGCATCCTGCGCATCCACTCCCTGCACCGTCGGGGAGTGGGGCAAGAGGTCCCTGGGGCTGCTGAAGGAGGGCACACCAGCACAGGAGGCAAAGAGAGCGACATGTTCTGGGATGACTCGGCCCTCACCATCATAGTCAACCCCATGGAGGTAAGCAGCAGCCACAGTGGTGGGGGCTGGACGGATGGCTGGATTGCCAGATCCTTCCCCTTACCCCATGTCTCACCTCCCCAGTCCTACCAGCGCTGCCAGGAGAGGGCAGCAGAAAGCATCGAGGGCAGAGCTAGCGAGGGCATGGAGGATGAAGATGACAGCACTGACTCGGAGATGCCCGACTCCCCGGACAGCAATGACGTGGATGACCGACACATCATCGGCAAAAGCAACGTCTCTCACCGCTACTAGGAGCTTTAAAACACCAGTCCAATGGATCCCCCCCAGAACACATGGCTGGAAGGAGGAGGTGTCTTACTTTTAACTTCTTCCTTCCCCCACCGTGTACACATGCTCCCCTCCCTTATTTGTCATTTCTGCCTCCCATGTTCCTTCATCTTCTGCCATTCTCATTGTGGACATTCCCCGCATTACTGACCCCCCATCTGGCTCTCCAGAAATGCATGTTAGGGCACTTGCACATGACAGTGGCACAGCTCAAATGATGATGAGGAAGGAGGGGCTTGGAAAGAACAGAAATTTGGAAGGAGGAGCCAGCCATAGGGCTCAGAGTGGGGTCTCTCACAACCCCTTCCCAGATATTATATATATATATTGTATATTTTTTCAATGTTGTCCTTTGAGGTTTATTCTCGTTTCATGCAAAAAAAACCACTGCAGCTTGTGTCGCTTTGTAAAATTGTCGATACTCCTAAACTAAATGAATGAAGGTAAGAAGGATGAGGAAACAAAGTGGCTTTTAAAATAAATGGATTTCAAATAAAATGTCCAGGGCTTCTGTAGTTTTTCACTAGAAGCAGGGAAAGAAACAGTCAATGTAGCCTCTAATATGAGACCGGAGATTGTTCAGAGCATGTATTTACTGAAATTACTGCCTTAGTTCGGGGAAGGGTTACATTTTTTAGTGTGTGTATTGGAACAAGAAAAAACAAATCCCTCCTCACCACACTCTCCCGCCTTTCCCAGTCAAACTACTCTTTGTAAACACAATGTAGCCTTCCCTGGGACAGGGGGCTAGGAACCCACAGAGGAACAGAAGGCAGCCCATCCTGTCACAGGCAAGCGTAACACCTGCAGCAATCTGAATTCTTGATTACAGAAAAAAAAATAAGGCTTTTTCCATACGCTTAGTGTATCATCAACAGAAACAGGCCAAATCCTCAGCTTCATCCATCTTTTCACCTGATCCACTTTCTTTACCAGCACAGAAGAGTATTTTTCACACTAAGGATTCCAGCTTGTAGCAGAACAGCCCCAGCACTTCTTCGGGAAGTAGGTGCACTCTTTCTGTCGGGAATGGAGGGGATGGAAACAACAGATACGGACAAAACGTGGCTATGAGCCCAGTAGCGTGAGTTGTTAGGGTAGTGCTTCACAGCTGGTTGCGCTTCTTCCCTTGATCTACTTGGTCTGATTATTCAACCCCTGCAAGAAAAAAAGTGGCTGTTGGCTGCCTGTCACTTCTCAGGGCAATGGCTGCGACGTTAAGGACCCGAAGGAAGATTCTGCAACAGGACATCTGCTGGCAGCCAAGGCTGCGAAATCTTCCCTAGGGGCAGGGAGGTAGCACAGTAGGTGAGAGTGGAAGAGCCCCTGTGAGGGCATGAAAGGTCTCAGCACAAGATCTCTGCTTGCTGCAGCTCTCTAAGATGCCTCAGCTCTAGCCTATCTTCACGTCCAACTGTGTCCACGTTTGGTTGTTACTGGGTCCAAGAGCAGGGAACATGCTGAGGCTGTCTAAGATACTCTAAGGCTTTCTCCTTTGTCTCCTTCTTAGTAAGTTCCACGCCCTTGTTTCATACAGGGAGCTTACAGCAGGCACCGTCAAACCAGCGCCCTGACATCCTGAAGCACTGGAATAACTCAAGTCTCCAGACAGAAGAAAGGCTACACCGTGCACACTGGAGCCAAAAATTTGGCACAAAATAGTCTTACGTCCTGAGAATTCTATGCCTGACCCAGTTCTGATATGTGATGAAAAGCACCACCTCTCAGAGCATGGAAAAAGACCAAGTCTCAGGACTGTGAGGTCCCCGTATCTCTGCAGCAGCCTCAGCCAGGTGCTACAGCATGCTTATAAGGTGGAAGAGGCCAAATGTACGATGAGTTCATAGGTAGCCATCATGATAGCTGTGTTCGGGATCTGGCGGATCAAGTGAGCCAGAAGCCCTCGGTATAAAGCCAAGGGTCCCTCTTCACGGACCACAAGCTGCAATGTCTGTATAAAGGAACGGTATCGTGACCCTTCTTCTCGCAACCGCGTCCGAATGACCTCTGGAGAGACAAAGAGGGAAGCAATATTAGCAGATTGATCCTACAGGCACGCCATCTCCCATCGAGGGGCAAGGAATCAAGCAGAGCGGACCCACTCACCATGTGGATATGCAATGCATGAAGCACATGTTTTGGAGACAGCAGCAGCTCCCATTAGTCCAAAGAAATCATGGCTGTTTGGTGAAAGTGTGAGTGGTGGGGAAAGGGAATGATGGCTGTTTCTCAGCTGCTGTTTCAGTGCTTCATAGATGACAAAGTGTATGATGGTCTCCGAGACTCCAACATAGGAGGCAGTGATACCACGGTAAAATCCGCGAAGGCCTTCAGTGCGGTACACATGCACGGCACACTGGAGAGCGTTGCTGGCCATCTCGCCCTTCGCCCTGTGAAGAGGAGGGAGGGTTAGGACAGCGTACTGCTCCACCGACCTAAAATGCTGTTGTGAACACAACCGTATGACTCTTCCCCAGCATGCTTTGAAGACCTATGTTCTGACGGCAGGTCACAGACCCCTACCCAATCCCATCCCCAAATGAGTCCCGACTCGACACGGAGTGGCTCTGCATTGCTACCCTGCCTTACCTGGCTTCCAGCTGCATCCTGGTTTTCACTAACCAGATAGGGTTGGTGAGTGTGGAAGAGGTAATGCCTGGAGAACAGAAGAGGGAGACAGCCGTGAACACCAGGAGCACGCTGATGGTTCGTGAGGAGGTGCTGATCTGTCAGCTTTCTGAATTCTGCTTGGCAAACTGCAGACATCTGCAATTTGAGAATGACCTTGTGCTCCCATGGGAGAGGAGACATTTGGGGCAGACTATTTGATTCTCCTCCTACCCCATTTCAGCCTTTGTCTGGTGGTAATTCGCACCTCTGCCTCCAACACAACCCTACTACAGGCCCTGGTGTTACAAAGAGGCAGGAAACAACAGGCTAAACTTGCCAGAGTGAAAGATTTTGTTAGAGAACTGGGATGTGTTAAGAGAAATTATTCTGTGAGTGGTCTAAATTGCATGGTGCCTTTTCCCTCTTTCAGCTGTATGGAGCTCTTTTCCTGATAGCAGCTGAAGGGGTAAAGACTAGATTCATGACTTGAAGAGATGAGCCTAACAAGAACGAAGAGTGAGAAAACCGTATGGTTGCCTAAGGAACTCACTGCTCCATGTGGAGAGGGAGAAAACTTCGTAAGAGAGAGCAGGACTGATGAGAGCAGCAATGGGGATGAAACCTGTTTGCACTTACAGACAGAAGGACCCCTTGGCTCTGATTTGAGACAGAAGAGGCTCACCTGCACAGGCTGCTGACAGCATGTGTACTTTCTTGGACTCCGGTACAAGAACAGCATTGAGCCTCTCCTTAACACCAGAATAGGCAGCAAAATATATAGCCCTGGTTGGAAAGAAATACAGGAGAGGTTACAGCTCACCTACAAGGAACAGGGACAGCACTGCTGTGGGGTCTCACTCCAACTTTTCTTACTCCCAGCACACGTTTGTCTAATGTGACATCAGATACCATCTATACTAGGTCCACAGTTATCATCTTGTCTTACAACTGTGATCAGAAGGTCCAAAAAGTGTCTGTGTGAAGGGGTCCTGTGGCACAACGGGCACAGGGCCCAGGCTGCTTACAGAATGTGAAACAACAGCTGTCCTAGATAGAAAGAGAGGTCCTTTAAGAAGTGTACAGCATGAGCTCTCCTCAGGGAGCAGTACTCACCGGGAAGGAGCAACCCCAACAAGGTTTGGACCCAGACCCCGGAACAGAGATCGCATGCCTTCCTTCTCAAGGATGGCCCTACAGAAGGAAACAAACAAAGAAATCAGCAGAATAACTAAGCCGGGGGTTCTCCTGCTGCTCCTCCTCCTCCTTCATTCTTCAGTACTTCTAGTAGCATCCTCTTCTCACCGCCTGTGTTACCCTTCTTCTGCCCTACTCTCACTTTCTCTCCAACCACTTCTCTCCTTCAGTCATTTCTTTCTATTCTTGCTGACACCATCACTCTACGTCTGATCAAACCACTAGCTGAGAAATTTCTCGCCGTCCAAAAAGCTGCCTTGCAGTTCAAAGCGCAGATCAACTGTGAGAAGCAGACGCACCTGTGCTCTGACGAAACTTCCTGATGCACTTGGGTTTCCAGGGTCTCAGCTTAAATGCTACTTCCACCCCTCTCTCGCCTCCCAGCTCTCTCCACCTGATGGCCAAACCTTCACCTCCCTGGTGCTAACACGTACACTGCCCTATCCTACTCACCTCAGCAACTTGAGGACACCAGGAGAGGGTGACGTGGGGTTCATCAGCCTCACACTCATCCCTGGCAGCTGGATCTCCGAGATGCACAGAGGCCGCAGTGTCAGTTGGGATGACTGTAGGCGCGTCTTCACCACTTCCAGGGGACAGGTCAGGATGGCTCCAGCTGTGCCACCACATCTAGGGCACAACAAGGGCATAACAGCTCATCTAAGAATGACCCCTGTGCAGGAACAGGGCAATAATTCTGACCCTGCTCGTCCACAGCCACTCCCCTCTAGGAGAGGAGGCTAGGTCCCCCAGCCTGCGTCACACATGACCTCCTGCTCTGACATTGATTAACATAATAACGGCTTAGGCTGGGAAATGTGCTGGCAGCTTCACTCGGAAACCTCACTTGGTATTTCAGACAAACAGTCCCAAGTCCACGGGGACTCAGCAGTCCATCAGCTCAACGCTGATGATCTTTGCGCTCAGAATTTCCCAGAGTAAACGTTTCTGCTGCCCAAACTTGCTGCAATGCCTTCTGCCGAGATCTCTAGGCACCGTGCCTCACACCTCCCCAGCGCAGCACTGGCTTGCAGCGGGATGGCACAAAACTCTCCTACCCCTCAGCCTGCCCGAGGCTTCAACCCGTAACCCATTCAGCCCCAGAGTCGCAAGGCCCTGTAAGCAAGATCTGTATTTTCTGCCAACAGCCAGGCTTGCTTAATGAAAGAGGACCCTGACCTCCAGCAGACAGAGCTATTTTCAGAAGTCATGAACCATCAGTCAGCCTAGTCGCACCTCAGTAACGCTGAAAGGACACGTATCCCCTTTTTCCCTTTCCGCCACACATTCGGTTCTCAGCTTCTGCCCCTCCAGATCCTTTGACTGACAACTCTGTTTTTCTAGAGGATGCTCCGTACCTGAAAGACTGTTTTGAGATGAATTTGCACGCAACAGCCGTGACTCAAAAGCTACAGCCAGGAAGAGGCTTTGACAAACAGACAGATGTTCATGTCTGCTACAGCCAAACATGCTTTGTTTCACAGAGATGGAGGGTTAAAAAAAGGCTCACTCTGCTCCAAAGAAAGACAAGCCAAGCAAAGAACTAGAAGATATTAGGGAAGAATCAAGTATATCAACAGAATTACGTATGAAAGTACAGGTCAGCAAATGGCTAGAGTTCTGAAGAATTATTTCGAAGCAGGCTGTACAGCTCAGCGCACACATACATTGCTCTCACAGCCTTTGTTCCTAGAGCTTCGTTTATCATTGCCTGCAGGCTGGGGGTGGCAGGGTGGGGAATTAAAAAAAAGAGGCCTGGATAACTATTGCAATGAAGTCCAAGAGTTTAAGATCTAGCAGCTAAAAGGTTATGCAGCTAGATGCCAGGAACTAGTAACTATTTATGCTACTCCATTAGACTCACGCTGCTTTGCCAAGCCCTTTGCAGATCTGCGCAGCAGTGACGACTTGCAGAGCAGCCGACCAGCAGCAATTTCCCTCAGGAGATACGATGAGCGGTGGGCATCTGGGATCAGGTGGAACATGACCAAAGAACTTAGCCTGGGCTCAGAGGACAGCACAAAGCAAAGCAGTAGATGTCCTGGCTTAGGTTCTCTGTATGAACAAGCTGATCAAGCACGGACACCAAGACGGCCTACACAGCGATCCAGGAGTCGCATCAGGCACGGCCTCCTTTTACAAGCCATGTTGATTCTTCCCACATAGACCATATTCATTCAGGGGTCCAACAGTCCTTTACCACAGTTTCTACTAATTTGCCTGATACAGATTCCAGACATACAGGCCTGCTGTCTTCTTGGCTAGCAGTGTAGTTTCCAGTTCAGAAGATTTACAGAGGTGACAGATCAAGATGTCTAAGAAGTCTGAATAGAGCAGTTTCAACTTCTTATCTAAAAGCTGAGCTAACACTACAACAGGACAACATATAGAGAAGCAGTTGCTTGCTATTCTAAAGATTTTTCTAATGGTGCATAGGAGGCACAACTTCATGTAATGTTTTCATAATGTCTCATAGAAGCCCCTACCTGAGCATGGTCAGGATATGAATTTGAACCCATGCCTCCAGTATATGCAGAAGTTTCCTGTATCAGTACAGCTACTAATACGTATAGACAATAGAGAATAATTTTTAAAGCAATAATAAGGGTTAAAGAAATTGTTACTTCTTAGTGTGGTGGTCATTTAATGAGCAGTAAGAGAGTCCAAGGTGAAGTGGAAGCTCCAAGCCACTACAGCTCAATGGTGAGACTAAGGAGGATTTTTCAGGGAACAAAGAACTCTGACTAAACAAAGCTAAGGAAATACAGTGCACCAGTTGTTCAAAACTAGAAGCAATCTCAAATATCATGTCTTATAATGCACTACAGGATGGTACAGCTGCTCACTATGTATGTAAGTCGTGGGTCGCCAAATTCTTCTATTTCAGGACAAATGGAAAATTATGTACTCTCATCACAAAGAGATGAACTATTTTTCAGCCCAATAATAACGAAGGCAAATTTGAACAAAATCTAGTAGGAACAAACATTTTAAAATCAGCAGGCACAAAAAACCCATAGCCATGAATATTAAACAGACCTGACTGAGGAGACTTCACACCAACAGATTTAAGTGCTTAAGAAACCTTGGAGGACTGGGTAGATGTACTAGCCTAGAAGAGTTCTAATGTCTACCAGGGGAAAAAAAAAAAGTGTATTTGTAATCATTTATGCTGCTAAAGTTATATGGTTACATGACCTGAGATTCAGGCCAGGAGAGAATTACGGAATCAGATCACTAGACTTAAAAGACACTTTGTACTAATCGGTGTTGGTATAGCGGCTACATTTGTTTTGTTTTTATGGAACTTATCAAACAACAGCTGATTCACAAAAGCAACTACAAAGATGTAACATACTTCAGTTTTGCAAAAAGCGAGTTCAAGATCTCCCAAGGCCACATTTAGAGCCTTAGCACTCTGTCTACAGCACAGATGCTAAATGGATTGAGACCATAAAATCTCAAAAAGAAGAAGAAAAAAAAAACACCACCCCCACTCTTCCCCTGCCCTGAAACCAGTTGTCAGTAGAGAATCAAACAGCCATGGTCCAGCAAGACTCTAGGAAAATTACTTCTAGACTAGACCTAACAATTTTCAGTTCTTCCACCAACAGACAGGAGGTAACATTTTACTATTGGTAAGATTCACAGGTGACAAATATTGTCACTGTGGCAAATCCTGAGCAGAGCTGCAACTGCTGGCAAATAGTGAAAAAACACACGGAACTGAGCAGTCACCCAGGGTCCTTATGCTGGGCTTTAACGGACTGGTTTAACAAAGCCAAAACCCTGAAGTCATTACTCTAGAAGCAGTAACAAATGCAATTCCTGCAAAATATGATGAAGAGCAGCAGTGGACAACCAGTATAACATGTACTCCCAGAGCAAAGCAGTGGCAAAAAGACCTTATTGAAGAAGGCAGGTAATTTTACTGCAGAAAACAGTATTTGCCTCTAGATCTTGCTTTCACAAGTTTTCCCTTTTAAAGTTTTCCCTTTTAAAGGGAAAACTGGAAAGTTTGAGGTTGCAGAAAAAGAGGATTAGTGGAAAGAAATCCAAAAATACTGTTAACACTTTTTCAGTGATCTGAAAAGGGTATGAGAACATGCTCAGAGGCCACAAGGTTTACTGGTAATTCACATTTTAGCCCTTACTTAGGCTAGCCAAAAATGGAAGTAGCTTGAAGATTTTAATTTAAGAATAGCAATGCTAGGTCAGACAAATTTGCAGTTAAACCAGGATTCTGCCTAGGACACAGGCGAATAAAGATCACCTACGGAAGAGAAATATTCTTCTTCAGAACACCCTCCTGTCTTCCCGCAATTTTCAGCTCAGGGACTTCCTCGGCCAGAAATGTTGCACTGCATTTAATGGCCTTGAACACACTCTTTTTCATTAATCTTCTAATGCTTTCTGGATACATAAAAAGCTTTAAACCTCTAATATCTTGTGGCCTGGAGTCCTGTAGTTTAACTGCACACTGTGTTAAGAGCTATGTTCTTGCATTCGTTTTGAACAAACCTCTCACAAGTTTCAGTTGATGGTCCCCAGTTCTTCTACTAGAAGATAAAGTGAAGAACTGTTCCTTCATCAATGAGATCTGTTTCATTAGGTAAAACAATAATATTAACTATATACTGCAGCAATAATCTGAATTTCTTATTTATCTCTTGGGTTTTAACTAACTGTTAATTCAAGGATTATTACTTAATGGGTGAGGACAGGATAAAGACTGACAAAGCTCCCACTAGCAAGACTCCTGTCTCTAGACAAACTCTCATAGATTTTCAGGAACCAAAACGGAAAATGAGGATGCTGAAAAGCTTACGAAGAAAGCTAAGAAATATGAAAAAAAAAGAAAGGCTAAGATGCAGGGACTATTTAGTTCAAAGGATAAATGAATAAGAGAATAACGTATACGAGATAACACTGGGAACAGGGAGGCCAAATAAATGTAAGCAAAGATTGATACAGCACAACAACCACATTAGCTGCAGAGAACTGGACATTTACTAATTAAGAGCAATTAAACGATGTGCACATGCCATACTGTGGACCCCACTGTCATGGGGACTGTAGCAGGATGGTGGGGTTTGAAAAGGGGAACCAGGCTGTCTACGCGAGGGACTTCTGCAGTCGCTCAGCAAAGTCCGGAGGACCAGATTATCTCCTGCTTTCGGACACCACACACTTAAAGCTCGCTGTTTCGAGGCTTAAACGACCAACGTTTCTTAAAGAGAGGAAGGGTGCAACGCGGAGTGAGCAGGGCACGCTGCAACCTCGGAGGCACCGCCGAGACCCGCGCTCTGAATGCCCGACCTGCCAGCATCAGCCGCCCTATTTGAAGCCGGAGAAGCCACGCAGCAACCTCACCCACGCAGGAATCTCACCCGCACGATGACGGCGGGCCGGCCCCCCCCCCCCCCCCCCCCCCCCCCCCCCCCCCGACAAGGGTGCTCTGCCACCCGCTCTGCCCAACAGGCCTGGCAGCGCCGAGGGCCGCCCGCGGGGAGCGGGCCCCCGCCGCAGGCCTCGCTCCTCGGGGGCGCGCAGGCCGCCGACAGGCCGCGGCGAGGAGGAGCCGGGGCTCCGGCCGCAGGAAGACCCCGGCCTGGCAGCAGGCGGGAGCCGGGGACGGGCGCGGAGCTCCTCCGGGGAGAGGGAGGGCGCCGAAGCCGGCGGGCCCGGGCCGACCTGGGGAAGGAGGACGGGCCGCGGGCCCGACCAGGCCCCGCGCACAGGGCGGCCTGGGGCTCCCCCGGGGCAGGGGCCGGCGGTGCCACTCACCCTCCGGCGAGCAGGTGGAGCAGGGTGCTGTGCTGCGGCATGGCCCGGAGCTCTGCGCCGCCGCCCGCGCCCCGCGCCTTGGCTCCCGGCCGGCCGTGGGAGGACGCCGCGCGGCCGGGCCCGGCGGCGGCGGGAGGGGCGGGCCGCGGTCCTGCACAGCTGCCGCTCCTGACCCCCCCCCCCGCTCCCCTGGGGGCCCGGGCCCCAGCCTGCGGCCCTCGGGCACCGGGCCTCCCCCCGGGTGTTCTGCGGCCTGTGCCCAGGCCTCGCTCCTGCCGCGGGGACTTCTTTTGCCCGGCCGCTCAAGGCTCCTTCACGAAAAAAATAAGCAAAGATACCTCGTCTTTCTTTTGCGAGTGGGGGAACGGAGGCGGGGAAGGGAAAATAATTGCTGTGAGGTCAAACCGTGGGAAAATGGTGGGTCTGAGAGCGGAGCCCAGTCATTGGCTCATCCTCGCTCAGTGGGACCACGAGATACTTGTCTTTATATGAAAACAGGCCAATATGTTTCAGAGAGAAAAATGCCAAAACAAACGTCAGAACAAATTAGACCCATGATTTTGAAGTTCAAAGGATCGGTGTGTCAAAGATAGGGGATATTCAGGGCTGAAAGATCCTCTGGTGCTTTTGCAAACTCAAAGTTTCAGATGATGTTAGAGTTCACAGAGTATTATCTTCCCCAGAAAAAAGCAGAACATCAACATCATGCTGTTGCCAAGAAGGCACACGTCGTATCAGTTTGTATGGCTCGAAGGATAGCCTGTAGGTCAGGTGAAATAAGCTGTCAGATCAACTCGGTACTACTGCGACTCCAGCACTCACAGCACCAAGTGGCACAGGGCTGAGCATTCAGTCTGGGTACCAGGCTGCTACACAGCAGGCAAATGTGGGCGAGTGAACCCACAGAGGGGAACCGCTCGCCTGGCCTCCCAAGGAGGAGGACTGGAAACATTGCAGTGTGTAGCCTAGAGAAGAAGGAATCAAGGGAGACATGGCAACTGACTTCCAAGTGCGTACAGGGATACTTCAAAGAGGAAAGCAACGGATGGAGAAGAAAAGAAGTATCAGCCCATCAGTAGTGCCTGTCACTACACAGGCAGGAAGGGGAAGACCAGTAAAAGGATTTGCCTTCTGGTCAGTGAAAAGGAAAATTCACCAACGATACCAAGAAGTTTCAAATATTTTTTCACTTGTCTTCGCTCTGGTGGCAAAGGTGAACACTTAAATACCACCCATGACAAGTGGGTAAAAAGTAATTTCTAAGTGCTTAGGCAAAGCCAGTGCTTCCAGACCAGTTAGGCTTAATGAAATTCATCCTGTGATGTATTTGTCATCCAGTGATGGTTGGAGAACTGTCTGAAGCGACGTCAGGCCCACCAGCAGTTATCTTTGACATCTGTAGAGAATGGAGAGGTTCAGAAGACTGGAAAATGTCAAATATTCAAAACAAAAAGGGATCTGAGGAATTACTGCCAGTCAGCTTTACTTTGCTGCCTCCCCCAGTGATACTGGAACAAATAAACATTAAGCAGACAACTCACATTTTCCATTTGTCAGAAAAAGAAATCTAGTCAAATCAATCTTTCACAGTAGACTAACAGGCCTGGTGGGTAAGGAAGTAAGAACACATGTCATATCTTTTGACTTCAGTAAGGATTTTGATTCTGTTGCATCTGACAGTCTGAAAAACAAGCTAGCAGACATGGGAGACGGGACCTACTGAAACCCCTGTGAGGAGAGTCTGATGCTGATTAGAAAACTCTAAGATTGATTTTCAGTGGTATGCTGTCCATGTGGAGAAAAGTATCAAGAAGGAGTCCTGCAGAGATCTTTCTCAGCGTGGCATTAATAGTTTCTTCAGGGATTTATATAGTGGACTAGAAAGTGTGCCTATTAGACTTGCAGACAACATTAACCTGAGAGGGGTTGCAATGTAGTTGCAAGACAAAATTAGTATTCAAATGATCTTGATCAATGGGAAAAATGGCCTGAAATAATAGAACACCATGTAATAAAAGTATGTGCAAAGTTCTGCACTTGGAAAGAAATAATTCCACAAAGTTAGGATGGGGAACAGCCAGACAGAGACCTCCATTTTGTCACTGATCCCTTGTCAGGCCCAGGACCTTTGGCAGAGTACTGGCTACCACCAAACTCAGACTGGCTGAAGGATGCAGAGCCTGGAATGGCCTTTTCAGGAACTGTACAATTTGCTTTTCTCAGCTCTCCAAGAGTTATTGAGGCCCTCTGATATGTCAGTTCTTGCTGCCAAAATTGCTTTAGCTGCATCACAGTCTTTCGGGACTGTAAGGGATAAATGGGGCCATCCGACTTTTCCTTCTGCCTCCTTTGCTGTGGGTCTAAGACCTAGAAAGTCTCCCTCTGCAAGGTCTCCTTCTGTACCTTCAGGTGGAGGGGCACCCATGCCCCACTCCCAGGCAACGGCAAACTGTGACTGAGCCATGGAAGATGCTTTCTGAAGGCCTCCTGCAGGCCGTCTTCAGACTGGTGCAGATGGTACTGTGACATTTTCAGGAGATCAAAGGATTGCTTAATGTTGGAGCTGGCTCAACGATGAACGCTGCTTTGCAAGAGTCTTGGTGAGTCTGAAGGCAGCCAAGAACCAGGGAGAAGAAACTGGCTCCCCAGGAGAAGACAAAGAGGGGAAGAGAAAAGAAGAGAGGATACATTTTTCTTTAGTGCGTCTTGTTCCTGCAGGCAGCAGTGATGACCCTGGGTGTGTACCCTGTGGGGCCTGTTCTTGCTGCTTAGGCTGAAGAAGGGACTTTTCATCTTGAATACTGTGTTCAGTTTTGGGCCCCTCACTACAAGAAGGACATTGAGGTGCTGGAGCATGTCCAGAGAAGGGCAATGAAGCTGGTGAAGGGTCTAGAGCACAAGTCTTCTGAGGAGCGGCTGAGGGAGCTGAGGTTGTTCAGTCTGGAGAAGAGGAGGCTGAGGGGAGACCTTATAACTGTCTATAACTACCTGAAAAGAAGGTTGTAGTGAGGCAGGCATTGGTCTCTTCTCCCAGGTAACCAGCGATAGGACAAGAGGAAATGGCCTCAACTTGTGCCAGGGGAAGTTTAGATTGGATATTAGGAAAAATTTCTTTCCTGCAAGAGTGGTCAGGCATTGGAACAGGCTGCCCAGGGAAGTGGTTGAGTCATCATCACTGGAGGGGTTCAAAAAACGTGTAGATGTGGTACTTTGGGACATGGTTTAGCTGGCATGGTGGTGTTGAGGTGACGGTTGGACTTTATGATCTTAGAGGTCTTTTCGAACCTTAATGATTCTATGATTCCATGACTTTTTTTCACAGAACAGTCCTTCAGAGTCCCTGTCCTGCACCAGTAGGCCAGGCTGGACTGGTGTTTTAGGCTGGTGTCATGGACATACCCCAATACCCTGATGTTTATAAATCCAAACTGCTTCATCTTGACTCCTTTACTACTCTGTCTCTGATGGCTTTTGGATTTCTGCCCACACCTTATCTCAATGCCTGTGCTCCCGTTCTCCGTGTCTGTGTGCAGTCTATTGTTTTTCCTAGGAGCAGCGCTGTCCGTCTGTTCTTCTTGAAAGTAATTCAGGATTCTGCCCCAAAGCCTCCTCCCTCTGTCTCCCTCTTCAAGCGCTCTTACTAACCCTTGATCACACTGACCGTGTACAGCATCGGTGTCTGGAAATAGCAGGCGAGTCTCGTTTATCATTCCAGGGGCTTCATTCTGGAAGGGTCAGCTCGTGGTCCTAAAATGACCACAACTTACAAGCAAGCAGGAAGCAGTATGACGAGGCAGGGATCCAGAGGGGTGGAATGTATCGTGCCAGCGTTACACAGCGTGTGCAGCGTCGGTCTCCGCGTGTGCAAGAGCGGTTGTGTGAATGTCTTTCCAAGTGCCGCAATCTTGATGCAGCTGCTTGCCAGAGGTAGGACGCTTCCACATCAGTTGCATGGATGTCCGAGCTGTGCCTTCAAAGTGCATCTTCCAGCAACACCCGCTTGCTGGGCTTTGGTTTGTGCTGCAGAGCAGTCTCGGTGTGCAAATGAGATTCCTTCCAGGCGGCGCAGAGCTAGGAGGTGTGCCGTACCTAGGTCTGCAGCTCAAGTGACCAGGGAAGGCATCATCCAGAGTAAAGCTCCCCAGACATGGGTTTGGTGCGGATGCTGGATTTCCAGCCCCAACTCTATCGCTTTGAAGCTTTGTTCCTGCTGACCCATACTACTCGCTAGAACAGAACTGGCCGTAGATGTCAGATGCGTTTCAGAGCTTTAAGGAGAAGACTCACTGCCAAAGAATAGTGCCTAAACCAGCACCAGACACCAGTTTTTGGATAGATGAAGTGCGTGTGGGAAGTCTGCAGCAGACCCTGCAGAGGAGCGTATTCCTTCCGAAAAGGAGAAGATGGGATGTGATTTTGAAAACAACTAATTTCTAGCACCCTGGTGCCGCAGGAGGCAGCACGCGTCGTGCAGGCCCCTCTTTGTGCTTTCCCGTTCTCTGAGGGGCTATACACGAGTGAGCTCTGATTTTCCGGGTGGTTTGCTCTGCCTTCGGAATCACACATGCAGAAGGATGAAAATTGTGAAGGAGTTGACATTTCTATGGCTTGAGCTCAGGGGGAATGTGGCCTCCACTGCCTCTCTGGGCAACCTGTGCCAGTGTTTCACCACCCTCATTGTAAAAAATTTCTTCCTTATCTCCAGTCTAAATCTGCCCTCCCTCAGATTAAAGCCATTACCTCCTGTCCTGTCACAACAGGCCTCGCTAAAAAGATTGTCCCCGTCTTTCTTGTAGGCCCCCTTTAAGTACTGAAAGGCTGCTATGAGGTCTCCCCTGAGCCTTCTCTTCTCCAGGCTGAACAACCCCAACTCTCTCAGCCTTTCCTCACAGGAGAGCTGTTCCATCCCTCTGATCATCTTTGTGGCCTTCCTCTGGCCCCGCTCCCACAGGTCCATGTCTTTCCTGTGCTGAGGACTCCAGAGCTGGATGCAGGACTCCAGGTGGGGTCTCACCAGAACAGAGCAGAAGGGCAGAATCCCCTCCCCCGACCTGCTAGCCATGCTTCTCTTGATGCAGCCCAGGATATGGTTGGCCTTCTGGGCTGCAAGCGAACATTGGTGGCTCACGTCCATCTTTTCACCCATCAGCACCCCCAAGTCCCTCTCAGCAGGGCTGCTCTCAATCCCTCCATCCCCCAGCCTGTCTTGATACCAGAGTTGCCCCGACCCAGGTGTAGGACCTTGAAGTTGGCCTTGTTGACCCTCACACAGACCCACCCCTCCAGCTTGTCCAGGTCCCTCTGGATGGCATCCCATCCTTCTGGCGTGTCAGCTGCACCACTGGCTTGTCTAGAGCCACCACATACTTCTCAGCTAAACACAGCCACTTCCGACCCGTCACCGCCAGCTCCAACATTTCAGCGACCCCAAAGCGAGTAACAAACCAGCAGCCCGTCGGCCGGAGGAAACAATTCCCAGATACCCCGAGGTGAAATGCCCAAATACCCCGTGACGTAGTTTTTTTAATAGTTTTCATGTACGTGCAGGCCACCATGCACGCACCGCTTCGCCCCACCGGCGGGGAACGGTGAAGCACCCGTGGGAGCTCCAGCCACGGCAGCATGGCACGGCCGCAGCCACGCTGGCACCCCGCGGGGCTCCGGCCCTTTAAGGCACTCTGGTGTGCCTGGCCCTTTAAGGGCTGGCCCCGCCCCCCCGCGTCCCCGTGAGCCCCGGGAGCCCCGGCAGCCCCAGGTACGGTGCCGGGCGGGGGGCGCCCCGCCGCGTGTCCTCTCCCGCGCCCCCGCCCGCGCGGCGGGACCCCCGCCCCGCCCCGGGACGCGGGCGGGCGGGGGCGCAGGGCTGGTGGGGGGGGCCGCGGCCTTGCCGCCCTGGCGAGCGGGTGTCCGGTCCCGGGCCGGGCCGGCGCAGGGCGGGGGGAGCCGGGGAGGGGGTGGGGGGGGATCCCGGGCTGCGCTCGGCCGCGCTGGGAGCCGGCGGGGGAGCTGGCGCCGTGGCAGGCCCGCGGGGGAGGTCGGTCTGCCCGGCGTTCACCCGGGGTCTGTGCCGCCCCGGGGCCAGGTGCAGGCCCGGTGGGCTTTGGCTGCCTCCCCGCCCGGCGCCATGGCCATGAGGGAGCTGGTGGAACCGGAGTGCGGGGGCTCCAACCCCCTGATGAAGCTGGCCGGCCACTTCACCCAGGACAAAGCCCTGCGGCAGGAAGGACTCCAGGGCCCGCTGGCCTGGCCGCCTGCGGCTCCCGCAGCCGTGAGTGTCGCCGGTCGCTCCGCTTGCCGGGCTGGGGCCGGACGCGGGGCCCGCCCGCGGCTGGGGGTGCGGGTGCCGAGGGGGGAGGCGGGGGAGCAGCGCAGGGACGGGCCGTCGGCGCAGGCGGGTGCGGAGCGGCTTTTTTCCTGGGGGAGGAGGCCGTGCGGTCAGCCTGTTCGTCCCGCACCCCGCTGGGGCGAGGGCTTGGCGGTGGAATCCGCCTTTATGGGCACTCGGAGGGCGTCTGTGGCCGAGGCGAGCTGTGTGCCCTGCTGTCACGGGCCCGAACCCAGCAAGTGGTGGGAGGGGGGTTGGACGCCGTCACTCACGGTGTTCCTGCTCCTTTAGCTTCCACATAAGCAGGCAGCTAATGCAAGAAAATGCTGACAGCCTGAGCTCAAGGAAGGTGTGAGCGGATCGGGTCACGGCGTGCGTGCGGAGACGGGTGTGGGGCCAAAGCTGTTGGGATAATTGCCTGCTCTTCTCTGCAGGTATCCAAACCGCTGGGAGCAGCCTCTGAAGATGAGGTGAGAACAGATAGATGCACCCCCTTACTACTTTTCTTCTCAACACTGTTTGCTGTTTTTTCCATTGCTGGATATTATTCTTTCCTGCTATTTCTTCCGTTGCCTGATACTATTCTTTGCTTCTGATAAGTCCATTTCTTTCTCTCATGCTCCATGGCTACCTGCTTATCTTCTATGCTATGTTTGTAATCCATCTCTGTCTTTGGCAGCTGGTTGGAGAGTTCCTGCAAGAGCAGAATGCCCCTTTACTGTCCCGTGCACCCCAGACCTTTAAGATGGACGACCTGTTGGCTGAGATGCAAGAGATTGAACAGTCAAGCTTCCGACAGGCCCCGCAGCGAGGTGAGGGGAGCTAGAGTACGTGGAGAGCTGGAAAAGATCTCGGTGTGGTGGTTAAGCACCTAGCAGGGTGGTTCCCATCTATTCAGCGCTTGTGAGGTTGCATCTGGAGTATTGTTTCCAGATTTGGGCTTCCCAGTACACTGACATACTGGAACAAGTCCAGAGGAGATCAGTAAGGTGTTCGGGGGGTAGAATACGTGGTGTAAGAGGGGGAACTGGGTTTGTTCAGCCTGCGGAAGAGGAGTCTAAAGGGCAGGTGGTGTTTTGGGATGGAGTGTTTAGTCGCTGTCTTCAGCAGCCATGGACAGGATCTTCACAGTGATACACAGCAAAAGGACAAGAGACAGCGGACACGACTTGTGGAAAGGAGAACTGACTAGATGTAAGGAAATGCATCTTCCCTTGGAGGGCTGTTCAGTACTGGAACATGAGCTTAGGGAGGCTGGGGAATCACCAGCCTGGGACAAGTTCAGAAGCTACCCAACGAGCAACGTTGCCCTGAGCAACCTTATCTCTCGCTTTAGTGCTAACCTGCTGTGAGGACACTAGCAACCTCCAAAAATTCCTTCAGATTTGAATCTTTCTGTGGTTTTATTCTAACAAAGAGAAAGGGAAAGATCAGAGATGATGAGGGCTAGTCTGTAACACTTAAATGATGCAATGAAGCCTTTTGAGTCCTCCTCACTTCTTTTTTTTGTTCTTTTTTTTTTTTTTTTTTTTTTTCATTCTTGTAGCCCCAGGTGTGGCAGCCCTGGCACTGTCTGAAAACTGGACCCAAGAATTCTTGGCTGCAGCAGATAGTGCTGGTGATGTCTCTTCAGATTACAATGAGGCTGACTGGTCACAGGAGTTCATTGCTGAAGTGACAGGTGAGGGGTCCCTTTTTGGAATTACTGTCAAGATGTTGCCAAGTCACATGCCCATGTACAGTGGAGAGTTACTGAATGTGAAATTGGAGTAATGCTTTGGGCCCAGCAGTCAGTGTTTACTGTAGCAGCTTTAACAGGGTGAAAAAAAAAGCTGCTTTGCAATGGCTTAGCCAGATTGTGAACAATGTGGTGTGGAAACTTTTATTCAGGTGTAAGGGTCTTATTTCAGAGCATTAGCTTAGGTTGCGTGGAGAACGTAGGAGAGGCAGGCTATTCAAAGTGCTTTTATAAAAATTAATATGATTCAATTGATGCAAATTCTGGAGATGGTCTCATACTGTTTCTTGCTTATATATTCTCTAATTGCCTCTCTTAAGGCTAAATTTGCCTTTGGTGCAAACGTAAATAGTGTTCAGTGTGCTTTGGCCAAATACTTTCTGTCAGTTTCCTGGAGGTAAAGGGGTGTTGCACGTTGGAAATGTGCAAAATGAATGTTTCTGGCCCAAAGGTTAAGCTTTCTCTTTCAAGCAAGCCAGTTGTTTTGTCTGAAAAGCCATCCTGCATTGTGTATGGAGCTGGGGCTGGTTGCTATCCATCACTGAACCTGTAAATTATGAGTAGGATTTAAATAGATGCTATTCTCTTCTCTGGTGGTGGCCACTGTAAATAGCCAGGTAGTCCCATTCTTTGACCTTTATAATCCTGGGAATGTAAGTCAACATTGAGAAAGTTCTGATGAAAAGGTGGTGCTTTGTAGGCTATGCTTTTGACAGAGGCTTTGTAATGTATTGGTAGTTTTCTTGACCTACGTAGTATCTCACTTGGAGCAGACGAATGAGTTGCAAAACTGAAGTAGAAAATCGTAAGGATATTGGTTACTGCAGTGGCATTGCATTGTGAACCTAAGGATTCATTTTTAGATCAGAATAAACAAAGTTAGAAGAAACAAATATAAACAATCTTTCTTTGAAGAAGTCTTCTGTGTATGTTAGGTAACTGTGTGTCAAGTGGAGAGAGCAAAATCTGAAGTTAATCTGAGCGATGGTCTGCCTGTCTTACTCTCCTCCCCATTCTTCCCTATGTCCTATGCAGATCCCCTGTCTGTGTCTCCTGCCAAGTGGGCAGAAGAATATCTAGAGCAGTCAGAGGAGAAACTGTGGCTTGGGGAATCGGAAGACCAATCTTTGACAGATAAATGGTGAGTCTGTTTTCTCAAGACTAGTTATTGCTCCTGCGCCCTTGGGTGGGTGAAGTTTGGATAGGTGATTGAAATCTGCTGTGTCCTGAATGCTTTTGAGTCATTTAACCTAGATTGAAGTTCTCAGGCCTTTGGTTTCAGAGAAAGGAGGAAATGATGCTTGGAGACTGATATTTTTGAGATCTTAGCTTTTCTGTTTTCTAGTTCCAGGAAGATATTGTCATCATGTAGGCTAACTTAATGCTAACTTAATCTCATGCCTATTGCAAAGCTTCTTAAAGTGATTTCAGGAACTCCTAATCGAGCAGAACTTTTTTCCACAACAGATGCTTTCTTGGCTTTCAAGATCTCGAGTACTAAACTCTACTAGCTGTAAACTGTCATCACTTTATTCTTCCTGTCTGACAAACCACATCCAGCCTTTCCTTTGCATATTTCTGGATTCAGCCTTCCAGACATTATTTTCATGTGTTTTTGCCTGGTAGATTAAAGGACAATCTACTTCTACAGATCTTCTCTGTATAGGTACCTGTTGACTACAGTCAAGCTTTTCAATTAAAGAGGCAAAACATGAGCAAGCAATTTGGGCTTCTTAGGTCTTTCCCTAAAGGAGAATTCACATATTTGGATTTTCCTTCCTCCTGGCTCTTGCCTTTTCTGATACCTTTCCGCAAATATGGACGTTCCTGAGTTATTGCTGCTAGTTCCAAAGACTTCACCAAGACTGAATATGGTGGTAACACCTGGAACTGGTCCTGCTGTAAGCCAGACAACATACTGAGTTGTGCGCTTGCTGTGACCCCACAGTCCTCTCTGGAGTTGATGCTTTTCCAAGACACTGTTCCTCTTCCATGAGCATGACCTACTTTCTTTGTTCCTAGATATATGACCTTGGTTTTGGTAATGCTAAAACTTGCAATGTCTGATAGCATGTGAGCTTGCCAAGGAATCCAGACTGTTCTGCAGAACTTGGCTGTCACTGTAATTGTTTAATTCTGCTACTGTTTGTGTCAGTCACACAGTTAACCTAGTAGTCATTTGGAATTTTGATAGATGGATAAAGGTACTGAATCACTTAGGAGAGCCCCAGAGTATTTGAGGATGGTTTGTATCTCTCAGTACTGTTGTCTGGCCCATTGTGTAGACTGTTGTTAGTGAAAGTGTTCACTGTTGCCTGATATCAGACTATCTCTTTCCCTCTTACTGCCTCTGATTACAGGTATGAGGAATATCAACCTGAGGATGATCTTAAGAAAACTGTTAGTGATTTCCTCTCTAAAGTGGATGATCCAAAACTCAAGAATTCTGAGGTAAGAAATTCCCTAACTGGGGCTGACAGATGCCTAGTGAATAAAGGTGTGGGGGTTTGAGAATGGGGAAGACAGTAAAGGAATAAAAACCTCCCATCCTGTATTTCCATTTGTCCCTGATTCCTAGAGGTTGAACCCTACAGTCCTCTCCAGATATTATCCATCTCTATGGCTTGACTCTGGTGCAAAGTCCTTTTCTTCCCACCATTTTGGGCCTTTTGTGCTCACTTTGCAGACAGAAGTCCTCTTAGTGAAGGAGGGAGGCACGGGCAGAGGGCTTGTCGGCAAAGCATCTGCCCAGCTCCACCCTTGTTTCATTTCTCTGCCACAGTTCCTAAAGTTTGTCCGCCAGATCGGAGATGGGAGGGTATCGATCGAAGCTAATCAGGTGACCCACAGAGACCAGGATCAGGCAGAACAATGGGCAGCTGAGTTTATACAGCAGCAGGTAGGAGCCCCAGCCCTATGTGCTCTGAAGGAGGAAAGCTCTTTGCTGCAGTGCACAGTCTGGGAGCGATAGAGAATGGCAAGTCCAGCTCTCAGCAGTGCTTCACTAATGACTAGGCTGGGGGAGGCGAGGGAGGGGCTGTTGGGCTCTTCTTAGCAGAGTCTAGCCAGAAGCTGGGAAGGTATTTGAGCAGTGTGAGCTTTCTCATCTGCTGTAGCACCTGGGAGGAAGAGGATATCCAAGTGAACTCTTCTCCACTTTACAGGCCGTCAGTTCTAGCTGATGGGGAGGAGGGGTCATCACAGACCCTCCTGCTGTTTGGGGATGTGCCCTGAGGTTGCCAAATTCTGAAAAGGAAAGTGTGTTTCTGTTTCCAAACTCCCAGGGGGCATCCGATGCCTGGGTGGATCAATTTGCACGATCTGGGAGCATGTCAACTCTTGATGCGGAATTTGAGCAGGCAAAGACTGCTGTGGAGGTAAAGCTTATGGAGGAGGAGGGCTGGGGCACCAACCAAGAGCCCTTGGGAGGGTTATCTCTCTCCTTTGCATGCAGTGAGGAGGGCTAGAAGCGTTTAAGAGTGCGTTCTCTGGGGTGTCTGTAGAGCTCAGTTTAAGGCTCAGGTACTCTAGTCACTTTCTGTTCTCCCTTCAGTCAGATGTGGACTTCTGGGACAAACTCCAGGCAGAATGGGAAGAGATGGCCAAGAGAGATGCAGAGGCTCACCCTTGGCTCTCTGATTATGAAGATCTCAGCTCCTCATCGTATGACAAGGTAATAGAGAGCAAGGTCTCTCAGCACTAGCACTATGGTGGACTGCCTTGAGGAGACTGGCAGTATGTCACCTCGCAGGTGAGCTCCGCAGACCCCAAGTGCTGCCAGAATTCCTTCTGGCGCTGGTCTTTTGCTGTCACTTGCACCCTCATTCCAGATCAGCTAGGGGCTAAACAAATACTGTTTTCACTTGTGCTCATCTGCAAGTGCTGTCTAGTTCTTGTCCAGCACCAAATACCAGTTAATGCTGGGATTCTTTCCAATGAGTGCAAATGTTGTCGTGTGTGTCCCCCCCCCCCCAAGCTGATAGGACCCACACCAGGTATTTAGTCTCTGTCGCAACTTACTGCAGATGTGGTTTGGGGGAATTTTTCAGTGTTTCTCATGCCACAGGACTGGACCTGTGCTCTACTGTAGAGAGTGCTTTTCTCCCTGAGCCTATCTCCTAGCATTAGCCCTTGTCTGTCTTCTGTGCTAGGGTTACCAGTTTGAGGAAGATAATCCCATGAGAGATCACCCGGATGCATTTGAAGAGGGGCGGAAGCGTTTGGCGGAAGGTGACCTCCCCAATGCTGTCTTGCTCTTTGAGGCTGCAGTGCAACAGAAGCCAGATCATATGGAGGTGAGTGAGAGCAGAGACAACAGGCATTGGCCAGGTGTCCTGTTACTTGGATCCTTCTCTTGTGAAGTATCAAAGTGTGTGTAGAAAACTCACTTCAGTGTTAGGAGCCGTGCAGGTTGTAGGAAAACATCTCATTTTTCTGCGGCTCTGGGTATGTAGCTGATGTATACAGCCCTCCTGGGGATTCGCATGCAAGGAGGTTTATGACTAAGGTCAGTTACAAAAAGCGCAAAGGCTCTGGCCCAGAACTGTGTAAAATCTTTGGAGCACATGAGACTGTGCATGGAGCCAAGACGAGTTCTCATCTCTGAAGTTGCTGCAGTGGAAGTCTTTATTGGCATTGCAAGTTTGAAGATGCTTATGGCAGATGATAACCGCCTGCAATATCTGTATTAAAGACTAATTCTGAGCGGTTTGTTAGCCTGGGAGTCCTGGTTAGGTCCTCCATCTAGATGCCAGGAGCAAATGTACGCCGAAAGGGTTGAGAGAGATGGCTTGGGTGTCTTCATAGTCTTCAGTTGAAACTGTGGGCCAGAGGATGGTTTTTAGACTGAAGACAAGTTTCCAGCTCTGAATTCAGTGAATACCTGTTTTCATAAAGGACTTCAGCTTCTGCAGGATAGATTGAGAAGTGGAATAGTCTGTGTGCCTTTGTCCAGAGGCAGAGGATGTGAATATCCTCAGGAGGAAGAGGAAGAATGCAAATGCACCCATGTTGTCCGTTTCTGGAGTGCCTGCCTCAAGGACCCAGGGGTACTGAATTCTCAGTGTGTCTAATTCAAGTCCTCCTAATTGTATGTGATGGGAAATACCTAATTTGTTAATCCTGAGTCTTAGATGAGAGTGACTTCTTGGAACAGCGGTTCTGGGCTTCTGGGAGCACAAGGCATCTAACTTTGTAGGGTACTGGGAGTGGGTGAAAAGTAAGCAGAGGTTTTGGAGATCTACTTTAAAGTGGTCAAAAGGTGTTGCTAATATTCCTTTATAATTGATGCTCTCTTCTCATAGGCAGTGTGGGCTGCAGGCTGAGTGTAATGGAGAGGTAATTGAAGCCTTAGGGGAAGAAATCGTAGGCCAATTCTGGCTATAGCTGTATTGAAAATGTTCTGAATTCTTCGGCAGTGAACTGCAGAAAGTACAGGAGAAGTCAGCACTTCACAAACGATATAAGTAGACTTGAACAGTTGCTCTGAAGGAAAAGGTCATGGTTGCTTTGGTCCAAATCACTTCACTCTGAATCTCAGCCCTTCATCCTGCAGAACACTATGCAGTTATCACTGAGTTGCAGCTAGCTATCTGGTGAGGTGTCCTGGTTTTGATTAAAAGGTGACATGAGGCATTAGAGATGTGAGACAGTAGATTGTCTCTTGCTTGTGGTGGCTTGTGCAGTGTGTCTGGGTCTTTGCTAATGAAAGTTTCCTTCCTTGAGGCAGTGGATACTGCATTTTGTGACTTACATTCAAAGAGTGGGTACTTCGTGCTGACAGTCCAGCCAGTTGTCTAGCCAATTTTTGAGGGAGGGGTGTGGTTATCAACATAAAGTGAACAGGTACTTTGGATTTAGTGCCTTAATTAAGTACTCCCTATGTCAGCAGCCTGGAGGTGGAAGTGGTTTTCATATACTGGTGTCATGATGATGGAAGATTCAGTAAAATAACAGTGCTTCTGCCTTCGGGTCTGATGGGCAACTCCCTGAGATTATCGCTTGCTAGTGGACTACTGCATAAGTATATACAGCTGCTTACCTTGGGGGTCTCCTTATTATTAGCACTGCTGCTATGCCATTTTGTTCTTAGGAAATAGGAGATCTGCTTTTCCCTCCTTCCTCTGCAGTTTGACTACAGTTAGAAGTTAAAAGTGGAGTTTCTGCGACTTAAAAGTGTAAAAGTGCCAACAGTTGCCTTAAGATAGATCTCCACGTAGTCATTCACTTCTTTCCAATGTAACAATGCCAGTTTTATTGGCCTTGAGGACCTATGTGCCGTAAAGTCTGTATGTCTTTCGAGAGAAACTTGTATCTGTGGCTGATGTGTATACTTCGATATATTTGGTATCACTCTAAAAATGTGTGGGGTAATACGGTGGATTTAATCGCTGTGTCTGTGGTTTATCGGGTGGTCTTTTTCTCTGGATGTGAAGAAGTCTGACTTTGTGCATCTTTGTCTTCTCCAGGCCTGGCAATATCTGGGAACCACCCAAGCAGAAAATGAACAGGAGCTTTTGGCAATCAGTGCCCTCAGGCAGTGAGTGTTGCGGAAGTGCTGCTGCAGAGCACAGCTCCTTGTCTAGTGCGTAGTGCCACAAGGACCGTACAGCTGGCATGGTGTGCTCTGTCTTGGTTGTGTTACCTCCTGTATCTGGGTGTCTCCCAGGATGATTTAATACTGTATTCACTTTTCTTTCTTTGACCTGCAGGTGCTTGGAACTGCAGCCTGGGAACCTCACGGCCCTGATGGCTTTAGCAGTCAGCTTCACCAACGAGTCCTTGCAGAAGCAGGCATGTGAGACCCTGCGGGACTGGCTACGCCACAAACCGGACTATGCCCACCTCCTGGAGAAGGAACCAGAGGAGAGCGACTTGGGGACAAACCTGGGGCCTTCCAAGCGTGTCCTAGGTTCCCTGCTGTCTGAGTGAGTTAGGGTTACAAATTTCAGCCTCCAGGTGAAAGGCTGCTTGGAGGACTGGGACTGGTCCAGGCAGGAGCAGAGGGAGCAACCCAAGGCCAGCTCTTTCCACAGTACACCAGTATCCTTGCTGTGTTCTTTTCCAGCTCACTGTTCATGGAGGTGAAAGAGCTGTTCTTGGCAGCCGTGCGCAGCAACCCGTCGACTGTGGATCCTGATGTTCAGTGTGGCCTGGGTGTCCTTTTTAACCTTAGTGGCGAGTACGAGAAGGCTGTGGATTGCTTCAGTGCCGCGCTCAGTGTGCGCCCCAATGTAAGAAAGGGCAGACTGTGGATGCTGCAGGTACCTGGAGGTCTATGGGTGAAGGTTTGGGTGGAGGTGCTGCTTATGTGAGAGAGGTACCTTTTGGGAGCGGAGGAATAAGACAGACGCATGGGCAAGGGAGGGCTGGCTTGGAGCTTAAAAAGATGCAGTTTATCTTAGCCCTTTCCCTCTGCCCCCTGGTCCAGGACCATCTTCTATGGAACAAGCTCGGTGCCACCCTGGCCAATGGGAATCGGAGTGAGGAAGCTGTGGCCGCGTATCGTCGGGCACTGGAGCTCCAGCCAGGATACATCCGCTCTCGCTACAACTTAGGCATCAGCTGCATCAACTTAGGTGCCCACCGGTGAGCACAGGGTGGGCAAATCTGCTGTGACCCGTGAGCATGCATGTGTTTGTAGGAGAGAGACTGCAGTAGGTGAGAGACTGCAGCAGGTGACTAGGGCAGTGCCACACTGCCTGCAGCCTTCCCTTGGCAAGAGGAGAGCAGAGCAAGTGTGTGTCAGATGCAGCTCCAGGAGTTCCTATGGACTTAGGTTTCTGTTAAGAGGGAGAAGGGAGATCTCTGACAGTTCTGGAGAGGGGTGGGATCTGGTGAAGAGGGGGGAACTGTTTTGGAGGGGAAGTGCTTTAGAAGCAAATGGGGGAGGGAGCATGAGACGTACCATCTTCTCCAGTAAGCATGTGTGTGTTCTCATGTTGACAGTGAGGCTGTGGAGCACTTCTTGGAGGCTTTGCACATGCAGCAGAAGAGCCGAGGTCCGCGGGGGCAGCAAGGCGCAATGTCGGACAACATCTGGAGCACCCTCCGCATGGCCCTCTCCATGCTGGGGCAGAGTGACCTGTACGGGGCGGCTGATGCCCGGGATCTTCCCACACTGCTTCAGGCATTTGGCCTCCAGCAGTGACTCTGGGATGGGCTTCCCTGCGACTGCAGGCTCGGCCCAGCCCAGCAGTGACCTTCCTTAGAGAGAAAACGTTCACTAGGGTTCTCACATAACTCTGCTCTGGTAGGGCTGAGCATTGGCAACTGTGTTTTCAAGGACTTCCCGCTGAAGCGTGCAGCCTCCCCTACCTATCTGTTGTGGCCTGAGCGTCTCTGAGCAGTTGATGTTAGCACCTCCATGACAGACAAAGACTCTGCTGGTAGGCAGATGATCAAAGTGGTGAAGACAGCAACATCCAGCTCTCTTGCCAGACTGCGTTTGCGGTAATGCCCAGCTTGGCTATGAGGCCTTACGACAGCTATTCTGCAGACACTACCTGCTGGACGTGTCTCCAGCGCAGGTTGCTTTGGTGGGGTGGGACTGCAGTTTGGTGAAAGGGTGACAAAATTCTGGGTCTTGAGCATGCTTCCCCCATGTATGTGCTTGCATGTGTGTATATGTGGGTTGCTAGGGAAAACTGGGGGCAGCAGTCTCCCCTTCTGGGTACTGGTAACTTCATGGTACATCCAGACGCTAGTCTCTCAGTGTCTCTTCATGAACCTTTTAAGAGCAGAGTATTGTGCTAGGGACACAGGTGGAGGCCCTTAGCCTGGTGGGGAAGAGGAGATCCCAAACTCGAGGGAATAAAAGTCTAAAATGTAACCTCTCCTCCCAGAATATGGCGGGGAAAGGGTGAAGTCTTAATTTTCTCTTGATCATCTGTTGTTTTCCTTGAGCAGAAGTCCCACATCTTGTCTGTAACTGAATCTTGTTAATTATAAATATCTGTATATGATTCTATCGGGGAAAATGTTTTTTAATTGTAAAGTATTTTGTATAATAATGGGGGAAGAATTAAAATTGCCAAAATTACATCTTTCTCTGTGCCTCTGTTGGAGCTGCATGAAGCGAGTAGTATAGATCTCTGGGGGTGTAAACCCACTGTTTTTCAAAAGATAGATCAGAGTCTCTCTCGGCTTCTGTCTCCCTTTTTGACCCAGGTTTCGTTTTATTGATAGCTCAGATGCACATGAACCTTAAAGGACCTCATTTTGCTGTAGCCTCAGGCTTCTCTTCTGTGAGCCAGCAGAGAGCTTCCCTGTGCCAAAAGCTCACTTTTTTTCCTTGCTTAGGTTTAGGGGTCAGTGAAGCGCTGCTTCTCATTTTCTTGCCATCTGTGGCGAGGGAAGCTGTGTTACATTTTATCACCTCTTTGAGGAAGGTGACTGCTGCACTAGTCAGTACCAGGGGCTTAGGCAGGGAGCACTTGCCCTTGCTTTTCATAGAATCATAGAAAGTTTTGGGTCAGAAGGGACCCCCAGAGGTCATCTAGTCCAACCCCCCCGCAGCGAGCAGGGACACCGCTAACTAGATCAGGTTGCTGAGAGCCCTGTCCAGCCTGGTCTTGAATGTTTCCAGGGATGGGGCCTCCACTACCTCTCTGGGCAGCCTGTTCCAGTGTTTCACCACCCTCATTGTAAAGAATTTCTTCCTTATATCCAGCCTAAACCTACCCTGTTTTAGTTTAAAACCATTACCCCTCGTCCTGTCACTGCTGTCTCTACTAAAAAGATTGTCCCCATCTTTCCTATAGGCTCCCTTTAAGTACTGAAAGGCTGCAATCAGGTCTCCCCGCAGCCTTCTCTTCTCCAGGCTGAACAAGCCCAGCTCTCTCAGCCTGTCCTCGTAGGAGAGGTGCTCCAGCCCTCAGACCATTTTTGTAGCCCTCCTTTGGACCCGCTCCAACAGTTCCATGTCCTTCTTGTGCTGAGGGCTCCAGAGCTGCACGCAGGACTCCAGGTGAGGTCTGACCAGAGCAGAGCAGAGGGGCAGAATCCCCTCTCTCGACCTGCTGGCCACGCTTCTCTTGATGCAGCCCAGGACACGGTTGGCCCTCTGGGCTGCCAGCGCACATTGCCGGCTCATGTCCAGCCTTTCGTCTATCAGTACCCCCAGGTCCCTCTCAGCAGGGCTGCTCTCGATCCTTTCATCCCCCAGCCTGTATAGATACCGGGGATTACCCCGACCCAGGTGTAGGACCTTGCACTTGGCCTTGTTGAACCTCATGAGGTTCACACAGGCCCACCTCTCCAGCTTGTCCAGGTCCCTCTGGATGGCATCCTGTCCTTCTGGTGTATCAACCATTTCACTCAGCTTGGTGTCATCTGCAAACTTGCTGAGGGTACACTCGATGTTGCTGTCCATGTCATTGATAAATATATTGAACAGCACCGGTCCCAGTACGGACCCCTGAGGGACTCCACTCATCACTGGTCTCCATCCGGACATTGAGCTGTTGACCACTACCCTTTGGGTGCGACCATCCAACCAATTCCTTATCCACCGAACGGTCCACCCATCAAATCCATGGCTCTCCAATTTAGAGAGAAGGATGTTGTGGGGGACCGTGTCAAAGGCTTTACAAAAATCCAGATAGATGACGTCCATTGGTTTTCCCTTGTCCATTCTTGTTGTTACACCATCATAGAAAGCCACTAGGTTGGTCAGGCAGGACTTGCCCTTGGTGAAGCCATGCTGGCTGTCTCGAATCACCTCCCTGGCCTCCATGTGCCTTAGCATATCTTCTAGGAGGATCTGTTCCATGATCTTCCCAGGCACAGAGGTGAGGCTGACAGGTCGGTAGTTCCCAGGGTCTTCCTTTCTACCCTTTTTGAAAAGAGGCACAATGTTTCCCTTTTTCCAGTCACTGGGGACTTCCCCTGACTGCCATGACTTTTCAGATATCAAGGAGAGTGGCTTGGCAACTACATCAGCCAGTTCCCTCAGGACTCTGGGATGCATCTTGTCAGGTCCCATGGACTTCTGTACATTTAGGTTCCTCAGGAGGTCCCAAACCTGGTCTTCACTTACAGCTGGAGGGATTTACCCTCCTGGTCTCCTTCATGCCATTCATCGACTCGGGGGGGGTGAGGAGAGAGGTTGCCAGTGAAGACTGAGGCAAAAAAAGTTGTTGAGTACCTCAGCTTTCTCTTCCTGCTGTTACCAGTTTGCCAGTCTCGCAAGCGGGGGTACGCTTTCGTTGACCATCTTTTTCTGGCTGACATACCTGTAGAAGCCCTTCTTGTTATTTTTCGCATCCCTTGCCAAGTTCAGCTCCAGCTGTGCCTTGGCCTTTCTGACCCCATCCTTACACAACCGGGCAGCTTCCCTATACTCTTCCCAGGAAGCCAGTCCCTGCTTCCACTGCCTGTGCAGTTCCCTCTTCTTCCTTAGTTTGACCAGCATCTCTTACCTCAGCCATGCTGGTCTCTTCCCTTCTCTGCCCGACTTCTTACACTTGGGGATCGAGAGCTCTTGCGCTCTGTGGAATACATCCTTAAAGACCTGCCAGCTCTGTTCTGTTCCCCTGTCCCTGAGGACCGTTTCCCAGGGAGTCCTTCTGACTATCTCCTTGAAGAGCTGGAAATTTGCCCTCCTAAAATTTAGGGTCCTGACTATGCTCTTTGTTATTCCCATTTCCCTCAGTAGCATTAGTTCCACCAACGCGTGGTCACTGCAGCCCAGGCTGCCTCTGATCTTGACATCCCCAACAAGCTCACTCGCATTGGTGACCACCAGGTCTAGTATCGCATCCCCTCGGGTAGGGGTGCTTATTACCTGGCTTAAGAAGTTGTCCTCGATGCATTCTAGGAACCTGCTGGATTGCCTACAGCTTGCCGTGTTGCTTTTCCAGCAGATGTCGGGGTGGTTGAAGTCCCCCAGTAGGACGAGAGCCTGCGAGCGCAAAGCCTCCTGGAGTTGGAGGAAGAACGCTTTGTCTGTCAGCTCCTCTTGATCTGGCGGCCTGTAGTAGACACCAACCACAAGGTTCCCTTTGTTGCCTCTCTCTCCGATTCTTACCCATAAGCTTTCGACCTGCTCATGGTTATTCTTCAGGGACAGCTCTTCACTCTGTAATGTTTTCTTGATGTAAAGGGCAACGCCCCCGCCCCTCCTTCCTCGCCTGTCCCTTCTGAACAGCCTGTAGCCATCAAGAGCTACATTCCAGTCGTGGGATTCATCCCACCAAGTTTCCGTGATGGCAATCAGGTCGTAGCTTTTCCAGCAGCACGATTGCTTCCAACTCCTCCTGTTTGTTTCTCCTGTTTGTTTTCCACCAGGCATCTGTTCTTTCATCCCTCTACCTCACAGGCTTGTTTTTCTCTGGCTGCTGTAACAATCGGGAGCTGAATGCATGCACAGAGAACAGTTCTTGCCGTATGTTTCCTGAGCTCTAGCTTCCCCTGAATCTCCCATCCAGCACTGCGGCACCAAAACCTGCATGCGCTGTCTGAAATTGCTCTAATGCATACAAAATTATTTGCTGCTTGTGCTGTCTAAAAGGAAGGAAAACGCTGCTTCTGTGACCTGCTCACACACACTGCCCTGGTCAGGGATGTGCCTTTTGGTTTTTAGTGATCTCGGTGCTGTCAGATCTTCTCTGCGCAGCAAGAAAACACATTGGTGGCTATGCTGTTCTTCACCTGCTGTCCAGATACTTTGCTGTCCCTCTCACCGCTGATTGCCTCTTTGCTGCATCACGTTCCTCTCTGTTCACACTCCCATTATTTTACTGCTTTGCCTTTGCTTTTCCTCATCCCCAGGTGCCATTAATGCTTCTCCTCTCCTTGGCTTCCCAGTTGTCTCAATATCCCTTGCCATTTGGCTTAATCCCTTGACTTTGTGCTTGGTGTCCTTCCCTGTCAACAAGTCTGAAAAGAATGCCTTGGCAGGTAGCTGAGGGCTTTAGGAGTGGTCGTGCTCTGCAATTCTTGTGCTTTCTGCACTTTCCTTTCTTGTACTTTCCCCAATGTACAGAACAGTGGCAGGGCCTATTGCCACTAAAAGCATGTGAGGGATCCCAGCCCTTCTTTGTTCTTTACCAAGTTTGTGGGCATCACAGGACACAAACTATGTCTTTCACAGGGCACCGGGATGTGGCCACAGAGGATGGTTCAGTACATGTGCTTCCACCCACACTTCTTGCTATGTTTCTGCTGTATTTCTTCCTTCAGTGTTTTGTACTTCTTCCTTCAGTGTTTTATTTATGTGCTGCTTAAGGACTTTAGAAATCTTGGAATCTTAGAGTGGAAAATGAGGAGGTGACTGATGACAGCCAACATGGCTTCACTAAGGGAAAATCACGCCTGACAAATTTGGTGGCCTTTGACAATGGGGTTACAGCGTTGGTGGATAAGGGAAGAGCAACTGATGTCATCTGCCTGGACTTGGGCAAAGCATTTGACGCTGTCCCACATGACATCCTTGTCTCTGAATTGGAGAGACATGAATTTGATGGATGGACCACTTGGTGGTTAAGGAACTGGCTGGATGGTTACAGTCAATGAGTTGCAGTCAACAGCCTGATGTCCGAGTGGAGACCAGTGGCAAGTGGCGTTCCTCAGGGGTCAGTACTGGGACCATTGCTGTTTAATGTCTTTGTCAGTAATATGGACAGTGGGACTGAGTGCACCCTCAGCAAGTTTGCCAACAGCACCAAGCTGCACGGTGCAGCTGACACGGTGGAGGAAAGGGACGGCATCCAGAGGGACCTTGAGAGGGTGGCCTGTGTGAACCTGATGAAGTTCAGCAAGGCCAAGTGCAAGGTCCTGCACATAGGTCCCAAGCACAGATGTAGGATGGGTGGAGAATGGATTGAGAGCAGCCCTGAGGAGAAGGACTTTGGGGTGTTGGTTGAACAAGAAGCTCCACATGAGCCGGCAATGAGCGCTCGCAGCCCAGAAGGCCAACCATATCCTGGGCTGCATCAAAAGCAGCGTGGCCAGCCGGTCGAAGGAGGGGATTCTGCCACTCTGCTCCGCTCTGTTGAGGCCCCACCTGGAGTCCTACATCCAGCTCTGGAGCCCTCAGCACAGGAAAGACACGGACCTGTGGGAGTGGGTCCAGAGGAGGGCCACAAAAATGATCGCTGCAGGATAAACACACCTTACAAAGGGAGAGAGTGGAGAGAGCCATTGCTAAAAATGCCAAGGGGTGAAAGTGAGAATATTTTACAAATTAATCTTGGGCACAGGATCTTTATGTTGTGTCAGCAAAATTAACTGGCTTATTATTTTTTCTACAGACAGAAAGTCATTCTACTAGTGCTCAATCAATCAATAAATTAAAGTTCAGGTAGCCACAGTCTCCATAAATTCAATTATAACTCTGAAAAAATCCTTAAATATTTATCCTTTAATAATATCCTTTTAAGTAATAAATTAATTTAATAAATATCCTTTAATTAATCCTTTAATATTTGTTTATCCTACTGAGATTTTTTTTTAAATTGAGAATGAAGTGAGATTTTTTTTTTTATTATATTGTTGATTGTATTGCTCAGGTCTTGCAATTTTAGTCTGACTTTCAGTCTTACTTGGGCAGATCTGATCTTCTCCTGTCCCTTCCCAGAATCAGCTAGAGTATCTGCTTCCTTCCCTCAGAGATATTAGCCCTGAAATGTAAAACTTTGCTTTGATGACTGTTACGTGATTTAGAAAGGGAGCTGTTACCTTAATTGGCTGCTCACTTCTGTTTCTGCAGCTGTTACTAATAAATACTGTCATTCCTTATCTGATTACAGGCAACTTTGTGTAGAATTAGATCCGAGTGTTTGTAACAGTGCTTCAAAAAGTCATTTACAACCTGAGATTTAGTGTGACTCAAAGAGCCGATGCTTTGAACTTGATTGCTTCTCAGCTTATGTCAGGAACAGGAATCTCTTGATTTCAATAGAATCTCATGTAAAAGAGAAATAAGGTGTTTCAGTGAGTCTAAAAGTTCAGTTCTGGTCTTAACAGAATAGATTTTTTTTCCTATCTACAGTACAAAATGCACTTTCATTTAGAAATTAATGGATTGTCTCACTACTTCTTTACTTGCAATATTAGTGGATCATGAAATCTAGTCCGAACAATAAGCACCAATTTCTAAAATAATTCTTAAATGCAGTTTCAATTATCAACTGAAAGATTTATCACCAGTGATATATTTTATTTCATTATTATTCAGAATATACCAATAAGATGTTAAGACAAATGCTCAGACGTCTCTCACACATACGTATAAACCAACATACACAACTAAATAAAACCAGACAGTTTTGGGGCACATATTTTATTTTTTTCTTCCAAATTAAAATTTCTATGTCATGCCCTCAGTCTTTTCCAGCTACTTCTATATTTATCCTCTGCTAAAAATGTTTGACTTTTCCTTTTTTTCCCTCTCTCCAGCATTTTGTGTCTGGTGCAAGAAGGCTTCTTATAAACATTGCTTATTTTCAGTTTTCCTTTTCTGCCGCCTGTCATCCATCTCCTACAGCAAGAAATCTGAACTACAGAAGTCCTCCTGAGATGGGAAAAGCCATCATTTATGAGCATGCCACCTTCCAGGGTTACTCCAGAGAATCCACCAGTGACATTGCCGATCTAAAACGTGTAGATTGGAATGATTGTACCTCCTCAGTGAAAGTAGTTGGCCCAGCCTAGAGTGGCCTATGAGCACCTCAACTCTACAGGCTGGTTACTGGTGTTTGAGGAGGTTGGTCAGCAGATGACTGATAATATCACTTCTCTGCAGGTGATCACTGAACACCTGCACCACCCCCAGCTTGCTCTCTGTGAACATGTCCAATATAAAGGGAAGAGCAGGGTGATGAGAGAAGCAACCAGTGTGGGTAGGGGCCACAACAACGACATCGTATCTTCTCACAAAGTCCAGAGAGGTGCCTGGCTGTCATGTGCAAGCAGTGATAGAAGTTGTTTTTGTTACAATATCAAGAACACGAACACCTTCCAAAGTACAGTGCAATCAACTCCAATGACAAGCTTTCATTTCTGCATCCCCTCCTCCCTGGCAAGAGCTGTAGCTGTTAGACTGCAAATCCTGCAATGCTGAGGGAAGGTGCAGCCTCAGCAAGACATTGGAGACCTTGATCTCTGTCTATGCTTGTATTATTTTTTTCCCCTGTGTCACAGAAACTCTGAATGGGAGAGCTCTCTTTCGTGCTGCGCTGCAGATTTGTGTTTCTCGGTCCTGCCTTTCACTGTTCTCCCCCCCGACAGTCCCCATGAATTCGAGAACTGTTGTATTTGGTCAAATGAAAGAGACTCAAAGATAAGAGACACACTAGACGTGTGTGACCTGCAGCTGGCATTCCGATGCCCTGTATTATGTAATGTAAAAGCAGTGCATGGTGCTTCTGTTGCTAGCTGCATAAACAAAACATATGTAACCAGCATCACTTACTTTGTAATTTGTTTTACAATGCTCTTGCTTTACTATGGCCTCTGCTATTTTGTGTTGTTGCCGTAAAGAAGCTATTGAAAGCAGCAATGGGTCTGTTTTATGTATTGTTTGTGGTCTAATATAGATAAATATTACACTTCCATGGTAAGATACCTCTATGTATTCAGAGAATGGTTCACACAATCCCTTGTAAACGTTTTTCATGGATCCCTCTTGAAAGGTTTTATCTCCTTCCATGCTCACTTGTCAGTAACATTGGGTTCAGGCTTGACTCAATCAGACTTAAAGTCTTGGTGAGCATGTCGAGTATTGCTGTGATCCTGGCCAAACACTCACCTGGAGTCCTTACTTGATTATCATAACATTGATTGTATCCCAAGGCATCGATCGTACTAATGATACAGTCTTCTACTGGATTAAATTATATAATCAAACAGAAAGTTCCAGCACCTCAGCATAACAGTGACATTACATAGGCACTGTTAATAGGAGAGAGATTATTTAGGATGTCTCTAACTGTCTTTCCTGGGAAATACACTTAATGGTATTTCCTTTGTGAAAAATGGCATTTCCTAAGAAGAAAGAAGGTATTCTCTTATGTTCTTGGCATGTATAACTGAAAATTTATTTGCATCGATGTCTGTGAATCAGATATTTGTTACCTCTGAGTTTTCCCTGTTTCTCTTGGGCAAAGAAAAGATTACATTACCTACCAAAGATGCTGTTACTCTGTGATTTTAACCAGCTCATATTTCTGTCTGTCTCTGGTTCTCCTGGTCACCAGAGAGGGGATTTTCTTTACTTTGGAGGCAAGGGTCTTGTTGCTGTGGGGTGAAGTGCACTGCAGACTAGCACTACGCTGCTCAGACAGCAGTACCCTTGCCATCATATCCTCTGATCACCCTCACCCTTGCTGCACGCTTTAAGAGGCCTCTCAGAAGGACACACCATCCTCCCTGGCATTCCCCACTGTACATCTCACGTGACGTGCAGCCATATAAAAAAGTACTGTATAACACTCTTGCTCAGGAAAGACTAGAGCATTGGCATCTCAATCTGCCTGTCGTCACAGGGATAAACAGTATCTGCAGGCCCCAAGCCCTGATAAACTGTGCATGGTACTAATACAGAGTAAAAAGACTGCTTCCAAAATAAACAGAAAAAAAATTTCACAGAGGGCATTATTGCCAATCCACAGTGAAGTGCAAATGGACATTTGAGCAGAATGCTGCATAAGGAAGGCTCGTAACCTGTGATAAACCGAAAGGAGATATCTAGAGACCAAGGCTCAAACACCATGAGTGTAACTAAGAGGTGACACATAGGCAGACTGAATTTCTCTGCTTGGCTAGAAGTGTCTGCAGAACAAGTTCAGGCATGTTTGGGTAACCATAGAGTATAAAATTTGGGCTTAAGGTCAGATGTTGTCTACCCAGAAACAGGGTGATGATTAATGACATTAACCATTTACCTTATTTCGTAACAATGCTGTGTTGCATTGCTGATTAGATAACAGGTTCTTCTGGAAAACTTTTCTGGAGCTGATTTCTCTCACTGACTCCGCTCTCAGCTCATGGCTGGGCTTGATGCATTGGTGGACCACGACTCTTGACTGACAAAACACCAGGTTACTGTCCTTCAATCCATGATGTTTAAAGTAGAAATTACATTTGGCACGACCTAGAGACTCTAGATCCAAATTTCATTCAGCAAGTATTGCATAAAAGCTGAAATCTTTAAATCCCTGTATGCAATCAGCTGCAAAAAATATATTCCTCTTCTCTTCAAAATTGTGTAACAACACACACATCACATCACTGTTCTCACTTCATGGGTTTTTTCCCCCCTTACTTACACCAGAAGTTACTGTTGGGCATATGAGAACCGCTCACACAGCAACCTGTACTCAGATGACCCCACAGGAGCAATTGGCTTTCAGAAGTGAACATGTACAGAGCTTTCGGCAGCACAAATTTTAATTTACAACACAAGTTCAGAGACAGTCTGAGGAGAAACTCCACAGAGCTCAGCAGCTGCATATACAGCAATGCAATGTCTGGCTGCCCCGTTGTCCAGAGGAGAATGATCCTGCTGAAGGACTCGAATTCTAGGTTAAAGACTGGCATCCTTGGTAACACTTGCTGGTTTGGCACTGACACCTTTGTTCAGAGGGGAACCTATGCACCAGTTTTGAAACTCTTCCTGCAGAGAAAGTACATAAGGAGGACGAAAATTCTTTTATACGTATGAACATATGCAGGCAGTTATTATTTCATTCAAATGGAGAATGGTACATTTGAGGGCAGCTAGCAGCTTTCAAAAAGCTTTTGCAGAAAAACTAAGCCCAAAATGGTAGCTAGATAAGGTAACACACGATATTTAATTCCCGAATACCTGTGACAGTTTCACAGCCTCTTCCCCTGGAGAGGCAGCTGCTAGGCCGCCTGGTTGCCCTTCCTCTCTTGCATTAATAGTTCACGCAGCTGAAGAGCATTCTGCCAGTGACTGCGATGTCTCCCGTAGTTCTACAGTAGCAAACCTTCCTCTTCAACACTGTTTTCTTTCCCCTAGCTTTATAATCAGCACTTGTACAATCTCTCTGTTCTCTAGTTTTAGGTACTAACTTCTGTATATTGAAGCTTCTGAACTAAGATGCATCATGACTTCTGCCAATCCCATTTAGACATAATCATAGATTATATATAGAAGACACTAATCTTCTATCAAGCATTTTAGCTTATAAGAAATTTGCTCCCAAACGTCACTGGGCTCCCTTTTCAATAAAAACGCCTTTTCCAACACATGCAAAAAACCCCATGGCCATTGTTCCTCTTCATTTCTCTCCCTTTTGGGGAGGGTTAGGGTTAGGGTTAGCGGTTAGGGTTAGGGGTAGGGTTAGGGTTAGGGTTAGGGTTTAGGGTTAGGGTTAGGGGTAGGGTTAGAGTTAGGGTTAGGGTTAGGGGTTAGGGTTAGGATTTAGGGTTAGTGTTAGGATGAGGGTTAGGGTTCAGGGTTTAGGGTTTAGGGTTAGGGTTAGGGTTAGGGTTGGGTTAGGGTTAGGGTTAGGGTTAGGGTTAGGGTTAGGCTTAGGGTTAGGTTTGGGTTAGGGTCATTAGGGTTAGGGTTAGCATTAAGGTTAGGGTTAGGTTTATGGTTAGGGTTAGGGTTAGGTTTGGGTTAGGGTTAGGGTTAGGGTCATTAGGGTTAGGGTTAGGGTTAGCATTAAGGTTAGGGTTAGGTTTATGGTTAGGGTTAGGGTTAGGGTTACGGTTAGTGTTAAGCGTAGGGTTAGGGTTAGGGTTAGGGGTTAGGGTTAGGGTTAGGGTTAGGGCCTAACCTGTCTTGAAACACAAAAAGACGAAGGAAGGAGTCTGTTCACTGTTTCCCTGCTAAAGAGAAGCACTAGAATTATAGTGGGAAGAAGCTGTGGAGTTTATAGAGATCTTACATGGATTTCATAAAATCTCCTTCCCCAGGAGCAGGGGCTTGAGGGAGAAAACCTTAGAGGGCCCTTCCAGCCTAAATGTTTCTGTAACTTTATAAACCTCTCTTCAGCATGTCATAGACACAGCTATCCATGCACCAGGAAGGAGTGTAATCCTACATAACTTTTGAGATTGAGAGGTAATATGGGAATTTAAGAGAGGCACATATCAGGGCTATAGGCTTGTGTCAGCACTGTAGCAGTAACAATTGTAAACTCGTTGTAGGTGTCACAGCAAAAGAAAGATTTAAGGAGGAATATGGATGGGGATATGTCAGAAACTTTGCTTCTGCTGTTGTAGAGATTTTTTTCTTTTGATCAAAGTGATAGAATATAAACAAATGCAAATGTGTCAGACCAAAAAATCTAGCAAGGGCTTCTTGAAGTTTTTTCAGTAATAGGAGGAGAAAGTAAAGGTGCAGATGGACTTTGACCCTCAAATGGAGTCCTGTGTATTACATTTGATAAGACAGCAAATGACAGCCTGTGGAGGAATAGGTAGGGAAGACTGACATTGGGGAAATGGACTTTATAAAGGTCAAAACAGTAATCTCCAAGTTAGTGCACGTATGACTTGAAATGATGATGAAATTTTTTTGTTAAAATTGAACGGAGGATCAAATTTGCTGCAGAGTGACTAAGGCTTTTTAGTCTTTATCAGAATTACTGACAGAAAGATTCAGTCTGGAAAGGACCTTGCTATTCCAAGCCCTTGATCACAGCAGAGCTACCTCCAAACACGATGAGGTTACTCAGGGCCTTCTCCAGGTGATTTTTGAACAACTCCAAGGGTGGAGATTCCCCAGCTTCTCTGGCCTCTCTGCCAGGGCTGAACAATTCTTTGGGTGAGAATTTTTTTCCCTATTTTCTGTCAGAGTTTCCCTGTTGCCAGTTAAGACCATTGCCATTTGTCTTTTTGCTGTACACCTCGGAGAACAACTAGCCTTGTCTTCTCCAGGCTGAAGAGAACCAAGTCCCTCAGCCTCTCCCTGTACATGGCATGCACCGTGCAGGGGCCTGTGTGAGGCTTGTGTCACTTTGTTCACATCTGTTTTGTAATGGGGCATCTGAAACAGATGCAGTATTCCAGATGTGGCCTCATCAGTGCAGAGAAGATGGGAATAAACTCTTCCCTTGCTCTGCTGCTACTCCTGTCCTCATGCTGTGCAGAATGCAGCTGGCCTTCTCCGACACACAGTCGCATGATTAGCTCATGTTCGACTTCTTGTCCACCAACTGGATGGAGTGAGAAAGAGACAACTCAGAGACAGCTAAAATTCTTTAATTTCTCTTTGGCTGCATGTACGAAATACCGTTAAGCTTGGGGTAGGCCGAAACCTTTACAGCAGTAGTGAGTGCAACAGCTGCTCTTCAGAATAAGTATAAAAAAGGAGTAAGTTCGGTGGAAAAGAGCCAAACCAAGAGAATCCTCTGCTCAGAGACTACATGAAAGTTTGAGTTAGGTGGTCAGGATGCTGGTTTTTTTTCCTTGGAGCACTCTCTGAAGAGTTTAGATGTGTGACTCAACTCTGTGAGTGTGAGAGGGCAAGTGGTTGAAATCATTATGAAAGGAAGGATGGCTGAGCAACCTCAGTTCTGGGAGAAGCAGATGGGAGAACATCAATGAAATACTAGACCCCTCCTGCAATTTCACCTCCTAACAGAATCAGTATGCAATCTTCTTATGCTTTTCTTGTGTTAGCAGCAACCTGTTCTCCTAACTGGGGACCCCACAGTGAAATTTCACTAAGAAGTTGCAATCATTGGTGAGAAGGAAAGGGACAAAGAAAGGCAGGAAACAGTGCACACCTGTTTAGATCTCAAATACTTTAAACAACTAATTGTTCTATGCAGTCAAATATTAATAAAGCTACTGTATACAAATAGAAATATGGTAACTTTTCTGGGGAGGCAGATAAATTTGTTAGGAGCTGATGCAACTATCATTTTCTCCAATCTTTTCACAGCACTCAGGGTACATTTTCTTTCCCTGATAGACAACTTTTCAGGATTTCTGAAAGTAGGGCTTGACCAGGAATTAAATTGTGGATACCACCTGTGATGTGTCCCAGATATATTTCTTACCCTTAATGAATCAGAAATTCAGAAGAGTTTTGGAGGGGATTGGCACTTGGATGTTTTTTCTTGAGAAGCTACGAAGAAAGAGGGAGAGAGAGAGATATTTCTGTAACAGACTAGCCAATAAATCTGCTGTAAGGATGCACATCTAAATGTGAGATAGTCAGTATTCTACATTTGCCTCTGACCTATTGCATGCTAACTTTTCCAAGTAACCTGCTGCCCTTTGGTTGTTCCTCCGGAATCTCTGGATTTAAAATCTCATTGAGAAGATTAAAAAAAAATAGCTGTGGAACATGTTTTAGCTTTTCTAGTTTTAACTGCAGATAGTGCTGCCTTTATAAGGAAAAAATACTACAAAGAGCAATCCAGGGAGCTTTCACCCTGGCCAGCAGCATCTTACAAAGCTGCCTTGGCTTCTGAGTAACTGTTGTCCGAAAAGCGGCTTCTTTTACCTGGTGTGCAAAAAGTCAATTCTCACACACTCAGGAGAGATATTGTTTTATTCAGGCCTGGGTGCTCAGTGGACTTTCCACAAATCAAGCACACCCAATTCTGGCTGCTTCTTTACATTTATACATTAAATTCATGCATATTTTATATATCTAAGACATATTCATTCTAATCTACATGAGTTGTGCAACTACGTGGCATCATTCTTTCTGTCTCCTCCCCAGACCCCTCTGCGCATGTCTTCCTCCTTTTTCAGGGTCTCTGGTGGTCCTTGGTGGTCTTCCCGGATGAAGTACCCTAACTCCTTTTATCCACATATGGTCACATGTCACCTAAGGACAACCCAAGGCTACTTTCTTCTGCCAACTTTCCCTTGTTCCCTCAAGAAGGAGAATTTGTCTTTGATTAAATGGATAGTGTAGATGGCCAAGATATTCTGCCTCTAAGCTTAGGTTAAATGTTAACATGATTCTGGTCATGCACTACTTAATAGAAGAAACTCTACCTAAACCCAAACAATTTCCCTTCTTTCCACGGGAAGAATTTGTTCTGTTATATAACCATGCCTGTTCACTTAACTGAAGAAATCCTCAAGCTTAGAAAGCTTCTGTCATATACATTTTGGGCACCCCACTGCCCAGTCCATCAACCAGGTCACCATGGCTGCAACTTGCAGTCAGATGGTAAGTCGTTTCCAAAGTACTGGGCTTCACTCTCAAACTTCTCTCAAAGCCTTTGCTTTCTGAAGCTAAGCAGGCTCACGTATTCCAGTGCTGGGATCTTTGTGCTGTAGTGTCAATCCACTTCACATTGCAACCCACAGTGCGCTACATTCATTTTGAATCAGGAAATAGCAACAACCCTTAAAAACATCTCATGCGAGACCTACTCTGCTAGATGGCCCAGACTTCAGATATTCGCAGAAGAGGGGCACCATAGGTTTTGGTCCTGCAAGAAACCACTTCATACCAGTATAGCCCCTATACCTCATCCTCATGAAATTAACAGTTAGGGACCAAAGACAGGGCAACTCTTGATAGTCCACATGTGATCTGCAATGTCCTCAAGGAGGGGCCAAGATAAGTTCCTCTTTGCCCAAACAATGCTGTGATCTGCTCCTGTACAGTTCATTTTACAAAAACCTATTAAACAAAATAATTTTTTGAGCTGGAGTATCTTTTGCACACCCTGAGGATGATCCAGATTAATTTTCCTCAGGCATCAAAACTCTGAGAGACCTCAGCTATAAAAAAGATGAAACCACATGCCAGATGCTGACAAAATCCTTCACGAGCTTTGTTTCTTTGTTCCTGTAGAGACTGTTGCACAAGTCTTCCTCTCCAGGAAATGGTAGAATGCCATATATAGTACAGATGTAGCTATTTGTTGATATAACTATATCGATTGAATTTCCAAATTCGAAACTACAGCTTAGTTTCAAAGAAAAAAGGAGATTATTTCTGGAAAAACTGACAACACCCTAGCATTTCCTAAGCAAAATTGATTGGAAAAATCTTGAAAGATGTGAAAAGTTATGTGTTTAGAAGAAAGTCTTGAATTAGCAGGGGAGCAATTTCAGACTTTCCTGTTGACAGTATCTGTAAAACAGCTTCTATAAAACAACATTTGTAAAATAACCTTTAATAACAAAGCATGAATGCTCTCTCAATTGTGTCTCTCAGTAACTTTGAGTACTAGATGAAACTACAGGCATGTAGACTTACCACACATGAAGTATGAAGTACGTAATTTGTCAGAATAATCTAATATCTTTATATTAAGAATTTAGGACACACCAAGGATTTTTCACATGTGGAGTTTCATATGAAGGTTTACAGAACGGTACTCCTTTAGCTAGCAGATAACGGCCACAAAATTCCATATGGTCTAATTCGAATAGGGCTTCTGCTGCTGCATGGTTAGATTGTTACTGAGAGTAAAGTGAGCTCGTCTGAAGTTTGTTTCGAAGTCACGGCAATGGTGCTGTGTAAAACCCTGCATTGGGGGGAAAGCATTAAAAAGATAATAGAAAAAGAGAGCAGCATTTATTGTGAATCTCTTCCTTTAATGTTTGTCACATCCTCCTAGGGACTTTTTGTGGATTCGAGGCGTCATTAGTGTAAGTTCATGTATTATTTCTGCATGTTTGCAGGAGGAGATGCAGAGAAATCATTGCTCTGCTGTATCTGAGCTCTGCTAACATATGATGAAGGGTTTTATTGTGGGTTACAGTGACCTTCATAATTCCTCTCAATCTCACTTCTGAGTCTGTGTGGCTCAGGATGAAGGAAGATGCACCCAGCTGTTTCATGTAGAAATTATCTGTAGTGTACAGATGAAGATAAATCAAGATGAAGTCTCGTCAAGAACTGGATGGAACTTCTTTATTGTCTTAATACATGAACAGTTTATTTTGGGGAAAATTTGTATTACTAGTCAGCCAGTATTATAGGATGAACTTCAGAGACAACAAAAATGGTAATCTACATGATATATAGTTCAGTCTAAATCTTGCCATGGTATATGACAAGACTATAAATGAAAGTAGTGTAAATTCCCCCACTTGCCTATCACCTATTTGCAGGTCTTGTCTGTAGAATGAGAACTGACTTATTGTGGTCCGTAATGGGGAAGTAATCTTGACACAGCAATGATAGGATGAGGCCGTGAAATCAGTTGCAAAGAAAACCTCTGTCAAGAGATCATCCTTGCATTTTGACAATGTTATTTACTCCTGAATGAAAACTTACGGTGTTGCGAGCCATTCAGCACATTTCTAACCCCTTTGGTTCTTCTAGCAACTTCAGCAGAAACAGCCTTATGCACCTTGTATAGGAATATAGGCCACGTGTCATCCTGTAAAAATACCACATTTCAGTCAGTCTTTCAGCCTGATTGGTTTCCTCTCCACTGTGCAGGGAGAGGCTGGGGAAGGCTGCCAGCCAAAGTCGACACTCATCCTCCACCGGTTCCTAAGCCAGTGGGTCAGTTCTGCTGTGACATTCACACCCAATACCAACATTTCTGAGGCCCCGTTATCGCAGTTCACAACAGGTAGTGCACCCTGCCATGAAGGGTGTGAATAATTACAATCTATAAGCTATAAACTATATATAACATAACATAACATAACATAACATAACATAACATAACATAACATAACATAATATATAGAATATGTAATATATAATATATAACTCATATGATATCTTATGATCCTGGTCCTCTGCAATCTCTCTTCTTTCAAGAGTGGGATGTCTGGGAAACCCGAGTTCTTTTAAGATAGACAGAAATCTTTTCTTTACGATAGACAGAAATCTTTGGTGTGAATGTTGCTTCTCTCAAAACCAGCTCCTCTGTCCTGAGTCCACTCTAAGTGTATCAATATTTGTCCAAGGATGTTGAGGAAAAAAGTAGTTTCATGTCAACTTCACAACACTATCTCTTGTTACTGATGGGATCATTCAAGTTGTCAAATCTGACCGTGTTGCCAAAAATGTATTGGAGGTATGTGTTGGGTTTGTGTGGCAAGGTTTTAGTAGAAGCGGGGGTGCAGGAGTGGCTTCTGTGAGAAGCTGCTAGAAGCTTCCCCTACGTCTGATGGAGCCAGTGCCAGCCAGCTCCAAGACGGACCTACCATTGTCCAGGGCTGAGCCCATCAGCAACAGTGGTAACACAGAATCACAGAATGGTAGGGGTGGAAGGGACCTCTGGGGTCATCTAGTCCAATGCCCCTGCCAAAGCAGGGTCACCTACAGCAGGCTGCACAGGACCTCATCCAGGCAGGTCTTGAATATCTCCAGAGAAGGAGACTCCACAACCTCCCTGGGCAGCCTGTTCCAGTGCTCCATCACCCTCAGAGGGAAGAAGTTCTTCCTCATGTTCAGCTTGAACTTCCTCTGCTTCACTTTGTCCCGTTGCCCCTTGTCCTCTCGCTGGGCACCACTAAAAAGAGTCTGGCCCCATCCTCCTGACACCCACCCTTGAGATATTTAGAAGCATTTGTAAGGTCCCCTCACAGCCTTCTCTTCTTCAGGCTGAACAAGCCCAGCTCCCTCAGCCTTTCCTTGTAGGAGAGATGCTCCAGTTCCCTAATCATCTTCATAGCCTCCACTGGACTCTCTCCAGTAGCTCTTCATCTTTCTCAAACTGGGGAGCCCAGAACTGGACACAGTACTCCAGATGGGGCCTCACCAGGGCAGTGTAGAGGGGAAGGAGAACCTCCTTCAACCTGCTGGCCACACTCTTCTTAATGCACTCCAGGATGCCATTGGCCTTCTTGGCAGCCAGGGCACACTGCTGGCTCATGGTCAACTTGTCATCCACCAGCACACCCAGGTCCTTCTCCACAGAGCTGCTCTCCAGCAGATCCGCCCCAAGCCTGTACTGGTGCATGGGGTTGTTCGTACTCAGGTGCAGGACCCTGCACTTGCCCTTGTTGAACTTTGTGAGGTTCCTCTTCACCCAGCTCTTTCTCTCTTACCTCTGTAATAACATATCTAAGAAGGCGGAACCCCCCCCTCCCCTGCATAACAGCAATTGCAGGAGGAGAGAGGGGTGAGACGATGTGAAATAGCCCTGCAGGCGCCAAGGTCAGTGAAGAAGAAGGGAGAGGAGGTGCTCCAGGTGCTGGAACACAGATTCCCCTGCAACCTGTGGAGAAGTCCCTGGTGAGGCATGCTGTCCCCCTGCAGCCCATGGAGGTCCACGGTGGAGCAGATATCCCCCCTCAGCCCATGGAGGACACCACGCCAGAGCAGGTCGATGCCTGAAGGAGGCTGTAACCCTGTGGAGAGGCCGTGCTGGAGCAGGCTCCTGGCAGGACCTGTGGATCTGTGGAGAGAGGAACCCATGCGGGAACAGATTTGCTGGCAGGGTTTGTGACCCCGTGGGGGACCCACGCTGGAGCAGCCTGTTCCTGAAGGTTGGCACCCCATAGGAAGGACCCACGCTGGGGATGTTCGTGAAGAGCTGCAGCCCATGGGAAGGACTCAGGCAGGAGAAGTTCATGGAGGACTGTCTCCTGTCGGAGGGACCCCACGCTGGTGCAGCAGAAGAGTGTGAGGAGTCCTCCCTCTGAGGAGGAAGGAGTAGCAGAGACAACGTGTGATGAACTGACCGCAACCCCCATTCTCCGTCCCCCTGTGCTGCTCTGGGGGAGGAGGTAGAGAATTTGGGAGTGAAGTCAAGCCTGCAAAGAAGGGAGCGGTGGGAGGAAGGTGTTTTAAGATTCATTTTTATTTCTTATTATCCTACTCCAATTTGGTTGGTGGTAAATTAAACTAATTTCCCCAAGCTGAGTCTGTTTGCCTGCGACAGTAATTGGTGAGTGATCTCCCCTTGTCATTATCTCGACCTTTCATTATATTTTCTCTCCCATCCAGCCGAGGAGTGGGTGTAGGGTAGCTTTGGTGGGCACCTGGCGTCCAGCCAGGGTCAGCCCACAACAGAGGTACTATTACTTCAGTTATTATGCAGCTACCTATACTTGCCCATTGAGCTGGGAACAAATACTGTCTGAGGAAGCAGCTCCAGAACACAAACTATTCCAAAGCACTGCGTTTCGAAGAGGCTTTCTGAAAATATCATTTGTTCAGCAAATGAATCAAATCAAAGTGGCACAGATACCTCACAAATGATTTTTTTTGGCTTAACAAGAAGAAAAGAATCTAAATACTGAAGTTAAATTTTGACGTGCTAGGGAACAGTAACAGCTGACCAGCCGCTGCACTGCTGTGTTCTGTCCATGCTTTAGTCATTAAATGGTGAGTGTGTGATGGCCTCATTACGCCTGCAGATGGAATCTTGGCATTAAAACCAGCTCCGTGGCAAGGGAGCACTGCTTTTGATAAATCCTATCTCTTAGTAGCTGGCTGTTACCAGCCTGAACATACATTACCAAGTTACATGTATTACAAAATAAGGTAAGCAGGTATGCCTGCTTGTTGTCTGGTTTCCCGGCAGACAAGATCTGACCTTGAGCCTAGTTTTTATATTTGGCGGTGAGCTAAACCAGCTTGATCTTGTTCCGTGGTTGGTTCTACCTGTGAAACATTCATTCTTTTTACAGCCTTTCTGAGGACAGGTTATCTGCAGGGTGCTTTACAGGCTTTACAGGCCAGACATGTTGAAGAGTTCCCCTGCAAAGATACTCTTACCACTCACCCGAGGGAGCCCTGCAGGCTAGTGAGCATACGCAGTTTGGGGTGCTGATGACTTTGCTCCGACATGGTAGTGCAACATGGTGGACAGGTCTAAAAACACTGCTCTGCAGCCTAAATTGGCGTAACGTGCCAGTGTAAGGCTGATCCTGAGTTAAGTAGCCCTGTTGTAAACCAGCCCCTCCTAGCACGGCGACTGTACCGTATGAGCACATATACACAACTCCGGGACCTGAGATTGTATCTTTCTTTCACGCAGGGCTGTGCCCTGTAGACACAGCAGCTGACAAGGGCCCCTTGTCAGATGAACACAACGGCATGCGCAGAGGCTGGCCTTTGGGTGGGCGGGTGAACAGGGTGACCGATGCGTGAACCGTTGGTTGGACTGACGCAACAGACAGCACCTAAATCTTGCATTAGGCCTCAACCCCATTTGGATGTAGATGTAAGTGACGTGGGATCTTATCTTTACAACACTGTCACTTTTCAACAGTTGCATTTTTCAAATGCCAAACTCAGTAAATTTTATTTTTCATTAGCTTTAGTGTTAAAATTTTTGGAATTTTTACACATATGCTGCGTGAAAGAGGGAACCTTCATTCTAGAAGAAGGTGTTACGAGCAGACATCTGGAAAAAATGTCTTTCTGAAATTTGTCATGGTTTAGCCTGGCGGGATGCCAGGTGCCCACCAAAGCCACTCTATAACTCATGCTCCTCAACTGGACAGGGGAGAAAAAACACAATGAGAAGCTCGTGGAGTGAGATAAGAACAGGGAGAGATCACTCACCAATTACTGTCACAGGCAAACAGGCTCAGCTTGGGGAAATTAGTTTAATTTACCACCAATCAAATAGGAATAGGATAATAAAAAATAAAAATAAATCTTAAAACACCTTCCGCCCACCGCTCCCTTCTTTGCAGGCTTGACTTCACTCCCAAATTCTCTACCTCCTCCCTCAGAGCAGCGCAGGGGAACGGAAATGGGGGTTGTGCTTAGTTCATCACGCGTTGTCTCTGCCGCTCCTTCCTCCTCACTTCTCCGTGCCAGCGTGGGGTCCCCCCCACGGGAGGCAATACTCCGCGAATTTCTCCTGCCTGAGTCCTTCCCATGGGCTGCAGCTCTTCACGAACGTCCCCAGCGTGGGTCCTTTCTATGGGGTGCCGACCTTCAGGAACAGGCTGCTCCAGCGTGGGTCCCCCACGGGGTCACCAGCCCTGCCAGCAAATCTGCTCCAGCGTGGGCTCCTCTCTCCAGGGGTCCGCAGGTCCTGCCAGGAGCCTGCTCCAGTACAGGGTCCCCAAGGGGTCACAGCCTCTTTCAGTCATCCACCTGCTCTGGCATGGTGTCCTCCATGGGCTGAGGGGGGATATCTGCTCCACTGTGGACCTCCATGGGCTGCAGGGGGACAGCCTGCCTCACCAGGGACTTCTCCACAGGTTGCAGGGGAATCTGTGTTCCAGCACCTGGAGCACCTCCTCTCCCTTCTTCTTCACTGACCTTGGCGCCTGCAGGGCTATTTCACATCGTCTCACCCCTCTCTCCTCCTGCAATTGCTGTTATGCAGGTTTTTTTCCTTTCTTAAACATATTATCAGAGGTACCACCACTGTCACTGGTGGGCTCAGCCTTGGTGAGCAGCGGGTCCATCTTGGAGCTGGCTGGCATTGGCTTCATAGGACATAGGGGAAACTTCTGACAGCTTCTCTGAGAAGCCACCCCTGTACCCGCCCCACCACAAAAACCTTGCCACGCAAACTCAACACTAAATTAATGGCTGAGATATCTTTCCCCTGGTGGCTTATTATGAATGATTCTGTCAGTTTGAGGAACTCCCTACATCTTCCTGATAACTACGGATGAATGACAGGTTTAAAGAATATAAAGTGGCATTCCTCCATCAGGTTAGTGCATTGCCACCTAGATCTTATACTTGTTACTCCATAGACCAGCAGGATCTCACTTGCGGCTAAAATAGTTCGGACATTTTAATTAATGAGTCTTTAGCATAAAAATGACAGGTCACTCATGAGGCAGAACAATAGAGTGCTGACATTCTGTTTCTTGCACATTCTCTCCCTTCTATTGGCATACAGGATCACTACCTTTTTTGGCCTGCCCTCTTCTGTCTCCATGGATATCACGGTTTTGGTTGCTAGGACACTTCTCCTTGTGCCCCTCAAATGGAGACTTGCAGCCCCTACATATTTACGACTGGAATACATAGTCTGGAGGAGCTGATGGAGTGCTTGTTAATCAAGTTCACCTACGGCACCACTACCGTCCAAAGGGATCTAGACACACTGGTGGAATGGGCTGACAGGATCCTTATGGAATTTGACATGAACAGATACAAAGTCCTGCGTCTGGGAAGAAAGAACCCTTTGCAATGACGCATGCTGGGGACTGACTGTCAGGGGAGCAGCTCTGCTGAAAAAGACCTGGTGGTCTTTGTAGGCAGCAAGAAGAACATGAACCAACAGTCTGCCCTGGCAACAAAGGCGGCCAACAGCATCCTGGGCTGTATAACAGGAACCTAGCCAGTAGATGGAGGGAAATGGTTACCCCCCTCTACCCAGTGCTTCCTAGATGGCATCTAGAACACTGCATTCAGTTTTGGGTCACCTGGTACAAAATGATGTTTATAAACAGGAGTGGATTCAAGAGAGGGCTGTGGAGAAGGTCAGGGGACTGCAGCACTTTACCTGTGAGGAGAAGCTGGGCTTCTTCAGACTGGAGAAAAGGATTTGGTGGGACCTCATAGCAGCTTTCCAATAGCTGCAAGGAGGTTATCAAGAAGATGGAGCCAGGCTTTTTGGAGTGGCACATGGTGTGAGGATGAGAAAGTGATAGGCATAAACCCAAACAAGAAAGTTTCCAAATGATAGAATGAGAAACTATTTCACGATTCAGTCAGTAAAAGTTTAGATCATGTTATCCAGAGGTTGGGTAGTCTTCATACTCCAGGGGGGGGAGGTTTCAAGACTGACAGATAAAGCCCTGAGCAACCACATCTGACCTCATAGTTGTCCCTATTCTGAGCAGGAAGTTGGACCTAATGGCATCCAGAAGTAATTTCCAACCTGAATTAACCTATGATCCCGCGATCCTCCTGGCTAGCAAGATCATTCAAGCTCAGTACTGAAGACCCAAGACTGGCAAATCCTAGTATTTCCTGTCCCATATTGTTCCTCAGCAATCTTGCTATAAATAAACATGGTCCATGTCCTTTGTCCATCCCTCCTATTCAGCCATGTCAGTCTGCTGCTGTCCTGATCTGGATTTATGTATATCAGCATTGATTCAAGTGGGTCTAATGAGCTTCTTTGCTGTGTCCTAGCCCTCAGCAATTAATTTGTCCCTGCAATTTCTCTCTCCTCAGGTTGGTGTTTTATGCTTTTCTTGGCAGTAATATTTTTTAGTTTTTTTGGTGAAAGGACTTTTGCAGGATTTTTTTCATTGCTTCTGACACAGTAGAAGTAAAACAATATCCTAGAACAACTGCAAGAAAAAAAGTACTCAGAGAGTGTCTGCTGATGTGTAGGATTTCAACCTGCAAGATGCTCTTCCAGGAAAGCACATGATAGTTCCTGTAAGCGGTTTATCAGAAATAATGAACCAAAGGGTGAAAATGTATCACAGAACAAAGACATAAAGTACAAGGAATAAACAATAGAGTTACACAAGCTAGTTTTTCTTGGAAAAACACCAGTTCCAGAGATTCTTTTTGGTCAACTCACTTTTCAAGTTTAGTATGTAAGCACAGTTAAAGCATATATGGCAGGCTTCATCCTTGGTAACTCCTCCTGTTTGGCTGCTGGAGCCTAGCCAGGGTCTCTCTGTTGAAGGCTGGTGGACATGGCTGCTGCTCCCCAGACTGCAGGTTCAGCCAGTAATGAGGCTGGGTGTGTAACCCAGAGACACGCATGCACATGTCCACACAAAGGACACTGACACGGCCAACTGCATGGGCTGCCACAGACAAGGTACTGCCTTCAACAACACGCACATATAACACTACCAGGATTCACATAAGATATGAGTGTAGACAGCCAAGTCCTCTTCCTCCTCTCCAGATGATCAAAAATGAAGTTCACTAGTGAAAACATACGCACCCTCGCTCTCTATATCCACAAGTACATTCACAGGTCCTTCAGACATCACTATGAGCCTTCAGCCTGTCCAATATGCCTGGATCTTGGCTTTCTGACCGAGAGGTCTGCATCTCCTACTCACTGGCTAGTCCAGCTTGATGCTGGCTCACCAGCCGATGCACACACTGACAAACTTGTCTCACAGGCACCCTCACACTTCTGGGTACCTTGAGTATCAGCATGAGCCCTCTGCCTAATATCCCTGCCTGGACCCTGGGCCTCCTATTTGCTAGCTAGTCCATCTTGAAGTTTGCTAGCAAATTACACCATTACGACTCATTTTGAACCAAAAAGGTCTTGCCCTGATAAACTTAATTAAGCAGATGCTCTGATATTCCATATACCCTTACAAATATGACTTCCCATACTTTAAAACTCAGAAGTGCTACAAGCCTACAGACCCAAAGAGCAAGATGGGTATTAGCAGGACAGCAAGAGACACTTGTAGAGCTGATGACTGAAGGAGAACAACAAAGCTCAACAGAATAAGTCAGAGATTTAGATTTAGACCTCTGCAGGATCTATGCCTCTTAAATATGGTCTAGCACATCCCGTGCCCTGTAGCATCTACAGGTCAATATCATCTATCACATGTCACTGCCTCTATTATATCTGAGGTTTTGATGCAAGTTCAGCTGTGGCTTCAAAGCACCACGCACTGCTCTGTCCCACACGGTATGCAAAGCTTGATGAAGACAGTCTTAGACCCATCATGACAGCCTAGTGACACAGGTCTCATGAACTTTTCCCTACCTTATTTTTCTGACAGTGGTTGGGCTAGTGCAGTTTCCTCTGAGTGGACACCAGTAGTGTCTCACGTTCTTTCAACAAAAAAGGCAAGCAGAAATTTAAAAAAACACCATTATTTCTTGTTGCTTTTGTGCTGAAAATTAATTTTATGCTAATGTAGATTTCAAGGAAAGTTTTACATGGTAACATAAAACATTTTGTGAAAACATAAACCAGAAAGGTTTTAAACAGCTAATAAAGCAACAAAGGCTGGAAGCTGACTCTTGGAATTGTTCTAGTGATCATTTTGTAATATTGTCCACAATGCCTGATAGTTAATTTCAAAACCAGCAGAGAGGAAGAACATCTTCCAGTTACAAGATCCTGTAAAGCAGGTCCCCAGTGACAAATTATAAAAGACGGTTAGATAATATTTATGAGGAAAAAGAATGCTTGCATAGCTAATTCTGCAAATCACTGTATGATGATTTCAATTCAGTAATTTGTTCGATGATCGTTCTGGTGCTTGGTATTGGGTCAGATACGCCAGAGCGGAATGAGTGATGCCAAAGCCCCTTGAAAGACGGTGACCAGACAGAGGATGGGCTGAGTCCTGAGCACCCATACTACAGAAGAAACTCCAGCAGAGTTTATGGGATGCTGTTTTCTGCAATGAAGAGTTCCAGTATGACTCAAACCGTGTGATCTAGTAATGACACTCATTGCACCTCAGCAAAACTGTTTTCCCTTGGTGTTCATTGCAGGTTCTTCACTGTGTCCAGCGGTTTTCTGGAGAAGCACCATTGAAGATAGCATGCACAGAAGAGTGTGTTTTTTTCACAGTCACAGATTACAGCGTTCACATATGGACTGAGTTCTCAAGAGCCCCCTTAAGGTACTATCACTTGTGTGACCACAGAAGAAATACTTCAAGATCTCTGTGTCAGTATCAGTTTGAATCCTATGGTGAGGAGATCTTTCAAAAAGATCCTTCAGTGCACTTCTGACAGCTCATTTTGTTGAGAGTAAAGTCTGGCACCTGGGAGAACCAATAACTTGATGGAGATCATTTGTACCTGTCTAGAGAAGAAAATAAAGGTGAAATGAGGAGAAGCAAGATCTGTGGTTCAGGAATTTAAAAAGACTGAAAATATGCCGGGGAAGGACAATACCTGCTTTCACTTTCCACAGACAGAAATGGAAACAGTTGATACAGGAGAAATATTAAGAAGAACTTTTATATGAAGTATTTACTTCAGAATGAATGGGGAAAATGTTTGGAGTCATGCTTACACAATAATATTGTTGTTTGTCAAGTAAATTATTTAATTTGAAAACAGGCAGTATAAAGCACCATTTACAATATTTGCTAGTTACTGCAAATCAAAACGTCTGTAAAGATGTATGTTTTCCTATGCTTCTGCTTTAAAATCTTGACTTTTAATTTGTTTTTACACCATACTAATAGGTCTCTATTTACACTCTGTTTCTGGGTTTCACATTGTGACCTTCCTTTCCATGTTACTAAACATATAGATATATATGATTTCATATGTTGATATAGACATATTTATTTATACACATAGTATTTTATTTTACTCTAGAAATATCTCACCTTGAAAGAGAGAACTTTACGGAAGGCAGTCTAAAGGTAGTACAAGGTATATTCACCATTACTCAACACTATAAGTTACTTACCCACGAATTTGCACAGTCCCTGTTGTGGGCTAACCAGATCATCCCTAACACACTTTCCGTTGCTTGCCGCAATAAATAAATTTTATTTTCAACAGGCAATGCAGTGTAGTGGTAGATCAGTCTTCCCCAACACTTGAAATCCCAGGCTTTCCTGAGAAAAGTGGGAAAACGGGGTTCAGCTGGCAGTGCACTACCTCCCGGCCCGCCCGGGGTCCCCAGGGCTGCGGGCACCAAGCGAGACCCACTGCCCCGGGCTGCCGCCAGTGCAAGGCAGGAGGGCCCGGGGGCCGCCAGGGGAGGGGGTCCTTCTCCTCTTGCACCACTCGCTCTATTTTCTCTTGGTATTACCTGGGACTACCATCCAGATTTTGTCGCTACAGAGCACTGCTCTATCCCACTGTGCCGGGAGCCCTTGGAAAACCTCCTGAGCTCAAGCCTGGAAACAGCGGGGAGCTCAGTGGGGTCTGAGCTGGGAAGCGGGGAAGGGTCCTTCGGGGCTGCGTCACCTCTGCTGTTGTCCTCTGGAGAGGGACAGCGTGTAGCCGCAGCTGTCTGGCCCTGAACGGGCTCCCTTTGTACAGTCTGGGGGGGTCACAGCTAGTGGCAAAGCTTGGCTCTCATTTGGGTAGGAGGGAGACTTCACTGTGATGGCCCTCATTGAAAAAAGGTGGGCAGTAAAGCTGGGACCAGTGTGCCCTGAGGGACTGGTTGCCATCACGGGGGCCAGCAGCCTCACAGCAGCAAGAGGGCTTTAGAGAAATGGGAAATACTTAATAGAAGAAACTCCTTTTTACTGCTTTTTCATAGTCCTTGTTAGAGCAGTTAAAAAGTAACCCAAACATTTCAGGAATATCCTTACAAGCCTTGGCTGGACTATTAGTTGCAGACTACAGTGGACAGTATCAGATGATTGTGGTCACTAGAACCTGCATATCTGCTTCCTAACGAAATAAAGAAATAAATAACAGCGCTCGCTACCTCTCTGTTGTTTTGTTTCGGTTGTTTTTTAACCCCACCGCACTCCTGGGCAGTCAAAAAAGAGTGGGGAGAAGGGAAGGTTAGCTCTGTATCAGTGTTTTGAATTCATCCCTCCTTGCAGTATTTGAAGAAAACTCTGCTATGCTTGCCCAGAATTTCTGCAGACCTGTCTGTTATCCAGATTGATATTAAGATTGATATTAAGGATTGATATTAAGGATTGATATTAAGCAAAGATGACATGGTCTGAACTTCAGTATACCATTGGACTAAGCTGTCACGTGATGGTGAACAAATGTGAAAGGAATATAAAGGATTGGTGATGGAAACGGCTCCCACTCAACAGCAGCAACTGGAAAGGGAAGCATGTTAAGATACCCTCTGCGTGAGAAGCTGGAGCTGTAAGCACAACTAAGAATTTATTTGTTATTTATCAGTTGTTCATGGGTTTCCATGTCATCAACTCAGTGGAGCATTGTTCAGAAACTCTGCTTCAAGTGCGACTATCTGCAACACCATGTAAGGTCACTGTGACTTTATCGCCAAGTGTTGAAAACATTGATGAAGTCCAGTATCTCATACCCAGTCCAGTGCTTCACTGACTCCTAGTGAAAATGTTTTTCTTAATGTCTAGTCCAAACCTCCTAAATCACAGCTTGTGTCAGGACTATTATTATTATGAGTAGATGAAGACTTGTGCAAACAGCAGAAGGGTATGATTGTTGAGTGACACATACTGAGATTACAGTTAGCACAGTCAATGGAAGCCCAAGTGTAAACACTGCCTTTGTGTGAGGGTTGTTCATACCACAGTACTGCATTATTTTGGTTAAGGACTTCCCTACGCTACTAAAGACTAGGCAGATGTAGCTTTTCCTCTCCCCAGAAGAGAGGTACAGAGCAAATATACCTCCCTCAGCAACTCAGGGAGACAGAAGTCCTTTCCTGTATGAGGTCCAACTATGCTGAGCAGGGCTGGAGGGAGTCTTTTCATGTTCCTAACTGATGTAACTATGCTCCAAACACAAGGGGATGGGATCAGGAAAGCCAAGGCACAGGTAGAGCTGAATTTGGCAAGAATAAGAAGAAGGGCTTTTACAGGTATGTTGGCCAGAAAAGGAAGAGTAAAGAAAACGTACACACACACACACCCTGCCAATAAATAAGACAGTAGAACTGGTAACAACTGGCACGGAGAAGGCTGAGGTACTCAACAATTTTTTTATTTCAGTTCTCTCTTCCCGTATCTCTCAAGCCCCTGAAACTCAAAACAGGGACTGGGGAAACGAAGTCCCTCTCATTGTAGGAGAAGATCAGGATAAAGACCACCCAAGGAATCTGAACATACACAAGTCCATGGGACCTGAGGAGATGCATCCCAGGATCCTGAGGGAATTGGCTGATGTAGTTGCCGTATTTGAAAATTCGTGTCAATCAGGCAAAGTCCCCAGTGACTGGAAAAAGGGAAATATCACGCCCATTTTTAAAAAGGGTGAAAAGGACCCTGGGAACTACCAACCAGTCAGCCTCACCTCTGTGTCCAGTAAGATCATGGAGCAGATCCTCCTGGAAGACATGTCAAAATATACGGAAGACATGATGGTGATTAGAGACAGCCAACACGGCTTCTCCAAGGACAAGTTGTGCCTGACTAATCAGGAGGCCTTCTACGATGGAGTAGCTGCATCAGTGGACAAGGGAAAAGCTATGTATGTCATCTACCTGGACTTCTGCAAGTCCCTTCACACAACATTCTTGCTGTTAAATTGGAGAAATAGGAGTTTGACAGATGGACTGTTGGATGGATAAGGAACTGACTGGCTGGCTGGTTCCAAATTATTATAGTCGATAACTCAATGTCCGAGTGGAAACCAGTAGCAAATGGTGTCCCTCAAGGGCCTGTGCTGGAACCAGTAGTATTTAATATCTTAATCAGTGACATAGACAGTGGGATTGAGCGCACCCTCAACAAGTTTGCAGATGACGCCATGCTGAGTGCTGCAGTTGATATGCTTGAGGGAAGGGATGCCATCCAGAGGGACCTTGAAGGACACCCACACATAGCACTACTAGGACTCACATAAAACAAGTATAGGCAGCCGAGACCTCCATCTAAATGCAATGCTAATTACAACACTGAAAAGTTGTGACATCAAGAACATCCTATATATTTTCTACATTGGTGGCTGAGTTACTCACCAGTTCTATTGTTGTCATTCTCAGTTTGGCTTTATGTTTTATTGGAGAGAAAAAGATTGTGTTTACAGTTTTAAGTAACATAATCTTTCGAGGCCATTCCTGGACTCCGGTGAATCTCAAAAAATGTCATCCTAACAGAGGAGATGACTGTTTCTGAGTAGAGATGTGAATCCCTGCCTAGTGCTGCCAAAATATCAAACATCACAGACTCAATGGACTACAGGGAAATATTTCTACTACTGGCTTGTTATCTGAATTTTCAGGCTTTGGGTTTTTCTTCCTCACTATAGTGGAAAAAAAGATGTTGGTCCATTTATCAGCCTGGATGTCAGTACACTATTCTGACTATTCACCTTACTCTGCAACAGAGTTTTCAAAATTCACATTTTTCCTCAGGTTTTCTTCTTTAAATAAATACCCCATAAGACAAGTAGCAGTGCTCAGGCTTGGTCTGCTCCCAGTTTTATCACTCTTGTTTTGACTAAGGCCTGATGTTGTGAGTCTATTCCCAGCAACTCCACTGCTTGTTTTCAGGGTGGCCTTGTGCCCTTTTTACTTTCCATGGCATGTGTACTTAATTGACAAGTAGAGCCATAATTTGCACCTTGTGTTCTGCCCACCATGCAGCATTTCCACTGCTCCACAGTCCTCAACTTCTGACACAAAATAGGTAGTGTTAAGACAAAGATGAACAATGCCTCCTGAAATGAAAAATTTGTAGGAAGGCTGTTCACTGGGAAAGCAATGGAGTTTCTGGGAATAGTCATTGAGCTTCCAAAGTCAGACAGGGCAAGTAGTGCTTTGAGAAAGTATGGATATTGTTGTTCCATCTTGGGTAAAAGTTAAAGCCTTGGTGTGGACCATCTTGAAAGAAAAATTCTTTAGTTGTTAGATACCATCATATGCATTACTTAATTCCAGTGAAGTTGATCTTCTGATTTTAGTGTCCAGCAGAAGTGTTGAGAGCCGCATACCAAGACTACTGTCTCTTTGGCCTAACTTACACAACATTAACACTGTTCTAAATTTCAGACAACAAAAGGCTGCTCTATCCATCAAAGCCCAGAACAAACAAGTTTTAAATAGCACGCAAACTTTGCAGAATTTAATCTCTAGTAGTTCCAGCTGGCATTTAACAAAATTCTGTAATTTCGTATCCTTCAAAGCCATGAGTGGCCCATTCTTATCATGACTAAGGGTGTATTCAAGTGTGTGAGGCTGATAAGTATGGCTGTGTCTGTTACAGTGTAATTTAGGATCATCCTTCCCAGTTGACTACTCATCTCTTGAGACTGTAAGAGCTGTTGTACAATGATCTTCATTTGTCCATTTCCTCAGCAGAGAAAAAAGTCTACATTAGTGCACTTCTGATGGCAGGGTAAAAAACCTGATTCCCAACTTTCCTTTCATTTATCTCATTGACAGACTTTTATATCTGCAGCCCCTTTGAACTGACTGCTCTGTTATTCTGAAGACCTAACCACCATGAACTGAAAGTAGTGAATGAGAGAGATATGATGATTGATGAGCTTATGGGGGAAAAAGTACAAACACGTAAGAAAAATTAGAAACAAAGCTTTGCTATCAGAGTTTCGCAGGAGTACGAGGTTATTTGTCATGCACAGACTCAGTTGCAATAGGTTCTCCATCCATCTTTATGGGACCCAGAATGGAAGTGGTTATATACTGGAGTCTGAACTCGGTTTCACTACACAGCTACCTGCAGGCAGCTCAGCTCCTGCCATTAGCAATGCCACAGCCAACAGTCTCTTCCTGCCAAGCTCTTGTCCCATACCACAGAAGACAGTAGATTTCATGCTTTTTGTTTCAGTGCCAGTTCAGATGCAGTTGCTGAGCACAGCAGTTCAAAGGAAGGTATTGCATTCACGTGATGCTTTCTGTAAAGAAGGTCTAGACTTCACTGCCTCTCCACTCCTTCAACTCTTTCACTCTGTGACTTCATGCAAAAAAGAGTAAAGAAGGCTATTCCTCCAATATGCTCTTCTAACGGGCTGTTTTCCAACGTGGTCTTGGTGTACTGATCTTGTTTTTCGTCCTTCCTATCCTGTTTCCCTCTTCCCCCCATCTTCCAGTCCCAAGTAGCAGAGGTTTATGACAGCTCCATTAAATCAACAGCAATGGTCAATGGCTGTAAATCGCAGCTTGGGAGGTTCTGGTTGGATATTAGGAAAAATTTTTTCACCAAGAGGCAGCACAGCACTAGAACTGGTATCCAAAGTGGTGAAGGAGTCTCCAACCTTAGAGGCTTTCAAGACTCAGTTAGACAATCCATGATGATGTGATGTGGTGTTAGTGATACTCTGGCTCTGAGCAGGAGGCTGGATCTTCCAGTCTAGTTTTTTATGTTTCTGTGTTTCAGTGAAGAGCTTCTGTAGGGCTGGAGGGCATTTCAGTATCACAGCCACTTGCTGCAGTTTCATTACATTTCCCATTCATCAGCTGAAAGAAAATCTGAGTACTTAGCTCGGTTAGTTGCTCAGGCTGTCACAAGATCTTCAGCTGATGTTTCCTAATTAGGGAAAATTAGGTTTTGCTAATACAAGAAACTTGCTAAAACTGAAAATGGAGAAAGCTCTTCTCAGTGTTTGAATATAGAGGAATAAATATGCTCCTCAGCTAGCATGTGCTCTAACAAGCAGTATATTTCTAAATATGAGTCTTTGCACCAAATAGATCCATGGAAATAAGGCTTGGAAAACAGAGGTGTTGGGCTTTAGGTCACCCATCCAAGGCCTAGCTCTGCTGTATTGGTCAGTAAGCATGTAAACATGAGCATGGTCTCTTGCTAAATCAAAGTGTGCCCACAGGTCCCTTGCCCAGGACAGGGCTCAGCATTCTGACAGTTGAAGGGTGTTTGTCAGTGCTGTAATGCCAGGTGCCACAAAAGGTTCCAGAGACCCTGGCCAAGCACAAGTCCTTGGTTATTGCCACATCTTCACCGAGACTCCCAGAAGGTGATAAGGGCCTAATGTTTTTGTCCTGTGTTTACAGTGAAGGTTCAATGTCACCTCACCTGCCAATTTTTTGTGCTAGGGGAGTCCCAATAACAAAACTGGATAGACATGTTGGTCTAATAGTCACTCACCTCACTACCTGAAAAATGAGCCTAGGGTTCCTGAGTGACATAGGTGCAAAACTTAGATGGCCAAACATGAGCTGGGAGGAGGAGGAAATGAGTGGTAGTCTGGGTCCATTTGGGATGAAGTGTGTGCAGCATCAGCTTGAGATGATGTCTCCTGTGGAAAACTTCATAAGGGAATAAGCTTTGCTGCCATTCCTCCCAGGAGCTGCAGTTGCATCAGACCAAATTAAGCAAAAACAAATTATGTCCCCAGGTGGAGTGTCTCAGCCACTGCCACCCTAAGGAAGAGCTCAGGTGTGACAATGCCTCATTTACCATTGCACAGGGAACAAAAGGAGGCAATAAATACATGATTTTTCAGATGTCAACACCAGTGGTTCTCAGTAAGGACCCAGAGTGCTGTGATCCCTGTCCCAAGAGGGGATGAACACTGCTGAGCTCCTTAAGGACTATGAGATATGCAGCTATTCCGTTCCTTTCCAGATAAGCCCCTCTGGCTGCAGGTTATAAGCTGACTGTTAAAAAACAAACTTGTAATTAGATCTACAGAGACATCCACAAAGTTGTCCAAACGAATCTGAAACTAACTTCCAATAACATTAAGAGTTGCACTCTCCAGTTACCTCGTCTGGTCAGGAGCTCATTTTGAACAACTGGGAAAGGCTTCCAGGATAGAGATGAAGGGGACTACACCCTCACAAACATTGCTTGATGTCATGTATGTACTCCTTGCACATGACTGTGGTGGATTTTCTCACTTCTTGGTCTCACAGTGGTCCAGCTCCAGCTTCCTCTTCCCCATCCCAATATTTCTAAGGTCTTTGTTACTGCACTGGCATTTTTTCACTCTTAAGTGGTTTCAGTTACTGATATACTACTGTGTTATTCTTGTTCTCTTCCCCTACAGCAATATGAGGCCATGTCATTTTGCGTCATCAAGTCCCACCATTTTGGTCTCATGGGATTATCCCGTTGAGAACTTGACTGATGTTGTAGATGAGGTGGGGTGGTCACAATGTGAGATGTAAAGGGACTGGCTGTCCCATGGCAAGATGCAGAGTTGAAAAGAGCAGCTAACAGGCATCTCAAGTTTTTCGGGATTAGTGAAGGATAATGCCCCAAAGGGCTGTGAAGGGCTGGGGACATCTGTACCGCTTTCTTCACAGAAGCAACCAGATGCCCGGGAAAGCCAAAATTCTGGAAAAATCGTGAAGCAAGTTCTCAATCAGATAAGAAAACTTAGAACTGCCTTCAGGATGTCAGCCTTCCTTACTACCTTCACCTTCTTTCTTGTCTTAACTACAGGAGTTCAAGTTAATCTTTTCCAGGGCCTGTAGCTTAACTTTCAGTTTGTCTGTCTCTTTCATTTTCACTTGCTGTTTTCAGTTTAAATCTTTTTATCCTCTCTTTCATGATTTCCCTTTTTAGATTTGTCCTTTTTCTAGTTCTAAATCAGTTTTCTTTCAGTAACTTCATTTTTTTTTCCAACTGGGAAAAGCTTGCATGTTTATGATGGTATTAACTGATATATGCAACCATTTTCCTAGCAGAGATGCAAGAAAATGTCTTTGGCTGGGTTAGAGTATGAGTAAGCACAATGAGGTGGAAGAAACTCCCCACCTTTAACAAACTATGAGGAGAAGTCAGCTGCCAGGCTGCCTGCCCTTTTTTACAAAACTCTGTTTTGGTTGGTGGGTGGTCCAGCATCTTTTCCAGAGTGAGTTCCCAGCCAGTGATTATCAAGCCAAATAACAGAAGCTCACTGAGAGCTGGGTAATGCTTTTTTCTCACCAAGGCATACTGATATCGGTCATCCTGCTGTTACCACATTGGCCAGTTTCAGTTCCAAGTTCCCAGAAAGCTCTGAACGCTACAGGAATAAAGGAACACTGTTTCTCCTAAAGGAGCGTCAGTGTCTTACCTCTGTGGGAGGCAGCATTTCTTGACTCTTGTTGATTACAGAACAGGGATCCAGTACCTACTAAAAAGTCTCCTTCAAGGCACTGCCATTTCCAGCCCCTGGCCCAGCTACATCCTGATCATAATCAGCCTTGCTGGAGTCACAAATGCATTTCCTCAAATGCTATTAATATTTATTTTCACATTGCCACTGTTAAATTTTCATTAGAGTGAATCTTACCTTTCATTAATGACCAAATACAGTTTTAGCAATCTGCCTTAAATCTACCTTAATTTCTCTCTCAGACAAGACACCATAACATTTCTGAATAACTAAGTAGCTTCTGCTTGTAACCATACCTGCAGCAGAACCTCAATGAAGCTGCTAAGCCAAAACCTTTGCTTTCTACAACAGTATGATACCCCCAGAGGATCAGTATCAGTGTGCTTTTGCATGCAAAGAAGATCTGTAATCTTTCTTATCCCCTTTATTCTCTTTTACCACTGGCTAGTTAAGTCACGTTGCTTGAACATTATTTCCGCCCTGCTGAAGTTTTGTGTCTCTCCATCACGTCAGGGCCGCAGGGCTGTCTGGGCCGAGCGCGCCGTTTCCTCGGCTGCCCCTCTCCTCCAGGCTTCCCAGTACGTGCCTCAACCATTTCCATTTTTGTCCGTATTGCTCCAGATTATGCTGAGCTTCCCAGTAAAGCTTCCTGGGCAGGTTTTTTGTTTCCCTCCCCTTTGTTGGAGCAGGCTGGCAATTCACGGGTGGGAATAGGCAAGCCCAGGGCTGGTCTTTTTTCTGAAGACCAAGGGGAACATCCTCTGAAGCATGTTGCAGTTGCTGATAGAAACTGATATGATGTGATTCACTATCCGTAGCTGGATTCCAAGCAACTCTTTACAGAAATTCGGGCTAAGGCAGGCCAGTCCCAAAGCCTTGCAGGCGTGTACCCAAAAAAATCACACAATTAGAGTGCGGGGGAGGAGAGCAGGACTAAACTCTGCAGCAAGGAAGAAGGTACGTCTCCAGCACGCTGCAGACTCAAGACATGCAAACACTGATGCTAACCGGCAGCTTTTATTAGTCTATTATGAATTTGGCTGCAAGCTGATGCAATGAAAATGCTGGGAACCTGAAAGGTGTGGGCTACAGGAGGAAGTACGGAGTCACTTTGACATGCATATTCTCATCCTCTCCTGCTCCTTGTTTGTCTTGTTGCTGTGTGTTCTGGCACTGGGATGCATACCTCACCCAGCTAACGTGCCCCTGTTCGGCGAGCCACGTTTTGGAGGGAATGTGTAGGTGTGTGTTGAAACGTTGCAGGGAGGGGTAAGTTACATGTTAATAAATGACAGCTTATCTACACACACACAAACTGAAACAATAATTTGCCTTACTTCTTTCAGTGTAAGGCTGGGCACTACGGTAAAAAAAAAAGTAATGCGTATTACTGCTGACTATGTGGTATTGGTTACTGGGTGCATGCTGACTCACCTAGGTTCACCTCCAGTCCAGCAGCAGAAAAGCACCATCTGAAGATGAGTGAGTTGGAACAGACTTGTCAAAATAGTTCCTTGTAATTATTTTTGCATTGTTACTGAGGTAGCAGATTTTCTCCTGCGGTTTGGGACAGAGAAGAGAATAAATATAAATTAAAGGAAGAAATAGCACCTAAACCCCTGAATTTTATTTTATAACACAAAGAGAAGCTATGCATGAGTTAGTCAGTTGGTGTTCTGAAATTCTTACAGAATTTGCTAGAGGGAGCAATCTTACTCCACAAAGCATTTGACTAAAACAGACTCTTCACTGTAAGGATATACTTTCCCTTATAATCCACCCAATTTACTGGACAGAATTATATAATAACCAGCTTCTTGATTTTACTCCTGTTACAGCTGCAGAGACAACAAGACACAGAGAGAAGCTTCAGGGTTGTTGTTTTATTTACTATTATACAACAGCATCTAGAAATTCCAGCCAGATTCAGAATCCAGTTTTGGAAATGCTTTAAAGGGGATTCTGTGCCCTGAATTGTTTGCAGCATCTCAAACAAAAAAAAGTGTAGGGAAAAAAGTTGAAATAAAAAAAAAAGTTTAAAAAGTTGGAAGTTAAATAAGTAAATTGAGAGACTAAAGAGGATAGACCCCACTGTCATTGCTTTAATTCCAAGAGTTACATGACACTTATAAAAAAAAATAAAACCACTACAATATGACTTTGGCATTTAAGTTCTGCCAAATTTCAAAATTGTGTCACTACAGAATCCCAGGTAGTGGCCTTGGAGGAGCCAACAGTCCACAAGTATTTCAATTTCTGACAGCAAAGCTCCTCAGGTACACACAGAGTTCTGCTCCTGTCCATACTGGGAGTCTGATGAAGGCTGGCCAGAATCATAGACTCAAAGAAAGATTTAGATGGGAGGGGACCTCTGGAGGTCTCTAGTCCAACACCCTGCTCCCAGCACAGCTAGTTCCAGAGCTAGGTCAGGCTCCTCATGGCCTTGATCAGGCAACATGTGAACACCTCCAAGGAGGAAGACATCCCAGCCTCTCAGGACACCTGTTCCAGTGCTGAACCACCTTTGTGAGAAAAACGTGGTTTTTTTCTTTATGGCAAGTCAGAATTTTCTTTAATGTAAACATTGTGGCTGTTTCACTGTGCCCTTCTGAGAAGACTCTGGCTCTGTTGTCTCTGCAGCCCTCCAAAAGATAGCTGAAGTCATCAGTTAGATCCTCCTTTTGGCCTCCTCTTTACCAGGCTGAACAAACCTCTCTCATCCTCTCCTTGTACATCACGTGTTCCTCTTGAGCTTGTTGCCATCTCTTGTGTGGGGGACTGCAACAATGGACACAGTGTTCTAGATGTGGCTTCACGTGTGCCAAATAAAGAGGGATAATCACCTCCCTTCACCTGCTGGCCGTGTTCTTGCTATTTCAGTGCAGTATGTGGTTGGTCTTCATTGCCTCTTCCTCACTCATGTTCCTCTTCCTGCCTTCTGGAAGACCAGGTTCTTTTCTGCAGAGCTGCTCCCAACACAATTAGTCCCCAGACAGTACTGATGCATGGGGTAGTTTTGTCCCAGAATGACTGCACCATATGCATAAAATATTACAGAAGAATATTTTGAAAGATGGACTTCCTCTAAACCACGTCCTGAGAAATCTTAAGGTACCATATTTACCTGTTTCTGCCAAGCTGGGTTAATGGAAAGCAGTTCCATTTTAGCAGTCAAAAACCTTGAATTTGCCTGTTTTTTCTATATAAACCTACAGATCTCTGTAACGATTTCAGTTTAAGTGGCCAGGAATGAATGGAAAAATAGTAATAAAAATAAGTTGGTCCTGAATAATCTCAGTCCTATCCACTGCTGAAGAGTGATTTCATCTGAGTCAGCAAGAAATAATGGGTTGCCTGAACTGGTGAAAACTCCACACACAGATCTACAGAAGGGTTTAAAGTTTTTATGTCTATTTTGCTTTGCCTTTCAGTGTGAATTTGTTTTAAGCTTACTTAAAGACCAACAGAATTATTTTTATTTAAGAGCAGCAGTGCATTCTGTTAATCAAATCGTTGCCATATCTGGTATATACCAGCCCAACGAATAATCAGCTTCTTTAAACTGCTTCAGTGAAAGGAGCAAGAGCCCTTAGGAGGGTGTTACAAGACTGCCTTCCTCGGACCCGTCGCTTGATTTACAGAAAAACCGCAACCCCCTTTTTCTTGGGAGGAATGGAACTGCCTGTCATTCGTGTGGGGAGGGCAGTGGCAGCAGGGAAGAGGAAAGACATCTATGTCGTCTTGTATATAAGGAACTGGGTCCTGCAGAAGAGAAGAGAGGACGATTATGAAATGCTGAAAGAAAACATTGGCTCTAGGGACACTCACAGCCAGAGGGACCCAAGACTGGGCAAGAAACAGAATCTCAGCCCAGACTGAACCACACACATCATCAAGAAGAAGCAGCCTCTGTTTCCTTATCTTCTAACCCAGAGACCGTATGTTATCAATGAAGTGATCTGCTCCAAACAAAAGGAAGTGAACCCCCTGCTTCTTCCTCACTCTCTAGCTTTGTTGTGTTTAGTAGAATCCTCTTAAAGTCTCAGTACTTTGAGCGAGGGGAGCCCCAGCTGTTCCCCACTGATTGAGTCCACAGTCTTGAGATCATTTCTCAACTCATTACTCCTGTTTTCTGTGAAGACCTACCACTTGCATACAGTGTCAAGAAAGCTCTGCAGCCAGACTGTTTACAATAGCTGTCAGGGAGTTCCGGAGCAGCAAAAGGTGGATGTAGGAATTAGCCATGGCTTTATAACCACAGTGACCTGTGTCCTGCAGTAGCCCTTGTTGAGTTACCTGCCTTGGTGGGATCACTGCTCCCTCTACATTCTCTAAAGACCTCCATCTTGGTCTTTACTGACTGTCCATTTTTTTGTCTTGGAGCTTATGGTAAAGTTTGTTCCTAACTTTATGATTTTGCTGACTTCAGCTCTGAAACACAGAGATTTAGTTCCTAGTTTTGGAACTGAAGTAAAATAAATGTGGATGTTTTCATTATTCACCTGAGTCCCCAGATGTTTTGAATCCTGCTGAGATTCTGGGTCACAAGGAAACCTTGGAGCAGCAAGTTCCAGGGATTGCAGTGGCAAAAATAAAGGCAAAGGCATGTAGGCTTATCAGATTCACCTCCTCAGCTTTATTAATTACTTCTTTCTGGAGCTTTTTTGAGATATCTTCTTTCCAGGAAAATCCCTATCTCCACTAATATTTTTATTCCATCAACTTCCCATTCCTTCTATTTGCTCTTGATGGCATTGGAATATTTCATGTAATTTTCCAGCTTCTTTCATACTTAAGTATTGTTGGGTTTTTGATGTGAATTGAAGTCTTCAAGGAATTTCTGCTTTTATTCCTGCTTTATGGTAAAGTGTAGAAAGGGTTGGAATTATTATTTGTAGTAAATAATGCATTACATAATAAACACATGAGCAATGAGCACTGTTCACTTGTGACCGGCATACCAAATTTATTATTATGTGGCTCTCTACATTCATATCTTTTCTAGATCTTTACAATTTAAACAGCTTTGCTTCACTTCACATTCCTAGGAACTTTCCGTTCTTCCTGTGACAAGCAAGATCTCATTCCCTCTAAGTCTATGATATTAGTTTTGTGTTTGCTTTTAACAATTGTTATACAGAGTACATTGCCATGGACAGCTTTGGGTTTGATTGTTTACTCTAACTCTGATGCCATATGGCTGAGCCAGGCATAAAGATGTAAGCAGCCAAAATGTCAGTGCTAAGTTTGGAATCCTCATGTCTAATCAGTGACCGCTTTCATTTGAAATCCCGTTTCCATATGAACTTTGAGGCAGATCCGTTGCAGGGAAGGGAGAAGCCGGTCAGCGAACACCTCAAATTCCCATTAATTGGAGTCAGATTGTAAAGCAGAAGCTCCAGCTCACTGCCTGATTCTCCTTGTACATGTCTGGCACAGATGTAGAGAACTGCAGTATTGGTGTGAATAGAGAATAAACGGATCTGCCTAGGGTTGGAAGCACCAGAAGGAGCAGTAGCAGAATGTCTGCAAAACTCAGGTGTTGTTGGTCATCAAGATTCCAACACATCCATCTGCAGCTTCCTGCGGCTCTCAGATCAGGAGGGAGAGTCCAATGATGACTCTCAAATGCACGACAGGACAGAGACACTAATCAGTGTCAGCTCCTAAAGGGTACTTAATGCATCTTCAAAACCTGCACATGGTCACGAACCTAAGAACAACTCAGAAGAAGTGATGAAGACACAACAGCTGACATTGTTTGTCACTAATGTCATGGCAAAGAATCCTAAGCAGATCATTTGGGTACAAGAACCTTGGTGGTTTTGAGAAGATGGGTCTGAGAGTGTGTTGAATGTGACTGAGTGAAATCAGTTTTGTTTTAAATGAAATCACCTTCTTCCCCAGACAATGAGCTTTACTGCACTGGTTCTGCAGTACTGCAACATTACTTCCTACATGGAATTGATTGCCAGGCATCAGGTCAAATTCAGCTGTCTCCCTTCTGTTTCTATCCCTGTAGATGCCATGTGAAGGCTTCGTGGAGAGAGACAATAAGAGCACTGACACAGCCATGGAGTTCCACCTGCTCGGCTTCTCCGAGCTCCTCTGTCTGCGGGTCCTCCTGTTCCTTATCTTTCTCCTTGTCCATTTGGTCACGCTGTCAGGGAATGTGATGATCTTCATGGCGGTGATTATGGAGCCTTCCCGTACTCCCATGCTTTTCTTCCTCTGTCAGCTCTCTGTCATTGAGCTCTGCTATACTTTAGTCATTGTCCCTAAGGCGCTCCTCAGCCTGATAGTGGTGGATGGCAGCACCTTTTCTTTCATAGGCTGTGCTGCACAGATGCACCTTTTTATGGCACTTGGTGGGGCTGAATGCTTCCTTCTGGTCGTCATGTCGTACAACCGCTACGTTGCCATCTGTCAGCCACTTCACTATGCAGCTGTGATGAGCGAGGGGCTCTGCCTCCGGCTGGCTGTGGCTTGCTGTCTGGAGGTTTTGCTGTTGCCCTGGTGTTGACAGTGGCTGTTTTCTGCTTACCTTTCTGACAGTCTCACCATATCAATCACTTCTTCTGTGATGTCCCTGCTGTGCTGCACCTGGCTTGTACACAGAGTTACACCCCTGAGCTGCCCTTGCTGGCTGCCTGCATGCTCCTGCTGCTGCTCCCCTTCCTCCTAATCCTGACCTTGTATGTTTGCATTGCTGCTGCTTTGCTACACGTCACCTCCTCCATGGGAAGGGGCAAGGCCTTTTCAACCTGCATTTCACACTTGGCCATCACCTTGCTACACTATGGATGTGCCACCTACATGTACATTCGTCCTAAGTCCAGTTACTCGTCAGCTCAAGACAAGATGGTGTCTCTGGTCTACACCAACGTTACTCCGTTACTGTATCCCCTCATTTATAGCCTGAGGAACAAGGAATTCAGAGGGGTCCTCAGGAAAATGTTGAGGAGGAAGAAAATAGCTCAGCTGAACTGGGATACTATCAGAGCTGAGGGAGGTGTGTGTGGTAAGTTTTAGTAGAGCAAATGTGTGCTTGTTGGAAAACAGCCCCATAACCATGTTAGGACCAGATTCTCCATAGACTTCACTATGGCAAATATCCAGGCAGAATTCAACATGCATCGATACGTTTAGGACAAAATGACATCTCTGCTAAAAAAACCGAAACAAAACAAAAAGGTGTCTAACCTAACACTTTACCTAAAGGGATATGTTTTAATGACTTGTGAGGAAGAAGAACTTTGATCAGTTTGTGGTCTCACTTCTGTGATCACGTACATACTCATGCTTAGATTCATGGTCATCTCAGCACAATCAAAAGATCAACACAAAATTATTTAAAGCCGCTGTACTGGTTTCATTATTTTCCTGTCAAGATGAAAGTAGAAACTGGAAAATGGGAAATCAATAAAAAATTTTAGAGTGGTAAGTTCTTCAGCACAAAAAATCTGCAAAAGGTTACTGGAAGGTTAGAAGAGGAAAGCCCATGCCTAGAAAGAAATGGAAATTAAGCTGTGGTTTTCACCAAATTTAGCAGAAGGCTGCACTCTAACATGCCATCACAAGTGGAAAGATCATTAGTGCAAACTCATCTGATTTTGAATTATTCTAAATAATGAAAATGGAAGTGCCGCCGATTTGACAAGAGTATGACTTTCCCAAGCCTGTTTCGCCGGAAGCAATCTTTCCTTTTGTAGGGAGATGCTTCAGGTTTGGATTGTTCCTATGGCAACATAAAGACTAAGATACTGGCCTTATCATGTGACTTTTATCGGGAAGGACTATATCATATAAATAAGTATGCCTAAGGAGTGTTGAAATCTCTCATCGTCAGATTAATCATACCACTGCTACAGTTATTGTAATTTCTTTAGTGAAACCAATGAGAGTTACAGCATGTGCTGGACTGCAGCAGACACAAGAGTCTGAAAGGTGCAATGCAGCGTGATTTTGTGTGTTTCCTACACGTAGGTGGAACAGGATGATTCAGACAAATCAGGAAAAAACAGTTTTGGACAGGAACGGGAGAGAAAGAAGGAATTTTATTATTTTATTTAATACTTCCCTTCCCCATGGCTCTTTAAAGCCCCAGATAGACCCTATGATTCAGAACCCACCTCTTACGTATCAAATTGTTGAGAAAAAAACAAAAGGCTTGCTTCTGTTCCTCTGCCTAATCCAAAGGAATTTCAGCACCTCAGCTGCCCTCAGCTCGCTCCCTTGGCAGGTTGAGAGAGCAGAATGATATTTGCTTTCTCTGGGCTACAATCATTAAAAATTATGGTAAGTGGATTTGACTAATGTAAAAAATTGGCACTGTAACTAAGGAAGTTAACTTGGAGCCATCTGACGAAAGAGTAATGTGGAATTTAAAAATCACATTAAAAGCTGTCTTCAAGTTGACAGTCTGGCCAGGCTAAAACATTAACACAGAATATTGGCTCTCATGTCAAGGAATACCTAATTACTGCTGTAAGCAAAGGTTTAGCTGCATTATTTAAAATGATCAAAGTTGTAGTGAACATTTTAATCACCTGCCAGGTCTTCCAAAAATGAAAAGGGGAGGGTCTCAATAAAAGTATATTACCTACTAATAGGGAAGTACCTTAGAAGTACATTAGAGAAGTACTTGAATCAAATACTGTTAAAGGATTTAAAGACAGTAAATAACTGTAATGAGCACAGGACAAAACTGAAGCATCAATTCCAAATCCTGTCAAGTCAAATCAAGCTTTGAAGTTAATCCTGCTGCCAGCAGTGGGTTGGACTAGAGACCTCCAGAGGTCCCTTCTAAGATTAGCAGGACTCTACAGTAGAGGTTTCTAGGAGGTACTGATATGCTCAAATACCTGACAGTAAAACTAAGGGACGGAAAGACTCTGAGGTTTATAATGCTGATAGGAACCTTGGTAGAGGCACCCATGTGTTTGTGGGAGCTGTGGACATGGGATAGCAGAGATACAACTGTACTCTGTTGCTAGTTGTGAGAAGATAGTGGGGCTGTGTCCCTGAACTAGAAATGTTCCTCATGAACAACTTCTGATTGGGGACACCTCGGCAGACCTGTCCTCACTGCGAGGATATGTGAGATGCCTTTAGGAGGGATGACATGACTGAAACAGCAGCTAGCCTAGAGTCCCAGCTCTTTAGTTCTCAAATTCATGTGGGAAGCACAACAAGCAATGGAGTTTTTCTGCGAAAACGCTGTCTCCACCCAATGTCCTTGCAGATGAATGGAGTGAGGAGATCCCAGAGCTCAGGATTATCCCCCATCCTATCCCCATCAGTATTCCCACACCCATTCACAGCACCCACGGCCTGTCTCTGTGCCCAGCTCTGTTGAGTGCAGGGCTTTGCTGTATAGATCTGTAGAGAGGACTCAGGGATGAGATGGCAAGGGGAAGCTTATGATGTAAGAGCAGCAACAATGTATATGAGATTTTAGAACCACTTTCTTTGCAAATGTTGTCTTTCAGTTGCCAGGAGCTGTCTGAACTGCCTTTTCCACCGCTTCCTTTTACAAGTGGCTGTTTCAGTCCTACTGACCCAGTATACTGTATATTGAGAGCTGGAGAATGCCCAAGCGAAGTAAGACAGCAACATCCCTGATGCAGGGTATGAGCACAGAAAAAACATGAAAATTTCTAAGTCCTGTTCAGAATTTCACAGGGAAGATCAGGATCCAGCCAGGCAGTGCAGAGTTAGACAACCGCACATTCCACCTCCAGCCAAAGACAGATAGGGCAAAGGTCTTTCCATGGGCATCATAACTGCCTGGGTTGGATAGGGTCTTAAGACTCCCCAGTGTATGAGTAATGTTGGGGACCTGCATTCACCAAATGATCCTGTCCTTTCTTGGAAGGAGAACGCCTACATCATCAAGTTTGCAGAGGTCTGAGATCTGGCAAACACAGGTGCCGTAAGGTTTTCTGATGAAACCAGCTAAGACATCGCTAATAATCCGTTCATAGTTTACACAGCCACAAAACCAGAGTATTCATTTTTGCAATTAATTTTGTCAAGGCTGTCCTGAGCAGGGCACTGGATGAGAACACTGATCTCAGCAGTGGTTGAGCACCAGAGGTCAACCTCTAAGAGCTCAACCTGTGAGGCCTATAAGATCTCATCAGTGCTGTCCAGGTTCCCAGAAATGAAGACTGTTTCGAGGATGATGGCAGAGACATTGGGTAACATTCAGGGTCCTCAAGGTCCAGTACCCTGAATGGTACATACCGTTCAAAGAAGTACCTTCACACAAGGAGGTACTTCAAGGAGGTATCTCGAGTGCTACTTACCAGTACCAATGATACTGGTAGGGTACCAATGAAATCTCCTTTTCAATGTAGAGAAAACAGTGAAAGCTCCTTTTTTTTTTTTTTTTTGCACACTGTCATGTTTTTCTGGCAATCCAGGTAAGACATTTCCTAAAAATTGTTCCTATAAATAATCAATCTCTTAAAAGAAATAGATGTGCTTGCATTAAAAATATTTCCTTACTTTTCTAGGAATCTAACTACAAAAAGTTTGCTACAGGGATGTGTTTCTGTTATGGGTTAGGGAAGCCGAAATTCTGAAGGAAGTTCAATTTTAAGAACATGGAAGAAGTTTCAGTGTATTCAGCTCCATTTTGGCTTACATGGAAAGTGAGTCTACCAGCCTCCCTTCTTTTGGATTCTTTAAAAGTTTAGAAAACCTGCAGATAATCCTATCTTTATCCTTATAGCTTCTTTTGTCCTGTGATCTGAAGCAGAAGGAAAGCATCAAGGTGAAATTAATACAGCTATTTACAACAATGGAGTTGTAGCCAGTGAAAATGTGTATGTGGATAAAGCTAGAAAGCAATTTTAATAACACGAGGGTGAAAAGCTGTCAAAGATGGTGGTTTGCTTTATTGAGAAAAGGCCCCTGTTTTCCATATGTTTATCATTTAGCAAGCCAATGGCAACAGCCATATTGACTTTACTATGATGCAAACTAGAATGCTATAGGAGTTTCTCTTGCTGATATTTATAGATAGATTTACAGAAGAAAAGAGATGAGTGCTTCATGAGATTGCTTTGTGCCATTACAGGAAATTACTTACCCAGCGTATAAAATCTGATAGGATCCTATATGAAATAAAAAATTAAAGTCCACACCCCTATAAACAGGCTAATGGGGAACAAATATGCTTAAATATTCTGCCCTTCCCGTCCAGAATAAAGAATTTCTAGACTGTAAAAGCTTTTTATTTTCCAACTGGGCTGTTTTGCAGGCCTGAAGTCCCCTTCAGTGCACTGTCTCAGGAAGCAACCAGAAACATAGGACAAGAAATAATCAGGAGACCAAAGCAGAGTTGAAGAATGAGGTGAAGCTCCATGCCAGCTGGTTGGTTTCAGAGTCAGTTTCACTTCACCCTGCAATCATCTCCACATCAAAAAGCTGACTGAAGGTGCTATTAATAATTCCAGCATTGTATCCCTAACCTAAAGCTCTTGGCTCTAAAGATCCTGCTGTGCTCAGTTATCTTCTAGACAAGCCCAGGAAAAAGTATGAATGGGAAGGTCAATACCCACCCAATGTGTACCCTTGCCTTTACCTGCATGTGTACAAAGATATGAGAGAGTCTGGTTTTACCAACTGGCATGTAAAGCTGAGGGAAGACCAGATGGCTCAGCAGCATATGGCCTCTAGCCTAGTCACTGCTGAAAAACAGGTCTCTCAAATCTGTACCATGTTTTATTGTGGCTTTGGTCTCCAGCTGCTCTCCGCACCCACTTTAGTTTTCATGTTTTGATTGAATTAAGAGTTCAAGTTTCAAAAATCAAGTGGGAAGCTGAACTGGGAATAGAGTTGGCAGTGAGCTGGGAAGATGTTGCCACAATCAATGCCCTCTTTCCACCTGCAAGACAGCAAGGTGTCAGTTTCAAATATCTTCTCTTGATGCCAACACTGAAACCACTCAGGATGAACATCGGTTGGTAATGCAGTGACCAGTGCCAACTATTTCATTTCTGCACAGGACAGCAGCACTACAACACCAAGATTAAGCGACAACAGCAAGAAATATGCGCAGGTTTATGGTGTTTAGCTTGTGGAGGCAACTCTAACTGGTCAAGAAGAGAACCATAAAAATAACTGCAGATTTGAAACAGACATAGAAGCTTTAAAATTTCTGTTAAAATCCCAGAAATTAAAAGATTAATTAACTCACGTGTTCAGCTGTCGGTGTAGAAAAAAGGAATTTAAAATTGCACTATGAAAGTGACTAGTGAGATGGCTGCTTACTGCATGTTATTAATGTTGATGACTTTTTTCTGTGTTAATGAGGCATTTTCACACTTAAGCATAGTGAATCCAAGAGTGGGAAAGAACAGCTAGAAAATATGAACAAATTACAGATTACATAGAGGTATGTACTTGTCGTGCAGAGACTACTATTGTTATATTTTGAGCTGCAATTCAATTGCTAAAACTACTATAATTCTATTTTTCTACCAGTTAGTTGAAGAAGTCATGAGCATCTCTACTACAAATCAAATTTTTCTGGGTCAATTTGAAGTTTATTCTACATATGCTGTTATGTTAGTAATGCTTAAAGAGAAATTGAATTCTGCTTTTTTTTTTCTTTCCCCCCCCTGAGGTAAGTATTAGAAGTAATAAAAAAGTGAAAACTTTATGCCACCAAGATAAATAAATATCTTCAAATGTGCCCAGGAAGCATGTCCTCTCAGAGAGGAGTGGTAAGTGTATAACTGCACTTCTTTGATGTAGAAGTATATAATGTGCTATAAAATCTATTAGAAAGTAACTTACTCTTGTGCCCCAGACTTATAAGACTTAGGGCAGTTCTATGAACAGGAATATGAATCAGATTATATTAGTGCTGGGTTTGCATTGCTTTCCACTTGTCTATCCAAAATGTAGCATCTTAACATAAGTGAAGCCATGTTTTGCTTAGCTTTTGTTTCTTTTTGCAATAGGTCCCTCAGTCTCTCACGGCTCCAGTGTGGGCCAGAAGTGTTAGCTTGGAAGGAAACAAAATCCCAGTCACCACCAGGCAAAACTGCTTGCATCACCCATCCAAACTACGCATGGTCCTGATGGGTGGGGTGGGCTGCTCCCTGCTCCTGCCGCAGCACCTTCGAGCAGCCGGGACCTCTCAAGGCTTCCCACCTGCTGGACCACCAGCAGGAGCAGAACTGGGAGATGAAGGCAAGAGAATCTGCTCAGGTAACTTCTGGGAGAAAGAAAGGTCCTCCTCCTCATTTTCAGGATGGTACAATAATTTAATTTACTCCTGTTTTGCAAGCCCAGTCAGAGCATGGCAGACCATGGGCAGGACAGCTTATCAAGAGACAAAAGCCAGAAAGCCTGCAGTTCAGCCCACAGTGGAAATATGCTTCTATGCCTAACCAGGTGTCCAGCCGGGGCATCTGTAGATAAACACCTATGAGTACGTTGCTCATAAACAAGTAAGTGGAGTTTTCTACAGGGATACTGGACTTCTAGTCTGTCTTTAGTTCTTCCCGCTGGCATGCTGTCAAGTGTAGTCAAGTCTCGCAGTCCCTAAGCTAGGGGTGACTGCTTTGTGATCAGGAGGTGTCCCTTGTGCTCCTTGTGTAGGAGTTTAAAGTATCTGTTTAAAGTATCTGTTTAAAATAAAGTCTGAGTTTCTGAATGAAAAAGTCCATGTAAAAACTAATTTAACAGCTCAAACCACTAGATGGTAGGAGTCTATTTTCCACACAAAGACTCTGAAGTCAGCTGTTTGTTTGAAATATTCGAAGATAATTGCTGGTGGAGTAGAGCCAGAAAACTTTCCAAGATAAAAAAGAAAACACTGGAACATTAAACTGTGGTTGTGGAGGTGAGAATAAGAGAACGAGAGCAGACAAATTCTGTATAGGGAATGAAACATCGAAACAGGGCATCCCCAATGCTCTACAGACCTGTCACAGATTTTTCTTAGAACTGTAGAATTAGTGGATGAAAGGAGTGAATCAGAGGCCACAGAACAAAGGCAAGTTTTTCCTTTAGGCTGAAGTGGGGCTTATTGCAGAATGTGATTGGGGTCCCTGGGAGCCCTATACACCTATGTTACTGTAACACCTTACTGAAAGCCAGCTCATGGTGCACAGATTCAAGTTATCAATAGCAAAGGCTGACAGATGTAGGGATGCTTTGATAGTCTGGGAAGTAAGATCAAGTGAGGGAGCCCAGAGATTTTTTTCTAGGTTCAGTGTGATTCATCGTCTAGAAGGACATTTAACAGCGCAACAGTGAAACTCATAGCTCTTTCAAAAATGTGAGGAGCAGCAAACACAGTAAACAATTTATAAGAAACATATGAAAGAGTTCTGTCTGAACTGCAGTTCAAAAGAAGCACTTCCCAACTCAGTCTTGGGAGTGCCTTTCGACCGTCCCAACAGTACATCAAGACCAGATGTGGTGCATACCACTCCTCCTCAGTTCCCTCACCAAAAGCCCACATTTCTGTAGGAGGAAAGCCCAGGTGTGTTGTGTAGTGATATTTTCCAGCTAGATACCTCATCTCAGTGATACATGAAACAAGATACTGCGAAACGGAAGGAAAAAGTATGCCCTGCGATTCGGAATTAGAGATGGGAAGCCCACTGGAAAGCCACAACAGTGAAAAGGTTGTGGAGATGTAAATCATAAAATCATAGAATATGATTGTAAAGATAAAGATTTTTTGAAATTAAGTTATTTCAGATTTTTTTTTTTTACTAGACACTCAGGGAGTTCGTTTTGTCCAACAGTTTACAAAGAAAGAATCCAACCTTGTGATGCACAAGCAAAAAGTTCCTGTCAATGAAAAACTCAGCAGAGTAGTATGAATAATTCATATGTAGTACTCCACTGTGCTGGGTACAGCCTCTGTGTAGATTCACTCTTTTTCCCTTTGGATCTGCATTTTTGTGCAGAGGACACACGGCAAAGCAATGCAGCAGAGCTTTTACAGATATCAGTAAAGTTCCAGGCATTTGGGGTTTCTACCTTTTTATGTTTCCTTGTTCATAGACTTGCTGCAGATCTTGATCTTGCTGTAACATTAGATTGTATTTTGTTTGACTACTATTGCACACATTCTGACTGGGTGCTACAGTAGGTGAACTCCAATATACAAAAGAACAAAATGGTACATATAATTTCCAACACCATCAGCTGGAACACCCCAATTTCTGACCCCCACCAGCCAACGCTAACAAGGGGGAGAAAAAGAAAGTAAATTTTTTTCAGTCCATCTTCTCCAGTAAGCCCTAGTAAATCTGTTCCTCCCTATTCCAAATAGCTTAGATCAATGGCCGGAGTATCTGCCCACTAATGAAACAGAGACAGAACACCCCCAGGTTCTTCACCCAGGAGCTTTGGCACTTCTGGGATTCTACAGATGCAAACTCTTGTAGCCCTGAGGAACTGAACACGAGGCTGCAACACTGATTTTTTTTGCCTTAGGAAGGATATGAGCTCCTGAGCTGTCCTAGAGCCGTACAGTTCAGTTGCAAACAGTTCTTTCTCATCTCGTGTCTATGTAGGTCTTGCCTATGTTGTTCCGTCACAAAGGAGCAGTTAGGTGTGAGCCCATCTGCCCCACTGCTACATCACAGACTGAAGAAGGCACAATATTGTACAAATGCAGACTGCAATGGATACATTCCATGAGGGCAAACTCAGGGTATGGGATGTAGACGAGGAGACCTTCTATTGGTGCTGCAGTTGGAGGCTTTCAAACACAGGGGAAAGGTGGGCATCGTAAAAATTTGAGACTTAGCACTGCAGACTGAGAAAGAGTACTTTAGACAGGATTAAACTGGAATAAACTGAAGATATAACTACTCTGAATGTCATTAACATTTGAATTATTTGTACTGATATTTTACTTGATATGCTATGTAAAATTTAAGGCTTAGCATTTTAACTCATTTTTTCTCACATTTCTCTCGCCCATGTTCAGACCTCTTGGGATAGATTTTGGTTTTCCAAGATGTGTGGTCAGAGAATCACAGAACTCACTGAAAGATTCAGATGCGAGGGACTTCAGGAGGTCCATAGTCCCAACCATAGTTGGAGAGGGACTTTTCACAAGGGTGTGTAGTTATAGGACAAGGGGGAATGGCTGTAAACTAAAAGAGGGCAGATTTTGATTAGATATTAGGAAGAAATTCTTCACCATGAGGGTGGTGAAACACTGGAACAGGCTGCCCAGAGAAGCTGTGGCTGCCCCCTCCCTGGAAATGTTCAAGGCCAGGCTGGATGGAGCTCTGAGCACCCTGGTCTGGTGGAAGGTGTCCCTGCTCATGGCAGAGGGGTTGGAACCAGATGATCTTTAAGGTCCCTTCCAACCCAAACCATTCTATGATTCTGTGATTCTGTGATAACCCCTGCTGACGGCAGGGCTGACTCCAGAGTGGGTGAGCTGCTCACGGCTGTGTCCTGGCGGGTCTCAAACGCCTCCAAGGGCGGAGGTCCCCCCAGCTTCGCCAGGCGACCTGAGAAAGTCCCCGCTCTAGCCTTCCTTGGGGGGGAGGAGGAGGAAGAGAGCGGGAGGAATGCGGCCTTGCAGCAAGCGGAGGGATAACGCCGTCTGTACCTCACGGGGTAGCTTATCCCACCCGACGAAGCGGCACCGCCACCGCTCTGCGGGCCCCCCCCGCCGCCCGGGGAGCAAACCGGGCCGCTGCCGCCGCGCACCGGCGGGTTTCCCGAGCGCCGGGGACGGGGGCGGCCGAGCAAGAGCCGGGGAGGCGGCGAGGACCACCGGGAGGTGGCAACCGGGAGCCTCCGGCGGGACCGAGCAAAGGTGGAGGGAGGTTCCCGGGGGAGAGGGGGAAAAAAAAAAAAGAAAGAAAAGGAATGGTGGCTGCCTTGAAGGTGGGTTTATTTGCCTGCCGGATGGGAAGTCTGTGACCAGCCCCTTCCGAACAGGTAGAGGCGGCGCGGCCTCCCCGCCCCCCCGCCCCGGCCTTTCATCACAGCCGCGGGCCGGGCGGGGAGGTTGTGCAACGCGCGCGCTCCGGCCGGGCGGCCGCGGGAGCAGCTCGCGCCGGGCGGGCGGGACCGAGGCGCCGAGGCCCGAGCCGGGGGAGCGGGCGGGGGCTGGGGGCTGGGGGCTGGCGGCTGGCCCCCGCCTCCGGCCGGCGCGGAACCCAGCAGCCGGAGCGGCGGGATGGAGCTCTCCCTCGGGATCCTGCTCCTGTGGGCTCTCCTTCCTCCCCAGGTGCCGGGGAAAGAAGGTAAGCGTGGGACCCGCCGGTCCCTCTCCTCTGCCCTGGGAGGGAGAGAGGGTCCTCTCTAAGGGGCAGGAAACAGGGCCCGGCCATCACTCGTGGGGCCCCAGGGACACCACAGCCCGCCCGGAGGGAGCTGGAGAGGGACCGGGGTGTCCGGGGAGGGCAGGTGGGTGTGGGGGGGACGAGGGCCAGGAGCAAACCCCAATCCGGCTCTTGGTGGCTGGGTGAACTGAGCCCAGGTGTGTTCCCTCCCTCCCTCTCCACCTCCTCCCGGCCGAAGCGCAAATGCCTCGGCATAACCAGTGATCCGAGAGAATTCTGCCGCTGTTTTTATTAAACACGAGCGTTGCAGATAACAAGTTTAAACACAAGCTCAGAAAGATTCTTCCCCCCCCTCCCCCCCCCTCCAACACCCCCGCAGTTTCCTCAGGAAGCCCTCTTGGGAGTTAACCCTTGTGAGCAACAGGACAGTCATTTTTTTCAGAGGCTTGCAAGGTGAGACAGTCTCTTTCGCCTGCCCCAGTGTAGGAAGGTAGATCGGGGCTTTACAATTTCCCCTTCCACCTCTGCTCTTAAGACATCCTTGCTTCCCTTCTCTGTTCCACTTAGACCCTTTTATGAGATGTAGTGATCTTTTTTCCTTCCATCTTGGCAGTTGCACAGTGGTTATGAAACATCTGGGGAAAGGGAATTTTAACAGAGAGGTGAGGAAGCATAAATCTCTGTTCTGTTCCCCACCTCCTCCTGCAGTTAACTACTGCCAGAGACTTCTAGTCTCTATTCTGCACAGTGAGAGGTTTTGGGGCTTCTCCATCCCCAAGCACAGCCCTCTCCTTTGCTGCTCTAGCCTCTCAATCAAGAGGACTTACTCATAACTGGCAGTTCAGCCATGGGCTCATCTCAGACTCTGCAAGTGCTGAGCGCTCTTTTAAAGCATTCTTGACAAGCACATTTGTATTAAGGATCCAGCTAAATGGATGCAGCTAGCAGACATTGTGGAGAACACCAGCCCAGGTGAGAAGCAGTACAAGGCAGAACCACGCAGGCTCTGGTTTCCTTCAGCATGTGACCAGTAGCTGGCAGTAACACCCAGGGACCTCCCTGCCAGCTTCTCACCTACCTCAACCATCTCATTCGGGCTGTGTCTGTGATCCACTCTTCCTTAACGTGCCCATCTGGGAACAACTCCTTTCCCTGGCGTCCTCTCTTATCCAAAGTCTTTCTTCTTTTCGGGGAGACCTCCTCCCACCTGGCTGGAGAGCTGCGTGAGATTCCTAGCAGCGAGGCTGCGGACCAAAGGGCGAGTAGCCCCCGAGTACCTGTATTCCCTGTGCCCTGGTAGTCTTGCTGACTCATTCTTCCTTTCATTGGAGAACCCCTGTTGTGGGTTTCACTTTGAGAGTTGCTGCTTGAGAAGGGACTTTGCCTCTTCCGCTGGGCACTCAGCAGCTGAAGGAGCCACTGCTGGGGGTGCAGCAGCACAACACATGGGCTCTGCAAGGTTTCTGTCCTGGCTGCTTCTGAGTTCCTTTTCATTTGCTCTTTCCTTTGCTAGAACTTGCCATGCAGCCCCTCTCACTTCCACATCGCCGCTTCAAGGCCTGAAGTGCGTGGGATAGATATTATCTGGGTGATGGTTCTGGAAGGACAGGCTACCTCACCCTAGGAGTTTTTGGAGCCAACAACACAAGAATAATATCTCAAATAGAGAGAGTGAGAGCAGAAGCGGAGTGAATGAGGAGCCTTGTCTGGACAGGGAGTCTGTGGCTAGGAAGGTTTTGCCATATGACCATGCTGTGAACACCGCGAACTTGCAAAACCTGGATTCCTGCTTTTCCCTGCTCCCAGTCCTGAAAGGGTGTTTCGGAGGTGAGAACAGTAGTGCAATCCCTCTTATCTCTGATTCTGGGCCCACGGCCTGCTTCCTCATTCCACAGGACTCTTGCTGATCTGCACTTTACACTCTTGTTACTTGTAGTTGGCAGGCAGTATTTGTAAAGCAGTCAGATGAGGGGGAAGAAATCTGGTTATTTAAATGCCATTTAAAAATTACCCCCCTCCTACCTTTCACCCCCAAATTCTTTTCCGATATGTTTAGAAATGACCCCTCTGAATATGCCCACAGGAATCTAAAAGGGAATCCTAGGAATCTGTGCTGTTTCCTGTGCTCCTGAGCTGGGGCTGCAATAGGTGCACCGAAACCAGTAGTTGGTCCTGGCAGCACCGGCAGACCCCAAGGCAGGCACAAAGCTGCACGTCCAGCAGTACGACTTATTCCAGCTCCTCTCTCTTCTCCCCGTTTGCCTAAGGAGAGATGCATTTTTAAATTTGCTTCAGATCAAGACTCAAGTGCAAACTCTGATCACGCTTTCAAATTTCTTTGAGGGCTAAAAATGAAGATACTGCCGAATTTCTCCTTTGTTGCATGACTCCAGCAGCCAAGGCTTAACAACGCAGCCATGCAATTCTGTGAGAGGTGGCAATGCTGTGCCCAGGAGCCATTACTCTCTCGCTGTTGTGGCTAACACATTTGTGGGGCAGGAGAGAGTGAAATGACTTCTAGGCCAGCATCAGGTGGTGGACAGCCTGGGTCAGAGGTAGAGGGCTCAGCAGTTTGAGCAACTGATGCTGTCTCGCTGCTTTTGGGCGCTGTGACAGCGAAAAGTCTCTTCTACAATTTCACACTGCCTCTGTACTTCCCCATAGTGTTTCAAGCAGTGGATAGTACCTCTAGGCGACACTGGTTGATCTTTTGTGTTGGTAATTTCGCCTGCCTCTTCATTTTGTCTGCTACCTTCCTATTCGAAGGCAAGATACTTTCAGCTGCTAATGCTGCTGCTTTCCCATTTCAGTAGGCTTCAGCCTCCTGCCCCCATTTTGGGGCAGCTTTAGGAAGCTGAAAAAGTTGTCAAGGTTGCATTTTTCGGATGCATGTGGGTGTTACTTGAGCAGAGGGTGGAAGGGGGTCTCATGTATGACGAAAACCTTTTAACTCCCACATAGCTGCACCATCTCGTATCTTCCCATCCTTCCTCTAGCTGTGCTTTTTGAAGGTAAAAGGCTACAAAGGATGTGAGGCTGAGAGGGAAAGTGCAGGCTTTGTCTTCTGTGACAAAAGGAGGATGAAGCCATTCCATGGGCCATGTAAGTTGGGTCACTGATTTTCTTTTTTTTTCCCCCTTCTTCTGATTTTCAGTGGATCTACTTGACACAAGCACTGCGCAGGGTGAACTGGGCTGGCTTCCAGACCCTCCAGAAGTAGGGGTGAGTATACATGTTCAAGGAAGGGGAGCCGCTGGGGGTACTACATGATGGAAACACATAATCCAAATCGAAATTTCACCCTGCCTCCCAGAATCAGGCTGCTTGTGCAGCTCCACCCTCTCCTGGACATTGCATGCTTTTGAGTCTCTCTCCCTTGTAACCCCTTCACCACATCCGCTGTTTGAGGACCAATGCCTCATTGACTTCCAGTAGCTCTTGGTGATGAAATATCTCCTTGAAATACATGGTTTTCATGAAGGAATAAAACAATGGAAAAAACAGAAGAAAATCAAGTCATCACCCAGTTTTTCATTGTAACAGGTTGCAAATACATCTTATTTCTCCTTTTCTGGACAAATAGCCACAGAAGTATTTCTGTCTCCAAGTCTCTTGACAATTTGGAATTTTTGTCTGTTTAAGGTTGTTCTGATTATTTTTTTTCCTCATGAGTGTTAAACTGAATGACTCAGTTACAAATTTTTTTAATCAGCAGCTAACTGAAGAAATAACTGTTAACTCATGGGACAGTGATCTGGCCTACTGGGTGGCCTGCAAGGCTTTAGGACTTTACCCTCAGCCCTAATGCTGTGTTTGGCCTGTGCAACTGATAATGAGAGGCATTTCCCTTTGTTTTGTGACTGTAAAACTGAGTTGATAGAAGTGCTTCAAAATTTACTCCTGAAGCCACTGCAAAATTGGACTCCAAAAGACAGCTGAGCTCGCAGCTATTTTTGTACAAGTACAGCTATTTTGTATGAAGTACAGTTGAGTAGTTCCTCTAGCGTCACAGCCTACGTTATGGAAGATGGTTTCCTCTGTAACAGCAGGACTGTGGGAGTGGTGGAAGGAAGGCACAAAGAGGGACTGTGCTGCAGTAGTTAGAAGGACATATGTTAATACATAGTTCCTGTTCCTCATCCATGCTCTTAGCTTCCTAGCAAGCCCCAAGCCCTCGTGTGGAGAAAGTTTTACCCTTGCTGCTTATAAAGTAGGCCTGGGTTCAGCCTGTTCCTAACTCATTTTCATAACTTTCCTCTGTAATGTGCTGTGGCTGGTTTAAATTCACCCCAGCCTCCTCCTACTCCTGGTAGTCTTGCTGGGTGAACTGGAGCCAGACAGTGAGGTTCTCCTGTGCTGGAATAACTGCATTTGTTTCATTTGTACAGCTGTTTTGGTTATTATTATTGTTATACCTTACTCAAAACAGGTGCCCTAGTGAGACATACATGTAGATCATGTTTTGCCCATTGTTCGCTTTGTTGTACCCATCAACTGTCTGTGTGCTGATTTTAACCCAGTACCAGGCTCCAGGCATGTTCAGGATGAAGTCTGCCTCTTGAAGAGATTGGAAAAAACCACTCAAAAGTGCATCTTAAAAATAATCTGATAGAAAGAAGACAAAAGCTTTGTTACAGAACATCTGATTTTTGAACAGTAGGTTCACAGCAGCGCTAGGAGTTGGCATACCATTCTGCTTGTGCTACATCTGCTTTTTAAAATATGTATATTTAAAATACTGTAGTTGTAACTGGCAATTGTAGAAGGTGCTGGAAAACATAGCCTGAGAACAATCTAAACTAATAGGTCAGGATATCGACGACTGATAAACTCATGGAGGATGAAGAATAGATTCATTGACTTCTGATGAGCAACTCTTTTGCAAGGATTTGTCTAATTACGTCATTTCCCAAGAACTGTTAGGTGGCAAGCAAGAAGGGAACAATGGATGATTCTTTTGGAATCAGAACTTTGAACAACTGTTTCTGAAACCATTCTTCCAAACTGAAGAAGTAAATATGTTCCAAAGAGAAGTGAGGTTGATTAGGAACATTTTTTTGACACAAAAGGGTTAAGATTAGTAGTGAATAGTCTGACTAGCTTGATTAGTAACAGGGTGGAAACAACTGAAGAGTAGGTTTCATGTAACAATGCTACTTGTACCTAACATTAGATGCCAGAGATCTCCCATCTGTGAGCTGGATTTATATCAATATGCTTATCACACAGAGGAGGAATTTGCTGCGAGGAATCTGCATATGGACAAGGTCTGCGAGGCATACCCCAGAAGAGGTTGGATAATTCTGTGGGAAGAGGTTGGATAATTCTGTGGAGGCAGAATTACACCTTTGTTTTCTGTTCCCTTTTAGCCACTGACAATGGATGAGGTGACTTGCCATGTGTGATTGTTTGATGGTCAGACGTGGTCTGTATCCAGCATAGACAATGCTTCTGTTAACACGTGCTCAGCCGAAGAACACCGAGCTGTATACCAGTCAGTTTTGGACAGCATGGGTCATTTTTCTGGACTTCTAGAGTACATTAACAGGCAGTGAAGTCTTGCTTAAGCTTAAAAGTAGTCTTTAAGTGAAAGTGTCTGTATTTTAAGTAAAGCGTCTGTAGAAGTTCGTTTGCTGAAAGGTTTGTGCTTTGTAGTAGCTGTTTAGAAAGGGCTTCATTCATTTTAGGCTGCTATTTGAAACTAGGCCCTTAAAAAGGCAGATTGTGATTTCTATAATCACTTTCTTATCTTCCTTACCTCCCCCCCCATCATCTAACAAATTCCTTGATAATTTTTTTTTGGTCTTTGAACTTGTGAGATAGCAATACCAGTTGGGCATGGGTAGGTGTATTACAGTACTAGTGGTAGACTTCTGTCTTTTAACATAGATTAAAGAGTGAATGACGATCACTTTGAAGGTCTCGGGAGTCTAGAATTTACTTGCTCTGACATTTCTTTAAGGCTCCCCATGCTGCACAAACAGCCTGGCTACTTCAACTGATGTCAAAAATCACTGAAACTGTCCAACAAGGACTTCTGAAATCCTATCGCTAACAAATTCAGTTACCAGGCATAGTAGCATTGCTTCTTGGAAGCTTGTAAAATAACAGTATAAAAAGTTATTTATCTCTATTTTGCTTTCACATATAATTGCATCAGCTTTGAACAGATGGTGATGAGGAGTCATCTTGTCCTCTTGCATTTTGCATTTAATAGACAAGGCCCCGAGCAACTCAACCCGGCTTTGAAGTTAGCCTTGTTGTGAGCAGGGGGTTGCAGTAGAGACCCAAAGGCGCCTTCCCACCTACATCTTTCTGTGTTTTACCCGATAGTTTTGCACTCTTTGGTTGTTAGCATTTTGAGCTTGCATTTTTAGCTGAGGCACAAAAGTTTCTTCAGTTTTACCTCATCTCATGTTTTGAACTCGGTAGTATCTATTCCTATGGATTTTCTGCATCAGTTTATGGAGACCTATGATACAACATGTTGGGCAAATCAATATTTGTCTTTAGTTGCTGTGATTATTTCACCCCTAGCTTGTGGGCCTATCTTGAAATTTTCCTTTTGTCTACTATTTCCAATTTCTTTTGTGTGTGTGTGAATAATATTTGCATAATCCAGTTATAGTTTTGTGAGTGTATGTAGCTACTGAAGTTTTTAGCCATTTGTACTGTCAGATGCTGCATACTGGGCCTCTTAGTATGACTTTCTGTCTCTATGCTGTTGAATGGATTGTAAATTAAACACAATTTATTCTTTTTTAGCTGGTATGTTTTCCTGGGAGGTATGCTTTCACCAGTTATACAGCGGTCTTTGCTTATAAAAGAGTCCTTTTTCACAGTAATATTGTTTTGAAACTGGGTATCTGTTATTTCAGAAATCACATGAACTCTGCTGCTACCACTAATTGCCAAATTGTGTCATATTTATTGCATATTAAAGGTTCAGCTATTCTCAGTTCTCAGCTGGTAGCTGGTTTATGGAGCTTATTTTTCCCAAATGATATTTCTGCATGGATCATAATGTTATTAAAGCTTCCAGGTAGTTTTCTTGGTCTCCTTTCTAGGCTGTCATTGGGCTCAATCTCGTACACATGGTGAAGTGGAGGACATAATTTTTTCTACCTATTCCATACTCTTGCTTGCTTCTACACATACTTCAAAGTGTTGCTATCAGTTTCAAATTTTCTACCAGGTCTCCCAATGTGATGTGCTCAATTTTTCCAAAGTCTGTCTTCACACAGAACTAAGGATATGCATCTAATCCCAGTGACCTCATGTATCCCAGAGGCTATTCGTAAATAGCCACTAACTGCAACTATAGTGGCTCTGAAAACACTTGAAAAACTTTGGAAACAATGTAATCTTGTGCAGTTCTGCACTCCATGTTTCACAGGAGGTCTGACTGTGAACGTAGCAGCTGCCAGAGCTATGTGAATGCAATCTGGATAAGCCAGTGCTCAGATTTTTTTTTTTAATGCTCTTATTTTTCTGTTAAATCCCAGGCATAGTACAAATTGTACACTGCTCAATTATTTTCTTTAGGTAATAGACCAGCTCAAGTACCTGTGACCTGTCAGAAACTTTTATATCACTGGCCATACGATAATGTTTACATGCCTTCTGGTTCTAGCAAGGCGAGATGCTATTCCACCAGACTAAGAGGTCCCAGATGTTAGTAACAGCTGATGGCCGCTTTCTGTTTCCACCACTTCTGCTCAGACAGATAGGCCTGCTCGGAGGACTTGAATGTACTGTTAGCCAGTGTGCTGATGATACCAAATTGGGAGGTGCTGTTGACTCTTCTGAGGGACAAGAGGCCTTGCAGAGGTTGGAGCATTGGGCAATCATTAATGGGATGACATTCAATAAGTCAAAATGCCAGATTCTGCACCTAGGATGGAGTAATGCTGGGCACAAGTATAAATTGGGAGAGGAGTGGCTGGAGAGCAGCCCTGCAGAAAGGGATCTGGGGGTGCTGGTCGGCAGCAGGCTCAATGCAAGTCAGCAGTGTGCCCTGGCAGCAGAGAGGGCAAACCCTGTCCTGGGGTGCATCAAACACAGCACAACCAGCTCATAAAAAGAGGGGATTATCCTGGTGTCTTCAGCATTGGTGCGGCCTCACCTCGAGTGCTGTGTGCAGTTCTGAGCCCCACCATTTAAGAAAGATGTGAAGGTCCTTGAATGCCTCCAGAGGAGGGCAACGACGCTGGTGGAAGGGCTGAAAGACATGGCCTATGAGGAGAGGCTCAGGACTTTGGGCTTGTCTAGTTTGGAGAAAAGGATGCTGAGGGGCAACCTCATTTCTCTCTGCAGCTTCCTGAGGGGGGAAGTGGAGGGGGAGGTGCTGAGCTCTTCTCCTTAGTATCCAGTGATGGGCCATGTGGGAAAGCTGCAGCAGGGGAGGTTCAGACTGGACATTAGGAAGCACATCTATACCAAGAGGGTGGTCAAACATTGGAACAGGCTCCCTAGAGAGGCAGGTGATGCCCCAAGCCTGTCGGTGTTGAAGAGACATTTGGACAATGTCCTTAATAACATGCCTGAACTTTTGTTCAGCCTTGAATTGGTCAGGCAGTTGGACTAGATGATTGTTGTACCTCCCTTCCAACTGAAATAGTCTATTTTATTCTATTGGTCATGAAGGAAATAGTTCTGTGGGCCACACAGCCCTCAACCTGCAAGTGATTCTAGTACAGCACTCCTATTTCATTAAACCTGGGCAATTCACTTAATCAGACTTCTTGGTATCTTACTCAGATAGTCTTACCTGGAATGAGTCTCAGCCAATCATCTTGTTGTAGCATCTGAAGGTGGTGTGAAAAATAACCATGAGAAATGCTGTTGTGTGCATCTCTTCCCACAACTGTTGGCAATGCATGTATTTTAAGATCTAACTCAAAGGGATGTCATGACCTCTGAACCTGGAATAGAGAAGCAGTGTATAGCTCAGCCTGCTCTCAATTTAAGTATCAGGCACAGGGGATTTGTTCTTCCAAATGAACAGGATCTGTATAGAATAAGGGACAAATGCTTAGTAAAGTCAACAACTAGCTGGAAATCGGAACAGTCCTAGCTTCAGGGTCATATCCTGACAGGCTCTGCAGCTGTTAATGTGCAGACTGGTGGAGACACGTGACGATATTCTGTTAAGTGAAAACTAGGGGTTTTTTGTGTGGATTGGGGAGAGAAGTAAAAAAAAAAATAAAAAATGTTATGCACATCCAGATATGCTTTACTTGACTCAGAGGGGTGGGGAGGGGTGGGGGCGGGGGGGTAAACAAAGTAAGATGAGAGGAAGTAAAGTGTAAATTAGTAACTGTACCCTAGGCCAGATTGCATGAGCCACCAATCAGGTAGCCTAGGATGAAGTCACGGCCACAGACCCAAGCAGCAATCTCAGCTAGTGACCTCAGTGTTGTGACATGAAGGGCAGAAAAGACCACATTCTGACCCAACGCAAAGATGCTGTACAACCATGCCATGGATCACCACAGCTGCTCAGGCACTGCAGTCATGACAGCACTGTTGTCTAGCAGCTTCAGGAAGCTGATTCACCTGTTTATTGCTGTTGAATGAGAGCAGACAAGGTTCACTGAACTTCCTCATGTCAACACAAAAGCACCACGAGTCAGCTGGGGCTTTGATATGAGTCTGCTTATAGCAAGGTCCTCCAAGAAGACTAACAGGCTACTTAAATTCAAAAACAAAACAACTTTTATTGTAATGCCAACCAAAATACTGGTGAGTTTGCAGGTAGGCAGGTTAGAAAGGAAAGGCTTTACATCTTTTGTTGCCTGCTGTGCCCTTGCTGGATGGACCTACACTTTGAAGTGTGGTTCTTACCATCTCAGAGGCAGACTTGCACAAAAATGTGCCCATTCCTTCTGACTTCTTGGAAGGTTATTTCCATTGCTTCTAAGGCCTAGTTCCTCCTCACTGTGAGTTTCATGCTCCCATCTCCTGCAGCTTTTTTTTCTCCAGACAGGTTTGTTTATCTCAAAGAAAAAGCACGATTACCCTGTCACTGTGTGAGATTCCACCTGCTCTGTCACTCGTCTTTAAAAGAAATCTATACGAACAGAGGAAGTAGTGCCCATCACTATTGGACTGATTTCCCAGGTTCTCTGTAAATACTGGAAGAATACTTGACACAGCATACAAAACCATAACTCACGTCATACAAAGTTCTTTGCCCTGGAAAAAAAAATCACTTCCATTTACAATAGATTCTATGCAATATAAAATGTAGTGCAAAAATAACATGAGAGCTAACTTTCGCTTTATTGGTAATATGACTTTAGCCAAGAACTCTTAAGATGCACCATCTGATTTTCCACTCCTGCTCTTTTTGTAGTTATTGATATTGTTAGTGTGTGTTAGCAAAATAGGTATATATGAAACAAGTGTTCCAAAATATCTAGGTGAAATATTGGACTAGAGTATCATTGCCCCTCACCTAGCAGCATCTGTTGTGACCAGAACTGTTTTCATGCAAGACCTTAATGTGGTCAGACAGTTCAGACAATGAGCAGACAGCAGAACCTAGGTTTGATAAATAGGTTCTGTAATCAATGCACTGGAGCTCTGTGGCTCACATTAGCACCTTATCTTCCCATAAGAACATGAGTACAGGTTAAGCTGGAAGGAGATGAGTGGGATGGAGACCTGTGTCCTAGTGCCCTAAAGGACAAATAATTACATAATGCAGTTGCTCCTCCCTGAAAATAATCAATGGATCATTGTGGGGAAAAAAATATATCATCCCACCCAGAAAGATACTATAGACAAGTAAACATCACTTCTGCATTCAGTTGTGTCAAAGGCTCCATGATTATATGATGAAATCAAACTTCCCTGACCATTGCCAAAAGATCAAAGAAATAAAAGCAGCCTCTTTGCTGTTCTCTGATCTAAAGTTGCAGGACTCATGAAGTGTCTAGATGTCACCACTAAATTGTCTTCCACACCAACAAAAGAACTTGCAAGAGTATTGAGAAATGTTCAGTGAAGGGTCACAGAAACTTTATTCTGTAATAAACTCAAAACACCACCGTGGTGCTGGTGTTTTTGACTGGCTGGTCTAGCTTTGCCTACCGACAGATTGTTGTCAGATGGATTTCAGATGAAGAGCAGCTGTTCATCGTGTCATGGCAGGTATCAGCAAGATGTCTCCATTGCTATAGTCTTTCCTCTGAGGCACTAGGCTAAAAATGTAGTACAGCCAAACCTGTAATGTACAACTGCCTTCAACTCTGAATATATTCCAGGAAGTTTTTTTTTGTCATGGTAGCATGCAAATGCTACTAGACAAAAGTGAAAGAGAGTCCATAGGCAAAAGTGCTGGCTGGGGAAGGAGAGAGAAACCATTCAGCAGTGCGTGTTCTGATAGGTGGTTTCAGGCTTGGGACACCAGTGATGTACTGTTGCTGAGAAAGATTGCTGTTTTGGGGCCCTGCAGTTTTTCTTGAGGAAGAAATTCCGTGGATTAAAATAGCATTCTGAATTCTGTTGCAAATTAAATGGGAAGGAGATGCGCTTGCAAAGTACAGGTACGGTGTAGCTGGCTGTACTAACTCAGCTGGTCGTTTCATCTGAGTGCAACTGTCTAACCCAAAGTTAAATAGGTTACTGGTTTTCAGTATATGAACTACTAACTTTTCCAGTGGAGACATGCATCTTAGGTTAATAACTTTAAAGGCTATTGGCAAGGTGCTTGCCTTGTTGTTGCCTTCCGTAAGTGTCTTCAAAGTATGGCTGTGCCTTTCCCCAGGGGTCTGCAGGCTACAGATTTGAAGCCGCTGTGCTAAGCTAATGTGAAGGCAAATGAAATACAGGTCACAGCAGCCAAGCTCTTATCTGAAGGGAGACAGGGCAAGTCCCTGGCAAGCTAGAGGTGGAGACAGCATTTCTGTGTGATCCACAAGCTCTTCTAAGCCTAAGGATTTGCAATACTGTCACAGTCTGCTGCCTCTGTCACTGGTAGACCACCTCTTTCACAGAAATGATGAAATTTGTATTTGTCATCATAAAAAGTTTGTTGGGGTTTTTCTTCCACATAAAAAAGACTAAAACCACAAAAGACCACTTTAATGATGCCTGCAGAGCCTGAGACAGTAGCTCCAAGAAGACATACAAATTGTCTCAATTGGTTTCCATCTTCTACCTTATGGCAGATCCTAGGAAGAGTAGCCCATAGATGGATGGAGGAATCACAGGTTGTCCTAGATAGGATCCTTGATGCACACCTAACCTAGAGAAGGCTTATTTATAGAAAAAGCAGAGTAAGCCTTCCTTAGACTTCAGAGCTTCAAACTGTATAATCAATTCAGAGTCTATCATGGCAGATGTTAAAAGGCACGTACCTTATCTTATCTTCGGATCTTTACTCACAAGGCAGACCAAACCAACACTGTTTACTACAAATATCTACTGGCGCCCTTCCAGATTGTCATTCAAGTCATTCTGAACTGCCTTCACAGAGACAGCTCCTTGCCACCACTGCTTTCTTTACACTGAATCCAACCTAGCAATGGGAGGAAAGCTGGCTTCCTTTTTCCTGAACTTGCAGTGTTCTGAGGTTATTGAGATAGTACTTCTGCTTTGAGGTTTTCATTCACTTAACACTAATTGCTGTGCTGGAATTATTTTTCTCTGTATTATACCACCAGACCAAGGCTTTCAAGAGCAAATCTCTGGAACTAAGTGCCTGTTGTTAGTATATGGGTTCCTGAGAAGTACAGAACGCCCTTTTGTTCTCAAACCAATGGCTACTTCCTTAGACTTCTTAGAAAGTCAAGCTACTAATTTATGGCCCTCTCCGGAATGCATTGGCTTTTGTTTTCTCAGCAACTTTTTAAGAATTACAGAATCACAGAATGTTCGGGGTTGGAAGGGACCTCTGTGGGTCATCTAGTCCAACCCCCCTGCCGAAGCAGGGTCACCTACAGCAGGCTGCACAGGACCTTATCCAGGCGGGTCTTGAATATCTCCAGAGGAGGAGACTCCACAACCCCTCTGGGCAGCCTGTACCAGTGCTCTGTCATCCTCAAAGTAAAGTTTTTCCTCATGTTCAGATGGAACTTCCTATGCTTCAGTTTGTGCCCATTGCCCCTTGTTCTGTCACTGGGCACCACTGAAAAGAGCTTGGCCCCATCCTCCTGACACCCACCCTTCAGATATTTATAAGCATTTCTAAGGTCCCCTCACAGCCTTCTCTTCTTCAGGCTGAACAAGCCCAGCTCTCTCAGCCTTTCCTTGCAGGAGAGATGCTCCAGTCCCCTCATCATCCTCATAGCCCTCTGCTGGACTCTCTCCAGTAGCTCCTCATCTTTCTTGAAGTGGGGAGCCCAAAACTGGACCCAGTACTCCAGATGGGGCCTCACTAGGGAAGTGTAGAGGGGAAGGAGAACCTCCCTCGACCTGCTGGCCACACTCTTCTTGATGCATCCCAGGATCCCATTGGCCTTCTTGGCAGCCAGGGCACCCTGCTGGCTCATGGTCAACTTGTTGTCCACCAGCACTCCCAGGTTTTATAAGTTTAAAGACTAATTTAAAGGCAGCTTAAACTTAAACCTAAAAAAGATTTTAAATTTAAAAGAGCTTATAAGGAGTTTTAAAGAATGAAATTTTAAGAGTTTAAGAACTCTTTAGCTTGCTTGGAGCAGGGTGATCTGCTAGATGTTCTCCAAGGGCCCTTTCCAACCTGAGTCTTTCTATGATTCTGAATCTCATGAGAAAGTTTTCTGTAGCATCACAAAATCACAGCTCACTCACTGCTAAAATGAGGAAGTCTGACTCCCACTGACCCCAGCCTCTCCTAGAAGAATGTTTCCCATCCTGTGGCCAGACTGATGACTGGAGTAAGGATACAGTTCTGGAATGAAATGGGTAGAAAGTTGTATTATCAAAGGAGGTTGATTCAATGTCATTGGCAGACAAACTGGAGAGCCAAGTAATTCATACTGATTGAGCCAGACTTTACCACACACATTCATTAAAGAACATTACATTAAAAATCTGAGGGATACGTTTTGATTTTGCAGCAGATTCTTTCAGGATGTGAGACAGTTGCATAGCAATTCCTGGACTCATCACCCTTTCATTAAGTGTTCTATGTAACAGTTTTCCTGTACTACTTTGAATTTAAAAGCTTCACTGAATAATGAAGTCACAAGCATATTTAACAATAGTTCTGTATTGTTAGCATAAATAATATCCTCATTTTACTTCCTTTACCCATCAGCAGTAGAGTCTAGAAAAACCAAGTCTGACTCCCTTGTTATTTCTTTGCGCCACACTGCATATGAAACTGTGCAACAGTCAGTGCTAAGCATCTTTGCCCCGAAGAGCTCAGTCTGGAAGAAGCTGGGCTGAGATGAGCTAAGAAATACAGGAGTTAGCAGTTGGATTTTTTCCAGCAGTAGAGTTTAAAGGAAATTTTTTTGCTGGAGTTGTCGCTGTTGAAAATGAAATTTTGGTCCTGTATCACTAAAGTTTTGAAAATGGTATATTCAGGACATGCATCACAACAGCTTATGTCTTTCAGTGAGACATGCAAAAATTGCTTTCTGGTGACACTTGTCTGTGGCATTGCCTTAGGATAAACTGCTAATGGAAACTTGTCTAACTCTTAGCCTTCAAATGCAATTATGCGTTTCCCATCAGCTTGGTGGAGGCAGACACTCATGGAAAAATGTTTCTTAAAGTCAGTCCTAACACTGGCAGTTTATTCTGAAACCACTTTGCTCTAACTCTCCTTTCTAACTTCTTTTCTTCTATTTCAATCTACTTCAGGACGTGCTGTAAATTCAGTTCTGTAGCATTTCCAGAAGTTCTTCAATGAAACAGTGCAAGGGGTGATTAAGTGATTGCCCCTTCTGGATGATCAGTTGGGATTGATCAGCTGTTTCTGTCTCTTGCTATCTTCAGTCCTTTGGCCTCCAGTAAGTGAAATAAGTGTAAATCCTGTGTGGTGCAGGTATATGCCAGCTGGATCAGATTAAGAGGGTGGGGTGACACTTGAGATTAATTACATGGAGAAAAAGGAAACAAGAAGGGACACATAGATACCATCCACAGAACTTCCTGGGAGGAGACTGCTGGTATGCACTTAGGTAAATGGCTGAAATCAGCCAGAGACAAGCTTGTGCTGTCAGCAGGGCTTGCTAGCTTGGAAAAAGTACTCTGATTATTTTCAGAGTGGGGCTTTATAGAGGGTGTGCTCTAAGTCATGGCCTAAAAGCAGAGACTCCTTTGGCACTCTGTGGGTCCATCTCTTGTGTTCTGCCAGCAGAGTGACCTGTCTGGGGGATGAGAAGCTAGGAGAGAGGCTGCAGGGTTGTGCTGTGAGTACAGGAGGAGAAGGTGGTGGTGGTGCTGGAGAAAGGTGTAAGTCTCACGCTCAGCCCATGAGACTTGACAAGCCTAGAGTAATTCACAGACTGAGGCCTTGTTTAAATTACATCTTAACCTGGGGTGTGATTTAAAACCAAGATGCTTAAACTTGTGCCAATACCATTGTGGGCACTTGTTTCAATTTAATTTGTTTAAACATTTAAAGCAGAATGAGAAAGGCAGTCTTAGCATGGGGGGAAAAGGATCTAAGTTATTTTCCCTGTGGACAGAACCTTGCTTTCCAAGTTTTCAGTTCTCGTTTGCAACTTACAAAATGCAAAGCACGTTCACTTTTGAGTATCTGACCTGTGGTGAGGAAACAAAACTAGAACCAGATAAAATTCAGCAAAAGTGTATGTTAAAATATGTATCGAACCCTATTGGATTCATACAAATAGTACCAGTGAGGTATCGTAACCAGCTGGGCCTGCATCCTCCTCTCAGCTATTATTTGCCTGAGGAAGAAGCAGAACCTAGTATGAAGTCAGGAAAATCAATTGATTTTTAATAGTTAAATTAGGGGTTTTCAAAATGTCACACTTAAAGAAGCATGAACTCCAAATTAATGCTTGCTCCAGCACAGTCCTTCTACAATGGACCTTCCCATAGTGTTGGGCCAGGTTTTCTCTTACCCCAAAGTGTTGTGCATTATTTTCAAGGGCAGAGAATAGTCCTGATCTGGTATGTCCTACTGTAAGCTTTGAATGTAAACAGTGGCAGAGAGAAGTGGCCAATACATGGGAGCAGTGGGTCTTTTTCTCAGTCCAAGATATGACAGTGTATGAAAGAAATAGATTGGAACCAAGGCGGGATGAAGGGGATGTGCACGGGTCCGTGCACTGTTGTTTCCTTCAATTTGTCTTAAGTCAGATCCTAATTACAGTACGGTCTTTTGCTCCCTGTGTAAAGAGTTTAGGCAGACATGGGTCTCTAGACCAGATGCAACTTTTGCTCAGCATAAGAAACCTTTTAGCTAGACAGGCTTTGAGACCTGAATGCTATATGGGAATAGATCATTTAGGTTAGATTTTGTCATATTTGAACCGAAACTTGTTTCTCACATCTGTCTAATAATGTGTGTTTTCTTCTGCCCTGGGAGCAGTGGAGTGAAGTGCAGCAGATGATAAACGGTACCCCCGTCTATATGTACCAGGACTGCAGTGTGCTTTCCGAGGGTGACACTGATCACTGGCTTCGCACCAACTGGATTTATCGGGGTGAAGCAGCCTCCCGCATTTATGTGGAGCTAAAGTTTACTGTGAGGGATTGCAAGAGCTTCAAAGGTGAAGTGGTGACCTGCAAAGAGACCTTCAATCTCTATTACATGGAGTCTGAACAAGATGTCGGCATCCAGTTCCGCCGCCCGCTCTTCATCAAGGTCTGTAGCGCTGGGTGTGAAGACTGAGTCATATATTTCTGCTTAAACTAGTCATATCTTTGAGCTTAAACTAGGTGTGTCTTACTGGCTGGGGCAGGCCAGGAGAACCAGCATCTGGGGAGGGGCACAGATAGTAAGTGTTGTCCTTAGAATAAACTTTGCCCCCAGTGCCCTCTGTGATGCTCAGAGCAGTCTTTGCCACAGGAGGCACAGGAGTTTTCAAATGAGATCAGCCCTTCGTCCTGCGTAAGCGCCTGTTTAACTGGACACCACGCAGCTAGGGATTCTAAAGGGTTATAACAATGCTAGATGGTTACATTAGTTTTTAGAAATAGTAAAGCAGAGACCAAAAGAGTTTGACTTGCCTTAGATAGCAAAGCAAGATTAGACCATATGAAGAACAGAATCCAGTTCCAGTCTCTGGGCTCCTGATCAATTACTCCGAATGTTATGAGATACAGGGTCTTTTTTTGTTTTTTTTCTCTAAAACTGGAGGTGATAGCTTGCTATAATGAAACTCTCCCTTGTGTGAAAGCATTTAGCACCGCTATATTTCAACTGCTGTTTCCCCCAACATAGTGTCCTCTTGCCGTGGAAACATCTGAATTGCAGAACAGGGAGCTTCAGATTCTTTGTAAAGGAACTTCTATAACCCAGTTTTGTCCTAAAAGAAGCCACAACCTAAATTATTTGACTGCCCTTTCCTCTGCAGTTTAAATAATGTGATGGAAACAAAGAACAGTAGAGGCCACCATAGGCAGAGCAGGACTCTGGTAACAGATTCCTCTCCCTCCCCAGTGCTCCTCCACCTCCCCTGCAGCTGGGACCTACCAGGTGAATTTGTGCAATACCTCCCCAACTCCTGCAGCTGCCTTAGGATCCCACTGCCAGATGCAGCTGCTGTGCAGATCCTTTCATCTGCCATCCAGCTTCACAGAGCAGGTGGTGTCACGTAATGGGGAGGGCCCTGTGGTGGAGAGGATCAGTTGGCAGGCCCTCTCTCCGAGAATAAAGGCCACCCCACCGTCAGGCTCTCAAGGAAGAGAGGCCACCCCACCTGCGATCCAGCTCTTCCATATCACATGATGTCGTGAAGGCCTTTGCCATTTGCCCAAGCATTGAACGCATCTCTCTCATTCCTTTGTTTGGAGGCAGTGGGAATGTGAGAGAATGGGAGCATTTTTCATTTAAGTATCTGCAGTGCTGAAATATGTTGGGCGCTGCATGAGAAGCACCTTGCAGTAGAAGATCTGATCTGCATGAAGTACAGCCTAAAAACAGGTAGCTGCAATTCGCTGGTCAATTTAAAGACACCCCTCTAAACGCTGTTGTGATTTTACCGCATACAATTTGCAAACTAAGAAAAATGTCACAGAAGAGATTTGCTCCTTTAGGGGCAGTTGCAAAAGACCTCTGAGATCAGAGACCCAGAACACAGGGTGCTGTATAAGACCAGTGAACCACTGTAAAGGGGTTGAAAGGAGGTGGTGGAAAGTATGGAGGCAAAAAAGGATGTGGACCCTGTTGTTAACGCTTCTTCCACGGGCAAAGAAAGCATGCAGTGCACTAGCATTAGAAACAGTTGACCGTACAGGCCTTAGCATAAAAGAAGTTTGAGAGGCACGGGTATCTCAGCTGCTGCTGCCTGCTCAGATTTTAACACTGTTGTCTTTTTCTCTTTTGTTTAGCTCAACACTGTGGCAGCAGATCGAAGTTTCACAAGCAGAGACATCGAATCAGGTGCCATGCAGCTAAACACAGAAGTGTGCCCCATCGGGAGGCTGACTCGCCGGGGTTTCTACTTGGCTTTCCAGAACTCTGGGGCTTGCGTAGCGATGGTGTCTGTCCGAGTGTATTACAAGACTTGCCCGGAGGCGGTGAGGGGCCTGGCCCATTTTCCAGAGACGCTGGCAGGTTCAGAGGGGCTGACAGAAGTGCCTGGGGTCTGCGTGAAGCACGCAGCTGAAGAAGTGGGGTCTCCCCCGAGGATGCACTGCAGCACTGACGGGGAGTGGCTGGTACCGATGGGCCGATGCCTTTGTGTGGTGGGCTTTGAGGAAGTCGATGGGAGCTGCGTAGGTGAGTATGCAGACAAACACTGGCTGTAGGCCATTGGAGAGGTTCCAGGGAGCTAGAGATCGGAGCATCTGTAAGCATAAAGTGAGATCAGGGGAGTTAGCGTGGTCTGCCTCTCTTGCCTGCCCTGTGTGCCTACCAAGTGATTCTTATAACTTTCCTCCCCTCTTTAGCTTCTCTTTTTCAATTGTGATTTTTCTCCTCATGTGTCAGGTGTAAGACCTGCACACACCTGTCCACTCCCTCTTGGGTTTCATCCAGGAGCCTTCAACTCTGGAGCTAGTTTCTGCGAGCTGTAACTGTGTGATTGACACTGACTCACTCCACAACTGGTTCCCAACCCTTAAATGGCAGCCTTGTTCTCTCACGGCAGATGGGTCAGATGCATGGAACAGTGTATTTGTCCCATGACTAGAAAGCTGAGAGCTGGAGGGAGGCACGTTTCTCCTCTGTGTCCGCTTCTGCTTGGACTGGGATAGCTCTTCTGCCACGGGAAACCGTGCAAAGCATATTGCACAACACCGTCAGTGCCTGGCTCATTTCTGAGGACAAGCAATTTAGCAAGCGTAGGAGTCACCGGGGTACTGGAGCAACAGAGCGAGTCAGGGCTGTTGGAGCAAGCAGTGCAGGGCTCTCCCTTTGCCACAAGATGCAGCTTCTTAGGGCAACTTTGTGTGTTTGTCAGGGAAGGGGGCTTGTGTGATGTTTTGGGGGATACATATTACTGCAGAGAGGGAGGTAAAAGATAGCTCATCTCTGCTCTTGTTGTCAGAGCCGTATGGCACAAGGCATATAGTAAAAGGAGTTCATGCTCTGCTCTCGGGGTCAGCAGGGTGCCCTGTCTCTCTGCTTTGTTCTGCCTTTGCTCCGCTGCAAGGATCTGGTGCCCCTATGAATCCCCACTGCCTGCTGCTCATTTCGCTTGGGGAGCTGGTGAAGGTTGAAGCACAAGATCCTTGCCCTACTCCAGCAATCCCCTCTCCTCGCACAGCCCAGCCAGTTTTTCCACTTAGGTGCTACAGAGCTCTCCCCGCCCTCCTGAGAGCACTCCCTTGGGAAGGGACAGGGAAGCTGTCATGTCTGGACAGGCCCTGACTGCTATCACAGCACAGGTTCATTCTACATCTGTGCTTTTATCCCACTCCGCCCAAGTTCAGCTGCAGCCAAAAGTGTCTTTTGTAGGATCAGTAGGGACTGGGGAGGTCTCCAAGGAGAGGAAGGGAAGAGGGGAGAACCTAGCAGGAGGAAGGAGAGGCACTTCATGCCCAGAGCAGTGTCTTATTGGAGGATCAGAGGAGAAGGTGAATGTAGGTTGCCTGCTGAGGATATCTTGGGGTCCTTGCCCTCTACAGAAAAGACCAGGAGGTGTTGTGCAAAGGACTTGGAACAATCCAGGTCAGGATAAAGACTGAGGTGAGAACTGCTGCTTTTATCTTCAGCAGACCAAGGACTTCAAACATGAAAAGGGGGACAGGATGGAGGAAAGAGACCTTCAGGCACTATCTTCTGGTTCTGAGTTTTTCCTTAAGTAGTTACAGAAAAAAAGGAAGGCTGAACTACAACCCTTGCCTTGTAATGGGGAGGAGAACCTGACCTCTGTTACAGGACAGGACATAAGAGAGCCAGATGTTGAGTTTCTGAGCTATTTCACTCAGCTCCTCGGTGAATTCCTGAGTAACCCACGAGAGGAAATGGCCTCAAGTTGTGTCAGGGGAGGTTTAGATTGGATATTAGGAAAAATTTCTTTACTGACAGCGGTGAAGCATTGGAACAGGCTGCCCAGGGAAGTGGTGGAGTCACCATACCTGGAGGTGTTAAAAAAACGTGTACATGTGGCACATCAGGACGCGGTTTAGCAGGCATGGTGGTGATGGGTTGACGTTTGGACTGGATCTCAGAGGTCTTTTCCAACCTTAATGCTTCTATGTACAAAGCTCTGCTGGGTACTTAATGGCTCAGCCACACCATGATCCAGGAAAAGCTGTGCCTTCCCAGAGTGTTACGTCTCAGTCCCTCACGGCATTGCAGACTTTGCTGCCGATAAACCCAGAGCTCCATGATTTAACTCGCTCGAGTATGTGATTTCCCGTGAGTGCAAAGGCTGGCTGTGCCCCCAGTCTGCGTTCTGGTTCCTCGCTGGGCTCTGCAGGGCGCTGGGCAAGGTGGGTTCCCCCCAGACCTCCAGGCGAGCGCCCGCAGGAATAAGGAGCGAAGGGAGCGAGGGCCCCGGCCATCGTCTCCGCCCTGTGGTGCCTGGCGAGCAGGCCTGAGCGGGCCCTTTCCCAGGCCTGTTTTTCCCACCTTGTCGCCCGCGGCGGGTGCCCGAGGGCCGGGGAAACCAGGTGCCGGCGGCCAGAGGGGCTGGGCGGGAGCCGGGACTGCTGGCTTCGCTCCCGGGGAGCCGAGAGCAGCCGCTCCGCCGCTGAGGGAGCCCGAGGCGTCCGGGGGAGCGACGCAGGCAGCGGTGGGAGCCGGGCTCCCCGGCCCGCCGGGCAGCGCCTCCACCACCCCCCCCCACCCCGTGCGGCAGAGCCGGGCCGCGGCCCGCCGGCCTCTGCCGCCCCCGGACCGGCCGGGCGCTCCGCGGGAGGCTTCGCACCGCCTCCGGGGCGGGGCCTGGCCCCGCCCGGCGCTGCCGCCTCCGCGCCCGGTGCCCGCAGACCGCTCGCCGGTGCTGTGCGGCCGCCTGCCGGCGCGGCGGGTGAGCGGGGCCGCGTTGCCGCGGCCGGGGGCTCCGTCCCGAGGCGCCGGGGCCGCTCCTCGGCCGCGGGGCTGGGCTGTGCGGGGCCGCTCCCGGGGCGCCGGTCGGGGCTTGCGTGGCCCGAGCTGCCCCCGCGCTGCGCCCCGTCCCTCCCAGCGGGCCCGGGGCCGCGCCGGCAGCTGGGTGCCTCCGCCCCCGCCCGCACCTCCTGCCTCCCTGGGTTCGCCGGTGTAGGCGCGGCCTGGGGCGACGTGAGCCGGTCTCGCCGGTCGGTGCCTGCCCGGTAACCTGCGGGGTTTGTCCCCTCGCTGGGGTGTCCTCCGCGCAGTCCTCTCTCCGCGCTCCCTGTCCCGGCGAGGCGAGGCGCGCCGTGTCCCCCCCGCAAGGCAGCTCTCCCGCAAGAAGGGCCTCGGCACCACCCGTGAGCGAAGCGGGGTGGGCTGGGGGCTGGAGCAGCTCCGCAGCTCGGGGCTGGAAACAGGGGCTCTCTTGGGGTCAGAGCTGACTGCTTTTGCAAAGGTCCCCAAACCCAGATTTCCCTGATTTACTTGCTGACTGTCTCAGCCCGATCATAACAGGGTCTATGTCACCCCAGGTTTATGGCAGGTAGTACTGTCCAGGGAACGTTGGAACTTCTGTGTTGTTAGATGAGCCTGTGGTCCTGCACTTGGTTTGTTTCTCATGTTGACGTCGAAGCTTTCCTGACCCAAACTGATCCAGTGTCAGGAATCCTGAAATCTGATGCTGGAGCAAAATGGCAGGAGCGTGTAGAAATGCTCTCACTCGTGAGCAGCCTAGAGGTCAAAGTAACTTTTCTCCTTCTTACCTATTTCTGAAGGAGATGATTTGATCCTGAATACTAAATGGAATGCCTTTGGGCTGGTGGCAATCAATGCTTGAGCCTCTTAATTCTTTCAGCAGCCTTTGGGGTCGCTGAGCACACAGTTGTGTGATTGTAGCCCAGAAGGATAGACTCGTTCCTGAGTGGTTTCATTGTTTCCCAGAATGGGAAGGTGCTGGTTGCCCCTGCTGCTTGTGCTTGTATCTCCTTTCTGCGCTTTTTGGGCTTAACTGCCACCGATCCTTTTGGCCTGTCTGCTGTCGTTGTATCCCCAAATGGTTGCGTGATGGTGTTACTGTGCGACTGGTAGGCCAGCTGACACCATCTGATGTTAATGGGACAGCCTGCCTGCCGTCCCAGGGCAAGAAGGGGGACCAGCAGGAACAAGGTGAAGCCACTTCTCTGATGACAATCTAGAGAGAGATCTCAATGTACAGTGAGGATAATGACTCTTCCTGAGGCTGATGGTGAGGAGTATTGTTTGGCCTTTGTTAGTGGAAATATTTTTAGGTCCCTCAGGTGTTCCTCTGTGTCCCATAGTAGGAATGGCTGGATTGGTGTTTGTCTTCTGGGTAAAGGATTGTTTCCGGTGCTGTGCTCCACAGTAAGCCACTTGTGTCAGGCTCCTGAGCAGATGGCTCTGAGGTGTTCACCTTTGGGATCTCCTGAGGGATTACACATTGTTGCTTTTATAGTGCCATACGAAAAGGGTCATTCCCTCAATGCTCAAGTTAAATGCAAGGTGATAGCTGTGGCAGAAAATCAGTATATGCATTCCTCAACTATCTGATTAGTAGTAGGTTGGTTGTTTCTGTAGTTCAAGAACATGTGCTGGATTCATTTAGCACAGGCTGGTAAACGATTGAATTTACAGATTACTTCAGCCTCCCTCACTGGTTTTCTCCTCGCTACACACCTATAGAGATGAAGCGTCAACCTTGAGATAACAACTGGTAGACGGACCAGTGCTCCTGTAGATCAAGCTAATAGTAATGCAGCAAACCCAGAGTGTCAGATGTTATACTTACAGAAAGATGTGGATGCTCTTTTTTGTAGGACTGGAGGTAGAAAGCGTGTGGCACCTATTCTCTTGCAGTCTGTGTTGGCTCCATAGCCATTTGCACTCAATGCTGTTAGGTGAACTGATAGCTGTCTATATATTCCCCAAGGCCCTGCTACATGATGCTCTGGTACAACACTTCAAATCAGAAAAGATGCTTCTGCTAAAAAGCCCACTGGCTATCCCATGTGAAGACAGCAAGTAGAGGACTCTGAGGAGTACAAGGGCTTGGAACTAGTGTTTACAGCTCTTGTTTATGGTGTGGAAAGCTTGAGGGGCAAAGTGGGGACCAGTTGATGTTTGTGTTAAAGAAGTCTCTGAGGCTGACCAGCTTTTGTTTTCATACAACATCCATGAGGAATGAGATCCCCCTTCTTCAGTCTACGAGTCCTATCATAACTTTGATCCTACCTTGAGTTTGCATCTCCTATCAGCTCTGAGAAGACAATTGGTCTAGGTGACCTCCAGGGGTCCCTTCCAACCTAAATATTTCTGTGAGCTAAGAAAATGGAAGAAAAGCAAGGAGATAAAGGGGTGTTCAAGAAGCTGAACAAAACCGGCAGGTGGTTTCTTGTTGATCTTGGTTTGTTGTTGACCTTGTGGTGACTTTATTTCTTCACAGCCTGCCAGCGAGGATTCTACCGTCACTCTCTGGAGACTAAACACTGCCTGAAGTGCCCCCCCAACAGCTTGTCCCATGAGTCAGGGGCTACGTCTTGTTCCTGCAACGCAGGCTTCTACCGAGCACCTTCGGAGGGCCAGAACATTGCTTGCACCCGTGAGTTGTGGATAGAAAGAAAGAACAATGTCTATACAGACTGAGAGATGAACTTATTGAGAGCAGCCCTACAAAGAGGAACTGGTGGGCAAAAAATTGCACATGAGTTGGCCATGTGCGCTCGCAACCCAGAAGGCCAACCGTATCCTGGGCTGTGTCAAAAGCAGCGTGGCCAGCAGGTGGAGGGAGGGGATTCTGCCCCTCTGCTTCGCTCTGCTGAGACCCCCCCTGGAGTCCTGCGTCCAGCTCTGGGCTCCCCAGTACAAGAGAGACATGGACCTGTTAGAGTGAGTCCAGAAGAGGCCACAAAAATTATCAGAGGGATGGAACACCTTTCCTGTGAGGACAGGCTGACAGAGTTGGGGTTGTTCAGCCTGGAGAAGAGAAGGCTGTGGGGAGACCTTATTGCAGCCTTTCAATACTTAAAGGGGGCCTACAAGAAAGATGGAGAAAGACTTTTTACCAGGGCCTGTAGTGACAGGACAAGGGGCAATGGTTATAAACTGAAAGAGGGCATATTTACATGGGACATACGGAAAACATTTTTTACGATGAGGGTGGTGAGACACTGGAGCATGTTGCCCAGAGAAGTTGTGGATGCCTGTGTTTGGAAGTGTTCAAGGTCAGGTTGGACAGGGCTTTGAGCAACCTGGTCTAGTGAAAGCTGTCCCTGCCCACGGCAGTGGGGTTGGACTAGATGATCTTTAAAATCCCTTACAGTCCAAATAAATCTGTGATTCTATGAACAAGGAGATGGGAGGAAACAAAACATTGGGAAATGGGGACGAGAGTACAGAGAGAGAGAGGCTGGGGGGACAGAGGGCTCTGTTCAAAATGCATCAGCAGATGGGAAACTGCCACAGTACTTTGGGTGTGAACAACTGGATCTAATACTTTCTTTCATGCTTCTTGTAGGCCCCCCTTCAGCTCCCCGCAATGTCAGCTTCTCACTTATTGGCACGCAGCTGAGTCTGTGGTGGCAGCCACCCAGCGACCATGGTGGGCGAAAGGACCTGACTTACACAGTCTTCTGCCAGCGCTGCCATTTCTTGTCATGTGAGCCATGTGAGGCGGGTGTGGTGTTCTCCCCCAGTGCTTCTGGTCTCACTAAACCTGCTGTGGATGTGGACGGCCTAGAAGCTTACACCAACTACACATTTGCTGTGGAAGCCCAAAATGGTGTCTCAGGAATGGGACCTGCTCCACAGAGAACTGCTCCAGCTGTCTGGGTCACAGTTGGACATGCAGGTAAGCAGCAGCTGAAAGAAGTTCTTTTCCCTATGAGCAGGAATGAAGAGGAATCTCTGTGAATGTTTAAGCTTTCTCTGTCTTTTCCTTCTGTCTGCCACATGTGTTGGTATGGTATGATAAGGACTCTAAGGTACCTCTGCCTCTGGCATGTAAAGTCCATCGGTCATATACCTTGCAAGTCAAAGCAGCAGTAATCATTACTCACCAAGAGCTATGAATCCACCAAGGACTTAAGAGAGACGAGGAGGATAAATCCCTCCCTGTCATACACTAGTGTAGTCCGGCCTCAGTGTTCTTACCTGTGTGACAGGAAGAACAGAGACTGTGGCATGAAATATTTTCCGTGACTTGGATATTGCAAAAAATCCGACCAAACACAACAGAAACCCCACTGTAACTGAAAAAAAAAAGCTTTGAAAGCATGGAGTAATGAGGATGCTAAAAACATGCAAGTTCTTGACACATTTCTGAAGTTTAAGTTCAAGCTGGCTAGTTTGGCTGTCCTGTGAATACTTTCTAGAGTGGTGTGAAATGTGATGATAGAAAAGTGACATTGCAATGCTTAGTAGCCCTTGCTGTTTTCCACAAGTTCTGATTTAGTGACAAAATACAACTTTTCCTCCTGATGCTGTGCCGGAGCAGCACAACTCTGAGCTAGAAAAGCAGAGCTACTTCTGGGTCACCTCTTCACTTCCTGGTGACGATGAAGGACAAGAAGAAAAGCAGGTTTGACCCTCCAGTCCTTGTGGACTGTTGAGAATTATCATTTTGTTCATGAACAACATTCATTGAAGCCAGCTGAGAGATTTTGAGCATTGAATTTCACTGTAGCCCTATGAAATGGAGCTGCATTCACAAATCTCATAGGATAGTTGTGTTACTGCTGCTGTAAGAGCATAAAATCATTTTTATTTCAAATCAAACACTTTCAGTGCAGTGCTGGATTAAATGTAATTTACTGGAACACTGATTTTGTTTTGAGGGCCAAAGTTATGCTTCTACTGTTGGGGTAGAAGCATACTATTCACAGAAAGCAATTAATTACAACCAGAGACCTCATTTCCCTTTCACCACAGAAGAAGACGATGAGGGAATGGCAGAGGCAATGACAGTCAGTTCCAGTTGCATGGTATGACCAGAGGAGGAAAGACAGAGCTCCTGGTGCAGAGAGGGCCTAGGCTCCATAGTGTTTGTTGTTCCTGATATTCTCTGTTCTCTGCCCTGCAGCTCCGGTGACAGTATCCCAGTTTATCCTGACACAAAGAGATGACAGTAGTCTTTCTGTTTCTTGGCTTGCTCCACGGCAGCGCAGCCGGACCTCGGTGGAGTATGAGGTCATGTTCTTTGAGAAGGTGAGCTTGCCGTATTTGTTCTTCCCCCTTTTGCCCCCTATCGCGGTGGAAGCATCCTCTTTCTTCAACTTGTATTTGTTACTTGACCCTGTTTGATTTCTGCAGGGAGAAGAGGCACGCTACACAGTGAAGCACCTTCTTGAGCCAAATGTCACTCTGACAGACCTGCAGCCAGACACAGCCTACCTGCTTCGTGTGAGATCCATCACGCCCCTTGGGCCTGGGCCCTACTCCCCGGAGCAGGAATTTCGCACCCTTCCACCAGGTAAGGGACAACCACTGGTATCTCATTTCGGAGAAACTAACTTCTTTATCAGATCGTATATTCACATGGTACATGGATCTCTTTTTGTGTTCTATGAGCTGTATGGCACAGGCACCCCACTCTCAAGTTCGTTGTCGCCAGGGCCAAGCCTGTTGCTTTGTGAAAATGTAGAATCATAGAATGGCTTGTGTTGAAAAGGACCTTAAAGGTCATCTGGTTCCAACACCCCTGCCATGAGCAGGGAACAAGGAGACATTTATCCTGTTTCCTTGCTGTCATATAAAACCCACTTGTACTTTCCCCTTCAGAACTGATCAGTCTGAGGTTTGTGTCTTCTACTGGCAAATTACTTATCAGCTCTTCATCTAGTTCTCCTGAAAGACATTTTGATTCAGGCTAATGTTTCCAAGTTTGAATCACAGAATCACAGAATCACAATCACAGAATAGTAGGGGTTGGAAGGGACCTCTGTGGGTCATCTAGTCCAACCCCCCTGCCGAAGCAGGGTCACCTACAGTAGGCTGCACAGGACCTTGTCCAGGCGGGTCTTGAATATCTCCAGAGAAGGAGACTCCACTACCTCCCTGGGCAGCCTGTTCCAGTGCTCCGTCACCCTCAGAGGGAAGAAGTTCTTCCTCATGTTCAGACGGAACTTCCTGTGCCTCAGTTTGTGCCCATTGCCCCTTGTCCTGTCACTGGGCACCACTGAAAAGAGCTTGGCCCCATCCTCCTGACACCTACCCTTCAGATATTTGTAGGCATTTATAAGGTCCCCTCTCAGCCTTCTCTTCTTCAGGTTGAAGAATGTTAGCAAAATGATTGGCATGTGCCTCCTTTTCCTTGACAGTTACTTGAAGGACCTCGCCACTATTTTTTCCAGCTTTATCATTTCCACTGTATGTAGTCCAGCCCCTGAATGTAACTCTGCCCAAAGAGATGGTATATGCCACTGAAAAAAGTTCTTCACCAAAGCATGAAGTGTCAAAGGCCAAGCTGTGGAGGCCGCTAGGCAGGCCTTTCTCCTGTGCCAAAGAACACCTCCTACACGCCTCACACCCAACCTCCTGCTTCCCTTGGTTCACCAGAGACTTCCCATTGATCAAAAATTTTCTGTAATGGAGTTTGCTCTCTCTTCATTCCACACATTCACAGATCCTCCTATTGACTCTATGGATAGTTTTAGAAATACATCAATTGAAATGCCTTTGAAAGGCTAGATTTATTGTAACAAAATAAGGACATGGAAGAAAGCAAAGGCATACCTTAATGAATGTTACTAAATAGTTAACTGTGTAAAAGCTGATAAGGAGTTGTGATACCATGATTGGAATATAGTTGAAAGATTAGATGGTTTTGATTATAAAAGGACATGTCATAAAATATTTTCATGAAGTTTATGCTTTTTTTAAAATAAGAATTGATCATCTCATCATGCCAAAACAAAGGTATTTTGAATATGAAAAGGTTTAAAAAGAAGTTCCAGGAAGGTTTCAGTTGGTGGGAGTTCTTCTTTGATAATACCGGAAGCATTGTTTAGCTGTAATGGTCTAGGGATATTAGTGGAACAAGCTTTGCAGGGAGAGGCAATTTTTTAAAATCTGAGTTTGAGAATTTAGATCCCTTAATTTCCTGCAGAAGTGCTGTGTACCTAAAAGCCTGTCCATTTTATTAATAAAAGATACTATTTCACCTTCCAAATCTTGACTTTTTGATTTTAACAAAAAAAAAAAGAACATTAGCTCTGCCTCTTGATTCCTGCTTAACTAAGCTGGTGATTTTTAATAATTTTAGTGAGATGAGTCAGCATCAAATTGAGCAAGATTAACAAGTGTTAATTAGGCTTTACGGATGCTGGCCATTGGACTAGACGTTAGGAAACACTTCCAGACACAAGTTGTCTGTGTCACACAAGCTGTTCCTTGCTTTAAGATGTGCTCATTTATTGAAACAATTCCTTTGGGAATTTTCTTTCTTTTGGATGTTTTCCTAAATCTCTTTAGGCAAAATATTAAAAAATGTAGTTTCTCATTAGATATGGATATGAACACTTTTCATTAGTGTATTTTTAATCTTTTTAAATAGTTTTTGAAATTATGGGAAATTAAGTTTAAAAACACATACTTCACCACCAGAGGTCATTTAGCATTTCCTCTCATGTATTCAAATATATTGTATGGAAATGGATGGCTTTAGCTTGAGATTCTGAGTGGAAGAAGACAACCTGTGTTATGTGAGCACTATCTGAATGCTATCCAATCACAAAATGAAACCACCTGACACTTAATGTTGAGAAAGCAGGAATATGATGCTAAACTGCAAGTTCATAAGGCAGTACCTGCTTGTTTCAAAAGTCCTAAACAGACAGTGTCTTCTGTCAAGGTAATTAGGCAAAGGACCAACCCCAGATATTGATGTAATGGGAGGGGGAAATTAATTTCATAAACAAGAAGAGAGTTAAGTTAGATTGCTAGGGAAAATCGTGTCTTTGCTGTGCCATAGTCTAAATCAGCTGCTGATCAGGAAGAAGGGTCTGATCTGAAAGAGGAGTTGGAAAGGAGTGGGAGGGTAGGAACTGCTGTTCCTTGTTTTTGAAAGTGTCATGGAGTTTATGTGAGAAATTAGGCATGGAGATAAATTACTAAACTAGAAGACAAAGACTGTGGGTAAGAGTCAACCAGATACCCACCAGAAGATGCTCCATGCACATGAATAACAGTACAATAGGACTCAAATCTGGTGGCTCTGCTGCCTGGAAGACACATGACCATAGCTTACCTAATACCATTAGCTGGCAGAAGCTGGTTGCTACATTCCAGACAAATAGTTCTTGGTCTTTTGAATGATATGGCCTTTGTGTTTGTTTCTGCAGACACTGGAGCACTGTCTGGTGGAGTCATAGTCTCTATTATCTTCGGAGTCCTACTATTTGTTGGGCTGCTTCTGGGACTTCTCATCTGTCGGCGAAAGTAAGTGTTGATTTTTGCTGTTGAAAAAAGGTGTAGATGTAGGAATAGCTGAGCTATGGGAGAAAGGGAGGGAGGCCCCGATTTCTCACAGGATATTGGGTAGGTAGAGGTTAGTTAGAGAGGAAAGAGTAAGACCAGTGTGCTGCAGCTAGATGGAATGAGTCTCAGTAAGTAATCTCAGTTAGTGGGATAGGAAGGATTGATATGGCTGTAAGATAGTACTTGCTGGTGAGGACTGAGGAAAATGTGGTGATTTCTCAGTTTTGTTATAATCCAGCACTTTCTTACTGTTATGGTGACAGATGAATAAAAATATTGTTATGGTACAATCATTTCTATAGCTGCTGATCAATTCATGTATCTAGTAATTTAAAACCATTCTCCATATATAGTTACTTTAGTGGTCCTGTACCCAGATACAAACTACTTCCTTTCTAAGTGTCTATAAGGCTGCTGTTGTTTGGTTTTAAGAAGAGGAGGTACTGTACTGAGAGTGTACAGAATACATAAAATAAATAGAAATTCATCTGTAATTCAGCAAGCAGAAGGATGCACAAAACTACCTGTGTGGAGACAAAGCTCCATTTCTAAATGTAAACAAAGCATCACATTTTCTTGCTAGCTGTACTCTACCAAGTAGATGCAGTGCCTTGTTCCACTTTGCTCTGCGCTACCCTGAGCTCTGTCCCTGACCAACTAGGGCAGACACCCTGGATGTCTTGCTTTTCTCTTTGCTGTCTGCGAACCATTTTATTTTCATGACTGCTTCTTATGTTCCAGGCAGGCTCGTCGGAGACAAGCACGGCCAGAATACAATACTTCAGGCTTTGATCGAGGTGAGCTTCAAAGGGGTAGTAGAACCAGAGAGAAGCCTGGAATTGAGTTGGAAGGAATCAAAGAGAAACAGTAGTTTCAAATCAGACACTGGCATGGTTTTTCTGATGTAATTTTCGTCTTCCAGTAACAGCTCTAGTCTTCAATGTATGTTGGGTAGATTTGTTTACTGCCATTGCCAGAATCCCATGGATTCACCTCTGCTTCTGTAGCTTTGTCCTACAAAGCTTGTCCAAAGAGCTGACAGGTTAATTTTCTCTTTTGTTTCCCTTATCCATAGAGAAAGTCTGGTTGAAGCCCTATGTAGACCTGCAACCATATGATGACCCCAGCAGAGGGGTGCTGGAATTCACTAAGGAACTGGATGTCTCTTGTGTTACGATGGAGAATGTGATTGGAGAGGGTGAGTTACTTGTCACTCTCCCCATCTTTCAGTTCCCCCACACTGTTATTTTGCTGCCTATTGCTCAGTTCATCTGTGACTTTTTGCCTCTTCTTGTCCTCAGGGGAATTTGGGGAGGTCTATCGTGGGTCCCTGCGGCTACCAGGGAAAGAACGCATCGTGGTTGCCATCAAGACCCTGAAGTCGACATATTCAGACTCACAGTGGTGGAACTTTCTCCGCGAAGCAACAATTATGGGGCAATTCAATCACCCAAACATTGTCCGTCTGGAAGGTGTTGTCACCAAAAGTAAGAGTGTGTGTGAGAGAGTCCTGGAATGAGGGCAGAAACCAGCACATTTCTCAGGCCTTTCTTAGAGAGGATGCTGTCAGAGAGGCTGTGCCGGGAGAATACAGGCATTGTCATGTTAGCCTGCGGCAGAGAATGAGGAAGGGAGGAGATGTGTGGATTTCCACGTAGAGTCGTGAGGCAGTGTTAGAAGAGGTCTTCTTAGGTTGGTGAGTGGATGGGAAGTTGGGACAGTGTAAGGGATGCTGTAAGGTTATATCTGTGACACAAGGAGGAATACAAAATCATTGAGGGAGGTCTAAGGAGAAGGGTCAGCCAACTGTGCCAGTGGAGTGGGGATGCTGGCTGGGGTTGGATATGGTTCTCTGTTGGGGCGATGTGTAGAGCATTGAAAGGCAAGAGTAGGAGAACTGCAAAAAGGCTGACACCTTCTTGTCTTCCTCAAGGGAGGCCAATGATGATCATCACTGAGTATATGGAGAATGGAGCGCTGGATACCTTCCTCCGGGTGAGAGACTCCAAGCTGTAATAAGCCTGTGTACTGCCAGAGCTTGCACTTGACCTGGATTTAGGACCCTAAAAGAAGACTAGAAATAAGATCCAGACACCCACTTACTTTCTGCCCACTAACATTTTCAGTCTCAGCAGCTGAAGCTTGATGCCATCCAGTTTGCTTAGTGTCCAGAGTGCCGTCTTTGGTAGTTGAAGTGCAGATGCCTAATGATGACTCTGGAGACCACCACCAGTCTCTTAGTGAGAACCTGTTGGGTCCTTTGGGCTGCAGCTTTGCCTTTTTGCTTGTTCACCAATGCCCACTTATACAAGTTGATAAGGCCAGTAACTAGAAACCAAGGAGATTGATGTCACTTGACCGGGATCTTCTCTCACTTCTTCTTCCATGCAGGAGAACGAGGAAAAATTTAGCCCTGTGCAGCTTGTGAGCATGCTGCAGGGGATAGCCTCTGGCATGACCTACCTTTCAGAGTACAACTATGTGCACCGAGATCTGGCCGCTCGCAACATCCTGGTAACACGTGGCCTTCAATGCAAAGTGTCTGACTTTGGTCTCTCCCGAATATTGGAGAATGATGCAGAGGGAACCTATGAAACCAAGGTAATGCAAAAACAGTCTCTCAGTCTTGTAAATGAGCTGTAGTCTCAGGGGGATTTGGATTCTGCCAGGTAAGAATGGCAGAATTTCTTCACAATGGGAAACACCAGGCCACAGGACAATTTGGATGGAGAATCTCTGAGGAAAACCCATAGTAAAACTGCAGGTCACAGTGTGGATGATTCAGAAGGTGGTACTTTTCTGTCTGGAGTCCACGCTGATTTTGTTTGCTAAGAGATTCAGAGGGACTGTGGGTTTAAAATGAGAAGCAAAATAAGAGGTCTGATCTTTTGGATTCAATTAACTAAATCTAGCTTTGAAGATAGCCCTGCTGTGATCGGGAGTTTGGACTAGAGACATCTACAGGTCCCTTTCAAATAAAGTTCCGGTGATTCTAATGTCTGGTGTCATTCAAAGTAGGGCTGTGACTGGTGTCAGGCTCTTACTCCTACAGCAGTGGTTTTGTGCAGCATTCAACTGAACAGAGGGCTGAAACTCATTCACTTCGCAAGAATGTTTTGAGAAATTTCCATAGAGCTGGTTACATGTCACTTCCAGTGAAGTGGGCCCAGACTTTGAAACACTTTGTAAGCTCCTTGTATGAAAGCACTGGAGAAATACAACTCAGCGATACATGCTGGGTACACTATGTCTCTGCTTTTCCACAGGGTGGTAAGATTCCCATCCGATGGACAGCCCCAGAGGCCATCGCTCATCGGATCTTCACCTCAGCCAGTGATGTCTGGAGCTTTGGAATTGTCATGTGGGAGGTGCTATCATTTGGTGACAAGCCATATGGGAACATGACCAATCAAGAGGTAACAGACAGTGACCTCAAGTGCTGATTTTAAAAAATAAACAAGGCATGTAGGCCCAATAAACAAGGCATGTAGATCTCCCTCAGCCTGCGGTCTTGACGTTGTTTTGAGCACACAACTGCTCTGTGTCCCTCCCTACTAAAAATCAATGCAACCAAGTAAAGGGCAATAAGTGTTCTGGTGTTAACAGCAATGAGGCAGGTTAAAAACTGGTTATATCAGCCATGGCCTTTGGATCTGGAGGTGTTCTCTGTTGGTTTCTTTCTCTCCTTCCTCTGGCTCTCGAGTATTATGTCTGGACTCATTCTAGGTTCAGCACCTCTGTGAGGTTAGCACACGATATTAAAATTATTCCTCAGAGTATGGTTCCCCTTTTCTCACTGGGCCTGGGCAAGGATCATTTGGTCCTCACTTCTCATGAACACGTGCCCTGAATGGCAAATGGGAGCTAAGCTAGTAAAAGATTTGAAAGTATATGCATATGCCACTTTTTGGCATCCCTCAGTTGTCCTGATCCTTTGCTGTACTGCCCAAACCCTGCTTCATACATATGTAATCTGCTTCAATCCCTCCCTGACTGCATGCTGTGCAAGACGGTGAAATGCCTGCTCTCAGTCCCACGGAGGTCTCTGGCTCCTCTTTCGCACTCTGTGCTCTTGTCCAGATTTCTCTATGTCCTCTCTGCAGGTGATGAAAAGCTTAGAGGATGGGTACCGGCTTCCCCCACCTGTGGACTGCCCATCTATCCTCTATGAGCTCATGAAGAGCTGCTGGTCGCACGAGCGGACAAGAAGGCCTCATTTTCAGGAAATTCGGGCGCAGCTGCAACATTTCATCTCAAGTCCCCAGCTGCTCCGGCCTGTTGCAGACTTTGATCCCAGGTAAGCAGGCTGTCGCTGGAGGAGGAGAGCTGAACGGGGAGATTTTCACCTCCCTGTCTCCAGCAGGAAAGGTCGTGCTAGCAATGCAGGCTGGCAAAAGGCACCTTGAATGCTCTGTGGGCAGAAAGTAGTACTCATCTGTCTCTCACAGTGACAGAGGGCATAGCCATTGGCCTGCGCAATCGGGCCTCACTGTGCAGAGAGCGGATAAGTTGTCCTAGCCCTGGCAGAGGGTGCTCGCCGTTTAACTGCTATCTCATAGTACCGGCCATTTAAGGTAGTTGCCTGGCTAATGGGGGCTGTATCTGTCTTTAGGGTGACACTCCGGCTCCCCAGCTGCAGTGGATCTGATGGGATCCCCTACCGATCCATCCCTGAGTGGCTGGAATCCATTCGCATGAAGCGCTACATCTCCAACTTTCGCACTGCTGGCCTGGACACCATGGAATCCATTCTGGAGCTCACTGCTGAGTAAGGGCAGGCTAAGTTCCCACAAGGCACCCCAGGCTGTGATACAAATAGCTGTGCCTGTCCCTGTCCTATCTGACCAGGCACTCATATTTACTTGGAAGGCATCCATCCTTCTCTATATAGTTAAATGGAAGTGGACTTCTTGACCTAAAAGGGAAAAATCAGCCCAGAAGAGCTGGGATCAGTCCAGCCTGTGAGACTAGTTCCCTAACTGTCCATGCTCGAGGCTCTTCAGAGGTCTGAGCTGCTCTGAACTCACATCAGACACAAACAGCAAAGGGAAGGAATAGACGGCAGACAGTTCTCTAACCTGACCATCTCCCTATCCTTGTTGGACTTTATAAGATAATTTTCTTGCCTTGAGCTCCAAACGGGCTAGTGATATTCCCCTGCACATCAGCCAGGCGGTTCTAGCACAGAGTGAAGTCCTTCTGGGCTCTTTAGAAAGACTCAGGTCAGATGCTTTACCAACGCAGCTGTGTTCTGTTGTAGGGCTGGGGATGTATAGCCAGCTCCAACCAGGGCAGCTAGTTACATAAAACAAATGAGCAGGGACAGACCTGCTAAAGGGCTGAGATAAGGCCTGTGTCACAAGCTAACATGGGCACAGTCCGGGTTTAATGGGAGCACAGGCCTAGCCATGAGGTGTGAGAAGCCAGCTGACTGGGCAGGGGTAGCCAGGGAAAGGCAGGAACATCTAGAAGTTTCTTCCCTCTGTAGGAAAGGTAGGCATAGTAGGAGGCACTGAGGGAAAGGAAGCTTTCTGAACTAATGCTTGGTAACTCTTTCTGCCCTTACCCACATCCCAGTCCCCAAGGAGCAGGAACAGCAAGTCACGTTTACCTTTCTTTTCCCACTTCCTTCAGGGACTTGAAACAGATGGGAGTGTCACTTCCAGGCCACCAGAAGAGGATCCTGTGCAGCATCCAAGGCTTTAAGGAGTGATCAGTCGTTGCTCTCTTAAGCTTGCCAAATGCCCATGTTTACCAGATATCACTTGGAATCATTCCTATGGCAATTGCTTCCAAATGAATGACTGGGACAAGCAAAGCAAACCAACCAGAACTGAAAAGGCTCATGAGGCAACACCACCTGCTCTCATTTCTGTTCCCCCTTGCTTTAGCTCTACAGCAGCCATCAGTACGTTTCAGAGCACTGGTCTTAGACACTGTCCTCAGCCCTGTCTTCTGCAGTCCGTTCTGTTCGGCACTAAGTAATCCCTGTAGTCCACATACCGGAGTTTCAGACCCTCAGTACATCACGTGGAAACGTAAAGATACATACAAAATGGGCTGTGGGCAGTGGACAGTGTTTTAAGGTTGGAGATGAGGGTTCAGATAGACTGGGACATTGGGGAACATGTACAAGGACACAGACAGGTAGATATTGGGCACGTTTTCTCCCTGGCATACATCCCTTCTCACTTCAGCAGCCTTCTGTCTTCCTTATTTTACAACAGGAACGAACTATTCAGACTTCCACAAGGCTCCTGGTAAGGATTACATTTTTAATTCAGCTATTCTTGCCTTAAACACCAACCCACAGTGTACTTTGTTTTTTGGAGGAGAAGCTGGGAGTAGCAGCACACCCTGCTGCAGCTTGCGTGATCATGTAATCTCAGTGTGTTGCTGTTTTGCATGTGCACCATTCAGTGGGGAGATTTCCATCTCTCCAACCTGCTTAATACCTTTACTTGTGCCATGCACAGAAAAGCCTTTAAGTACCCATTTTTCTCTGCCCCTTTTAAAAAGAGAGAATAGTCTTGTTCAGCTGGATAGGGTATTTGTAACAGAAAAATGTGCAGGTGGTCTGTCTTATTCCTTCTCTGTGGAGGAAACATTATTTATCAGAGCTCAACACAGTTATAGACTGTAAATAGTATTTTGTAAATAAACCTGTGGCAGAGCAGGCTGTGTTGGAGTTCTTTCACTTATTTCTAATATGTTTGCGACCTTTAGCACAGGTGAGTTCCAGCAGGGGCCTTACATCTGTGTTTAGTTGTTTCAGCCAATGGTCTTGGTTCATTTAACTGCAGATGGAATGTGGAAATGCAGCTGCATGGGGATTAAAGGATAGATATGCAGCTGGTCACTTCAGATTTTTTTCTCTAAACCCAGTTATAGCTGTATAAGTTAGCCAAGTCTATCTTTTCACAGCTTCTGTGTTTGCCCATAAACCATGAGAAGTATTAGAAGCTACTGCTGTAGTGTGATGAAATACATGTGAGAAGTACTTCCTTCTACTGCAGGATAGACTGTCCAGGGAGACACCCCCCTCCCCGGCCCCGATGTTACCAAGACCTTCTCCTACCTGGGAAAAACGGTCACCTCAAGATTTGTTTTTCAGAGCTTGAGCGAAGTCTGGGTTGGTGAAGAAAGTGAATGCTAGCCCTTCAGCAATCAGTTACTTGCTGTAGATAGCCATCAGTGCTTCCATAATTGCATAATGCTCCAAATTCTTAAGGCTATAAATTAACATTCCTGCTCCTGGGAAGGTCTTGCTTAACCGTAAATGAGAGAAGGGTTAAGAAGCAGGGGTCTAAAGAACTGCAACATAAAGCGAGAAGGGTGGTTTCTATTCAACAGGAGAAGCAGCAGAGAATCACAGAATCATTAAGGTTGGAAAAGACCTTAGCTCATCAAATCCAACCGTCAACCCCAACACCACCATGCCTGCTAAACCATGTCCTGAAGTGCCACATCTACACGGGTTTTTTTTAACACCTCCAGAGGTGGTGACTCCACCACCTCCCTGGGCAGCCTGTTCCAATGCCTGACCACTCTTGCAGGAAATAAATTTTTCCTAATGTCCAATCTAAACCTCCCCTGACACAATCTGAGGCCATTGCCTCTTGTCCTATCGCTGGTTACATGGGAGAAGAGACCAACACCTGCCTCACTACAACCTCCTTTCAGGTAGTTGTAGACAGCAATAAGGTCTCTCCTCAGCCTCCTCTTCTCCAGACTAAACAAACCCAGTTCCCTCAGCTGCTCCTCGTAAGACTTGTGTTCTAGCCCCTTCACCAGCCTTGTTGCTCTTCTCTGGACATGCTCCAGCACCTCAATGTCCTTCCTGTAGTGAGGGGCCCAAAGCTGAACATAGTGCTCGAGGTGCGGCCTCACCAGTGCCGAGTACAGGGGCACGGTCACTCTCCTACTGCTGCTGGCCACACTGTTCCTGATACAAGCCAGGATGCCGTTGGCCGCCTTGGCCACCTGCAGATACAAAGACCCGTAGCACATGAGTACTTCAGCTACTCAAGTTACTGGAACTGTAGTAAGAGATACAGCTGACAAGATAAGCTCTTACTGTGAGTCTCGTTAGTATATCAGCAAGATCAATCTTAGTAATAGGTGTCTTTAACATGAAGTATAGATTATTTATTATCTAATAATAATAAGTTGTTACATGACAGATATCCAGGCTAGAAGAGAAGCCCCAATGAGGCTGACACACGATTAGGGCCTTGTGTCATGCATATGTAAACTTTTGCCTATCCTTGCAGATGATAGAAAATTGGGAGTGGTTAGTACATCAGACAGTTGTGCTGCTATTCAGAGGGACATTAATAGGCAGGAGAAATGTGAAGAGAGAGGCTCAGTGAAGCTGAAGAAAAGAAAATGCAGAGCCCTGCAGCTGGGGAGGAATAGCCCCATGCACTGGTACACGCTGGGTGCTGACTGTCTGGAAAGCAGCTTTGCAGAAGAGGACTTGCACAGCACAGTGAACAGCAGGTTGCACTTGAGGCAGTGATGTGCCCCTGCAGCAAAGGAGGCCGACAGTATCTGGGCTGCAGTAGCAAATGCATCGCCAGCAGCTGGAGGGAGGCAATTTTTCCCCCCTCTGCTCAGCATTGGTCAGACATCCGGAGCTCGGTGTCCAATTTTGGGCTTCCCCAGTACAAAGAAGGACATGGATTTACTGGAGCAAGTCCAGTGAAAGGCCACTATGATTTTGAAGGGACTAGAGCATCTGACATGAGGAGAGGCTGACTGAGAGAGCTGGGAATGTTCAGCCTCGAGATGAGAAGGTTTCGGTGGCTTTTATCACTGTGTATAAATACCTGATGGGAGGGAACCAGGCTCTCCTCAGCAGCATCCAGTGAAAGGAGAAGCAGCACTGAGAACACATCAAAATACAATAAATTCCATCTGAAGGTAAGAAAAAGACTTATGGTGAGAGTTGTTAAACACTGGAACAGGTTACCCAGGGAGGTTCCGAAGTTCTCATCCTCGGAGGTATTAAAAAACTGATGGGGTATATTGCTGAGCAACCTCCTCTGAGCAAGGGAAGTCCCTTCCAACTTCAACTGTGAGGAGCTGCTGAATCAGCTGACCTGGTAGTGAAGAGGCTGCTCAGTTCCGTGTCCTCAGGTACAGCCAGCAGCAAGCCTGAGCATGTATTCCCAACACATATACAATATGTGCATGTATATATATGCACACACACTGTACATCACTGGCCTGAGGCAGAAGACACAGCAGTCACGCAAGCACAGCACAAACAGCCTGATCCTCCTCCCTTCTCTGGCTGATCAGGATGAACCTGTTAGCAGCAAACATATACATAAATACTATGGATCCCTCTAGTGTCCAAGACCAGGTAGCCAGCAGCTGGATCCACCAGCTTGAGCCTGAGCTGGTCTCCTCAGTTGCTGGCACCAGGACAGAGCCCTGGGGGCCTGCAGCCTCACTCCAGCGCTGGGCACTCAGACAGCCCCCATGCATGCACATGCACAAGGGAGCCTTTCAGTGATCAGCCTTAGACATTGGCCCCACCCAGCAGCTGGCCCCAGGATGCGCTGGTCTCTCGGTCACCTCACACACAGATGCAAAAGGGTCTCTGGTAGCTGGTCTAGGGTCACCAGTAGCTAACTTCCAGATCTGAGAACAGCTGGCTTGGAATTCCTGGGAGCTCCAGCAGCTGCTCCTCAGACTGGTCTTTCCAACATCTGGCCAGATTCACAGCCGTGCCACCTCAGGGCTCTGAAGTCTCTTACCCTACTCACTCCCCAGCTACTCTGACTTGATTTTTGGTAGTGGTTACACATGGACATACACACGCATACAATATGCACCCACTTGGCTATTTCCAGTTGCTGGTACTTAGACCTCCACATGCACTGAACAGAGTCCCTTCACACAGGAAAAGGCAAAAAAATAAAGAGAAAAAAAGGAAAAACCTTTAGTAAGTAGACAAGACAGACTGCACTGATGACACAGAGCATGGCCAGACAAGTGTACTGTGCAGACGCAGCCAGCCCCTTCTGTGTCCTTTTCCCTTTGTCTCCGTGCTCACTCCCTTTTCCTGCCTTAGATCCTGCCCTACACATCCTGTAACAAGCGTTGTACAGTCCCTGAACGCTCCCCCCCTCCAACCCCAGGACTAACCTCCCCTCAGTCTGCAGGGTGAGCCAGGGAGCCCTTCCCCTTGACTCCGAGGGACAGGTTTCACACTCTGACACTATGGCTGTAGTCCTCCGACAGCTCTGGGAGGAGCTAGGTTAGAGTCCTTCTCTTCCCCATCACCGTTTCTCTCCTCTGTCCTCCTTAGTGTTTATGGCATGACCTTTTGATGGCATAATCTAGAAACAACCACTCAGAACAATGCCTACAAACAAGCAAGAACTCCGATTAGAAAAGAAACCAAGTGTACAATGTTTCTTCTTCGCTCATCCTATAGCAAACCTCCAAGGCTTTACTAGATCAATTTGCATGGAGTCATTAAAGATTCCCCCCAAACTAGCAAGAGAACAAGAGTAGGTTTCACATCTTTGAAGTACAGAAGCAGCGATGCTTACCACAAAGAGGAGTTTCACCTGCAGTGACCAAGACAGCGCAATGCTTAAAACCTCAAGCACAAACACTTTCTGAGTAGCAGTAGTTAAGGCAAAGCAAGCAAATTGACTCAAGTGGGTTGTAGTAGCTTGCCTCCCAGTGACACCATCAAGCAGGCTACAATCTTGCTGTACTGAAATGCAGTCTTCCACTGTTTCAAATGAGAGCTACTCATTCAGAAAGGTGAAAAGTAGGAATCCAAACAGTTTGAAAAGGAGACCAGGAGGTGGAGAGAGAAAGGCCGTTTTCAGACTCCCCCTCTCTGAAGGCTAGGTGGAACAGCAACTACACATACATTCTCTATTGCTTAAAATAGCAATCCTCAGGGGTAGTTGAACAAATACACCAGACACGTTAATGGAAAAACCCCACATTTTATTGAACACAAACAGTGGTTGGACAGTGTAGTTATTCAAAAGTTTTGCTCCGTTTGAGAGTTTCTAGTCCAGGAAATGGGGCTCGGTGCAGTAACACTCAGAGCCAGACAGTACGTTGCAACGACACTGCGGCTTTCACTGACAGCAGTGAAAGAATCCTTACTGGAATGGGGACTTTCCTCAGTCTGCTGAATCCTCATCCATGCACCGAGGCACCTCCTCACCATGTGCTGCCCGTCCTTGTGACGGTCTTTATTTGTAAACATGCATTCTTTGGACTGCTTTGCTACGCTGGTGCCCAGCCTGGCTGTCCAGAAACCACACTGGGAGATGATTCATTTTGGGGAGGAAAAAAGATTTTTTTTTAAAAAAAAAGTTTCCAAACTCAGGAACAGAGTAGGATTCCAAATATTGCCAGTTTAATCCGGCTAAGGAAAAAAGAATTGACAAGACGGTTAGCCAGTTAAATCCATTAGAGACAGAAAAGCTGTAGTTGATTAGCTTTCTCCAGCAACAATAACAGAGACTCCCAGCGTGTTCTGCTTTCACACTCTGACCCAGGAATGAGGGAGGTGGCAGGGGAAAACATCCTGATAATGAGGTGGCATAAGAAAACAAACATTAAAAAAAAAAAAAATCGATGACAGAAATGGTGCTGAGATGGAGGCTTCCACCTTTGAAGGTCAGATCATTGCTCTTGTCTTTGTGGAAGAGAAGAACGCTCGGCCCTTCCCAGCACCTGCCACCAGGTTGTTCTTGCGACTTCCACCAGGCGGTGGTGGAGGTCTGGTCTTTCTCCTCCAGAGTCTTGAGGGAAGAGTTTGTGCACTCATCTTGACCACAGCCCCCAGCGCGGAAAACGCTGTGGCCAGGAAGCGGCTACAGAAGAAGAGGTTCTTTCTTGGTGGGCGTGCAGTGTGAAGTCCAGGAGCAGTGAATCCTACGTGAGCAAAGAGCCGTGCTGGCATAGTCTCCATTGGTAGCAATGTGCCTTGTCAGGCAGAGGGACAGAACAATGGCGGGGAGGGGGAGAGTATTGAGCGCAGGGGTCTTGCGGGTATGCCCACTCCAAGCTCCTCAGCGAGCCGTTGTGGCACGCGCGGCGTGACATTTAATACACAGCACGTGCCCATCCAGTGGAAAGCACCCATTCTCGTCTGCTTCAATGGACAAGGGCTTCCCACAGTCCTAAACAGGGGAAGAAAAGAGGGAGGAAGCTCAATAACAGCCAACAGCAGGGAAAACGCATTCGAGGATGTAAGGAATGCCCTGCTGGGTCAGGATAATGGCTCACAGCCCACTGCTCTGTCTCAGCTGGTGCTAATGGGAGATACTATTTTGAGTGAAGAGTAAGCCTGTTCTGTGATCCCAGCATATTCCCCCAATACACACAGCTGCTCTATTAAGGATGTTAGAGACTACAGCCCTGCACTGTCCTTGTTCGTAGACCTGTGGTCTGTGAATGTCTAATCTTTTTCTGAGCCTGCTTCAAAAATGCTCCAGATTCATTCAAAACAACCTTGGTGTTTGGTCAGGATAGGCAAAGGTGCCTAGTTGCTGGCAGATGTGAATGGGAGAGATGAGAGGAGTGGGGCCACCAGGCTTACCTCACACTTGTAACATTTCATGTGGAAATTTTTCTCCAATGCCACCACACGCACAGTCTCATCCTTGCCAGGCTCTGGCATGATAGGCTCGCTACAGACTGAGCAGCGTGGAGCGTACTTCCTGCAACACGCAAAGATACAGAGGAGACCATGACCACGGTGGAGAAATTCAATGCAAGTTTCTCACTTTTGTACAATTATATTAGCAGCAGAGGGATAATAGGTCACAAAGAAGTTTAGGTGGGAAAAGAGCTTAATTGCTACTAGGTGCATCGCTGACTCATTTTTAACTTCATGTCCAACAGATCGCATGGGCAACCCAACCCCATATGGCAGCAGAATTAAACAGGTGTGAGGAAATCGGCCTTCTTTCAGACAGCACATACACACGCTCTCCCCATACCTGTGGTAGTCATCCACACAGTGAGGCTGGTTGGCCTGGTCCACAATAAAAGAGGCCCCCTCAAGAGGGGTATGGCACATCACGCAGGTGAAGCACTGGGGATGGTACGAGTTACCAGTGGCCTTCAGCATCCGGTCTGTGATGGTCTGTTTGCAGACACTGCACTTTTCCAAGGTCCCCTGAGCCCAAAGGAAACAAATAAGACACATTAATCCAGTCCCCCACCCCTGCAAGGCCACACCACAGACAGGCAAGATGGAAGGAGGAAGGGAAAGCAAGAGAGCAACCACAGCAAGCGCAGCTCTCTCCAGCAGCATTCATCCCCATGACTCACAGCATAGCAGTCCTCGCAGAAGGGCTTCTCATCCACGTTGTAGAACTGTTGCCCCTGCAGCTGCTTCTCACATTTGAAGCAGGTGAAGCATTCCACGTGGAAGAGGCAGTCCAGGGCCCTCACAGCTGGCTGGGTTCGTGATAGGGGCTTCCGGCAGAAGCCACAGAGCTCTGTCAACGGAACACGAAAGGGATTAGGAGAGACAGAAACCCACCACAGTCTTAGTCCTACTGCTGTTCGCTGAGGGAACGCACCAGAAGTGGCAGCCTCTGCTGGGGGCGGGTGCTCCATATCCTTCATTAGTTTCTGGGTCAGCTTCTCCAGCTCTTCTACCTCCTTCATGGTCAGACAGGAATTTCCCCTAGGTGGATCTGCGCTGGAGCCTGTGGGTCTATGCTGTTGGAAGAGGAAAGAGTCAGTCCCAAAGGACACATATAGACAGACCCCTTCCTGCCTTAATAAACCTACTTGTCTCCCCTTTGCTGCTTCTCTCTGTCTCTCTCTAGAGAACAATCTGCCATCCACTGTGCTCGCTTCTTTCCACCTTGACATGAAGTCCTATCCCTCTCCACTGCTGTCTCTAGTTACATCTCTCTTTCAGATGGGATAGACCCTCCCTCCTCACTCTCCAACTTCACTCCCAGTGATGCTGTGCCTGTCCAAAGACATTGGTCCCACAGCTCTATCCCTTACCATGTCTTTCACAGCAGCAGGTTGTTCTGTGGGACGCGGCTTCTCCTGCACTTGGGGTCTTTCCCTCTGCTGGGCATAGGTGAAATTGGGAGGCTGCGGCCGAGAGGAGGGACCTGAAGGTGAAGGGGCTGTGAACTGAGTCTGAAGGGAGGTAGGATATCTTGTAGAGTTTGAGTGGGCCACGGGGACATCGGCACCTGGCTTGGACCCAGGCTTAGGAGCGCCAGCAACAGGGAGTGGGGTGAATTTAGGGGTTGGCTGAGCAGGAGGGAGAGAGAGGGGCGGAGGGACTGGTGCTAGGGGCTCCTTGCGTTGCTGTGGGGCTGCCCACAGGGTTGGGGCAGGGCTCAAATCCACTCCAGGAGGCTTGAATGGCAAGCTTCCACTTGGCTTCGGAGTGAACTTGGACGGAAAGGAATGAGGAGTGTCTCTGGGTGCAGATGGTATTTCCACAGGGGCTTTCAGGGCCAATGGTTTCTCCAGAGAACCTGTGGATCCTGGAGATATCTGTAAAGGGAAGCAGCAGAGAGAAACAGGCAGTTATCAGCAAGGTGGAAGAGCAAATAAGCAGTAAGTCAGCAGCTACAGACAGCAATCTCAGCCCCACAATGCTAAGAGTTCCCACACTGTTACATATTTAGCAGTCCTGAAAAGTGGCAAGGATCTATGCTTTCTGATCCTTCATGTACACTTTCTCTCTGTGGTTTATCCAGACATTTTAATCTTCTGTAGCACCCTTCTCTCTACCTCCGTTCAGCAAATCAGTCATCTCTCCTTCCACCTGCAACATTCCAGACAGCTCACCCGGGATTTGAAGGGGTCATTCTTCTCCATGTCATCCAACATTACGGACAGTGAGTCAATCTCAAGATCAATGCTGCTCATCTTGCCACGTACCTATACCACCATCCATTAGGAAAGAGGGAGCAGAGCACGTTACAGGAACAGCCAGAGAACCAGGTGTATCCCCTTATAACACCAGATTTCAACACTTTGGACTGTGGTACAGATCTGCTCCTTGCTTTGAGTGGATAGCAAGTTGGTGAGGATGAACAAGGCACAAATGCACAGCCCAAAGAAACTCACAGACAGATTTAGGTGGGAAAGGACATCTGGAGGTCTCTAGTCCAACACCCTGTTCAGCGAAGAGCAAACTCTCAAGCTAGAACAGGTTGCTCAGGGCCTTGTCCAGGCGATTTCTGAACATCCCCAAGGATACAGATTCCCCAGCCTCTCCAGGCACCTGTTCCAGTACCGAGCCACCCTTGGAGGGGAACAGGTTTTTCTTCTGTCCAACAGGAATTTCCCTTGCCGCAACTTGCGTCCATTGTCTCTTGTTCTCTTGCTGTGCCCCAGTAAGAAGAATCTGTCTTCTCTGCAGCCCTCCTTTAGGTATTGCAGATTGGAGTTAGATCCCTGTCTGAGCTTCCTCTTCTGCAGGATGAACATACCCAACACTGCCATCATGTCCTCCAACCCCAATGATGGCTATGACCTTTTGCTGCATAGCATCTAGTCCAGTGTTCCTCTGGGGTTACTACAGCAGGGAGCCCAGCTGGAAACAGTCCTCCAAGATGCAGCCTCACCAGCACCAAACAGAGGAATAATCACTATCCTTGTCCTGCTGACCACACTCTCACCAATGCTGCCCAGCATGTGGTTGGCCTTTATTGCCACAAGGGAGCATTGCTGGCTCACATTCAATTCACTGACACCAGGAAGCCCAGGTCCTTCATCTGCAGAGCTGTAGCTCAGCCAGCCGACCCTAACCTACGCTGGTCCACAGGGCAGTAGCATTTTCTGCTTTCTCAGATCTCAGGACTTCCTGCTGCTGAGTTCAGAGAGTAGTGAGAAGCTGTCCCAACTCAAAGAGCATCACAAGAAACTGTCCTTCCCTTGACCTCACTCACCTGTGGGGCAGGTACTGTATTCACAGGCCCTTCATCAAACATCGGTGGTGGCGGCGGTGGAGAAGGAAAAACTTCTTCTGGGGCTGGTGGAAAAGGCTCTTCAAAGGGTGGTGGCGGGGGGGGAAAAGCACAGTTTGAGGAGAAACTTGCCTCCTCTCCAGGTGGGGGAGGAGGCGGCAGTGGCAGCTCTGTGGGGAGGAATGAGAATAAAAAGCAAGTTTGGATCATTTCTTACTCTTAGCCAATACAGACCCCAAGAGAGTTCTTAAAGGTATTACAGCAAGCAGTTCCCCAGTACCCAGGGGACCCCAGCACCCACCAAGGACAACTGAACTCCACAGGCTGGCTGTCACCTTGTCCAAAGCTATTTGCCATCATAGAAGCTTTCCTCAGTAGCTACTGCAATTAGTCACTGGGAATAGTTATTGTGTAATTGGGAAACATGCCCTTTCCCACTCCTCCCCTCACTCTTTCGTCCCTAGCACAGCTCCTCTTGCCAGTACCTGGCTCGGATGGCTGAACACAGAGCAGCATTTGAAGCAATGCCAGCGGACAACCCAGGACCCTGAAGAGCCTGCGTTACTGCAGGAAAATAAGCTGGCACCTCGCAGCTGTCTAGTAAGCACTGCAAGAAACAAGCTGGGGGCTGGAAAAAACCCCAAACAAATCAGACCAACTGCCCCTTACGCATATGAGGAATCTTCGACACTGCTTTATATTTCTGGGAGATTAAAACAGCTTTCCTTTTGGAGGCTAAAATGTCCCCATACTACCCGATACGGATAAGAATTTTTCCAGAACCCTTTTAAGCAGGTTGAAAAGCACCAGAGCGCCTCAGTCTCCTAGAGGAAAACCCCGTTGCTTCCACCTAGTCATATTCGCCAAAGATGTGGAACAGGCAAAAGAGAGACTTTCTGCTACAACACAGTGAATCCTCTTCCCTTCACCACGCATGGGAGAGGTTGTCCTCTTATCACCTAAGCCCCAAAGAACGCTGAAGACAAGGAGGCATAACTCCCACATCCCTTCTTCTGAACACCCACCTCTCTTCCTAGCTAGCCCCAACCAGCAGCAGGGTGAAAGACCACGTTTTACACTTCTGTTACTCCACGTGCAACTTTTAACTGCACTAATCGAGTTCTCGCATCTTTATATCCAGCTGTTCTCAACAGACTTTTTAAGGACTTCTCATCTGCAACCTAAGAAAGACGATACTGCCCTTTCAGAAAATGAAAGCTGAAATCTCATTATCCAGTGGAACGCATAACCTGCAGTGGTATGCAGCACCTCTTCCAAGCATTCTTGTGCTCCAGAAATTCTGCTTGTGGGGAAAGCAATACTTGTCTGGTATTTTTTCTTTGAAACTACAGTTTGGGATCAAGTTTGTACACGCTTGCCTTTTGGTTTATTGAAATGATAAAGAATATTGCAGAAACAAAGCTCTGATCTGCTATCACATTGTTTCAGATGCACTAAAAGCCTGTTTCATGAATTATTCATACAAAAAAAGAGGTCCCCGTAAAATTACTATACCAGATTTATAGAATGATCAATACTAAACATAACACTTCTACAGCAACACTAACTTAGCCATCCTGTCTTTTAAGACAAAGAGACCAATTGCCATGGCTTTATCTCATACTGCTGTTTGCTTGGGATGCATATAAGAAAGGGAAAGGAGGATTAAAGAGATGCATCAGAGAAGGATCAAATCAGATGCATTTCCCTCATGACTGAGTTTTGGTGGTCCATCTGTACTTCAGATGTTTTTCTGGCAGACCTCACCCGATGGCGACACAGCAGCTTAAGCTGAATGACTCTTTTGCTAATCTTTCAGTCAAGTTAGCTCCTCCATAATAAGCTTTATAAGGAAGGGAGCAGCGGAGCAAACACCACCCAATCCTCCACTTGTACTGTATACTGAAAAATAATTTTTAACATCCATCCGTCTACTTTGGTACTTCAGGTAATGTATTTGTGTCAGTTTGAGACCTTCCGACAGACACATACCTAACCCGCACAAGTGCAACAGACAATTGTAAAGCCTAACATGGGACCTTGGATTACAGACATAAGATTCCAGCCAACAACGTATGAGAAGAGGCCACCAGATTTAGCTTGTACTATTCTAGAAGACAGAAGCACCAACTTCCCGAAGCCCTTGTGACTCGAGAAATAAAAAAAAAAAAAAAACGGCTTAATAATTTGTCTCCTCTGAGCACAGGACCAGCCTTCCTACCATCAGGTCAGCTGCCCACTAGCTTAGCATGTTAACCAAGAAAACATCAGCGTTGCACCGTCCATGCTAGACAGTGAAATGAAAAAAAAAAAATATTTAAAACAGCAGCTAGCACTATCTGAACACTTGTGTCCTGACTGAGACGTACCCTGACAGAGTCTTGGGGTAACACGCAGCATCAAGCGTTAGCAAGAGGTCCCATGGGAAATTTCCAGTGACCCCATGGTGATCAGTTCCAACTAGGGAGCCACACAACCAGGAACCTTCTGCTTCTTAGAGGACACAAAACCAACCAACAAAAAAACGAAACAAAAAACAACACCCCATCACCACAGGAAACTAAAAAAAAGAAAAAAAAAGGAAAAAAGAAAAAAAAAGAAAAAAAAAAGAAAAAAAAAAAAGAAAAAAAAACCACACTGAAGTAAGAAGTCACACTACACAGGAAAACACACCCAACCCAAACCGCTAAGAAAAAGTACAAAACTCTACAAGCTGTACAAACTCAAAGTCTCACTTCCTGTTTATGATAGCTTCCACCATTTTTTTCATGCAATTATTTCTTTCTCCCCATCTCCAGCAGCAAAGATGGCAATTGCAGAGGCCGTGAGAAGGATCTCTACAGTCAGAGACAACCAGCTTGAGCCGAGATGAATCACCAAGAAGGAGAACAGCATGTTTCATCACCATCAGGGTCAACTTCCCTGCAACATACTTGCTTTCAGACACGCTGGCCAGAAACCAACTGGAGTTACACAATTATGCACTCAGGGAATACTATGAAAAATCCATTGCATTCCTCCAGCGTCAGCACAACTCAGTGCAACACAGGATTGCCTTCCCACCTCATTCCTAATGGAGATAGTATGTGCTTTGAGATCCCTTTACAACCATTTTATCTCATTCTGGAACCCACCAGCCTCTATGGCAAGAGTATCCATCAGCTATGCCCCTGTTCTCATGTTTAGCCCAGTTACAGCCCTCACACCCTGAGAATTTAGAAACACATACTCACATCTGCTGTGCCAGCCCTCACCTACCTTCTGCCAGCACGGACATGGACACTGGTGGGATCTCCCCCACCTTCCCTATCTGAGCACGCTGGGCGCCAGCTCCAGGAGGCGGGGGCAGCGGCGGCTCTGACGCACCCCCAGCCTTGAAGGGGTTCACCTTGGGTTTAGGGGCAACCACTGGTGCAAACTTCTTCTGCGGGTTGTAGAAGGAAGGGGTAGAAATGTTGATACTGACTGTGGATGTCATGCGGGTTCCTGGGGCACCTGGGGAGGCCATCTTCTTGGCACCTGGCAGGAGAGCAGAGAGAGGAAAGCTGTAGGAAGTCAGCCTTGGGCTAGAGTGGAAACTAATAGACGAACTTGTGAAAACAGAGGGACAGAGAAGTTTAAGTCTGTCCAGAGGCTGAGGTGCCCGAGCAGAGCAGAGCAGAGCCCTTCCAGGATCAGCAGACGGAAAAAGAGGGATAGAAACTGCAAGACAGCTGGAACGAGCCAGTGTGCTTCACCGTTTCCACTCAGTATGGCATCACCCACACAGGGGTCCTTGCCACAGAGAAAGCCAAGTGCCCTGCTGCGCGAGAACCCCGCACGCACACTGGGGAGGAGAGCAGCGGGCCACCAGAACGAGTGCCACCGGCCGCGCACAGCAAGCCCCGCACACCCTGCTGCAGCTGGGACTCCCACCCCGGGGCAGTGCAGCCAAGGACAGGGGCGAGAGCAGGGCAAGCGTACGAGGCCTCTCCGCTCTCTCCTCTCCCCGAGGACAGCCCCACCGAGCCAGCGGCGTCTGGAGGAGCCGCAGGGCTCACATCGAGAGCCGCTTTTCTAGGGTTCCCTCAGGCCTGCAGTCCAGCCCAGAACTCTTCACGAAGCCAGAGGCTTTGCTGAGCAGCCTGGCGTGCCTGCAGCCCTCCTAACAGCCCAGCACAACGGTGCTTCCGCTGGTGTGTGGGCTCCGTGCCAGCGTTTCGAGTTGGCACGGCCAGATCAGTGCCCTTCTCCCACGGACAGTAACAGCTGCTGGGACGGACAGCCCTGCTGCCACAAACACCCGCCCGCTGCCAACCCACCCACAGCTGCTGTGAAGACCTGCATGCCCACGACTCCGTGCGGCATGGCAAGACGGAGTCACCTCTACCAGTGTCTCCGGGTCACACGCGTGTGACAAGGCAGATGTTAACTCCATGATGCTCTGCTTTTCATTCCCTCTGTGCAGGGCTAACGAGTTGCACGCCTTTTGACAAACTCTTCTGGGCTTTCCAAAGGGAGGAAGAGGCTGCAACTGTAAGCAGCAGCCAAAAAGCTGTGTGGAGCATCTCCCACACGATCCAGCCAAGGCAAAAGGGCAAGGTCTGTCCTCAGTCCCTCAGACTTGTAGGGGTCAACAGACTTGCAAGTCAGAAAGGACTGAACAACTTCCTCCAGTCTGCAGCTTCCCCGATGGGCTACAGAAGCCTTTAAAGACCTCCAGCCTTTCTTTGGAGACTTCTGCCTCACGCTGCGCTGTTTCACTACAGTGTAATGAACCACTTGGTAGTAGTTCTACCAGAAGTGCCAGCATTATGAGCAGAACACCACAGTGACTGCACCACTTCTGACCACGACCCATACCGGGGCTGGTTAACACAGCGGCAGTCTCGCGGCATCAGGTGGTTCACAAAGCAGCACTGGCTGTGCTGTCAGCAGCTGCTCGCTCCCTCAGCCCAAAGCAGCGCATTTCCCAGCATGCTACGTCACACTCAAAGCCCTTTCTGCTCAGGGCTGTCTCCATCCAGCAGCTGCCCCTGCTCATCCTCACTTCTGTTTACTGGGCCACCCCCGCACAGACCGAACAGGCTGAGGAAGGCTGGCCTTGTCCAGAGTCACCCCCCCAGCCCTGCCACCAGCATCTAAGCCTTACCAGGAACACACGGTTTATGCGTGTCCTGCAGCACTGTTTGTGAAAGCTATTGGAGAGGGAGTGTCACACCAGCAGACCTAATCTCAAATCCTTCTTGTCCTCACATTTTTCCCCGAGGGGAGAGATTTTTCTGCCTGCTGTAACAGCATTTAAGATGACTCAAGTGGAGTTATGAAGATGCCTCCAAAGGATGCAGTCAGGATACTTAGTTGCCTCACACACTGTTCGTCTCCAACGGAGAGCAAGGAGGACAGAACCAGCAGCATGGTCACCTCCCAGAAGGTCCCAGGGTGGGTCACCCACCTGTTGCACGCCCAGACGGCTTTCAGTCCTTTGACCCCAAGACACCACTCTGAAAAGCTCTGCTCCTTCCCTGGGGTGGCAAAAGGAGGAGGAACATGAGGAGGTGGAGGGCTCAGTGTTGCTTTTCACCTCTGTTGGTAGGAACCAGAGCCACACAGGGAGCCCCAGTAAAAGCCCAGCCCAGCCCGGCAGCCTGACACACCGAATCTGTACTTCCCCTGTCTGCCAGCCTCCTCCCAACTGAGGGGGGCCAGAAGGAGAACTACGGCAAAAAAATACACACTATGGAGTGAACAGATTGAAGAGATTTAGGAGCCATGGCTTATTTTTCACCCTCTCATACAGGCCAATTCCAGAAAGTTCTCCCGGCCTGGTCCAAAGTTATGAAGCTTCAAAGAGAACAAAGTCCTACCAGCTATGCAAGCTGCAAGGCAGAGCCTTAAACCAGCCGGGCTGGGGGAAAGGGGGGGGTGCATTCAGAGCTACAAACTTCTGCCACCTATGCCGGGCTTGCCTCCTCCCTGTGTGGAGGAGAAAGTTTAAAAAAAAAAAAAAAAAAAGTAAAAAAACTCCAAAAAGCTATGCAAACATAATTAAAACGTCAGGAAGTTCTAGGACTTTGCGTCTTCGCCTTCTCGGGGCACTCCCAGAGAGTCAGAAACTCCTAAATTCAACAAATTTCATGCACGAGGGGCCCCAGATTCCTCTCTCGCGCGCACATCTGGAACCAGGCTCCATAGGTGCCTCGCTCATGCGGAGGCACACAAAGAGAGCTTGTCCCCAGGCAAAGCAGCCAACACCCCCCCTTCCCCTTCCCCTTCCCCTTCCCCTCCCCGGCGCCGGAGCCACACGGGAGCGCTCAGCTGCCCCCGCTGGACCGGGAGGGAAGAAACCCCACCAGACCCACCCAGACGCGAACCTCTCCTCTACGGAAGGTAGAAAAACCCCCCAACAAACCCCCCCCCCAGGAGCCACCACCGCCGGCGAACCCCGAAGAGAGCGGGAGGGTCTGTGCGGGGGGAGCAAGACGCCCGGCGCGGCCCCGCAGCCCGGCTCGGCCAACGCCGGCGGACAAAAAAACGCTTCTCCGCTAAGCCGAGAGGAAGGGTCTCACCTCTGGGGAAGCGGCAAGCGCCGGCCCCGGGGCTCGGAGATGGCGGGGCTGGGCTCCGGTGACCCCGCACGGCCGGCAGCCCCGGCCCGCCGCACCGGCAGCAGGAACAGAAGGCGGGGGGGAGCTGCCGAGCCCCGGCGCTTCCTCACCAACTCGCGAAAAAAAAGGCCTCGCCCAGGCAAAGTTGTTTGACCATAAAAGGAAAGAGGCTGCGCGAACAGCTGAGCTCACTCGTTGGGGAATGTGGCGATGAGGTAACGGGGGGAAGGGGGGAGGCGCGCCTCGCCGCCGGGGGACGGGGCTCGGCGGGGCGCAGCGGCAGCCCCGGGCGGGCATCTGGTCTGCGGCCGCCCCGCCTTCGCGGGGCTGGGGCTTGGGGGGTACTTCTCTGCCTGCCAGCCGTCACGGAGAAGAAACGTTTGTTGGTGTTCCCCCCCCCGAAGTCTAGAGCTGCCCCCAGGCCGTGATTTCGCTCCCAGTCGCTGAGCTGGGCTCCGGGGAGATGCTCGGCGGCTCTGGGGAGGGAGGGTCTCTCTCTTTTGCGGGGGGACACACCAGCTGCGGGGCCATCTGACTCGCTCTCGCCCCCCCCCCTCCAGTCTTCCAGAAATTAAAGCAAACGTCAGATGACTCCGCCGCGCAGAAAAGCGACTTGTTCTCCTTGTCGTGGCTGCTAAGCAAACACTGAGCTGCTTTATATCAAACGCTACGCACCGGAGCTGCTTGGCTGGATGGCCTCGTGCCGCACATCGGCTTCATTTTTATCCCGGTGCTGGCTGGGGGTTCAGCCCTGCTATAGACCAGGGACGGTCTGACCCAGCACAACAGAGCATGGAATTTTCAAACCCGTTCTTTTCTTCTCCTTGCTTCTAAGCCTCTCAGGGAGGAGGGATATCAATAGAGACAGAATTCCGCTGCTTTGCCCAATCGTTGTACTTTGTCTTTGGAATTTGGCCTTAATATTGGGATTAATAGCCCTACTGTTGCAAATTCCCTGGAGAATTACTGTATTGGGTAATGCTCAGGAGATCCTGCTCCTAAGCCTTACCTATGAACAGAGTGCGTTTCAGTACTGGCGATTTACTCACAGGTGTGTGAGTAAGCCACAAACCACACCAGTCAGACTCCCAGTGTGCACGACTGCAAAATGTACACGTTGGACACCCATGCAAAGAGGCTCATCAAGGCTTCAGAAGTCCACCGTCAACAAATCTTCAATCTTACGAGCAAGGTTTGTACCAAGAGGTAACATCTTTCATTCAACCAGCTGATACAGCTGGAAAAATTGGGCTGTCTGTGAGGTTTTTCATTTTTACACACCATATGAAAATGCCACCCATAGCAAAGCATAGCACTGAGCATCTCACTCCTTACATAGCTGCAACTGTTGAACTGTTGATCCATAGCTGTGAATTGCTTAGGGATACAGCTCTTGTATGGGTGCTAAATAACCCCAAAGTTACTGCCAACTTTTGTAGGCACAGCATGAGCCCCGTTACCTCCCATGACTACTGCACAAAGTAATTATCTAAGACAAGGAAGGTGTCTCTGTGCTGTGCCTTCTAACACTGTTACTTTTCTAGTGTAGACAGCCTTTTTCCCTCTTGTTCAGGTAAAGGTGTCAGCACAGAGCTACAAAGATTTCATTCTTGATTTGCTAACCAAATTCTGAAACATCACAGCACACCTCTACACAGTCAGCCTCACCTCGGCGTACCGCTGTTTCCTGGGGTAGCCCCGACTCCAGAGAAAACAAAGTCTCAGACTGAGATTAAAAAAGTGCTGAGAGAATATGAAAAAAATCTGCTCTCTCATACTTTCCGGTTGCATCCCCATAAATCCAGATGCTTGCGTGTTCGATTGTCTCACCAACGCGATGTTAAAAGCTCATGAAGGCAGATCGAGCAAAGTGGGAATAAGAAAAAGAAAAGCAGACTCTCTTAGACATTTTGTATTAACTCCTTATTATGGGGAAACAAATACGAAACAGGGAAGTGTTCAGCAGGTTGGACACGTGGAAGCTAGAATTCTCAAATCGGAATACATCAGAATACACAGGGGGGGAAACTCCAATCTGTTTTTGTGCTGGCCATGTAGTGGATTTAAAGTTTGTGCTTTTGTAATCAGAAATGAAGATGAACTAACTTCCCTATGTTAGTTCTGATTGCTCCGGAAAGAAAGCAAGACTCTCTTTATGCTAGCAACCTCCCTTCATGCAATTTTTTGCTTGGAAGAGTAGACATTTTTCTGCTGCAAACAGAAATTAGTGCCTTGAGATGTATGCAGCTGTAGTCGATCTCATTAGCTGAAGCAAATATTAGTCCTGAACAGGCATTTAGCTATCTGGGTACAGAGATGGGTCAGCAGGTACACTCAGCTTGTTGTGCCAGAAGCCATGTGTTTGACATTGTCATTTCTGGAATTAGCAGCAGTCCTCTGCATAAATCACTTTGGCTGTCCTGTGCCGTGAAAAAAGTGATCTGGTATTTTGGGGTATATTGTGGTGTGAATGCTATTCTGCACCACGGGTGAAATGACAGGCCACTACAAAGCAGATGATGGAGGGATTTAGAAGTCAGCAGTTCTAGCAGGGTGCTTCTTTGAGATGAGTGACAGGAAGCAAGCCCTGGTACTGGCCATCAAATCAAATCAGAGCTTACTTAGAGTTCAAGGAATCCACCCCAGAGAGACGAAGTTTTCATAGAGACAGATATAAAGAATCTGTACCGGTAATTCAGACATGTAATGTAATAAGTAAATAAAGAATAATGCAATATAGAAGAGATGTAGCAAATTCATGCACTGCACTGAAGTGAGGACTATGCCAGCAGTGGTTAGGTGCTTATATGCTTATAAGATGAAAATAAAAACAGATGTAAGAGAAGGAAAAAATAAGTCCTTGAATGCAAAAGGAAGGATTATTTGCAAGAACACTAACAGGGAACTAAACTTGTCAGGCAGAAAATCTTACCTAGATTCAAGAGGGCTTGGGTAGCTGCAGATGGAACTTTGCGTTAACAATAGGTTGAAAGTCAGAGGAAAGCAATCTGGATGCTGGACAGGATGCTTTAGTTGCATTGATAATGTAAAATGTCTGCATCTGTATAATTTCCATCCATATCAACAGATCAGTTAGTTCCATTTTATCTCAGTGTGAGTTAATAATTAGTGATATCATGTAGGAGTCCGTGTTTTTTCTAACCAATGAGAAGTTCTGACTCCTATCTGTGTTGCACTGCTGATACATCTTTAATCATATAACTTCTGTTTAGTCTAACCACATTTTATTGATTAATGCTACACTGCTACTCACAAGCTTATCCTGTGCTGTGTTAAATGCTATGTCTGGGCCTACTGGGAGAGTTGGGAATATATAATGGGTGCACTTTGGTCCCCATGCCAACAGGTACAGACGAGGTTGGGCCCACGCTGTCCAGGGCAGAGCTGCCTGCAGCAAACTGTCTGCATCCGTACAGACCACGGGATGTAGTGCACTGTGGTCAGAGCTCTCCTAGGATCTGTTGTGGTCCCACAGCACAGCTCTCTCCCTGCGTCCTCCTCGCTCCCTCCCTCATGCAGGCTGTTCTCCATGTGAAAGGCTACATCTGACATGGGTTGACACATGCCACGGCTGCTGCTCCCACTCTTTGTGGAGGCCATGACGCAAGCAGAGCTGTCTTTCTCCTGACCAAAAAGCAGTGTCAGGCTGGAGTGCCTTAGCCCCGCTGGGGGATGCGTGCCGACAGCTGGTGCCAGACACAGAGCTGCACTGGGAGCCTCTGGTCCTCGTGAGCCAAGCCATCCTCCTGCATAGTCATCCTCCTGCATCTGTGAAACTGGCAGGCAGTCAGGAATGCTATTTGCAAAGGTCATGAATTCTCCTGGAGAAGTCCCTGAACAGCCATCTACCCAGGACAGATAACTAGCGTCTGTCTGCTGCTCCACTTCAAAACTGAGCCTGCTGTGCAAAGCACACTTCAGAAGCGTCCCTCCCCAACACGGGGTCTGCTTAGCAGCTACAGACAGCCTCCGTCATCTCTGAAAAGTGTCACTGCAGCCCTTCAAATCCCACTATGAAGGTATTGCATGGTACACACATATATATGTACGTACTTCAAAAGGCCGTTCTAGCCACACACATACAAGTAGATTACCCTGACTAAAATACTAGAATAGGCCATAAGCTGTAAACAAAAAAAACGCAAACCCTTGCTGTGCCAGGAAACACTTTTCAGTGAGGCAGATCAGCTGTATGTAAGAGGAAGCAAAGTATCTCTATGGTAGGACCTTGGTGATGCCAGCATGTGGCAGGCCACCAGAGTGGCCAGGCAGTCAGGGGAGCAGGGTTCTGGGCTGGTGTCTGTCAAGGGGAGCAGCTCCATTTCCAGCAGGGCTGGCAGGTCTCCCCCAGGCAGAGCCATGGCACGGGCTCCTGGGCAGGAGGAGCAGCTCCCAGATGAGTGACCGCTGCCGTTTCCTTGTCTCCTGCCACCAAGATGTCCTGCTGAGCTGCTGCCTCCATCTGCTTCTCAGTGGGGCAGCAGGCCTGCGGCTCCGTGGCTCCTGCGGCTGGCTCACCGGCGTGCCTCCCCTGCTCACACCGCTCTCCCACACCTCCTGCTCGCCGCTGCTGGGCATGGGGCCTGCGGGACGAGGGAAGAAAGTGGCATGTCCCAGCAGACAGCTCTTCCTCTTGGTGGAGTATGAGCTGTTCTGCGACTCTGGAAACCTGTGAGCCTGGACAAGGCAGTGGGATGCAGCTGGAGCACGGATGGGTGACTGGGGCATGCCCACGTATGCAGCAGAGTATGGATGGCTGCCAGAGCCCATTCTGCTTGGGAAGCAGCCATTTCCACATTCCAAGGTACCCGTGCCATTTCCTCGACCAAACGCCCCACCCCGTGCCGCCAGCAAGACACGCAGTGATGTATTCAGCTGTTCTGTGCAAATACTGCACGCCAGAACTGACTGTCACGGAAACAGATCTGTCATCCTGCTAATTAAACAGTTCCTGTGTGTGGTGCAAGCCTGTTTCCACAGAGTGCCATGCTCCTCTGGTGGAAGCCTCTTTTCTTCATTATGTAGTGTAGTCTCATAAGCGTGGCACAAACAAGCCGTGCTCCTTCCTGCAAACGAGTGTCATCAAATAGATGTAGGTACTCCACAAAGCTGGCTGCACACCTTGCTGCATCCTGGGGGATTCTGGCAAAAAGTCCCAGGAATGACTTGAGTGTGTATATGTGTTGGGGAGAGGGTGTTGTGCTCTTGGCAAAGGGTTCCAGCCCCACATCCTCCCTATGACAAGGCTGAGAGGTGAAAGCAGGTTCTCAACAGCCTTGGTCTCATACTGAACCTCCTCCTGTGTCATATAATAAAAGAAATTTTGTCGTGGCTTACCAGAGAAGCATCTGGTGCAGTTGCTCACTGCTGGAGAGACAGAGATGCCGAGCTACAGTCTCAGTAACGTTAACCTGGGACAGGATCCTAGTCACTCCAGCCCCCATGTGGTTCCTTTCTACCCCAGTGCTGTTGTTTTCTTGCATAAGAAGTGAGACAGCCAAATAAGCAGGGACAGGCACTGGAGACTGCCAATCTCTATTTCGTAGAGTGCCTACAAAGACGTGCCATGCATATGCCAGGGCGTGTTGGACTTGTGAGTACATTAGGAATACATAAGAAGATTGTTCTGATCAGGAAGAATGAAGTCTGGTGTAGTCCACACCTGCATTATCTGTAGGGTGTGGACCCTGAAGCAAACTACCCTCTCTTTTGAGCCTCACAAAACCAAATAATTGGTTAACTCCAGATTGGAGTCCTGGCAAAATGTAGTATGTACACAGTGTAGATGATCAAGCAACCAATGCCCTGGAGCAAAGCAACAAACCAACCAACCAGACAAGATAGGCATATGGTCCAACAGTCTGCTTGCAACAAATATTAGGCCAAATGTTAGCTGCAAACTGCACAGTAAAACACAATTTTAGTACAGTTTTAAGAGATGCAGCCCCTCAAGCCCTTGCTTTCTAAAAGCAGGAGGTGTGGAGCTATATGCAGGTTTCTGCAGTTCCCATGTGGCTACTAGTATGTTTGCTGGTTAATTTACTGCCAGTATGAACAGGAGGGTGACTACAGGACAGACAAAAATCTTTGACCATTTCATGGGATTGTCACGATAATTAGTAGGGCCTTGCAGTGGAGCAACTGTCTGTTCAGTGGCAGCTAGGAGTCTGTGAGAAGTGACAACTTACGGGAGAGAGCTGGTCTTCAAGCAGACAGCAAAATGATCAAGCACTGTATGAATGACCACGGAGAACAGGGTAGTAGCAGTTACAGGCCACCACTGCCAGTGCTTTGTAGCTAGTCTAAGTGATATATGGAGATCTCAGTAGCCACAGCTGTTGTTCAAAATGCAGGAGAGGTCCTCAAAAAGTATTCCATCTCGTATTACCAAGTCATTGCCAATTTGCACACTGGGTTCTCCAGAGGTGTGCTGGAATGACAGAGGCACAGCCTAATTTCTGGATCAGTTGACTACCACCACTTTACACCAATGCAACTGACTTTTCCTCTATTAACTGTGCCATCCCTGCCGGTCGGTAGTAGAACCTTGGGCAAGGGCTCAAGACATTGCATTAAAGATCTCAGCTGTGGATGTGCATTTCTGGAAATGTATTTCCTTCAACCAAGGCATTCTCCAGTTGCCTTGATGAAAGTCAATTATGATGACCACGTCTTCTAGGTACCTGGCAAACCTCCTGACCCTTTGCTCCCATGGATCATGAAAAAAGCTAGTTGGAATCTTTACCCTTATCCAAAACACTTCAGTTTACTGAAACTAAGCCAGCAGAATCTCACCTGGCTGCTAATGAAAACAGGGTGGGTCAGGTTATGAGAAAGCCCTATCAAACCATTTTCTGCAGAGTGACTGATGGTTTCAGAGACAGCGTTAGACTTGCTGCTGCCCACAGAAGTAAACTGGATATTTACACAGCTATTTCTCTATATCAGTGTTGCTTTTGATGGGCCTCCCACCAACAGCTTTCGTCCCAACACCTTCGCAACAGTGTTCAACATCACAGAAAGAATTTCTGGGTCCTACCAGCAATAATCCTTTAGCTTCCTGCTTGTTTGGCTTTTACAGCCATGGTGTCCAAACTGCGTCATGCTAAAGTGGTCATCGAGCCTCTATATTAAGAATATAAAAAAAAAAAAGAGATTTGATAACAAAGAAAGGATAAGTTTGTACTGAAAACACATATTTGAAGTAAAACAGAAAAGACTGTGCATTTGTGGAAGGGTGTGGTAAATTTAAATCAGTTTAAGAGCCACGTATTATATCCAAACAATGTACAGGCAGGCAGTGCATAATGACATAACCGCAGCATCCTCAGATGCAACACCCTGAAAGGGAAGGAGCCTTCTTAATCAGTTCCAGACATCCACTTGCTTTGGGACACACCGAACAGCCTGCATTTCTCCAATGCAGTAAAACGGCTCCCATTTTTTCCTGATCCAAGAAGGAGGAAATCTGCAGAGAGGTCCAAATTTGAACGCACATACGGGATACTGTCTGTATCCATTCCCTCCTAAGTTTCAAAACGGGGATTCCACAGGGGCTAGACCACATACTGCAAATGACTCTTCTTGAAGAATGGGACAGACAATGGTAGAGGGTACGGGTCAGTACTGAGAGGAAAGCTTTGAAGAATATCACAAAATCACAGAATGGTAGGGGTTGGAAGGGACCTCTGTGGGTCATCTAGTCCAACTCTCCTGCCGAAGCAGGGTCACCTACAGTAGGTTATAGAGGACCTTGTCGATGAAGGTCTGGTCTGGTTGATGCTGTTCTTTGCCTCTGTCTCCGCTGACAATATCACTGCAGACAGGTATCAGCCCTTGAGTGCCAAAAGCAACTTAACGAATTAGCTTGCAGTTAAGATTAGAGGGGCACTGAATTGTAGACTCTTTTTGACTCTTCCATATTCTGTCTCCTGGCTTGGTTTTGAGGCTGGAATGACTCTCTCATTAGACGCAGAATTCATTTTGTCTTACAGCTTACACTGAAGAGAAGCCTACAGTATGCTGCATCTTATCTGCTTTGCTCTCTTACCAGACTATACCAGAGTCCTGCAGTCTCCATTTGTGTTTGCTTGACTGGAAAATTGTTCTCTGAATCCCTGCACCTCCAAGCAAGGAATGGAATCTCAAGTTACACAGTTGGTGCCTTGTGCCTGAAGAATTCCACTCTCCTAAACACAGCAATTGTTTACCTGATTGGAGGGAACACGAGACCAGAACTCTTCTCATCTACAACTGTTTCAACTCTTTCTTCCAGCTGACAGTAAACAGAGGAAGAAGTACTAAATATGAAAGTATTATAAATGTTCACTTATCTACTGTAGATTAAAACCAACTTTGGGGAGACAGAAAGGAACAGCAGCCTTCTGTGAGAGCAGAGGAAAGCTAAGATCCTCCAAAATGCAGAAGACATGCTCTTGCATTAGCTGCACCTTATGTTTCAGGACCTTACTATGCAAGAATGAGCCTACTACACATAAGAGTGTGAACAGTGGGGAACTTTTTGAAACATGGTGATGGCTGATCATAGCATTATACGGTGAAAAAAACCCATATATTGAATCACTGTATGTCTTGATTCCATTTAAAATTGCTTCTCTATCAAAAACATGGACAGAACAGGGTTGGCTGAAGATTAAAGGTGCTGAGCAAGAACAAGCCACTGCCCATCACGTTGGACAGGGCTTTAAGCAACCTGATCTAGCGAAAGACGTCCCTGCCCACAGCAGGACGGTGTCAGCCCAGGGATCTTTAACGGTCCCTTCTAACCCAAACAATTTTACGAAGAAGTACTTGCAGGCGTTAAAAACACTAGGGATTCACGGCAGGGATACCCAATCGCAGTTGCTGGCCAGTCACAGACTCAACCAGATTTAAGGAAAAACTGCATGACTGTCTGCCAGCACAGCAGTCTTAGAGAAAACCCTCCTCAGCACCGGCCAGCAGGCATTCTCACTCGATGGCTGCTTTGTTCCAAGGCAGTAGCACCCCTTCAGGCCTGTGGGAAGTGACAGGGTTACCGGTTGCTGGATCAGTCGCTGCCCAGACTGGTAACTGGTGGCTATGGTCTTTCCTGTAGATGAACTTCAGGGCCTTTGCCTTAGCCCAGTACGGAGACATACGCCTCCATGCGCTGCACGGCGCCACAACAAACACGACTATTCCAGGAGCCTCTAGTGGCCATCTCTTGAATTGCATTGCCGCCACAAGAACCACGAAGTCCGGGGATGTCTGTCAAGGATCAGCGATGATCACAGTGGATTTGAGGACAAGATGCTCTCCTTTCCTGGCCTGCTTCTGGTAGGGGATGCCTCCTGGCTAGAAGGACCAGAGGGTATCATCAGCATGTCAAGGTTTGCAAGGTGGTGGGGAGAAAAGGTAGCGAGGCAGCCTCTTCTGAGATCCTGTTCCTCAAATTTCATTAGAGAACACAGAAAGAAGCAAGGCCAAAAGCTGCTTATTAAAGAGGTTGTCAGCAGGCGAAAACATTTAACTTCACAAGACTTGGAAACACAGATGGGAATGGAAAGGTCACCTCCAAAGAAGCACAGAGACAAGCATTCTGGCTCCCACCATATTCCATATGGAGTGCAGCATAGGAGAGCAGGTAGATGTATTCGGCTCCTCCAGAAACCGCAGCAGGCCTGACTTGATTCCAAAAATAGTCTGAGTCAATGTTGATTTGCCAGAGCCTACTCACAGCAGCTGTGTGCTCTATGTTATACAGCAGAGGGTACTTTCTGGAGATTTTATAAATAAGAGGGCCATTCTGTCAGTGCATGAGTGAACCATTTAGGTCAATATTTTGCTTCTGGATACATTATTCCAGACATAAGAATGCGGCAGCGAGGACAGAACCAGTAGCTTTTTAAATAAGTATTCAGACTTTATTTTTAAGCTTTTGGGTATTTTTATACGTTTTTGTTAAGATTTGTGTAACTCCAAAACCATAATGCAGAAAAAACCTCCTTATTTTTAAACGAGTTAGTATCTACAGTTTCTGTAAGCTTCTAGTCCCCCGTCTCCAACATATCAATGGGAGAGAGTGAGGAGATGACAACTGATATTTTGTAAGGCTAAAAATATTGTGCCTTTTTACATAACACTGGGAATTTAAAAAGTACATTAACTGCTTGCAGATTATTTTTAAAAATGCAGTTTGAGCAACATCACTAGTATAGATTCAGCTGACATTTAGGAGAAGTAGCTGCTGTATGTTTCACTGTTTGGAAACCAGACATTCAGTAGAGAATGAAGTGAATGTTTTAAAAAAGGCAAAATAAGACTCAGACTGCATCAAAGATGCCTGCACCCTAATACACACCTCACATTTATGCCATGGGTGGTACCTGTTTTCCCAGTGCATACCACATAACCCTTTTTGACCCTTCAAAGCAACCTCCTCAGACCTCCCCTCTTGCCACTACCTACGTGATGGTGAGGAACTCGCTCACCTTCCCACTTCGGGTTCCACTGGAAAAGCCCCAGGCCATGGTACAAGAAACCAGAATTTCAGAGCATGGCTCAGTCTACCTCCAGCCTCATTCCATGTGAGCAGGCATTTAGCTGGCTCAGACACAAGGTAAGGACATACGAGGATGCAGCATAGTCATGAAAGACACTCACCAGAATGGTGTTGCTGAGTGGGTGAAGTTTGTGACAGATGAAACAGGCTAGACTTGCTAATTCTTTGATACTGAGCTGCAATTCCAGAGAGCGAGGGTTCAAATGGAAGGTGATGCCCGATCACATGCAGTAGGTCAGTGTGCTCCCAAGGCATCAGTGAAATGCTCACAGAGCAAACTGCACCACCGCGGCTCCAGACGGTAAATTCCTTTTCTGCGTCTTATGTAAAGTCTAGAAATGGGAACTGTATTAGAGATGAGATCTTATTTAATGTAGATAGGACAGAATATGACACTTCTGCATGATGCTGGATAAAAATCAAACATGGGTGAAGATGCTGAGAGAATATTACACCTGCTAAAAATCTGCAAAATAGCAATGTTGTTCCGAAAAACTGTGAAGCTACAAATCCTTAAGAAAAACCAACGGAAGGCAAACATCGAGACAAGGTGAGAAAAGAATGGCAAACACCGAGCATTGAACATTTATGTAAGTGTGTACCAATACACCAAACCTATGTGTTTTAAAGAAAGGTGAATATATTTTAAGAGAATACCGCCAAATAAGCGAGATCACCCAACTGGGATCTTGCAGCAAAGCAGGTATGGGAGTACTGTCTGTTGTTAGATTACAGCAAGCCTCCTGCTCGCCTGCTCTTCATGTGCTGGGATGACATACCTCTCCACTGTAGAAGTTCTTAAAATTTGTTTCAAAAATATATATTAAAAAAAAATCAACCTGTGTTGAAATGAATGTGTTTTTAAGGTATCTGGCTAACATCAAAGTATATCATACCTTTGAGGGTTGGACTAGATGACCCACAGAGGTCCCTTCCAACCCCTACCATTCTGTGATTCTGTGATTCTGTGATACCTCTGAGTAAGATTGTCCTTAATTTGGGACACTCCATCAGCGTTCAGTTTCTAACAGATGATGCCAGAGTATCCAAAGCGCGTGTCTCTACCTCGGCAGCATAGGCCAATTTGAGAACTCATCACGCAGGAGAAGTGGAAAAATCTTTCGTTGCTCACCATTAGCTCTCTTCAGCAATATGGGACAAAATACCCAGGAGGATATTTTGGTAAATACACTGTCGAGGGGGTGGATTGCTTAGTTCTGTCTCAGCACTGAACTAGTAGGCTCTCATAAAGTTTTTTACAACCTCTGGCTGCAGGCAGAACAAGATCACGTTTGCTCAGATGTGAGTGTAGGTAAGCATGAGCTTACATCACAACACGAAACGCAAACACATCCTGCGTCTTTACCTCCACCTATTGTCCCTTCTAATATTCAGTTGATTCACACAGCCTGAAATATTTTCGCAGCTTGAAAGGACCCAGCCTTCCACTTATGTCAGATAAGTTACACCGCTTTGAGGATATGAACTACATTGGCATTGCTTTTTTCATTCTTTGAACCTCATAAAAAGCCTTTCTGTTTGTCTCCTGCACCGAAGGAGCTCTGAACAAGAACTGTATGAGTCATTTTGCTATCTCATTTCCTTTTCAGTCCACATGAAAATCCTATCAGTAGCTAATACAGCTAGATGTAGCATTAACTCTTGTGGCATCTACTCCATTACTTCCATGAAGCAATTACAGAGATCTCTGCCAGAAGCAGCATTTACCGGGGAATCCACACTGCCAGTGGCAGGAGGCCAGCAGTGAAGCATATTGGAGCAACAGTCCCCAGAGGATGATGCCTGCCTCTATAGATCCGATACAGATACTATTTTTGTAAGCATCGCCTACTCATGAACTTCATAGGCCTCTGTGTATTTTCCACAGCTGAAGACACATCTTGCAAGAAGTGTGTAGGAAGTTTCTCCATGTCTTTCCATGACAGTAATTGGTCAGACTACAGGATTTTAAATAATGACTTTAAAAAGGATCAGAGCAGAAGGTGAACAATCATTTTTCAGAGCCTTTTCATGGAGGTTGCCAATGAGACCTCTGAGGACAGGAACTAATCTTAGGATTAATGATAGAAGGAAGACATTTTAAATTATTTGGGGGTTAGCAATGTTTACCTGAAAGTGGAACATTAGGGGTCAAGATTTATATTGGTAATTTTTTTCATTTTAATTGGTTTAAATGGCAGCTAAGGGAGACAACGGGAGCACATTACCTACTGAGATATAATCTGCATCCCTGATAATTAATTGATGAAAAGAATAAATTTACTAAGCAGGTACAGCAGTGACAATAGCTCTTGTGTTTTATAAGCAGTGTTTCTTTGGAAGAAGCTGTTCCAGTATTTATATTTTATAAGATATTTATATAGACCTGTAGGGAACACCTGGAAAAATAGGTTTAATAGATCCATCAACAACTTATAGAAAAGATAAACGATGTTGAAAAGGCATCTCTTAAAAAGCAAACAGTTAACAACTTACAGCCTAAGCCTGTCTTCAGGGTTATGATGGAGGTGCCTCAACGTGGACTTGGAACAAGTGGTTAAAGATCAGAGCTTGTTCTGAAACTGCTTTGCTGTGTGCTGTTACCAGCCCCACTACCAGGCATGAGGTCGCTACCTTTAGCTTTGCTGGAAGTAAGTTTTCCTCCTTCCCCCGCTCAGACCTAGAGTGACCACTTGGCCTGTGTGCAGGGGGTGGGGGGAAGGGACCCCTGGAGGTATGGATCCTTGTCTGTTCCCAACTCAGCATGGCATTCAACTGCAAACCCAGGTAGGACTCACCTAGGAGCATATGCTTGATGAGGTGATTACAGCATCTCAGGTCAATTGCTCTGTTGCAATCATGACACAGCGGCAGCAGCTGGGGAGGAAAAAGGTCCAGGGAAATATATGTTGCCCTTCCACCAGCAGCATCCTTCACTCAGTTTGGGCAGCCCCGAAGCTCTGCTCTGCCAACAGAAGCTCCTAATGGCAGTGCCCTACAGCCCATGACAGCTTGAACACAGCCACACTCTTCCTTCTCTCTTGCCCAGCATACCTCTCACAAGAGGGTCTGTGGAGGGGGAGGTCTACAGCTCCACAATAAACAGAGGTGCCCATAATTTCACCCATCATACACATAATCTAGAAGGCTCCAAGTGGCTGTCTCCTATTGCTCCCTCCTCCTCAGATACCCAGCTACGTAAAGGATCTATCCATGTTTCTCTCTCTCGATACTTAAACGTCTCCATTTCCTAACCCTGTATGAAAACTTGCATTTACGCAGATCTTTCAGACCAGCATTTAAATCAGCACTATACAAAATGTGTTTTGTACACAATTTCCTACGTGAAATCATAGCCTGTTTAAGAAAGTACCCGCAATGCTTAAGAGAAAATATTCAGACCCTGTCAGAAAGTGTATTTCAAAGAAAACAAAACAATCTGTTCTGTCATTTACCTCCCATTTTTTGCAAGCAGCAGTGTGAATACTGTTGCTCAGGAAGAGCAAGGACAGAAAATGCGGGGGGGGGGGGGGGGGGAGTTAGATTTGTGCTCTGTTTCAGTCCCTTGTTCAAAGATTCAGTCCTGTCACTTTCCTCCTACGTGATAATTCTCATGAAATCATACTCTCATGAGATTGTGTATTTCTTTGGGATGTAAAACAGCTACTGTTTTCTTATGTTACTGTACGATAAATGTTGTATTTTAACCGAGTTTAGGAAGTAGAAGATAGGTATTGGCTTATTAAAAACTAGAAGCTGTTCACTGACGATGAGCTCCCTGTTGCATGGAAACTACTGTGTGGAAGAGCCAAGCAGCTGTGTCAAAACCGACAGCTGATGGTCTGACAATGTCTTCCCAACTTCTAATGAGAATGAAATTTACTTTAAATACGTAGATTTATGTACACAACGTCCATCATGAATAAATGCATGAGCAAGAACCAAAAGACGGTGAAGTCTACTCTTCGATTAAATTGACTGTGTTAAAAATGGCAGACAAAGCATGGCTGCAGGTGCCAAGACAGGTAGTGCCTCCAGCAGCTAAGTGATATTGATTCCACATAAAAAAAGGAGTGAGCCTGTGGCATCAGGACATGTAAGAGCCATGAGACAGGCCAATAGTTCTGTGCAGTGAATGAACAGACACTTGGGTGTGATCCCCCACCTTTCCAGTGCTCTTTCTCTGCGGTGCGTGCCTGATGCTCGCCTTGCAGCAGCACGGGCCCTTGCCAGATCCCTGCGTGAACTGCCACCTCACTGCAGCAGCAGAAGACAAACCCATCAAGAACTGGAAAGCTGGTTTTTCAGGCAGGGTAAGCGCTAGGACTTGCTCACCTGCCTGTGGAATCGCACCCTGAGGCAGAAATCAGACGGATGAAGGCAATACTGTAGCTTAATGAGAGCCACAGGTGGGATTGCTAGGACCTGGGGTATGGCTTTGAGCTCGAGACAAAGTGAGATACGAGCTAAAGCATCACGCAGGGGAAGGAATGTAAGAAGAGTCAATGTGACTTACCTGAAATCTTCCCTGGAAAGGAAACCAGAGCAGGGATCACTCACAGCACAGAAAGGAGGTTCACAGAGGAACATTTTTAGATTGGGTGGGTGGGTGAGGGGGAGAAGGGGATTAAGATGAAACCAGAATCTCTCTGAACAGAGGAAAAGAAATTGCCTGCAGCTGTGCCAGCAATACATCTTCTGAGGCTAGGATGAGATGCAAATGCTGCTTGGTGGGGTTTGCAGTGAAACTCCTGAGGACAGCTGTCCCCATCAATCTGTCTACGCGAGACCATGGAGGACAACGGTTGGCTGGGCAGCCACTAACTTACACAACACTTCTCTGAGACAAGCCTTGTGTCTTAATATACCGCTCTTCCCATTCCAGTTTGCTTTTGTTTCCCTTTCCTTGCATTTAGACCTGGAAGCCAACGCAGATCCGCTCTTCAGAGATGCTGAAACACCTCCGTTAACACGAAGTTCCACCAGCTCTATGGTTTCCCAGCATTTTTACAGCTTAGGTTTCAAGAGTGCAGACACATCAGGAAAAAATACCTTTAGTGAGTCATTCAAAAAGACTAGATGAAAACTGATAGGTTTGGAAATATGTGGGGGAGGGGGAAGGAGGAGTAAAATAGGGAAAGAATTCTAGCTGTGGAGAAACTTCATCCTCAGCAGAGATTTGATGTGCTGTATCCAGCAACAAGCATGATAACACCAGACTGTCACTGGCCTGAGGCACCCAGACAGGAGGAGACTATGATCTCTTCCACTTCAGCAGTGTCATGTTCACCATACTCAGTAAATCTTCAGTACCATGAAGGAGGGAAAAGCTGTAACGCGGCTTACATTCTTTTTTTTCTTCCCACAGCCTCCCTATGTACGTTTTAGTTTACAAACTGACTTTATATGGGTAGGCTTCCTGCTTATTGTTTCAGAGGCTCAGGCAAAATGATCTCTGTGAAGACCTATTTTTTTTTACTATTTTATTTTTTTCTTCCTTAGGCTGACCATAAGTCATGCATGGGAAAACAAACAAACTCACCAATTCCCCATTACTGCTGTTAATCAGGGCTGTCTCGGCCACACAGACAAAAACTGAATTTTCCAGCCCCAAGGATGAGAACAAAATGGCTCATCTGGGACGAGCAAAATTCATTTCGCTGTTACTGGAGACTGGTGGCAGGAAGCTGGCGAGACCAGCGAGGCTTTTGGGGTGAAGGCAGCGCAGAGGGACGGGGAGAAACCACGAGCACTTCAGAGAGCGACGGTGGAAGGAGCGGGCTGGGGAGAGCCCCCGGTGCGGGGGAGCGGGCCAAGGGGACGCTGTCTGTTGCTGTCAGGTGAGGAAGAACCGGGGCTGTGAAGGTCGCAGCCCCTCACAGCGTCTCCTCCCGCCGCAGAGACCCCTCCTCACGGCCACGCCGGCGGGGAGGGCGCGGGAAGGCCTCGGCGATCAGCCACTGGGCTCAGCCTCCTTCCTCCACCCTTCTGCGGGGACGGCGGGGAGCGGGCGGCGCCGCACACCTCCGCCGCGCCGCCGGGCCGGAGCACCCCCGGGGCTTCCGGAAGGGGCAGACCGGACAGGGAACCGCCGTCCTCCCGCGCCAGCCGCCGCCAGGGCCGCAGCCGCCCCTCGGCGGCTCCCGCAGGGCTGCGGCGGGGCCGCTCCCCGGGGGGGCGGGCCGCCCGCCCCGGCTCCGCCGGCAGCGGGGGAGCGCTCCAGGCCCGGCCCGGGGGAGGCGGCCGCTGGGGGGCTGCCTGTAATTGAGTCAGGCCGGCAAGTGTAGTTACCGGGAAACCGCGCCAGCCGCCGCCCGCCCCACCGCCATCCCCAGCGCCCCGCGCTTCTTCTTCCGGGGACGCTCCCGCTCCCGCCTCTCCCGGTCCCCACCTGCTCGCCCAACGCCCCCCCCCCCCCGGCCTGCGGCGCCGCCCGCCGCTCACCTGTGCCGGCCCCTGCCCTGCTCCGCTCCCGCGGCGGGCGGAAGGGAAGGAGGGAGAGGCCCCGCGCCCGCCCCGGCCCCGGCCCGCCGCACCTGTCTGCCCGCCGGGCGGGCCCTCGCCTCCGCCCCGCCGCCGGCCCGTCCCGCGCTCCCCGCGGGCGGACGGCGCGGCCCGGCCCGGCCCGGCCCGGCTCTGCCTCCCCGGGCCGCGGAGGCCGGCAGCCAATCGGAGCGGCGCTGCCGGGCCGGAGCTGTTTACCCAATCCGAGCCCGCCCCGCCGCCGGGGAGCCGCCGCGGGCGGGGGGGGTGGGAGGGGGGCACGGCGGCGGCAGGGACGCGGCCGCGGCGAGGTACCCGCAAGGGGGGCGGCACAAAGCGCGAAGGCGCGGCGGGGGCAGATGACGGCCCGGCCCGCGGGCTCCCCTCCCGCCTGCCTCGCCCCGGCGGGGGCATCCGGCGCCCGTACCTGACCATGACCCCGCGCCGGTCCCGGTTGGGCCACCCCGGCGTTTGCCGCTGAAGGGACCGGCTCCCCTTCCGACCTCCCCCGCTCCCTCCTTCCTCCGCCTCCTCGCTTGCCGGGGCTGCCGCCTCCCCACCCGGAGCCCCGCCGGAGTGATGGGCTGCATCGGATCCCGCACTGTGGGTAAGGCGTCGGCGGGGACGGCGCTGGGCGATGCTCGGGCGGTCGCGGCCCCCGCCAGGGTGACGGCACGGCGGGCGGCGGGTCGCCCCTCGCAGCCCCCCCCGCCCCTCCCGGCTGCCCGGGGCCTGTCCAGCGCCATTAGCTGCGCGCCGCCGTTCCCCACCTCCCCCTGCCCCGGTCCCCCGTGGCGCGGGGGTGCCGCCGAGCCCCGGCCCCGGTGGTGGCAGCAGGGACGGAGGGGGGGAGCGGGGCATGCCCGGGGCTGCGGGGGGGGACGTCTGCCCGTGTCACCCGTGGCGGAAGGTCGCGGCACATGCGGGTCGGTGCGGTGGTCATGGGAGGGTGGGGGTGCGGGGTGTGCCTCCCGGAGCGGGATCAGGCGGCCGGCGGCCCCCTCCTTCGCTCGGCAGCGGTTTATTGTCATCCGAGGATACATAACGCTGCGCGGTCTGCACGTCGTCTGCTCTGCCCCTTCCCCCTGCGGAGACTTCCATGGAGAACGGCAAACAAAACCGAATCCCTTCCCTCTCGCAGAGCCGTTGCGAGGGGGCACGGTGGGAGGAATCGCACCTTCGCACTGGGCCACTCGCATTTCGCGGCGGAGGGTCCTGAGCCTTTGGGCTGTGTAACCTGGCTCTCCCCTCCCACACACATGCAGATGCTGAAAGATCGCTTGATCCCTAAGCGCGGGTCTCTACAGGTAAAAACAGCATCCCGTGGCACACTTTCCTCCCTGCAGGAAGGCGTTTTTCTGGGCGAGCCACATGTACGGACATCAGTAACACGGGGACGTGTCATTCGAGCCACCAAAACAATCTCCGAGAGAAAAACGCAGCTCGTTTGGTAGTACGCGTCTCATCAAGCCCTTCCACAGAGCACACAGGCACTGTGACATCTGTGGGAAAACGGAGGCTCTGAGGGCCGGGGGGTCGAACCACCTCCCCAGCCGAAATCTGAGGGACCCTGTCAAAGCCGGGTGCTGTGACACTTCTTGGCTCAATGGGAGAGGCCTTTGTGAGTCCTTCCACGGAACCATCTACTCTTACAGCAGCAAACTTCAAACTGCAGACTCGAGTTTCTGCCTTGGGGTTTTGTTCCCACTATGTCTCTTACTGGCCTCAAACGTCCTCATGGCCTAAAGAAATCTCTTACGTCTTCTGCAGTGACCACATGGCAAAGATCACTGCAATATTTCCCTTAAGACTCTTCAAGCTCACCTGCATTTGTGTCTCTATAGCCTGTCAAAAACATGTATTGCCTTCCTCTCCTGTCTTTCTCATGTCCTCCACACATACGCGCTGCCAAGGACGTGATTATCCTGTTAGCTGGCAAATTATCCATACCCCTTTTATCAGTGGGTGTCAGAACTAGCAGCGTTCATTCTTGGTCCCTCTGCCCCCAACACTGTTCAAATAAAGAACAAACACGCATCTCGTAACATCTGCTCTCCCCTCCAAAACGTGGTTTAGCTGTCATACTTAACCACGCAGGTATTTGTTCCTGTGCATGGCAGCATTTTTATGGTCTGTGACCTGGAATCTGTGTTACAAAAAAGCCTCGTGTAACCGAGCTATTGCAAATATCATTCTCATACATATATGAGAATATATATATTTATACATATATATATTTGTAAATGTCATATGGATATGTGGGCATAGATGAAAATACAAAAGAGCATCTATGCCTTAAAATGATGATGGGGTAATGGTAATTGAAAATTCGCTTTATCTGCAAATTGCACTCCTTAAATATAGACTTTAATGGTGCAGATATTGGACTTCCCATACTATAGTGACTTTGTTTATGCAATATATGCTCATTCTAGATGGTGAGAGCACAGTGGACATAAGGGACCTATTTATACAATTAACTGAGGAACTTCCCTTGACCTCATGTTATGGAGGTGTGTGTTAAGGGGGATTGCACAACCGTGATTCTAATCTCTGTGGGAGTCAGATATGAATGTAGTAATAGTGCCTGATGCCTGCTTCGTGTGAAAGCTTTACACTGTTTTGCATCAGTAGGGGCTTCATCCGTTTTGAGTCCTAGAGATTGGACTGTGTTAAGGTGCGGTCCTGGAGTTTTACTTGGACTCCTTTACCTAAGGAGGTTTGTTCAGAACGATTCTTATTTGGCAGCCTGGATTTTTCACTCCAGCCTTCCTGGAGCTGTTGAGAGGATTCTTCAGACCTGTTTTGGGAAATCAGTGCTGCAAAGTGCTAGGTCTGACCTCTAGCAAGTGGTTGGAAACTAACACCCTAGCATGAGTAGAGCTCTGCGTTCTTGCTGTGTGGTGTATCTGGTTAGATTTTTGCAGAATTAGTACAATGTACAAGCTCTGTATTGCCTTTCCAAGACCGGGTAGTTCCTAGAGATAGAAGAAGGGTGGTAGGCTTTTGTTGGTTTTACCTTGGAATTGCATGTAGCAGATTTTGAACTTGGAATTTGGGGAGTTTTAATTAGTGATAGAAAGCTCGTAATCAGTCACATTTTGTTTATTCACCACACAAGAGCCAGTGCAGGATTGTGCCCTGAGCTTGCTCCGGGCCTTTTTCCATTCCAATTTTAAGCAAGACACATGATTTCTCCATGTCCCGCAGGGATGTTTTACTATGATCTAGTTAGATGTGATAGTTTGCACATGTTTAGTAATGTGCAAGTTTACATTTTCTTTCCTAAATACCAGTTTTCTAGTGATTTCTCCCTGGGGAAAAGTGATTGAGAGGGTGGTAACAGAGCACCTTCATATGCGTAAAATTGAAATGGAGTCATACAAAATATTTCAGTCTTGTAAAGGACACCAGAAATCACAATGGCAATGATCAGATTAGGATTTCCTAGAGTGAAAAAAGCTGAAAAGTAATCTTACAAGCTAAACTGATACCCAGTCACCTTCTCCACAGATGCACCCACTCCCACCTATGTCATACGTGTGCTTTGTGTTACATGGCATGATAGCAATTACACAACAATCCAGAGCCCTATGTGCATTGCAGGTGGCTTCTGCCTCTGATAACAGCTACAAGTCAGTGTGTACTGGTGATGATTACCCCATCGTAGTTCCCAAAGAGCTGCCTCGTGACCATCATGATAGCTGGGACTCAGCTTCAGTGAATGTAAAAGGAGGTTTTCGCTGAGGTTACTGGTCAGTTAAGGCTGCAAAATCCAGCTGGGAACTTGTAGATATCTGAGTGCCAACTAAGTGCAAAGATCAGCTTGATTACTGTCAGTGACCGAATTAGCCAAATTTAAGATTTCAAGCCTGTGTAGATGCCTGAATGCATTGCAAGTGTACCTTTGACCACAGCTTAGACATCTCCTAGTATTGGCTGTTGTGAATAGTGTGACAAGATCTCTCTTAACTGCTTGAATGGATTTAAATGAATAGAAAGCTCAAGCCTATTAAGCTCAAGATTGCTCTCTTGTTTTTTCCAGTGGTGTCTCTGATTTTTCTCATGTCTTTGCATAGAAGCCTGCAGTAAACATGTTCTGTGAAGTGACATAAAATGGTGGAAAATTATTCCAAGAAATTAAAAACTAATAGTACTTTTGGAGTGTGGGGGAAGAGAAACTAGAGATGCTCAAACTGGGTGTCAGGAAAAGCATTTTGACTGTGAGGAGTGTCAAGCATTGGAAGGGGTTTCCCAGAGAGATTGTGCAGTGTCTGTTCTTTGAGGTTTTCAAGACCAGACTGGATAAAGCCCAGAGTAACCTGGTCTAATCTCATAGCCAACTCTGCTTTGAGCAGGAGTTTGGAGCTCAAGAGGTGTCTTCCAACCTGAATTACCCTGCGATCCTATGCTTAGGATCTAAAGCCTAGAGTGGTTGACTTTCTGAGTCAGGTTTCAGCTGGTGCTTTATTCCTGTTCTGCCAGAGGACCCCAGGTGTTCAACATGTTGTCAGTACCCTTCTACTATACCTTCCACCCGTCACCGCTTTTCTTTAACTACTGAGAGTACTGTGTACCACAGACTCCCTCACCATAGTAACCCCAGCTGTCAGCTGAAGTCCTCCCCATGTTCCTTTGATCTGGCAATTTTGCAGTGGCTCAAGTGAGAGCTGTTTTGGGCTCGTGCAACAGAGTATCAATCACTGGGTAGGCCATGCAGAATGGAAGAGACAGTGCTCTTCATCAATCTCTGCATCAAATCTGGCCTGTCGAAGCCAGCTGTCTGGGTTGCTGGGCTCCCCTCTACAAGGAATGGTCAATGTGCTGTCAGAGGGCGGAGTACATTCTTTCTCTGTTGCTTGCTTGTTGGATGTGCTATATACTAAGTGTGAATGGCTCATAGCATCTGCAGTAGAACTGGAGCCAAAGACCATGCACTTCTAATCCAGCCACTTTAGCTTCAGCAGAGTGGGAGCAGAGAGGAGACTGACAGGAGAGGGAGTAAGCAGCTGGAGGAATCAGTGAACACCCCCTTCATTTTTCTCCTTATTCATGCCCGCACAGATCTGAAGGTGTGTGGGGTGAGATCTGGTATGGCAAGTGTAGTCTATGCACTTGGAATCTGTAGAAGTGAGACATCCAGTCTGCATACATAGATCATATCAAGGGGGCCCAGTGTCCAGTTCCTCCCTCCTTCACCTTCAGCATATAAGCAAGTACAAATGGTGTTCCCCAGGGCTCAGTATTGGGGCCAGCTCTGTTTAAGATGTTTACCAACAATATGGAGGAGGAGATCGAGTGCACACTCAGTAAGTTTGCAGATGACAGAGTTGGGTGGGAGTGTTGATCTGCTCGAGGGTAGGAAGGCTCTGCAGAGGGATCTGGACAGACTGAATCAATGGGCCGAGGCCAACTGTATGAGGTTCAACAAGGCCAAATGCCGGGTCCTGCACTTGGGTCACAACAACCCCATGCAACGCTACAGGCTTGGGGAGGAGTGGCTGGAAAGCTGCCTGGTGGAAGAGGACTTGGGGGTGCTGGTCAACAGCTGGCTGAACATGAGCCAGCAGTGTGCCCAAGTGGCCAAGAAGGCCAACGGCATTCTGGCTTGTATCAGGAATAGTGTGGCCAGCAGGAGCAGGGAGGTGATCATGCCCCTGTACTCAGCACCGGTGAGGCCGCACCCTGAGTACTGTGTTCAGCTTTGGGCCCCTCACTACAGGAAGGACACTGAGGTGCTGGAGCATGTCCAGAGAAGAGCAACAAGGCTGGTGAAGGGGCTAGAACACAAGTCTTACGAGGAGCAACTGAGGGAACTGGGTTTGTTTAGTCTGGAGAAGAGGAGGCTGAGGGGAGACCTTATTGCTGTCTACAACTACCTGAAAGGAGGTTGTAGTGAGGTGGATGTTGGTCTCTTCTCCCATGTAACTAGCGATAGGACAAGAGGAAATGGCCTCAAGTTGTGCCAGGGGAGGTTTAGATTGGGTGTTAGGAAAAATTTCTTCACTGAAAGGGTTGTCAAGTATTAGAACTGGCTGCCCAGGGAAGTGGTTGTGTCACCACCTCTGGAGTTATTTAGAAGACTTGTATGTGTGGCGCTTGGGGACATGGTTTAGTGGTGAACTTGGCAGTGCTAGGTTAATGGTTGGACTTGGTGATCTTAAAGGTCTTTTCCAACCTAAATGATTCTATGAGTCAGTGAAAAGAAATAAAGAAAGGGAGAAGTCTAGGAGAGGAAATGGTAGTGCAGAAGGAAACCAAGTGATGGTGTTAAATATTCATTTACTTGCATGCACACCGGTGGAAGGGGAAGGAGCACAGAGCTCTGTGTAGAAACCTCCACTTTATAGACAATGTGGGTAAAAGAGTGGGAATACATGTAATCATATAATCGTAGAATACCAGGTTGGAAGGGACCTCAAGGATCATTTGGTCCAACCTTTCTTGGCACAAGCACGGTCTAGACAAGATGGCCCAGCACCCTGTCCAGCTGAATCTTAGGTGTCCAAATGGAGGACATGAAGAAGGGCACCTGGGTATCTTGTTCCTCTCTGTCCTGGGGGAGAGACAAGCAGAGCAGAGGGACAAAAGGGTGCCTTTCCTTCCAGATCAGGCTGCTTTGTGCTTGGTCTCACTTCATTACTCCTACTTCTTCCTAGTCTGGCCTTTCTTCTTTTGAGTAGTTCTCAATCTGATCACTTTAAAAACTCCACTGAAGAGCTCTGGGATAACAACTTATTTCCACCAGTAAGGATCTGAATAGAGACTGTCTCCCAAGCCTAGCAGCTGGTTGTCATGAAGTGCGTACGAACTGGTCATCTCTGAGACCCCTCTCTCTCTCATCAGGGTCACTGAGAAAGGCTAGTGGTTTCAAAGTTGTTGTGGGGAGAGGGCTAACAAATAGTATGATTACATAAGCCTAGCTTTGTAAGGAAACCATACTAAAAATGTATCAGCAATGGTTATTAGTATAAGAAGACAGTCTTTGGCATGTTGCTGATTAACCTAAGACTTTTTTTTTTTTTAATTTTTTGGACAACACAACGGATGTGGTTTTGAAGAACAGAACTGAAGGACAACATACTGACTTTGTGAACTCTTGTGGGCAGTGATATGAGAGAATTATGAGAGAAACAACAAAGAAACTGATGGGAAAATGGAAGTAACGAGTAGTATTTCATTGGCATGATAGACCTGGGAGTCTGACTTCTATAGACTGATGTGTATTGAAGGAGAAAAAGTGAACTAATCAATAAATATTTTTAGACCTGTTTTATTGGGGATAAGTAGGAGAAAAATGATTTTCAGCTCGTTTAATAAGGGTATTAAATTCAAGATAATTTGCACTCAGGAGTTTTTAAGCAGTTGGATAAAAAATCAAAGCTTTGTTTTTCAAGAAGTCTTGAAATAGTGAGGAAGATCTGGAAGTGAAAAGCCGGGATATTATCACAACTTTAAAAGTTCTGTGAGATGACCTAGGTACTTAATTTTGTCAATCTGATATAATTCCCAATAAAATATTAGAAGGACAATGTGCCAGTCAGAATGGGTTTATGCAAAATGTATCCCGTAAAGCTAACTTGACAGAAGGGTTGGGGGGTTGGACTAGATGACCTTTAAAGGTCCCTTCCAACCCAAACCATTCTATGGTTCTATGATAACTTAATTTCATGACTTTTATGAGACTCCCTGCAGCCAAATACTTCTATGATAGAGGTACCATTACCTACAATCATGGTAAAGGATCTAAAATACTAGATTGGTAAAAGATAAAAAAAACTAATCAGTTAGCAACGAACTTATTATCACATGATTCTTTGACTAATAATATATGAATATGGTACATTTTAAGTGCATCAAAATTCAACAGAGAGCAAAATAGTGACAAAGAAAGAATCATTGTTGGAAAGCTTATGTTTCTTATGTGATCCCACTTTTCTCGATACAGTTGTCAGTACCATGTGATTTTAACATATTGCTCAAAATCCCGAGGGAAATCTAAAATGCTGATAAACTTGGTAGAATCTATAAAGAACAGAAGAACTACTAAAAATGAAAATACAAATGAAAAGGATAAATCACTGATATGGAACAGTTTGATTCATTTGGAGTACTGAATCTTGACAGACTGTATGTCTTTCACTCTAGCCAAATACAAGTTCATCTATCTAATGACAGAGTGTGTGAACAGCATTTACAGGACCAGAGCTCTATGTTAGAAAGCAGTCACACTGAAAAAGATTATAGATATCCGAACAGATAATCAGTAGATCAACAGCTACTATTGTGATGCTGCAGCCAAAGAAGCTAATGTGGTGCTTTGATCTATTAAGAGCTGAATATTGAACAGGAGGATAGAAGGTTGTATTTTCTTTGCATTTGGCAATTGTGAAAAAATTATTTTTCATCTACTTTGTCTAATTCTATTATTAGCACTTTGAGAAGTACTGCAAAACTGAAGAATGGGCAGAAAATAAACATGGAACCATGAATAAAAACTTGCAGAAGTGACTCGATGACAGTCTCTAAGTGTTCGAGTGAAGGAAAATCCCCTCAAAACTATCTGACTCTTCAACCTAGCAGAAAACAGTTATGATGCAATGGAAGGATGGCAGATACATTCACACTGGAATAAACTCTAAAAAAACCAAAGAACAATTTTGTATTTGTTCATTGTGGAGGAAGTAGTGGAAGTTTATCCCGTGGAACTTTTCCTGGTTGGTGATGCATCAGAAGATCAGCTTCACATCAAAGCCTCAGTAAATGAGGTTGTAGAGCAGGTAGACAGAAGAGTAACAAGTCATCAGATGGTGTTCATGCAAGTCTTCTGAATAAATTTGAGGCTGGAAGAGCTAAACTACTGATTATGATTTGTAAAGCCTTCCATTTACCTTGGTACAAGAAGACTGGAAGGTAGCTAATGTGATGCTAGTTTTTAAAATGATTTTGAGGTCTGGGAAACTATGGGCTAATAAACAAGAAAAGCCTAGCAGGCAAGCTAATAAATATTACTCTAAAGAACTGAATTAGCACATGCATGGACAAGTAAGATATACTGAGGAAGTGTTAACACTATGTTGTTAAGGGATATCACGCCTTGTAAGTCTTAGAAGGCATCAACAAGCATATTGACAAAGGAGATCCAATGGCTATAGTCTACTAGGATCTGCAAAGCACATTTATAAAGGTCGCTCACCCCAGGCTGTTAAAGACATGAATCTGCTGTTGGATCAAAGGGAATTTCCTGAAATTAAGTAGCCGGGTAAGGACAGGAAACAAAGTTTAGCATAAAATGGCCAATTTTGACAGGGATATTTTTTCAGATTTGTGCATATCCTGAATGATATAAAAAAGGGGGCTAAATAATGAAGTAACAAAGTATGATAATGACAGTAATCATTTGGAGGAGCAAACAAAAAGCTGTATGCAGAGATTTGCAAACGGATTTAGCTATATCAAATGACTAGGTGTTAAAATTATGGATGAAATTTGATGTAGATAAATGTAAAATGATGCACACAGGCAAAGCAATTCTAGTGTTACATTTGCAGTATAGGAGGTTCTGAGTTTACTATTTCCACGCAAGAATCAGATCTTGATGTTATAATGGATAGCTTAATTCTCAGTATCAGTAAAAATGCCAATCAAATGTTAGTAGTTAGGAAAAGAGTAGAGAATAAAATGAGAAACAGCATTATACTATGCAAAAAAACATACTACACCCTTATTTTTAATATAATGTGTTGTCCTTGATTGTGCATTCTCAATTTAGAAAGGACAAAATCAAACTGGAAAAGATTCAGAAAAGGACAACAATTAAAAATCACATGTAGATGTGGCACTTCGGGATATAGTTTAGTAGGCAGGGTGGTGTTGGGTTGATGGTTGTCCTGGATGATCTTAGAGGTCTTTTTCAACCTATGATTCTGTGAAAAGTGTGATGTGGCTTATGTGTGAGGAGCCATTTAAATAGGTAGAGATTTCTCAAGTATGGGAAAGAGATGATTAAGGAAAGTTATGATGGATATCTATAAAATCCTGAATTTTCTCTGTGATATGAGCAGCATGGAGAAAATGAAGAGGGAAGAATATTTCATTATCTATCTCAAAACAGAATCTAGACATCAAATGAAACTAACAAATGGCAAGTTTCAAACAAACAAAAACACTTTTTCGTATAATGCAGAGTTATACTGCGGAACTCTTTGACATAGGATGCTATGGGTACTAAAAGTTTTCTTTGGTTTAAAAAGTGAACAGATGAATAGATGAAAACTCCTTTAAAGATAACTAAATACAGAGGGAGCGTGTCAGTGTCAGGAGCTACTTGAGGTGTAAATTGTGAGAGGCTAGGACAAGTATTCTGGGAAAATATTGCTACTGTTTCCTCTCTTATACTTGTTCTTACACATCTACTCCCATTTCAGGGAGAAGCTGATATCCATCCCAAACAAATACTGAATGCCTACTTTCCCACGACCCTCAAAAGAAGAAGAAAGGAAGAAAAGAAACCAGGGAGAAAAAAAGGCAGTCACTGAGGTGGGGTAGGGGATTGGAGGAGAAGACAAAAATAAGAAAAGAGAACAGGGTAAAGACTAACAGGCTAAATCCAGAAAAACGGGGAACCAGAGAGGAACAGTGAGCAGAGCACCCCTGTGTTCCCTGGTATCCAGGCACTGGTGGGTGCTGCCTAGTGATGCCCTGCCCAGAACAAGGGAATAGAAATAGCACTGTGAATTGCTGGAATCTTGGGTTTTCCTCCTTCTGTAGCTGGAGATAGCCAGCTTGGTGAGAAACGGGGAAGTTGATAAAGAGGGCCCAGAATTTAGTAGGTGTTGGGATGGGAACTGTACAAGTAAATATGTGGTAAGTGCAGCCAGAATCTCAATAACAAGTTCTGGAGGAGTCAGAAGACTGGCATGCTTGATGTACAGAGGTGGCAACCTCCCTCTTGTTGCATAAGAGACATGAGTCAGGGGGTCCTGTGAACAAACTTGTGACTTCTGCTTGATGGAGGATTTTTCCAGCTGATGTTCTCAGTGGACCATGGAATTAGCTCAGAGTAGAAGCTAGCCACCAGGGTTCCTCTTCCTCTCCTGACAATGAGTGGTCCTACAACCATGTATCGTGACTGAGTGTAAGCGGGAGAAAGTTGAGCAACTGATGCATGAATGTGTAGAGGTGTTCTCAAGGGACATCGTCAGGTTGTTCAAAGCTTATTGAAGTGATGTGTGAGTTGGCCAGGGAGTCACAGGTCAAGGTCTCAGAGGTATCTCCATGGAGCTAGGTGTTGGAGGGGGCTACCCTCCTGTGGGACTTGCCTGAGGTAGGAGATGGTGGTATAATCTGGCTGTTCTACACTGTACACCAGGCAAGCAGTGTGGGATTGACCCAGACTCACTGACCATAGACCTAGTGGTCCCCAGTTTTAGTGATGCTGTAGGGATGATGAGATTTCTGCCTGCACTTGGAGGTAAATTTTGTTCAGCTGGGGCTCAACAGAGAGATTCCCTTTTGCTGGTGGTCATGAAAGACTTGATTGCTCCAGAGAGCTTCCAGGTTCTGAGGAGGGCCTTGTAAAACACCAGTAGTTAAAGAAGGTCTTGCAAGAGGCCTCTTGGGTTGCTGGTGTGGAATGACAGACATCTCAGAGGTAGTGAGGAAGGCATATGCCAGCACAGTCCAGTCTGGACTGTCTGAACCATAAAACACCATGCAGAAGTCCAGTACGTTCTTTTGGAGGCTGATCAGCGGGATAGGGTACAAGGTATTGATGCAGTATTGAAGCATGGTCAGCACTCATTGATTGACGACAACCAGAACCCTCCCTGAAGGATAAGTTGCTGCATCATTTCTGCTTGCCTCTGCAGCTGTTCAGACAACTTGACCTCCCTCTTATCCCAGCTAGCAGCCAGAAAATGTCTGGTAGCATAGAGTTAGGCTCTCAAAGCAAGATACACGTGCCTTACTGGTGTGGAGTGCTGCTGGGAGGTTGCTACTTGCCTGTTTAGCACCCATTTCCAAACACGTGGCGAGACCTCTTGACCCAGTTGACTTGGGCAGAGGAAGGTGCTGTACGTGACTTGATTGACCCCTGTGTGCCTGGGCTTCTGGGTACCAGACTGTGAGGAGGCATGTCAGTGGGATTAGACCCACATGACTATATACAACTTTGTTCTGGGAGCAGCAGGCCCATTGCACCATAACAGACAATACAGAGGAAGGACTCCACAGTGATGGAGCGGCAATGGCTGGAATAGGGCAGCCCTGACTCATTCCCCTTCTGAAGGCAAGAGGACCCTGTTGAGCTTGAACAAGCATTCTGCAGTTGCACACTGGAGAAACTGCTGGAGAAACCCCATGAAGCAGGAGTTGAAACCAAATGCCTTCACAGTCCCCATAAAATAGCCATTACCTATTCTATTAAACACTCTCTCCTGGTTGGGGGACCTGGAGGAGAAGGAGAGATAATGACAGACTATGTCTTTGTGGCCTTAGATCATACACAGTTTCATGCGCTGGTCTGGAATCATATGGTTCTGGTCTGGGTGGACCACATACACCAGCATAGACTTCAGCTACATTACACCTTTTTCTGTAATCTGTGCTGAGGAGAAACACTGTGCAGCAATGCATCGCTTTGCAGAGGCTTTTTTTTTTTTTTGGCAGAACTCTCATGCCTCTCTGTCATGAGAAGCAAAGCTCTTCACTCTTGAGAGGCTCAGCCTGGCAGCCTTGGAGAGCCTGGAGTTTTGTTACTAGTCATGTGGTGGAGAGTTTTTGAGATCTCAGCCATGGTAGGAAGGAGCTCCAGTGAGTCTTGGTCATCCATTGAGTGCTCAGAACATGGCAAATGCAGAAATCAGTGTTATCCAAACAGAAGTGGGCTTGCATATGAAGTCCTTCCTCCTTCTTGGCTCTGCTCAGGACCAACATGAGGAGCAATACCCTTTGCAAGGTTGCAAGCAATGTGTTTTTTTCACCTCACTTCTGGAAAAAGGAAGCACCATGATCCATCTCCCAAAAGAGCTGGGTCTGCAACCGGGCAATGGTGTTTTGGACCTGAACTTCTTCCAGGACCCAGAGCTTTCCCTGCTGCAGGTGTTACCTGCTGAATTCCTGAGGGCAGCCTGCCTCTCCAGCCTGAGAATATCCTGTCTGTTCTGCCACATTCCTCCACTGCCTTGGTGCCATCATGTAGTTGTAGAAGAACTTGGCTCACAACTTCCTATGCTACCTTCTGGTAGCTTTGGGACAAGATAAAGAATGGGTCTTCTTGTATGTGTTGATCCAGAGGTCCTGGGAGGCTGCTATAAAGCTCATATTCTTTAACAGGTTGTTAAACTACTGGTAGATGAGCCTCATCCTACAAGAGGTGGTGGCGAGCACCATGAGTGGTGGTGTGAGAAGAATAAGCTTACATGTTGTTGTGTGGAGCATAAGCTGTTCGGCCAGGAGTGGCTCATGCTGTGCTACTCAGATTCAGGTGGAGGAAGCATAGTCAGGTGTATGGGGTTTGTGCCAGGGTGTGATCTTCAGATGGACACCTGCTGTGACCTGGTATCTACCCCTGCCAGTCCAGTTCAGTGGAATATTTTAAAGACCCTGTCCAGGAATAGCACTTGGGAGGAACCAGACCAATGAAAAAGGCAAGTATCAGCTAGAAGAATTATAAATGTACTGGGCTTGGTTTTAGGGTACAGACATCAGAGGGATTACTGACCTCCATTCTATACAAAGTGAACAGTGCATCAACTGACGGGCATGTCCTCAGTGACTTCCAGCACCTTGGGTTGCTGTTCCATCAGAGGTGGTGGCATGAGACTTTATCCATGAAGCCGCTAAAGTGGACCATGCTTTTCTAGCACTGCAGCAGCTAGGCTTGGCAGTTAGACTGGTGAAGATCTCCTGTGGGAACACAATGGAGAACACTTCTGCCCAAAGCAAGGAGAATACCCCACGCCTACAGACACCTTGTGTCCATCGCCCAAAGCAAGGAGAATACCCCACCCATAAAGACACCTTGCGTCCATGGCATGGGGTTTAATGATGGGATTTTGAGCTGTTCACTTTGAGGGAGAGAGAAGTGGGGTGAGGAAACTTCTGGCCAGCACTGGTGGTGCCAGTGCTACCAGTAGTGCTGTATACCAGCAAGTTCTGTAGCCAGAGCTGTGATCCATGTGGTACAGGAAAGCAGTTTGCCCTCTGGGTCTCCTTCCCTCCTCACTGATGAAGATGAGGTTGTAATCTGCTATGGCAAGGGTCAGCTGTATCTTCTTTCCAGAGCAATGAGTCTTCAGCAGGTAGCACACCTTGTCCCTCAGCATGATGGATCTGAGGAGCCTGCAGACTTGTGTGTGTCCTTGTAGTGCTCAAAAGCTTGTGGATCGGGGCATTTCTGTACTTCTCCTGCTAAGTAAAGGTCCTCAGCCCAGCCAGTGCATCTGGCATAGAGCAATGACTCCGCCCCTGACATGAGGACAAGCAGCAGAGGGAGTGGGGTAGCCCTTTGGGGATCAGAGGGGCCTCATGAAGAGAAAGCAACCCCTAAAGGTTGCTCCATGTAGGTGTAGATGCCCTCAAGGGCAGCAGAGCAATTTCGTGGGATGGGTTTAGGGGTGGGGGTGTTGGTGGTTGTGATGGTGAGCTGTGGCCTCACCCCAGCAGGTACAGGTGCCCGGTGCTGGCAGTTCTGCCTGGTGACCTCAGCCCCTGCAGTCTCAGTGCCAGCAGGTCTTGTCATTTTCACTCGTTGCTTGGGAAGCTGTGGTGATCTGTCTAGTGAGGACATCTGAAGCCCTGCTGGTGGCTGTCTAGGGCTGGGAACAGTTTCTCCTTCATTTTCCTGCACATCTGAAGGGAGCCAGGGCACTCTTGGCAGCTGCACTAGGTCACTGGCATGGAAAAGAATGGATTGGTAAGGGAGTAGTCCCTCAGGTGGGGCCTGCCTCATCAAAGAGAGTGGTCTGTCCCCCACTGGCCAAGGATCTCGAATTCAGTGCTGGCTGAAGTGACCAAAGGCACAAAGACAGGTGACCCATTCTGAGATCCCATAGCCTGGGCCTTTACAGAGGAATGACAGCAACAGCCTCACTCGTTCCAGCTCGCTGTGGCCAGCCCTGCCCTCTTGGCTGTCTTTGAGGGTCCAGCCATAACCTGAAGTGGCCTACTCTGAGGATGTGGAGGAGGTCTGTTTTCTCTGAAGGGACAGGAGATGTTGGGCCCACAGATATGTTCTCCATATCTGTCCACAAGACAAGGACTGTCAGTGGAGAGGGTTTGGGTCTCCAGGCAATAGTGCACAGAGGAAGGAGGCACAAGAGGTAACAGTTCTTCCATGTAAGGAGCCCTCTTCCTCCCTGTGTGGGGTTCCCCAAGGGGGGGTTGGTATCTGCTTATGTTGTGACTGCTTCCATTCTTCACTTTATGGAGGGCTCATGACCCTTTCCTGGGCCAGGAAACAGTCAACTTGGAAGTGTCCTGAGCTCAGCAAGGGAAGACCTGAGGAGCTGTGGATGTACAAGAAGATTCCTGATGTTGAATGATAAAGCAGCTCTCCATGCCATGTCTGGATGGGGACTTGTTGGCAGAAGGACTTGTCGCTTACAGCCCTGCAGGAGCGGACTGATGGGAAATATCAGCTTCTTTAGGGCAAAGAAAGGGAGGATAACGAGGAGGGCAGCTTTGGGAAGAGGGGTGAGACAGAAGTTAACGTCATCTCTACACCCAGCACCTGGAGGGCCTTGAGGAGAATGACAAGCCCCTCACCTAGAGCCCTTTACCCATTGCGTCCCACGGAGTGGCTTGTGTTGCCAGGAAGAAAATCTGCTATGGCTTGGAAGCCATTGCCATGGCCTAGGGCATCACTGCCTCTGGAAAATCCCACACTATGGTTTTTGGGAAGAGTGGTGAGAGAGAGGCAGCAGTCTTGGTGCCTCCTGGCTGGCTCTAACCGTTGCTGCTGTTCCAAAACCAGGTGCTTGATGCAGACTGTGGCCAAGCTCGCGATGGCCGTGGTGGAGAAGGATATAGCCACATGTTCATATACTCTGGGACTGCCAGAGCGATACCCTACAGCTAAGGGGGGGGACAGGTAAGGAGAGCAGAACCTGGAACTGACAGGCTGCCACTGCCCTCGTGCTGGTGTTTAGAGCAGGCTCTTGTTCTCCTTCCTCCGACTCGTCCTGCTGGCTGGGGAATGGTAGTGGGCCTGAAAGGGCAGCGGTGGAGTCCCACCTTGGCCTGCTGACATCACCTTGGCAGTGGTGCTGCCCACCCCACAGAGAGGGACTGACGACGTCCCTGGGGTCAGGGACCCCTGTTCCCCCATCTGTCCCAGCGTCTCCCCAAAGGCAGGTCAATGGGGATGGGTGTCTGGGATGTTTTCTGGGTTTTTGTCTATGATGATGTTTGGGAGGGGTGCAGGAGGGCTGGAAAAGGGGGAAGAGACCCAGGCTGCATGGGGCAGGATGTGGAGCAGGGCTGGCCTGGGAACAGGCAGGGGCAGGAAGACAGAAGATGAAAAATGCGTGGAGGTGCTGAGGAGGAAGAGAGAGCCTGGAAGGGCTATGGGCAGAGCCTGGGGGAAAGGAAGGGTGGTGTATGCGCTTTTCATATGTATATTAACATCAGGGAGAGGGAGGAAAATGGTAAAGAGAGGGAGTAGGGTGGCAGGAAGGCTCCGTGCTATTGCCATCGGTGTGTTGTGGAACCTGGGGACAGCAGGAGGTGATGGAAGCATGGTCTCTATTTCACCAGGCTGACGTAGGGGACGGGCAGGGCCCACAGAGCCCTTGGGCTCCTGCTTTGTGCAGGGTTGCATCCCAGCTGCACGTGGGGGTGGAGGTGTCAGCAGCAGCCGTGGTGGCAGTGGTTCTGGAGGTGACAGCGGTAGTGACACCTTCCTCTTTCTGCTCCAGAGTGCAGGGAAGGGAGTTCAGGGAGAAAGGTGCATTGTGATGTGCCCGTTGGCTCCCGAGGAGTGTTTGGGATGGTTCTTCCCGCTGGTAGAGATGAAACTATGGGACATAGATGTCACAGCTAATGATGTTCTTATGCTCTAGGACAGTGCCCATGTGACATGCTAGCCACAGAGATTAAAATATAACCATACACAGAGAGCAACATATGAAATTGCCTGCTGCGTATTACTTCTGTAATGTTGGCTACAGACCAGCAAAAAAGGGCTGCTACCTTGGTTCATACTGACGTTTTCATACTTACTGTGCTGAGTGAGGCCCCTGGGGACACGTTCTCTGCACTTCAGAGAAGCAGTGAAAAATGAGGATAAACCCATCGCTGCTGCTCATGCTGGCTGATACTTGTTCTGCAAATGAGACAGGGCTTTGAGATTTTTTTAAAAATTGTGTTAATTGGATGTGTTTCGTTTTGTGGTACTTCCTTAGCTGAAATGAGATGACTGCTTCTCAGAGCAGAACTGCCTGTGTCTAACATTAGGCTCTCTGTTCATCTTTCAGTTGCAAGGACATGGTCTGCAGTAGCCTTTTGTGTTGGTTTGAAAATGTTTCCAGTCAAGAAGAAAAATGTTGGTGTTGGAGCTTTGTTCATTAATTCTGTTTCCTAAACAGCTCTGAAAAGGCTAACGGTCACAGAATCACAGAATCACAGAATAGCAGGAGTTGGAAGGGACCTCTGTGGGTCATCTAGTCCAACCCCCCTGCCGAAGCAGGGTCACCTACAGTAGGCTGCACAGGATCTTGTCCAGGCGGGTCTTGAATATCTCCAGAGAAGGAGACTCCACAACCTCCCTGGGCAGCCTGTTCCAGTGCTCCGTCACCCTCAGAGGGAAGAAGTTCTTCCTCATGTTCAGACGGAACTTCCTGTGCCTCAGTTTGTGCCCATTGCCCCTTGTCCTGTCACTGGGCACCACTGAAAAGAGCTTGGCCCCATCCTCCTGACACCCACACTTCAGATATTTGTAGGCATTTATAAGGTCCCCTCGCAGCCTTCTCTTCTTCAGGCTGAACAAGCCCAGCTCCCTCAACCTCTCCTCGTAGTGGAGATGCTCCAGTCCCCTCACCATCCTTGTAGCCCTCCGCTGGACTCTCTCCAGTAGCTCTTCATCCTTCTTGAACTGGGGAGCCCAGAATTGGACACAGTACTCCAGATGAGGCCTCACCAGGGCAGTGTAGAGGGGAAGGAGAACCTCCCTTGTCCTGCTGGCCACACTCTTCTTGATGCACCCCAGGATCCCATTGGCTTTCTTGGCAGCCAGGGCACACTGCTGGCTCATGGTTAACCTGTCGTCCACCAGGACACCCAGGTCCCTCTCCACAGAGCTGCTCTCCAGCAGGTCCACCCCAAGCCTGTACTGGTGCATGAGGTTGTTCCTCCCCAGGTGCAGGACCCTGCACTTGCCCTTGTTGAACCTCATCAGGTTCCTCTCTGCCCAGCTTTCCAGCCTATCCAGGTCACGCTGAATGGCAGCACAGCCTTCTGGTGTATCTACCACACCTCCCAGTTTGGTGTCGTCAGCAAACTTGCTGAGGGTACATTCTAACTCTTCATCCAGGTCGTTGATGAAGAAGTTAAACAAGACTGGGCCCAGTACTGACCCCTGAGGGACACCACTTGTCACCAGCCTCCAACTAGACTCAGCGCCGCTGATGACAACCCTCTGAGTTCTGCCATTCAGCCAGTTCTCTATCCACTTCACCGACCACTCATCCAGCCCACACTTCCTCAGCTTCCCTAGGAGGATATCATGGGAGACTGTGTCGAAAGCCTTGCTGAAGTCAAGGTAGACAACATCCACGGCTCTCCCTTCGTCTACCCAGCCAGTCATGTCATCGTAGAAAGCTATTAGATTGGTCAGGCATGATTTCCCCTTGGTGAATCCATGCTGACTACTCCTGATAACCTTCTTTTCTTCCACTTGCTTGATGATGGCCTCCAGGATAAGCTGCTCCATCACCTTTCCCGGGATGGAGGTGAGGCTGACCGGCCTGTAGTTCCCTGGGTCCTCCTTCTTGCCCTTTTTGAAGATTGGAGTGACACTGGCCTTTCTCCAGTCCTCGGGCACCTCTCCTGTCCTCCAGGACCTCTCAAAGATGATGGAGAGTGGCTCAGCAATGACATCCGCCAGCTCCCTCAGCACTCGTGGGTGCATTCCATCGGGGCCCATGGATTTGTGGACATCCAGATCACTTAAGCGATCCCTCACACAGTCCTCCTCAACCAAGGGAAAGTCGTCCTCTTTGTAGGCTTCTTCTCTTACCTCCGGGGCCTGGGATTCCTGAGGGCCAGTCTTAGCACTGAAGACTGAAGCAAAGAAGGCATTCAGTAGCTCTGCTTTCACCGCATCCTCCGTCACCAGGACACCCGCCTCATTCAGCAGCGGCCCCACGTTGTCCCTAGCCTTCCTTTTGCTGCTGAAAAGCAGCAAAGCATTTAGATTACCCAAATTCAAAGCAAAGATCTGGAGAACTGCCCATCTGATTCCTAATCTTACAAACATCTTGGAGCTGTAGGTGTTTTCATTTTTGATCAGAAGTTTCAAAGATGTCTGTTTTGTGGAGACTGAGACGTTTCTCTGCCTTGATGAGCACCAAACTGTTCCTCCCTGTCCCATCCACGAAAACTTTACAGAAAGTAAACAGAAAACAAGACTTTTTTTCTGTTCACCTTCCACAAGTGTTTCTGTTGGTAGGTGCCAACAGCAGCTAACTAATTTCTAGATTTCCTCATGCAGTGCAGGCTAGAATACTTACACAGTTATGTGAATAACTCAGGTTGATTGATTTCTCAGCTTTACCTGGGAGAATTTGAATGATTCCGTCTGGGCTTCACCTCAGGGACAGTTCACCTGATGGAATTTTATTCCTTTCCTTGATGCTGACCTTTTGGCTAGCTTTGAATGGCTCTCTGTAAAGCATGCAGGGAAGGAAAAGGTTTCTATGATTGTTATCCATCTGTCAGTCCTTCCCAGTAGCTTGAACTGCTTTTATTTCAACCACATTTGACAGGACATGATGATATTGTGTTTGACAAAGATACTACACTCCCACAAGTATCATGAAAATTGATATCAGGGAAAGAACAATTTAAAGACCGATCGTAATTACTACAATTACATTTGTTGTTTTCGTAGTTGTTCAGGGAAAAGAAGGGAATGGAAAAGAATACTTGAATCATTTACTCTAAATATTGGTCTTTACCAATATTAACATTGGCTACCAATATCAAATGTTTCTACTCTGCTGGAAAGTAAAAACTGAGAAATAGAAGAAAGTTTGCTAACAGTGAACAACAGTGGTGCTGTAAATTCACTGTTTAATTAATATGTTTATTCTTGTCTTAATTGGCATGACACATCAGAAAGCAGCTCACACCAACACGTTTGGCGTATGCTATACATCTTCTGCAGCTTCATGTCAGGCAGAAAAAAAAAGAATTTAAGACTCTAAAGCTATATTAATCTATTTAGTGTCAAACAAAATAAAAAGACAAATTGTCGAAGATGTTTAGCATCCAGCACAGAATTTACAGTGAAATAGATTATTAAAGGCTTCTGCATAGGGGCAGATACCTGATTCAAGCATGTACCTCATTAAATGAACAATATGCAGACACAGGTACCAAATACAGTGACAACAAATACACATTGGTAATAGGAATTGAGAAAATGTCAAGAGGAAACCCAAGGAGAATGGGCTTGCTTAGATGAAGTAATAAGTAATGCAAAACAAGGCGAATTTCCTATGAACACAGAAATGCAAGGAAACTGAAAATATGTCCAACTAAGAAATTCTGTTTCTTCATGATAAAGTGAGCAGCAAAATGAGCTACTGAAATAAGAAAAAAGTAGTAATATTAGATCAGCAAGGTGGGATGCAGTCATCCGGATGGCTTCTTGGATTTTTCCAGTGCATTCATCAAAAAGGTCATTATTTTATACTGCTTGGGAAAGCTTAGTGCACACATTTTTTAATTGCTGGGAGTCCAAAGTTACAATGCTCAATAAAAAAAAAGTGGGGCAAAGGGTATTCTCTTTCCCCCATCCCCCATATTTTTTCTTCTTTAAATGTTTTTCATCTTTATTATTTAGAAAGGCCTGGCTTAAAAATAAATCTTGATTTTTACCTTAACAGTACTGTAACAGAAAGAGGGACAGTGTTTTTCCCCCAAAGGCTTAGAGGACTTGAGTTGGAACAAGTCAACAAGTCTGCTGGAACAAACATACATTCACTTATGATGGAGACATCTTTTTCTGATGAATGTTTTTCAGAGTTTTTTTATCAAATTTGTGTTAAAAATACAAAGCAACCGTGATCTGTAAACAGTGTGGCTTAATGTATTTATGTATTTCAGCTGCTTTGGTTTTATCTCACTGCTTCATATAATTAGATTCCTACTTGTTCTTCAGTCATCTACTGAGCCTTGCAGAGCAAGGATGGAATTTATGATGTTAAATAAACCCCCAAAGTAAATTTTTTTAAAAAAATCAAGAAGTATTTTAAAAGTTCAATGAAAATGAAGGCCCTTTATATCCATTCTACACACACCATACAAAAACAATGACAAGGAGATCAGAAACCCAGTTATCTTTTAACATTCCTCATCTCATTTCAGAACATTTCAATGAGAAATTCAGTAGCGTGTGTTTGTAAAAATCCCACTTTAAAATTGGCTTTGTGACACACTCATGTTTTAAAATGCTTATCAGCTCTATATGGAGAGGAGCAAATACTGTTCTGTAAGAGGTTATTGATGATAGAATTACAATTAGAATAGTCATGGTGTTTAGCAGAAGCTGGAATGGGAGATGGACAAGAGAAAAATTAATATTGGAGAAGACTTGTACTATTGCAAAAGAAAAAAAGCATATGGAAGGGAGAAAGGTTGACAAGAAGCTGGATAAAAATGATACTAAAATATAGTATACTGCTTTCCGTTCCTCTTTTCCCACTTTACTGTCCGTACTTCTTTCTGATTTTCCATGTTTCTTTCCTTCTATCTGTCAGAGCAGAACTCAATCTATCATCTCTGTCGATTAATGTTGCCTTTGCTATTTCTAGTAGCAGAGAAGAAACCCACTAACCTTTATCCAGCTTTCAATAAGAGGAAGTAACATTGCCCCAGGCCCAATGCCAATTAGAACCCAGAGATTTCCTTTTCAGCCACAGCGTGTGATGTCGTAACTCTTCAGCGGATATCATTGCATTTAAAAGCATTTAACAGATATTAAAGAGTTCTTTTCTCCCAACATATTTCTTTCTTTCTTAGTACCTGTGAAACTGTTTAGACCAATAATTTTCAGTAATTATTCAGTCTTTATGACTATAGTGCATGCAAGATCACATATTCTCTTCCCTTCTCTAGCTAGATGAGATATTTCAACTGGAGAAAACCAGTAATAAATGAATTTTATAGGCCTTTAGTTCTACTGTTATGGAACAGGTGTGGACTTTGAGACAAATAATGGTTCGATGTTAATGTTCTTCAACTACCATCTGCGAGAATGATATTAGTATTTCCCACAGTCTAACACTCTGTGTAAACCGTCGGTGGGCTAGCAGTATGGAGAGCAAAGGCTGAGTGTCATTTGCCAACCCGGGGGCTGCCCAGGCTCCTTGAGGTTGGTCTCTCGCGTTTTGGCTGGGGGGGGGGGTGTCTCTGAGGTGCATTCGCAGAGCGGCGCTGCAGCCTGTTCTGCACTGTGTGCCGGGATGCCTGCCTAGACTGACAGAAGGGCCGCAGCACCGCGCTCAGAAACAGCCAGGGCACAGGAGAAAGGCCTGGGGTAAATGGAGATAAAACAGGCGTGAAACTGCTACCTGCATTGAAGGCTTCTGTACGGCTACCTTCTGCTCTGGAGTGGTGGCATCTCTCCTGCCTCTCCAGCATCGCTATCTTGATCAGCTCTGCGGCAGGAATGCCCCAGCCCTCCCTGTCAGGCGTGAAGGGTTGCAAATGGAGGGAAGGAGCAGGGGCTGCCTCTGCGGCAAGAGGCAACTGGATCGCAGCATGGCTCCTGCACTGCCCTGAACTCCTGTTTTATCCCCTCACGGACCTCTGTCGATTCCGGAGCTCGCCCTGATCACAGTCAGCCCCTCTGCTCCTTCCCGTACCTGGCACTTGCTGGCAGTGCCCTTTTCTTCTCCCCTTCACCCCTTCCCTGTTCAAGGGAGACCGAAGGCAAAGGTGTTGGATTCTAAGCCACAACCAAACCTTACAGCTGATCCACCTAGGACTGGCAGCTGGGTTTCTCAGAGCTCTGTCAGGCGCTTCCCTTTGCCAGAGGTATTTCCAGCCCTAGAAGGCTTGCCGGGACCCCAAACCTAAGAGGTCTCCGGCCGTGCTGGGAGCGGGCAACCCATGGCCCAAGCCCAGCCTCCCTCCCTCGCTTTGCCAAGCTCAGGGTGGCCACTCTGACCGGTGGTGGGGTGGTCAGCCACAGCTTTAGGACGCAAAACAGAAAAGAAACTGCTGCCAAACGGGGAGGCCAGAACGCTGGGTAGAAGGTCTAGACATGTCTAGGCTTTATGCAGCGATAAAAGAAGTGTTTGCTTGGGGTGGGCTAGTTGCAGCTGTACCGCCCAGCCTGAGGGAGTGAGGGGCCCATCCCATCCAGGCCTGCCATGACAGGATTTACAGAAAGCCTGACCCTGGGAGCCTGCTGAGGCCTGGGAGCTGAGATGTCTCCAGACCTGCCGGGAAGCTCTGGTGTATGCCTTGGGGTGCCCTCACATGCTAGCGGGGGCGAATGCGGCCGCCCAGCAGCTCCCTGCCGCTGGGTGCAGCCGGTAGCCGGGCTGAGCCTCCGTTCCCAGTACGCGTGCACATCAACACGCACGTGCAACGTGTGTACCTACATCTGTGCACGTACGTGCCAGCCACACGGGCCAGCGGACAGACACACTCGGCACTCACACGACCAGCACCAACAGCCTCCTCCTGCCCCCGCCTCAGGTTGGTCACGATGGAGATCCACGGTGCGTGGCATGGATCCCTCCTGTAGCAGGGCTGTTCAGGCTGCCCAGCGGCTGCTCCTGGGTCCCAGTCTCCCCAGTTGCTGGCACCAGGCATAGCAGCCCCCCAGGTCACAGCCACACTTCAGCTGCTGGCACAGACCCCTCACTCACAGACACACAGACGCACACAGAGCTCTGTGACAGGTGCCTGGGACTCCCCTGAGCCCTCTGGTAGCCCCCCGATCACTCTGGTAGCCAGCTGATCCTGTGGGCTCGCCGGCAGCTGGCACCCAGATCACTTCGCCTTCGTTTTGGCTACTGATCACAGGCTCGTTCACACGCCCTCACTCGCTCCAGTCGGTTTCACTCACTCCAGTCTCTTTATTTCCTGGCATTTCAGCCTTCATTACAAAACACACGCACCCAGAATAGAGCGTCCTTCATGCCAGAAAATAGTTAGAAATGGAATTTAACAAGAAGACAGGACAAACGGCACAGAACAAGTGGAGGGAATGGCTGGACAACCACGCTGATCAGCAACCTGTCTATATGCTACCAGCTCCTTTTATCCCTTTATCTATTTTCTCACATTTGTTCTTCCTCAAACCACCTAGATCCCCCTCTTTCCCTGCTGTTGGTTCTTCCTCTAAACCTCACATAAATGTAGTGCAATCCCCAAATGCTCTTCTGCATCCCACAATGGGTCCTGTAGCCCTAGGCAATAACTACCTCCCTCAGAAGCTGCTTCTGAAATCCTCTCCCTCTCACTCATCTTGATGGGCTTTCCCCTGGATCCTGGGGCTGAGGTTCTCCTGGAACAGCCCTGGGAGAGGCCCAGACAGGGTGTCCCTTCCTGTGAGTCTGTAATTTGGATTCCCACATGCCATTGTCCCTCTGTGCACCTCTGGGCGTGTAGAGATGGGCCTTTGGTGGGCTGATGGATCCTGTGATGGGACAGGAGTGCTGTCTGCATTCCTGCTCCTGCCATTGTCTCTCTGTGTGCTTTTGTGAGAGCGCAGATGAGCTTTTATCGAACAGCCTAACATAATGCCCTGCAGATGGGAGCCAAATGATCTGATCAGAATTTAACACAGATTCAGCTCTACACTTGTAGCTCATGAATTCATCATGGTTAATAGTAATCACAATTAGAAATAAATAATTGAGCTCAGTGAGGCCAAATGCGTGCATGTGCTTGTCAAGAAAATGAGTCAAGAGGATCACAGCCTTGAAAGGTGGTTGTTGTCATGCTCATCGTAGCCATGTGTTGCCTTCTTCTAAAGCCTGGCTCTGTCTGACCTCTGTGCTCACCTGTGTAGTGTACAGTACAGGAACCTCCTGTTTCTTTAAAGTTCCCTGCAACTTTACTCAGCCTAGTCAGAGGCTTATGGGGGATGCTATTAAAGCACTTTGTTCTAATTATCTTGATGGACAGAAACATGCTTCAGGTGTGAAGGGGTAGATATGCCTTGGTTCTTTCAGAAAGAGAGATCTTGCACAGCAGAAAATGAGAAGATATAAAAGTGTGGTGGACACCAACTCAAATAGCATTTGCTTTCTGCTGCTTTTCATTTCACCATGTTTAGCCTTTTTAAGGGACCAGATTATTTTTTTTGCATTTGAATTCTAGCTGGTGGGTGTCTCAGGCTTCGCATTCATAAGAGCCTACATGCCTCCTGCAGACCTGTGTACGGCAGAGCACAGTATCCCATTTGTACCTGGGAAGTGCAGTGACTAACCAGTGTAAATGTGCTAGAAAAGCCAGTTGTTTGCAGATGTCTGTAGAGAAGAAATTTGCTGTAAAGAGTAAATAAAAAGCTAAAAGCTAATGAAAATAGAACTACTCACATTCAATGGCACATATTTTAAATAGACTGTATTTTAAATAGATTGCTGAATTGATCCCAGGAACTTTATGGTTGATCATTATGGGGACTGTATTTCTTTCCAGATTCCAAAAGGCTCAGTTTTAAGTACAGTGCAACCTTTTCCTCCATGACATGGAAGCAAATAACTTTTAACAGAGTTTGAGGATGGCACAAAGGCTGAAGGCAAAGTAAATAGCAGTCTGGACAGAGCAGTCACGCAGAGCATTCCTGGTTACTTGGTTGACTGTTGTCAACAAAGTGTGCTAATTTGTATTTAGCTTCACTTTTATTGCAATTTAATCTTATTTAATAATATTATTTTTTATTAATTCACTTTTATAATTTTTATGTATTAATATTTAATTTTACTTGATCCTTTAAATTGTATTACAAGGCATGCAAAATCAAATGGCACAGACTCTGCTTTTGAATGGGTGGCAATCCCAGAAAGCTGTGCAAAATGCATAGAGATCTGAGTGAACAAACAAAGAATGTGAGGATCTGCTGCAAGGTTATGGCACGATGGGTTAATGTGATAAGGAGCAGCAAGTAAGTTTTAACTTTATTAGCAGAATGAGAGCAGTCCTGCATTACTGTGTGTGCTTTTATGTCCACATTTTGAAGAACTGAAAAAATTGAGATTTTTATCTTTTAAAAAGAGACACAGGTTTATTAAGTGGGCTGGAAAAGTGCTCTACAGTAAGAAACCTAAAGACCTCAGTCTGTTTGGTTTGTCAAGAAGAAAAGCGAGTGTATGAGTAACTTTCCTGAAATGTAATGGCAGGTATTAAACAGGTCTTTAATCTTGCTGAGAACGGCAAAGCAAGGGCACCAGCAGCTCTAAGCTGATGCCAGACCAATTCAAATTATAAAGGAGAAATGCCTTTTTAAGTGATGATGGTTTAATATTGGAGCAGGATATCAAAAGAATTGGTTCTTTCTCAGTCACACATTAGATGCTTTTTCCTGGGGAGCTGTGCTTTAGCCAAGCATACATTATGCTTGACAAAAACACAAATAGCTGGTCTTCATATGGAGATAACTGTGTGAAATATAATAGTTGATGATGTGCAGGTGGTCTGATTAAAACCAGAAGGTCTAATTTAAGGCTATTGTGACCTTAAACTCAGTGATTCTCCTGTATGCTGAGCTGAGTTGGCTTGAGACTGCTAGAACAAATTGTAGTGGCACTCAGAAGCCTGACCACATGTGTTCCCACAGGAAACGAGGTGATTGCAGTAGACTGGAAGGGACTGAAAGATGTGGACCAAATCAATATGGACAGCACCAGTTCACTGCATGGCAGCAGCTTCCATCGACCTTCCAATGAGGTGAGTGCCTGTCCCAGACCCACTTACCCAGGGGGATCAGAAAGTTTCAGTTCTTTCTGAGTTCAGAAATGAGTGTTGTGCATCACCGGGGCATCATCTGGGAGAGGACCAGAATGCTGGTGTGTGCCCACGGATCAGACTTTCATAGCTGTCCAGTTTGGCTTGCATTGAATAGAGTTGAGTCACCTGCTTCACAATATCCATAGTGAGTAAGAATTTGCAGATGAAGGTGCTTTTGACCACTCATGACTGGCGTGGAACAGAACATGGGAAAAACTGTGGCGGTTCTGACAAGCCTGTAGGTCTGCGTTCCTTGAATAATGGGTTCATTCAAATGCCCAGCACTATGTCTGTCCCAGCTTCTGCAGCACAGCCATAAAATCTTTTGAAGAAACACTTTTGCCTCCATTTTGATTTTTAGGGCTGCATTCACTAGTAACTTGCTGCCAACTGATTTACCTTGCAGTATCTCAAGGGCTTGTTCATTTGCTGTTCTGAATTATTGCAGCTTCCGCAATCTTAGATACCTGAATTTTCAGCTCTGTGAGGTTAAGGGTATGCGGTCATGATTAAGAAAAAGATCAAAGCTATCTTAAACACACAATATTTGAGGGATCACAAATAATGTTCACAAATAACATTAACAACATACAATTTGCAAAATCTTACAAAATGCTAATGTTATAGGTATTTTTATTTCCTTGTCATACCTTGCTGGCTTGGAATGTAACTTCAAGAAACTTGCAGTTTCACGGAATCCTGGCGGAAATTGTGGGGCCAAAACTTGTATGGAAGATTCAGTTAAATCAAATGCAGATCTAAAGGTCAATGAGCATAAGCTGTACCTCAGTGAACATTTTGATTTGGTGTACGTGTAATTGATTCATTTAAATTTTCCTGAGTGTCCGCATCCCCAAAACCAAGGTGTGAGTCCTCCCAGCTGAAGGAAATGCACTATGAATTGGTACTGTAATGGCTAATATGGGAAGTGGATCTGGTTTGCAAGGGGAAAGTGGGTCAGAATGGGCAAACTGAAAGACTACAAAAGAGAATAATTTCAGCAGAAAATAATTCTGTAACTTGCTGTATTATACTCAAGATACATAGGTAGTGTAGCTCCTCCTGGTGTTAGCCTCAAAGCGATGCAACTCCCATGCAGGGGTGCCAGCATTGCAACGTTTAGCCAAGAGCTGTTAGAAGGGGACCATTATGAGAAGGTGTTTGTTTCTCTCTCTCTTGCTCTCTAAAATCATAGAATCATTTAGGTTGGAAAAGACCTTTAAGGCCATCGAGTCCAACCGTAGACTCTATATCATCCTACTTGCTACTGTACCTTCAAACGCTGTGATACCTACAGACACCATAATCAACAGCAGGGAAGGAAACCATGTTGAACAACGCAAGTTTTTTTGATACATCAGATAAAGTAGTGACTGTTGATTATGGCAAACTACTAAAGAGATGCATGGCTGTTTGCAACTGGTTTGTTACACTGACACGATGTCCTCCTTTGCTTTCTTTAGCAAACACGGACAGATTTCTCCTGGGATGGTATCAATGTGAGTATGTGCCACACCACTTTTCAAATTTCTAGTCATCTCTTCACAGGAAGACCAGGATTTGTCTGCCATTGGATACAGTGGAGATTGGAATGGAAACATGACTGAAAGTCTTTAGTGCCACTGAAATTCTGGTAATTGTCTAAGATTCAGAGGACGGTGATGAATTTTTTTTTGCCTCTGGGTCTTTTGCTGTCTGGCAGGTATTTAGATCTGCAGGTGGCTATTAAATTGCCTTTGTTCTCTTTGGGACAAATGTGTGCCATTTTATATGTTCTCTTTTCAAGATTTCTGGGTGCTGCTAGATAAAAAAGGTGTCTGTCCAACAAGTTTAAAAAATCAGTAGTCTTTGATTAGAGCGTCATTTGATCTCCAGGAGTTTGGGAGAAATGTATCCCTTGTTTTCAGTTGCATACACGAGTAAAAGAATTCTTAATGTCCCCTGGGGCAGATGGTCAGCACCAGTTAGCTTCAGTTAACAAGTGGAAGAAGAAACAAGCAAACAAGTAACATATGTTCCTTGTTGCTCTTAATACCTGTGCTATGAAAAAATATGATTTTATTTTTTTTCTTTTTCGCTAATACAAAACCAGCGTCCTGAAAAGGGAGTAATGCATGTTAGTGCTACCAGACTAATTTTTGTGCTCTGGAGGCTTAAAAGGCTTGGAAAGGAAAGATAAGAAATTGCATTTTTGGTAGTATAAGCTTTTTCAAATTCCAGATACTTTCAGACCTTTTAAATGTCTGTCATTTTCTGGTTCTCTGTGGTTTGAAAGCACTTGGGCCACTGAATATCAAGGGGACATATTTTTAACTAACCCTTACCCTACTGACATCTCTCTCATTGTGGCACTTACGGCTTGGGATCTTTTGCCTAGGCTCAGTTAGAGAAAAAAATTGTGCAGGAAAATTATGGTGCAAGGAGCAACTGTCTAGAAGAAATTTGTCAGGTTTTTCCTCACTGCACTTATGTCTAGCTGAAACCAAGGTACACAAAGCCGTATTTCCTTAAAGATAGTAAAGACAGTTTCTTTACCCACAGTTTCTGATTTTCCAACACATTCTGAATCCATGCAGCTCTTTCATGATGCAGCTCTTTCTCTTTCTCAGTGTAGTTCCATAGATCTTTGGTATCAAAGCTGACTCATGAATTTCCTTCCCTTCCCATTGATTCCTGCCTTCATGTCATAGCTCTCCAGCCTCGTAGTGGTAGAGAGCTTCTGCAGTTTACTTTCTTTTCCGGACCATTTCCATGATGTGGCTCACAGCACAGTCCCCAGGCTGCCTTGAATCAAATGGGTGGATACAGAGAACAGCAGCACCCAGGCAAGAATGACCAGTGGGGTCATAGATGGGCATTCTTCAACCACCTTCATCACCAAAGGAAATGCATAATGGAACAAGGACTGTGTTCTCCGCTACACCTTTCACTTTTTACAATTCTTCCCCTGCATTCTGATTTCTTCAGCTCACGTGTTACACAGAGACATTCCTGGCTCCAAAGTTACAGGATGCCTTAGCTGCAGCATTTACACTCAATTTCCAGAGAAACTCACCTCATATTTTGGCAATTGACTGCAATTATATGCAGTTCAACATCTTTACAATGCCTTCCTTTGCCTCCAACTATTTGACTGTCTAGCTATTGCTCTTCTCACATTTCATGAGGCTTGTACCAGTGACCAAATGCTTGCTTCATGTCAGGATTTAAAATTTCCAGTGTCGTGGTCACTACTTTTGAGTATCTTTGTGTTTGAAACATGCTGGACTTGATTTTCAGAGAGGTTGAAACAAAGAGCAGAAGCAATGCTTGTTTAGCGCTTGTGAAAATTAAGCCTTATATGCAGAGCCTGGCACTTCTGAAGAAGCCTGATGAAATCATCTTGATGGATTGTGTTTTATGGTGACATTTGTGACTGCTGCCTGTCCCATTAGTTTCCTGTCCTTGTTATTCAGGGACTGAGGATGAACACAGAGAAGAGCGTAAAGGCAGTTAAGTCAAACTGTAGACCTCATTTCTTTACAGATAGTTGTAGGTGCTTGAAAGAGGATGCATGACTGATACAGTCATGTTCATTTTATTAAGACCATATGGGAAGAAATGAAAACCAGAAGTAACATATAAAAATTAATATCTGTAGTATGATGCATATATGATGCATTACTGTGTCTTGCCTGTCACATTGTCAGCTCCCCATTGTAAGCTCCCTGAACTGTCCATCAGCCATGTCTTGCATCTCTAACACAGAGTTGGGAGCAGTCCAGCATGTCTGTGGAGGACTGGCAGAAACAAAGGCGGGCTTCTCACAGCCTGCTTCTGCCTCTCCCACTGACCTTGCCTCACTCAGTCCCAGTGCTACGCAATAACCAGTCCTGGTTAAATAGCCTCTGTTTTTTCATGCCCTTCTTTTGTTATTTTTCTTGTTGCTTGCTTCTGCTCCTCATCTTGCCCCTACCTTCTGGAATCCCTACTGATTTCTCACTTCAATTCACTTCCTTTTCTCCTTCCTGTATATTATTTCTTCATATTCTCTCTCTTTTCAGCTCTCCATGGAAGATACAACCTCCATCCTCCCCAAGCTGAAACGCAACTCCAATGCTTATGGGATTGGGGCTTTGGCTAAATCATCTTTCTCTGGTGAGGTCCTCAAAATTTGTGTTTATCCTTGGCAGCTTCTCTCCACAGGCCTTTTTGCTTCTTCCCATATCTCTCTGTTGCTCTCCCAACTGCTCCTTTCTAACTCGTGCCTTTTTTGAGGGCTTAGAGGAGTCTCCACCACCATGGTTCTAGATAGGGAAATCTCTTAGCTGTTGCCCTTTCAAAGAACAGATTTGTCTTACTCCTGTTGGCTTCTCAACATGCACCCCACCACAGACATCTTCAGTTGCTTCACCTCAAACAGTCTTGGTTTAACCCCATTTTCTATTTTTTAGTTTTTTCACTTCCAGACTTCATCCCTCTTGCCTAGCTCTGCCCTAAATGGAATCTAGGCAAGGAAGGAAATGGCCTTTCATATTTGGGGTTTCCCTTTCCCCCCTTTTGAGAGCCTGTCCAAGGAGAGATGGAGAAACTCTCCTGGAGAGTGACAGAGTGAAAGGTGGGAGACATCCAACCCAAGGCATGAACCCTGTCAGGAAAGCAGGGGAGAAGCTCCACTTCCGAGAGGTAAACAGCGTGGCAGACAACCCTGGAGCTGTGTAATAGCCCCTCCTTGTTTTCTAATGTCTGGCCCCTTAGGGATATCTCGCAGCATGAAGGACCATGTCACAAAGCCAACGGCTATGGGCCAAGGCCGTGTGGCACACATGATTGAATGGCAAGGCTGGGGCAAAGGTAACAGCCAGCAGCAGCAGCACACGCATGAGACAGCACGCAAAGACGCTGATGCCTACTCAGACCTGAGTGACGGTGAAAAGGAGGCCCGGTTCCTTGCAGGTAGTGCTAACTTTTTGACATGTGGATTGGATTGTTTGGGATGTCACAGATCAGAATCCTTGAGAGATCAAAGTCCAGGAACCTGAAAAACACCCTCAGGAGAGCCTGTGGGTGGTTCAGATGGCAGAAGGAGATGAGAGACTGTGGTTGGAGTATTGCTATGTGGTTGGAATGCAAAGTGGAGAGGGTGAGAGCCAGCTGGGTGATGGGTGTTGCTGAGATATGACAGGAGTGGGACAGCATGACCAAGAGATGAGGTTAGAGAGGGTGGTGAGAAGTGGAGACTTTCACACATCCTTGCTTCCCCTCCCTGTCTCCTTTGGCGCAGGAGTGATGGAGCAATTTGCTATTTCTGAGGCAACTCTCATGGCCTGGTCCTCCATGGACGGTGAGGATGTGAGTGTAAACTCAAATCAGGAGAACCCAGCAGGCAACTACTCTGAGAACTATCAGGAGCTAATGGAAAGCCAAGGTTAGTTCCAGTGCCTCTTGCTAATCTTGAAACACCCCTTTCCTGCTCTTGTTGTCGTGTTGCTCTCTTTCCCTCTACCCTGTTTTATTCTGTAGGCTCAGTTTTTGGGTTTGGGATCTAACAGAGGCATCACCTTTTTGTGGAACTTTCCAAGGAGTCTAATCTCAACAGAGAGGCTCCAAAGCCCAGTTCCTTTGTCTTTTTAGGGCACAACTGTGGAAAGCTACCAGCTCTTGCAGTCAGTTGTAGGTATAATCAAGTTCATCTACCTGCTGCCTAGAACTGTCTTTTCTCTTCACCCTCCTCCCCTCTAAAGGACTTATCTATCTACCCTGTGCCGTACAGTGCCACGCACAGCCACTCCAGCTGTCTATCTGAGTGAGCCAGCTCGGCCTAGAGAAGGTGTCTAACTGTGTGTTGTTTCCCTCCTTTACTTGCAGAGCATATGGCCCAGACGCAGTATGACAGCTGGCCTCATTCCTACGTCTCGCAGGGCATGTATTGCTTAGGTTCGTCCGACGCCTGGGAGACCAGTGACCAGTCCCTCATTGCTTCCCCAGCAACCGGCTCCTACTTAGGCCAGAATTTTGACGAGTCCCAGACAAACCTTCAGGAAAGCATTTTGATTCAGAACAGCCTTCTCCAGCAGCAACAGCTGCAGCAACAGCGGCAGGAGCAGAACTTCATCCAGAGCACGGGGCTGGTCCACGTGTGGCCCTTGCAGACTGCTCAGAGTGGGGGTGGGGCTGAGTCCAGCACATACATGGAGGACCACATTGAGGATGAAGGGAACCCACGGCTGGAGAAGGCTCCTCTCCTAAACAAGAAGCCCTCTCCAGAGGAGGATGATGCAGTGTGCCGGGACCTGGAATCACTGTCTCCTCGAGAGGAGATGGAACATGCTGCACTGAGCCGCAAAGTCTCAGATGTCACCTCCTCTGGGGTGCAGTCTTTTGATGAGGAAGAGGGAGAAACAAACAACTGATGCTTTCTGTGATGTTCTCATCACTGCTGAACAAAGAGAGGGGTGGCAAGGAATGAATTGACAGGGATTCTTCTCTCCAGCTCCCCATACTTCCTAGCAGACATACCTTCCATTCCTGACATTTATTTTTTTAAACAAGAGGGAAATGTCAAAGTGATTGACACATGAAGACCTCTTCTTCCCCTCCACCATGGACATACAGTTTTAATTTTCATTGCTCTGGGCAACACATGTGAGGTGCTTGCAGAGATCTGGATTGGTAAATCATTTGTAAGTCTTTTTAATACAAAGTCTTGACTGTGGATACAAACTCTTCTGGTACTGGGGATGTGGCTGATGAGAAAGGCTTGGTATAGGGAGCGGCTATGTGGCTAGAATCCGTCTTGGCAGAATGGATGTTGCTCTGTGGACACGGTCCCCTTTGATATAATAGATGAATATAAACTGGTTTAAAATGAAGATATGGCTTTACAAATGTAGATTGCACTAGTATTGTGATTGTGGCTTATACAGAGGATAAGGCTGTGTTCGATACTGACTGTACTGAGATGAAAGATTTTCTGTGTAACCAGATCCTCAGTACCACCTTGGTATGAAATTGTAGCCTCGATGGATAGAAACTGCGCTCCATGGGCACAGGCTGTGCTGCAGTACCAATGGGGTGGCTCTGTGGGCACAGCTCTGCTGTGTCGTGGAAGAATGGATGCAGATATGAATCTAACCCTGCACTCAGATATTCAGGCTTTGGTCTCTTTCTAATCTTTCATTTATTTGTTTCTCTCTTTGACATTTCTACCTTCCCAGGAGCTGGCAAGAGTGGTGTGTCCTTTTGGCATGGGGCACTGGATGCCAGTGGAACGGACATTTTCAGCTATGGAGACAGTCATAAAAAGCTGATTCTTGCAGGGGGCTTGAGAACATGTCCATGCTGGTGCTGCTGCTGTATCCTTCTGTCTTTTCCCTTGCCAGCAGTGTGGGGAGATCCAGAGAGTAGGCAGCAGATCCAGGAACAGCGTGTACAGCTATGAGATCACAGATATCCAGTTTACATTGAAGTTTCGAGTTTTTGGTTTTTTTAATCTTTTTATATTGCTGGGTAAGTGTTCCAGTCAAAGCGGTTAATAGTGTGAAAGGCCTGTACTCCAGTCATCACTTAGCAGAAATACTGCACCTTTCCCATTTCTGCCGCACCTTCTTCAGTGCCAAATGTAGCTGGAGGAAAGGGAGTGAGAGGAAGTTTTGTCCTCCTGTTTCTTTCTTCTTCCTGCCTATATTTTCTGCTTTTATTTTCGTACCCTCAAGCAGTGTAAATAATGCTCAGTACTTGGTGTGTTTGCTTTACCTCCCATCTCTTTTCTAGGAGTGGAGAAAGCTGATTTCAGGAATTTTCCCTATTTGTACGAGTTCTGGGGTTTTCTTGTTAAAAAAATATGGTTCATTAATTGGGGCGAATCGGCTCTTGCAGTTCCTTGCATGTTTCTACAGACCTTTTTGGGGGGAGAGGTTTTGAAAGGAAATTAAACAAACTGTCTCCTCTCAAGGTCTCACCAGAAAATAAACAGGAGGAAAAGCAAAAGGAAACATTGTACAATGCTACTGGTTTTGCTGGTGGTCTGAACAGAACCAGCAGAGATTTACCCAAGTGCTGAGTTTTAATTGCAATACCTCTTGCAAGGAAGCATCAGCAAAGCATGGGCTTAGATCAGATGCTAGATCTGATGAGCTAGAGAAAGGAATTTGCCTGGACACTGCCACAATGTCCCAGGGGCAACTCTTTCTCACTGACTCATATCTACTCTGTTTAATTTAGGATACATTTGTCTCTTCTTTGCCTCCTCTTCAAGCTTGGTGTATTTTTTGTATGACAGGAAGATGATATATACTTCTTTCCCAATTCAGGTTTAGATGCAGCATATTTGCAGGGAAGAATGTCTGAAGGGAATAAAATGTGACTGAAGTAATGTCATCAAGTGTCAGAATTCAGACAGCTCCTGGCAAGCAAAGCAGATTATCTCCAGGAATTATGAAAAGTACGAATAGGACTCTCAGGTAGAACTTTACCCCACTCGGCTTTCTCCCACTGACACAGGCAGCTGCATGAAGAGGGTCTCCTCTGTGAATGCCCACGTCTTTCCAGCCAAGTCCACTTCAAGTGGATCTGTCTTCTCTCTCCATTGCACCTCTAAAGGAAAGACCTTTAGGATATTTAAGTAAAACTGGTAATTTGGTGTAGGTAAGAGATGAAAAATTTTGTGACCAGCTTTTTTTGCCCATTTACTTGGGCTTGCTTACATCTCTTTAAGGAGGTGGCTCTTCTCCTGAATGATGACCTTTCAATGTCTCTTTAAAGATGTTTACACATTCAGGTTATAACCTCCCCTGGGCAGGAGAGCTTGATAAAGATGATCTCCTACAGTTCTTGTAGGGCCAGTGCTAGCTCATTGTCCTGAACTGTTTTGGGTCTAGCCATGGAGCAGGGCCTAGGAAATCACACTAACCAGAACAGGGAGACAGGACAAGTGCCAAGAGCACCTCAGCAGATGACTAATGAGTAAGTCTTAGGTTTTTTCTTATTTCTTTTTTAAAAAGCCTTTAGGGAAACAATACTGGTTGAGTATGTTCCTTTGTGGGAGAAGATTTGGGTGGCTTGTTGCTTTTTGTCCAAACCGTTTTGTTCCCACGTGCCTCTCCAGGACCAATCTGGATGTTTTTGGTAACTTTCAGAGTAGCTTCGAATGATCCCTCTGTGCTGTTTACAGGATTGGGACAAGTGGGTCAGCTTGTCCAGGGCTTCTTTTTCCTTTAATGTGGACATGTGATACATTTACTAAGATGTCTGATCGATGTCTAAAAGATGTACATGGTCTCCATACAAGGCAGTGACAGGGAATTATCTGCATGGGAAAAAGTGTGAAAAAAAATTACCTTAGAAAATTCTATGGATTTCAGTAGGAAAAGAAAACCTGTCTGTAGAGTTTTCTAACCTATGGAATGGGATAGAGAATTATATCCTGCTGTATAATTCCATAACCTGATCTCTAGAAACCTGTAGATACGCTCTCTTTCTCTATGAATTCTGGCTGGTTTGAAGGCTACTCTCTAGATAGACTTTCAAACTTACTAAATTCTATAAAACTTCTTCATAAAGGTATTGACTTTCTGTGAATAATAAAATTTCAGCCTTTTTCTGAAAAAAAAAAAAGAAAAAGAAAAAGGCTATTTTCCCTGACCTTTGCACAATCCAAAAGAGACATGTATTTGTCCTTGCAGTTGCCAGGAGCTTGACAGGAGGGGTCAGGTCTGCCCATCAACCTTCGCGACCTGAGTGAGCATCCTGAGCTGAACTGGAAAGGCAGTTTGAATCTCTTAGAAAGTGGAAAATGGTTTGTATAACCTGGTCTGTTCTTATGTAACAGGCCTGCTGCTTGTGAGTGTCCAATATCAGAGAGAGAAACCTGGAACCTACTGTACATTTCCCAGAAAAGCCATTATTATATAGCTACACCTATTCAAGCATATGGATGGCACAGGTGCTCTGTGAGCAAAATTTGGCTTGCAATTCCTTTCTCCTGGTGAGGAGGGATGAGTTGGAGAGAGTCCAGCCAAATATTCAGAGCCCAAACTGAATTTGTGAGGCTGAAAATAAGAAGGAAAGGTAAGCTCAGTATCCCTGGTCTACGGTTACTAAGAAACTGAGCCCTGCTGTTCATTTACATGAATCCTTTGTAGAGCAGAGCTGCACTACATAAAAATTTTGAATTTTCTTGAAGTAGTGGAGGTAGAAGATTCCCATCTTTCCCCCCCAGCCTTTGTCTTCAACAGGAACTTGTTGAAGTTATTGTGCTGAACACAAATGAAAGCTTAATCACAAGTGACCCTAATGGAAAAATATCTCAGGTTCCACTGCAAGAAAATTCTCTCTTCATCCTTTTCCCATGATTGATCATATCTGATCAGTTACACTATTTCCTAAGCTTTTCTTTTAAATAAATCTTCAGCTTTCTTTACAGCCTTCTGAGTTCTCTTCACCTCCGTTACCTCAGGCTCTGGGATGGAGAAGTCAATCTGCTTCTTTCAGTTTCTGTGCCTCTGAATCATCTTCTTCTTCTGGGAAGTTGCTGACAAGTCACCCACTTGCTTTTCCTCCTTAAAAATTTAACATCACCTTTCATAATAGGCTTGCAGCAGAGCACAGAGTTTAACTGCACCTCTGAGCTGATCAAATGGTGAGCTGCTGTGAAGGAAGCAGCCCTCTGCTCTGTGCTCACCTCCCACGATCCTAGTGCAGATGCTGATGCACAGCTGACCCCACAGCAAGCCAGTGCACTTTTATCCTCCTATGAAAGTGAAGAAAGAACAGCTGTGAGCAGAGGGAGAGGAGAACACTATTGTCAGCAGCTGGCCTTTGTATCAGGTTGGTTAGGGAAACTGTGAAAGTGCAGTTTGAAATGGCATCTTCATGATGAGTCTAAGCTGCTAAAAGGAGCTGTCATGCCTCCTCCCTTCCGTCACCACCAGCCGTATACTTCTGCTGCCTAAGAAGCACCAATGCTAACACTCACTTGGCTGCTCGGGAACTGGCCCCACTGAAAGCTAACCCAGCCCCCTGTAAAAATAAGGGTTTCAGTGGGATCAGCTCCTTGTATTGTTTCACTTGGTGAGGCAAGCATCACTGAGGGCTGGTCAAATACGCAGATGGTCACATTGAAGAGTATTTCTTTGGTTGCAGATGCAACTTAAATTAGCTTAAGCTAATTGTGAAATATCTGTCTGAGAAAAATAAACACAGCTAGGGTACCAGGGAACGGATAGTCCCCCCTTCTCTCCCTAGTGTTTTCCTTAGAATTTCTAGTATGCTCTTACTTCATTTGGTTTTTGTTGTTATTTAATGTCGTGTTATTTCCCTCATTATTCCCTCCCTTTCCACAGGCTCTTTTGAGATAATCCCTTCCAATTGGGCAGGAGGAGATGAGTAACTTGATATATGCATGGAATTAATAAAATTAGCATGCACAAATCTCACGTGCACTCGGTGATTACACCAATGTCTTCTCCTGTAATTGCAGGAGTCAAAGCCTTGTGCAGGAGTGAAGCACAGCTGTTGGAGGTGAGGTTTATCCCTATCTTTAAGCCAGTTCCAGTCTAGTGTGAGATCCAGAATGGCACTTCACACCTAGGCAGAGTCTGTGCATGATGTACTGTGTACAACAACAACAACTGAAAAATATTAGTTGTAGGCTCAAAGAACTGGAGAGAAGGAGACTGTTCTCTTCATTTGACAGAGGTATGAGGTATGGTGGTGAGGCAGGGTAGTGTGCAACAGGACAGGCTTGTGGACAGCTATGTGTGCTCTGTGCAATAGCAAGGAGAAGTCTAGCCAGAGAGGGAAAGACATTAAGAGGAAGGCTTGGGAAAAAGATAAAGAAGATAAAGAATAGTTTGAAGTCTTACGTTTACACAACACAGGTAGGATGCTTCATGGCAGACTCCAGGCAGAATGGGCTTAAGTATAACTGTAGCTCCAGGACTGGTGCAGCTTATCGTACTCCTTAGTCCAAGCCGCACTACATTCTGGAAGACAGAGTGATAGGAAAGAGATCTTCCAGAGTTGGGGCACCTACTGGCTTTATTTTCATCATCTGTGAAAAACAGTTCACAATATGCTTAATTCTTCCAGGGAATCATATAAGAAATACACCAAATAAAACAGTCATTTTCCAAATGAAGTTAATGTGAGTTCTTTTCTCATTGGAATCCCAAAATATCTAAATTTATCTCAGTTTCCCATAACTGCTGTATAGGTAATTGCCTAGAAAAAGAAACAAACTAAAATCCACCTCTAAGTGTTGTGGAGAGCAGGGCAATGTTGGCATAGCCTAAGCTCGCTCTTCTAATTTCTCCCAGATGGAAATTCCCATGTTCTTTGTTCAGACAACTCGAAACCATCTGGTATTTCCCTTAAACTGTTTGTCTTTTTCCAAAAGAACAAGGAAAAGAAACGAAAGAAAAAAAACCCCATTCTAATACAGAGACTATCAGCATCTGGTGCTCTTACATCTAGAAAAATATAAATAAGTAACAGCCTCATTTTTGATTCCCCTCTCCTGTAGCAATCTGACAGGGAAAGATTTCTATGCCATGGCTCAGGGAAAGGAAAAATAAGCAGGGAAAATATGAGTAAATTAGTGCCTATTAGAACTAAATGTATGTGTAGCACAGCCCACAGTCACTAAAGCACAGTGTCAAATATGAATGCAAGCTGTAAAGTCAATGTCAGGTGCCTCTTTTGTATCATAGGCTTTTCCCAGGCTAAGTAGTAGTGAACCTGCACAGGGGCAGAAGAGAACAGCTGGAGATTGGTGCCAGGCGAATGTCCGTCCTTGTCTTGGAATGTGTCGTGGAGCCTGGGCAAGGCTGTTGGGGACACTGTGCTCTCTCAGCAGCCCAGCCAGCTTCGTGAATTACCTAGGTGAAGACAAATAGTTATTATGTCAACAAATGGACATGGACGACCTACACTTCGAACATTAGGGTCTATTTGCATCCTTGCACTGACATTTTTCTCCAGCATAGGCAGAACAAAGTGTTATCTTTTCCTTGGAAATCAAAAGCAGCTCTATGATTGTCAGTGTTGGTCTGCGCAAAAGAAAATATGTGATATATTTTTCCAGTGCAGATACACATTGTCAAGCCAGAACTCTCTGAGAAAGAGTATGTTTACTAAAACTGTAGAGATACTTGTTCAAGAATATTCTCAGTGTAGACATCATAGAATCATAGAATGGTGCGGGTTGGAAGGGACCTTAAATGTCATCTAGTTCCAGCCCCCCTGCCATGGACAGGGCTTACCTACTGATGAGTAGTAGCTGCTGTCTTCTAGGAAGAGAGGGATTGCAGTGTTCTGTGGAAAGAATACTTCTGAGGCTCTTCCTCACTTCCTTTGACTGGGGAGATTCTAAATGCCCTCTGAAACCTAGTCTTGTTTTTGCTTTCCAATAAGGGATCGAATGTCCATGCTAGCAAGACAAAAACATCTAAAAAGGCTTTTCTCCATTATGGAGACAAGACTGTGCACCAAGATTTACTTCTAATAAGATAAAGGCATCCAGTCCAAATTCAGCGGCCTTCTGGATTCATTTTCATTGGGCATGGAAATCCAGTCGTGAGTTGGATGTCAAAAGGTTAAGAACCTTCTTCCAGAGCTCTGCCAAGCTCCCATGGTACAAGTACAGGTGGACTTCCCTTCTTTTCAGATACTGCATGTGTGAGCAATGTAGCAAGCCAGAAGCTGTTTTGCAGGTATATATTCTTGTTTGGCTTCAATTTTTCTTCTCTGATTTGTGGATGTTGTGCATGATTGGAGGTCTCCGGGAATCCCTACACTATAAAACTGGGACTCAAAAGTAATTTTACAGGGGACAGGATTTCTCTTGTTTCAGCTCTTTTCAGATATGAGAGGGTACAGACTGAAGATTTGGGAGACAGAAGCGTGGTGGATGGGAGTCTGAGGGGTGGCATGCGGAATGGCTTCCTGAAGCATGTTTAAAAGTAACTAAAGGCTTGGGTTTTCAAATGTTGTATTCTCAGTATCTGAAACTGCTTTAGTGTAAGCATGGGACAACGGAGGGTTTTTTTTAATGGAGGTTAATTTTTCCCCCGAGCCTGTACACATTTTCTGTAGGGGGAAGATGCATGGTCATTATGTGTATTCTTTCAAGCTAGTGTTTACAGGGGTGCATTAATGTTTGGGGGGAAAGTACTGAATGGAAGTAAAAAACAAAAAGGGAAAGGGACCCACTATTGAAAGCTTTCACCCTTACCTTGTCCCACACTAGCCCTTAATAACTGAGTCTGATTTGCCTTTGGTCTTCCAGCTCCAAAACATGTTTGCCTGAAAATTTTTGTTGGATATACTTCGCATGTTTTGATAATGTGACTTATGAGGTAACACTTCTACAAAGATATATATAAATACATACATGTACAACCACATACATACATGTACACACACTACATATAGACTTAGGAAACTGTATGGCACTATACACCTCCATGCCTGTATGTGGCAGCAACCACAGTAAAGGAGGGGAGGTAGCTCAAAATAGCATGTACAGCCCTTTATGGAGTTGTTATTAAACAGAATGTGGTCTTGCCATCCTGGCTGGTGGAAGTGTTTTATTTCTGTGGGATTGGTTCCAGGGGAGTTGCGTCTGAGGAAGGAGGATCAGAGGAAGAAGGGGTGGGTCTCGATGAGATAGTCTGATGCAGAACACTGAAAAGGATCCACGGTGGCTTGGAGAAGCATCCCAGAGTAGTAAACATATGACACACTATTTCTCATTCAGAAGATAAGAATGTCACATGTTCGACTATGCAGTGCTAAAATCTTATGTGTGCCTGTGGCTACCATGACACAAATCTCAGGCCATTGTGACAGATTTGATGATAGACAGCATCACATTGACAGGACCTTCTAGTTTATCATAGAGTGAGTTTTCCTGTTCCACTGAAACCACAGTTTCTGGATGATACATATAAGTCCTGTCCTGATATTGGTGATGTGCAGACACCTCTGGTACAGAGTTTGACAGAAGTTTCACAACAGCAGCTTAGGACACAAGGAGTCATCTGATGCTGAGGCTGTAAAAGGCACTGAGTAGCAAGACTCTGGTTTCACATCCCGGTTTTCAATCGGTGCTTCTCGGCCTGCTGTCCTCAGAGCAGGCTGGGGAATTGGTTGACCCAGAGGGAAAGGACCATCTCTGCACTTCCAACATTGCTGTATCATCAGCTTCTGATTTAGGACATTAGGCCAGCTCCAGTAGTGCTTTGTTTATCATATGGGAATTTTAAGTTCTAGACATAAAAGATACAATCTTTCGCTGGTTCTTACAGAGGCTAGGCAGTGTCACTTGCCCTGCTTCAGGCATAGTGTATTTCACAATCAGGGCTATTTAGCTGATCTTTGCTTTCTGTATTCTATTTGAAGTTAATCTGCTTCCTTCCAGTTTACCTGCCTTCGCTACTGAATTGATTCCCACTCACCCCTTGGTATGTATGTCTGCATAATTATGTTCATATAATTAATTGCAACTTACATAAAACACACATAACTCCATTAGGATTTTGGGTTTGGTTTTTTTTTTGGTCAATCCTGTAAGTCCCTTAGTACTCACTCCTGTTGTTTTTTCTTTTTTCCAAATGGCCTCTGTGTTTTTTGAAAAGTAGTGTGTTAAATTAAATCAGTTATTCCATGTATGTTTAAGACTTGCGTCCCTGGGAAAATATATCGCTGGGCCTGGAAGCTGTACCTCTGCATAGGAAACATGTCTCTTTTTCTTAATTTCACATTATGCTACAAAGACGGTGTCCAGCTGCTGAATGCTTCGCCTAACAGAACTCTTTTACCATCATACTAGAACAGATTTATCCCTCAGTTACGTACGTCTTCTCTGGATTTAGCTGCTTAGCCCTAGTGTGAACTTCATTCTGTGGTATCTGCTTTGGTCTCTGATCTCCACTTTCTGCTTATTTCTCTGTTTAGTCTAGATGGCAAATCTACCATATGTTTTTCTCATGTTACTGTCTTACAAGCTCTGATATGTTACTTCCTTTTTCAAGTCACTAATGAAGATAATAAATAAAAAGGGCATAAGACCATTCTTGCTGCACACCTCACTAGCTCTGCACATTGCGAGCTGCAAGGGTATTTTCTATGCAGTCCCTCAGACAGTTCATATCTTCTGTGCCAAAGAAACTGCCAATTTGATTTAAGCATAAGATTTTGTGACATGTTTGCTCATAATCCAGCCAGCACACAGCTCCCATTTCTTTTCACCGCCCATTTGCATAAGTGCACTACAGAAGTTTGAGGGGGTGAAAAAAGCAGATGAATATTTTTTGGCAAATGTATTCCTCATAAACCTTCCATTACTGTCTTTTGCACTTGTTTCTGTGTGGAAAAGCTGAAAAGCTTCTAACTTGAGTTTGTGTGACGGTAATTCTGAATATATCTCAGTAGGTCTCGTATTTTTACCTTCTGTTCTTCAAACGAAGTAAGTAGCTATTCAGTAAATAGCCAGATACTAGCAGCTTTTAGATTGTTGTTCATATAAAGCAGGCAATTCACATTTTCATTTCTCTACATTCTGTTTCCTTTATAAATTTGCTACTGGACTTTTCCTCAACATACTTTGTCCTCCATATCAGGAGCAGTCCTTCAAGTTGGATAGATACATTTCAGTAACTTTTTACTACAGAGCAGAAGAGGTGTGCACAAGTAGCACACTGAAACTGCTGGGGTGTCAGCAAATGCTCATTCGAAAGGCTCGTGCTGGAACTAGTAATAGGTTTGGCCGAGACTGGCTTCGTTTAGCGAGCACACTAATCCCAGCAGTGTCCACAGCAGCGTCCTCAGTGCTGTGAGGCTGCAGCAGGACTTACTGACTTCCAGCAAGCTGAGGGAGATGGAGATGTGGCTCAAAGCACAGGCAACTCAGTTGCAGAGCTATCCACTATTGTGCACCTGTGATTTGAAAAAGGTGATGTCTCTGTCTGTGAGTACACGTGCGCAAGGTTGTCTGTCCGGTATGGGGGACACACACAGTGAGAGTTTGCGGTTTACAGTCAGGACCAGTTTAAGCTTGCCTCTCACAAATAAAGCCTTAAAAGTTTTGCATGTCTTATGATAAAAAAAGTTTTTCTCTGAGAATACTAATAATGCTCAGGCATGGCTTTTGTGAAGAAATATTAATTATTGGTCTCCAGTGTTGACTAAATTGTTATGAGAGCTGTGCCCAGATCCTTGCTTATGTGGCCATGAACAACTTAGTGCTTGTTGTGACAGTATTTTTAATAGTGTGTTTTTAATTATACCCTTCCTGGGGTTGGACTAATTTGGCAAAGAGGGATCTTCACTTGCTTAGCTGGTTATTGCCCTGTCTTGTACCCTTTGGCCACAAAACACACACTTCTTTGCAGTGTTTGCATAACTGGGGAGAGGGAGGGAGTTATTTTTTATGAACTCTTGATTCTGTCTGTCTCTCTGTTCCTGCTTGTACTAACTGGTTTTGTCCATAGGGTTAGCAAACTAGATTTTTTTTAGTCTGAAATAGTTTGCTGACCAAAAAAAGTTACATTGTTCAGACAAATTTTTGTCCAGTAGTCCATCTCTGTGTGTTTTTTTCTGCATCTGAATCACGACCAAGTCTCTTAGCCTTGTCATAACTACCCAAAGCCCTATCTGTTGTCTTGTCAATCTTAAGTCTTCCTTATTTTTTCACTTCTTTATATTGATGAGTTTAAAAACAAGACTTCTGCTTTCACATTTAAACGCCATGTAAAAGGAAGGGTTCAACTTTTTGCTAAATTAATAGATAACTTCTTGCCTTTGTTAAATGAATATCAGTAAAACTGGCAATTAGTTGAGATTAAGACTACATTTATCTTAAAGATGTAAGGTCAAAGGATACTTTTTAGGTTGGTTTTTTTTTTGGTTTGTTCTTGTTGGTGGTGGTGTTTTCCCAAAATTTTCTGCTCTGATGGAGATTTTTCCACTTCTCAGAGTATATCCTTATGTGTTGGGTACCAAATGTAGTTCAGCAGATGCTTGGAGTTGAAAATGCTGAACAAGATCAGCTCTATTTTAGTGCTTTGAATAGTAGTGGCAAGCTTGGTGTAACATGCATCTACCTAAAACAACAATTCTAAGTAACTGCACATGCTATTTAGGAGAAAAGCAAGCTTCTGTGGTTCAAAACAGCCTCAGAGCTTCTTATTTTTCAAGGCTTGTGCTTGGATTTTTGGGGGCAGATCTGAGCTTTGACTTTCTAGCTGAACAGGAAGGCCTCGGTGCTGATACAAATTCTGGGGATATTTTGGGTTAGGGAAAAAATTATTTTTGTGCGTAGGTAGCCAAGTCTGTGCTACTTGGATAGTATGAGAGATGCAGGTTTTCAGGTGACAGATCAGTGTGACTTTGTTTGCTGGACAAAGGTTTCAAGTTTAAACTTTGAGGGGGCATACTGGGATTGCCTGAGAGAATGCAAGCTTACAGTTCTCTTGACAAAGGTTCAGTCTCAATTTACTGCACGTTTCACACCTACTAAAGTACTCAGCATCAGCTCACTGAAGATTTTATTGGTAAAATGGAAGTGGAAACATCTTCAGCCATCGCAAACCATCTTTGCAGTATGTTTTTTGTCCCCTTCTGGCTCCTTATACACATTCATGTATACCTACTTTTTCCCAGGTGAGAAAATGGTGCAGATGAATGCTGCTTCTGCTCAAAGGGTGGGGGCATACCTGGGCTGGATCTGGAGTAATGCCTCCAAAGAACAGCAGTAACAACATCCACCATTCTTCTTCCCCACAGAGAGCAGTCCAGCTCCTCACGGTAACTCTGAGACAGCTAAAGGCAATAGGAATGAAGAGACGTGTGTATGCGCATGTGTGGGCACACGTGTGTGTGCTCTTGTACCCTCAGGTGACAAACCTCAAGAAACTTTCCAGGTTAGCTTGTGTCTTACTCTGAGCTCCTGAGGCCTCTCCAAGTGATCATTTTTGTTCCAGCTTCATCTCCCCCAGCTCGCAATCTGTCTGTCATGACTCACACACTCTCTGGCTTTGATTTAGACTCCATCTGCTTTCTCAGCCAGTCAGATCCCAGTTCTTCTGTAACACACCGTAGGAGAAGTGTGGGACTGGGGCAGAACATGTATCTGTATTCGGGGGAGAGGAGGGGGAGGTGTACTGACTCCAGCCTCAAAGTTTCTCCTTGTCTCATCTGTCTCAGTGCGAGCATTTGGCCAAGCTGCAAAGTGTAAGTCTGTACTTGCTAGTACTAAGGCTGGGGCTGACTTGGAGAAACTTGTCCTTCCTGAGGGTGTGTGGACCCTCAGATCAGATTTGGTCTCAGAGTGTTGCCACTCACTGCACATTTATGGATTTTTAACAGGAACATCCTTTCTCCACTGCTTATTCAAAGGATTATCATAGTTCTCTGAGAAAAAATAGCAGTTGTTCTGCCTCTTCTCTGCAGGCAGGGGAAGGTGACACAAAGGTAGCAGGGAGGCTATGTGCTAATGACTGGCAGCCAGAAATGTGCCACAACCCTATGGTGTGGAGGCAAGCATCTGGTGTGCGCAGGAGACTTGCCCTCAGATCACTACTGTCTTCTCACAAGGGCAGGGTGACCCTTGGAGGACTGAGGATCACTTTGGCAGGGAAAGGCTGTCCCCACTTAGCTTATAGAGGGGAATCAAAGACAACAGAGAGTTAGTGGGCTCTGAATTCCAGACAACAAAAATAAATCTCTCCTTCAACAGACTAGCTGGGGAGATTTCCCTCTACTATAAGCTTGTGACAGACTCTCCCACTTACGAGCATAAGAGAGGAATTGGTGCAAGGTCAGTCACTGGAATTAAAGCCAGCAGAGAATTTTCCTAGGGAGACTGGTTTAGAGGTAGCCATATTTTGTACTTGCTCCTGAGACAGCTTATGAAACTGGTCACCTTGAGTTACGTAATGCTTTACTAATATCCGGAAAGGGGTTGTGGCCCCACATCCGGGAGAATACCCCCAAGAACATATTCTCAGAGCCTGGATTTCTTCTCTGTTGCTGCTAAGTGGAAACATCCAATGGCAGCTTGGGACTGCATCCAAGTGCCATGACCCACCAAAAATATGATAGAAAGAAGAATGTTAGAGAAAAGCTGCAGAATACACAGAATTTGATTTTTTGCCTATTTACTGAGAAAACCTCACAAGGACAGTGCGTTAAACGAAGCAGCATCTTATCTTTGGATGCTAAGGTTCTGCATGCATGACACGAACTGACAAGACATCTTTTTGCAAGATACAGGTCAAGATCTGCTCCAGATTTAGAACTGGAATAGAGAGGGATGCTGCAGACAAGAGTTGAGGTCTTTGCTGTTAGTCACAATGGAATCAAGCTGGCAAAAGTGAGAGCTGGAATTCTCAGATCTGAGGTATGCAGAAATATGTGGAAAGTAGGCAGGGTAGAATTACTAGGAAAGAGAGCAGGAGTTTTCAGAGAGAAACCTGTTTTCAAAGTGTAGAAAATGTGGCTTCCCTCTGCTATATTTCTTGGCAGCCTGCTAACATTCCTTTCTTTATTTTTTTTTGAGTTCTTATATTTTAAGACTATAACTTTGTAAAAATTGTGAACAGTGATTCAGAGAGACAAACACAAGTACTTGAAATACAGGTGCATACATGCTGTTTTACTCCTCTCCCTCCAACACTGAGGATGCCCCTACTTAAGATTTTCCCATTCTATTTAAAAATTCCAGAGATGATGGGAAAACAAAGAGGCTTTCCTCCCTTCCAGTGCTTTGCTTAGAGCCCTGGGTGAGTTCAAGACATGAGACATAGACTGAATATTTTCCTCCCACCAGTTTTGGGGCATGGCTCGGCTAAAGAACAGAGGAGACTCTCCTAACTGTGCCCCCATCCAGGAAAATCCCAGAATAAAAATTGAGAAAGAGGAAAAATGTTTTACATGGGAATGTTTGGGGGGGTGCAAGATAACAGCTAGCGAAAACGAGCTGCAGCAACATGGACAGGACTGTAGTCAGAAGCAGCAATATGCCTAGGCTGGAGGTCTGGCTGTGTTTACATTGGTGCATGCAGGCCAGGTGTGACTGGAAGGATGATACCAATGGAGAATGAGAAGAGCAGCTCCTTCTCCACTTCCCACGTGGCAGATTGACCCAGAGCATCCTGACTGCGTCCAGCAGTACTCATGTCCTTTTACAATCCCTTCTGCTGTGTTATGTAGACATGGCAGAAGCTTAAGCTTTATGAGCCTGCCCTTAGCTGCCTTGCAGTCTGCGTCTGACTCCTGCACACACCCGTATAGTCCAACAGCCTAATCGTCTTTGCACGGAAAGGAAGCAGCAGAAGAAAGGGTCAGTCCGATGCCCCTTCTCCCAGCTGAATCAATCCTCTGTGGGGATTGCAAAGAACATCCAAAAGCTTCTCTCTGAGGAGCAAACACAAGAAGACTGGCTCAACTGAAGAGTGTGATGGACTACTCCTCTCACATCAGCTATAAGGGGACATCCTCATCCTCATCTTCATCCTCATCCAGGTCAGTGGAGCGCAGGCTTATGTCTTTGAGGATGTCCGAGATGTTTTCAGCAACTCGCCCTGTCAGCTCCATCTCCTCCAACTCAGTATCAGTGGCATAAGTAGAGCACGGGACTTCCCCATCTTCATGCAAGTGTGAGGGCTGGGGGGAGTGTGAGCAGGGAGGCAGTGGGCTCTCTGTGTCCAAGTCTGCTGCTGGCTGTGCTGCCACCGTGCAGTCGTCCTGCCGGCTCCACACCTGAGTGGCCTGGCTGACCTTCTCGCTGCTGATGGAATTCCGGTTGGTATCGCGGAAGCTGGCAAGGGGTGGGCGGAGGCGAACCCCAGAGCGTGTGGAGCCCTCTATTGCCTTCTGGAGCTAAGAGAAGAGAAAAAGCTTAGAGAAAGTGGATGAAAGGGAGGCTGACCCAGCCCTACCCAGCAGAAGTTCATCTACTGTCCCAGGTAAAGGGATCACAGAGAGTCACAGCTCTACCTCTGGGGCCTGTGGAGATCATCTTTTACACTGGTGGTATAATTTTTCATTCCACAGTAAATAACAAATTCCATGCCACTTTCAGAGACAGTAACAGCCGCTCAGTTAAGAGTCCTGTGTTCATGAAAAGGACGAACCATCTAACATCCCTGTAAACAACACCTGCTGCCTCCTCTGAAAGTCATTCCTCTACACGGCTTCCAAAGGGTTGACTCAGAAATCAACACTGGACTGAAAATGTAGCAATCACAGTTATATATATTCCCAGCTGGATCCTCCAGCACGCGTAAGTGACTGCAACGATCCACAGGACATCTGCAGTTGATTAGGAGGAGACAAAAGGATCTGCACTTACCTCTTCCAAAGCCAGCACTCCCCTCAGCTTCCCCATACTGGTTACATAGGCATGGGTGAGGCCCAGTAACGAGAACAACGTATGCGTCTATGAGCAAAACCACAAAAGATCATTTCAGGGACTTTGGAAACTGGTAACATGATACTTGGTGCTAGAACTGGGACTTGGGATTTAGAGATGGGAATCACAAAGGCACACAAGGCCCTAGTCATTCCAGTGAGAAACTACCTCATCCCTGCTCTTTTTGTAGCTAGCAAATACTACCCTTTGGTCATTCTGCTGTGCAGCCATAGTTGGGAGTGTGTCGCTGATGGAGAGCACATCCTCAAGGTCACTCCCATCCTCCATCTAGCAAATGGAGATTCACATGCAACACTCTGTGCATTTGGGGACTTATGCAGATCCTATTTCATTTTGATGCTGGAAATTAGACTATCATATAGTAATGTTCAAAGTTAGAACCTGCTTAGATTATTTATTCCAGTACTTGCCTTAACACTAGAAAATTTCTTTATTCCTGTTCCAGAATATTTCCTGTCAAAACTTAAGCTTGTTGCTGCTTATCCAGTGGAGTGGGAATACTGAGAACAAGTTAATCCCTTTCTCCTACAAAACCGTCTTAAAAAGACAGATATCACACTGCTATCAGTCGTCTTTTCTTTGGTGCAAACATGCCCCATTATTTTACTGTTCTCCATAGACCAGGCTTTCTAAAACTTTCAGCATTCTCAGTGCTCATCTATGGGGTATTTCCAGCCTCCGGGTGTTTTAAGCTGAGCCCTAGCTGGAGTCTACCTGTGACTCACATGAAGTCATTCTTTCACAGCTGGTGTTTGCCTTTTTTTTTTAACATTACATGAGACAGTGAATGTCATGTTGAAGTGTAAACTAGGGAAAACCTCATTTCTCAGGATAAAGACATTTTCATCATGATAAACCGTGATATTCTTTCTGTTGCCTCACATTTAGCTCTAACTAAGCATACCTCACATAGTTTGATTATTTATTCCTGCATTTTTGTGCATCTGACTGATGTTGACTTATCCGTTATTTCAGAGTTTCTCATTTGCTCATTTTTAACGCGAGGTTTGAAACTTTCCCCATTTGCAGTCTTCAGGTATGATTTCTTGTAATCCCTATATTCTCAAAGATAAGTGCTAGTGGTTTTCAGATTACTTCAGCCAGCCCTTTAGAAAACACCAGACTCATCTTAAGTATATGCTAACCTATTCTTATTTTGCTCAAGGCTGAGATCTTTCCCCTTTGATAACAGTAATTAATTAATTTTGTGCAAGGCAGATTCTCACCGTTCGTGTTAAATGAATATTGATAGAAAGATGCACTGTGCACTTTTGCTTCAGTAGACTGTGTTCCATTTCCATTTCCCAGTCCTCTTCTACTCCTGATATACTTACATAATGAGTGCTTTTATTCCCAGTCATCCTGTGCTAACTCTAGAAGTTGGTGATCCAGCTTCCTCTTTCCTTGTGCTTCAGGTCAATGAAGAGCCTATGATATAGGGTGGTTTCCAGCAACTTTTCTCATGCACTGAGGAACACTCTACACCCTGACAGAAACACCCTGAGAAATCCAGGAGTACTCATTCCAGTGCTGCACACTGACAAAGCAGGGTGTAAATCTCAGTGTAATGCCCCCAGCAGCAAGGCATACAGTGCTTCTGCTAATGCAGTGGCTGGAAAATCCTATGTGGTGTCCAAAAGCTATTTTAATAAATGTACTAAAACTTCTTATCATGTAGTCTTTCATTTTTGCAGGAGATTGGAGGTACACACAGAAGGTTATAGGAACAAACTGACTTCTGTAGCTGGATGTGTAAGTAGTTGGTGATAGCAATTGTAGGTTAATACAAGGAGAATAAATAAGTCATAGACTAAATTTGCAATGATAGCGTGGAGAAAAACAGTGTATGCCTCAGAGAGACATCTGCACCCACCTTGTGCAGGGAAGTTCTCTCCACCAGTTGGAAAGGGGAAGGGTCTATGCGGCAGCTGTCAAAGCACACGTTCTTGTTCAGCTCCTCCTGTTCCCAAGCATCTATCTGACACAGGAAAGAAGAGGAATCACTCTTACAGTAATCATCAGCGTTGCTGTCTTGTGTACCCAAACTAGTCCCATTCTCCTCTTAATGCTTCTTCCTTCCTATGTAGATCATTCGTCTCGCCCATTATGTCATATGCCTCAGGTTTCTCATGCCTTCCTTGCCAGATGTCAAGTCTATGGAAACAGCAATTCCAATACCTCAGAGGTTTTCTGAGAAGGTGAGGTTTTGCTCGTTCCTCCTTAAAGAGCGAGTGAACATCTTAGCTTTCCTTTCTGAGTGCATCTTCTCCTTGTCATTGCAAGAGAATAGTTCCTTTGTGTAAAAGATGAAGGAACATAGACCCACAGAAAGGTTTAGGTGAGGGGGCACCTGTGGAGGTGTCTAGTCCAAAATCCTGCTCACAGCAGGGCTGACTTCAAAGTTAGATCAGTCAGAGCCTTACTCAGCACATCTAGCAGAACAATCTCTTCTCTTACTGGGTGAGACTTGCCCACTGTGCAACTCTGAGAAGAAAATGGCCTTAGTTATTTCTGTATGTGGCAATCACAGAGGTTGTTGGAGTTCAGGAAGTATTGCAAGTGATAGGAAATGGGCAAAAAAAGCACTCAATGTCACTCCCTTTCTTCACCCAGTCGTACCTCTTCCGGCCTCATTGTGTCAACTTCCACTGGCTCCTGCACGAGAAAACACTGTTCAGGACAGACAAAGAACCCATAGATTCACAGACTACAGAAATCAAACATTTGCACAGCCTCCTCACCCTATGCAGTCCCCTTTTTGTTCCAAACAGTATATTATGGAGTGTTTAGGTTTTCTTGATACTCATACATTATAAGGTGTACTCTGTACTTCCTGTGCTTCCTTGCTAATGAAGATTGGCTATGGAATGCTGGTAGAGAAATTCAGGTGCCTAAACATGGTCATCTAGTACTGCTTTAGATGCTCTCAGATATCCCACATGGGGTCCAACCACTGCCCTGGAGTGGATGGGTCTCCCATAGGCTCTGTATGATATCCACCAACCCTGTGCAGACACCCAAGGGCATCTAACGTAGCACAAGGCAAAAGCATTTTTTGTTTTTTTTTCTGGCCAAAACTGTTTGCCAAATGGAATCGAACTGCACTTGATTCCAGTTAGCCTAAATAGCATTAAACTATTCACTGATAAAAAGACGCCCACACTCAGTCATGATGGTGGCCTTGACACCTGAGCATAGATGGCTCTTTAGGAAGATGCACACTCCTTGACAGTAATCACACCCTTTCTCCTTGGAGAGACTTCCCCACTGATGCTGTCAGAGTTCAGGACCATATGAGTGTCCACACTTTGGCCAAATGCTGAATGGCTCTGAGTAGTAGGTTCTATTTCCATTGCATTCCCTTCCCTCTTCAGGGTACTACTAGGCACTCTGTATCCCTCACCTGGACGGCACTCTCTGTTTGAAGTGGACGGTTGTAACGGCACAAGAGCTGCTGGATGAGTTGCCTCAAACTCCTGAAGGTGCCTGGAGGATGAAAACAAACACATGGATAAGAGAGAATAACAAGTGAGCGACAAAAATGCAAAGCCCCATGCCCATCTCCTTGCCCAGGGCAGGCTGGGAAATAATATGAGGGATATAGTATATGGTATATGGCAGGGCTGGCCCAGTCACAATCTAGCATTCAGTTTGTAAGATGGTGTCTGCGACATGCACAGTAAGTATTCCCATGTCATATCTTTTCCTCAAGGAGAGGAAACAAACCATTACAAAGTAGCCCTTGCAGATAATATTCATAGATTAGTGTCCCTGAAGAAAAAAAAAAAACAAAAAAAGCCAAACCAGAAGCAAGACTACTAACACAGCAAACAATCTGATAGAAGGGATAAACTGCTGTGACTAGAGGTCTCTGCAGTCCACAAAGAGAATGTGGTTTGGAGGAGGAGTATGGAAAGGGCAGGTGAGAATTTGGAAACTACTTTGAAGACAAAATTTATCAACAGCCTGAATGTGACAAGTTCAAAGGGATGAGAAGTCCGTGGGTTGTGCCAGCAGTGTCATGGTGGGAATGAAAAAGACTGCAGAATTATTCTCCCAGGGAGGACAGTCAGGAATCAGCAAAGAGGGTGAGAAGGGTTTGGTGCTGTTACAAAGTGGACAAGGCCGTGGAGGAAGGCTGGTCTCAGAAAAAATGACAGCTGTAAGCCAAACTAAAAATTATGGCAGAGAAAGCCTTGTGAAGTCACCCCTGCTCCACTTCCTCTTATCACTACGGGATCACACAGTACTAGCTTGAAGTAAAATGCCTCACGCACAGTCCTTGTTTTGATGCGATGCTTCTTCTGATTGGTAAGGAAGGTGGATGGCTGCCCTGGAAGCATAAAGTGGATTCTCCTGTGCCTTAGAGGCTTACTCATACGTGAATGGTGTTAAGGAACCAGAATGTGCTATATCCTATATGACACGCTAACCTTTGGGTGCATAAAAGCATGAGCCAGAGCCCTATCCTCTGTATTCATTCTCAAGACTGGGCTACACCTCTGTGCTTACTCTCTGCATATTTCAAGACACATAAAGGAAAAAAAGAATCCCCATCATCCTGCATCAAATATATACGATGTATGAATCAGAAATGAGCTATGAGTACAGCCTGGGAAGCAAAGCTAATATAGGCTGGGGTGGCACTCAAAGAACACAATATATCAGTATTTGTCCATCATATTAATGTAGCTGAAACAAAGAGTTGTGTGTCCAAGGGAGGAGCTGTTCGGTTTTGGAGATGGCTGAGCAACAGCCTAAGCTACTCAAAAAACAAGTACAGACGTTGAGCTGCTTTTCCCAGGGAAATTCATTCCTAGGGTGAAGGAGGTAAGAGATGGGACCCTTCCTCGCAGACTCTCCAGAAAATGTCTGAGGAGATGCTATGGCGAAGGATAGCATAGGGAGTACTGACAGAGAGTAGCCTGAGCTGGCCCACTTTTGCCACGCTCTCTGAGAGATCACGAGCAGAAGATGTTTCCAGGTAGGTTACACTGATGTTGAGGTGCATTAACAAAGTACCTTCAGTACAGAGACAGCAGAGAAAGCTCCTTCTCTCAGTCTCTGAGAAATCAGCACCTCGCACAGGCAGGTACACAGTTAGCATGAAAGCTTCCACAAGCTGGCTAGGATGTGGCTGAGGCATGCCAGAAGTTACCATACCTGGGAGCTGCTGTGGCTCCAAAGTTTCAGACATTTGCTTAAGAGGACCTGTTGGGCCATTGGGCTCCTCTGGGTAACTGGCAGTGGGACTTGGAGGCCGAGGCAGCTGTTACAGAAAGGAGAGAAAATAAGGTCCATCCTGTGTCATTTCTTTCTCAGCCTCTCCAAATGCCTTACTGCTTCTTAAGCAGTCTCTGTGTTGCAGTCTCTCTACTCCTCTCCCTCACCTCTCCTTTCTCATCTGTATCCTCATCCTCATCAACATAAGCAAAAGATTCGTGTTTCAGCTTTGGCAGGGTTGCCCACGGCCCCTTGCTGTGCCCATCATAGGGTGCCTCAGACAGCTTCTGCTGCATTTCTTTGTTGAGGAGCCGTCGCCGTTCTGGGCTTATGTGCCTCTGGAGGAGATCCTGCAGTTCAGATCGCTCTATAGAGCCCAGAAGGATCATGCTCTCTGCGTAACACAGAACAGAGAAGCCGTTCAGCCATTTCAAGGTTTTGAATGTCCCCTGCCATGCACTGCCCCTTCCTCTCCCCAGCCTCTTCAGAGTGCTTGGACTCGTACTACCTAGAGCTGGATGAGAGTCATTGACCAGCCCTGCTAGCTGCTGCAAATACACTGCGAGCTCACCAGCCCCGAGCCGTGCCACTGCTCAGCATTACGTCAGAAGCAGGTTCTTCACTTATGCAAGATCCCTCCCTGTTGTCACAGTTCAGTCCACAAACTTGTCCCATACCTCCCTTACCTGCTTTATCTGTTTCACTGCCCGCACTCCAGCTTACCTGTCTGACTAGCTGAAACAGCCTTCCAACCTACATCATCCACAGCGCAAGATTTTTAGGATGATTTTTTTTAATGTAGTGGGTCACACGGTCTCCTTCACAGCACGTAATCTGAAAGCTAGTTTCTTTGGCTCTTTAAGCTGAGGCAGTCTTCAGGAAGGATCAGTTTCTCCACATTGCTTACCTGGTGAGTCCACCAAAGGCAACGTCTTAACAGTGGTGCTTTGGAGTAGAGTTTGCAAGTCTCGGTATTTACAGTTGGAAGAAACAAATTTCACATCTTGGACCATAATATCCTCCACAAAGATATTGTATTTGCTGTGAATTTATGGACAATAAGGTGAAGAGTTAGCATACTAAACATGTCTAGCAGAGAAATTCCTTAAAGAAATATATAAATGACCACTTTTTAAAAAGCATTCTTAATACAGTTGTTAAATAATCTTCTGTGAGAGTAACCAAAGAAGACTTTTATCATAGAATATTTATCATAGATGGTTTGGGTTGGAAGGGACCTTAAAGATCATCTGGTTCCAACCCCCCTGCTGTGAGCAGGGACATCTTCCACTAGACCAGGTTGCTCAGAGCTCCATCCAACCTGGCCTTGAACACTTCCAGGGAGGGGGCATCCACAGCTTCTCTGGGCAACCTGTTCCAGTGTTTAACTCATGGTGAAGAATTTCTTCCTAATATCTAATCTAAATCTGCCCTCTTTTAGTTTAGAGCCATTCCCCCTTGTCCTATCACTAGAATTAACACAGATTAACTGGATTTTCATTAGAGTTGTATTCCACTTCATTACCCCTCACCATAAAAATATACACATATATATACATATATGTATAGATGTTTTATATATACATACCTATGTATATTATAAATACCAGAGAGAGGAAGAAATGTATATGAATAACTGAATGTTGTTTTAAGCAAAATATCCAAATAAAATGATATTTCAAACTTTTGCTGAAGGAAAAAAACCAAACCCCACTGAATTCACAAAAGAAATGGAAATGAGACATTCGATTTTTAAATTTTTAAACTGAAGCAATTTGGTAATATTAATACAAATTCAGTAACATTGCAGATTATTCAAACCTGTGCTTGCAGTGAAAAAAAGAAGATGACTTTTCTCCATTTCTTTATATGCACCCAAATTCTACTCCACCACTTGTTTTTTCTTGCTCCAGGCCTATTCCGCCTTTTTATTTTCTTTGTAGTACTATCTGCTTTTCATGACCTTTTATTCTCTCATGTTCTCATACTTTTCTGCTTTATTTCTTTGCCACTTCCCACCCTCACCTCTGTTTTACCACTATACCTTATTTGATTCCAGCCCAGATCTGGCAGGTAGGGCAACTTCTTCACCTGGATGATGCTATCATAGAGGCTGGGCTGCAGACTCTGGGCCACCATGTTGGCAAGAATGACAGCCACCATCATGGGGAGGATGTGAGAGATCTGACCTGTCAGCTCGAAGCAGATCACAGCAGTGGAGACAGTGTGGCTCACCGCTCCTGTCAGAGCTGCTGCACCTTTCCCAGGTAGGGTGGAAAAGGAATAGGGGAGAGAAGATGACTGTCATGTAGAAACAGCATGTCATGTCAACCAGGAAAGTCATGGGGATGGGACCAGGCAAAAAGAAATAAAGACGTAGAGACTCACCAATGACAGCATACCCTCCAGGTAAGATTTGATAAACAATACCATCAAAAAGGATCCCATTGGGAAAAAGTGATGCCATGATTTCCCCAATAAGACGCCCAAACGCAGCACCTAGAAAATATCACTGAGAATTATGGAATTAACATTGAAGGAACACCCAGTCTGTGCCGTGCAGCTGTGCTGGGCAATCATTTGAGCATTTTCTAACAGAAACAAAATGAAAACTTACATTAAAATGACACTAGAGACTAAAGAGTAGTTCTTAGTTACAAAATATAGACGTTAGACTCCAAGAGGAGAGAAAGGTACTAAGATATGTAAATACAGTTGACCTCTCGTTGTTCCACTTAGGCACACCAGGCACAGTGGTATTTATGCTTCCCAGGTAGGAGGAAATATTTTCAGAATATGTACAATGTTAGTCCAGATCACAGTTGAGGCCCTTCACACACTCATTCTCTGAATGTCCAAGCACTAGAATCACAGCTTACAGAAGAGTTTAGGTGGGAAGAGACTTTTGGAGTTCTTGTTCTGACCCCTGCTCACAACGGGGCTAATTTTGAAATGAGATCAAGTCACACAGGGCCTTGTCCAGACAAGCTTTAAAAGTCTGCAAGGATGCAGATTCTCCAGCCTTGCTGAGCAACGTAACCAAGGAAACAAATTTTTTCTTACGTCCCATCAGAATTTCCCCTGTTGCAACTTGTGCCTTTACCTCCTATGTACTATGTGTCTCTAAGAGGAGTCTTTCTATCCTCTCTGTCCCCTGCTGCATTAGGTGGTGAAAGCTGCAGTTAGATCCCCTCTTGGCCTTCTCTTCTGCAGGACGAACAAACCCAACTTCTTCAGGCTCTCCTTGTTTGTTTTGTGCTCCAGTTCCCCAACAATCTCAGTGGCCCCCACTGGACTCATTGCACTTTGTCAAAATCTCTTGCACTGGTGGACACAAAATGGCACAATATTCCAGGATTGTGTCCAAAATGCTGAATGCAGGGAAATAACCAATCTCTTTCCCTTGGTCGCTAGGCTGTTCCTTATACAGCCTTATTTGTGGTTTGCCTTCATCACTGCAAGGGCACGTTACTGACTCATGTTCAGTTGCTGCCTGTCAGAACCCAGAGGCCCTCAGTGGACAACATTTCATTTAAGAGCTGTGGGTACTTAATGCTGAACTTCGTGAGCTTGTATACTTTAGTCTAACATAGCCTCTCTTTCTTAACATTAGCATCATATTCTTTTTATTTTTCGGTCTTGGAATTAAAACCAGTTGAAAAACAATGAACTCCTGTATGTTACCGTATTTCAATCAGAGGAAATGAGTAAGTGGTGGATTACATTGCAGGTACTAGTTTTGAGGTTATCTCTTCTAGCTGGCCTTCAGGGGCAGAAAGAGCAACTACTACTAATTGTAGGATGAAAGTTTCTCTGTAGATGAAGAGGCAGAGAAATTAGAAGGCTATGGCTCAGCATGCCTTCCCACAGGGTGGCTTTCCTTACATAAAAGGGCAGGGATTTCTTCCACAGCATTTGGATTTGAGGAGTGAGTGAATGACAAAAGCAGAGATTCAGACCTGGTATATGGACTGTTAACCAAGCTTATCATAAGCATCAAGTGATGACTCCTCATCCACTAGAAGAAACCTACTGGGTACTACCGTACGCAATGTCTCTCTTACCCTCTCCACCTGTCAGACCTATATGCTGCAACACAAAGTTGAAACTCACCTAGGACAAAAACTGGCATGAAGCCTCCACAGGGGATTGGCATCGTGGTAGCAATGACAGACATCCAGAACTAGAAAAGAGACAGAGGATGCGGTTGTTACTGAGCAGCAGTAGCATCTCCTGCAGCCCCCCTCCATGAGGGGACACGGTCTGAGGGATCTGGCAGCTCAGCCAGAAAGCAAAGGGTAAAGGGGCAGTGGGGTGTGAAAGGGATCTGGAGGAACTCCAGCAACACACGAACACTGATGGAGAGGACCTCTGGGCAACTGCTGTGGTGTCAGGGAAGCTGCATCACCAAGGGGATGGATGAACATGAAAACTCCTTTGCCTTGGACCTCAGAAACTGAGATTTCCTACTGCTCCAAATACCTTAACTTTTCATAGAACAAGGCTGTCAAAATTTCACAGACTCAGAGAGATTTCAGTGTGTAGGGAACTCTGGAGGTCTCTCCCCTTGCTCCCAGAAGGGCTAATTCCTATGTTAGATCAGGTTGCTCAGGGCCTTATCCAGATGAGTTCTGAACACCTTGAGGAGTGGAAATTCCCCAGCTTTTCTGGGCATTTGTGCAGACCCACACTCATGGAAGAATTTTTTTTCAAAGTCCAACTGTCATAAATTTCCTTTATTCTAGCTTGTGTCTGTTGTCTCTTGTCCTATCACCATGTTGGGCAAAATGATGAAATCTGTCCTGGTACTGCTAAGACCAAAACAAATGCTCATTTAGCCCAGAACATATAGATTTCTTCTGGAGGCAACAGCCTAATCTTACAAACACCTCAAAGGCCAATACACTCAGATGTTCTCAGGCAACATGACAGAGATTTCCACAGTTGAGGGAAACACAGAGAATACTGTTGTTTCAAAAACTTATACAAAGAAATGTACTGGCAAGATGTCCCTTCCTGCAGCAGTATCATCCACAGGAGAGAGACAACCATGGTTCAGCACATCAAAAGCAATACTTTCAGATATTTTGGGACTATGTTATCCTCAGACTGGGCAAATCCTTCCTGTTCAAGGTCCACCTTTGAGGACGTGATGCCTCTGCAGACATTGCTGTAGCTGTAGACAGATGTGACAGTTGCAACTTCCGTAGACCATGTCACATCAGAACATTTAATCTGCTGTTGCTTTCTGAGAAGTGAGCAAAACTGTTTTCAGCTGCATTTCTCCATCAAGTTACGGTACTGCTAACAAATCCTCACGCACCTATAGACTGTGCTTGCATATTCTTGTCTCCTGTCTGTGGTCAGGAATATCAAGTAGACTGTATCAGACTTTATTTAGACCAAATATAAATTATCTGAGAGCTTTTTACTCAATTATTTATTTTTGTGGAACTTGTGAAATCTTTCCTGATGTAGTCTTCCCTATCAACTATTACACAGTGTGTACCAAAGTTCACTCAGCAGGATGCATGAGGAAGATGACATAGAGAGCAGTGAAGGAGGTCACTATATTAAGGGCAGGAAACTATTGCCTAATAATTTTGGTAATCTTGCATTCAAGGTGGGCAAACATCATATCAGAAGATGTAAGAACCCATTACAGTTGACATGCTTCCTTCAATACCCAGCAACTCCTTATTGGCAGTTCACAAACTATTTTAAAAACGATCAAGAACATTCGCTCTGAGTGGAGAAGGGTTATGGTGAGCTGAGTTTCCTACCTTCATGAGGAAGAAGAGCAGGATGATGATGAAGACGCTGACTTTAGGATGGATCCAGGCAGCAGATTTCCCTAGGACCTGAGGGTCTCCTGTGTATTTTGCCCAGGTATAGTTATCAAAGAGAGAGCTGATAGCTTCCCGAGGCATCAACTAAACAGCAAAAAAACAGGCATGAGCCATGAGATTAGACACAATAAATATTCTACCTCTGTGCCAAGGAAGTGGAGGAGATTTTTACTTCGTTAATTCATGATTATGAGACTTAATTCACATTTTTAATCTTCAGGAAGAGAGACGGGACTTCACCTGAGCTAGTGAAAAGACAACTACCTTTACACACAGGGTAATATCTTCCTTATTACTTGCTTAGGGGAGTGGACCTTTTTCAAGTTTTATATGAATGAGATCACGAGTCTCAGTGTATAGTCCCTCATCAGACCGAACTCATCCTATATCTTTCTTCCCCCTTCCATGACATAAGGTTATTGGGGCACAGGATAAGGGGAGACTGTTCCACAGAATTGCACACAGAATTGCAAATACACATCCCGCTCTCACCTCTCCTGCCATGAACTGCCCAAATCCAGGAGGAAAGGTCGCAGTTGCTATAAGGAAGGTTATAACCCCAGGGTATATGAGGCGGCTGAAAGGAAAGAAAAGTTTCTTGGAATATAACCTCACATTCTTTTCTTGTAACACTATCACTTCAGGACTATGAATACTATTTCTGTGAAAGCTCTCTGCCACATCTGCATCCGTTGCTTTGGAGTTCTGTTACTGGCAATTTAATGCCCTGCTCCACTGATCATCATCATTCATAGAAAGTTCAACTGTCAGAAAAGTCATTTTTCCCACCAGAACCAATGTAATGGGAGGGATGGAGGGAAAGAGAGATGTGCAATATGCACAAACTTGAATACACCAGGGTGGTGGTGGTGGTGTGTGTGTTTACAACGATGTGTTGACCTATTACCAAAAGCCAGCACCTCCTCCGTTTGTCCTGATTATGACAGTCTTGCTTCTTTATCCTCCATGCAAGGTATCCTGTCCTAGTGTATTTAAATGTAGGGTTTTTTTCATACATTTCTGCATGCATCCCCCATGGCATTAATTCTTATGAGAAAACCTGCTTTTCTTTCCATTGAATTGCTGACTGTCACAATTCTGGTGAAGGTGTCCTTGGTAGCCAGTGGGTCTAGCTGTGCTGGACCAGTGGGGCATAGCTGGGCAGCGGGCTGAAGCCATCAGTGTCTTCCTGCTGCTGTATTCAGTCCCAGGGTGGGTTTCTGGGCACACTGTGACACTTCTTGGGCACTAAGACAACACCAGTCAAAGCTGCCTCCATGTGCTGGACTAATCCTGTCAGCTATCCTCTGACAAATTACTGCGTTCCCTACAGGAAGTTCTGGCTGAGATGCTGTGGATTTCAGGAAGACAGAATATAACCTTTAATTTCTTCCAGTCTAAGGACCTACAAAACTCTGAGAAATTAGTCAAATATTTAAATTCCCGCTTTTCAGGCTTTGCTTTGTTTGATGGCTCTGCTGGTGCTTGTGGGTAATGCTACATTTTTTCTTCCACATAATAAATTAAGTTAGTTTGAACTTCTTTTTAACTTGTGGTTTTCTTCTGCTCAGATCTGCAACTTGCTAAGAAATGTAGGACCTCCACACCTCTTAACAAATTCTCATAGCATCAGATTTCTTCTGGAAAGAGACTGAAGGCATTTACAGTTAGCCACCTTTTCTTCTTCAGGTTATAACTTTATTAAAGAAGGAAAAAGAGTATCTGCAAGTGCACTGTACAACCGTTATTGCTAAGATTTTTATTTTGTTTTGCATTTCTCTTCCATGCTGCAGTTCACACAATTTGGTTACTATCAGTTTCAGGTTTTGGTTCATAAGCATGCAGTAATTGCAATACTGCAGCGCATTCTTTACATTCTTGCCTACATTTTGATTAAAAAAAATAGATTGAAAACACATAGTTAGATTTAAATTGTATTTAATTTTCTTAAAATATAAACAATATTAAATTTATTTTTTACAGTTTCTAAAAAAAACCCAGAAGCAGCACGATCTTAAGAAGCATGATCACTGATTTTCTAATTAAAATAATTTTTTGTCCAATCAGTATTTTCCCTTGTCCTCTTAATGAATATTACAGAATCTCCCTTCTAAATCAAGAAGCTATTTGAAACTATTGGGGCTGATCAAGAGAAAATCCACTGCAGCACAAATCTTCTTGAAGTTTGCAGATATCTTGCTCTCATATAATTTCAGTTTCTTATGTTTTTACTACCTTACACTTGAAATAGTTCTACTAGCTCCCAGAAAGCATTTGTTACTATCTAATACCAGTAGGGTATAAGAATCTGGTCCCTAAAGAGACTATATTCAAAGGCACTCACTACTTTGTGAGAAACTGGCTCAGAGCCGTATGACGCCGGACGCATAGGACCACTTGGCGATTGAGATAAACGAAAAACGCTCCAAGGAATCCAGAACATATCCTAAAGTGGAGAAAAAGAAATAAAATCATACCAAACAACAGATAATACCAAATCATCCACCAAGAAAATGAGTTTAAGTGTTTTTCATCTTCAGCTGTTTATGAAGTCTTTTAAATGTCACCTAGAGGGTTACTCCTATAGCAACTCACTTGAAGACATTGACTCTCTAATGAAAGGGGAGGCATATTTTGGATTTTGTCATACACACTGCCATTTTTGCCACCTAAATTTTTTCTTGCTTAGAGGGGGAAATCTCATCTATAAAAATCTATAAAATAATCTATAAAAATATTCTATAAAAATAATCTATAAAAAGAGACTGACAGATCTCAGTAGGGGCTGGTGAAGAGCATCTGGGCAAAGACCAGTGTTGTCAGAACCTAGACATCAGGTTGGAACAGGAAATAGTAAAAATGCAGGGACTTTATCTCTGGGTTCAGCAAAATGATATACCTACATCAAATACTAAAAGTAATAGCAACTCTGTGCCTAAAGCAAAGTACATCATCTCTCTGATCCTAATTGCTTAGGCCTATGTTCCCGATCCTAATAAAGCCAAAAAAAAGTATAGCTGTCTAAGGACTGGCCTTGATCCTTATGCTCTGTAGCTTAATGAGACCTGGATAAACAGGGCCCAATACTCAAAGGTGAAGTAAAAAAAGAAGAGTGAAGAAAAAGTGCATTTAGAATTGGTAAGGGGAAGTATTATTTTACGTGACAAATAATTAACTCACAAAATACTGAGGATAAACAGACAACATTTTCATTCTATTAATTTTTAAAATGAATGGATTTTTCCTTTGTTATGTTATGCAGGCTTTTGCCAAATCTCATTCAAAGATTAATTTAGCTTACTTACGAAATAGTATGTTGAAAAAATCCTGCTTGATCGTTTAAAAATTGCATAGAAACAAGTTGAAACTAAATATAAAGCTGTTCACAGACAAACATGTCCAATGAGCTTCTCTTAAATATTTTAAGCCACGATTGTTTAGCACTACTGTTAAAATAGGCCAGTCCCTTAGGCAATATAAGCCTAAGAGCTGCACAGTGAATTGAATTTCTTTGTAATACTTTATATCAAAAAATAGATCCCTCCATTCCTGTCTATCAATTTGTCAATAAAATAGAAGTGCTTCTCCTGTATATGTTTTGCAAATTAACAACATTTGCTGACTCAGAAGAAGCAGATCTACCTGTTGATAGTGCTTGGGCTGGCTCAGTTTTTTTGTCCTACCTGAAAGTGAAGAAATTTGTTGGATGGAAAGACAGTTCAACTTTGAGACTTAATATTAAGAGAATTCGGAGCATTCCAAATTGGCATTGGGACTTTACCCAAGACTATCCAAGTCCTTAGCTTTTTTTTTTTTTTTTTTTCCAAATACCACATTGGACACCCAGGCATTTGAAAGTTTTGCACAGTTGTCATATATTCCTTTCCTAGCCTATGTGCAGTACTGAAAAAAAACAGCTCTACTAACTCTGTTCAAAACACAATGACAATAAGTTTTGCATTCTATCAGCTGTAAATCATAGGGATTACCTTTTTATTTGCCAATCTAAGCAAATAGATTCCCCCAAGTTCAGCATGTAAGTCTGTTTAAGGAGAAGAACAAAGTGGATACATACTACTAGCAAAAGCTCCTATATATTAATAGATTTTCAATATACAGATGCCTTCAAAAAATCCCACTGAAGTAAATGAATATGATGGCAGCCTACTAAAAGGAGTTGGAAAATCTCTCATATGCTTCTGATCTTGGATCTAGGTCTTGCAACAGAGTATCACAGAACCACAGAATGGTAGGGGTTGGAAGGGACCTCTGTGGGTCATCTAGTCCAACCCTCCTGCCAAAGCAGGGTCACCTACAGCAGGTTGCACAGGACCTTGTATGTTCACAGTGCCAGCATAGGTATTTGTTCCTACAGTGTAGTCCCTTCACTAGTCCTCTGCAGTGATTCCTCTGGACCCTCTCTCAAGCTCTAACCTAAGACTTCCTCACAGCAAGTCCAAACTCAGTTTTTCCCTAGTATTTCCCAATTATCTTCTGACTTTCTTAAGTTCATTCTTTCATTTCCCAGAATTTCCTCCACAAATGAAACCAACTCAAATTTCTCAATAAATTAAATAAAACTGACACTCATCTTAGTAAATTAACCATTGTTCTCACTAAATCCAATTATGGTTCAGTTACCCTTGCCACCATGTCAAGTGTACCAACCTCTCTTGAAAAGGATAACCATTCTGACCTTGTAAAAGGGAAACTTCCTGGTTTTGTCCCATTTTTGTCGAGTGAAGAGGCCATGCCTGTTGGGTCAGTTCGTTTGGGGATGCCATCAAAACGATTTAAGGGCCAATTCAGTAAATCTATACCCAGAACCTAGACCAAGTTACATTTTTTTTTTCCAGAACTTAATTTCTGAAAAAGTTATGTGTAAAGGAAATAACAAACAGCTTAATAATACCCACGTTTCCTTCATCATCCATTGTGTTACCTGGGCACCATTTCTGAAGGAGGAATTCCAAGAAGCAGAGGCCTTATTCGTGACAATCAAAATGTCTAAAAGAGATGTATGTAACTGTTTTCCAAAACAATTCCTAACAGACCTCTCACGATAACCTTTGTAGGGCATGAGCCAGCCTCCTGGGAACTTACCCTATTACTGCAAATGCTGGCAGCTCTTGCAGATCAAAGGGGAAATCCATGCGAAAGTTCGTTCTGAACAGGGCTGTGATGGTAACTGTGAGAGAAGAAAGAGGTAGAGGAGGAGAGGGAATAATGAGGTGAGAAGTTAAAAGTCATGAAAGCTAGGGGTAGGGACAGAGGAACTAGTTGATACATGCTCCTGTGTGGTTCCATGATATTATATACAATATTAGAGATCAGCAGATTTCTCTGATTTTAGTAGTGCCTTTTTTTGAGCACTTGCAACCCTAGCACTCTAGATCATATAGGTTTGTTTTCAGAGAATGTATATATATTTTTAGCCAGATTTTTAACGGGTTTTCTTTTCTTTCTTTTCTTCTACCATCCATTCTCTAGAAAATAAAACCTCTTCCCACTCCACTTGCTGACTCTGAAAACTCTCTTTGCCAAGACAGGCAGTGCTTACATATCTGGAGAAGCTGTGTCATGCACAGTTGTGATTGTCTTCTAGAAACGAAATTCAAATCCTCTCTGAAGTTATATCTGCAAAATCTTTGACTGGTGCCAAAAGAATGAAAATCTTAGAAATCAGAAATGCAAAAGATCAGCTAAGCCGCATCTTCTCCAGCTCACCTCTCCTGGTACTATTGCACTGCTAAAATAACTGAGACGTTGAAACCTGTCCAGCTTTTACCTGGAGGTACCTAATTGTGTGGAAATGGTAAATATCTATATGCCAACAGGCGAAGTACAAATTAGCAATCTAGTGCAGAGTGGAAATGCAGCTGAATGAGGACAGATATAAATCTCAACTTGCCCTGGGTGAAAGAATTATTTGCACAATGAGGAAAGAAAAGAAGCAGTGAAAATCTAGCATTATATGATAATTACAGGAGGCCTTAATTACTTGTTAATTGGTCAGACAGGACTAGGTTTAGAGCAGTGATTTAATCCGATCTCTCTGGGTTACGTTACCTAAGATACCTGAGCCTGTCTAACCGCATACTACTATCCAAAATGGGAAGATCTTACTCCCTGCCTCTTCACCCTGTTCCTTCCCTCCTGGCTTCACTGTTCTTCCTTCCCATTGGGCTCACTCCAACACGTCAAACCCTTCACTGAGTTCTTTAACCTAATTAAAACCTATCAGAAAACCTACCTGCTCTTTTTCTGGATTAGTCCTCTGCCAGGGAAATGAACTGAATGGAGGGGTCCAACAAACACAGAGATGGTACCAGGGAGGGCCAGAAGAACAGTCAGGGATAGAAGATGGTGAAAATCAGGATGTCCTCTTTTTTGTTAGGTCAGGCCAAGAAAGGGATCATATCAATCTAGTTTTAGGAAACAGAGAGTCCAAGCCACTAAATGACAGTGCATTAGAAAGGATACTAGGGCTCATTTTCAAACAGTTTTGCCACAGGGCGGCAAAGATGACCAGAGCAAAGGGTAACAGTCACAGCACTTAGTCTGAATCTTTCTAGGTTCCCTCTCTACTCCCATGAGACAGAAAGAGATTTGTACAGAAAGATTCATCCCACCTGTCTTCATCTTTCCTGAGTGATTAAGCCACCCTGAAACTGAATGGCTAAGCCCTTTCCTCTCCATTGGCTACAAACTCTACTAGTTTAGAGTAGCTGCCAACTCTTACAAGGTGAAAGTTAAAAAGAAAGTAAAGATGACAGAGATGAAAGTAAAAAGAAAAGTAAAAAGAAATGAGAAAGCCTAGTTAACAGGAAAGTCTACTTAAAAAAGCTTTGAACTTTAAAATAGCATTGAGCCATGTATAGAAGTCACCAGAAGGAGCAGGAGGAAGGCAAGGTGTAAAACACTATGGCAAATAATATGAAGGCTCAGGACATGGCAAAGCAGAAATCCTGCAAATTGCAGAACTCCAGTCTTCCATGATGAACAAACAGGAGGCTAAGTTGCAGCAGCCAACCAGAGTGGGTCAGATGTTATTTGGAAAGTACAGATAACGGTGTAAACCCAGCCAACAAAGCCATCAGTATCCAGAAGCCAGCAAAGGTTTTATGGGTCTAATAAAGAAAAGAATTTTGGCGAGATTCTACACAACTTATTTGCATCTGTCTGCCCTGAAGTGATTGCTTCCCTACCGGCTACTTCCTAGTAGCAATGAGGCAGCTTGGAGGTAAAAAAATGAGAATTTAAGAGGTGTTAAACAAGCTTCAGACTTAAACGGCATTAAGATCTGAGGCGTATTAGGAATGAGGTGCAAAGTGAAAGAAAAGAGGCAATGGGCAAAACATCCAACAAGATAATTTTGTCTAAATATAAAACACAAATTCTTCTTTTTGGGGAGGTGGTTCAACACTGGAACAGATGCCCAGAGAGGCAGTGGAAAGTTGTCTTTGCTGAAAGCAGAAGTTTAGAGTAGAGGGCTCCAGAGGTCTCTTCCAAACGTAATGTTGCTGTGATTCTATGATTCAGAACTTTCTGTGGAAGACAACAAAATCTACACGTGATACTGAATCAGTTTACCCTCGTTGGAAGCAGAGAGGACTGCATAAGAAAGGCAATGTTCTGTGTTGATGACTGCAAAGTGATGCAGTGGGGGAACATTACTGATACATTAGAAAAGAATCTAATTTAACAATAGTATTTCAAGAAAGGGAGTTGAATCAGTGTGGACAGCTCTAAGAAAGTGGTTTTTTTACCTTTTTCCTAACTGCAGTTGCTAGAAATGTGCAAAAGCTGCATAAAAATTGTATCATAATGCACAGTGTTGCATTGCAATATTGTAATGCCTTCCAATAGATCTGTGCAATAGCCACACTTGCTTGGAACTCTGATCATCATTTTATCTCAAAAATATTCTGGAAGAATATGACAAATGCTTCCCTAAGCAGAAAAGTTAGTTACAGAATCACAGAATGTTTGGGGTTGGAAGGGACCTCTGTGGGTCATCTAGTCCAACCCCCCTGCCAAAGCAAGGTCACCTACAGCAGGCTGCACAGGACCACGTCCAGGCGGGTCTTGAATATCTCCAAAGAAGGAGACTCCACAACCTCCCTGGGCAGCCTGTTCCAGGGCTCCATCACCCTCAGAGGGAAGAAGTTCTTCCTCGTGTTCATCTGGAACTTCCTCTGCTTCAGTTTGTGCCCATTGCCCCTTGTCCTGTCACTGGGCACCACTGAGAAGAGTCTGGCCCCATCCTCCTGACACCCACCCTTGAGATATTTAGAAGCATTTATAAGGTCCCCTCTCAGCCTTCTCTTCTTCAGGCTAAACAAGCACAGCTCCCTCAGCCTTTCCTCATAGGAGAGTTGCTCCAGTTCCCTAATCATCTTCATAGCCTCCACTGGACTCTCTCCAGTAGCTCCTCATCTTTCTTGAACTGGGGAGCCCAGAACTGGACACAGTACTCCAGATGGGGCCTCACTAGGGCAGAGTAGAGGGGATGTAGAACCTCCCTCGACCTGCTGGCCACAATCCTCTTGATGCACCCCAGGATCCCATTGGCCTTCTTGGCAACAAGGGCACAATGCTGGCTCATGGTCAACTTGTTGTCCACCAGGACACCCAGGTCCCTCTCTGCAGAGCTGCTCTGCAGCAGGTCCACCCCAAGCCTGTACTGGTGCATGGGGTTGTTCCTCCCCAGGTGCAGGACCCTGCACTTGCCCTTGTTGAACTTCATCAGGTTCCTCTCTGCCCAACTCTCAAGCCTGTCCAGGTCTCACTGAATGGCAGCACAGACTGCTAGTGTATCCACCACTGCTCCCAGTTTTGTGTCATCAGCAAACTTGCTGAGGGTACACTCTGTCCCTTCATCCAGGTCACTGATGAAGCAGTTGAACAAGACTGGGCCCAGTACTGACCCCTGGGGGACACCACTAGTTACAGGCCTCCAACTAGACTCAGCTCCGCTGATGAGAACCCTGTGAGTTCGGCCATTCAGCCAGTTCTCAATCCACTTCACCGACCACTCATCCAGCCCACACTTTCTGAGCTTCCCTATGAGGATATTATGGGAGACAGTGTCAAAAGTTCACATATTATGTATGAATTTGCAACAGTTTACTTGTTCCACATGAACATTACAGGTAGATGCATATGGTGCATATTAAGGGAAGCAGCTTCTTCCACTTTTAAGTACATTAACCTACCTCATACAAAGGCTTTCTTACTAAGTGATAATAGGAGTGATACAGGAGACTAGCACAAAGAAATCCGGTTATCATCTCCAGAGGGCATAACTCTGGAGGGAGACAAGACTTTGAAGATTGTGAAGACATCAGAGAGAGAGCCGAAGAAAAACCCTTGCATGAACAAAGACTGAAAAGCCCAGGCTTGTAACTTTCAGAAGGAAATGAGCAAGCAAAGACATGAAAGGTAGTGTTAGAGCAGGCATGATAAAAGATCATAAAATAATGAATGACTCAGCTAGACAAAAGTTTCTAGTTCCTTAACACAAGGAGACTGGCAACACAAAGAAAATTCAGAACTATGAAAAGGAACAATTCTTCATAGACAATTGGATCATGGAACTTTTTAACCCAGACAGTCAATGAAGCAGAACACAAGGAGCCTTCAAGGTGGGTATTAAAGTTGTCTGGATGATATCGTAGAAAGTACAGTAATGTTTCAGCATTAAGCTAATTTCTAATGATGTGGGAGATCAGCAAGGGAGCTTGAGTAGATAAAGTGAAGTACAGGGGATTATCCCCTGTCATCTGTCTTTGAATTTCTTATGTTTTCCTCTGGAAAGGACAGAAAGATGCGGTTTTTCTGACAGATCTGATGGTTGAATAACTCTCAATATGAGGCAATGTTTCACAAACACAAATGTAGTCACTCTCTACATTCAAGTAGAAAGTGTAGTCACTTTCTATATTCAAGAGAATATTCAAGTCAAATTGTGTTTTAGCACAAAAAGCAAAAATCCAGCCCTATGAAATTGAGGGAGACATAAATTATAGCAGTTATAAGTAAGGGAACTGCCCACATGGAGCTCAGATCAATAAAATAGATATGAATATAAGAATAAAAGATAAAGATTTTATAAGCAAGAAGTTTACAAAGAAATGGCAGCCTTCTGCACCAGCTGGAACTCCATTCTCACAGTTTCTGAAATGCTCTCCTGAACAAGCTTGTCCTGCGCTATTTCTGTCTGCATAAATATTGTGCTTTTCAGTTACTTGAAACAGTTATTTTTTCATGACCTTCAGTCAGATCCTACCAATCTTGCAGCCTCCTAATCATTTTATCATCTCAGTTTTCTAGATTATTTGTGTTTTATGCTTGTAGTAAAGAAATGACCAAAGCAGACCATGGCATTTCCAGCAGACTGCAGCAGCATACACTGTAATATGTATTACATCCTCTGTCATGGGATACCTTGATATTTGCAGCCTTGATATTATGCTGAGGAGAGGCAAAAATCCCACCTCAGGAGCCCTGTTACTTGCCAAGGACTCATATTCAGTCATTTTTCAGCCATATCCCCAGCACACCTAGGAATAGGTTGGGTTATACAAATGATGACGTAAGACACTTCCCTTCCTCCTTCCTTCTCTACTGATGGAAGTCACATGTCATGGCAGAAGTTTCAAATATCATACAAGGTTGTGGTTTTGAGGAAGATGGAAAAAAATAAATTAATAGAGCAACTTTTCTACAAAGAGAGTAGGCATGGCTCTTAGCTTACCTGCATCCTTGTTCCAAACAGCAAGGACTCGGAAAATGAAGGCACTAAAGGTAGCAGCAAAGAAACCTCTCCAGTAATTACGCACAGCAAAGTAAGTGGAAGTGACCTCAATGCTGAAAAGGACCCCTAGAGATTTGGAAAGGGAGCAAAGTTAAAATCAGAATTGCAATGTTGGAAGCATGAGAAAGGCTTCTAAATAGTCATCTAGAGCAGTGGTCTCCACACTTTTTTGATCGTGCACCCCTACCAATAAAAGATTTTTGAGCATGTACCTCCAATAATTGTGTATTTATTTAAAAATTATATACATGTACTATTGTAATAATGTATTATGTACAATCTAAAACATACACAAAAATAGAAATTAAAAAACGATGAGATAAAGATGAAATAAACAGAATTTTAAAAAATAATTTGTTTTATTTATTAATGGAACAAAAATATTTTTGTTCTCACTAAAAATATTGATATTCTTCTTTACTTTTGAAAATCTTGGTTTAACAATTAGTGATACAGTGATTCAAAGGTCTGGTTCTATGTTCAGTTTGTTTTTATACCTGGTCCTAATGGCTGTTATAGCTGAAAAAGGTATCTTACAAAGATATATGGCTCTGAATGCAAGAAATGCATCATTGTCTGTACTGACTAAATCATGATACCATTATTTTAATCCCATCCGCCACTTATGGAAAGATTTTTGTTGACATTTAGATAGCAAACGTCCATCTTCCCTGAGGTCAATCAGTTGTTCTTGCAAACTAATCAGAAGGTGCTGAATTTTTATATCTTTAACAAATAGGTTCAAAACCCACTGAAATTCTTAAGATGGAAGATTTTTAAACAGGTTAGTAATTTCTGTTTCCAAGTTATTTAAGTTTACACATATGAGAGTTTTTGTAGGTGACACACTTACATTGTATTTGGCAACAAATTCACAAAATCTCAACAAGTTTCTTTTTGAAAAACAGTTACTTTCTCACCCACTGTTAGAACATCGCTTTCACCTTGAAGGAATACATCAAGTATGTTTATTTTTTCGAAAATAACTGCTAGGTAGCATGCTACTGACAGATGCTAGTCATCACAGAAAAGTTCAGCAAATTCATAACACTTGTATTTTTGTAAAAGAAAAATGTGCAACTGGTCTTTAAATTCAACAACTCTTTTACAAGCCCATTCCCATGAGACAGCCAGCAAATGTCTGTATGGTACAAAGGATTTTCATGGTCACTCCTCATCTCATTGAGAAGTATTGTAAAGATTCTGCTGTTTCAAGGTCTTGTTTTTATTAAATTAACCACATCAGTGACATCCTGTAGCACTTTGGGCACATCTGGCTCTCATTTCTTTGCTGCAATAGCTTGCCTATGAACAATGCAGTGAATGAATTTCAGGTGCGGTGCTGTCTATGTAACCTTGCCACGGATTCCTTTTCTTACGACAGTCAAAGTCGCTGCTCCACTGGTTGTTACACTCACACAGCTTCTCCATAAAATGTTTTTGTTACAGATGTAATTTACTATTAAGAATATATCCTCTGATAGATCTTTCCTTTAGTGGCTCACAGAAAGTAGTTCTTCATGTATTTCACTATTGAAACATAATCTAGCGAATACCATAAGCTGAGACATTTTAGAAAGATCTGTACTTTCATCCAGCTGCATAGTAAGCCTCTCACACTCTGTAATTTGTACTGACACTTGTTTCTTCAGCCCTTCAGTGACGTTTTCTATGCCTCATCCAGCAGTGTTTGCTGACAAAGGAATGCATTTTGGTTTGCCACTGTCTTGTTTTGTGTATTATTTCGGCCATTTTTACCATGCAGGAAGAACAAGTGTTTCCCCAGTGGTGTGTGGCTTTTTTTCTTTTGCTATGAAGCAAGCAACCTCAAAAGAGGCTTCAAAACATTTATCATTAAGTTCAGTGAAGTTTGGTAAAGTACTGGATTGAATATCACATAGCTTGAAACATCGCTGAAAAAATTGTAAAAGTTTGTCTTTATGTTCTGGATGTTCAGCTTTTTAAATGTCTTGCTAATTCTGATTGCTTCATACCATCACTAGCTAACTTCTCAAAGCGCAATATACCATTAGAATGAGGTTCATCGTTAATGATATTGGATGTATATCCATATTGAAGTAGCCTTTTGAGAATTTTGATTTTTTTGGCCAACTTCTTGTCAGACTTGATTAGCTGGTTATTGTTTGTACCTCATAATGTGGCTGACTGAGTCCATATTAGGATGAGGAGAAGTGTCAGCTCTATCATTTTCTTGGCATTTGTTTGTGCTCACATTATTAGTGTCTTCAATCCTGGATCTCTTTGCAGGAATCTTTTTAAGCCACTTGTCCATTTTGTGAGGGTTAGTTTAATTAACCCTAGATAATATAATCCATAAACCCACTTAAGTGGGCACATGTTGATTGCAATTCATTTCAATATGCTGGAAGTGAGCAAATGAGTGAGGTCACCACTGTCAACCCTCTGCGCTGTGAACAGCTCTACACACAGGACACCTCATGCACTGTATGTGACAAGTGCCCATCTGACACATGGACCGGGTGAGAGCACCACTGCCAATATGTATACTGAACATTAGTAAAGCTTAATTTATTTCTTTTTTTGGATTAAAAAAAATAGAAATTCCAGTATTTCCTTCCCACACTGCAATGGATCATCTTGTGCACCCCTTGGGGTATGCACACTCCAATTTGGAGACCACTGTTCTAGAGAGCCTTCTCCTTTTGCCTCCAGAAGGATGACAACATGTGGAAAAAAGACTGTGACTGAGATGCTGGGGAGGTTGATAACACTCCAGGTGAGCTGCTTTGTTCAAAGTAGATGACAGATCAAAAATATGGTGCAGGAAAGGGGGAGAGGAGAAGAGAACTAGCCAGGAGAGGTACCTGAGAAAAAGGAAACAGAACAGCCACTTGCCTCCAAGTGGTGTCCCAAAGCAGCAGCCGACCCCCACTGCGCAACCCACAGTCAGGACATCCGTGTAATAATATGGCTGCTACTGGTGAAAGAGACAAAGAAAGACAGACAAACAGAAGAAAGAAGGAAAGAAAGCAGAGAGTGAGTAACAGAATTGGCAGGTACGGCCACATGCTGTCACCCAGCTCTGTCACCAGTCTCAGCGTTATACCTATATCTATTATACTTCACCCTTCTGGATGGCTTCAAAATATTCAAAAGACAAGACCTAGCACAAGACAGGCATATACCTGGAATCACATCTTCAAGACACACAGAGAAGGCAGCAGCTCATCTTTCATTGACACATGCACATTTCTGTCACTGTAGAAGTAACGTCTCATGGAAAATTCTCCAGAGGGTGAAGGACACGTAAGTACGTTTTACTCCAACTCTTTTACTTTGGCAGGGAATCTCAGGATGCACATGTGCAAGAGAGTGCCTCAAAAAAAACACCCTGTGAGTCTGTGCATAAGGCACGTGACCGTCCAGAACTGAATGTGGACAGATGCTGAAAGTCCTCTCATCCCGGGTATGTGAGCAGGTGACAGATCACCTAGTAAAGCATTGTGCTGTCCTGGTGAAAACAATCATGATAATAAAGGAAAATGGAAGGTATGAAAGGTAGTCTCTCCTGAGTCAGTTTTGGAAGATGTAGAGCTGTTGAAAGGGAGAAAATGCTTTTCCACTCTTTCTCCAAGATTTGGCCCTGAAGTGCTTGAGAATGGTGAGCAGATAGGTTTTATTATATTTTGTCTGAATCCTAAGTGGTGTATAATGCACCAGTGTCAAAGGCCTGTGTATTTGGTAGTTTCTACTATCACGTGTTCCCAAAGTATCCTGTTAGATCTCCCATGAGAGTTCTGAGAAAGGGTGGTCCTGTGTTATGGTGGGAATTTGAGTGGCCAGGCTGAGTTCTAAGTCCAGAAGGCCATCAATTTCTGTTTAGCCGAGCAGGTGTTTGATAGAGCCTCAACCAAAAGGTGTCTCAAGGCTATTTCTGCACAACCCAACAAAAAAGGGCCATGGACCATTCCCTGACCCTGAACAATGTGTCCTTATCCACAGCTTTGTCCGAGATAATGTCTGGGCTCTATTAGTGCCCCTGTGGCCTTATGACACAATCATGTCCAGAACAGGGATGAAGTTCAGTTCAAAGTGTCTGGAACAGTGGGAGGGTTGTGTTATAGCCCACCAGCATGGTGATTAACAGCTTGAAACTGAGAGTACCTGTGGCATGGCCTGTGGTATGGCAAGAGGTAATTAGAGTTGTTTGAAGGTCCAAAGCCTGACAGGACAGTGTTGAAGAACAGTATGAGATGGAGAGACCTACAGCAACCACTGAGAAGAGCCTGTGGCATATGGCATCTCCCAGGACCCAGTGCTGTGTCAAGAGTGCTAGTGCTGCATAGCCAGATAGACCAAAATAAACAGACAAAGAAAGAGGACCAGAGTGCACTCAGAAAAAGTAGGCTGGGCACCTTTTACTTGTCAAGGGCTAAATTGGCTTTTCAGGTGCATTTTGAGGGCTCCTCATTAATACGCAGGGTGGTGTTCACCAGCAACAACACCAAGAAGTTATGCAGCATGGGCAATATGAGGTGAAGTTGCAAGCTATATCCTGGACTAAGGTCAGCTAAAGATCACATGACTCCCAGGTACTGGAAATCCCATTCAGCAATTTGGTGTGAATCAATAAGAAGAACCCAAGTAGGGCTACAAAAGCCATGATAACTTTCAGTTTGTTCCCATACTACAATGTTATCACAGACTCACAGCAAGTTTTAGTCTGGAAGGTACCTCTGAATGCTTCTTCTCCAACTGTCTGCTCAGAGCTGGGCTAATTTCAAGGCTAGATCAGGGTGCTTAGGATCAGGGTGCTAAGTGACCCCTGACTGCCTCCAAGCGTGGAGATTCCTGAGCCTCTCTTGACTCTTGTGCCACCCTGAACCACCTTGGGGCAAAGGGAGAAATTTTTTTTATGCATAGATAGAATTTCCCTTGTTGCAAGTTGTGCCTGTTGTCTCTTGTCGTTTCTTGTTCTCTGAGAAGAGTTTGGCTATTTTGTCTCTCTAACATCTCCTTTAGCTACCGAAGACAGCAATTAGACCATTCCCCCTTTAGCCTTCTCTTTTCTTCTCCAGTCTCTCCTAGTGAACAATGTAAAATGTGTCCTGCAGTATTTGAGACTGTATTAATTCCACATGCAGAGAAAGAAACAAGAACTGTAGACTGTGTTATGGAAGGTACGTTAGTTATTTTTTACCTTTTTTTTTTTTTACTATTAAGTGAGATACTGTTCTCCTGTACACTATCAATAGTTCCACCTGACTGTGGTCAAATCCTTGGTTCTGAACCTTCAGGTTTTTGCAACTTCAGGCTTCAGCTCAGGTTGTCTCCAACTTGCTCTACTGCCACCTTATATGCAGCTCTCAGCCACTCTCTTGCTGAGCCTGATTTTCTTCCTGGCACATTTTCTCTCAAGTTAGCAACCGAAGAACCTCTAATTTGTAGCTGACAAACTATGTTCCTTCCTTTTTCTAACAGCAAACCACAGTAAAGATCATTATTGTTGTTTATGCAAGACCATGTTGCATTTGTCAGCTAACTCATCCATTTGAAGACTAACAGGAAATTAGGGCATGGAAGAAATAAAGACAATGTAGAAAAAACACTGCATTTCAAAAAGTCCTTAAACTTCTGGGCACAGTAACCATGGAGAGAGGTTCAGGGCAGTGCATGGGGGAAAAGTGAAATGAAGGCACAACAAAGAATGAAGAACATCTTAAGACAAATTAGTTATGAATATATTTCTACTGTTTTAGGAAAAAGTTACCGTGTGCCCCTGGCACATGTGCTGTTTACAGAAATTCTGTGAATCAGAAGACCATTACAGATGTGAGGGACAGAGATAAATTTCCACGTTTCTTCTCACAGCGGGATCATAGAAAGATGGAAAGGGACCACTAGAGGTGTCTCCTCCAACTCCCAGCTCAGAGCTGTGCTAATTCGAAGTCTAGATCAGGTTCTTGTCCAGATGAGTTCTGAACATCTCCAAGGGTGGATATTGCCTGGACCCTCTAGGCATCTGTGCCAGTGCTGAACCACCCTTGGGGGAGGGGAACATATTCTCCTTACACACAGTCAGAATTTCCCTTGTTGCAAGTTGTGCCTGTTGTCTCTTGCACTGTGCTGTTCTGCAAAGAACCTGGATCAATCTTAGCTGAAGTCCCCTTTTAGCTAGTTGATGACATCAGTGATACCATCCCCCTTTAGCCTTTCCTCTTTTAGGCTGAGCAAACTCAGCTTCCTCAGCTTCTCCTCACAGACCATTACTCCAGCCTCCCAACTATCTTACTGGCCCTTCACATCTGTTTCATATGGGGAGTCCAAAACTTTAGACACTGATATTTCTGTCCTCCAGTCCACTGATGAAGTATTCCTATAGTAGGTTCCTGTTGACGTTATCAATTCCTGTCATACTTGCCATCACCTCCTGCCCTTAGATGTTGCTACTCCTTACATGAAGTTTTTTAACTTCTGTCCTCTATTCGATCCTTATTGATTTTCTGGACAGCCCTTGGTGCTCTCCAGGTTGAACAATGTCCATGGCAGGCAGGGACTGAACAAGCTGTGTCATTAAAAATCAGCACATTAATAGGTGTCACTTTTGCTATAACCTTCTCTTTCTTTCACGGCTAGCAGTTACATATGAAAAGAAATAACTCATTGCTTGGAGTAAAGACGGATCAGTGGAGAACCTTTCCTGAGAGCAGGTAATCTCACATCAAGAGGCTAAATGAATTGTACATTAAATGTCACATATAGGAAGACACTTGCCTCCAAGAGGAGCCCCGAAGCAACATCCAACTCCAACTGCACAAGCCGCCACCAGGAGGTCGAACTGCCTATGCACATTCTGGAACAGAGAGTGCAGCCAGAGAAGGGCATGCTGGGGTTAGAGGGAGCAAAGCCAGGGGGTTAGGGTCCAGAACAATGAAACAAAGCAACAGCCAGCAGCAGATTCAGCCATTGCTATTACAAATAGCAGGCTCTACACACTTTAGTGCAGCCTTTAGTACTGTCAGCTGGTCTTCAGCAGTGACATCTGGTCCTTATGCACAGACACAATCTACTTAAGTAGAACAGCACTTCCCATTGTTGTATTACACAGCCAGTTCCTGCTAGGAGCCTGTATGTAAAGCCATTCCTACATTTAGCTGTATATGCAGTTAATAGATTTTTTTATACTAGTCAATGCAGTGATCAGCCTGCAGAGGCTGTTCTGCGACAGCAAAAGCCTAGAGACAGTGTCAGTGTCTATAATTAGCAATGCTTTATAAATCTGGCTTAAAGACAAATTGATCTTTGCCTGCAGCTACTGTTTTATACAGACAGTGATCGCAGTGCAAAGGTATCAGCATCATGAGATTGCAAACTTGTCAAATGCATATTCCTAACCAGTCTCTGTGTAATTGGTAGGTAACATTGGTAGTCCTGCATGGTTATTTACCTGTATATCTGGCCTCCTGCTACCATTTTCTTTGGCTTGTATTTTACTCTGTACACTGAACTTCAATCCATATGTTTCCTCTGTGTTTTGTGGCCTCCCAATACTATTCTACGTGTCTTAGGAGTTCAACATGTGGAAGAGCTGTATACATAGACATGTGCCTTACCTCATACACACCGCAAAAGATTGACATGAACTTGCTGAGTACTGCGGCACAGATACTGGCAATATGCACAAAAGGACCCTGCAATAGAATAGCAGGACGAAATCAGAGAGGGTTACCCTCTGGTTACTGACAACCATTTAGCATTTAGCCATTGCAGATCTCATAATTTGTCTTTGGCCATCTCAGCCAGTTCTCCAATCTTTTTTTTTTTTTTTTTTTTTCCCCTCTCAAAGACCATCTGACTTGAGTTCTTTGACGTTTTCTATATCAAGCCTTTCAAAGTGGAAGGAAAATGGCCAATGGAAGATAAGTGTTGCTGGAAGAAACAGAGCTTTGAGAAAAGGAATGTTAGCAAAAGAAAGAAAACATTTATAGATTCTTCTTCCACAGACAACTCCTGCCACCTCCCAGACCCAGGCCCCTACTGTACATAAAAACAGCAATATTTACCTCTTTCCCCACAGGCATGCCACTTCCAAGCCCAGCTGTGAGGCCCACAACTTTGGCCACAAAAGCTTTGAGAGTGAGATACTCTTTGAGGACCACTCCCCTCATAATGGTTTTGAGCTCTGGGATCCCAGACCCTGAAAACAACAGCAGAGCAGGAGATGAACAAAACCCACAGGCAAATGGAATAAACAAAATGAGACACACAGAAACAGATCTTGTCATGCCTTCTGCCCTCACCAACAGCCTGTGGCGAGACGAGGTGGCAGAAAATGGCCGCAAACAGAATAAGAACAAGCGGGTATGTGACCCACGCCAGATACTGCATAGGAACATTCGGGTGTAGCTCTCTGTACATCCACTTGTAGGCTGTAGACAGACAAACAAAGAAGTTGTCAGAAATCACAGCTGCTCCAAACAGGTTGATAGACATCAAAGAATCACACACTTGCTAAACCTGCCGATACTAAATCTCCCTGAGAAATGCTATCCTAAAGTTCTCGTTTTCTAAGACAAGCCTCATTACGTTTTGAGTACGAGCTCCCAAATAAAACAGGCATTCTGCAGGAATGGATAGAAGTGGCTCTCTGTTCTTAGACTCTATTAATACTTGTGCCCAAATGTGGTGTAAGAAGAGGTGTGTTACATGCAGTTGTGAGGATGAGTCACTGTACAGGGTCTTTTCATTTGGCAGCCTGGGTGCCTTACAGGGGTCCTGAAGAACAATAAAGTGGTCCACCAATAGCTAGTGCCCTCTCCTCCATCTCAATCACATGAAAAATTATTCCTTCATAAAAACCAGCTTAAAAGCTCTCATTATGATTCGCCTTTTAGAGCAGCAGCATGAAGGAAGCTGTGCCAACTGCTAAAACAGCAGTGGTACCATTGCTCAGCCAGGTACAACAGTACAAGCGGCACAGAGTCCAAACTGAACAGCAGCTCCTGTGCAGTTGATCTTCATTGCCTGAGCTGGCTCCCTGCACAGCAGGAGGCTGAGACTTGGTGGAGGGAAAGAAAAAAACCAAAACCACAGGACTCAGCTGCAGGGGGTATAAAGGACAGGGGCTCTCCTCTCTGAGACTGACAGGGTAAGCCGCCTGGTAGGTGCGGAAGCTCTAGAGGGAGGAACACTGGGCTGAAGGATTACTGGGAGCTTTGAGGAACTGTAGTGTCTGGTGGGCATCAGCAGCCACGAGCACTGAGAGGAGGGGGTTGGTGTGCGTGGGCAGGTCAGGACTGGGGCACTGAGGGTAAGGACAAAGGAACAGCGCAGTTAACACAGTGTGGGCAATGCGGTGTGTGCATGCGTGCACTGAGATAGGGGCACGGGGACTGAGAGATCTTGTAATTGTTATAGCTGGCAAAGGGGAGAGGGACCACAGGTAAAATGTAGGGAAGGGATATAAGACAGTGATTAGAAGATCTTTGTGAAAAGAGCCAAAGGAGAGAGCACTATGTGGCCGGGTAGCAGGAAACTACATGGCACTGTATGAATAAAAATTGTGAAGAACAATAATGAGGTAAAAAGCAGAAACAGTGCCAGAAGAACTTCTAAGAGCCCCTTCCCCTTCCCATCCCCATGTGCTCAATATTCCTGGGGACAACGGGAACCAGTTTAACAGGAAGGACCACAGTACCACTTCCCCGGGCCCCTACATGTTCAAGGGAGCAGAGTGGAAATGGAGTCAAAATAATGGTTTGTCTTTGACTCATCATACACATACCCTTTGTTTCTGCCCACACACTTCCAAATTTTTCCCTCCCATTCTCTTAAAGAACCTCTCCCTAGTTAACCTTTCCTCTGCTATGTTTCAATACTTCAAACTTCCCAGGGAGTGAGGGGTGAGGATGCGACACTTAAGTTAAAGGAGGAGGAACATTGGTCATTGGGCTTTGTAAAACATTTGTATCATTTATGGTGTGCTTTTGCAACACTTGAATGGGACCCACCCTGTAGGCTCTTCGCACTGGCATAATCCATTCCCCAGCTCACCAACGCCATGACCAGACCCAACAGAACCAAGAAAATCCAGTCCTCTCCAAGCTTCTTGGTAACATATTTCTGGATGCGTCTAGCACAGTCTGTGGAGGGAAGAGTGAACCAGAAAAACTGAGAGAACATAGATGAAGCCTTTGTCTGTCTCTCCTCTCCTATGCTGAGAACTGACTACAATAAGGATTTATTTGGAAGCATCACAGGCTTTGTGTTGAATGCCTGGTACCCATCCGTCTCTTACACAGTCCTGCAAAATCTTATATAGTTTCAAAAAAAAGGGGGGGGGGGGGAGGATCAGGCAAAATTTATCTTGTGCACTAGCAGCAAAAATCTGACACAAGAAAGTCCTTTTTCTCCCATTATACAGATATGCTGTGGAAAAAATTATTAACTTGGGACTGTTCTTTTTTCCAAACAGATCTTCGCTCTTCCTAGGATGAAAGCTCACATGAAAAAGTCTTTTCGAGCCACGGTGACTCCTTTTCCTTCCTTCCCTGCTTGTCCTCAGTCACAATTTTCTTGTCTTTTTGCTTTGCTTAAATTCCATCTCTCTGGCTGGCCTGCCCAGTATCTGGTCATAGGGTAATGAAAGATGAATTGTCCCTACCTTGACATTTGGAATAGTGCTCTTCTTTGATCTCTACTTGACTGTCACGTTTCAAGGGTCTTTCGTTGTTCTTTTGGTCCTGTTTCTTATTCAGTAGTTTTGTGGCTTCCTTCTCTGCAAAGTCCGTTACCTGTTCTGTGTATTGGCCATAAAGCTAGAGGAGCAGAAAGCAAGAGAGATCAAAAGTCAAAGGTAAGATAAATGCTCCTTCACAAATAGCTTTAAAGATAAAAAGGCGGATCTACTAACAGTCCGAGGTGCAGACCCAAATGTGCCCAAGCAGGGAGACAGAGACACAGAAACTCTCAGACAGATGCAGTTCATCTTTTTTTTCCCTTTTTACTTTCTGGTCGCCTCTTCCTAATCTCTCAAAAATATTTTCATCTCCTTTTTGGGGGTACAAGGTATGGTCACAGAATGCTAATTGCTTTCTAACATCCGGAAAAAGAGGTGGCTGTGGTCTGACGAGACTGAGCAGGCCTTCTGGAGGTGCAATAGAAGGTTGAAACAGTTCACATGAGGCTGCCACCCTCAGAGATGCCTCACAGATTTCAGCAGCACTGCAAAAAGTCTCTGAAGGTTTCAAGAGGTATTACACTATCAAATAGGCTGCAGGAATGTCCTGCATCTGCTCCTCCTGCTGCCAAGGAATGCTTAACAGGGCACACAGTTGTTGATGGTGTGAAGGAAAAGAAGCAGCATCAGCTCAAAAACATCACAAGGTACTGCACACCTCCTCCCATTATTTACCCAAATCATCATGCTAAGTCCTCACATATCACCAGTGCCTCTGAATTTCTGCTACCTAATCTAGTCTTTGTCTTCAGACACTAATCTTGAAATGCAATTGGTTATATGCAATTCACAACTAGCTACATGCGCTTACCAATGACATTTCATACATGGATTTGTAGTGAACTTGGCAGTTGTGCCATCTTGTCAATGAGATCTCAAGGGAGCTTGAAGGATCCTGACTGTGCCCCTGTGTTTGTTTATCAGATTCCCTGAAGAGCAGAGTATCTTTCAGAGTATAGGTGCGGAATGTGTGCATTTGAGAAGGAGAGAACAAGCCCCTCCTCCCCACATGTCCTTCAGTGAACCTGCTTCGGCTCTGCTTGAGGTCAGGTTACTGCCTGATGCATGGCCTGTGATCATGGCACTTCCCATCTGTGAAAAGGCGACCCTTTGCTTCCTCCCCAGCACAACATCTGCTTCTCTAAGATTTTCTGAGTGGCAGGAAGAGAGTTAGCAGTGCGTTGATCAACAAAATCAGACATTTCAGCTGGAGAATGACAAGACATATGAGAGATATAAAGTGCTACCACGTGTTCAGGAGACATTTCTATTTGGCATCTTCGTGTCTCCTCCTTTCGAAGTGGCACAGGAGATGTTGCTCCTGTTCCCTTGAGATCAAATAGATTCAGAGACTCACAGAAACTTTTACACTGGAAGGCACCTCTGCAGGTTTCTAGTCCAAGCCTCTGCTCACTGCCAGATCAAACTGCTCAAGACCTTGTCCAGGCAACTCCAAAACATCTCCAAGGGTGGAAATTCCCCAGCTTCTCTGAGCACCTGTTTCAGTGCTCTACCAATTCATATTTCCACATAACAAATATGACTGAAGGTCCTAAGTAGTTTATTTATTTGCATATATTCCTCAAAAGACACTTGAACCATGTGCAACAGCTCCCTTTGAAAACCCTAGGTTTTATCACAGAATACACATCTAGGCTTTTTTAAATCATCATGTTCTTGAGGTGGCTTACCTGCTGTCTCTTAAACAAATTGATCCTATCTGAACATCTGAAAGTATTCTTCCATTCATTACTGTATTGGAAGCCGACAAATTTAAAGTAATTATTAACCACATGAATATCAACATACTTCAGGCAAATTAAGCAACGCAGAGTCTTTGCAGTGAGGAATGGCCATGCTCTGACCCCCATAATACAAACAGGACAGTGAAACATTAGGGTGAAGAACTTCATGTACAAGTTAAGCTGTCACATACAGAATCCAGTCCTAAATAGCAGACTGCTCCTTTTTTTCTCTCACTGTGTCTATTTGAGCCAGAAATGCCAAGTACTAGAGATTTTAGACAAATGTATCTTCACATCACCTCAGCTGTTTCATTGCCTTTACATGGTCATGAGGGATGGGTTTGTATCAAATACAACTTAATCCAAACTATGAACTGAAAGTCATGCCAAGTATGACATTCAAATTATTCTTCCATCTGCCCACACGGAATAGCACGACAGTACAATAGCATGAAGGGTAAAAGTCTTTATATGGTATCCTAGTTCACTACTTCCATCTGGCTGGAAAATGGTGCACTCAGGATGTGGCGAAAAAAGGAGTCAGTCTCTGGACACAAAAACGAAGTTTCTGTCCTGGAGAACAAGTTAGTCTCAACCCACTTAAAGAATGCTTTATACAGGTGCTTTGCTTCTCCAGGACTCTGGCACTATTGAAAATGGTAGGAGATTGTGGGACAGAAAAAGAATCCAGAAATCAGAGGGTGACCTTAAAGTAAAATTATGTTAGGCAAGAAATATCCACTCCATTAGAAGACATGTAAAACTAAAAATACAACACAGCAGGACTTAGACTGCTCCTTCTTCTGATGCTCCCTCTATAACACAAGGAACACAGGGTTTCTGAGCACCAGAAAAACTGGGGACAATTATAAACGCCATCAGTTACCACCTAAAGGGTTGAGCCAGAAAAGGTACTATCATGCTGTCCTGGTTTCAGCTAGGATAGAGTTAATTTTCCTCTCAGTAGCTGCTGTGTTTTAGATTTAGTAGAGGAATGTTGATAACACTGATGTTTTCAGTTGTTGCTAAGAAATCAAGGACTTTTTCCAGTTTCTCATGTTCAGCTAATGAGCAGGTGTGCAGGAGCTGGGAGGGAGCATAGCCAGACAGAGAGCCCAGGCTGCCCAATAGAAATATTTCATACCATAGATGTCATGCTCAGTTTATGAATGGAGGTTGGCTGGGGGCTCTTTGGCTTTTTGGGTTTTAAGGAGTTTGAATCCTCTGTTGGCCATGAGTTTGAACTTTGTTTTTGTGTTGCGAATTGGTCACTGGATGGTGAGAAAAATCGTGTCGTATGTAGTTTGTTTTGCATATTCATTATTATAATTGTTATTAATATCACTATTATTAGTATTATTAGTAGTATTTCCTTTGTTGCCTTATTAAATTGCCTTTATCTCAACTCATGAGTTTCCCCTTTTGTCCATTTCTCCTCCCCATCCCACTGGGGGGGAAGGGGAGTGGTAGGTGAGCCGCTGTCTAGTGCTTAGTTGCCAGATGCTGGGTTAAACTACGACACATGCCTAGCTTGGCTAAATGCAGAGTGAGAACACGATAATGGTGCAAAAACAGCTGAAGGTATAAATACCATTAAAGGAGGAGGAAAAAAACCCACAGAAAACATCCAGGGAGAAAGCTCAACCAGGGTGAAGTTCATTTTCAGGGAGGAAGCATTTATTAATGTTTAACTGTAAGCCAGCAGGGTTTGTCTTTCCAAAAAAGATGGGGAAATTTCATTGCTTTAGTAATGTAGGAAAAGCTGCACAGAATCTCAGAGGAAAAATATGTATAGCGCTACAAGCTCAGGACTCTTCTGGGAGCTATTTTCTGAGCTATTTTTTATGCACCTGCATAAAACTGCCCTCCTCTCACAGTCCAAAGCCTAAGCCATTTCACATGCCATTCAGACTGCATAATATGTTCGCCACAGCATACTCCAGTCCTGAAATCTCTTCCCCCAGCACTGCCAGTGCATATTGTTTTTAATCTGCTGCTTCTGGCCATTGAAGCAGCCTTGGGTTCTACTGCTTATCCCTCTCACTCCTGCCTTGTAGCCATCCTGCTATTCCTGAAATGATCTTCCTTAGGTTTTTTTTCTGATGGATCACAAAAGAGTAGTCATATTTGGTCTCAAAGGTGAAACCTCCCAAAACTCACTTCATAAGTAAATTTAAATGTCAGTAAAAAGTCTAGGCTTAACCGCTTAGGCATAGAGCCAATGAGGCACATGTGAGGGGTGGGAGGCAGCAACCAAATAATAGTTCTTCCTGAAGAACAGAAGGCAAAGGGGACATTTAACAGCAGTCCCACCACCTGAAGGGAGAGAGGGGTTGGAGAGAAACATCAGAGTGAGACTTCTCGGAGGGGCACAGTGGACGACAAAAGGGAAAAGGCGTAACGTGCGAGAAAGGAAAGTCTGTGCAAAAGGAAAACACGTCCCATCCATCCTCTCTTGAGGGTGGTTCAGCACAGGAACAGGTGCCCAGAGAGGCTGGGGAATCTTCAGTGCTGAAGATGTTCAGAGCGTGCCTGGACAAGGCTCTGGACAATCTGACCTGGCTTTGGAGTCTGCCCTGCTGCGAGCAGGTGCTTGGGCTAGAGACTTCCATAGGCCCAGCCCGCCTACGTCTTTCTGTGAGTCTGTTATTCTCTGTTACTGGGTCGCCTAATTACTTATTACACATCCCTCCCACTACATCCATCTGTGTATTGCTGAGTGAGCTCTCTGCCATGAACACCCTTTCTATAGTCACGAATAACACAGCTTCTAAATATTTCACCAGCTGCAGCTGCTTGCTCATGCAGAAAGAAAACAATACTAAATCCTACAGTCTATGAGAATGTATATTTTTATCAATGTATGTTACATCATCTATCATATATATGCTATTATCTTAATTGTCCAAAATTATGTATATATTGCTATTATTATCCTACTACTATTATTATTTTATTATCTATTAACCCCTATATGTTTTTGACCATCAATTATCTGAAGGTCTCAGGCCAAAGATGAAGATTTCACTGTTCTGGGGCCTGTGTAAATCCAATGAAATCACAGAGCCAGTCTGAAACAGCTTCCAAGCTACATATAAACCAGAAGGCAACAGATAGCAAAAGAAAAGGGCACAACAGAATCAAAGTCTCTCTCTGCTGTTTATTCACATGGCAGTGGGGAAAGAAATGTTAGTGGTTACTCTGCATGGAAATGGATGAAAAGGTGCAGCTGGTTGGTTTTCATGCTAATAATGTATGTGCATGTTTGTAAAATGTGTACATTAGAATGCATATTTATACTTTATCTGCATGTGCATGAATGGCTAGCAAAGATACATATGCACAGCAAGCCTGGTTTTGCCAGAATGTGTCTGCATACAAAGTTTGATACATAAACACACATGCACACGTGTACGTGGCTGTTTACGTAAAAGCATTTCTGGGGCATACTTTTCAGTGAATCTATAAATACGGCTGCCTGCTTTTTAGATTGCAAATTGTGTTCACTAATGCACGCTTGCTTGGGGATATTTCTGCCTGAAGATATGCAAGGGAACACATTTCATGGCCTGCTTGTTTGTGCGCGAGGTTGTCTGTCCACACGCATCAACCAGCACACCTCTGGAGCTCGGAATGAAGACACTCTGGTGCCAGGCAGCAAGATGCGGAGCTGGGTCGTGTTGCTCACTGTCTCATCTGCGCCTGCTTCGGAGAGCGGTTTTAGATGTGTGGTACTAGCACGTCGGGTGGGTACGAGTGAGCTGGGATGGTTCCAAGCATGGGTGTACTTTGCAGGAAGTCCCACAGCTCCCCCAACTCGCTAAGGGTTCAGGTAGCACAAGGTGCATTTCCATGACCCATCTCAGTCCTCGGCGCTGCTCTGGTCGCACCCCTCGGCAGGCGGGTCCCGGCCTCCTGGCAATGCCATGACGCTCGCCCAGGGCCCACCGGGGACACGGGCATGGCTGGGGGGGCCGGGACGCCAGGCAGCGACGCACAGGCCGAATCCCAGCAGAGCCCAGCTCCAGCCCCTCTCCATCTCATCGCAACCCCGCGCTCACCCTGTTAGCACGGCCACTGCAGCCAAACCACTGCCTTGTGTTAGTGTAAATAAAGCATAAACTGCTCCAGTCAGACCTCTGTCCAGACACCTTCCCGTTTGGGCTGCTGCTTCCAGATCTGCCAGGGAGTGGCTCTGGAAGCATTTAGTGTAGGAGACATTTGCAAACGCTCCTATCTTTCACAGAGTTTCAGGAGATAAATTCCTGAATATGGCCATGGAACTGATTTATCTAACCTTTTGCAATGTGGCGCATACAGTTCTCACTGGGATGCTTATCTACTGGAGAAGATTTTCTCAGAGGCAAATGTGGCTTTTTTCCTATCAGTAAATCACAAAAATCTTCAGGAGATGATGAATGCATTCAGTCCCCCATTCCCCAATCATTCACCTAAGTATTCAACTAAGAGGATTTGTATTCATATAAGCAGTAACATCCACTCTGTATGAATTTCACATTCACACACTCTCTCCCTCATCATTTGACTGGATCCTTTGTTGCTCTGAAGCCCTCTTACGTCAGCTTAGTCTGAGCAGAGTGGTAGGAAATAAGACACCCGGACCCTGCTGTAGAACCTCCCCTTTGCAGGAGGCTGTCCCAAAAGGAGAGGTAGAGGAGATACAGAGGGTAATGAGACATGAAGCCATAACCAGAGTACATCTATGTCCCAGATATCTTTCTGAATCGCTGCTTGCATGAACCAAAGCAAGAGTCAGGTCAAGTTTAAGTGTTAGAAACCCCCATACTTAGATCTCCCCTAAGAGCTACCAAAACTACCAATATACATGTATGGGTCTATGACCACGAATTGCTTTTTGGTCAGAGTAAAGTCAGAACAGAGCTCTGCATGGCTTCATCTATACAGCTGTGCAGATAGATACCCATCTATACACATCACTATTCTCTTTGTTTTTATTCATTCTTCTGCTCTACTTAGTATCGCTATGCAGCTGAAGGAATCTGAAGTTTCTCTTTGCTGTCATACATACATTAATGGTCTGGTTGATTTTCCCCATCCCAACTTGCCCACTCTAACTCTCTTTGTGTCCATGGCAGGTGAAAATGCTCCCTGACTTGAATAGCACTCCTGGATAGAAGTACAACCGTGCAAGTCAATGCCTGACCTGGGAGTAAACAAGCGAAGGGGTGAGTTGGTAGGATCAGGAATGGAGAGGGATGTGTGCTCTGCGGCACCTTTCTAGGAGTCCCAGGAGCCTATGGGATCCCAGGGAGACCTGTGCTGCCACAAACGTCCCAGTTGTCCAGCCCTACCTGTGGGTAGCTGAGGGAGTTCTCCAGGCAGTGCAGGTCGTCCCCTGTCCCCCGGGCCTCGCGTCCTGCCTCCAAAGGTATCCCGTAATGGGTGCATTTCTCAAAGCAGACATAGTCGTATTGTGGTGTGCCCCCCCACAAAGCTGACTTCGATCTGGGTTCCTGCGTCATAGTCTCTGAGCTGTCCATGCCTCTATTCTTCCTCACGCTCAGCTGTAACGGAGTTGCTGCTCTGGGCCTTACCTAGAACCACCTCATGTTCTGGCTGAGAGCATGGCCTCCACACTTTCTTCTGCTCCCTCCTTCTTTTCTTTCTCTCCTCAGACCACTCTGACTTGTCCTGTTCCTGCACTCACTTTCTCTCTTCCCCTTCTCCTCCTCCTCCTTGTGCCTCTCTCACTTTCTCCCCTTCCTGAGCAAAGACAGTGATTGCAGGGTTTAACTATATTTATAGCAACTTTCCTCTGCCACATGATTCCCCAGTGCTGTGTCTGATCTCAGCAAAAGGCACTAACTCTGCCAGGATTGAATATCAGGTGTGGGCAAAAGGGGAACTCCTGAAGGAGAGGGTGGGGGAGGGGAGGGAGAAGGAAAGAAGACGGTAAGACAGACAGCGCTCGACCTACAGAGACAGGAAGCAGACAGGAGGAAGCAGAAATGATTATCCAGGAGATCTCTTCTTTCACATCTCTCCATCCTGAGTGAGTTATATTTGCAATGAGAACATAATTCAATGGGCTTTCTCCTTCTCCCCCCAGATATCAGGTGTCCAAAAGACTAAGTGGCAGTCATAAAGATGCCAGCAACTTTTATCATCCATATCCCCTCCCTGGAAGTGTTCAAGGCCAGGTTGGATAGGGGTTTGAGCAACCTGGTCTAGCAGGGGTTAGACCTAGGTGATCTGTAAGTTCCCTTCCAGCCCAAACCACTCTATCATTCTATGATTCTAAACTATGGTGAGACAGAACAAGACAGGTGCACATTCAGTGTCCCAATTCTAAGTCCATGGTCCACAAGAGAAGCAGCAAGCCCTAATGGAGAAGTCAGGCATCCCTGTGAACGGCTTAGCATTACAACCTGATCTCAGCCTTTCCATGTGCCCTTACCGGCAACACTTCACACTTCCGAAGAATGTCACCGAACTTCTCTGGGGGTATTCAATTATGGGCATATGCAGAAATTTATTCTTCTTGATGCTCACTTTTCCACAGTCTAGAGCATTCAATAGCTTCTCCTCTATCACTCTACCACTTGTTTCTCAGCCACGTAAACAATGAGCTCAGCTAACACCAGTGAGGTACCAGTCAGTGACAGGAATAAGAAGCATGTTCCAGGAACACGGTCTAGAGACATCTCCCAGTGCTGTTAGTGTCTTGCCTGTAACTGTATGTGTTTTGATGGACATTAACCAATGAAAAACAGTGAGTTCAAGACCCTAGAAATTGTGTACAAGAAAAGAAGACCCCACATGTCTCAAACACAGTCACTAAAGAGCTACTATTAATTCCTTCTTCCTCCTTTTGCACACTATCACCTCTTCAGAATAATGGTTTCCAAGCTTCTGACACTGCAGGATAAGAGATTTGCAGGCAGGATAGGAGGGGGAGAGACAGAGAGAGGCAAAACACCCTTTTTTTTCAGCCAGAACAGTAGTCTCATTGTTTGATTTTGCAGACCCCTGTAAAACATTTCTCCTGGAGGGTCATTTTTCCTCTTCTCAGTCTGCATGGTCCTCCAGAGTGGAATACAAAGAAAGTCTACAAGAGGAAGACACACTTGATTTCCTCCATAAACCACCTCTCTACCTCCTCCAATGTTTCAGCTAACAACATCCATATGGATATCCATTAGCAATAATATCCATATGGATATTGTTAGTCTGTACAGTCCACACCTGGTGGTATGCCAGGCAGCTCTGAATATTTACAAAAGCAAGATCAGTGCTGCCTCAAAATATACAGGCTCATCTGTTTCATTCTCACCGGCACTCACTTTACTGTCAATAAGCAATGTTCCCTGGAGGAAGACTGTGGCCAATCAGTAGCACAAAACTTGTAATGAACCACCTTAAAGAAGAGTTTCAAAGTGACCATGTCTAGCACACAGAGAAGAACATCTGGATATCCTCATAGATTTTCAACTTAAAGGCATTAATTGCTCCCAACCTACCGAGATGCTTTTGGAAGACAAATGTCACTATGGCTTATGTAAAAAATGATGCATAGCATATACTACACAGTGTATAAAATATAAAAAAGTGTATAGAATACAAGCGTACCTTATATGCATAAAACCTAAAGACCAACCACAGTAAGCCCCGGCAAACACCAAAGCTGTAATGCAGCACCAGATCTTCAGTTACTATCACATTTACTGGAGAAGAACACTCTCATTACAGCCACTGGAGAAAACCAATGGGAACCTTTACCCAAAGGTGCACTCTTCCAGTTCTTGTTTTTCAAGAGGCACAGGAATAGCACATCAGAAATTACTTCAGTGTAAAAAAGAACCCCCTACTGCCAGCTAATCAAACTCTACTGTCTGTCTTGTGTGATACAGTTGTGGAATTTCCATGGAAAACAATTATATAATTATAGCCTTAAATAAGATGATCCTACCCTGAAAGGCAGTTTCCAAGAACTGTCCCTCTCAGCCTCCAAATTGTCCCCAGCCTCACTCACCTCATCAATAAAAAGCATGAAGGACCCCAAGGTCTACATTCACCAAATGACTCTAGATGCTAGTGGAACAAGAAACCTTTACTATACCCGTGAGGAAGACAACTCACAAAACCCCTGGACCCTCGCTCGTACTTCCCCCAATGTGATACGCTTGTCTTGCAGTGCATCAGATGACAGACTGATAACTATACAGATGAAACTGAACAGTCACTACACACAGAATGGTACAGGTGTACACTCTAAGGACCTAGCTCTAAGGACATCTGCAGCTAAGGACCTAGCATTTATCTAATTCCCAGTGGGAGAGCACTTCTGATCAAACAATCACTCTGCCTCCGATCTCTGTACCCAGATATTGTTTACCAAGGACGAAATTCACCATTCCAGTCCATGACAAAATATATGCTGTCTGTAGAGATACTGGGTTTATGTCACATTATTTCCTGTGTCCTGAACACTAATCTTATCATGCTCCACAGCTTACAAATCACCCATCTCCCTTCTGCTCTAGGAGGAAAGCACTTTCTCAGCTCTCTGGGCACTATCAGCATCCTCTCTATTCCACAAGATACCAATAACATTTTGTCACACGCTCACTGACACTAGTTAGCTAAATTCAAAGCAGCTACTCTCAACTTGTATTTGCTTTGAGTTCTGCTGCTTCTATTTCAGACTCAAAGAAGAACTTGTAGACCCAACAGCTTGTCCACTTTTTCAGCTGGCACAGATGACCTAGTGGAAGGTATTGTTCTAGCTCTACCCACTGCCTTGTCCATGTTTTCAGATCAGCAGAGTCCCAAAAGTACAGAATACTGAGCACACCCTAAAAAGGTCTGCCTTTCTGCACTGCTGCTGCCCAGCAACTGCTGTCAAATGTCCCCTATCACTTTTCCTGTAATTTCTTGTCACAGTTCTTCTTTTTGCATTTTCTTTATTGCTCATTAGTCCTGCTTTCTACTACCGAGGCCTAGCTCTGCCCTTCTACGAGGACACAACAATTTAGTACTGCTGTTGCTTGAGAGGTTGCCAACAGACTCAGGAGACTAGCACGGAAGTAGAGGACGATGTCGAAAGAGAAGATGTAACAACCACCTTGCAGTAGTCACATACAGAGATGACCCGTACATATCGCTTGACTCCTCAGGTGCACCTAAGCCTCTTGAAAGGGCTCACAGAAGTTTCTAGACTGCACCATAGCACACAAAAGGGAAGACATACAACCTGCTCATACACCAGTTTTCTCTTTACAGGCCCTAGAGGGACTCAAATGTGTGTTTCTGTGGTACTTCCTTCAAGCAGGACATGTTAATGGCAGATCAAACTACAGCTGCAGCCTAAATTAGGTCTTAGGTGAGGAAAAAGAAAGGAATAGAAGTTAGAACTCTCACCCAAGATGGGTCTCTTCTCCGGTCAGCCATCTATCTTTCTCCCTCCTCTTCCCAGTTTTCTCAGAGGTCTCCCTTTCACCGCCTTAATTTTTTTCTCCTGAATGCTTTTCAGGATGCAGAAATATAATTTCTAGCCTTCCCATCCTACTGCCTTTATAGTGAAAGCTCTGACAGTGTGAGGGGAGGGATGATTGAAGACTTGCACTTTTCTCATGGTCCTGTTCCGGCAGATTTACCACCTGAAAACCCAGTGCTGTTAATCAACAGTGACAAGCTTAACATTGTTCCCTGTGCCCTGCCCATACAATTAGCAGACATGATACTAACTTCTGAGCCTTCTGCTTATACTAGAGCTTTTTTTTGTTTGTTTGTTTCTCTAGCAGATTTATCCTGAAAGATCTAGACTACTTCATGACCTCACTGTATACAAACCTTATGGCCCACCACCAGAATCCAGCCTCTTCTGGAATGAAACATAACATCTATTTTTCAGCTGCCACCAATACTGCACATACAGACCCTACAGCAGATGGTGATGCAGAGCCCTCTACCACCCCAGACTGAAAGGAACTGCACTTGCGGAGGCAGAGTTATTGTTACTCAGAACCATGCATGCAGAACAGAAAAACATTCATTTAAGAATAAAGAAAAAATAATAATCTGTGTTTAAGAGAACTCAGTCCAAGAGGTCTATAAGGCTGTGAATGAGATAATATAAAAGACAGGTTATGGGACAAAAGAAACTGTACAGGTGAAAGGGAAAATGGAGTTTTGAAGGAGGAAGATGAGAAAGGTGACAAAAGGAGGACTACTTAACAGTAACAGAGGCTCGAAGACATAAACACAGGCAATAAGAGACAAAGAAATCACAGAAGGACATGAGGGGATGAGATGCAGCACAGGAAGAAGTCACAACAAGTGTACTTTGCCTCAAGCAATAGATGGAGCAAAAAAAGAATGAAAAGGCAGGAAAAAGACTTCAGTAGACACAACATAAGGCAATGTCTTGTAAATGAGAACAAGGTGCTTGAATGGGACATTTTATTAGACAAAATGCCCATGAAGGCTTCATAGAGCTACAGGAGGCAATTTGAGCTTTGGAAGAGAAAGAATGCTGTGCAAAGGGTTAGGAAAAGGGAGAGAGACTGGGGGAAAAGACATCTTTAATAGTGAAAGAAATAAACCATGGACTAAGGACGAACAGTAGCAAAAGACAGAAATTTAAGCCATGCAGGAGCACATTGCAAGCAAGACTAAATATGGAGGGATGGTGACAGAGAACTCTCAGAGAACACTTGAAAGAAGGGTGGAGTACTCACTAAAAAGTACAAAGAAAAAGTCCAGAAAGCTTAAGCACTTTCATCATGGAGAAATAACAAGATAACATGATGATATTCAAGAGGACATGTACCGACTAACACTAGACTGAATAGAGCAGAACTGACAGAAACAGGGCAGATTCTGAGAATCATCAACTTTTGACAACTCAAGTAGGGAGATGATGTTACCAGAGGAGAGACAGAATGGGAAAAAAAATAGATCTCACAACTGAAAGCAGATAAATACTTATAGGAACACAGGGACATGAAGGCGCCATTGAAGTAGATGTTGGAATAGACAAACTTGGAAGGAAACTTGAACAGATCATGATATGACATGATGACATTGTGGTATGACATGATATGACATTATGATACACCATGACTTGGCAAAAAACAAATGAGCTTTAAAGGGGCAAGGTTATGTCCCAGTTCCAGAAACAACCCCACTGTGACAGTCTGCACAAAGCACTTCATGAATTCATCCCAAGATCAAATGAAACAAAGCCATATCTATGCTGATGCTGGTACCTAAGGTAAATTACTTGTTATTTCCAGGTTGTCTTATCTTACATCACAGTGTGGCCACAGTTTGGAACTGAGAGCAAAAAGAACAAGCAGAGAGAACTTAACAAACCCAGCAGCAAGAGAAAGACACAGAAAATCAAATGAAAGAGAAGACGGCAAAATTAGGTTTCATAAATGGATCCCAGCTCATCCAGAACTTTAAGATGGATCTGACTAGATGTCCAGGTGAGCTCTCCAGTCAAGACCAAGAGGCTTCAAAACTCAAAATAGAACAGCCTTACCTAGAATAAAAATAATATTATTTAATTTTTTTTAATAAACTTCCAGTGTATAAGTCAGGAAGCACAGAAATAAATACATAGTTTATGCACAGCTCTCCCCCACCCACTGCAACCCTGGATGCAATTAAGTCGGTGACCTTCTGAGCTGCTAAAATTTTGTGCTTACACTCCATTGTCTAGGAGATTGTTTCTGCACCTCCACAGTTTGGATTGCTCCTCCCCTACAGCTGCCCCTCTTCTTAAATTGCAGCCCTCAGTTCCCTCAGTGACTCTCTACCCTACAGCACCTTGTAGCCTCTATTAAATTATTTCTTCCTTGCATATGCTCAAGGGCTTTCCAAAGGAAGAAGTGTCTTACTGGTGGGGCAGAGATCTGGTTGTCTCATCTTAGAATAAACTGAGAAGAAACCAAATAGACACAGGGTTCAGTGGATTTCTTGTTTTCTAAGAGAATAATGTTGCACCACAAACATTCTCTGAAGTAATCAGCTTGAAGACATTTTTAGCAGAAGAGACTAAGGAACATCTAGCAAATACAAATTCATCCCTAGTGATCAAAACATATTAGGGATGCTTCTAAGCTTGTGAATTTGCTATTATTCAAGGACAGAGAATCTATAGACTCTCTGGGAAATTGCTCTTTACCTGTGAATCTAGATGATGAGCTCTGATTCCAGATGGTGAATGTTCCCTAATAAGTCACCTGCACCATGACCTGTATTTTGTTGTCAGCTAAAACCATCCTTGAGAGATGGTAGGCAGTGCATAGTACATAATTTGTGACTTTCCGTCCCTCCTCCCTGTAGATTTCTTGTTGCACAGGTAAAATTAATAATTGCACATTCAATCTGTCAATCATGTAATTACACTGCAGCATGGCTGACTTCATACGGGTAGAAAGAAAATGCAGTGATGAGCCGTGTAGAACTGGGCTGGCACAGGCTGTGCTAGGGCCCTGGGTTTTGTATTGGACTCCACAAATTTCAAGAGAAGAATGCTGCCTCTTATGTAAGCCATGGCCAACTAGGAAAAAATGTTGTCATATCTGAAAAGTTTAGGAGGAGGACTGGCATGAAACAAAATTGTTTGGACTGAGATGAAAAGGAAAGGTTTCCAGGGCACATTAGGGATGTGCTTGAGCTGGGGTTGGACAAGAAGAAGGGACCTTGAGTAGGGACAGATATCTCCAGGAGGCCATGGTTAGGATTAAAGGTATGCAAGGAAAGAAATAACTTATTTCAGTTTCCTGATACATGTTCAACTTTCAAATGCTTGAAAAGTCACTTCTTTGAGGCCCTAGAATCTATTGATCTCTCTGGGAGGGTGATCACACTACAGGTTTAGGGGACTTAAGCAGCAGCTGGTTGAAAAGGACAGTCCTAATTTTTCAGGTACTGGAATTTGTGATCAAGAAGCTTGATGCAGAAAAAAATTAATTTTCAGCCAGCTCAGCTCTCCATTCCAGCTGATGCATGGTCACATGAATGTTAGAAAAGAAGGGGTCAGGAACACACCTAGAAAGAAGGAAACAGACTGTCTTTTCTGATTGCAGCACAGACATAAGTAACCATAAACCTGTTCTCAGTAATGCTTGGATCTTGCTTACATTTCAGACTTTCACCATTATTAAAGCTAATGCTATAAACTACTTATATGAACTCCATGGTTGCCAAGTACTAGTTGCTGACTGTACTAGTGTGTCTTATCCTGTCTCAGCTGAGATAAATGGTGTCAATATAAAGGTTGAGGCACAGACATGTTATCAGTACCATTAAGGATTTTTTAAATACCTTACTTACTATCAGAGTTAAACTAGTAAATCTTATAGTTTTGACTAAGCTTCCTGTTTTCCTCTGCCTTCCCCCATCCAAATGCAGATACCCACACAAAACCATCTAACCCTCCCGCACAGCAGGGGTCTTGCCTATTTTCCATAAAACAATCCCTGGTAGTAATATGAGATAAAGATGAAGGTAAACAGAGGAAAGATAGTAGTTCTCTTGGCAGCCAGAATAATAAATCCATCACAAACAAGGGCAAAGCAATTCCCCTGTGGCAATCACCTTTCCTGTTATCATCAGCTGCTGATACAGGGGTGATAGTGACAGGCAGCATGACATTCACTGGACTCCCTCCCTCTTGTACCAGCCCCCTGCTTTGACTTACAGGAAAGTGTTGGGGGAAGGAAAGAATTGCATTGAGCAAGTGCATCCAGGCTGAAGTACTGGGTCACACTTCATCATAAAGGCTGCAGAAAGTCCTTTCCCTGTGGAACTCATTGAACTAAAGCTGATGTATGCTTACTAGTTGCTGCTAAGTCAAAATAGCCAATGGCCAATAGCCAATTTTGACTATCACAAGGGGAAAAAGGTGCAAACAGTACCCCAGGGCCATAAGGGAGCAACAATCTCCAGATGTCAGAGACAGGCAGCCTAGTATTTCAAGCCCAGGACAAGATAAGTCAGCAGAAGAAACTGCAGGAAGTGCACCACAAATAGAATTGTGTCCCAGGGCTGACATTTAATGCCCATGCCATCTGAAAATATTAAACCTGGAACAGAAATCCAGGGAGTGTCTGTAGATCAACAGTAGAAACTACTGATCAAAGTCAGGAGTGGTAGAGGGATAATGGGCCAATGAAAAAGAAGACACAGAGGATAAATGATGGGAACTATTCTAACTTTCATCTAAGTTGAGAACTGAAATATGTTCTAGAAGCTGCTAACTCAGATTGTTTATGAAAAATTACTGATTTTTGGATGCTATGTTTATATATTTAACAACATTGCTCACAGTCTTGCTCATGTGCATGGTGTTCAGAGTCAGCAAAAATCACTGAGACTATTTGTGGTCCTGCCCTTGGTCTGAGGTGTAACTCAATTTTTGCCTACCTGTATCAGAGTCATAATCTATTCCACAAGTAGTATTATGTCTATAACATATTTTGATAGGGATCAGTCAGAAAACAAGAAAAAACAGAGATGGCTGTTGTGAAATTTTTCAAATCCCAGTCCCTCTGCTGCTTGTCCTTGTGTCAGGGGCAGAGTCGTTGCTCTATGCCAGGTGCACTGGCTGGTCTAGGAACCTTTACTTGGCAGGACAGGGACAGACACGTCCCAGTTCACAGGATTCTGGGCACTACAAGGACAGTGGGCTCACAAAGTCTGCACACTCCTCAGACCCATCATGCTGAGGGATAAGCTGTGCCATCTGCTGAACACTTATTGCTCTGGGAAGAAGATGCAGCTGACCCATGCCATGGCACATTACAACCTCATCTTTATCAGTGAGGGCCCTGTTCAAGGAGGGAATGGGACCCAGAGAGCAAAGTGCTGCTGTGTACCATGGGGACCACAGCTCTGGCTACAGAACTTGCTGGTGTACAGCACTGCTGGTACCACTGGCACCACCACTACTGGCCAGAAGGTTCCTCACCTCCCTTCTCTCTCCCTGTGAGCAAAACAGCTCAAAATCCAAACACCAAACCCCATGGGACAGAGGTAAGGTCTCTATAGTGACAGGGTATTCTGCTTGCTTTGGGCAGGAGGGTTCTCCATTGTGTTCCTGGAGTACACCTTCACCTTGGCAATCCAATTGTACTTTGCAGCAAGACCACTTGGACAGATATGTCTGTCTATACAATTTCATACTGAGTTTTGCCACACTAATCATTACAACCCTGTCCTCTCTTGACCTATAGTCCTGAATGCTGAGGAACATGATAGTTGTACTAAATAAGCTGCTGCACGTTCAGATCTGCTTGAAAGTGCATTAACATCTTTAACATCTGTATTCTGATACCAGGTCTGCAATGTCATTTTTATCAGGATGCCTTCCTCAGCAGTATTGGTCCACAGGAGTGTCTGGTGCTGGCTGTGAATTTTGCTTCTGCCCTGCTCAAAGAGCTGCATTGCAAATAAGAGGCAGATATCTTGAAGGCTGGAGGTCAGCACTCCTTAAAGAACACCTGGTACCACCTCCAACCAGAAAATAGCGCTTCTTTCACCTATATCCAAGCGGAAGAGATCAGGCTGAGCTACTCCTGACTAGGCAGAATCTTCATCTTGCACTGGAATTTCACACAGACAGCCTCTGACATGGAACTGTTGTCCTTCCCAGACAACCACCTCACTCTGTGAGGGCTGCTGTCACTGGCCTACGGGCCATTTTAACAGGGGCATCGTAGCACCTGTGGAAAGACAGGGCCAAAGGCTTTGGGAAATGGTGTGCGCCTGGCAATCTTGCCAGACCTACACATGGAGATGGCTGCCAGCAGAAGGCTGTGGCAAGGGGGCAGCTGTAACAGCAGGTTTTGGGGCTGGATGGGCATTTGCCTGTCTTGTGATTCATTCTTCCACAGTGAGTGTCGGGAGAAGTGGGATAAGCTGCAGGATTTGAATGTTTGCTTGTCCTAGCATGTTTTTTTTCTGGTCATTCATGCAGCTCCTTTGGGAGACAGATCATACAACGCATTTCCTCTACACCTTGGGGAAAAAGGTGGTTCTAAGATGCATATCATCTGCATCCTGGCAGAGGACAGCACTCCTTTCACGGATCTGAAGCAGACGAAAGAAGGACTAAGGGCTTTCTATGTGGACCTGTTCTCTTTAGATACCAATACGGTCCTTCAGTAACCTCCATGTCTTCTGGAAATGTTTCATTTGTTTGGTCATGTCTCTTAATTGATTAAAAGTCGTCTTTATTTTTATGTGGTTTTCTGTTTGATCCATTCTAGTGGATTTTTTGACCCTTGTTGCTTCTACAGGAGTACTGACTCCAAACACATTGTGGTGACTATGAAGTAGTGGTTTCAACTAAGAAGTTGAATTGTTCAGTGCAGTATCTAGCCTTAACCTTTTGTGGATTTCGTAACTGACTGTTCCACAACCACCAATTGCATCTATTTCACATCCCAATGTGATATGCACCCAGCCTATATGGGGGTCATTGCAGTTTTTCGTTACTACTGTAGTTTCTGCCCCAGCTGGCTCTCTGATCTACTGTTGCAATCTAGGTTCAGAAGGTGGTGATGCAAATCCGACACTATACACTTCCTATTAAGGTCTGAAATTTCAACCTAATCTGATGCTGACTTAATTAGTTTGGTCCACGTTCTCATCAGCATATAGTACTACTCTATCACTAGGTCACCCTAGGTCAGGGAAGCAGCATTTAAGTAAGTAGCTGTTGCATGTGACAGGCAATAGATCACCTCAGCTACAATGTACACCCTCACATGAAGCACGAAAACATACGTTTAGGCAAGAGAACTTTTACTTGGCCCTTGCTTAATCTTCCCAACAGAAAGACTTGCATGTACCTCTGTAATAAAGTTCCTACATCATACTGTCTCTCACATTGTTTCTTCTGTCACTACTATGTTGCACAGTTGTGATGTGTTTAATTTGCCTTTATCATTTCTGGAAAACTTACGTGAACCTGCAGTTCTTCTACCCTATGGGCCTAGAGCATTATGGACTTCCAATTAATAGAAATGAGATTTCCAACATGCCCTATTTCTATAGGGAATTGAAACTAAAAGCAGCATACACTCGGTGCCTTGTTCTCTGCTGCTGATAATAAACTTCATGCCAAGCAATGTAATATCAAATACCTCTCTGATCTGGAAAAGAGGTCACAGTTTGCTGGTAAGTTATTCAGGTTAGTAAAAACAAATGCTAACTGAAGAATTGTATAAGGACCTTAACAGGATGACTGAACAATAAAATGACAGATGAAACAGTCACAATGAATATAAAGTGAGGCCTGGAAGGAGAAACAGACATTCTAGCTTTGCATACACAAGAATTGTCCAACTGTTACTATTTAAGCTGACTTTTACTATTTAAGAATAAGGTCTTGGGGTTAAACGGAATGGTCATAATAATGACTCGCTCAGTATTTTTTTTTGAACCATAGGTTAAGAAGCAGGAAAATAAGACCAGATTAAATTTAACGTGCAACTATATCTTCAGTAATTGCATTTCTGTTTCCCCAAATCTCAAAAAGAATATAGTAGAACTGGAAGAGCTTCAGAGGATGGTCAAAATTATGGAATAGGTTCTGTATGACGAACAGCTAAGCAGACTCAAACCTCCCAGGCTGGAAAGGGCAACGAGGGCTGTACATGAATGTAATCATGAGTGATCTGGAGAAAGTGAACTAAAAAGGTTTTGCTATATCTCGGGAGGTAGGCAATGGATTCAGAACCAAAAAAATATTGTTGGTTCAGAAAATATGCATCATGTTCTGTTAAAGTCACAACTTCTTCAGACACAGGCAAACAGTTTTAGATTGCTTTTCTGTAATAGAAGTAAATGCCAGGTTTTTGTGAGTCCTTTGAAAATGAGAGTAGATAAGAAAGTTCACTACAGACGAGAAACTAAAAATACATTCTGTATTGTATTTAGAAAGCAGTAATCTTGTTGACCAGTAGATAATTTGCACTGCTGTTTCTCTGAGTACTTTAATTTTTCTGAGTACTTTAATTACAGAATCACAGAATATTTGAGCTTTGGATGGGACACCTGCTGTCTTGTCCAATACCATGCTCGAGCAGTATCGTATTAACACTAACTGGAGCAGGTTGCCCTGGGCTATGTCTAGACAGCTTTTGAGTATCTCCAAGGATGCAAATTCTATAGCCTCTCCAGGCAACCTGTGCCAGTGCTCAATCACAATGAAAAACCTCTTTCCTTATGTTCAGACAGAATTCCCTGTGTGTCTGTTTGTGCCCACTCCATCACGTCCTGTCACTGGCCAACAGCGAGAAGCGTATGGCTCCGTCATCTTCAGTCTCCTATCATACGACAAGATCCCCCTGACACTTCTCCTGGCTAAACAGTCCCACCTTTCTCAGCCCTTCCTCACAGGAGAGATGCTCCAGTCCCTTCATCACCTTTGTGGCCCTTTGCAGAACTGTCTCCAGTAGCTCCATACATCTTTTGAACTGGGGAGCCCAGAACTACACACAGCACTTCAGGTGTGGCCTCACCAGGGCTAAATAAAGGGAAAGGATCACCTCTTTCAACCTGCTGGCACCACTCCTAATGCAGCCCAGGATACCATTGGCCTTCTTTGCAGCAAGGGCACATTGCTAACCCACGTTCAACCTGGTATCCACCAGGACCCCCAAGCCCTTTTCTGCCAAGCCGCTTTCCAGCCAGCCAGTCCGCAGCATGTACTGGTGGATTGGATTATTCTTCCCCAGGTGCAGGACTCTACATTTCCCTTTGCTGAACTTCATGAGGTTCTTCTCTGCCCACTCCTCCAGCCTGTCAAGGCCCCTCTGAACAGCAGTGCAACCCTCCGGTGTATCAACCACCCATCCCAGTTTTGTATTATCTGCAAATTTGCGGAAAGTTTACTCAGTGCCATCATCTAGATAAGTAATGAAGAGGTTAAAAGCATTGACCCTTGCAGAACACTGCTAATGACTGGCCTCCAGCTGGCCTTTATGCTACTGATGACAACCTTTCCAGCCCTGCAGTTCAGTTTTCAACCCACTTTGAGGTCCACTTGTCTAACATATACTTAATCAGTTTGCTATGAGGACGTTGTGGGAAATAGTGTCAAAAGCCTTGCTAAAGTAAAGATAAACAAAATCCACTGCTCTCCCTTCATCCACCAAGCTGTCATCTGATTGCAGAAGGCTATCAGGTTGGTTAAGCAGTATTTTTCCCTTCATAAATCCATGCTGGCTACTCTCAATCACCTTCTTGTCCATCATGTGTCTGGAAATGGTTCCCAAGATGAGTTGCTCCATCACCTTTCTGGGGAGTGAGGTGATGTAGACCAGCCTGTAGTTTGCTGGACTTCCTGCCCTTTTTGAAGATAGGGGTGACATTTGTTTCCTTCCAGTTCTCAGAAACCACTCCTGATCCTCACGACCTTTGAAAGATCATTGAGAATGGCCTTGCAATGAAAATGACCAACTCCCTCAGTACTTGGGGGTGCATCCCATCAAGTTCCATGGACTTCTGTACATCCAGTTCATTTAAATGTTCTCTGAGGTCATCCTCTTCCAGTGAGGGTCCTTGCTCTTTGTCCCCTGCCCCTTCAGCAGAAGGCCCACATTTTTCATCACCTTTGATTTGCTGCTGACATACCTGTAGAAGCCATTCTTGTTGCCCTTAGTGTCCCTCACCACATTAAACTCCAGAGCTTTGGTATTCCTAACCTCACCCTTGCACACTGGACTGGTGTTTGTGTATTCCTCCCAGGTCACACGACCTTGCTTACTCCTTTTTATGTCCGAGTTTAGTCAGGAGCATCTTGTTCATTCATGCAGGCCTCCTGCTGCCTTTCCTTGATTTCCTGCTCATCAGGATGGTTCATTTCTGAGCTTGGAGGAGATGATTCCTGGACATCAATCAGCTTTCTTGGACCCCTCTTCATGCCATTGGGATTCCTCCAAGCAGATCCCTGAAGAGCCAAAGACTGTTCTTCTGAACTCAAGGATTGTGATCTTGTTTTTAGCTCTTTTCGCTCCTCAGATCCTGAGGCTGTTCTAGACCTTCACACCCCCAATCTTGTTTGTAAGTATCAAGTCCAGCAGAGCACCTCCTCTTGCTGTCTCCTTGATTATCTGTGTTAAGAATCTGTTGTCAATACACTCCAGAAACCTCTTGGATTGCTTGGGCCCTGTTGTGTTGTTGCTCCAGCAGATTGCCTCCAGGGACTGTGAACATGAGGCTCCTTCAGTTGTCTGAAGAAAGCCTCATCTAATTGTTAAGTCTCTTTGCAGGACTGTGGTCTGTACCTAGGCTGACTACATACTCAAAAAATGATAGCTATTCTTCTGTAGCTGTTAAAAGCAGTAATTTATTTTTAACAGTGAATTATTTTGTCAGCTTCTGCGAGTGATCTTCAGGCAAATTCTGTTCTCTTCAGTGTCCCAGTAGAGCTTTGGATAGCTCTGAGTCTCAGGTAGTAGACATCCATAGTCACTATAGCAGTTTACACAGGATCAAAGAATGGGTACGCTAGCCTGTGCACAGTTAAGACTAATTGACCTAACTTCAATCTGAAACAAACTTGAGGCTCCATAAGGTAATATACTTAAACACTGTGTTTCCTCTCATCATCAAATCAGAAAAGAACATACTGCATGTAATTTTTCAGAGTTTTTAGAGCTGCAGGTAATGGCTTTCTTTGAAAGGGTGTAGGTGCCACTCACGCTTGCATTAGCACTATGCAACAAACATGATGAAGGTGTTTTATATTCTTATGTACTTTTAGAATCTATTCTCAATGCCAATAGCTGACAGGCAAAGATTCCCAATCCAGCATCTTTTATAAATATTTTGTGGAAATGGATGACTGTCAATCCCAACAGTCACTCGGTTCCTTTAAGGACACGTAAGAATCGATTACTTCACCAGGGGGCAGGAATTTGTTGCAGAGATATACGGCTCCATTTTAACAATGTGAGCAAATCCTTTAACCCTGCCTATATCCTTAGCAATGTCCAAAGATTGAAGTGTCTGTTGCACTAACAGCTTGTGGAGGATCTCTTTGCTGCTCCTATGTTCAGCATGGAGACTTGTGCCATTATCAAATACAAAAGCATAGTATGCCATCCCATGCAAACAGCCAGCAATGAAATCTGGTTCCCCAGGTAGTTCTAAGACACTTAATAGTAAATGAAAACACTTCAGATAAACAGGTTCTGATAAGGTAGTGTACAACATTAGTAGCCGATGTCTGTCCTCCCTCTGTGTCAACAAGGTGAGTTAACAGTTATCACTGTATCATACAGGTATGTGGAAGCTGTTCTGTCAATACTAACAGCAGCAACTTCAGCAGCCACTTCCTGCTACTTCACTAAAGCAAGCATTGACAAAAGAACTTCTTTTTACGTAGTGTTTACTGCCAGCTTCTCTCCAGCATGCCCAGGTTCTTTGCTGTGATTTTGTGGAGATTCACAACAGTAGTCGAGTTTACCTTGAGGATTTGTATTTGCTGTACATTTCTGTCTTCATGCATTATTTCTCATGCACTGTACTCTGCATGCCACCTGCTGTACAGCTTGGGCAGTAACCTCTGTATTCCAGTTGCCCCTCTACTATTGTTGTTGACAATTTTACTAGCAACAGGTCTAACTTTTTTAAATAACAGGAATGCTAGTACGTGGTCTGTCCGCCCTGCCCCAAACTTGACTAAAATAATTTAATCTGCTATACTGCCAAATTAACATGCAAGTATCAGCTGTAAAAACAATGATGTACTTTCTTTGTCCACTTCAAACAGCTTGTAGCATGCAGCTCCCTATTAGGTTTCAGACAAATGTGGGATGTCCCCTTATGCCACTTACTTACACACAAGCAGGTTATTTCACTTTTTACAGCACAAGATCAACGGCGAGGGTTAGACTGATCAGCATGCTGGCAGCCCCTGGTGTTTATATGCTTGGACGGGAAGTCTGTACAATTTGTGGAAAAGCTTAAATTTTATAGCATTGTAAATAAGGGACATGGAGCTGGATAAACTCATCGAAGTATAAAGATATTCTTAATGCTACTGTGCTATAGTTGCGACAGCTTTCTCAGGAATAGACAACTGCAGTGCTGAAAAGAAAACATCACTGCAATTGAGCTAGCTCCTGGTGTGCGAGATCTCCACTGGGTACCTGGACACCTTGGATTGTTTGGAAATAACATATTAAAACATATAATTCCAGACACCTTCATGACAGAATCCAGTACCTGAATGATGTGGAAACGGGTGAGAAAAATGTTTTTCTGCAAGTAGCAGAAGAGGCCGCTTGCAGCACGCTACCAGGACGGTGCCGTCTAGGGTAAGGTGCTGTCTGTGAGGCTGCAATTGCTCCCACAGCGGGCAGCAGCCAGGCAAGGCAGTGCCGAGTGGCAGGCAAAGCCTTTGGTGCCATTTCTCCTGCACATGTTTACTGTCAAATCAAACTTCTCCCATGGGAAAAACATTTAGGTCAGCAACAAACATCAACGGTATGCAGTGATGGGCATCACCTCGGGAAGTCTTGCCTGGGCTGTTGACTGGGGGGGCTGAAGGAGTTGGGTTTACTCACCCCAGAGAACAGAAGGCTGAGCTGCCTGCCACTACCTAGAGGGAGAGAACAGACAAGACGGAGCCAGACTCTTCTCAGAGAGGCGCAGGGAAAGCACAAGAGGCAACAGCCATGACTTGCAACACGGGGAAGTCATGACTGAGCAGGGGATTGGCCTGGGTACTGCCAGAGGTCCCTTCCCACCTAAGTCTTTCTGTGGGTCTCTTTTTTTTCACTTTGATAGGGACAAAACCAAAATACTGGCAGAAAAACTTAGATTATTAATAAAACTATGAAGACCAGGTCTGCTAGCAATACAAACTGGAAATGAGAGAATTTCTTCAAAAAAGTGCTAGGTCTCACACTGGAGCTCATGGCCACAGCAAAATACATCAAAATATCCTATGCCCATCTTTTAAGAAGGTAGGGCAGCTCTGAACATCTCTCCTATGCAGTGCTGGACAGAGCACTATTTCGTTGTTTGGGGAAGAGGCTCTTCCATCAATTATTTGCAAACAGGGTGGACAGGACAGCTATGAACTCATGATTTGTCTCTAGGGTCTGGCACTCCGGAGAAGTAAATCTATACTCAAACCGCTCTTTAACCTGCTCCTAATTCTGAATCAATGAATGCCATGTGTATTCCACCTTACTAAAATCTTAAAAAAATAATCCAGTAGCTTTAAGAAAAAGCTAGTTGTTAGTAGGCTTGTTCTCATTTTTGTTTTCCTCAGCCTTCCTCTTGGCACGCTGGATGGCACTGGAAACATGCTGTTACTCACTGGGATTCTGAAGCCAGTCCATCCCTCAGCTAGGAAAGTGCCAGCCACAATCCCACGGCACAAAACCATGTCTGTTTGCCCAGTGGCTGACTGACAGTTACAGAAGGGGAGCACTACTATGTGGACATTGCAGGCAAATGCCTTTGCACTCCCCAGGCAATTGTGCCATGCAGCCAGGACAAGACCCTCTCACTGATTTCTGCAGTGAATTTCTTACAAGGCAAGGTATTAGTTCTGTGATCCCACTAATAGGAAGTTGGGAGAGAAATGAATGCAGATCTTCAAACATGCCTATAGAACCGAGTCAGCAGATGCCAAAGCAAGAGGAAGTAGACAGCAAGGTGGATATGGGGGATAAATGAATAGGAAGCCTTTAGCTTCAGTATGTATTAAATTCTAGTCTGACTTAGGGGAAGATGGGTGACGGACCTCTTCCTTCCACCTCTGTTAGCTTCAGTAGAGGCCAACCTGCGAACCAACAAATACTGCCAGTATACAAGAGGTGACTCTCTGCCCCAAAGACTGAATATGAGAAGCCAAAAATTATTCCCGAATAGCAGTACGTGATACTCCTAAATGTCCATACTTTTAATCAGACTGCAAGAAACTGAAGACTTCCTTTCTTTCTTTTCTATTGTCATTGTCAGCAGCCTACATCTCGCCCTACAGAGCTCGGGCCTGTATTCATCTGCATCTTCTGTCCTCTCTGGCTTTGGAACTAGCAACAAAAATCTGCACAAGTTATCTTTCTCATGACCTCAGTTCTCCAGGTCTCTTCTGCCTTCTAACATTACTTTCTGTATGATTGACAACATCTTCAAAAAGAGGAGAAGGGGGCTGTGGAGAATCCCGCCACTGCCTTGGGACAGCACAGGGAAAGGATCACACGGGGTATTTTTAGAACAGAATCCAATGGCAGTGATGTGAGGAAGGCACAGAGAAAAACACAGCTGTGAAACCTAACACTTGGCTTCATTTATACTGAGAGCAGGAACAGCAGAGAAACAAACTGAGGAGACGCAGCACAAGACGAGAGTGAGAAAAAGGTACATGAGGATAGCAAGAAGATGGTAAAAGAGTAAACAACAAAGAGGCAATGAACACCTGAGAAAGAAATGACTAGAAGAGATAGGGGAAAGAAATGGCAAAAGACTGAGCCAAGAGGAGAAAAAATGTAATAAAGTGGCTATGTTATATAAATAAGCAGAGATCACAGAAGGGATTGAAGGATGAGAAATGGCCAGCTGACTCATCAGCAGTCTTATGCACTCTTATTCAGACTGTGTGACCTTGAAGGCTGACCAGTAGCTACCCAGTCTACCATCTCTCCTCATCCCAACGTATAAGGGCTTCATAAGTGACTTAGGTTTTGGACTGTGACACTGCAATACATTTTCTAAGTCCGAGGAAAATAGCAGTCATTTCGACAGTCTTTGAAGCCAGGTGATGACCTATCATCTCTCTTTCACTACAGACCAGAATGCCCATAGAGCAGTGACTGCTTTCTGTATGAAAACCAATGTATATAGCTTTAGCTTGGAAATGCTCTCTGCTACTGCTCACTCACTAAACAAGAAAGAACATGACTGACTACACGGAGTGGATAGTTGTGATCATGATACTTGATAGCAGTATGCTCCTAAAGACAGCATTTTGAGGTGTAAATTGCTAAGACGCTCAAGTCTGAAAAGTGTCTATGATCCACTTGAGGCACCTACATCCAGAATTACAGTCCCTTGTTCACTTGCTGCCTAATCCTTGTTCTTCATTCTTGTTATGAGAAATAATTCATCCTTCACCCAGGTTAGTGATTCATCGTCTGCTTAGTGCTGGTACCTGGATTAGATTTAGCAACTAGCTGCTGCTCTGCCTGTGATCCCTGAGGACTCTAGTATATATGGTTATTCTTTAAGAATTCCTAAATTTATAGCTACCTTTAATGAAATAAGTTGTGGCATAGTTGCCTCCTTATCATGGGATATCTGGTTATCTGGGACATGGGTGACTTGAATTCAATTAAAGAACTAAGTGTTTTGGGTTTATCCGTGCAGACACTTCAGGGATCAAACAGCTACCATTTATTACACAATCCTGTTTTGTCCAGAAGCCATAAAAGCTCTCAGTGGCAAATATTTGGGATAAATTTATGAATAAATGAACACGATGCGGTGCACTGTCTTGCTTTCTCTCCTGAACAGCTATTTAGTAATGTACAATTATTTGTCAAAGAAGACTTTCCTTAGCTCAAGTTATAGATTATGCTCTTTGAACTCAAGGAATCTAATCACACTTGTGTCTTCCCACAAGCATTTAAGAAAACTGTCATAGTCTAAATACTCTGACTAGTCTAGTTCTAAACTAAAGAATCTAAAACTGAAAAATCTAGAGATTCACAAGTTTGTTACAGTTACAGAATACAGCCATTTTCCCCAAGTAGCATACTTGCTATTTCTGTATCTTTTTCTGTCTCGTTCTTTCTTCTTTACCACCGCTTTTGCTCAGTTTTGTGTTTCCTTACAGTTCAGTACTCATGCAATTTGATCAACTCAGAAACCAACTCAGTTTGAATTTTTGATCTTGGAACCCAACTCTTGCTCTCCCTCCACAAACCTCACATTTGTATACTGTGCAAACAGGCCACTGCAGTCCCATTGTGTTGTGTATTAGGCCCAGTCTCAATGCTCTGGCGTTGGTGCTACTCAATCCTGACACTGAGGATGCTACTTTTTTGTAGTGGATTACAGAAAGCCAGGCCAACAGAGATGAAATATTTCATAATCCAGCCCTTCCATTGTAATGATTGGCTTCTTCAGCAATGTTAATACTTGACCAGTGATAAATGGTGTTCTTAGTAAAACACTGTTGAGCTGGGGGCGCGTGCTTGTGATGTGCCTATGTGGAGCACTAAGAAATAAGATTTGAAATCAAGGTTTCAGTCATAAAGGGCAATACAGTCACACAAAAGATCATGCAGTTCTTCATTCATCTGTAAGGCATTATGTCATACAGAAGAGCAGGGCTTAGCAGCAGAAAATGTTCGACTGAAAGCTACCTTCCTGATCTTCAACTCAGTGTTCCCAAAGGCAACTATACATTCCCCTTAGTAAATTAGGTTCTCTAGCTTCTGTAAAAAGGTGTCTCCATCTTTCTTTGCAGCAGCTCAAAGAAGATGAGATTTCATGTTTTCCTCAACCCCAAGACAGTCTTACTTGTCTCCAAACACTGCTACCAAAACTTTGCATGCTCGGGTACAAACAGGCCACCATTCATTTTTAGAGACTGGGATTCCATTCATGCTGCTCCTTAGGCAATCTGGAGTGTATGACACTAATTCTCACTTCAGTGACCAAAGGAAATGGCTTTTTAAATACAGTATGAAATGCTACCTCAGCTTGTCCAGAGAAGTGCGAGGAGTCATGTGATGCAGTAAATCTTAGTTCTTCAGGTTGGCAGTAATTTCTTAAAGTACTTAAACCAGAAAGTGGGGCAACAGCCTGCATCCAAATATCTATAAAACAAAGCAGTGCAAGACCCTACTGGGATGTGCCCAAAAGATGCCACAGAGCAAGCAACATGCTCTGTGGTCTCACAGCACCTGTTAACACCCAGAATGGCAGAATCCTAACCACATCTTCCGGGGGCTATAACGAAGGGCAGGGAAAGGTTTCAGTGCCTTATCTGTTATCGTCTGGAAAAAGGAAACCCATCCACAACCAGCAGCTGCATTTCTATACAGCTCTGCAGACTAGGTGACTATACAGACTCAACCCTGAGTCTCTCCAGCATTTCTTTCCTTGTCTGGTGAATTCAGTGATGTAAATTTTTCACCCATGGGGATTAGGAATGATTCACATTTTCATACTGAGAAAAGAAGAACACGGCTCCATTTTCTCTTGAAGGAAGACACTACTGGGGCATGTGCTCAGGCAGAACTCTCACAGATTCCTCCGAATGCAAACAGGGAAGGCTATTTATATGGAAAGAAAGTGTTTAGCCCCTTAAACAGAGAAAGGAACAGCTATCATGTAGGAAACATTCTGTCCTCCTGCAGGTATTGTACTCACCAGAGTTTGTTGGTATCGGAACGCTTTTGTTGGAGAGGCATCCCCAGTCATATCCCCAGAGACAACGTCCTGTGGAGTAGGGGTTGTTCAGGGCAATGTCTTCCCGTCTGCTCTCCACAGCAAAATCATGGAGAGAAACAGCAGCAAGGCTTCAGCTAAAATCCCACAGAGCACCCTAAGAGAGAAGGTTACTGGTGAGGGAAAGACAGAGAGTGTAACCAGAGACTCCCTGCCCCCTCCTGTTCAGTCTGTGCTTGGACACAGCAGCCGCTTCCCTGCTTTAATATCTCCCTGCTGCCCTGGCACCAGGACAGCTCAGTAAATTAACAGGAGGTAAGGTTTCCCTCTCCTCTCTCAGGCAGAATCGTTCTTCACTGCATTTGGAAGGGGTCTACAGTGGGACCATAGAAAGAATGGGGGCTGATGACAGAGAGACTAGGGAAAAAGAAGATGGAAATAGAAAATTACCAAAACTGGAGACAAGAGAACCACCCTGCAAGTTGAGTAGGATCATTCCTACAACCTGTTTCAGGGACAACTTTGGGAAGTATCGGTATCTGAGTGGGCAAGTTCTCCTAGCAGGCCTTAGAAGACTATTCTTTATATAAATTACTGGGCATCCTCACGTTTAACATAATTTTTCTTAAAGCATACACATTATTGCTGATTCCCTGGCTACAATACTTCACCACAAATAAACAGCCTTCCCCACAGTCTTGGTACCTTCATGAACGTTCATCCACCGGCATAACCAACACACGACATCTTTTTCATACAGAATCACAGGATGGTTGAGGTTGGAAGGGACCTCTGAAGGCTATCTGGTCCAACCCCCTGTCCCGGCTCAAGCAGGGCCACCTACAGCCAGTTGCCTAAAGACCACATCCAGACAGCTTCCGAGTATCTCTAAGCAGGGAGACTCCTCAACCTCTCTGGGCAACCTGCTCTAGTACTCAGTCACCCTCACAGTAAAACTGTGTTTCCTGATGTTCAGACAGAGCCTCCTGTGTTTCAGTTGTGCCTATTGCCTCTTGTCCTGCCATGGGGGCACCACTGAAAAGAGCCTGGCTCCATTTTCTTTGTACCCTCCCTTCAGGTATTTATATACGCTGATAAGATCCCCCCTGAACCTTTTCTTCTCCAGGCTGAACCTCATATGTTAGGTGCTTTATTCCCTCATCACCTTTGTGGCCCGTTGATGGACTCCCTCCAGTATGTCCATATCTCTCCTGTACAGTGGAGCTCAGAACTGGACACAGGACTCCAGATGCAGACTTGACAGAGCTGAGTAGAGGGGAAGGATCACCTCCCTTGACTTGCTGGAAACAATCCTCCTAGTGCAGCCCAGGATACCATTAGCCTTATTTGCTATTAAGGCACATGGCTGGCTCCTGTTGAACCTGGTGTCCACCAGAACCCCGAAGTGCTTTTCTGCTAAGCTGCGTCCCCAGCTGGGTGGCCCCCAGCATATATCGGTGCATGGGGTTCCTCCTCCCCAGGTGCAGGACTCTGCGCTTCTTCTTGAACTTCATGAAGTTGACTTCATGAGGTTTCAGCTCCTAATGATTCTTTTTTTCTGTTTTCTTTCTAATTTTTTCCCCATCATCCTCAGAAGTGAATTTCAAGTTTTGAAACATTTTGTGATAGACAGATACACCAAAAGAATGTATATTCTAACATCTAAATACATGCAGTTTCATTCCAGATAACTACCTTGAAAATATCTTATATTTTCCTCTTGTGGTGATGTTAGGGTTTTTTCTTCATCTCTGAATAGAAATGACATGGGAATATAGACAACAAGAAAAAAGCTATGCTTAACCAAATTTGTTACACCTAAAACCAGTCAAAGCTGCTCAACAGCACAGTCAGGAAGGGTTCATGGGATGCTGAGGATCCTAGAACTTCAGTAGGGATGCAAAGCAGGTAGGTCCTGCCTGTTGCCTTTCTGTGTGTTCTGGGCCTTTGCCACAAAAAAAGCAAGGAGGGACTAATAGGGTAGAAAGGGAAAAATCAGGGTGCTGCTCTGGGCTACTGCCTTGAGAAACAGCACTGAGCAGCCGTGGTAACTGCTCTGTCCTCAGCTGAGTTGCAGATACTGTCTACTATATCCTGAGGCAGCAGCAAGCCCAGAGGTCTGTGGGGAACTGAGCAGACAATACAGGCCACAGGTCTTTTCACAGATACTTGCTGGGTTTTTTACCTGTTACCTGTAAAGCTTTTCAATCAGGGAAATTGATAAATTTTACATCTAGGCAAAGCAGACACTTCCTTAGGGCAACATCGTGACTTCCTAAGCTATTTCTCCCACTAAATAAAGATGAAGCCAGACCAGGGCTGTAGGCACCCCAGGCCTCTGGTATCAGCAACTGCAGTGGGCGAGTGTCTGCTGCAGGTATTCAGCCGGACACGAGTGCAGGGTGCCTGTAGGATGAGCGTATGAGCCTACCTGCTTGCTAGCAATCACCAGGCTGAACTAACCAGCAGGTAGCAGACCCACAGAGCAGACCAGCAGGCCCAAGATCTGAGCAAGAGTGTGGAAGAGACAGAGGGGCCATACTCTCTGGATACTCAATGGATTCATGAATGTGCTTGTGAATCTAGAGAGCGAGGATGAGACTACTTTCACTGTCAAACTTCCACTCTTACCAGTCGAAGAGGAGAAAGGGGAGGTGGCTGTCCATATTTATGCTTTGAGCCTTGGTAGCACTGAAGCTAGGTGCTGCTGAAGGCAGTGTCTTGCCTGTTGCAGTCTGCGTAGCTGGCCATGTCAGCACCTTCCATACGTGCACCTGTTTCCGAGATGCACACTCAGCCTTGCTGCTGCCTGAACCTGCAAGTGGAAAATCAGCAGCTACAGCCATGGGCCTAGGACGGAAAGCCCAGGGTTTCTGGGCTGGGCAGGAGCAATACCCAAGCCACAAGGCTGCTAGAGGCAGTGGCAGCTTGTAAGATCCCTTAACTATTTATTCCTATGAAAAATCAATTTAGAAAAGTTAAGTCTATGGTTCAGAGTGACCCTTTCCCCTCACCCTCAAAGTCACTCTACAGGTGACTGAAGTCTAACAGCTAGCTAGTTTGTGTTTTTCTTTACAACCTAACATAACAGGTCCAAATCTACATATTTTCTCAATGCAGCATGATGCTCACCTTTGTCAAAGTATAGTTTCTATGAGAGGTGTAACTGTTTCTCCTTATTTTGCAGCTGAAAATCAGAACTTTTAGGAGTGACAAAGGAAAGAAAAAAAAAAAATCAACAGCCTAAGCCACAGTAACTCCAGTGATTTTCTGAAGTTAGAGAAGTCTGAATAAAACTGAGCTCTTTAAAAGAGGTAGTGAATTACACAGAAGATGTCTTCTTAAGAATTTGTGCACACAGGTCCAACGGTTTATGCAAACCTACAGTTTGAGACTAAGTTATACATAACAGTGATCATAAACAAGGCACCAAATGCAGATGAATGGAAACAAAAGAATACTAAACCTTCACAAGAGAAAATACCCCAAGCAGAATTGGCAAATGCAGCAACAGTAGGCCAAATTGCACTGGTACTCGTGCCTAGTGAAAGAACCTCACCATGGCTGCTGACTCTGTGAAACGGCTGATTATAACTTCTCTGGAGACTCTTGCTTCCTTCCTCTCCTTTAAAAGAAACTGCTTTCTGTATGCATGCTCTGATGACATCATCACTGTGTAATGAAGATGATCTATTACGTAACAGTATTTTCTTTTCTTGCATTTCCTTCTCCTAACTTAGTAATTTAGTAGTGATGTAGTGAAGAATTCTTGTACCTAAATGCAAGAGTAAGAACACACTGCATAACACAGGTACAGTGTACATTAGTAGTCTCAGTGTGACATAAATTTTATTTCACAAGATGTTTTAGAGATGCACAGCCAAATCTTTTCATGCTTTGGAAAGCATGCTCTCTTTCAATACTATTCTGTACGTCCTAATTTTAAGGAGATCAGTGACCTTGTAAAAAGTCAAATTCTTTGAGTATCTATTACTTTTGATAGTGGCAAATAGGGAAAAAAAACAGTTTAGAATTGCTACAATTGTATTCATTTACTGAATTGTTCTACTAAAATAGTGATTTTCATGCAACTCAAGCTTTGTAAAATATGTTGTTTACATCCCATTCACTGTTTTCACTCCCAGTCCCATAAATTTTTGACCTTACTGTTCTTCTGGTTTTGAACCAAAATGTGAACGAGGTAACATTTTCCTGTTATCCCAGCTATTAAAGTCATTCCTTAAACTATGCTAGTAGCTGAAAACTTACTTCTCTGAAAATACAAACATCTTGCTTACTTCGTCTTGTGGACTACTAGAAACACTTTCTGTGCAGGTAGCTGTTGTTAATTCCACTGTGAGTATTACTACTAGATTTCCTGTACCAGAATTTCGTATTGAGAAAACAATGTACTTCTTCCATCAAAAAGAGAACTTACAAGACAGGAATCACCGTTCTAGGTGTCATGGATGAGACAGAGTAAATGGCAGCCTCCAGTGGATCTGGATACTGGGGTTTATTTTAGAACTAATGAGAACAGAGCTTTTACCTTCTTATTTCACACTCACTCACTGGCTTTCTCCCAGGTGCATTATCCAGGTCTCAGCTTCCCTTCCCAGCAGTGAGATCATTGCTGGTCTGCGAAGGTGGAGCAGAAAGCTATGCTGGTTCTGTGCTGTGCAGCTGCTGGTAGGCACCACTTTTGGGTTTTACACATCAAGGCCTCTGGGCATCCCCTGGGATTCGTTTCTACGCAGATCTCTGGGCATCTCCTGGGATTCGTTTCCATGCAGCTCTCTGATCCCCTGGATCTTCCCCCACTTTCAGGATCTTTCCTCCAGATGGCATCATCACCTTCCTTTCTGGGTGCTTCCTCCTTCCAAGACTGCCTCTTTTCTTTTAGGAACCCTTCTTTTCGTAACCAACTCTTCCTCTGAGTACACCAAGTCCACAATTTTCCCAGTCGAAATATTTTATGTGCTGAAACACAACATCTGCCTACTAATTGGTGGTTCTGCCTCATCTCTCCTTATTAATGTATCGACTTTTCCCTAGTCCAGGTGTTATCAAAATTCACAAGATCCCATATTGGTTGCAGCTATCAGGTAAGCAGGCTTCTGCCTGAGAGTTCAAAAGTGCCTCTGGGAGGTACTATCTTGAGAAATTACGCAAAATTCTCTTTATATGGAAGCTCCATTTCTGCAGAGGTATAACTCTCCAAATGGAAGATACTGCACAGATTAATCAAACAAGAATTCTTTATTTTGACACCTCAAGGCAGTAAAATACAAGTATACAAAAAGTATATATGAAAGTGGCAGTGATAATGCAATTTGATGCAATCCTACAGAAATCTCATCCATGAGAGCGGACTGCTTCATCAATATCAGTATCTGTAAAATATTGCACCATTTCAAAGAGGGAGCACTCAGGAAGAAAGTCTTTATACTCCAGCAAGGTACAACAGCCCCTGAACTGGAATCTTAAACTTCAGAGTAAGGCACCAACTGGCAAGTATGATCCTTGTTCTGTTTATCACATTGTGTGTAAGATAAGTGCAAGATGCGTATTAATGCTCCATCTTTGT